>NC_069784.1:134777683-136027683 GCF_027406575.1 Nycticebus coucang | reverse complement strand
CCATAGATCCTAGTTATCAAGCTTTTGTCTGATTCAAAATATGCAAATATCCTTTCCCATTGTATAGATTGTCTATTTGCTTTGGTTGTTGTCTCCTTAGCTGTACAGAAGCCTTTCAGTTTAATGAAGTCCCATTTGTTTATTTTTGTTGTTGTTGCAATTGCCATGGCAGTCTTCTTCATGAAGTCTTTCCCCAGGCCAATATCTTCCAGTGTTTTTCCCATGCTTTCTTTGAGGATTTTTATTGTTTCATGCCTTAAATTTAAGTCCTTTATGCCTCTTGAATCAATTTTTGTGAGTGGAGAAAGGTGTGGGTCCAGTTTCAGTCTTTTACATGTGGATATCCAGTTCTTCCAGAACCATTTATTGAATAGGGAGTCTTTCCCCCATGGTATGTTCTTGTTTGGTTTATCGAAGATTAGGTGGTTCTAAGATGTTTGTTTCATTTCCTGGTTTTCTGTTCGATTCCAAATGTCTATGTCTCTATTTTTGTGCCAGTACCATGCTGTCTTAACCACTATGGCTTTGTAGTACAGCCTAAAATCTGGTATGCTGATGCCTCTGACTTTGTTTTTATTACTAAGAATTGCCTAAGCTATATGGAGTTTTTTCTGGTTCCATAGAAAATACAGAATCATTTTTTCCAAGTATTGAAAGTACGATATTGGTATTTTAATAGGGATGGCATTGAATCAGTAAATTGCTTTGGGGAGTATAGGCATTTTAACAATGTTGATTCTTCCCAGCCATGAGAATGGTATGTTCTTTCATTCATTAATATCCTCTGCTATTTCCTTTCTGAGGATTTCATAATTTTCTTTATAGAGGTCCTTCACCTCCTTTGTTAGGTATATTCCTAGGTGTTTCATTTTCTTTGCAGCTCTAGCGAAGAGAGTTTTGTCCTTAATTAGCCTCTCATCTTGGCTGTTATTGTCATATACAAGGCTACTGACTTGTGGACATTGATTTTATATCCTGAGACATTACTGTATTTTTTGATGACTTCTAGGAGTCTTGTGGTTGAGTTTTTGGGTTTCTCTAAGTATAATATCATGTTGTCAGCAAAGAGGGAGAGTTTGACCACCTCTGCTCCCATTTGGATTCCCTTTATTTCCTTGTCTTGCCTAATTGTATTGGCCAGAACTTCCAGCACTATGTTGAATAGTAAAGGTGACAGAGGACACCTTGTCTGGTTCCAGTTCTAAGAGGAAACGCTTTCAGTTTGACTCCATTCAGTAAAATATTAGCTGTGGGTTTGTCATAGATAGCTTCAATCAGTTTTAGAAATGTGCCACCTATGCCTATACTCTTCAGTGTTCTAATATGAAAAGGATGCTGGATTTTATTGAATGCTTTTTCTGCATCTGTTGAGAGGATCATATGATCTTTGGTTTTGCTTCTTTTGCCAACCTACTTGGTCATGATATGTGACTTTTTTGTTGATAAGCTGTAATCTTTTGGCTAGGATTTGTTGAGAATTTTTGCATCTATATTCATGAGTGAAATTGGTCTGAAATTCTCCTTTTTAGTTGGTCTGAAATTCTCCTTTAAGTTGGGTCTTTTCTTAGTATCAGTAGTTAGTATCAGGGTGATGTTTGCTTTGTATAATGTATTCGGGAAGATTCCTCCCTCCTCAATTTTTTGTAACAATTTCTGCAGTACGGGAATAAGCTCTTCCTTGAAGGTTTGGTAGAATTCTGGTGTAAAGCTATCTGGACCAGGGCATTTTTTTGTTGGAATATTTTGTATTGTGTTTTTTGATTTTGGCCCTTTGAAGACTTAAGTTGCATTTTTTCTTTTATCTGTTCCTTTTCTTTTGAATTCATTAGTCACCTAATCAATGTTCTGTCGCTATGGATCCCACCCCTGAGCATGCTGCACCTGTATTTTGTCTCTGTAAACTGCAAGTCGAAAATGTGCTGCAGTCACACATTTGTAGGGTGCTCATCAGGACCACAGATGAAGGAGTTCTCAACACCTGAGCCAGGCTACAGGGGCACAGTTGCTGTCCTCACAAACAGCATGCCACCTCCTCATCCCTTGAACCTGGAGCACTGGTTTCAAATAAAGATGCTCTTCTGGGAGCTGCTCATACTGGACTAAGGCTAAGCAAAACCATTTTGTAATTTTTTAATAGGTAAAGATATTTAGCACATGTGGAACCACAGATTTGAGGCTTATGTTAATCTGTTCTGCTAATAAAGCGTAGACCAGGACTCCCCAAGTGCCACTGGCCTGCCAGATCTTAAAAGCTTCAGAAATGCTCTTCAGCTGGGTCCTGTCACTGCTCTGCAGATTAATTACACGTCAGCACAGTAAGCCATGGCATTCCAGGGAGATTGTTGTAGTGTATCATTTCAGTGATCTGTGCATGGCGTGCTGCTCGGAGACCTGTTTTGAACTGCACATTTCAATCCATCTCTGGGTGCTTTGAGGATGCACCGAGGCGTGCCAGAGCTGGGAACACTTCAGTACCCCTCAAAGTATTCTTTAAGCATCTCAACCCATGTTTTACATGGTTCTGGATATTCTAATGACACTCTAACAGCTACAGCACTTAAGATTTACTTATTGAACACAAGTCATCCCAGGCGTGACGCAAAGGTGACTGAAGAAGGTACTTAGGCTAAGACTTAACACTTAGTGCTTACGTGATGAAGGAACTCATTGGTCTCTGTGTAGCTCATTTTTTCTCTATAAAAATGTAAATTTAGTAATAAAATGTTAGCCCTAGTGATTATGGTTCTGATAACAGAAAGAAAGTATCTTGGTAGCTCATTCTGAAATGTTGTAGGAGTCAGTAAACAATCTAAGTATGGGCAAAGTAGCCACAGGAAGTAGGTAACGTTCCACACAAGAGGAATTTGTGACCTTTAAATGTAGCAAAATGACAGTAAGGAATGATATATTCAGGCAATCCACCAGGCTGATTATGGAGCAATAAGAATGTAAAGACAGGTGTCTTGCTACGTATAGTGCCTTAGATTTTATAGTTAATTGAGAATTTGAGATAATATGTGTATGAAGTCATTACATAGTTACCTTATTTATTTAATGTTAGAGAGGTACCCTCAAGATATCTTGATGCTCTTGGAGGCAAAAAGGAGCCTAAGTATATAAAGAATTATCAGAGATAAAATGAAAAGTTGAGCAAACTTACACATTTTGAAATGATTACGTATTAGAATTTCCCATACTGATTGCAGATCATTCACATTGCTTTTTCAAGGCAGGCTCCTTCAATGCATCTGTCAAGACTATGGGAGCTTTATTTGTATTACCAAAAGGATGGAAAGAAACAAAAATGCTTTTTTAAAAATATATTTTATAATTCAGACTCTTCAAATAATTCTAAAATAGCTTTCCTCATCATTAGTTTAAATTAATCTTTTAACTACATTTCCAAAGAATAAAATTTTAGCACTTATGCATTTGTTTTCAGCTTGCCGTGGAACCTCCAGACTCTGCCGTGCCCCACTCAGAACATTCCTGTGGCCTGTGTTGTTCAGCCCATTCCAGAGCTGCCCACAGCATCTGTGTGCTTGTTACACAGACAATCAGCTCCCTCAGCAGGGCACGCACAGACCGCAGCAGCTCTCCCTGGGGGTTCCTCTCTCCATCTGGGTATTGGTTTATTTTAAGATGAATGCAACTCGTCTTATAGAGAGAAAAGGAAATACAAGAGCTAAGTGCCTGAAAAGATTAACTGTGAAATTTCAAAACCTATATATAGGCTGTTGCTGTGACAGGCAAAGTTTCAGAAAATGATGGATTTGATTTTCGGAAAGGAATGCCTTATTGTAATGGAGAAAATATCTGAATTAACTAGATAGCAAAACCCATGCTGTTGAGCCTCTGCTGAGAAAAACTGTGCTTCTAGTGAAGAATTTTCACATCTAATGTTAAAAGAAACCTGGGTTTATTGAATAGTCTTGAAATATTTAATTATATTTTTAATTATTAAAATATTCTCAGTGTTAAGGCAGCGACTTTCTAGCATTTGGCCTGAATTAGATATTTTTCCACAATATTTATGATGTGACAGTGAAGGATAGCACTTTCTGGGCGCTTACTAATTTCAGGCACCCTACTAAGTGCTCTTTGCACGTTATCAGATTCAGTCCCAGCAGAGTCCCTGTGTGGTAAATGTCATTCTCATTTTACAGCAGTGGGAATGAAGCCTAAATTAGCAACCATCCAATGTTACATAACCAGTCATTCCTAGAGATGAATTTCAAACCAGTTTTGATGAATCTAAAGTATTACGTGTACTATGCAGAAGTGACTTTATAAAATTTATCTACATATTGATATTTTAAAAACAACTATTTATGGCCAGGTGCAGTGGCTTATCCCTGTAATCTCAGCACTCTTGGAGGCTGAGGTGGGCAGATCGCCTGAGCTCATAGATTAGAGCGAGAGCAAGACCCTGTTGCTAAAAAATAGCCAGGCATTGTGGCAGGTGCCTATAGTCCCAGCTACATAGGACACTGAGGCAAGAGAATCATTTGAACCCAAGAGTCAGAGGTTGCTGTGAGCTATGATGCCACGGCATTCTACTCAGAGCAACAAAGTAAGATTCTGTCTCAAAAAAATAATAAAAATGAAAATAAATAAAAACAACTTTTTACAAAAGATATTTCAGTGTTCTCGTAACACTAAACAGAATAACGAAATGAGTCTCAAAAAGTAAACAACAACGGATGAATCTGTGTTCTATGATCTTAGATAGTTAAGACGAGCTGTTTATTGCTAATGGAGCTATTTGAGCATGCCTGGGGTGGAGGCATAAGTTTGGGTCAGAAGCAGGTGAATTGGATAGTAGTGTGTGAAAGCATTGGTGGGTGGGGTTGGTGTATTTAGTTTGCGGCCATCCTGCCCATCGGCTCTTGCTAGCTCGCTTACTAAGAGCATCACATGCAGAAGAAACCACCATGGGATGAGCCGGGAAGGACCACGCTGTCGTCAGCAGGCCTGTGCCGAGGGCCCGTGATGTCTCTCTGGAAAAGCCTCGGTTGGACCATAGGACTAGTTAGGCTTGAGGCCCAAAGGCAACTTTCAGGTTCTTACCACATGTAAATTGTGATCTCAGAGTTGCTAGTGACCAGCAGGGTTGGGCCAGCATGAGGAGGTAACCTGTGTGACCTTCTAATGTCCCACTTGTCATTGGCCCTGCTAAGAATAAACATGACCAAAATAATGGATCAAATGTTGCCCCTCAGGTTAGCCCTCCCTCTTCTTGGTGATGGGGGATGAAGGAGGTCAGCAAGGGGCCAGACTGGGGCTCTCGTGGTCCAGAGCACTCTATACTCATGGAGACAGGAGGAAAGAGGTGGGGAGCATTGTCGTGTCACCCGGAGTGTGTGTTTCTCAGGGGGCTGGCTGGAGGGCTCCTACTGAACTCACATTTTATGTATGGAAAGTGAGTAATGGAAAAGAAATGCTCAGTGATTTCTGATCTATATTTTTTGAATCTGTTATTAATGTAAATTGGATTCATGTGTGATTCATGTGGCTTAAGGAAAAGAAATTCGAAAGGCAAAGACTTGTCACCTTTGTTTTGGTTTCCCTTTATTATTTTTTAACAAGAATTAGCGCCACCTTTTACTTCTTTGGCAGCAAATGGCCCTATAACATAAACTGACTTTGACAAAATATCACTGAATTTGAAATGCCAGATGGAGACCTTCATCTCGGCAGTTTTAGAGGCTCAAAATGAGTAGTTATCTTATCAGTTTATGCTCTACTGTACAAAAGATTCTGTTTTGTGTAAACGAACTTCAGTCCGTTTAAAACAAATTGATTTCCATCTCTAAGAATAGGCTACCCTACAAGTAGATACTTCCAAGAATATATCATTTACATTTGATTTCTGGCCTCAGCCTTATATATTGATTGTTTAACGTGTAAGTATTCATACTTCCAGTCTTGAGATTTAAAAGTTCTCTGCTTCCTATTTTCTCACCCAAGGACTTTCCTATATTATGTTCTTTATATTGAAATAACTCCCCCATTCTCCTAGCTGTAATGTTATAGAATGCATTGCAATTTGCTTCAATTTCGGAGAATAGAAATCTGAGTAGTAGAAGGTGATGGGGGAGACAGGCAGGGGGGAGGAATGTATTAGAAAACAGGCTTCAGAAATGACAACATAGCTGGCGGTCTCCAGCACAAATGCCATTTCTGTGCAAAATAAGGCTAAGGCTGAAACTAGGCCTTGAAGGGGAGAATATTGCAGCCCTGAATAGAGCTGTTTGTGCTCTGAGTGAAAGCTGGGATCTCAGTGCTGCTTTCCCTCTGCAATTGCCTTTGATCTGTCTCTCTCTCCTCTCTCTCCCTCAAGCTTTTGATCATCAGGCTTAGCCCATATACTTGTTAATGCAATTGGGGGTGGGGGAACAATCCTATAGTCTCAAAGCAGCCTCTTTTCCCCTAAAGAATGAAGCTCAATGGTGTACTAGTCATGTGAGTTCTTTCTCCCCACTGACACGGTTTGGATTCATTAGCATAGAATCTCAGAACTCACAGTCAGAGGAATCTCGACTGGGTCACTGGAAGAACATTTGATCACACATCTGAACAGTCGGCTTTTACTTTTTTAAAGGACTAATTGAAGGAGTTCCTATTCTAGAAATCATGCTGCTAGTTTACTCACAATAATGTGTTTTAAAGTACATGCTTTCTACAACAATGGGAACATGTTATCTTCCAAAAATATGAAGATATGTAAACACAGGGCAATTGTTTTTAGTTGAAAAATATTGGAAATAATGTAGGAGTTGCCAAGACTTAAGAGAGCACAACCATTTAATGGAGCATGCACACCACACACGTAATAGATATAACACGTGTCATTATATATTATATATTGTAGAACTGTACATAAAAAGAAAAGATTAAGAGAAAATGAAATAAATAATACAATACAACCAACTTTTGGGAAGTCTAGATGAAGAACATATCAGAATTCATTGCACAATTTTTGCAAATTTCTGTAAATATGAAATTATTTTGAAATTTTAAAATTCTGAAAATAGAAACCAAATAGGGGGTTGGCATCAGACTAAAACTGGAGTCGTGGTTATGCTATTTGTTATTTCTGCATGATTGAATGGTAAAATGGAGGTCCCCACAGGAGAGAGTGGTCAGTCTGTACATCACAGCGCATGTGAAACGTCTGCTGTATTGTTACGATATGACATAGAATAGAATAGTGTAGCACGTGATCTGTCTATATCCCTATGCATGTATCTGTCATCTATTTTTCCAGAAGGAAATTTGAAGAACAATTTTGCTAGTTAATAAAATTAATTATATATATAAATGTGAAATAATATGATAGTTGCTATTATGAAAAGTATACTTTAAGATAGTTCTTAATGATTAGAGTACCCAGAATTTTGTAAAACTTAAAATATGCGTTTAATCTGAAGAGAGCTCGTGATCCTAGAGCTGCCCCTCTGAAGTCCAGCTTTCTACATACGCTCTGTAGAGCCAGCAGCTGTCCAGATTTTAGCTGTTACAGTAAGGATGGTTATTTTAGTCATCTATCACTTATTCATAGCACTTGAGAAGAGAGTAAGATGGATAATTAAAAATCAAACCAGTCTTTAAACTTGCTTTTAGTTCAAAAAGTTTCAGTATCTTTATAAATCAGAAACTTGTTCCAGGGCAGAGGATTAGATTCTGAGAGAGGTCTCCCTGTGCTGACATAAGAGAGAGAAAGTGCCACCTGCAGAAAAGGCAGAAAGGAGACACTCAATATTTCTAAAATATTCCTTTACTTTCTCTCAAAGTTTTTTGTTTATTTGTTACAATAAATAGAAACTCTGAATGTATCAGAAATTAGCATGCAGTAATTAAACTTACAAATAAAATTCTATAAATGCACCTAGTCGTGAAATAGAAGACTGCACACATCCTAGCAAGTCGGGGAAGGGCGGTTTTTATCTTCAGTATGCATAACGAAGGAAAACAGCTCCGAGTTTGTGTTCCAGATTCAGCTTTTCTTCTTTTGGAAATGGACATTATTTCATTTCCCTCTTTTTTTTTTTTTGTCTTAAGTTATTGAAGAATAACAAGAGGGTAGTGAGGGTAGTGTTCTACTCTTTTTCTTTGTGCTGAAATTTCTTGAAAGGATGTTTTCCTACCTTATAAAATGTGATACTTTCTGTAGTGTCCTTTTTGGAATGAGTTGCTTTTATTTCCATTTTTTCCCCAATTTTTATACTCAAATTTCCATTGCCTTTCAGGTTTAAGTCTAGGAACTGTAGCATCTCCCTTCCTGTTACCCTTTTTATGTAATATATTTTATTCCTGAACCCATAGAACTCTAAAGGATATCAGATTTCTTTTTTCTTTTTCTTTTTTTTTTTTTTTTTTTTTTGTAGAGACAGAGTTTCACTTTATGGCCCTCGGTAGAGTGCCGTGGCCTCACACAGCTCACAGCAACCTCCAACTCCTGGGCTTAAGCGATTCTCTTGCCTCAGCCTCCCGAATAGCTGGGACTACAGGCTCCTGCCACAACGCCCAGCTATTTTTTGGTTGCAGTTCAGTTGGGGCCGGGTTTGAACACGCCACCCTCGGTATATGGGGCCGGCGCCTTACCGACTGAGCCACAGGCGCCACCCAGGATATCACATTTCTTTAGTTCTCAAAGATTGTTAAACCTTTTTCTAATATGTCATACTACTTTATCTTTGCTGGTACAATCCTGTTTAAGGCTAAACAAATAACATTCCTATTATATAAAGCTAACATCTTTATTTCAAGCAGACATGGTGTCTTTTTTTCCATGTAATATATTCTTAGGATTTATTTTTATATTCCTATTGTCTATTTCCTTTTATTTTAAATTGGAAAGTATTCCATATAGATTTTTATTTTAGATCTAAGGAAGACTGATGAAAGTCAGTAAGTGTGATGGGTTAGTTCTTCCATGGTTCTATCTGGGAGTCATTAATTGCCAGACTCTCTTTGTGTTGCGGCTGCAGGTGGATGATTGTACAAAATCAGCCCTAAATGCACTTTGCTACATTCATACCTTCTTAGACAGGGATTCTGTGCTTAGTGAGGCGTAAGAATAAACACCTCCAGCCTTGCACCACTTTCTTCTGGAACTCCCAGTTGGCCCAAACCAACCAAGGGCTGGGGTAGACCGTGGAGTCAGCCTCCTGAAGCAGAAAGCGGGCTGGAAAAGGGTGGACAGTAGATCTTCAGTGACAAACAGCAGGGATCCTCTTCGCAAGGATCCGCGTCTGTTTGTTGCTCTATGGTGCTAGTTTTCAAAGACAAGTATGTGCCTTCTTACTCTTATTTCCAAACTCCTGCAGTGTCTAAGGATTTTTGAGAATTTTCCTGGTAAACTTTGTAGCTCTGCTTTCTTACTTCCCTTCAAGATAAACTCAATTTTGTGGTCTTACTTAGATAATCTGGTTATGCCCCATTTCCCTTTGTAATTTTTTCAGTGGAGCCTCATTTCTTATTTCAGTATCTTGCTTAAGTGTGAGGAATCTTATAAATACTCCCGTAGTGGCATCTGGAAATACATCCACGGCTATAATTTTCCAACTTGGATTGTAGATGAAAAACTTTCATTCAGCTTTATCAGAATAAATAGAGCACCTGCTTGTTTTGGATGCGTATTTATTCTGTTTTTTTGTTTTTTTTTAAGGTATTCAAAATTTAGTGTTTGTGGAATGAAGTTATTATAGGGAATTCAGGATAGCTGTAAATTCAGATTGATTTGGAACCATATTGCATGCCTTTGGGATATGCTAGGCCATTTTCCTTACTTCATATCATTAAAGTAATAATGCTGTCTGCCAGAATTTGTTGTGATGAGCAGATGGATTACTAATATTTTGTTGATTGATTTCTTACTCAGCTCTGCTATAAAACTTAATTGATGATTCTGCCATCAACAGTTTAAGTGTTACCTATTAAGTTCAGATGTGGAGATCCTGCAAAGAAAGCTCTTGCCCATTATGCTTGGTTTTTCATTATCTGTTTCCATTTTCAGAAATACATTCTCACAATTTCCCTGATCCCTAGCTCAAGAAGCATGTGTCATGCTATAAAATTATCCCCTCAAATGGCGAGGTTTTTCCAGTAGCTTTGATTTCTTGCCTGAAATGTGTGTGCTATTTATTATGCTTGTGACTGTTTTTGTTACTATTATTACTGATTTTTTTTCTAAATTCTTAGCCCAAAGAATGAACCCTATGGCCTTTCATTAATGTGATATAGTTGAATTGCTTTATATTTTTAAATGTGACCATTCACTGTACTATATCCTGAGACCAATGATATTTCTTTAAAGGCATAGTCCTTCATTAAATGTTGAAAATGGCTAATAAAAACCGTTCCTTTTAGGCAAAGTTAAAATTATTTTTTTAATTCTTGTTTTCTGCTGTCCTTCCAAATATGTGCAATGTTGGGATATTGGCTGGTAGTGTACTTCTCATTCATGTATTCATTTACCCATTCAGTTACTTATGGCTCATTTCTCTACCTTCTCTATACAGGTAGATATAACTAAGCCATAGGGTGTGCCTGGAACTGTCCTGTGTTCTGTAAATAAGGTGGTAAAAAGGAGAGAGTCCAACAGTGGGGGAGGAACATCAAGAGAAATAAATATACTTGTCAGTTAATATCAGGTAGTGAAAAGTGCAGTGATGGAGATCAGTATGGGACGCCATCAGGTGGGAGAGCAGGGGAGGGATGGGAGGTGACTTGAGCTAGAGCTCCAGGGCTGTGAACGGAGATCTGATACAGGGGACAGAGTCCTTCTGGTTGATAAGCAAGGAACACGCTCTCCTGTCAGAGGAGCTGGAGGAAGGCTTGGGCCATGAAGAGAGCAGTCGGGAACAGAGTCCAGGTTGGTCCAGATCCTCTGGGCTTGCAGACCATGGCAAGAAGTGTGGAGTCTATTTTCTGAGTGGATGGAGTGCTGGAGGAGGGTGAATAGAGGACGGACAATCTGGCTCACATGGTTCAGTGTTGACTGTGGTGTACAGTGTTGAGAGACTCACCTCTCTGCAGGAAGAATGCAAGACAAAAGCATCAGTTTGCTGTCTGAGATTTTCTAATGTTCCAGTAATTGTCAATGGTGCATTTGGTTTAGTCGACAGATATTTATTGATGACTACTGAGGATTAGGCACAGTGTGCTAAGTGGTAGGAAATGCAATAGGGAGAACAGATATTAGACAAAATAAAATGAAACAAAGAAATGTATCATTTTATTTCATAAATAAAGTTAAAAAGAATATAAAAGTCCTAATGCATTTCACAGGGATTAAAAAAATTGTTTACTTAATTTTTTTTTATTGTTAAATCATAGCTGTGTACATTAGTGCAATCAAGGGGTACAGTGTGCTGGTTTCATATACAATCTGAAATATTCTCATCAAACTGTTCAACGAGGCTTCATGGCATTTTCTTAGTTATTGTATGTAGACATTTGTATTCTGCCTTTAGTAATTTTCGGCTGTACCCATTCTAAGATGCACCGTAGGTGTGGCCCCACCCATTACCCTCCCTCCATTATTTTTAATTAAATTGAGCTATGTTGCTGTGAAAATAAAATGTGAATATATACATGCTATCCTTTTATGTTAATTTAAATTTATAAATGGCTTTAAATTCCTATAGTGTTGGATTAAATAGAAATAGATGATAGAAATAATACACGTCTTTCTCTTAGAGGTTAGAGGTTACCACCCTCTAACTCTGATGTCTAGCACCAGTTTTTAAAGTTAACTCCCACCCACTCCAAACAAAAGGTCAGGTTTGATATATTAGCAAAGACTCAGCAGTTCTGTATCTCAAGTGCTTTAGAGCTAACTTGGCAAGTAAGCCCAGCCTAAGGAGCCTTTATCCTGAACGCCTTTCTTCTCTCTAGCCAGAGGCATTCTCAGCAGGGCAGTAGGTTCAGACTGTCAACACTCAAGCAAGGAAGCAAGTGAGCGCTCAAGGGCTTCATTTTCTTTCCCCTAGCAATTTAATACCCCTACAGAGAGAGAAGGGGAGAGTGAGGGGAGTGATTTGAGAATTTCCTCGAACCTGTTTTGCTAGTGCCTTCTGCTTAAGCAAAGTGAAGAGGTCAACTTAATTTTTAGTGACATGATAAAATTTCTTACCATAGATTATAGCACATCTCACGAATCAACAGTTTTTTTCTTTACTTTTTGTAGATGATTTTTGCATCTCCATTTGGACAACTTCCATGTCAATCTGTACTGCCCTATACTTTTTTTCTTTTATTATCAATTAAGAGTTGAATTGCAGACAAAAGTGGAAACCCTCAACGTAGACACCTTATCTAGGAAGACACACACGTTGGAAATACATTGCCGTTTTCTCTCTAATTTAATTGTACTGATTTATTTAATATCAAAGGTTACCCTGACGTTTTATGTTACTTTTTTATTTTCCAGCTGTATCTTATAATTTCAAAAGCAATTACTCATCTATTTATTACATTTTAATTTAAATACTTTTCCAGACAAATCTTCTCCTTTGTCCCTACAGATAATCAATATGTTCTTAGTGAGAGAAAAATGTATATGTTTAGTATTTTGCAAAACAATTAGTACCAATTGAAAAAACTCACTATCTCCAGCATTTTCCTTAACTGTGATCTACCCTGCTGACCCTGATGTTGACAATATTTCCGTGGAATCTGCTTTCCACTCACAGTCATCCCGAGTCTGAGAAGCCACTTGCCTGGTGAACCTGATCAAACCCCAGTTTTCAAAAACTGTCGCTCATTGTGGAGGAAGAGAATCTGCAGCGTGGTGGGCGGGTTGTGTGTGGATTCTGAGTGCTCCCCCACTTCTGTCAGTTCCGTAGTCTCTTCTCAGAGCTACAGTGCTACAGCAGACATCTCCAGAAAGCTTTCAGTGCTACCCTTCATATTACCTCGCTGACTATAAGAAGGCTGTTCATTGCTGCTGTAACAATAAATACTCATTATTCTCAAGGAAATAATCAAACACTAAGTCCAAATATCATCTGCTGGCTGGGGAAAGTCTGTGACATCCTCTCAGATAAATTCCTAATTCTCTACAACAGGTGACTGAGGCCCTGAGCTTTTCAGACCTGGTACAAGTTGCTGCAGGGTGAAAACGCCTCAGTCCTCTTCATTCATTTCTTTCTCGGCTGCCACTAGTTTGTAAGGTAAAAACAGGAAAAAAGGCTGAAGCTGGGAAAGGTCGATCCTGGTCACTCATGTGTTATCCGGAAGTACCCTGAATTGAATGAAGCAGTAAAAAGAGTGTTTCTTCTATTTTAATTATCACATCCATGTCCAGATTTTCAGCAATCGTTGGGAGAATAAAGTGCTAGGCTTCCACGTCTATCAAGATGGTGAATTGGAGATAAAATTTACCCCTTCCCACACTGCAACAAACAAATAAAAGACCAGACAAAATATATGCAACAGTGGTGTTCAAGATACCAGCAGCAACAGGCAGATTTCTAAAAGACAGGGAGAAATGAGATGAGCTCTATGATCGCTCCAGCTCACTGCCTTGAGAGAATTTTCAGCTGTGTCAGAGGAAGGAATATCCCAGGCAGAGCCCAACGGATTCCCCACATTGAAAAGACAGATGTGAGAATCTTGTGAAACCGAGGAAGCTACAATTTGTAGGACAGAGTCCTGGAGAGACACCAACGTATACAGAGGGACTCCAGGGACCACAGTAAAACTAACCTGAAGTATTAGAGGGATAGTACCAAGCTTTTACACCAGGCTATTGATACCACTTCTTTCCACCAGTCAGACTGAAAATTCATAATTAATGGGTCACTAACTAGAATACTCAGAAAAGCCTCGCCTTAGTGGTGGGCAATAATTTTCTCCAAACCAAGTGCTTTCCTGGTTCCAACTATCAATTCTTAAAGTCCCAAAAGGATCAAACTATTACCAAATAATGAACTATATTCCAACACAAAGTGCAAGAATAGTTTTTGGATTACAAAAATAATTAGCATTCAGTTTAGCAGAATACACAATGTCTAGCATCCAATCAAAGATGTATAAGGCATTCAAAAAAGCAGACATGTGTGACCAATGATGAGGAGAGAAATTCAAGTTAAGCTATAACTGATACAGATACTATAATTAGTACCTGAGGACATTAATTTGGTCATTGTAACTGTATTTCTTTTTCTTTCTTTCTTTTTTTTTTTAGACACAGAGTCTCACTTTATCACCCTTGGTAGAGTGCTATGGTGTCACAGCTCACAGCAACCTCCAACTCCTGGGTTTAGGTGATTCTCTTGCCTCAGCCTCAGCCTCCCGAGTAGCTGGGACTACAGGTGCCCACCACAATGTCCGGCTATTTTTTTATTGCAGTTTGGTTGGGGCCGGGTTCAAACCACCCACCCTCAGTATATGGGGCTGGCGCCCTACCCACTGAGCCACAGGCGCCGCCCCTTACAACTGTATTTCATATGTTCAAAGACTTTAGTAGAGAACTGTAAGATAAAAAGCAGACATAAACTGAACTCTTACTGAGGAGAACTATAATATTTGAAATGAAAAATATACTGGATGAGTTTAGTGACATAGTAAATTTTGTAGAAGAAACACCTTCTGGGGGCAAGACATGATTGCAAGAGGGACTTTACCTAACAAATGCAATCAGTGTAACCTGGCTTATTGAATCCCCAACAATTAAAAAAAAAAAAAAAAGAAAATATCCAAACTGAAACATATAAGTATACTTTTCTTAAGGAGAAGAATATTAGCAAACTATGATACAGTAGCAAGTAGCTTAATATATATATAATTAGAGTACTGGGAAAAAAAGAGGGAGGAAGGAAGATACTGAAAAAAGAACGATTGAAATCATAGTGCTTACAATAAATAAAAAAAGAAAAAAAACAATTTAAAAATACACAGAGAAAAAAGAAAACGAAACCTTTTATAGAGGAATAAAGCTAAGAGAGAGATTCCGTCTAGGAAAAAATGTACGAAAGAAGACAGTTGAACAACAGCTTTAAAGTTCTAAAGGAAAAAAAAAAAATTGTCAATCTAGATTTCCCTAACCAGAAAAAGTGAGTTCCAAAAATGAAGGCAGTGAAACAATTTTTTTTTTTTGCAGTTTTTGGCCAGGGCTGGGTTTGAACCCACCACCTCCAGCTTATGGGGTCAGCACCCTACTCCTGTGAGCCACAGGCACTGCTCGGCAATGAAACAATTTTTCAGATATATTAAAGAATATAAATCACATAATGTTTGCTCTCAAAATATAATGGAACTTAACTATAAATCAGTAACAGAAGATAAATGGAAAAATCCTAGAAAACTTAAAGATTAAACAACACACCTCTAATAACACATGGATCAAAGAAAAATACCAAGAGAAATTTGAAAGTTATTTTCAAGTAAATGAAGAAGAAAAATATCAACATTTGTGGAATACAACAAAAATAGTACTTAAAGAGAAATGCATAGCATCAAAGGCATATATTAGAAAGCAAGAAAGACCTAAAATCAGTCAGCTCAGTTTCCACCCTAGGAAATTAGAAAAGGAGGATCAAATTAAATATAAATACAAAAGAAGAGAAATAAAAGTTAGAGCAGAAATCAATGAAATTAAAATTAGGAAATCAGTGAAGAAAATCAATAAACCCAAAACTGGCTTCTTTGAAAAGATCAATAAGCTAGTTTCAGTAAGACATCAATTTCTAATATTAGAAATGAAAAAGAGGATGTCATTGCAATCCTATGGATAGTCAAAGGATAGCAAAGGAATAATATGAACAACTATTTGATAATCTGGCTAAAATGGACCAATTGCTTGAAGACATGGCTGCTAAAACTCACAGAAGAAATAGAAATTTGAATGGACCTATATTAATTAAAGTAATTGAATCAGTAATTTATAACTTCCCAAAGCATAAAGCACCAAGCCCAAGTGGGTTCACTAGTGAATTCCACTGCCATTTAAGAAAGCAATGATACTGATTCTCTACAATTTCCTTCAGAAGATAGAAACTGCAGGAATACTTTCTAACTCATTCTGTGAGCCCAGCATTATCTTTGCCTAAAACCCAGAAAAAAACATTACCATAAAAACAAAACTATGGACCAATGTCACTCATGAGCATTGATCCAAAATTCTGCAACAAAATCTAAGTCAAATAAAAATAATTTTTTGAAAATTATTATGGCATACAACTAACTGAGATTTATTCTACATATGCAAGTCTGTTCAACAATGAAAATTAATCAATGAAATACAACTTATCAGCAAGCTAAACAAGAAAAAATGATTGTGTCAAGAGAAGCAAAGAAAGCATATGATAAAATCCAAAATACATTCATTATAAAAACTCGGCAAACTAGGGATAGAGGGAAACTTCCTCAATTTGATGTCGAATATCTGCCAACCCCCTCCCCCACAGCAAACTCAATTTTTGTGGAATACAAAATGAGAAGCTAGAAGCTTTTCCAGTGAGATCAGGATCAAGAGAAGAATGTCCCCCTTTACCGTTCCTTTTAAACATCCACTGGAAGTCCCAGCTGATGCAAGAGGACAACAAAAGGGATTAAAAAGTATAAAGTTGGGAGGAATAAAACTGTCACTGATAGCAGATGTCATGATTATACATGTAGAAAATAAAAAAAAAATTGCCCCCCAAAATAAAAAAAAAACCTAGAACTAATAATCAATTTCAGCAAGGTTGCAGGATACAAGATTATTATACAAAAGTCACTTGCTTTCTTATATTCTGGCAATGAACAAAAGTGGAATTTGGGATTAAAAACCCAATACCACTTACATTAGCACCCCAATAAATGAAGTATTTATGTATAAACTAACAAAAATATACAACATCTGTATGGAAAGTCAAAAACAACTCTGTTGAAAGAAACTGAAAAACAAAAACTTGAAAAGATATTCTTCATTCATGCATAAGTTCAATGCAATCACAATCCAAATCCCACAAAGTTAACTTGTCGATATCAATAAACTGATTCTAAAGTTTACATGGAAAGGCAAAGACCCGGACTAGCCAACACAAAAAACAAAAGTCAGGGGACTACCCTACTGTTTCAAGGCTTACTATAAAGCTAAAGTAGTCACAACAGTGTGATAATGGTGAAAGAATAGCTGAATAGTTCATGGAACAGAATAGGGAATCCAGAAATAGATTCACGTAAATATAGTCAAATTATTTTTGATAAAGGAGCAAAGGCAGAGGCAATGTAACAGAGGAAAGGCAGTCTTTTTAGTATATGATACTTGAATTAGACATTCACCTGGCAAAAACAAAACAAAATCTAGACACAGCTCCTACAGCCTTCACAAAGGTAAAGTGCATCATAGTCCTAAACACATAATTCATAAATATAAAAACCCAATACAAGAACATTGGAGAAAATCTGGATATGGCAATGACTTTTTAGATAGAACAACAAAGTCACTGTCTATGAAAGAAATCATTGATAAACTGGACTTCATTAAAATCGAAAACTTCAGCTCTATGAAAGTCACTTTCAAGAGAATGAAAAGACAAGCCACAGATTAGGAAAAAATATGTGTAAAAGACACAACAAATAAAGAACTGTTGTTCAAAGTATACAAAGAACTTTTAAACCTTGTGAAAACATGCCACCCAGTTAAAAATGAGCAAAAGATCAGAAGAGATACTTCACAAAGAAGATACACAGATGGCAAATAAGCACATGAAAAAGATGCTCAACGTCTTATCGTATTAGGGAATTGCCAATTAAAACAGCTGTGAGATGTCCCTACACACCTGCTAGAATGGCCAAAATCTGAAACCTTGACCTCACCAAATGCTGGTGACGATGGGGAACAACAGGAATTCTCATTTATTCCTGGTGCAAGTGCAAAATAGACATTCTAGCACTGTTTTACAAAACTAAACATATCCTTACCATACATCCAGCAATTGAACTCCTTGCTATTCACCCAAATGAATTGAAAACTTCTATCCCTGCAAAAGCCTCCACATGGATGCTTACAGCAGCTTTATTCACACTTACCAAACTTAGAAGCAACCAAGATGTTCTTCACAAGGATGAAAGGATAATTGCACATTCAGAAAATGGAATATTATTCAGCACTAAAAAGAGATGAACTATGAAGGTATGAAGAGGCATGGAGGAAATTTAAATGCTTGTTACTGAGTGAAAGAAAGCCAATCTTGAAAGGCTATATACTGAATGATTTCACCTCTGTTTCTTTCTAAAGGTAGCAAAACCATGGAGACAGTAAAAAGAAAAACGGTTGCCAGTGGTTGGGGCGGGCGGGGCAGGAGTTGGGATACATAGGTTGAAAACTGAGGATTCTTATTCCAAATGGATAGTTTAATGGTAGATACAAGTCATTAAACATTTGTTAAAACCCTTAGAATGTATAACTCCAAGAGTGAACCCAATGTAAACTGTGAACATTGGGTGATGAGGACGTGTAAAGTCGGTTCCTCTCTTCTAACACATGCACCTCTCCGGGGGGAGATGTTGATAGTAGGGGAAGCTGTGCCAAGGATGGGGCGGGAATGGGGGGGAATTGGCAGGTATAGAGCAACTCCGTACCATCCGTTCAATTTTGCTGTGAACCTAAAACTGCTCTAAAATATAAAGTTTATTAAAAAAACAAAAACACATCACTTCTCGGCCTTTTGGCTAAGATCAAGTGTAAAAAAACAAAAACAAAAAACAGGCTCATGCCCCTAGCTCAGTGGTTAAGGTGCTGGGCACATAACTCCGAGGCTGGCAGGTTCAAACCCAGCCCGGGCCTGCTAAACAACAATGACAACTATAAAACAACAACAACAAAAATGCTGAGCATTGTTGTGGGTGCCTGTAGTCCCAGCTACTTGGGAGGCTGAGGCAAGAGGATCACTTAAAGTCTAAGAGTTTGAGGTTGCTGTGAGCTGTGACACAACAGCACTCTACCAAGGGTGACCTAGTAAGATTCTGCCTCAAAAAATAAAATAAAATATAAATAAATAAATAACAGTTCTGAAGGCAGCCTGCCTATTGGTGGTAGAGCCACACTGGAAAAGAAAAAAAAAAAAGAATGAATAATTAATACATTTAATGCATGGATAGATTTCAAAAATTATGCTAAGTGAAATCAAAACCACCCTGAGATATCAGATAACCCCAGTGATAATAGCGCACATCACAGAGTTCCAAAGCTGCAGATGCTGATGCGAATATGGAGAGAAGGGAACACTTTTATCCTCTTGATGAGACTGCAAATGAATACAGCCACTTTGGAAAGAAGGGTGGAGAATCCTCAAGGAACTCAAAGTAGACCTTCCATTTGATCCCACAGTCACTTTACTCGGCATCTACTGAGAAGAAAAAACTCATTTTATTATAAGGACATTGGCACTAGATTGTTTTGCAACTCCACTTATAATCGCCAAGATGCAGAAATGACTTAAATGCCCATCAACCCAGGAATGGATTCATAAATTGTGGTGTATGCACACCAGGGAATACTATTTAGCCATTAAAAGGTGTAGGCTTTACATCTTTTGTATTAACCTGGATGGAACTGAAGCACATTCTTCTTAGTAAAGTATCAAGAATGGAAAGGCAAGTGTCCAATGTACTCAATACTAGTATGAAGCTCCTAGAGGAACTATTACACGCCCACAAGAGAAAAACTGGGGGAGGAGAGCGAAGGGAAGGAAGCAGGGATTCGTGTGTCCCCACTTACTGGGCGTAGTATAAGGGTATACGGCACACCTCCTGAGGGAGGAACACAACTACGACAGGGACTTTAACTAAAACTGCAAACATTGTAACCTAATTTTACCCTCACATTAATCTGAATGTGTAAATAAAAATTATGCTAAGTGAAAGACGCCAGCCCCCCCCCCACACACACAAATAAAGAGTTCATCATGTACGATTTCTATATACTATTCTAGAAAATTCAAAGAAATCTCTAGTTACAGAAAGCAGGTTAACCTGGAGGTGGGGTGGAGGAAGGAAGGGGTGGGGTGGAGGAAGGAAGGGGTGGGGTGGAGGGATGATCCAGGGACATAAAGAAAGAAATTTTGGGAGGCGACTGGGAGCATGTTCACATCTATGTGGATTTTGGTGACGGGCGTGTACATATGTCACAACTCTACAACTTGTAGGTTTAGTTTATTGTGTCAACCTTGCTTTAATAAAGAACAAATGAAGCACCAAAATTAAATAAGTATTTGAGCTCTCATTTATTTTGCATTGTCAATTTAAAACTGCCAAAGCATAAACATGTATCAAGAAAATAACTTATAAAAGTTTTTAAAACAAAATTTTGTTCTAAATTAAAATTTTTATCGTAGCCTATTTTAAGATAAGCATAATGTTGCTGTTAGTATTTCTATGAAGTATAATTATCAATGTTTTAAAAGTTATTAGTAAATCGGTTCATTATTTATTATTATTATCGTTACTATGATCATTTTGGTTCGTGAAATCCAAAAGTCTAGGATCCACAGGTAAAATGTCAAGGAATCCTCTGACGCTTATCTGGGGAAACTCTGTTTTCCCACAATTTGGTGCATTGCTTTTCCTAACAAAGACGTCTGCGTCCTTCGTCCCTTTCCCCGGTCTGTGTCCACCAGGGCACCTCACATATCGCAGTACAGCATCCTTCACCTCTCGCTACCTTCTAGGCTGGGGCATTTTGATTCATTTCATGTGACTCGTAGGACCTAGCACATTGCCCGGCGTGTGCAAAGTCTGAAATGAAAGCCAGTGCGTGAAGGGTGCGTGAAGGAATGCGCAGTGAAACGCTTGCCACCAAGTGGGTGAGATTTATGGCGGAGTTCTCTTGCTTTTTGCTTTTTACTACAAGACACTTTATTTTACAGGAACTGTGGTGCTGGTCTAAAGCAGGAACAGTCATTCTTTTTAATATCACAGGAGCAGGGACTATCAAAACCCAGTGTACAGATGGACACAGGAGGCATTAGTGTCCTGACATCAACTGCACCCGTCTCTGCCCCACCAAGGTTATTCGTCAATTTTACCTTTAAACTCCTGCCTCTCAAGGCATTGGGTGCTAATTTTGTTTATTGTTATTGCTGACACTTGATAGCTCACCATGGCAGTGATTCAGAAAGGGGCAAGGAAGGATTTATAGGGAAATCTTTTGCGGTGAGGGCGAGCTATGTATAATTTCGTGTTGGAAGTGCTGGGTCCCTCTTTCCCCTTTCCTAAACCTATTGAGAATCTACATATATTTCTATCACATACTTTTGTGTGTTGAGAGCACAAAATAAAATAGAATGATTTTCATTCTCAAAAGACTAAAAAATGAGTATGATATTGTGAGGAAAATTACCTAAGCACACACATTCAATTCACACTACTCATTTTTGGAAACAAACTGGCATCATAAATCACTTATTTCCACAGTATAATTTCCCTGAAGACTCTATTTATATTAAGGCATTTGGGGGAGAAGGAAATATATTGGAAATTGACCCTTTGACAAATTTACACTGCAAGTATTTATAAAGGGATTGGATTTCTCTGGCTCTGTCTTGTATTCTCTTGAGACTTTACTGGAACCCAGAAAATTCACTGAAACTTTCTCGCATTGAAATTGTTTTTTAAGCACTGCAATCTCAGCATGATGGGCAGCCTGTGGCTGATGGAACAGTACCTGGTATCAGAGTGGAAAGCCGAGACTAGGAGAATCCGGTGTGGGGATTCTCTTGGCAACGCAGGATTTGCTTGTCGAGTTGACACTGATGACTTGATTTACCTTTGACTGTCAGACACATGTAGAAATTCGATTCAACGTATAAATATTTATTGGAATGCAAATGTATGAGAGTTTTCACATATGTAGCTAATACTGTTTCCAGGTTGATAAAAGGAGGTTATAAAATACTTATCAAAACATGATTTTAATGCCAATTATGATTTACAGATAAATGAAGAATTTCTTAGCCACCATCACAGAATGAGTAAAGACTCAAGACAGTCTATTCTGTGTGTACAAGGAGTTGAGGCTGATAAATAGGCTAAAAAGACTCAACTCATGATTTTTATGTTCATAGATTATCCAAAAGTGTTCTTGGATTGCATTTTCACTAAATGCGTAGATGGTAAAACTCATACTTCCCAAAAATCCTCTCAAGGAAAAGACAAGATGAAATACTGTATTTTAGGGGCTTTATATTTGCTGTTCGAATGTAAATTTTTAAGTTACATTTTGTAATAAACATGTTTATTATTGCCCAAATGAAACATTTTTACCAGCTCTCTTGCCTTCACAGAGTTTTGAAGGTCATTAAAGCTCATCATTGCCTGGCACTCACGTTGGAGGACACAGGTCTGTCCAACTAGGAGCAGGCTTTTGGCCATTTTTGCACAGATGGGCTTCTGTCTAACCAGCCAAGTAATGATATAACCATTGAATACCAGGTGTTGGTAATGAAAGGAATATCTGTAGCTAAAAAATATTGGCTCTGTACAACATAAGTTTACTTACGTATATTTGGTTTGGGGATAGTATTTCAAGCAGTAATATAAAGCCTAAGTAATGGATTTACTAAAAAGGCTTCTTTTCTTTTGGAAAAGAAACTAGATGTGTACCAGTAGGGTTAGAAAGTAGTATTACAGTGGAACAGAATATCAGGTCCCTGATATGACCAGTATGTTCTGAGTGGGCAGACTGACCCAACTGATTTGAAAAGTACAGCATGTCCAAAAGTCACCCCTAGAGTTGCTGCACATAGTGAAAATGGGAAATTGTAGCTAAATGTACCTTTATTCATTATGAAATATTACAAAAAGGTGGCCAACATGTATAGAATATTTTGTAAATATTTTGACAATTTTGTAATGAATGCTTTGTAAATAAGGGCACATGTCCATTTTTCTTATGTATGGTGACTTTAGGGGTGACTTTGGGGACACGCTATATGATGGAAATAATTACCATCAACCTTCTACCATAGCACCTGGAGGGATGTCATCTAGTTGGCTGGTGTGGAGTTAGGTGATTGCAGTAAAGAAACTACTTTGTTGATGTTATTGAGTCCCCATGTAGGAAGGCATAGGGACATTGCATAAAATTGTCAAGTTGTAAATTACAGCCAGTTAGGTCGAAAGAATAAAGCTCCTAACACTCAAGAAGAGTCAGCCACAGAACCCCAGAGGCCTGGTGTTTATACCTCTTGTTCTAAGTAGTAGTCTGGAGTATGCACCCGGGAGTAGCATAAAATTGTTTTCCTAAGCTTCCACTGCAGCGTAGAAATAAATTGTTTTCCAGAAGTCACTATAATTAATGAGTATATAGATCTATGTATATAACAGAATAACTGCATCAGTTTCATGCATCAAGAAATGGAATTGATCACGTCTATGAAACAGAACACATGGTGTAGAATCCACCAGTCACCTAGATCTGGTTTATTATGTATTTCGTTGTATGTACTTGCTGTTGTTCAAGAACTGAAATTGAAGCTTCCTGTTTCACATGTACAGAGGTGCACTAGGTTGTCAAGGTTTTCAGTCCTTTCTGTTGTGAGCCAGCTACCTGCTGATGTGAGCCAATGACAGGGGAAGAATGTGTGGTTGGGTTGTTTTCAGCACAACTTGCTTTTGAAAAATGATGATTTAGGTGCTTTCTTCATGCTCATTATAAACAACTCCCCCCCCCACCCAGAAAATGTTATAACCTAAACATAAATATCTCCTCCAGGCTGATGTTTGATGCATTAGATCCTGGACAAAGGGAAGGTTGTTTTCATGCTTATGATTTTCGGTTCAAATGTACTATCTAATTCTGAATAATATTGTTAAGTACATAAGTATAAAAATATTGAAATAGTAGTATAGATTAGTGTAACAGTCTTAAATTTGCAACAAATGGAAAGATGTACCAAAAGTCTACTAGTGTCCATTTAATTAGCTAAATATTACTTTTTAAAAAATTAAATCATAGCTATGTACATTAATGCTTTTATGGGGTACAATGTGCTGGTTTTATATATAATTCGAAATACTTACATCAAACTGGTTAACATGGCCTTCACTGCACTTTCTTAATTATTGTGCTAAGACATTTATACTCTACACCTAGTAGATTTGACATGTACCCTTGTAACATGCACCATAGGTGTGGTCTGACCCATCACCCTCCCTGCACCGGTTCTCTCCCTCCTCTTTCCCCTTCATCTTGGGTTACAGCTTTCATAAGAAAGTGTAGGTGCTTATGTATTGGTTTCATAGTAGAGCTGAGCACACTGGATACTTTTTCCTCCATTCTTGAGATACTTTGCTAAGAAGAATATGTTCCAGCTCCATCCATGTAAACATAAAAGAGGTAAAGTCTCCATCAAGGTGCATATAAATTTGACTATTAAGAAGAAATATGAACTAGAGAAAAGAAATTTTAAAAAGGCACAAATCAAATTAAGTGTGGAATACCATTAGAAATTATAGTAGTATTTTTGATCAGTTGTCCACATTTTGCCAAATCAGCTAAAAAGAAAGTAAGTGTGGTCTGAAGTAAAATACATGCACACTGCTGGCTTGAGGAAGCACATGGGACATTTTATCTAAGTCAATCCAGTTAAAGGTCTGATAGTGAAACTGGGGTTGGTGTTTGGATTGGGGAGGACATCCACATAAAAGCCCAGCTGGGCATTGTCCACCCTGTCCACCCTCCTCCAACAGCAGGAGACCCCTGGGCAGTCAGCTTTGTGCTTTCATCTCCCAGACTAGTCATTTTATCTATTGTTTCTAACCTGGTTTCATTACTCACCTACTAGAATCATTCTTGGGTTGTTCCTCTCCTCAGGATGAAGCCCACCATTCCCTAAGAGTTGCTCCATCCTTTCTGATCTAACTTCTGGCTACCGTTCCAGTTTGGTCTTCTGCCATTTCCCCCCATGAATTTCTGCCTTTCAACAACAGTGTAGGCTGTGCACAAATCCCAGGTGCCTGAAGCATCCTGACCTTCTTTACCTCTTCTCCTTACCAACCCCATCCTTGTAGCCTTGGTGCAGCTTACGATCTCCCCTGACCTCAGCAGAGTGGTTACTTCCCACATGATCATGTTTGCCAAAAATGCATGTCTATCACACTGCACTGTGACATTAGCCTTTGTTTTGTTGCTGGTCTTACCTCAGTTGCCTTTATTTTGAATATTTATTTTTTTTCCAGGGTTACAAAGATTTTATTTAGGAAGAACAAAGAGAAAGGTTAGAACTTCCAAAGAGAGTTTGATGTGGGTCCCTCTTGTGAAGGAAAAAGTTGCGAGAGACCTATTTTGAATATTTAAAAGGAATGCATGCCCTTTGTAAAAATTCAAGCAAAAAGAAGTATGTAAAGAAAATAGATTGATAATTTTCTCCCCAACATGATTAAGGTGAACTTCTTTCTGTATATTCTAGAAATTGTTCTGTACTCATTTTTTAAAAATATGTACTTTCCTGGATGTTTTAATTCTTTTCCTTTAAAGAGTACTGCTAAAATATTTATTTCACCATAACATTTTTTTCACATAACAGTACCTCCTTTAAGATCAATATACATATAGAGAGAAAGAAGAGAAAGATTATTCATTTTAATAGCTGAATAATATTCCACATAAAAGTATTTAGCTAAAGCTTCTTTTGACAGTTTAATTCCTTCCTGTAAACTATGCTGAAGTAAAATCTGTATCTAAATTATTATATACTGAGAACGTTATTTTTGTTGGTGAGAATAATTGTTGGTAAGAATAATTAAAACGTGTACATTTAAAATACTTATCTCAACTGCAAAATCATTTTTCAAAGAGGAAGAAGCATTTCCCTTTCACATAGCATTCTCATTTAAAACACACTCATGAGACCCAAATCCTTCAGCTTTAATAAGTTCATGTGTGGAGTGATAAGTGTTTGAAGTAATAGATGATCTAAATAGCCTGATTGGATCCTTACACATTGTATGCATATATCACAAGATCACATGTACCACCCAAATATGTACAATTACTAAGTATCAAAAAAATTATTAAAAATCTTTACTTTAGCAAAATGAAAAAATAACCTAACTTAATATCAAAGAATATTACATGATAAATCTAAGAAGAAAAAATGCGAAAGACTAATAACATAAAAAAGATGCTTAACGAAGGCGGAGCAAGATGGCAGCCGAGTAACAGCTTCCTTGCATCTGGGCACCGTGAGTCTGGGGATATAGGACTCCAGGCATCTCTGGCTGGTGGGATCTGCCTATCATCACCCCTGAGAGGATACAGGGAGTCAGCGAGAGACTTCTGGACCCCAAGAGGAGGACTAAAACAATGGAAAACTGGCAAGTGGTCGCGTGTGTTCAATCCGTCTAAACCCGCCTGCAACTTCCACAGGCACGAGAACTTAAAGAGCAAGAGGAAGAGAAAGGAAAATTAGGGCAAGGAAACAGATAAAAGAAATCACCCATGAGGAAGAATCTGCAGAAAACTCCAGGCAACATGAAGAACCAGTCCAGAACAACCCCGCCAAGGGACCATGAGGTAGCTACTGCAGAGGATTCCACCTATACAGAAATGTTAGGAATGACAGAAAGGGAATTTAGAATACACATGTTGGAAACAATGAAAGAAATGATGGAAACAATGAAGGAAACTGCTAATAAAGTGGAAAATAACCAAAAGGAAATCCAAAAACAGAATCAAATAAGAGATGAACGATATGAAGAATATAAAAAGGATATAGCAGAGCTGAAGGAAATGAAACAGTCAATCAGGGAACTTAAAGATGCAATGGAAAGTATCAGCAACAGGTTAGACCATGCAGAAGAAAGAATTTCAGAGGTAGAAGACAAAGTTTTTGAGATAACTCAGATAGTAAAAGAGGCAGAAAAGAAGAGAGAAAGCAGAACGTTCACTGTCAGAATTATGGGACTTTATGAAGCGTTCCAACATACGAGTTATAGGAATTCCAGAAGGGGAAGAAGAATGCCCCAGAGGAATGGAAGCCATACTAGAGAATATTATAAAAGAAAATTTCCCAAATATCACCAAAGATTCTGACACACTGCTTTCAGAGGGCTATCGGACCCCAGGTCGCCTCAACTCTAACCGAGCTTCTCCAAGACACATTGTGATGAACCTGTCCAAAGTCAAGACAAAAGAAAAGATTCTGCAAGCTGCCAGGAGTAAGCGCCAGTTGACCTACAGGGGCAAATACATCAGATTGACCGCAGACTTCTCTAATGAAACTTTCCAAGCAAGAAGACAATGGTCATCTACCTTTAATCTACTAAAACAGAACAATTTCCAGCCCAGAATTCTGTACCCTGCTAAGCTAAGCTTCAAAATTGACGGAGAAATCAAAACATTTACAGATATACAAACATTGAGGAAATTCGCCACAACAAGACCAGCTCTACAGGAAATACTTCAACCTGTTCTGCACACTGACCACCACAATGGATCAGCAGCAAAGTAAGAACTCAGAAATTAAAGGACAGAACCTAACCTCCACACTGATGCAAAAGATAAAACTAAGCAATGGACTCTCACAAAATAAGATGAATAGAATACTACCACACTTATCCATTATCTCAATAAATGTTAATGGCTTGAATTCCCCACTGAAGAGACATAGATTGGTTGACTGGATTAAAAAACACAAGCCATCCATTTGCTGTCTGCAAGAAACACACCTGGCTTCAAAAGACAAATTAAAGCTCCGAGTCAAGGGTTGGAAGACAATTTTTCAGGCAAATGGAATTCAGAAGAAAAGAGGAGTTGCAATCTTATTTTCAGATACATGTGGATTTAGAGGAACTAAAGTCAAAAAAGACAAAGATGGTCACTTTATATTGGTCAAGGGAAAAATACAACAAGAAGACATTTCAATTCTAATTATCTATGCACCCAATTTAAATGCTCCCAGATTCTTGAAACAGACCTTACTCAGTCTGAGCAATATGATATCTGATAATACCATAATAACAGGGGACCTTAACACTTCTCTTACACAGCTGGACAGATCCTCTAAACAGAAATTAAACAACAATATAAGAGTCTTAAATGAGACCCTAGAACAACTGTGCTTCATAGACGCATATAGAACACTCCATCCCAAAGTTAAAGAATATACATTCTTCTCATCACCCCATGGAACATTCTCCAAAATTGATCATATCCTGGGACACAAAACAAATATCAACGGAATCAAAAGAAGTGAAATTTTACCTTGTATCTTTTCAGACCATAAGGCACTAAAGGTGGAACTCAATTCTAACAAAAATGCTCGACCCCACCCAAAGGCATGGAAACTAAACAATCTTCTGTTGAATAACAGATGGGTGAAGGAAGAAATAAAACAGGGAATCATTAACTTCCTTGAGCATAACAACAATGAAGACACAAGCTACCAAAACCTGTGGGATACTGCAAAAGCAGTTTTGAGAGGAAAATTCATCGCTTTAGATGCCTACATTCGAAAAACAGAAAGAGAGCACATCAACAGTCTCACAAGAGATCTTATGGAATTTGAAAAAGAAGAACAATCTAAGCCTAAACTCAGTAGAAGAAAAGAAATATCCAAAATCAAATCAGAGATCAATGAAATTGAAAACAAAAGAATCATTCAGAAAATTAATGAAACAAGGAGTTGGTTTTTTGAAAAAATAAATAAAATAGATAAACCATTGGCCAGACTAACGAGGAATAGAAAAGTAAAATCTCTAGTAACCTCAATCAGAAATGATAAAGGGGAAATAACAACTGATCCCACAGAGATACAAGAGATCATCTCTGAATACTACCAGAAACTCTATGCCCAGAAATTTGACAATGTGAAAGAAATGGATCAATATTTGGAATCACACCCTCTCCCTAGACTCAGCCAGGAAGAAATAGAGCTCCTGAACAGACCAATTTCAATCCCTGAGATCAAAGAAACAATAAAAAATCTTCCAACCAAAAAATGCCCTGGTCCAGATGGCTTCACTCCAGAATTCTATCAAACCTTCAAGGAAGAGTTTATTCCTGTACTGCAGAAATTATTCCAAAAAATTGAGGAAGAAGGAATCTTCCCCAACACATTCTATGAAGCAAACATCACCCTGATACCAAAACCAGGAAAAGACCCAAACAAAAAGGAAAATTTCAGACCAATCTCACTCATGAACATAGACGCAAAAATTCTCAACAAAATCCTAGCCAATAGATTACAGCTTGTCATCAAAAAAGTCATTCATCATGATCAAGTAGGCTTCATCCCAGGGATGCAAGGCTGGTTTAACATACGCAAATCTATAAACGTTATCCACCATATTAACAGAGGGAAAAACAAAGATCACATGATCCTCTCAATAGATGCAGAAAAAGCATTTGATAAAATCCAGCATCCTTTTCTAATTAGAACACTGAAGAGTATAGGCATAGGTAGCACATTTCTAAAACTGATTGAAGCTATCTATGACAAACCCACAGCCAATATTTTACTGAATGGAGTAAAACTGAAAGCTTTTCCTCTTAGAACTGGAACCAGACAAGGTTGTCCTCTGTCACCTTTACTATTCAACGTAGTGCTGGAAGTTCTAGCCAATACAATTAGGCAAGACAAGGAAATAAAGGGAATTCAAATGGGGGCAGAGGAGGTCAAACTCTCCCTCTTTGCTGATGGCATGATCTTATACTTAGAGAACCCCAAACACTCAACCACAAGACTCCTAGAAGTCATCAAAAAATACAGTAATGTTTCAGGATATAAAATCAATGTCCACAAGTCAGTAGCCTTTGTGTACACCAATAACAGTCAAGATGAGAAGCTAATTAAGGACACAACTCCCTTCACCATAGTCTCAAAGAAAATGAAATACCTAGGAATATACCTAACGAAGGAGGTGAAGGACCTCTATAAAGAAAACTATGAAATCTTCAGAAAGGAAATAGCAGAGGATATTAACAAATGGAAGAACATACCATGCTCATGGCTTGGAAGAATCAACATTGTTAAAATGTCTATACTTCCCAAAGCAATCTACCTATTCAATGCCATTCCTATCAAAGTACCTACATCGTACTTTCAAGATTTGGGAAAAATGATTCTGCGTTTTGTATGGAACCGGAAAAAACCCCGTATAGCTAAGGCAGTTCTCTGTAACAAAAATAAAGCTGGGGGCATCAGCATACCAGATTTTAGTCTGTACTACAAAGCCATAGTGCTCAAGACAGCATGGTACTGGCACAAAAACAGAGACATAGACACTTGGAATCGAATTGAAAACCAAGAAATGAAACTAACATTTTACAACCACCTAATCTTTGATAAACCAAACAAGAACATACCTTGGGGGAAAGACTCCCTATTCAATAAATGGTGTTGGGAGAACTGGATGTCTACATGTAAAAGACTGAAACTGGACCCACACCTTTCCCCACTCACAAAAATTGATTCAAGATGGATAAAGGACTTAAATTTAAGGCATGAAACAATAAAAATCCTCAAAGAAAGCATAGGAAAAACACTGGAAGATATTGGCCTGGGGAAAGACTTCATGAAGAAGACTGCCATGGCAATTGCAACAACAACAAAAATAAACAAATGGGACTTCATTAAACTGAAAAGCTTCTGTACAGCTAAGGAGACAATAACCAAAGCAAAGAGACAACCTACACAATGGGAAAGGATATTTGCATATTTTCAATCAGACAAAAGCTTGATAACTAGGATCTATAGAGAACTCAAATTAATCCACATGAAAAAAGCCAACAATCCCTTATATCAATGGGCAAGAGACATGAATAGAAGTTTCTCTAAAGACAACAGACGAATGGCTAACAAACACATGAAAAAATGTTCATCATCTCTATATATTAGAGAAATGCAAATCAAAACAACCCTGAGATATCATCTAACCCCAGTGAGAATGGCCCACGTCTCAAAATCTCAAAACTGCAGATGCTGGCGTGGATGTGGAGAGAAGGGAACACTTTTACACTGCTGGTGGGACTGCAAACTAGTACAACCTTTCTGGAAGGAAGTATGGAGAAACCTCAAAGCACTCAAGCTAGACCTCCCATTTGATCCTGCAATCCCATTACTGGGCATCTACCCAGAAGGAAAGAAATCCTTTTATCATAAGGACACTTGTACTAGACTGTTTATTGCAGCTCAATTTACAATCGCCAAAATGAGGAAACAGCCTAAATGCCCACCAACCCAGGAATGGATTAACAAGCTGTGGTATATGTATACCATGGAATAGTATTCAGCCATTAAAAAAATGGAGACTTTACATCCTTCGTATTAACCTGGATGGACGTGGAAGACATTATTCTTAGTAAAGCATCACAAGAATGGAGAAGCATGAATCCTATGTACTCAATTTTGATATGAGGACAATTAATGACAATTATGGTTATAGGGGGGAAACAGAAAGAGGGAAGGAGGGAAGTGGGTGGGGCCTTGGTGTGTGTCACACTTTATGGGGGCAAGACATGATTGCAAGAGGGACTTTACCTAACGATTGCAATCAGTGTAACCTGGCTTATTGTACCCTCAATGAATCCCCAACAATAAAAAAAAAAAATAAAAGATGCTTAACTTTACAGGTAGTCAGAGAAGTGCTAATTATAAGCAACAGTGACATGCAATTTTCACACATCAAGGGTCATCCGGGAGCATGTTGTTTAATTCTTATGTGTCTGTACAGTTTCTAGAGTTACTCTTGGTGTTAATTTCTAGTTTATTCTATTATGGAAGATATTTCATGTGATTTTGATTTTTAATAATTTGTTGAGACTTGTGTCCTAACATATGGTTTATCCTGGAGATTGTTCCATGTAGCAATAAAAAGAATTCATATTCTGCAAATATTGGATAAAATGTTCTTTAAATGTCTGTTATGCCCGTTTGATTTGAAGTGAAGTTTAAACCCAAGGCTGCTTCATTGATTTTCTGTCTAAATGGTCTAATGCTGTGAGTGCAGTGTTGAAAGCCCCGACTACTATTGTACTGGAGTCTGTCTCTCCCTTTAGATCTGCTAATATTTGCTTTATATATCTCAGTGCTCCTGGGTTGGGTGAATATGTATTTACAATTGTTACTCTTTTCTTGAATCGATCCCTTTGTCAGTACAGTATAACCTTCTTTGTCTCTTTGAGAATTTTTGACCTAAAATCTTTTGTGACATAATTATAGCTTCCCTTGCTCACTGTCAATTTTGATTTACATGGAATATCTTTATCTTTCTCTTAACTTTCAGACTATATGTTTTTATAGGTAAAGTGAATTTCTTGTAGGAAGCATATAGTTGGGTCAAGTACTTCTATCCATTCAACCAGTTTTTAATCTTTTAATTGGGGGATTTAATTCAAAGTTATTATTAAAGGTGATTCCTGCTGTTTGCTACACTGCACCCTCTCAAAATATTTTTATAAGTAGGTATATCAACACTTGGTCTACGGTAGATTCTGTAAACATTTTTTTGTCTTTTGCCATTCAAAATTTTTTTAAATGCAGAACATTTTCCATTACTTAGGAACACTCAATTTATGTTTTTCTAAAGAATAGTGCTTCACTACTGCCATTGAAAGTTTATATGGATGCCACCTATATGTGCTATCTAATATTTTAGTAGAATTTTTGTGTTTTATTTTGATATTCAGACATTTAATCCATCTGAAATTCTTTTCTGCAATGATGAGTAAAAACCTGTTCACCCCAACTCTGGGCTATTCACTTGTATCCCCACAATTTATTAAATAACCCATCCTTGTCCCATTGAGTGGAAATGCCAACTTTGTAATATTTACATTATATATATACTTATAAGTATTTCTTAATTCTCTGTTCTTTTCCATTAGACTATTTCTATATTTCTATCAACTACTATTTTTTGCCTTATAATAGCTTAACAGGTTGTAACAAGTTATAACTTCTAGTAGAGTAGGGCTCTCATTCAAAAGTGACTAATCAATTCTTCACATTTATTTTTCATATAATTTCTAAAAAATGCTTATGTTCAATCTTTCTCACCCTCCTCCTCCAAAAATTCCACCTGGGATTTCAATGTGACTTGCACCAAAATTATATCTAAATCCAGGCACTACTATTTAAATGGTTATAACTTCTTATATTCAGAATACATTGCCTCTTCACTTACGCAGGCCTTTATTTTAAAATACTTATAGTAGGTCTTTTGCCCTTCTTGTTCAATAAATGTATCCCTATTTCACAGCTTTTGTCAATATTAGGAATGAGATTTTTTAAATATTCCATTGCTTCCTAGATTTTGCTATTATGAAGAAAATCATTTATTAAATAGTCTACTTCCAGCCACTTAACAAAATTTTCTCATTAATTTTAATAGTTTTTCATTGAACCTTTTGGGTTTCTTACATATGCCATCATGTCATCTGAAAATAAGGTGTCTTTTTTTAGAATTAATGATGGATGTTCTGTTTTCTTACTCAGCAATGGATAATAGCACTACTGGTGGGCATTTTCATTTACTACCTGATTATTATAAATTTTGGGCAAGTGATTTTATTAAATTTATGGTAACTTTTATTTATCATATTTATCATATGTAAATCAGTAGCTGATTTTTTTTTTTTTTTTATGAGACAGAGTCTCACTGTGTCACCCTGGGTAGAGTGGTGTGGTGTCATAGTTTACAACAACCTCAAACTCTTGGGCTCAAGCAATTCTCTTGCCTCAGCCTCCCAAGTAGCTGGCACTACAGGCGCCCACTACAATGCCTGGCTACTTTTTGTTGCAGTTGTCATTGTTTAGCTGGCCCGGGCTGGGTTTGAAACCGCCAGCCTTAGATATGACTGGTGCTATAATCACTGAGCTATGGGCTTCAAGACAGTAAAAAAAAATTTTTTTAAATTACGTACTGTTTTATTAGGAGTGGCTTCTAAGTTTAATCAAGTGATTTGAGTTTACCAATGACATAGTTGTATATATCCCTTTTAAGTTTTGGATGGTATGAATTAAATTGATGAATAATGTGGAGATTAAGATATCCTTACACTTTGAAATATACTTTTACTCCTACTCTGCCTTCTTAAGTTCCTGGAAATATATCACATATTTATTTCTTATTGGTTATTGTATTTCTATCCTAGAATATATGCACCATGACTGTTTTGTTTACCACTGTGTTTAGCATCTGGAGTATCATCTGGCACAGATGATGCTCAACAACTATTCCTTAAATAATCAGATGTTCAGAGTGTATTTGTATTTTAATATAATGTCATGTTTAATTTGTAAATAATTTATTTTGAAATTTTGTGTCATTATTATTTAGCAAACTGAAATGTAATTTACTTTTCTAATAGCTTTATTGGCCTTCTAAATTAAAAGTATACAAGTTTCTTCATGTGAATTAGGAAGTTTTTTTACCATATTCTATGATTCGTGTTTATTTGGGTAGCTTAGAAATATCCTTAAGTTAGCCTACAGAAAATCACTGCTGTTACATCTTTGATTCTTCTCTCTGTTTACGATTTTATATTGCTGTCCTCACGCCCACATTCATGGCTCTGAGCTTTCACTCATGATTTCCATTTTATTAATAGGTTTTCTCTGCTTCTGCTTTTCTTTTTACTTACATTTTCATTGAATTTTAAAATTCTTAAATTATATTCTCAAATTACCTATGGCCTGATTGAAGCACTTTGTCTGTGTCCTAATTATGTTTCCTTAAGATTTTTATTTAGATTTAAAAAAAAAATCTTCCCATAGGAAGAACTGACTGCTCCCACAGCACTTGGGGAGGCCCAGGGCCACTGTCCGAATCCACTGGGAGTGACTTGGCACTGTCCGCAAGACTTGGACTCACACACGGACTACATGCATAGATGCCAGCTCTGAGAATTTTCCAAGTTTCATGATGAGAAGGCTGGTGACAAGGGAGAAACGTTCCCTCTATCCATTCCATGTGGTCCTTATTTTACATGGTTCTTACTTGCTGGGCTATGTGACCTCTTAGGCCCAAGACTGTCTTGTTCTCTGCAACAAGGCATGTAGTTCTCAAAACATCTAGGAGATATATATAAATATATATACATGTAACATAAAAGACATAATGTGAAATATATAAATAAACGTGAATGGCACAATCATGACTCAAAAATTCTGATCCTTTTCTCTATTATTTAACTTATTATAGATGAGGTATTAATCATTTTGGCTCTGAAATTGGCCAGTCAATGGAAACAAATATATATACACGGTACATATATAAAACACAGTTGGCCTTGCCTGTCCCTGGGTTTCACATCCACAGTCAACCAACTGTAGATCAAAATTAGTCTTTTAAAAATGTTAAAAGATATACAATACAATAATAAAAAACTTAATACAAATTCAAAAGCCAGTATAGTATTACAAGTATTTACATAGCATTTACAATGTATTAGGTAATATAGGTAACCTGGATATAAGGGAGACCATAGGTTATATGTAAATACTACACCATTTTATAAAAGGGACTCAAGCATCTGAGGATTTTGGTACCTGGGGGGGCGGGGCAGGGGCTGGAACCAATGCTAAATAGATACCAAGAGCCAAGTGTACATAAAACATACTTGCGTATAATCATCTGTATATATTTTTTGCATAAATAGAATGGATGGTTGAATTATTTTTTCATTTTTTTATTGCTAAATCATAGTTGTGTATATTAGTGTAATCAAGGGGTACAATGTGCTAGTTTCATATACAATATGAAATATTCTCATCAAACTGTTCAACATAGCCTTAATGGCATTTTCATAGTTATTGTATGTAGACATTTGTATTCTGCCTTTAGTAAGTTTTGCCTGTACCCATTCTAAGATGCACCATAGGTGTGACCCTACCCATTTCCCTCCCTCCACCATAACCTCACCCCTACCTTCCCCTTCCTTGGCCCTTTCCTCATAGTATTGAGCTATAGCCTTCATGCAAAAGCTATAATTTAGCTTCATAGTAGAGCTGAGTACATTGGATACTTTTTCTTCCATTCCTGAGATACTTTGCTAAGAAGAATATGTTCCAGCTCCATCCATGTAAACATGAAAGAGGTGGCTCCATCCATGTAAACATGAAAGAGGTAAAGTCTCCATCTTTCTTTAAGGCTGCATAATATTCCATGGTATACATGTACCACAATTTGCTAGTCCATTCGTGGGTCAATGGGCACTCAGGCTTCTTACATGACTTAGCAATTGTGAACTGGGCTGCAATAAACATTCTGGTACAGATGACTTTGTTATATTGTGATTTTTGGTCTTCTGGGTATATACCTAGTAAAGGAATTATAGGATCAAATGGCAGGTCTATTTTTAGGTCTCTAAGTATTCTCCAAACATCCTTCCAGAAGGAACGTATTAGTGTGCATTCTAATGAAGTGTGCCCTTTTCTCCACATCCACACCAACATCTCTGGCTTTGGTATTTTGTTATGTGGGCTACTCTTGCTGGGGTTAGGTGATATCTCAAAGTAGTTTTGATTTGCATTTCTCTGGCGATTAAAGATGATAAGATTTTTTTTCATGTGTCTGTAGATCATGCGTCTGCCTTCTTTAGAGAATTTTCTCTTCAAGTCCCTTGCCCACCCTGATATGGGATCACATGTTCTTTTCTTGCTAATATGTTTGAGTTCTCTGTGAATTCTTGTTATTAGACCTTTATCAGAGGTATAACCTGCAAATATTTTCTCCCAGTCTGAGGGCTGTCTGCTTGCTTAACTTACTATGTTCTTGGCTATGCAGAAGCTTTTTAGATTGATCAGGTCCCAGTAGTGTATTTTTGATACTGCTTCAGTTGCCTGGGGAGTCCTCCTCATAAAATATTCACCCAGGCCGATTCCTTCAAGAGTTTTCCCTGCACTTTCTTCAAGTATTTTAATAGTTTCATGTCTTAAGTTTAAATCTTTATCCAGTGAGAGTCTATCTTAGTTAATGGTGAAAGGTGTGGGTCCAGTTTCAATCTTCTACAGGTTGCCAGCCAGTTTACCCAGCACCATTTGTTAAATAGGGAATCTTTTCCCCACTAAATGTTTTTAATTGGCTTCTCAAAGATCAGATAACGGTAAGTAGCTGGATTCATCTCTTGGTTCTCTATCCTGTTCCAGACATCTACTTCTCTGTTTTTGTGCCAGTACCATGCTGTTTTGATCACTATCGATTTATAGTATAGTCTCAAGTCTGGTAGTGTGATTCCTCCTGCTTTGTTTTTATTTCTGAGTAATGTTTTGGCTATTCGAGGTTTTTTCTGATTCCATATAAAACGAAGTATTATTTTTTCAAGATCTTTAAAATATGACAATGGAGCTTTAATAGGAATTGCATTAAAATTATATCTTGCTTTGGGTAGTATAGACATTTTAACAATATTGAGTCTTCCCAGCCATGAGCATGGTATGTTTTTCCATTTGTTAACATCTTCAGCTATTTCTTTTCTTAGAGTTTCATAGTTCTCTTTGTAGAGATCTTTTATGTCCCTTGTTAGGTATACTCCCAAATATTTCATCTTCTTTGGCACTACTGTGAAAGGAATAGAGTCCTTGACTGTTTTTTTGGCTTGGTTATTGTTGGTATATATAAAGGCTACAGATTTGTGGGTGTTAATTTTGTAGCCTGAGATATTGCTGTATTCCTTGATCACTTCTAAAAGTTTTGTAGTAGAATCCCTAGTGTTTTCCAGATATAGGATCATGTCATCTGCGAAGAGTGAAAGTTTGATCTCTTCTGACCCTATGTAGATACCTTTGATCGCCTTTTCTTCCCTAATTGCAATGGCTAAAACTTCCATTACAATGTTAAAGAGCCATGGAGACAATGGGCAACTTGCTTGGTTCCTGATCTAAGTGGAAATGATTTTAATTTAACTCCATTCAATACAATATTGGCTGTGGGTTTGCTGTAGATGACCTCTATTAGTTTAAGAAATTTCCCCGCTATACCATTTTTTTAAGTGTTCTAATCATAAAGGGATGCTACATATTATCAAAAGCTTTTACTGCATCAATTGAAAGAATCATATGGTCCTTATTTTTTAGTTTGTTTATGTGCTGAATTACATTTATAGATTTACGTATATTAAAATAGCTTTGAGACCCTGGGATAAATCCCACTTGGTTGTGGTGTGTAATTTTTTTGATGTGTTGTTGGGTTCTGTTTGTTAGGATCTTATTGAGTATTTTATCATCATATTCATTAGTGATATTGGTCTTTAATTTTCTTTTCTTGTTAGGTCTTTCCCTGGTTGGGGGATCAAGGTGATGTTTGCTTCGTAGAATGTGTTGGGTAATATTCCTTCTTTTTCTATATTTTGGAAGAGGTTTAGTAATATAGGTACTAGTTCTTCTTTAAAGGTTTGGTAGAATTCTGACATAAAGCCATCTGGTCCTGGGCTTTTCTTTATAGTGAGATTTTGTACGGTTGATGCTATTTCAGAACTTAATATAGGCCTGTTGAACATTTCCACTTCATTCTGGCTAAGTCTTGGTAGGTGGTGTACTTCCAGGTATTGGTCGATTTCTTTCAGATTTTCGTATTTCTGAGAGTAGAGTTTCTTGTAGTATTCATTAAGGATTTTTTTAATTTGTGAGGGGTCTGTTGTTATCGTTACCATTTCAGATTGACAAAACTAGGGATTTTACTCTTTTTTTCCTGGTTAGGTTGGCCAAAAGTTTATCTATTTTATTGATCTTTTCAAAAAAACCAACTTTTGAATTTATTGATCTGTTGTATAATTCTTTTGTTTTCAATTTCATTTAATTCTGCTCTGATTTTGGTTATTTCTTTTCTTCTCCTGCGTTTGGGGTTGGAGTTTTCTTCCTTCTCCAGTTGCTTGATATGTCCCATTAAGTTATTAACTTCCTCTCTTTCCATTTTCAGGACAAAGGCTTGCAGTGCTATAAATTTTCCTCTTAGGACTGCCTTTGCAGTATCCCAAAGGTTCTGGTAATTCATGTATTGATTGTGGTTTTGTTCCAAAAATTTGGTGATTTCCTTTTTAATCTCGTGTATAACCCATCTATCCTTCAGCATAAGGTTCTTTAGCTTCCATGTTTTCGTATGGGTATGTAGGTTCTTGTTGTTATTGAGTTCAACTTTTATTCCATGATGGTCTGAAAAGATGCAAGGAATAATTTTCATTTTTTTAAATTTGCTGAGGTTAGATTTGTGGCCTAGGATGTGGTCAATTTTGGAGTATGTTCCATGGGCTGATGAGAAGAATGTGTATTCAGTTTTGTTGGGATGAAATGTTCTGTAGATGTCTGTTACGTCCTGATGTTGAATGGTTAAATTTAAATCTAAAATTTCTTTGCTTAGCTTCTTTATGGAGGATCTTTCCAGCATTGCTAAAGGGGTGTTAAAATCTCCAACTACTTTGGAACTGGAGGAAATCAAGTTGCTCATGTCTGTTAGAGTTTCTCTTATAAAGTGAGGTGCATTCTGGTTGGGTGCATAAATATTAATAATTGAAATCTCATCATATCGAGTATTACCTTTAATAAATATGAAGTGTCCATCCTTATCCTTCCTTATTTTGGTTGGTTTAAAGCCTATTGCGTCTGCGAATAGGATTGCAATGCCTGTTTTTTTCTGCTTTCCATTTGCCTGGAGTATAGATGACCATCCCTTCACCTTGAGTCTAAATTTGTCTTTTAATGTAAGATGCGATTCTTATATGCAGCAGATATCTGGCTTGAGTTTTTGTATCTAGTCAGCCAACCTGTACCTCTTTATAGGACAATTTAAACCATTCACATTAATTGAGAATATTGATAAGCCTTTCAAGAGTTCAGTGGACATTTTTAATCCTTTTGCGACTGTGGAAGTTGGAAATTGATCAAAATTTTCTGGGTGGGTTTACTTTTGTGGTGGAGGATTATGGTGGTCTTTATGGAGGATAGGTCTGAGAATATCCTGGAGAGCTGGTTTAGTTATGGCAAATTTCTTCAACATGTGAATGTCATTGAAGTATTTAATTTCTCCATCATAAATGAAACTCAGTTTAGCTGGGAACAGGATCCTGGGTTGAAAGTTATTTTGTTTTAGGAGATTAAAAGTCGATGACCATCCTCTTCTAGCTTGAAAGGTTTCAGCAGAGAGATCTGCAGTTATTCTAATATTTTTGCCCTTATAGGTGATGGTTTTCTTTTGTCTGGCTGCTTTCAGAATTTTCTCCTTCATATTAACTTTAGTGAAATTGATTATGATGTGTCTGGGGGATGTCTTATTTGGGTTGAGTCGTGCTGGAGTTCTGAAACTATCTGCTATCTGAATTTCAGCATCTCTTGGCAGGTCTGGAATGTTCTCCTTCATAATCTCATGGAGAAGAGACTCTGTGCCTTGTGAAGCCACTTCATTGCTTTTGGGGATCCCTGTAAGATGAATATTGATTTTCTTTGAATTATCCCAGAGCTTTCTGAGAGAGTGATCTGTTTTTGCCCTCCATTTCTCTTCATCTTTGAGAGTTTGGGAGCATTCGAAAGCTTTGTCTTCAATGTCAGAAATCCTTTCTTCTGCTTGCTCCATTCTGTTACTAAGGGATTCTACTGTGTTTCTCAGATCTTTGAGGCCTGCAACTTCTAATCTCATTGTGTCAAAATCTTTGGTCATTTGGTCTTTGAATTCATTGAATTCTTGAGATATCTTTTGGGTTACTGCTTGGAATTCTAATTCGATTTTATTTGCTAACCAGATTCTGAATTCGATTTCTGACATCTCAGCTATTTGTTTGGGCATGGGATCTTGTGCAGTGTCTGCCCCTTTGATCGTTGGGGGAGTTGATCCACTGTGATTGTTCATATTGCTGGAGTTTTTCTGTTGATTTCACCTCAGGATTGTTTTTCCCCGTTGTCTCTGGCCGTCCTCAGAGTTGGGGAGGTGTCTCTCCCAGATTGGACCCGAGTGGGATCACTCTATTGTTGCTTGATCTTTATAGGGAGTGACCCTGTGTAATTCTTCTGAGGATGCCCCAGCCAGGGAGTTCTGGTTGTGCAATCACACTCCGGATCCAGAACAGGGCGGGAGGTGGTGTGCAAAGTTCTGGGAGTGGCTGGTACCCAGTGACTTTGGCACAGAGATCCCAAGGCTCCAGCAGTCTCTGTCCAGGTGAAGGGCTCTGCGCAGAGGCAGGGAGGGCTCTGGAGGGCATGCAGCTACCAGAGTCCCTGGGCAGACGAGCGGGCCAGTGTGGAAGCAGGGAGGGTACAGGAGGGAGGACGCAAGGTTGCGCGGCTCCCGCAGTACCTGGTCAGGGCATGCGGAGGCCCAAAGGGCACGGGTCAGGGGTTGCGGCACAGCTCTTATGGAGGTCCAGGTGGGACCAAGCCCAGGAGTTTAAGGTTGCTATGCGCTGTGACACCATGGCACTCTACCCAGGGCAATAGCCCAAGGCTCGAGTGTGCCAAAACCTGTCTCACTCTGCCCCTGAGGGTTAAGGTTGTAAGGCAGCTCAGTGCCCACCTTTAGGCTGCTCAGTCACTAGGTTACTAGCTCCTGCCTGATCCTTTCTCTGCAACCCTGAGAGCGGAACTTGCTGGGGCAGATCTCTCACAATGGCTCCCAGCGGCTCAGTCTTGGGCCCTAGACAATGCCCAAAGTTCTCCACTCTCCTGCTCAAGCTCTCCCCAAAGGCAGTTTGAGTGAGTGCCAAGTCCAAAAACACTGAAACAGTTCACAGGTAAGGCCTTTCCGGTTTGCAGTCTTGCTGCTTCTTGTACTTACAGCTGCCAGTGAGATTAGGTCTATCTGACACATGCAACTACTTGCCAGTTTTCCACTGTTTTTGTCCTCCTCTTGGGGTCCAGAAGTCCCTTGCTGACTCTCTGTATCCTCAAAGGGATGATTATAGGCAGATCCCACCAGCTAGAGATGCCTGGAGTCTTATCTCCCCAGACTCACCGTGCCCTGTTGCAGGGAGGCCATTACTCGGCCACCATCTTGGATTGTCCCCCGGATGGTTGAATTTTTAACTCTCCTATTTGTAATTGGTTATACTGGCATGCAAAAAAACACTCCATGTAACATTTATTTCTAGTTGTATTTATCTTAGTTTTCCTGTGTATAGTTCCTAGGTAAATTTACAAATTACATTTTGTTTCTTTCCTTTTCTAATGAGAAAATAAAGTACAGATAAAGAATGTGGGAAGGTATGAAGGAATATAACACAGTTGCCTCTGCCCACTTTCGTCTTGAATGGAGTGTTTATGGTTGCCTGAGCTTCCTGCAATAAAGAAGACAAGAATAAAAAGAAGCTTTAAATTCTGCTTGCTAAAGAAACAAGGACTTTTGAGAGAAAAAAGTTTAGATCCTAAGTCTGAAGTCATTTAAAATGTTTTAAAGCGTGGGTGTTTTTTATAGCTCAGTATTTCTCCTTGCTTGTAGCCAAAAAGAAGTTATATTATCATTTTGTGAATTATTGCTACCCAAAGGTGTGTTTCTCTTGTAGTTTTCCTTGCCCAGACTGGACACTTGAAGTCACAGTTGCTGTATTTCTCAGCCTTGGGCTGTGAGAGAAAAGTGGCAATATATTCTGCCCCGACTTGCTCCTGGGAGCAGTGGGTAGGGGAAAGTTCTGTAGATTCAACAACAGCAATAGAAGTTAAGGGGGTGGTACAGACTAAGCAAGGTGGGAAAGAACAGAGTCGATTTCTTGATTCTTAGAAATGGAGATATCTGTTGCCCCCTGGCATGACCCTATACCCTAATGAGTTCGCCTATGCTCTTCAAGTAAGTGGACAGAGTTTGTTCATTCAGCCCTTTGCATATGGACAGACAGGTGATGTCACCACTCTCGAGCCAGGGCTCTATGGGGGCTTGCACAGAGATGTCTCTCCCCCATCCTTGCAGAATGAGGGAAGGCCTCAGGGCTGGTGACACATATGGGGAGGCCTAAAGGTCACCTTGGGGTTTGAAAGGTGAAATGGGTGGGACGGCAGAAGGAGACCCTGCTGAGGGAAAGCCATGAGCTAAGCTGAGAGCACAGGACCACGAATGGTGGCCCTGCAGACTCTCCCGCAGTTTCCTCTGAGCACTGGCTTTGTATCTGTACCCACGTGGTCACATGCAGGGACTGTTGGATGCCAACTGATCAGGCCAAAGCTTCCTGTTCATGCTGGGCCAGGGAGGGAAAGGGAGGTACAGCCATCTGAGCATGTTCAAATAATTCTTTTGAGCTAGAATGAGGATTTTTTTTTTCTTGTCCTAATAAACTGCAAACCTCTTTTACTTTTCTGGAATCAATGTAAATATCTACTATCCAAGTTAACAACCTCCCTTTTTATTCTTAAGGTATTAAATTATGATTGAGTGGCATTACAACTGGAATAAACTTTTGGCATAGGAACATCAAAGAACTTACAGGCATAGAAGGGGAAGATAAGAGTTGTTAGATTTGTCAGTGTCTGTTTTAAATTAGATTCTTAAAGACATCTATAAAATATCATTTAGTTGTTTATGTCTGTCATTAAAGGGAAATGTAGGAAATATATATGAATTTGTATACATACACATTTAATGTATATTAAAACTGAATTAAAAGTCATATTATAGTTCTGTACTTCAAGGATTGTCCTGCTGGATTAGCAAAAATATTAGATAATTTTATGTTCCAAGACTATAATTCCTTATCTGTTACCCTGGGGATAAGAAGTGCTTTGAATTTAGAAATTTTTATATTTTAGAAAGATTATGCAATTCATGCATTTTAACCTTGAAATTATCTCCAGGAGCATCTATGTTCAATCATTTAAAAAATATTAATTTCCAGTGAAATATATGAACCCTAAGAGGGAAAAGTATAGGCTAAAAATAATTTAATGTCAGTTTATGTAAAATTTTGCCATAAATTAAATTTAGTGCCAAATTTAGAGAAAAATATAAAATTTTGAGTTTTCAGAGCCTTTGGATTACAAAACTTTTTTTTTGGTTACCTGTTAAAGGCTTACACAACAGGCCTGGCTTATACTTTCAACTTTATTTGATAATAAGAAAAAAATTGTTAAATACTTTCAAAATATAACAATAACTGTATTAATATCAAATAGCAATGCTACTAGGCCTGGCATGCTGGTGAAATCAGAGGACCATGCGCTGGATCTATGAGGCGGGACTTCATTCCTCCTGTATCCAGTGGCCTGGCTTAGAGCTTAGAGCTTACCTTCCAGGGATATGTGTGTGTGTGTGTGTGTGTGTGTGTGTGTCTTTGTGTTCGCACACACATTATGCATGCACTCGTCAGCCAACAGAGGGCCTTGGAGGAGACAGTTCAGCCTCCTAAGGTGCTGATGGTCATGGTGTGGTGAGGGAGCCTCTGATGGGCTCTGTCTCAGCCAAGATTCAACATGGTTTTGCTTTTTGTGGGGGTATATTGACTTTTTTCTCCTGATAAACATTGCACATCATCCAGAGGCTTTGTTAACATCTTACTGAGAGAAAACAAACTTGTTACTAAACTTGATAGCAGACTCATTAACTTTTTAGACTTTGTTTGACTAGGTGAAACCTCATTTTAAAACTGCATTGTCAAATTAACAAAGCCTGCACATGTTACACAATCCAACAGTTTGCATAGTAGTTTCACTTCAGGACTGATGTAGTGAGTTTCTGGGTTTGTATAACACCAAGTAAGACCCACATTTTGATACAAGGGCTAAGGCAGGCAGAGTGTAGCTATAAAGGCTCCATCTGTGTCCCAGGCAGTGTTGGAGATATGCTTTCTCTGGCACGTGACAAGTGAAGAAAATTAAGACTTTACTATTAACATTAATAATGAAACTTTAGAATGTGGAATAAGAATGAAAACTAGTTTAAAATAGTTGTTTCTAACAAAAGAATCTATATCTCACCAAATAAGGAACAGTTCCAGCTGGGCAGTTTCTGAGGCTAGAACATCTGTGTGTGAGCTCCAGGCAGGGTTAGGTCTGAGAGAGACATTTAGATTGATTGGAAGTGACAGATTGTCTGTCTTGGTAACTGTGAGAACTTGAATATGGACGTACGATGCTTATTACTGCTTGATCTCCTAAGTAGGGACCACGCCCCTACATTGTCAGTTAATCTCATCACAACATTTGGCCGGATAGTCTTTGGACAAGTATAGTTGAGTTTAAGGTCAATACACAGACCAGGTATTTGTGTATCATTAATACATTTTACAGAGCAGTATCTAAATCTATCTTTCTTTTTTCTTTTGAGGAGTCTAATTAGAATGTCACCACTAACAAAGAGTGACACCTGGGGACTTTTGATTTCACAGACTGGATCTGCCTCATGATGGGGTGGCAGCCACCTGCCCATGGCTTTCAGACCCACACAGCCTCTCATCTGCTCTGCGTGTCAGGGCTGTTGTGGCAGGAGACAGGAGGACAGGGAGGGGCAGACGTCAGGGATGCCCCCTCTGTCTCTCACAGGGCATCCCTGGTGGTGGCTGCATCTCATTTGCTGTCCCAGCTCCCACCAGACACAGCTGTGGTGACCCTGCCACCTTCTCCCATGGATCCCAGCCAGGGGCGGCTGCTGCCTCCCATCAGGTCAGTCTCAGAATGGCTTCTCCCCCGTTTGGGTCCTGTGTGTCTCCTCCAGCCTTGTAACCTCGTCTCAGTACTTAGTACTAGTTTGCTACTAGCCCCTGAGCCTGAAAATAGCTCCATAGTTACTTTTATGAACAAACCACCCACCCATTGCCCCTTCCTTAGTGTGTGACATATTCACTTTATCAAGAGAAAGATCATTTTCTTTGGGGGAATATTAAGAAGGACTGAAAGCTGGAAAGGAATCTGACTCTGTTAAGATAGATACAGCACTTTATTTGGAAAACAAATAATTGCAAAACAATACCTGTAAAAAAGTTTAACTTTAGAATGTTCAATCAAAGCTATTAGAAGATCCATGGGTCCTTGGACAAGCAGGACTTTTAAGCCACTTGTCAGCTATTTCCATAATAATTGGAATCTATCAAATTTTATATAAATCTGACTAATTAGCTTCTAATTCTGTAAGTTTTTATACAGTTGGGCTCATGGTATTGACTTAATTTTCAGATTCTGATGGTTTATTTATTCTGTCTGTTGCTATCATTTTTCTTTTACTGTGTGAGTGGCCCTGCTCGTGAATCATGGGTCGAGTGTCTGAGTGAGTCAGCAGAAAGGGGTGTCTTCCTGGAGTGCTGCGGGCAATAAAGTTGATGTGTTGGGAGCTGTCGCACCCACGACATATAGCCGTAGTGAGGCAGTGTTGTCCGCGTTACAGAACGATGGGAAGGTGGTTTGTGCTCCCCGGAGCTTTGCCCTCAGCGCCTCCAGTATATACAGCATCAGAAATGTTGCCTAGCATACTCAGTTACCCGCTTAAGTTTAAAGATTGTGGTGTCTACTCATGTGTTTGTTACCTTGTACCAGAAGTCTGTTTGTTCTAATAAATTGTCAATATGTACTTTTTTAAGAATGAGTACAATACACTACTAATTCAGATAGAGCACAGCCTTGTGAGCTGCTAAACTTAGTGACACTAACAATGAGCACATAAAGATGTTTTCTCACCAGTGAGCTAAGACGATAAGCCCAAGGACATGAAATATAAATTATCTACATAAGTTACAAAGTTACTGAAACACATCCACCCACCATAAAGTCCTGTTTAGAACATCTTGTTTCACCAATTGTCACGTATAATAAAAATCAATAGGAAAAATAATACTTGTCAAGGAATTTACTCTAAATTAAAATTATAATTATTAATAACAATAAGATCAAATAGTAAATGTAAAATTAGTCAAGTATTAACATAAAGAAGATGTCAAGCTGTTCTAAAAAGATAATAAGAAACTAAGATAGGAGAAAACGAGCAAAGTTGACTAATAACCGCCACTCTCCGGAAGCGGAACGTTAAAACATAACAATGCATAATAAATCACACTTGTAAACGCAAAGATAACCCGCACACGTAAGCAAAAAGATTACATTATGTAAACTCTATAAAAATGTATAAATACCAACATATGTACCCAATAAATTCACAACTACACACTTTAACCCGTAGTGTGTGTCAGTCTGTCATTTTTCCTGCGCCGACCTCTCAACTTTCCTCGTTCCTTCTCCCTACACTCCCTCGGACTGAAGGCCACCGACAGGGCGGTCCGTAGCAGGTGGCGCCCGAACAGGGACCTGAAGGACAGGTAATCTTCTCTCTCTTTCTTTCTTTTTCAAGGTTGAGGGCGGCTCTCACCAGGGAACTGCAGTCCCGCCGGTAAAGGCTGACCGGTTAAGTGTGAGCAATCAGCAGGTACCATGGGGCACGCATTAACCAAGGATATTAAAACATACATGGATGCCTCACCAGCGATAGTCCAAAGTATGGCCTATGCTGCAGCAATGCAAGGACAGAAATTCAGCGCCTATATTAAAAATACCTTCAATAAGGGAGGTAAGGGGCCGAGAGCTCCTGCTGACACTTGCTACAATTGTGGCAAGCCAGGTCACATGCAGAAGGACTGTAAACAGTCCCATGCCAATAAGCCGAGGGGGGAACCGCCCGGCTTATGCCCTCGTTGTAAAAAGGGGCGACATTAGAAAAATGAATGTAAATCAAAATTTCATAAGGATGGAACCCCCTTGAATGACAAGGGAGACACTGATCCTGAGGATCAGGAAATGAGAAAATCAAAAAACTAGAGAGGGGGCGTTCTCCCAACCCTGACCCCAAGGGAGATCGTACCGCACTGCAGGGCATGCAGCGACCATCCACTTTAAATCCTCAAGCCCCTGAATTTACTATTCATAACCTTTCATGAGGCACTCCTAGAAGTGCAGGTTTAAATTTAACAAGTGAAAAGAATGTCTTATTATCCAAATGGGACAGTGTTACTTTAATCCCCACTGCAATGAAAAGGCAACTTTTACCTGGAACGGTTGGAATTATAATTAGTAGAAGTTCAAATTATACTAAAAACTTTGAAGTTATTCCAGGAGTAGTTAACTCAGATTCGAAAAAAACAACGCAAAAGGAGGCACCAACAGCTGCTGCAAGATCTCACCCGCCGCTTGAAAAAAATGAAAATACACTCGCCGATAGCAAACAAAACCACCAGGCGCATTTCCACTGGCTCCAAGACAACTAAAAAAACCCAGCAGAGAAGGAAGCTGGGGACCCCCCTGTCCTTCGTGGGGCGGGCCTGCCTCCCAAGTGTTACAACCCCCAGACAGCAACACTGACAGAATCCCAAAAGTGAGATTTAGAACCTTTATTATTGGCCCTTTGCCACTAGTAATTTATATAAATAAGAAAAATATTTTTACAAACTAAATCTTTGTCAACGAATAAAATTCTTACCTTTTAAACCTTCTAATTATCAATTTAACTGAGTAAATAAGTGACTTCATAGTAAACTAGGATCCTGTTTGGTGAAAAGTAAGTTTTTAAGAGTAAAAAAAATTAAACAGAAAGGAGAATGACATTGTATAAAAAAAAAATCTTGTGTGATAAATTTTGTCCTGAAACAAAATAGTTATGTAAGAAAGTAAAAGACAGGACAAAAATTCAAGAAAGTTTAAAATGTTTATAAATAGTCTATACAAGTTAAATGAAACTCATAAAAAAAAATTTATGAAAGAATTTACATGTGATCCAGTTAACTATGTATTTCCTTTAAAATCTTTTAACTTGTAAAAATAACCAATTGTATTGCTTCTTCTGATATATTTCATGTAAATAATAAATTACTGAATGTTATGTTAATTGTAAAAAAACCTTCATATGTAATGTTACCTGTAAATCTACAAGACAATCCATAATATAATAATACAACATTACAAGTGTTAGAAACACTTAATGAATTAATTAGACCCAAAAAATTTGTAACAACCTTAATTTTAAATATTGCAGCTTTAATTTCTATAATCACTACTTTTACTGTAGCTACTAAAGCTTTAGTGCAACAAATACATACAACATACTATGTCAATACTCTTGACAATAATATAACTTTAACATTAATGACACAAACTAATATAAATAATAAACTTAAAACTAAATTAAATGTATTAAAAAAAGTAATCTTAACTTTAAATCAAAACATTAAGTACATACAACAAAAACTACAAACAAAATGTCACTCAACATTTCAAGCCATTTACATTACACCTTTACCATATAATGTATCTAACTCATAGAACAAAGTACAAACACATCTTCAAAGTATCTAGAAAGACAATAATATAACACATAATTTACACAACTTACAACAAGATATTACAGCCATGAGTCAAGCTCATTTACCAATAACTTCTCTTAACACATTGGCTCAATCTTTAACTAATGGGTTTAGAACACTCAATCCTCTTAACTGGATCCAATATATTGTACTCATAACCATTATTGGTTATTTGTCATTTTGTGTTATGTTGTTATTACCATGTCTCATACGGTGTCTGTTTTCCTCTATTATCTCTATACGCCAAGAAGTCTTTGAACTACAGTTTAAAAACAAAAAAGGGGGAAATGCCGCACCCACGACATATAGCCGTAGTGAGGCAGTGCTGTCCGCGTTACAGAACGACGGGAAGGTGGTTTGTGCTCCCCGGAGCTTTGCCCCCAGCGCCCCCAGTATGCACAGCATCAGAAATGTTGCCTAGCATACTCAGTTACCCGCTTAAGTTTAAAGATTGTGGCATCTACTCATGTGTTTGTCATCCTGTACCAGAAGTCTGTTTGTTCTAATAAATTGTCAATATGTACTTTCCTAAGAATGAGCACAATACACTACTAATCCAGATAGAGCACAGCCTTGTGAGCTGCTAAACTCAGTGACACCAACAATGAGCACATAAAGATGTTTTCCCACCAGTGAGCTAAGACGATAAGCCCAAGGACATGAAATACAAATTATCTACATAAGTTACAAAGTCACTGAAACACATCCACCCACCATAAAGTCCTGTTCAGAACATCTTGTTTCACCAATTGTCACGCATAATAAAAATCAATAGGAAAAATAATACTTGTCAAGGAATTTACTCTAAATCAAAATTATAATTATCAATAACAATAAGATCAAATAGTAAATGTAAAATTAGTCAAGCATTAACATAAAGAAGATGTCAAGCTGTTCTAAAAAGATAATAAGAAACTAAGATAGGAGAAAACGAGCAAAGTTGACTAATAACCGCCACCCTCCGGAAGCGGAACGTTAAAACATAACAATGCATAATAAATCACACTTGTAAACGCAAAGATAACCCGCACACGTAAGCAAAAAGATTACATTATGTAAACTCTATAAAAATGTATAAATACCAACATATGTACCCAATAAATTTACAACTACATACTTCACATGCTGTGTGGCAGTCTGTCATTTTTCCTGCGCCGACCTCTCAACTTTCCTCGTTCCTTCTCCCTACACTCCCTCGAACTAAAGACCACCGACAGGGCGGTCCGTAGCAGGGAGCCCACCGACGTCTGACATTAATTAGAGGGTCAGGTCTCTAAGATCTGGAATTAGAGGACATGTGACTTGTGATGAAATATAAGAACCTTGTCCAAAGAAATGGTAGAAATACGAGTTCAGTTTCTGAGAACTTAAGGAATACGTGTTTCGGTATTTCAGGTTTGACACTAATAAGGTGGAAATGCTGACACAGTGTTTAACAGTGCCACATTATAAAGCCAAGCACATTTTCTAAGGCCTTGTTTTCTTCAGGTGTTTAAAAAAATAGTTGAGACTATCATTTGAAAAAAAAAAAAAAAAAGCAGGCCAGTTATTGTCACAGAGTGTAGCTCCCTAGCAAATTCAGGTTTCCCAGAAGTGAGCCTGTTGAACCAAATGAAGTGAGCTTGCCAATGGGAACAACAGCTCCTGGGTAGATGGAAGAATCATTTAATTTAACAAGACTTGTTATTTTTCTTTTTCATAGTTGATGCATCTGTGAACTGGCATTTCCCCGAGGTGGGCTGGGCCCCTTTCTAAGACTGTTTACCCTCAGTAGAGGATTCTATGCTGGTCTCACTAGAATTGACAACGTCCTCCTGGGAAATAGGACATCCACGCTGCTGCTCCCAATAGGGGAGTGTTTCCTTAGCCACCTAGAAGCAGCTTCTCTGCCAACCTCCACGCCCCCTGGAACCAGGGCAGCCTTGTCCTTAGGCATCATTGCTGTCACTGGGCCCAGCTGGAGCTGTTTCCTGGGCGACTTGCCGGGGCCCTGCTGTGCCCAGATGCCTTCATAGTGCTGTCAGCTCTCTGTCCAGCCTGCATGGACTCTAGGGAGAAGACTTTGCCAGCCTTGGCTCCCTTGATTTTTTTATCCTGAACGATTAGTAGAAACAAAACAGAAAAGCAGAACTCATAGACACTTACCCCAAAGAATCAAGCAACTGTGAGATGACACCCCCACGTAAGCAAGCTCTCTCAGATACCCAAGGCAGAATTTTGGAAAAAGACTTTTCTAACTTCTGTTTTGTTCTGCTTTATTGTTGTTTTGAATGCGGATGGAAATGTCAGAAAAACTTTGAAAATTCTAGCCCACTGATTGTATAGCAGAGAGAATGACCAGGTCCCTCTGCTAGCTGGCCTGTGAGAAAGGGATTGGGACTCCTAGGAGACCGTGCTCCTTGAGTCCTCATGCGTCTGCTCGTCTTGTGAGAGAGGCACAAACTTCTCTTTGTTCTGGACTATCTTTTCAAGAAAGATGACAGCAAATGACCCTGGAAGGTAGAGATCTTTCCAGATCAAAAGGCAGAGATGCTTATTATTCAGTATAATAAAGATAATGTCTCCTTTCAGGACAAAAGACTTGCTTGCTTACCACTCCTTATAGAAGACTTGATGTCCTTCAGCAGGGTCCTCGGCTGTGGTGCAGACCCATTGCACATGCAGCGTCTGGCTTGGTGCATCAGCATCCAGCCTAAGGGACGCGGGTGCTGGAGCTGAGGTAATAGGAGGCGTTTGCTTCCTTCTGCCTGTGCTCTGAGCTCCAGAGTCCTCTGTGTCTGATCTAGGAGTCTGTCGTCTTTCACCAGCATCTGTTATACTGTGGCAGACCTTCTTGTTAGCTTTCAAACTGGGTAACATCTCAGATACTTGAGTTCTTGTCAATTACTCAGGTACTGTGGAATAATAGAAAACCTTCTGTCATAAAAACTGGAGGAGAAAGCGCTGAAATTCAGTGATGAGACATACATATTTAATATACAGAGTTGATAATTCATATTTTAGTTTTATCACACCATATGAATTACTGGATTTTCCCAAATATCTGTAACTTCTTAGTCTATTATCTATAAACATCCACCCCCAATAAAAAAGCTTTTATCTGGCTGAATTTTATCTAGTGTTAGAACAATTTGTGATTTGTTAGCTGAATGTCTACCAGTAGCTTTCTGCAAGCTAAGAAAAAATATAAATGCTTTCTATCTATTTATCTGTATATGAAATACCTTCTCAATAGTCCAGCTAACTCAGCTATTCTGGAAGAATTACTTTATGTTATGAATGAGGATTTTTTTTCATGTCTGCAAAAAGCAGTTGTAGCTAGCTTAATGGATTTCATAAGGTTCGGTCATGTCCTTCAAACTTTTTGTTTTAGTGGTAGGGAGTTGTTTTAAATCTTTCTCTCACTACCCTTGAACTGCTTTGGAGGATTGGATTTGTAGCATTTCAAAAGATTGAGTTAAAAAAGATGGCATCGGGCGGCCCCTGTGGCTCAAGGAGTAGGGCGCCAGTCCCATATGCCGGAGGTGGTGGGTTCAAACCCAGCCCTGGCCAAAAAAGAACAACAACAACAAAAAAAAAAAAAAGATGGCATCCATGTTCAGAGAAAAAAAAAAAAACAGGCAGTGTGACTTCCCTGCTGCCCCAGGGAAGGGCCTGGGCCCTAGGCAGGACTCTAATGCCTCCTAATGCCACGACCCTTTAATATAGTTCCTCATGTTGTGTGACCCCCAACCACAAAATTATTTTCATTGCTACTTCATAACTATAATTTTGCTACTGTTATTGTAATGTAAATATCTGATATGTAGGATGTATTTTCATTGTTATAAAGGGGTCGCAACCCACAGGTTGAGAACCACTGCTCTAGACACACCTGGCCCTGGGCTCTTTATGGGTTGAGGACCACAGGTGGGAATGTTGGCTAATCTGCTGCTCCTCGGGTAGGGTAGGTTCTAGTTAGCTAGCAGTTATAGCACATGGGATTGTTTGGAAACTAGTTGTGAAGGGCAGCCCGGATTCCAAACACCTGCCTTTGGTACCCTAATGGCACACTCCAGATTTTTGAAAAAAAGTCATATTTTAATTGAGATGTGGTATTATTTTCAGATATAGTAATCAAGGTCGGTTATAGCTGTAGTTTTCTGAGAGAACAAAGTTTACTCACTTTGACACTAATGTTGATGTAACTCAAAGGTTCTCATAATGTTGTTCCCAGAATGGTGGTAACAACATCACCTGGAACCTTGTTAAAAATGCAAATCCTTGACCAAACCCCAGAATTTAGAAGATCTGGGGTAGTGCTTAGCAGTCTCTACTTTAAACCCCAGTGCTCCCCTCTCCCAGGAGCTCTGATGACACTTTTGAGATGTACCATTTTTGCTCACGGTATCATCTGTCAGAAGATAGGAAGGTGAATAAGATTGTAAGTAGGGAAGGAATAAAGTAAATGGTGCTGTCAAATGTATAAGGGCACAACAAAGGGTTTATTAAATCACTATTAGGATACAGGTATGAATCAAGCATTCCACAGACAGTTCAGATCTGACAAACTATGGCCAGCAGGCAAAATCTAACTTGCCACTCACTTTTGTACATAGTTTCATTAGCTCCAAGCCACAACCACCATTTGCATTTTGTCTATGACTGCTTTGGGGCTACAACACCAAGTTGGGGAGTTTGATGAAGACAATATAGCCCCAAAAATCAAAAGCATTTAGTATTTAATATCTGGCACTTCACATAAAAGTTTATTGACATCAGGTGTTTAAAGGGCAAATACTTTCTACCTTCCAGGTAGTTAGATATGAATGGAGTTAGGAGCAGGTGCTGTGGTCACAGCTGCTTCTATTCTCCAGTAAAATATTTGTATAACTTTTTTGTAGTAGCATAAAACGTTGCTTTCTGGATGTTAGTGTCGTGGAAGACTGTTTGACAAGAAGCAGAGCCGTCCTGGCCAAGTGCCTTGATTAATGGAAAGAAGAGATGTGAGAACACAGAAATTGGAAAAGAAAGAAGCAAAGAAAAATAAAAATACTTTTTTGGTTAAGAAGGGAGAATATTATCGATAAAAAATGTGACCTATTCTAAAAGCTAAACAAAGGAGTATGTTGCGGGACATAACTGGGGAAAGGAAGTAAGAGGGAGGGCGGGGCGTGATTCAGGCAATCCTAGCTGCCCGGTGTGGTGCAGGGGAAGGGATGGGCTGAGTGCAGAGGAGAGGCAGGAAAGCTCCAAACAGGCCAGGGAGAGTCATATTCTGCTGCTGTCCCGTGTGTGCACTAGAAGTCCCTGTGTATTGGTGTGCTTGTTTATAGCAGGGTTCTTTAGATTCCTTGCACTGGTAAATGATCAGCCGTGTAGTGATAAGTGGGTAAAAAGCACTAGATTTCCCTTTCGGAAGCTTGGGTTACTTCCTGGCTTCCTCTCTGCTGGTTTGACCTCAGACCAGTCATTCCGTGGCTCTGGCTCTCCCTTTCTGCATTTGTGAGATGCTACTTGTGGCTTCCTCCTGAATGCACATTCTGTTATTCTTCTTTTCCCACTCCCTGGTTTGAAGAGCAAAGGAAGAGGTGGTTAGCACAGACAGGGGGACCCTTCTAGAAGGGAATCATTGACCAGTTTAACACATGGGCCCCCAAAATATTTGACACTGATTTATTTTTGCCTCACAACCAATAACAGATTTCTTCTCTTGCCCAAAGAGATTGTTCACTGTGGAAACATTTAGAGAGGGGAAAAGGGGAAGCCAGGATCCGTGTGTGTTATTGTATTTCTCATTCTTTCAGGAATTTTTCTTTAAATGTGGAGCACACCCGACCTCCAACAAGGACACATCAGTAGCCTTGAACCTGATCACAACGAACAGTCGAGACATCTCTTGCATAACGTGCACAGACGTCAGGTAAGGACCTGAAAACCGGGTCACTCTCCGCTTCTCGTGTCCCTGACACTGTCTCCTCATGTGCGCCTTCCTCGGTGACCTCTCTCTCCTGGGGAGTGTCTGCTTCATTTTTACATTGTCCACTCAATTTGTGTATGAAACTATTTAAAATATCAATTATTTTAATCAGTAGTCAATTAGGTCCTAAGATACGTGAAATGACATAGCTAAAAATAGTCATCTTAGCTAATATTAAAATGTAAACTCAAGCATTTAAATACAAAATGCAAACTCATCCAAATCGGTGAGTTCTAAAATAAATTAAAATGCGAGGGTAACATTAGAAATAGAATAACAATTTATATGCACCACTTATTCTTGGCTAGGTAGGCCCTGCATTTTATTTTTAAAATGTCTTTCCTTATACTTCAGTTCTTCCACATGTTCGTCTGCACAATGTATTTATGTTGGGGCTTCCCATTTCGCTAGTTTGGGACGTGGTTATTTCTCACCCCAGAGAATAAAAGGACGGAAAGAAAGTGGGGAGGTGGTTTGTTATATTATTACTTTGGGGAATTTTGCAATAGACCAATTATATTCAATTAAATTTAAGTGTGTGTATATATAACCAGCCACTTGATTGAATAAGGTCCCTTCCTGTGTGAGGTTGCAGAAGAATGGGCTCCAGGCAAGAGAAGAGGACTGTTTTCCTTATGCTGGGGGGTTCCTGCCTAAAGACGTGACAGGCCTGCACAGTCCTGCATGTTGTATTTTTGATTTAGGGAAAAATCTAATTATCTTTTGATTTAGGGAATTAATTCGCTCACAATAAATTAGAAAAATGTTAAAAATTATTTTTACCTTTATGGTTAGTAAAATTTAGGTTTTATTCTTTCCAGTATCTTGATGTGTGTCCTGAGATGTAATTAGGCTGTGTGCCTAGTTTTGCATATTGCTTTTTCCATTTTCATGACATCATGATGAGATTTCTCTGCTGTGAACTATTCAATGAAAACAATTTTCTTCAGATAGATACCTAAGATTTTGTCATCTGGGAATATTCTCTTTAACTATTCCCTATTGTTGATCTTTTGGATTATTTCTAGTTTTTTTTTTTTAAGCTAAGATTGAAAGCCTTTTTCACAGAAAAGGCTGAAAGATTTTTTCACAGAAATCATTGACTTTATGCTTTGAATCTAAGAACACAGTCATAGAAATGCAAATAGGTTCATGTTAATAGATGTTTTTAAGGTTCTTGATACGTATTGCTAATTTTTTTGCAGGAATAGAGCACCAGGTTAGATTCTGATTGCCTGTAATGGAGAGGGCCTCTCATGCATCTTTCCCAGCATTGAGTATGTTCACAATTTTAATCATTGCCTATTTGATGAAGATTATTTTTATCATTGGCATTTATTTTTTTCATTGTTATTTGTGAGTTTGAGCATTTCTCATTTGCTTATTTGTATTAATTTATTGTGAGAGAACAATGCAAAAATTTTTCAAGTTAGTAAAAAAGCTTTAGGAAGACTCTATAAAACAAATCCAGCGTCAGTAATTTCTTTCTCTTTCATTATTCATATCAGGGTGTCCTTTATTAATGTCAGGTTTACTGACTTCTGAATTTATATTTAAATATATTCCATTGGTCTTTACTTTAAAATATTATATCTTGTTGATAAATCAAGATTTGAAGTCAGAAGGTTTTTGGTTTCTATTTATAGTTTCTAATTATTTTATTATTTTTATATGTGTCTAAATCATACCTCATTAATCATGTTAGACACAATTAACCATATAATAGATTAAATTAGAGGAGAGTTTAATTTATCTATAAATATCTTTTCTGTTTACTCCTTATACTAATGCAAGGTAATCATTTTATTTGTGTGTTTACAAACATGCTTCCATTAAGAACAGACAGATATCTCTTTCATCTACCTTTTGAATAAGAATTCAAGGAGCCTCAATGCTATAAAGCTAACTTTTTCACCTTAAGAGGATAGCATAAGGGCCTGTAATCCTGGCTTGGGGGAGGCTGGGGCAGGTAGATTGCCTGAGCTCACAGGTTCAAGACCAGCCTGAGCCAGAGTGAGACCTCATCTGTAAAAATAGCTGGGCCTTGTTGTGGGCGCCTGTAGTCCCAGCTACTTGGGAGGCCGAGGCAAGAGCATTGCTTGAGCCCAGGAGTTTGAGGTTGCTGTGAGCTATCACACCACAGTACTCTACCCAGGGCGAAAAAGTTAGACTGTGTCACAAAAAAAAAAAAAAAAGAGAGAGAGAATAGCATAAGCTCTTTGACCTTCAGTAGGCCATCTGTAAGACTCTGGTTTGTTCTGTGAACTCCCAAAGGGAAGGATTACCCTTGTTCACAGCTTATACATCAGTCCGGCCAGTTGAGAAAACGCTTGCTTGTGGTCCATCTGTTGACATATATAGAAATCAAAGCAGAGGCTTTTCAATGATGGTGCTTATCAAGCCACATGTAGTCATCCTTAGTAAGATGCATTATGTCATAGACATAATGTGTGGTTCATTGCAAATTTTTAGGCTTCAAATTTAATTCACATACACAACTTGTGTCCTTCCTGTTTACATTTGAGACAAATATTTCCCTCTCTCTTAAACAAGAAAGTGAACTATTTGAGAACCAGAACACACAGAGGTTTTATGTGAACCTGCCAGTTCCCTTCTAGCACCCAGCCTGTGTTCCCCTCTACTTATCAACTTCAGTGACTAGATCTTCACGCGATCAAGTTATCAGTTGGTACTCTGAGGTTTATGAGTAAAAACATAATGGGCTCAACAAAAAGCAAGAACTTAAGCCAAGCACAGAAAATGTGTCACCTGAAGACAGAACAGCTGTACTGGCTGTGCTGGTTCATATTTCCAGTGGAAATTATAATAATGAAAGGTTCATACATTCCTGGACACCTCAGTTTGACTCAGAAATAATGATATTAAGTCATGTAAAAATGGCATGGGCAGAGCCAAAGATCCCCTTGAACTCTTCTTTCCTTAAACAGTGTGTGTAGCTTAGGGCTCATGCCCGGGATGGGCTTTCCCCAAGTGAAAACTTAGGGCTTTCTGCTCCTAGATGGCATTTCCTTGTGATTAGTAATTACTCTATGAGTTCTTTATCCTTCTAATTTTTGAGACATTACTAATGACGATCATATACTCTTCCAAATATTTTTAGATGTAGTATTTAAAACATAGAAAGTAGAAAAATCATTTCCATGGTGTAATTTGGCAAAAAAGAAACAAATCATCCCTACTCTTTCCCTGCTTTCCTCCTTAGAAGGCTGCCTAGTAATACATCTCTGTACTTTTTTTCCAACTTTATTCATCATTCCTCAGTTTCCAAGGCCAAAGGGGGAAAAAAAAAAAAAAAGCTACGTTTGCACAGTCAAAATTTAACCTTCAAAATAAATGCTTTAAAACCCAGTTCCCAGCAGGGCGTTAAGTGTAAGAGTGGTACTACCTTGTAATTTCCCTCAACTCTTGCAATAAAGACATGTTTTTGATGTCATTGTTGTTTGATATAAATGGCTTTATAATTTTCTTGCCTTCAAATCAGTCTTAAAGTAAAGTTCATTCAGCTTACTGCAGCAGTGCAGCCATGATTGCAGACTTTAAAGATCCACTTGGGCTTGGAGATTAGCAAAGATTTATCGCAAAGTCCATTTGAACTTGCTCTCGTGCTCCCTGGGGGAGAGGGATGTGAGTGTGATTTGCTGGTATTTTGGCATGCGTGCGTTCTTTCATTTAACAAAAAGAGATAAGAAATGGGGTCCTTATCACATCTGTTCCCTTTGAATGCAGCTGTTATGTCTTAAGTGTCTTTGTCAGTTCACGTTTTAATTTTGGTTACAGTTGGCATTTCTTTGTGATTAGTAATTACTCGATGAGTTCTTTATCCATCTAATTTTTGAGGCATTACTAATGACTATCTTCTATCAACTTAATCCTTCCTTAACATTTTTGGGTCAGGTAGGACCTGATAGCTTTATCCAGTCGTCAGGCTCTGAGGCACACGGTCAAACTCAGATATGCTCATGCAGAATTTAACGGGGATCTCTCACATGACTTGTAACAGTTAGTGGCTTTATTTCCGTAATGGAAAATTGCTGGAAGTATTTTGTGTGTTGCAGCTCTGGAGTCCTGTTTGTACACACAGAGCTGTAGATTTCTCCTATTAAACCCAAACAGTATATGTGTGTGTGTATATATATATATGTATACACATACAGACCCGGGTAATGTACTATGCCAGGCACAGAATCTGCCTCTGTGTGTGTGTGGAAAATGTTTTGAATTATCCATTTTAGATAGCATTATAGAGAAAGGTAAATGATGTAACTGATCAAGAATATCAAATTTATATTACAATAAATAGGAGTATAAATTTTGAATAAAATAAAAATCTTATCACTTTTTAAGGTGAACGCGGAAACTTCAAAGATGTATCTTCTAGCTTCACACTGCACTCCAGACAAGGGAGTAAAGCTCTCTATTTATGTCAGGAGTGAATCTTCCCTGAAAAGTGGGGCACACCCCAAACTAGTCTAATCTCAAGGGGGAGCTGATATAAACCCTTCTAGAAAGTAGAATCCATCCTTCACCTGAACCATCTGTAAAAGATAATTGCCATACCTGCTTTGAGTTTCAAATGTAGTGCTTAATGACCTGTAATTCTTTACCTACATTAATTTAAAATAATTTTGATTTCTGTCTTTTTGATGAAAGAATTGGGCTAACACACTTAAAAATTACAGCTGATCACACCACAAGGAAGTAGTTAAACAAACCTACAAACCAAAACCTACAAAAGCAAAGTTTACATTGCCTTTCTTTCATTGCACCTTAATCCCCCTGCATCCTGTTTTTCTTTGGATAGTAAAAGGCAAGGCTATCTGATGAGGCTGGAAGGTATATTTGCATGTTAAAAAGAAAATATAGCAGTGAAATGAGACATTGAGACGAGAAAAAGCTCAACTTGCACAGTGTACAATCTCTTTTAAAAATAGGAAGAGCTTCGGGAGGCTGAGGCAAGAGAATCGCCTTAAGCCCAGGAGTTGGAGGTTGCTGTGAGCTGTGTGAGGCCACGGCACTCTACCGAGGGCCATAAAGTGAGACTCTGTCTCTACAAAAAAAAAAAAAAAAAAAATAGGAAGAGCTGAAAAACAGCTCCCTCCAAGCTTGTTGCTCTGCAAAATTGCAGGCTGCTGGCGAGGCAAGGCCCAAACTTGACTCATGTGCCAAGGCAACCAATTCTCCCTGTAGCGTGCAGCACAAGTCTTTGCAGCGGAAAGATTTAAATAGCTGTTTGCTGACTTAAAAAGTAAATCTTTGGCATGCAGTGTAGCAAACAGAAAGTTCTTTTTCTATGGAATAATCTTCTTTTAAAATTTCTTTCCAAATTTAATAGACTTTTCCAAAAGTCAACCAAATAAAATAATGAATTATTCAGAAATCAATGGAGAGTTTTAAGGAGCTATTAGGAATAAGGACAATGTCCAATTTTGAAGTCTAAACCACAGGATATGGATTACTTGGCCATATTGTTCAAGGTCAGTTACTTACGAAAACAGAGGAGAAATATTTTATCTACCCCGATACATTGAAATGTGAACCATGTCAGTTTTAATGTCAGTCAGTGACCTTCATTTGTCTTGTAGTGAGCCCTGTGGATTTCAAATCCAAGCAGCCACATCAGCAGGGTTTCCTAGCGATGTTACAGGTGCTTGTGCGTGAAATTCGCATGCCTTACCTTTTCATTTAACCGTCACTGTGGGCACACAGCAACCCCTGCTAGCATGAGAAGGGCAATATTGAGAATCTTCTTGGACCAATTTTGTATCTGTTAAGGTCAATCTTGCATGTTGCAGCCGTCTGGATTTCATTTTCTGCTAGAAGATGTTAAGAAGGAGCCAGCTGCATTTCTAGGACTTTATTGACAGCCAAGCTTTATTTTTAAGGTCCATTTTCATAGGAGAGAAATATCCACAGAGTTCTTAAGTAACTTTTTTTTTAATTTAGAAAACTATTACATAGCTTGTGCATTTATGTCTAATTGCAATTTTATCCTTGTAATTAGCAATTTGTTATCAAGTAGGTGAGGGGAAGAAGTTATTTTCCCCTGCAAATGTGTCTATTTATATCTTCAGATAGAAATTTTGAACTTCTGCGACATGGTGTTAGTGATTAGCAGTGATGTGACCCAACCTGCCCTCTGTCAGCATCCTAGGTGCAGCTATTTTCCCCATGATATTTGAAATTAAGGGTTTGCAGATTTGCCCTTTTTGGCTTCCACAGCTTGTAGAGCTGTTTGCAACAAAAATAAGTAATAATCTGGGAAACCTGGAGTGCAAAGTTATTTATTGAAACAAAGGTCACAGTGTCTTGATTCTCTTCCTTGTTATTTGACAAATTCTGTGACAGAAAACATGGCCTCCCATCCTGTGTCTTGTGGTCACTGGGAGTGGAATCTCACGAGTTTTCAGACCTAGTTGTAGGTTCTCACACACTGAGGTCTGCTGTGCTACCCAGATATGCCAGCATCCTATGATGTCAATATCATGGGCAAAGCAATTGTATGCAGGCGCCTGTGATCTTGAACCCATTCTCGAACCCATTCTCTCAAAAGAGCAGAAAAGCCATCCAGTCTATTCACTCAACAGATACTTACGGAGATTATCTGTGGCTCAAGGAACTATTTCGGCTGCTTCAAGCTGAAATAAGGTAATTATTGTCTGATGGAATTCAGGGAGACCAGGTGACAGGGCACATGCCAGCAGGGGACTGTGTGAAGGAACCAGGCTAGCTCAGCCAACACAGAAAGCCATATCACCCATCAGGTCCTTCTCAGTGTATTGTTGCTGGAGGACAGGGATCCAAATGGAGTTTTTGAGGCCAGCTTTCTCCAGTACTTCTTTCACCTGGTCAAGGGAGAATTTTAAGATGATACCCAGTACGATCCGTGTGTGTTTGAGCAGAGCTTACCCACCTTTGCCTCCTGGCTTTTCTTTTACACCTAACTGCTGGATAATGACATCACCTGTTGAAGCTCAAAACATCCAACATAGTTTTTGCCTCCACTGAAATATCTCCTCCTGGCATTTTACCCTGGAAGGGACTAGACATGGCCCCCAAATCAGATTCAGACCCCTGTGGCCATCATGGCAGGTCCCACGTCAGGTGTCTTCTTCTGAGCTTGACCAAAAGGGCGGTTTCCTTTTTCATTTTTCCTGAATTTTATGCCTTTGTGATGCCGTCAATGTCTTCCCTCTAAACCTGCATTCCCTATTTTTCTTGGACAATTCTTTCTATGATTGGAGAACAGTAAGTTCGTCGGAGCTGATGCACTACAGAGGAATGTAATCTTGGCATTTCCTGAACATCGTTTGGGGGCCCTTGTGGCAGGTGACCACCAGGGTGCTTCTGGGACCAATACCAAGTGCTCTATAGAATTAAATTATAATCTCTTAAATTATTTGATTGGATAACAATATGTTTTATTCTATTGGAGGACCTGTGAAAATTTTTTATTTGAAAACAATTTGAAAAGACAAAATTTATTCTAAATAAAATATAGGGTAAAAGGAAAAAGGTTTAAGATAGTTTATATTGATATGTTACCATACGTAGAGTATACTATCATATTTATTTATATACTTTATCTGGTTTATTTACCATATCTGTCTCTAACTGTGTATTTTGTATTTTATTCAAAACATTTTTTTGTTTAATTTAAAAATGTAAATATTTGGGAGGGGTTTGCTTAAAAATTTAAATTTTAATATTCTTTGAAGTTGTAGAGTGATTAAACATTTGAAATTGGTAACTCTGCCAATGATTTTTCTCTGTAGATCATATTTTTAATTAGAAATTCTCCCTACACCAGCAGTATGCTCAGAGATTTTGAGAGTATTGCCAAATCTTAACTTTTTAAAAAACTTAAAATGAGTAAACTTTTCCAACAGAATATCATACAAGGTGCTATCTTTTGGTTCACTCAGATAATCTTTATTTGACAAATATTTTTACTAAACAGAATTTATCAAATAAATTATTTATACTTATGCCTGTTTTGAAAGTTCTATCACATTTACATGTAGCAAAATCACTTGTTTTCAATGTGAACATAAATTTAATTAAAAGATTCTTCCCACAAATCGAAATATTCCAAATGATCAATTATAGGCTTCAGAATTGAAATCTTACATGTTGAGTTATCGGTTAATCTATTTCTTCTTCACTTTTGTAGAGATTAGTTTCAATGTCTTCCTACAAACTCAAGAGCTGAAGATTTGGGACACTCCCTTAGTTGAATGTTTTGATTAAATATTGGTAGTTCATTTTAAACAAAATGTGAGCAAGGTTAGAAGACTCTCATTGGGAAGTTACTACTATTGTAGATACTTGAGCCAATTTATAATTTTTTTCCCAAAGCTGAAACTTTCCTAAGGCAGCAGCAGAGAGAGTGAGAGTGAGGACTGCCCTGATGAAGAAAAGTTTTTGTTTGTTTGTTTGATTGTTTTATCCAATGTCAACTTTGTCACGACTACTTTGTTGTTCATTTGCTCAGTATATGTAAAAATATTTGTAAATTTTGACGACTACAGTTTTTTGTTTTGATTAGTGGAATATCATAGCTTGTTTGAACACATTTGTGAATTATATGCACACAATAATTACTTTCAAGATGCCCCCCAAGTTTTTTAATTTAGTGAAAACATTGGCTTTACACATTATACTGAGTTCCAACAAATAATATGTTCATGTTATTATTTTTTTTACAGAGTATATTCTATGTTAACTTTTTTTTTTAGGATGGCTCCTGCATAATTTTATTTTATTTATTTATTTTTTTACTATTAAATCATAGCTGTGCACATTAATGCGATCATGGGGCAACATACACTGGTTTTATAGACCGTTTGACACATCTTCATCACACTGGTTAACATAGCCTTCCTGGCATTTTCTTAGTTATTGTGTTAAGACATTTACATTCTACATTTACTAAGTTTCACATATACCCTTGTAAGATGCACCGCAGGTGTAATCCTGCCAATCACCCTCCCTCCGCATGCCTCCTCCCTCTTTCCCCCTTCCCCCTATTCTTAGGTTATAACTGGATTATAGCTTTCATATGAAACCCATAAATTAGTTTCATAGTAGGGCTGAGTACATTGGATACTTTTTCTTCCATTCTTGAGATACTTTACTAAGAATAATATGTTACAGCTCCATCCATGTAAACATGAAAGAGGTAAAATCTCCATCTTTCTTTAAGGCTTCATAATATTCCATGGTGTACATATACCACAATTTATTAATCCATTTGTGGATCGATGGGCACTCGGGCTTCTTCCATGAATTAGCAATTATGAATTGGGCTGCAATAAACATTCTGGTACAAATATCTTTGTTATAATGTGATTTTTGGTCTTCTGGGTATGTACCTAGTAGGAGAATTATAGAATTGAATGGCAGATCTATTTTTAGATTTTTAAGTGCTCTCCAAACATCATTCCAAAAGGAAAGTATTAATTCCCACCAGCAGTGTAGAAGTGTTCCCTTTTCTCCACATCCACGCCAACATCTCTGGTCTTGGGATTTTGTGATATGGGCTAATCTTACTAGAGTTAGATGATATCTCAAAGTAGTTTTGATTTGCATTTCTATGATAATTAAAGATGATGAGCATTTTTTTCATATGTCTGTAGGCCGTGCGCCTATCTTCTTCAGAGAAGTTTCTCTTCAAGTCCCTTGCCCAGCCTGCGATGGGCTCACTTGTTCTTTTCTTGCTTATACATTTGAGTTCTCTGTGGATTCTGGTTATTAAACCTTTGTCAGAGACATAACCTGCAAATATCTTCTCCCATTATGAGGGTTGTTTGCTTGCTTTACTTACTGTGTTCTTGGATGTACAGAAGCTTTTTGATCAGGTCCCAGTAGTGTATTTTTGAAGCTGCTTCAATTGCCTGGAGGGTCCTCCTCATAAAATACTCACCCAGACCGATTTCTTCAAGGGTTTTCCCTGTACTTTCTTCTATTATTTTTATAGTTTCATGTTTTAAGTTTAAATCTTTAATCCAGTGAGACTCTATCTTAGTGAATGGTGAAAGGTATGGGTCCAGTTTCAGTGTTCTACAGGTTGCCAGCCAGTTCACCCAACACGATTTGTTAAATAGGGAATCTTTTCCCCACTGAATGTTTTTAATTGGCTTGTCAAAGATCAAATAATGGTAAGTAGCTGGATTCATCTCTTGGTTCTCTATTCTGTTCCAGACCTCTACTTCTCTGTTTTGTGCCAGTACCATGCTGTTTTGATCACTATCGATTTATAGTATAGTCTGAGGTCTGTTAGCATGATTCCTCCTGCTTTGTTTTTATTTCTGAGTAATGTCTTGGCTGTTCGAGGTTTTTTCTGATTCCATATAAAATGAAGTTATTATTTTTTCAAGATCTTTAAAGTATGACAGTGGAGCTTTAATAGGGATTGCATTAAAATTGCATATTGCTTTGGGCAGTATGCACATTTTAACAACGTTGAGTCTTCCCAGCCATGAGCATGGTATGTTTTTCCATTTGTTAACATTTTCAGCTATTTCTTTTCTTAGAGTTTCATAGTTCTCTTTATAGAGATCTTTCACATCCTTTGTTTGATGAACTCCCAAATATTTCATCTTCTTTGGCACTACTGTGAATGGAATAGAGTCCTTAACAGTTTTTTCAGCTTGACTATTGTTGGTATATATAAAGGCTACCGATTTATGAATGTTGATTTTGAAACCTGAGATGCTGCTGTACTCCTTGATCACTTCTAAGAGTTTTGTAGTAGAATCCCTGGTGTTTTCCAGATATACGATCATATCATCTGCGAAGAGCAAAACTTTGATCTCTTCTGACCCTATATGGATACCCTTGATCGCCTTTTCTTCCCTAATTGCGGTGGCTAAAACTTCCCTTACAATGTTAAAGAGCAGTGGAGACAATAGGGCAGCCTTGTCTGGTTTCTGATCTGAGTGGAAATGATTTCAATTTAACTCCATTCAATACGATATTGGCTGTGGGTTTGCTGTAGATGGCCTCTATCAGTTTAAGAAATGTCCTTTCTATACCAATTTTCTTATGTGTTCTGATCATGAAGGGATGCTGGATATTATCAAAGGCTTTTTCTGCATTAATTGAGAGAATCATATGGTCTTTGTTTTTTAATTTGTTTATGTGCTGAATTATACTTATAGATTTACGTATATTGAACCAGCCTTGAGACCCTGGGATAAAACCAACTTGGTCATGATGTATAATTTGTTTGATGTGTTGCTGGATTCTGTTTGTTAGGATCTTGTTGAATATTTTTGCATCTATATTCATTAGTGATATTGGTCTATAATTTTCTTTTCTTGTTGGGTCTTTTCCTGGTTTGGGGATCAGAGTGATGTTTGCTTCATAGAGTGTGTTGGGTAGTCTTCCTTCTTTTTCTACATTTTGGAACAGGTTGAGTAATATAGGTATTAGTTCCTCTTTAAAGGTTTGGTAGAATTCTGATGTGAAGCCATCTGGTCCCAGGCTTTTCTTTTTAGGGAGATTTTGTATGGTTGATGCTATTTCAGAACTTGATATAGGCCTGTTCAACATTTCCACTTGATTCTGGCTAAGTCTTGGAAGGTGACGTGCTTCCAAGTATTGGTCAATTTCCTTCAGATTTTCATATTTCTGAGAATAAAGTTTCTTGTAATATTCATTAAGGATTTTTTAAATTTCTGAGGAGTCTGTTGTTATTTCGTCTTTGTCGTTTCTGATTGATGAGATTAGAGAATTTACTCTTTTTTTTCCTGGTTAGGCTAGCCAAAGGTTTATCTATTTTATTGACCTTTTCAAAAAACAAGCTTTTTGATTTATTGATCTGTTGTATAATCCTTTTGTTTTCAATTTCATTTAATTCTGCTCTAATTTTGGTTGTTTCTTTTCTTCTACTGGCTTTGGGGTTGGAATGTTCTTCCTTTTCCAGTTTTTTGAGATGTCCCATTAAGTTGTTAACTTCCTCTCTTTCTGTTCTCTTGAGGAAAGCTTGCAGTGTTATAAATTCCCTCTTAGGACTGCCTTTGTGGTATCCCAGAGGTTCTGATAATTCATGTCTTCAATGTCATTTTGTTCCAAAAATTTGGCAATTTCCTTCGTAATTTCATGTCTGACCCAGCTATCATTCAGCATAAGGTTATTTAACTTCCATGTTTTTGTATGAGTATGCAGATTCCTGTGGTTACTGAGTTCAACTTTTATTCCATGGTGGTCTGAGAAGATGCAAGGAATAATTTCTATTCCTTTAAATTTACTGAGCTTAGACTTATGACCTAAGATGTGATGGATTTTAGAGTATGTTCCATGGGCTGATGAGAAGTATGTGTATTCAGTTTTGATAGGATGAAATGTTCTGTAGATGTCTGCTAAATCCAAATGTTGGATGGTTAGGTTTAAATCTAAAATTTCTTTGCTCAGCTTCTTATTGGAGGATCTATCCAACACTGCCAAAGGAATGTTGAAATCTCTGACAATTATGGAGTGGGAGGAAATCAAGTTGCTCATGTCTGTTAGAGTTTCTCTTATAAATTGAGGTGCATTCTGGTTGGGTTCATAGATATTCATAATTGAAATCTCATCATATTGAGTATTACCCTTAACAAATATGAAGTGACCATTCTTATCCTTCCTTCCTTCTATTAGTTTCAAGCCTATTGTATCTGCAAATAGAATTTCAACACCTACTTTTTTCTGATTACCATTTGCCTGAAATATGGATGACCATCCTTTCACCCTGAGTCTATATTTATCTTTTAAGGTAAGATGTGACTCTTGTATGCAGCAAATATCTGAGTTTTTGTATCTAGTCAGCTAACCTGGGCCTCTTTAGAGGACAGTTTAAGCCATTCACATTAATGGAGAATATTGATAAGTCTGGTAAAATTTTGGGTGTCTAGTTTTTCAGAAGTCCAGTGGACATTTTTAATCCTTTGGCCACTGTGGAAGTTGGAGGTTGATCAACAGTTTCTGAGTGAGTTTACTTTTGTGGTAGAGGATTGGGCTGGTCATTCTGGAGGATAGGTCTGAGAATATCCTGAAAAGCTGGTTTGGTTATGGCAGATTTCTTCAACATATGAATGTCATTAAAGTATTTAATTTCTCCATCATAAAGGAAACTCAGTTTAGCTGGGTACAGGATTCAGGGTTGAAAGTTATTTTGCTTTAGGAGATTAAAAGTCGATGACCACCCTCTTCTGGCTTGAAAAGTTTCAGCAGAGAGATCTGCAGTCAGTCTAATATTCTTCCCCTTGTAGGTAATGGATATCTTACGTCTGGCTGCTTTCAGAATTTTCTCCTTCATATTAACTTTAGTGAAGTTAATTATGATATGCCTCAGGGATGTCTTATTCAGGTTGAGTCGTGCTCCGGTTGTGAAACTGTCTGCTCTCTGAATTTCAGAATTTCTTGGTGTGTCTGGAAAATTCTCTTTTATAATTTCATGGAGAAGGGCCTCTGTGCCTTGCGAGGCAACTTCATCACTTTCAGGGATTCCAATGAGGTGGATATTAGTCTTTTTTGAATTATCCAGAGCTCTCTGAGAGAATGATCTGTTTTTGCTCTCCATTTCTCTTCCTCTTTGAGAGTTTGAGAGCGTTCAAAGGTTTTGTCTTCAATGTCAGAAATCCTTTCTTCTGCTTGCCACACTCTGTTACTGAGGGATTCTACTGTATTTTTCAGATCTTTGAGGGCTGCAAATTCTTGCTTCAGTGAGTCAAAAATCTTTGGTGGTTTTGTCTTTAAATTCATTAAATTCTTGAGATAACTTTTGAATTGCTCCTTGAATTTCTAATTCCAAATTTTCCTCCATTGTATTAATCTTGTTTGCAATCCAAATTCTGAATTTGATTTCTGACATCTCAGCCAGCTGTTTATGAATGGGATCTTCAGTTACATCTGCCATATCTTTCCTTGGGTTGGTTGATCTATTCTGGTTATTCATGTTACCAGAGTAACATGCTGATTCCACCCCATGATTGTTTTACACCATTTGATTTTTCCCCTGGAGCTTTGTCAAGGACCTGTGCTATGGCTTGAGAAACTGGGGCCCTGTTTGGTGTGGTGGGGCTAAGTGGTTCTGTCTTGTTTTCAGCTGGTCTCTTTTCGACCCTAGTGAAACAGTTACTCTGGGTTTAAGTCTCACCTGTGGAGAAATACCAGCAATTAAGTCACCCTGCCCCCTACAGGCAACAATTGGAAAAGGAAAATCAAACCTTCCTACAGCCACACACCCAGGGCACCACCTGAATAGTCCTCAGGTGATTGGCTCAGTTCAGAAGGTCCAAATCAGTTGTCTCAGTCAGCACCTGTCTCAGGTGGGAGAGTTTAAAAGGTTTCTGGCAACTGGATTGCAGGGGTCTGGTGATTACTTAGATAGGCTTGCTGTGGTGCTCAGTGGTGTCAGGAGGACCCACCCAGCACATAGATCAGTCTGGGAAGGTTGATGCCTCCTTCCCCACCTTGCACCTCTGTCACACCCAGTTACTGATAGCCCCGCAGGGCTGTGACCCAGTTGCCTGTAGTGAACAGATACTCCAGGGGTTTGCACCTGCCTGAATCCCAAGGAAATCTATTTCTGCTTGTCCAGGCCTTTGTGCTTTGCCTCTATCTAGCAGGGGGAGGTAAGGCCTGACAACCTCGGGAGCTTGATGGAGGCTGGGGGGTGTTCACTCAGTTACAGCCTTGCCCCTGATTGATGTTACTAACAGAACAGAGCAGAACAACTTTGCGTGAATTTGTTTCTGTCCCTATTAAATTCCCCTGCAAAAGAGAAGCTGTTTTGAGTTCACAGAGCCTGCGCCTGTGAATTACTTGCTAAATTTCTGTCCTTTAACTCTCCTTCTGGATGGGAGCCTCTGTGGAAAGCTGGCTTCAGTCAGCCATCTTGTCTCTGCCCTTACGTTAACCTTTTAAACCGAATTTGCAGTGAAATTTATAATAATGGTAGATATTTCAGCAGTTTACTCAAGAGAGTACACTTCTAAAAGATTTACTTTGGGTCAGTGAATTATATGAAAAGAAAAATTGAACTGTTCTTGGAATTAATAGATGTTCCTTTTTTATCATCCAATTATGTGTTAGAAAACTATTTGATCTCTTTATGAAATTCTGCTACACAAGTTAACACTAACAGCTAGCATTTAACTTTTCATACATGCAAGAATACTTGGAATCAAAACTGAGTAAGTTAATTTTGAACAGTTATTTGGCGGCTCACACCTGTAATCCTAACACTCTGGGAGGCTAAGGTGGGTACATTTCTTGAGCTCACAGGTTTGAGACCAGCTTGAGCCAGAGTGAGACCCCACCTCCAAAAATAGCCACGTGTTGTGGCAGGTGCCTGTGCTCCCAGCTACTCGGGAGGCTGAGGCAAGAGAATCACTTCAGCCCAGGCGTTTGAGGTTGCTGTGCGCTGTGATACCACAGCACTCTACAGAGGGCAGTAAAAAAAAAAAAGAAAAGCCACATTTCTTCTCTGAGTTGTATGTAAACATGCCTTCTGAGCTGCATGTGTGAAGAGGGGGGCACAGTATTCTTAAAATAATTGTGGACTTTGTAATAGACACTAATGTACCATCAGCAGATTTGTGTCTGGTCCCTGGGGGGGTCAATGGCCCTGTCGTAGGTGGAGGGTATTAATAAACCTTGATGCCACTTACATGTTCACCATTAACTTTCTTGAGAAATACAAATTTTACGTGCATTCCTCTTTCAGCTTATTACTGTTGGAAGAGTTTATTTCAAAATAAATGTCATCAACAATCACATTAATAAATAGTTCTAGAATGATCATAAAATGATGGAAAGCCCTCATGCAAAATCCTTCTGACTATTTTAATCTGCTGACTATACTTTCCGACTTCTGTTTCCCATGTGGGCTTTGTGTCAAGCAAACCTGTAATCTCCATGCTTTCCATTGACCCGCCACCTGTTGGCTGTGGGCTCCTAGCACCTCACAGAGCTCAGCCCAGTCTTCTCAGAGATGGCAGCGGAGCACATGGCAGGCGGCGCTCTCAGCAAGCAGTACCAGTTCCATCACCTCCTGACACTGAGGGAATCACCCAGCTGGCTAGGACCTGGTGGCATACGGGTTCTTCTCCTAGGGCTGCTACTCACAACCTGCACCCCATAGAGCCCAGACCCCGGGAGGAGAGGTAGCACCAGATGAGCCTGTTTCTCCTCCTTCCCAGGGCGCATGTCTGTTGAAAGATGCAGGCTCTTTGGATTATGGGAAAGAGGCAGAAATGGAAGAGATGGCGAGTGACTGCGCCCCAGCCAGGGCCAGCTCTCCACGGAATTCTCTTCCTGCCCTCATTGGAAATGTTGCTGGGTCATTTCTGGAATGCAGGGTATAATTGGTGGTACCTGGCTTTTATAAACCAAATGTACCTCCTTTCTCTTTACCAGATTAATAACAAGCTACTTTCAGTGGTGCTGCAGCTACCAGGTCTAGAAAACAGTATGAGTGTTACAGACACACAGGAACGTATGATATGTATTCCTGCACTGTAATGTCTGGGTGCATCAGAGAAAATTCCCGGTGACTAAGTGAATTGCGCTTCTCTGCTCCTAAGCTTATCATTGGAAAAGCAGGCTGCCTGCCATGGGTGAGGAGTTATTTAGTGTTCTTACATCCACAGACTGACTTTGAACCTCTGCTCTGACAAGATTCTTTATTACAAACAAGATTCTTTATTCTGTCCCCAGCAAGGTGCAATCCTCCATTGTTCCAGCACTGACCCTTTTGCTAACAGTAATTAATCTTCATTCCACATCCCTTTCCCAGAACACTTAAAATTCATCTCCTTCTGATTGCCTCTTCTGGTGAAGGCTTTTCTGGCCTCTATTATTCTCAACAAACAGAAGTATGTATCCAAGAGTTATTTACAGGCATGTATTACTGTCTAAGTGATCTTAAATTTTTCTCTAGATTTTTAAAATCTTATACGTGATTTATCCCCAGCTGCTATAGAAGAGTAATCTCTGCATCTTCCTTCTTCCCTTTAATTTTCCTTCTGTTTTCACGGTTAGGATGTGGGTGCCTTTTTTATGAACCTCCAGTGGTCTTTGTAGTTCCCAAAATGCATGACTAGCTAGTGCTAAGAGCCCTGCCTTTGAGGACTGAGTACCTGGGCATAAAACTTGGCTCTGCCACCTGACCTCCGTCTTTGTGGATGGTAAGAGTACCTGCTAGCTGTTGTGAGTATTGTATGAGAAAACACCCAGAGAACACTACAGTGTTTTGCATCCAGTGTGGACACACCAGAGCTGTGACCCAAACCAGCCCAGCCCTCCTTTACAAGATCAGCTTCAAAGGTGGTATCAGAAAGCTGGGCATGGTGGCTCATGCCTGTAATTCTAGCACTCTGGGAGGCCAAGGCAGGTGGATTGCTTGTCCTTATGAGTTTGAGACCAGCCTGAGCAAAAAGGGAGAACTCCATCTCTGCAAATCAATCACCCTAATCCTAATTTCCTAAATTGGGTTAATTCAGGTGGTAGTAGGATATAGTAAGTTAGTTTCTGTGAACATACTAGAAAATTTTAGATCTCTACACAAATGTATCATCATTTGTAATGATATTAATAATCCTTTTCCTTTTGGAAAACATTTCATAAATAATTCTATTTTGAACATGAGACATTTATCCAAATAGGAACATCAGCCCTGACTGTCAGATCAGAGGAAATATTTTGAGATAGGAGGGACCATATTGCACAAGCAAATATATTTTAATATGAATGAGAGGAATAATGTGAGCACATGATTGTATAAAAAGGAATTGTGAAAGAAAAGTAGGTCATGGCAACAGAAAAATATTTGGGAAAGATAGGATGTCTTTAAAAGGATCATTTTAGAAATTTTAATAGAGTTTAATTTCTTAAATGTGGCTTTTGTGAAGTCTCATGAGATGAGATAAACACTTTAGCAAGTCTTTAAAAATACACAGTTGTTGCTCTAAACATTTACCCACATTACATATAATCACAAGTGTCACCAGTAAGTGACCCTGGTATATAATATCATTTTTAAAAACCAATGAAAATATCTTTATCTCTTCATGCATTTTAACTGTTCAGGAATTTGCCATTCAATATTAACATCCTAAGCTTTCTGTAATTCAGTTAGCTTCTGACATGTGGAATTGCATTTTTTGTCATCTAGAGTTTCTTACCTCAAATTCCATTTTTATGCTAATTTTTAAAGGCTTTTACATTTGCTCAGTGATTATTTCAAAGATTAATTTCACATGATTCCCATGATGAACTTATATTGACTAGGTTTTAAAGTAGTCCTCCATAAAAGAATAGGTCAGTTAAATTGATCCAAGTAGTTTAAAGACTGGACCTGAACTGGCATTCAGAACACTTCCCAAGACATTCCCCACTGAGCTCTATTCCTTCACCTCCTTCAGATGATACTGTCACAAAGGCAGCAGCTGGTGGAACAGAAAACAAACAAAATCCGGATCAGACCTGGGCTGGCATCTGCAGCAGCGAATTTTACGTGCTAGTAAACTTGAGCTAGTCATATACCCCGCAACTATCTTTGTATCAGATGAGGTTGATACTCCCCACTTTAAAGGATTGTCGAAGTTTTAGTGATAGTCCAGAAATAAAATTCATGTGAAAGCACTTCAAAAAGTATAAAATGTCATTCAAATGTTACTATCAATGAAATCTTCCCCCGGATTTGCCAATCCCTCAAAATCCTCTGCCACGCCAGAGTTTTCTGTATGATATTGAAGAAGGTACTATCTTACTCCAATTCTGCATTAGACAGTTGGCCACAGACTTGAGTAACAATGGCTGACCCATTGATGTGATGTCCTAGCAGGTGTCGGGGGACTCTGAGGTCCCTGTTATCAGAGTTCAGCGTTCTGGCATACTGCTGAGCGGTGCACAGGGGAACTGACCAACATTCTCTCATGGAATGAACACCAGTATTAAACTTGAAAGTTGAATTTTCCATGAAAGTGTCCTTTCAAATCATTAAGATAATAGCTAGAATAATTTCTTTATTTTTAATCTACCACTAAAAGTTGTAATAGGTAGAATAATTCTATTTTAAGTAACTCTGTTACAGAATTTATGCAGAACATTATTCTAAGGAAATAATAAAGTGCCTGAGTGGGATCATTCCTTCACACACATTGGTTTTCACATAGCTGCCAGTGCTTGGCTCTAATCTGATTTTCTGGAATGAGATATATATATAAAATATGTTTCTGGCTTTTGCAACTCTAAGTCCATATGGAGAGATATTTTAATTCAGGAAATTAAAAAATAAATTTCAGTGTTTGAACCTCTTATTTTATGTCCCTTACTAAATTATAGATAGTTGAATTATATGTTTATTTATATTGAAAATTTGGCTTAGTTGAGATAGTCTTATTGTTCTATGAATATATTGGACTGCACTAGCACTTTCTTTTTGTCCGTTTTGCTGTTTCACCCCACACTCACTCCACAGTGAGACCAGCTAGAGGCTCAGAGTCCTCTCTCTTCCCCTAGTCTCTCACCAGGCCTGATTGCTTATTCTCCCCTGTTCACTTACATTTGTTTGTCAGGATAAATTGATTTACCCTGGAATGGCTCAGGGTGCTGAAGGACACCAGCCGAGTCAGCCTTTGATGAACACTTCCCAGGGACCAGGCTGGGATCGAGTGTGCGGGCTCTGGAGCCGGAACACGAGATTCAAAGCCTGGCTCTCCCTCTGACTGCTGCTCCTCAGCTGCCCCCAGCCTCTTGTAAAAATTAAGTGAGATAAAACTTGAATGGTGCCCAGCACATAGCAAACAGTAAGTGTTAGCAAAGCGTTGGGCTCGCACTAGCTAACTGAAGGAGCATGCTGTAGATAAACTTTTACTGGTCTTGTCGTCTATATTTTGTTCCCCAAACTTACGCCAGCCATGGTTCTAGGAATCCACATGACTAAAGAACATCTGATCGGCAGCGTGACTGACAGGCTGCTTCCAAATCCCTGAAAGCTCCTGTTTAATGAAACCCTCATCCACAAACCTTTCTTTAACTAGGCCAATGGAAACATTTTTTTTCCTCTGAGAACAGCAATGTTTTTTAGGCCAATTCTTTACTTTTTATGAATGGAGTTATGACAATGCAAAATTTAGCAGACATTCTACAACCCTATTTTCCCCTTTTGATGATAAGAGCTGAGGTAAGGCTCTGTCGCTGCAGTATCCTTCACTAGCTGCAGGACGTGGTTTCCAACAAGGGATGGTTTTGCCCCTGTGGAGACGTGTGGCAGTGTCTGGGAGGCTGTCCTCTCCACTGAGTGGTGGGACCACGGGCATCTACCGTGTCCAGGCCAGAGAGGCTGCTCGGTGTCCTCCGATAGGTACAGAGGTCAGCTGCCCACAACAAAGAGTTTTCTGGCCTCAATTTTTTTTAATTTTGGATAACACAAGGGTACATATGATTAGGCTGCATTATAGTACCGAGGGTGGGAAAGCTTGCGGTGGGCAAAGGGGTGGGACTGACCCACCTCTGATTCTGCTCACTTCCTCTGACCCGCTGAGCCTGCTCATTCCCAATTCTACTGTCCCTCTAGATTCTGAAGATAAATATACTAAGTTCCACATTTTAGACCATGCATGTGAACGCCTTGCCCTTCCCATTGAGCCTTGGGGTTAGCTCTTTCCCAATGGATTTTGATGAACTAAGGGGGGAAGAAAGCCTCATTCGATATTGGGAAATGTGTTTCGTGCATATTAAACAAGCAAAGATTAGGAAGCGTGCCCTGTGAAGGAGAGGCTGAGTCTGGTTGGAGAGAGAAAACAATTCTGAAAAGTCATTTTCCAGAACCAACAAACTGTAATTCAGTTCTGTATTTTAAAAAAGTTCTAGAAACCTCAATCAGGTTTAACAGATGCCACCCTTTGAGTTTATAAATATTAGCTAGGGTTTTTTTTGTTGTTGTTGTTTTATTTCTGTCTTGCTGTGGAAATGAATCCTAAAATTAAAGAAGAATAAAAATAAGTTTGTAGTTATTTAATTAAACAATTACAAAAGTCATCTAACTTTATTCTGAAAAAAATCCTCCACTATATGTCAGTGTGATTTCAGAAATAATGCAGAATTTTGAATGTTATTTGATAATTTTAAATTGAGTGAATTATTCCCACAGAAAGCAATGAACGGAGCAGACAAAGGGGGGAGCAGGAGGGAGCCCTACAGCCCCACCCCACAGGGTCTTACTCTGGGTCTCCGGGACCGTGGGCGTGTGGTGCCCAGAGTCTCTGTGGTATTATAGCACTCTGGCTTAAACCTTATCCCCATCAGGATTATAACAAGTTTCCAGTCTTAAGTGAAACTGATAAATATGCAACTGCTCAGGGCCGCAGGGCACATCTGCAGAAGCTGTATGCCTCCAAGTGCTTAGCGCCAGGGATGGCAGAGGCCACGTTCGGGCTGCAGGCAGACCAAGTCCCATCTGCTGGAAACCTTACCCAACTACGAAACATCTCTTACTGCTCCAACTTCCCACTGATAACATCCTCAATGTGTTTATATATATTGTCTCCTTCAGTGCTCACAGTAGCCCTGCGAGGTAGGGGCATGTGGTATTATTTTTGTCCGCAGTCCTTATACATAGGTCACTGCAACTTAGTGGGAAGAGGTCTGGACAAAATCTGATGTCACATAGCTAATAAGTTATAAGAGGGTCTCACACCCTGGCCTTGTGCTAAAGCTTACACGTGATATTCCTGCACACGCTCCCCCTGTCTTACCACTACTGACGACACCCAGGAGGGTCCTTCTCATCCGGGATCTAAAACTCAGGGTGCAGCCTGCCAAGTCACCTCCTCTCTTGTTACTTTGCCAAGTCTTCCTGGCAGTGTTCTCAGAATGCGCCAATATATGTCATCTGAATACCACGTAGGTCGAATGTTATAGCAGTAAGGTGCTGTCCAGCTGTCCTGTGAGTCCGAGTGTTGCTTGTGTCTCATATCTGCACATTTCCAGGGCCATCTGGCCGGGCTGGCGTCTGGCATGTGTGCAGAGACATGCTGGTGCTCCTGGTTGTGGGGCCATACATGGCCCTCTGCTGCCCTGTCACTGAGTGTAAGGTGTGAGTCCCTGGTAAATCAGCTCTATGTCTTTATCTTTTTCTGAATTAATTGTTTTGACTTCCCCTCCAGCCCAAGGTTTCTATTGGTTTCTATTTCTTTTTAAAAAATAAATTTGAAAGATTTCTTTCTTTTCTTTTCTTTTTTTTTTTGGGACAGAGTCTCACTTTATCTCTCTTGGTAGAGTGCTATGGTGTCACAGCTCACAGCAATCTCCAACTCCTGGGCTTAGGCGATTCTCTTGCCTCAGCCTCCCAAGTAACTGGGACTATAGGCGCCTGCCACAATGCCCAGCTATTTTTTTGTTGCAATTTGGCCAGGGCCGGAAGATTTCTTTCTATGTCAGGAATGCTAGCACTTTTCCATACATAGAATAAATATTAATATTTGTCCATTTGTTATTTTTCTTTTATTCTGTTTTGAGTGATTTTCCATATAATTGTCAGCACTTTTTATTTCCTTGCCTTCTTTGGAATTTCTTGGCCAATACTGGGCTATTAACTTGATGTACCCATGTTATAATCTCATAGCTTTATAATTTCATTGTTTTAAACATTCGCTATTTTGATCTTTCTAAGTACTTGTGTTGAGGAATTCTGAAAAGATCCAATGTTTATTATGATTACTAGTATTATTATTATTTTAATTCTAACACCATTTATCAAGTCATCTAATAGCTCACTATCTTGAAATATTGTTTCATAACCTGAAATCCCAAATAAGTATTTGTGTCACTCGTAGGAACCCCTGTCTGGGTTTCCACTTCTTTTCCATTACTTATTCTGTGTGAGGATTATAGATTCATTAATATACTTTCAAATAAATTTTAAAATGTTTGGAAAAGCTTCTCTTCATTGGCCGTGTTTTTCACAACACTTTTTGGCTATTCTAGGATTATTATTCTTTCAGGACAAATTACATAAATTTTGAATGCCCGGGCTCATTTTCTGACTGTTGAGATCGCTATTTCCTTTCTAAGACTAACTCGAACCCTATTTTCAATATGGCATCAGTTTTAACTTTTAAGGATCAAACTTTCAATATTCGTATAAATTAGCAGATATTGTTTTAATGTTCTAAAACCACTAGAATTACAGACTTGGATAGTGTATGTGGAAGCTGTTTGAGTGGTGTTGTAATTTATATTTATCCCTAGAGATAGGCATAGAACCAAACGAAACCAGAGAGAGGAGGAGGAGTTGTCTTTTATTTTTAGTTTTGTTTAGGTTTTGGGCTTACCTGTTCCACATTATAAGTTTGCTGCTCTGGTTTAACCTTGAGTCCCCTCCAAACCAAGTGACTCAAGTGGGGCACCCTCTTGGGCAACCTGCTGGGAAATTTTCTTTCAAAGACTAATTTCCTGAGTCTCTGGCTAAAGAGAAGAGGTTAATAGATGAGGGAGCTTTTTTTACAGGCCATTAGAAACAATTAGCACATGGCTGAGATTAAAGGCACTTCTCAAGAACATTGGATGGCCTAGAAAGGAAAGGGACTTTTAGAAACATCTATTTTTAGCACCTAATTAAGGCAGACTTGGAGTTCCCATACTCTCTAGCCATACTGTTGCACATTTTAATTATCAAGCAATTCTTGATGTTTTTCCAGTTAAATTCTGCTTACAATAAGTAACAAAGTAATAGCAACTCGAAATCCTATCTGTGTTCTTAAGAATGGAACAAATTTTTAAATTGCCTTATAAGCTTTTATAGTTCGATTATTTCACCTCCTGTAGCTTTCCTCTTTGACAACTTTTTCTTAACATTTCAGTTTCTTACTGATTTTCCTCTCATCCTAAAGGTGCGCCTTTGTTCCAGTTATGCTGTTCTTGATGCCCCTGAAACAGCCCAGCCTCTCAGGTTCTTTTTTTGATACCTTAACCTTGGCTTCTCTTCCTTCTCCCAAAACTTCCTCCTCTAGCTCTTCACCTGGGTTTTTCCAGATCTTGAAGATCCAGTAAAATTCTCACAGGCTCTAAAAAGTCTTCTGAACCTTCTTTTGTTTTGAAATCACACTCCATTTTGTGTAATTTTTTAAATTTTTCCCCAATACTTGATGTCCTAGTCGATATGTCTGATCCGAGTCTCAGATTCCTACAACCAGCCTCCACTTAGTGACTTTGCAATCCAGTAGGGATTAATGGAATTGAATTTTATCAGTGTCTCTTACTCTATTTTGGATTTGCAACCATTTCTTTATGTTCTCTTTGCTACTACAAAGATAGAACCAATATAATAAGTGGTGTGGGCCCATAGATATTTTTTATGTTGTATACTGCAATTGCACATGCATGTTAATCAGTCACCAGTCCAGTATTATGTAATAAAATAAAAAATCCATTTCACTTGTTAAAGCCCTAATCAAAGTCTACCCACTCCGGCTTCTAACTTAACTTACTCTGCCTTGCAGACACTGGGTTTCCTTCAATTCTTTCAGCAAGCTGAGCTCCCTCTTGCCACAGGACCTTGTCACATACTGTTTCCTTCACCAATAAAGTTCTCCCAACCTCCACCAAACTAATCCACCTCCCCCCAACAACTCTTCCTAGTGATGAGAAGCCCTGCCTGGAGTTCAGCTGTCAGGGACACCTGGTACCAATATCTGTAACCCACTGACTACCAGGCAGCTGGAGCTGACCTGGACAGCCAGGTGTGCACTTAGAGAGGACTGGTTCTTCTAGGAGGGGGACTCCCACGTGCCAGGGAACAGAGCATGTTCTGTCTTGGCCATTCAGGGCAGAAAGGCGCTGTAGTTTACCTCAATAAAGTAAAGGAGACAGTATTAGAAAAGAATTTGTGGATCCACTTGCAAAGGGCCTTGCATGTGGTTCCAAGGAGATGTCATCTTGTCACTTGGTCGCTGGGGAGTCAGGGAGCTTTTAGGTGGCCAGTTGTGTTTGAGAAGCTAATTCTGGCGGCTGCAGGGCAGGAGCAGGCCCTCTGCACAGCATTATCCAGGTGACGCCCTCCACAGAAGCACCCAGCTGAGATCCGTCCCAAGCTTTGTTCATCATCACGTAGCCTGGAACCCAGGGGGCCATATTCACTTTCCCTCTGGCCCTGTGTGCCACTCGGCATTGGGCTCCTTCCCTCCATCTCCTTCCCATCCATCTCTTTGCCTCATGGAAAACCATGTCCTTCTGGTAGGAATTAGACAGCTGAGCTTTGTGGGATTCTGGGGCGAGTGCGCAGAAAGCTTCGTGTGACTCTTGTGCTGCACAGGAACGTGCTCAGGTGGTGAGAGGCCTGTGTGGTAAATGCGGACTGATGGACGACAAGTCTGAGTTGAAATCCCAGCCTTACGAAAACCTTCCTCAAATGTGTTTTCACTGGCATGGCTCTGTGCCCAGGTCACCACCCACCCTCCAGGGACATGAACTTTATTCCCATTCTCCAGTGGGCTGCAGGCCTTTCTACACCCCAGGCCTTTGCCCATCTCATTGCCAGGACGAGCAGGCCCAGCTCTTCATGCAGCTGACTCCCCCCAGGTCTTCAGGTCTCCAGGTCCCTGCTTATACGTCTTTCCACAGAGACGAGCCTGTGGAAATCTTTCCCTGATTCCTGCCCCTACTGCGGACTCCCCCCTCCTTTACTTTCCTTCACACACTGCCGTGCTATCTGACACTTCATTTAGGAGATCAAAGGATTAAAGTCTATTGCCCTCAGTAGATTTAAACTGTGTCCATTTTATTCACATGTGTATCCCCAGCACTTAAAAGGGAGTGACAAGAAGTAGATACTCAGTAAATATCTGCTCATTAAATAAGTGAATGAGTCTAGCATGGACATCTGAAATAGTTGGGGAGAGCTGCAGCATTCCCACTATTGGGTATCTACCCAGAAGAAGAGGAGTGTCTCTGTCAAAAAGACGCCTGCCCTTTAATATTTATTTCAGCACAATTCACAATTGCAGTGATGGAGAATCAACTCAAGTGCCCATCAATACCTGAGAAGATTAACATAATTAATAAAATGTGGTACGTGTACCCTATGGAGTACTACTCAGCCACAAAAAGGGAGGAATTAATGCCTTTTGCAACGATTTGGAAGAACTAGAGCTCATTCTCCTAAGTGAAGTATCTCAAGAATGGAAAAACAAACACCACATGTATTTGCTATAAACTTGGAAGTAACAAAGAGCACAGATGTGCACAGAGGGAAGTAAAACCCAGTGGAAATCAAGCAGGGGGAGGGGAGAAGAGGGAGGGCGAAACCCTACCCAGCAGGTGTGAGGAGCATGGCTGGGTCACTGACTCGGGCGTTACAAAATGACCCATCCAACCCAAAACATTTGTACCCTCTTAGAATTTTGAAACTAAAAAAAAAAAGAAAAAAAGAAATTGCATCTTGAGATGCATAATAAAAAAATGGAAAATATTCTCAGCTCAAAATATGCTTTAAGAGGATGACACATAGATTATTCCTTGAGTCGCGTTTTAAACTCCCATCCAAGTAAAAGGTGTACAAGGTAGTGTTAAGTATATGAGAGTAAGTCAAATATTTGTAAATCAAAGTACATTTTAAATGTACTAAAGCAGCTTATTTTTTAAAATGTCAATATTAAATCATCTTTGGGTTTGTAAAATACCCTTGGAAAGCAGAATAATTGTGCTATAACTCTGTATTTCACAAAAAAATGAACTTTCATTCTTGTGAATCAGTTGCAGTGGTTTGTTTAACGTATGAATATAAAATGTGGTTCCGTGGCAGGTGTCTGAGAACTATAGCATCCCATCAGTGTCAGACAAAGTGACATTTTCCAGTGGCTGCTTTGTAGAGATGAGCCCCAGCACATATGTGACTTCAGCACGCATTGCTGTGGAACCAGAGGCCCAGCATGTGGTTAGGAAGGACCTGTGTAGTCTCTGGGTGAGAGGCTGCTGCCTCCTGAGAACATGGGGACAATTGCCTTAAAGGATTACGGTCATGAGCCATTCATAAATAGTGAAGTCCTCAGACAGAGCAAGAAGAATGACATTCTTAGGAAAAGACTTCACATATATTTCAAGTCTGACTCATAAATTAGAGCATGCCCCCAAATAAACACCTTAGTTTTGACTACATTTTTCATGTTTCTAAATGAATAAAATATAATAAAAGTTTACTTTTTAATCTCATACAAGAGATCATTCTATAATTTTTCCTATGTTTCTACATCTTTTTTTATGGTTATAAAAAATATCTGTAAAGATACATATTATATGCATATATAGTTTACATATTTTATATGTAAACATATGTATAAACATTTGTGCACACGTAGATACATACACAGATACATAAGCATACGCACACATCAACATATGTGCTCAAATTTATACATAGGTACTGGCTGCCTGTTCATAAATATTAGTGTATGACACATCCATAGGATTTAACTCTTAGAAAAATTCTTTTGCAAGGTGCTAAAAAGCACACTTAGCAATATGCCATAAACACCCTTTTAGGTAAGTACCTATACACATTCCTCATGCTTTACAAGGCCCGCGGAGTATTTATTCCATTGTAACTATTTAGCTGTGCTCTATTTGTAGATGCTGAGCTTGCTTACTTTTTTTTTTTCTTCTCCATAATGTTGGTATTAACCATAGCTTGCATATGTCTTCACAAGCCTTGGTAGTTTTTCTGAAGAACAGATTTCAGGAGTAGATTTTCTAAGCCATATACATAGCTGAATAGTAAGAACAGTTGAAACCAACCAGTATATTTTTTAGCGGATTTCAGAAGGAAAGGATGACGTTCAGTGTGAGGGCATTCTTTCAGCAGATTCAGAGTAAGTCATTATCTGAAGGCTTTCTCACATGGCCATGTGAGCATTTGCAAATTCTACGGCTTCAAGGCGGGTTTAGCTCTGTCTATTTAGTATTAAAAATATTCATGTGTCTACTGTTAAAAAAGAAAAAAAACATTTTAAATTTCTCCTAAAGTTTCTGAACCAAGTTGTCTCTTCGCCTAATAGGTCCTCTAGGTAAATAAATTAAAACACTTCCAGAAGCATAATAAATAAGAAACTTCATCTTTTCCCGCTGCTTTAGGTTTCTAAGGTATGCTGTTTATCCTACACAACTGTCCTTTATTAAAATACTGAGAATATTCTGTAGTCTCTGAGGTAGACAGAGACAAATTCCTACTCGCATTTTCAGGAAAACAATTTATATTTCTACTCATTTAGTTAAGAAATATTTTTAAAGCACTTACTAAGTAAATTCTAAATTCTGTAAGGGATAAGAATAATATAAAAATAAAAATAAATAATAAAAACTAGTTCTTTACACTGAGAAATTTCTCATCACCTAAGGAATTTGTGGAAGGAATGCTTTATAGAAATATAAAATATATATATTTCTAAGTTGTTGACAGGACAGTGAATGATATAAAAATAGTAAGAGAAGGGTCATCCATTCTGGGAGTATAACATCTAGGGTGTAACAAACATCGTGAGTACAAACATATTTCTTGGGCACTGCAAGAGAGGACGAATACCATTTCTAGCTTCAAGGTAGATGTGCTCTGGGAATTGGACCTTGATGTCCAGACAGAATGTTGATGGCAGAGGTCCAGAGAACATTATCAGTGGTGCAACAAAGATCAAAGACGTGGGAAAAGGCAAAGCTTGTACGCTGGCACAGTCTTATGTGGCTGGAACTTGACGCATGGAGGACAAAAACTGGGGGCTAAAAAGAAAGGTAGGTCAGTGCCGAGTTCACCTGAACACAGCTCGGAGAGCTTGTTGGGTGTGTAACGGGAGCTACTGAAGGTTTGGGGGAAGGAGAGTGACTTTTCTCAGCTGGGCTTAGGAAGATTAATCCATTTAGTGGCATTCTAGAGAGGCAGAAATTGGAGGGAAGAAAATAGGATAGAAGACCATATACTTGTCTAAAAACAGGAACTTCTGATATACCTTTAATTAGAATCGCTTCAGGCTATACTTGGCTTAAGCCAAAACAATAATTCTTTTAGAGCCATGAGGGATATATCATGATTTACTAATGAATGAGAAAATGAAGCTCACGCAGGTAACAGCTGGCCTAGAAAGAGAAGATGCCATGAGGTCAACTCAACGTGAAATTTGTGCGGAGATAGAGAATCATTAAGGATCTGAAGGAACACTGGTGGGATATGCTTTAAATGCACCTTGGAAAAGCGAAGGGCTCCTTAGGAAGAGATCAAGAAAGAAAATGAGGTGCTGACGATTTTAAGCAGCATTAGAAAATGGATTGAAAACAGTGGGGTCACTGTTCAGCATTTTTGACTGGGGGTGCCGATGGGAATGCTCTTCAGAGCTCTCACGTGGGGTCTTCCTGAATTCTGTTGTTATCGGTGTTGCTGACAACGGGGACAAACGACAGTGATGGCACGTGTGTTTCTGCTGTATATGAGAGCCCAGGCCCTCGCTGCGTTATAGTTGTGAAGCAGACAGGTCACAGGTAGAGAAGTTGGGAGAGGCCTTGAACAGTGGGACACTGAGCTGACCCTCCTTGCTGCCTGTCAACAACCAGTTGTTAAAGTTTTCGGAATTTCGTGAGTCAGTTGTCAAACACAGCTATTTCAGGATTGTACTGTATATGCTTAGAATTGAGTAAATTAAAATTTAAAAGGTAATAAGTACTCTAAACTCATCATTTAGAAATTACTCTGTTTTACTGTTATCTGTGCTTTTGAGGAAGTTCCCTCCATGGCATCGATGTGGGGGAATGTTGTGAGATGTTCTGCTCCTGGCACCTCCTCCCAGCTCTGGTTCAGTAACTTCAGGGTCCTCTCTTCAAACTGCGTGCAGGGGAATTTACACCACAGCAATCAGCAAATGCTCAAACCACGCCTTCTTCTTTAGCTCTGGACATCCAGCTGGTAAATACTTATCAGGTGACCTGTGGATTCTCTGACTCTTCAAAAGGAAATGGAAACTGAAGGTTGTTTTGAAATAATTTCTATTCATTTTTTCGTTCCTTCCTCACTCCACAGGTTTCTAGCATGTTCCAGCATTCCACAAGGTACCACAGATGTGGTGTTGCTGTTCAGCTTTACTACTGTGCCTGTTCTCACTGATGAGGAAATTGTGTCTTTTAGCAACTGTGACAACTTGGACAAGTCACAGTCGTCACTCTCAGTTAACTCATCTATAAAAGTGACAGGTGGAAGTCCATGTTCTCTGGTGTTTCACCTTATCTTTGAACCTAGATTCCAATACCTTTCCAACCTGAGACACTAACACCTAAAGGAACATCATTGGGTCTGATTCTAAGATCAGAAAAAAATTTCAAGTAGAAAAATGTTCTTAATATTTCGTTTTAGTCCATGTTCACTAAACATATGAGCATCTTGCTTCCTCAAGCCGTGAGTTCTCTTCATGAACTGACTCTGTTCTCTGGTTTTGAGTGTAGAGCATTTCTATCTCACCTTGCCAGAACAAACAGAAGAAATTCCCATATTTTGCCATGTATAACACACTCCTGTACAGAATATACACCCATGTTTCTGGTCTAAACTATCAGGAAAAAAAAAAAATCTTTCATTTTTATTTTTTAATTCAAGTTTTATTTGTTTACATTTAGGTACTTGGTTTTTGTATTATAAAGGAATTTCAACTTTTTTTATTGTTAAATCATAGCTGTGTACATTAGTGCAATCAAGGGGTACAATGTGCTGGTTTCATATACAATCTGAAATATTTTTTAACATACTATGTTACAGGAAATGTATGTAACAAATAATTACAAACACAAGAACAGATACAAAGTATGAAAAGTTTTACATACCAGTAAGGAATAGTACTACCCATGTGTAACGTGCATCCTTATTTTTCTCTCAAAAGTTTACGCAAAAAGTGTACATTATGCACAACAAAATACTGTAATTTCTGTGTTCAATTAACAGGAGGCACATTCTGATCCTTGTCATTTTTTATTTTGTTTTGAGAGAGAGTCGCACCTTGTCTCTCCCAATAGAGTGCTGTAACGTCACAGCTCACAGCAACCTCAAACTCTTGGGATCAAGCAATTCTCTTGCCTCAGCCTCCCAAGTAGCTGGGGCTACAGGCCCCTGCCACAATGCCCAGCTATTTTTAGAGATGGGGTTTCGCTCTGGCTCAGGTTGGGCTCCAATTTGTGAGCTCAGGCAATCCACCCGTCATGGCCTCCCAGGGTGCCTTATTCTTATTTTGAAAAACTTCTATTGAGCCTCCAATAACTGAGACTTTCTCTGAATTTTAGCTTCTCATCTGATAATTTAAAAATTATTTATGTTCACTAGGCTTTAAGTCAATCTTGATATTTTCCACTGCTATGATTCAAAACTCTAAATGGATTACACTAACAACACAGACAAATTTAATCTTCTTCATATGTAACTTGAGGATAAAAGGTCAAAAAGGAAATATGTGTCTCTTCTCTCCTACAGATAAAAATGCAAATAGCTAATTTCTTTTGAAGTTTGTAAATACAGCCTGTATTCTGTGTTTGTTACAGCATTAAATAGGCCACCGTGATCTGGCAGAAGTTAGCTTTTCAAAGTCTCTGCCTGCCTGGCTGAGGAAAAGGTTTATTTTTTTCCCTAACATAGGTTTCCTAGCACTGATAAAATCAGTACACTTATAAAGCAACTATTTTGGACGGATTCTTTCTCCTTTTATTTAGAGAGCTCAGGGACAGCCCTCTGACCAGACACCATGCTGGGCACCAAGAAGAGAGATTCAGGCAGTGTTCCTCCAGGAGAAAGAAACTCGTGATCAAGAGGAAATGACAACCCAAGGTGGCAGGCCTTGGAGCAGCAGTGTCATAGCAGAAAGCACAGGCAGGGGCTCCTGTGCTGGCCTCGAGAAGGAGGCAGAACAGAAAGAAAACAATCCCGGGGCACCAGGAATAGAACAGGGACGGGGTGGGTCTTCAGCAGGGAGTGTGTGCCAGGCTGCATGGGGAGGAGGGCCCAGGAAGGCTGGGACAGAAGGAGCTCTGCCCAGCAACCCGCGCACCCTCCGCTCACTCTGATCAGATTCCTTAAGCCTCCAGTGGCAGGGTTTTAGGGACAATATTTTGAAATTGTATCAAAATACAGATTATGGTTGTCAACAAATACACTGGAAAAGATTTTCTGTTAAAAGGAGAAAAGACTTTATTCCAGTAAACAGTTTGGTGAGAGAGAGATATCTAACAAAGAGGAGCTACCTTTTATTTTTTTATTTTTTATTAAATCATAGCTGTGTACATTAATGCAATCAAGGGGTACAATGTGCTGGTTTCATATACAATCTGAAATATTTTCATCAAACTGGTTAACAGAGCCTTCACGGCACCCTCTTAGTTCTTGTGTGAAGACATTTATATTCTACATTTAGTAAATTTCACATGTACCCTTGTAAGATGCACTGTAGGTGTGATCCCACCAATCACCCTCCCTCTGCCCATCCTCCCCCCCTCCCATCCCCCCTCCCCTCCATCTCCCCTTTCCCTTTCTTCGTGGGCTATAATTAGGTTATAGCTTTCATATAAAGCTATAAATTGGTTTCATAGTAAGGCTGAGTACATTGGATACTTTTCTTCCATTCTTGAGATACTTTACTAAGAAGAATATGTTCCAGCTCCATCCATGTAAACATGAAAGAGGTAAAGTCTCCATCTTTCTTTAAGGCTGCATAATATTCCATGGTGCACATATACCACAATTTATTAATCCATTCGTGGATCAGTGGGCACTTGGGCTTCTTCCATGACTTAGCAATTATGAATTGGGCTGCAATAAGCATTCTGGTACAAATACCTTTGTTAGAATGTGATTTTTGGTCTTCTGGATATATACCTAGTAGAGGAGTTGTAGGATCGAATGGCAGGTCTATTTCTAGATCCTGAAGTGTTCTCCAAACATCTTTCCAAAAGGACGTATTAGTTTGCATTCCCACAAGCAGTGTAGAAGTGTTTCCTTTTGTCCACATCCATGCCAACATCTCTGGTTTCGGGATTTTGTGATGTGGGCTCATCTTATTAGAGTTAGATGATATCTCAAAGTAGTTTTGATTTGCATTTCTCTGATGATTAAGGATGATGAACATTTTTTCATGTGTCTGTAGGCCGTGTGCCTGTCTTCTTGAGAAGAAGTCCCTTGCCCAGCCTGGGATGGGATCACTTGTTCTTTTCTTGCTAATATGTTTGAGTTCTCTGTGGATTCTGGTTATTAAACCTTTGTTGGAGACATAACCTGCAAATATCTTCTCCCATTCTGAGGGCTGTCTGCTTGTTTTACTTACTGTGTTCTTGGCTATGCAGAAACTTTTTATTTTGATCAGGTCCCAATAGCATATTTTTAATGCTGCTTCAATTGCCCGGGGGGTCCTCCTCATAAAATATTTGCACAGGCCGATTTCTTCAAGAGTTTTCCCTATACTTTCTTCTAGTATTTTTATAGTTTCATGTCTTAAGTTTAAATCTTTAATCCAGTGAGAGTCTATCTTAGTTAATGGTGAGAGGTGTGGGTCCAGTTTCAGTCTTCTACAGTTACCAGCCAGTTCACCCAGCACCATTTGTTAAATAGGGAATCTTTTCCCCACTGAATGTTTTTAATTGGCTTGTCAAAGATCAAATAATGGTAAGTAGCTGGATTCATCTCTTGGTTCTCTATTCTATTCCATACATCTACCTCTCTGTTTTTGTGCCAGTCCCATGCTGTTTTGTTCACTATCGATTTATAGTATAGTCTGAGGTCTGGTAGTGTGATTCCTCCTGCTTTGTTTTTATTTCTGAGTAATGTCTTGGCTATTTTCTGACTCCATATAAAACAAAGTATTATTTTTTCAAGATCTTTAAAGTATGACAGTGGAGCTTTAATAGGGATTGCATTAAAATTGTATATTGCTTTGGGTAGTATGGACATTTTAACAATGTTGATTCTTCCCAGCCATGAGCATGGTATGTTTTTCAATTTGTTAACATCTTCAGCTATTTTTTTTCCTTAGAGTTTCATAGTTGAAAACAAAAGGATTATACAACAGGTCAATAAATCAAAAAGTTGGTTTTTTGAAAAGGTCAATAAAATAGATAAACCTTTGGCTAACCTAACCAGGAAAAAAAGAGTAAAATCTCTAATTTCATCAGTCAGAAATGGTAAAGACAAAATAACAATGGACTCCTCAGAGCTACCTTTTATAAAGAAAGTTCCCGTTAGCTTCTCACTCTAGTCTCTGTAGGCAAATGAAGGATTCATTCTTGCTCAGTTCCAATTGGTTAACACTCGCTGAATCTTGATTGGTGGAGGGTATGTCATTGTCTATTGGTTGATTCAGGTGATGAAAACACAACAATTTGGAAAATCTCAGAGTTTAGGGACTGGGGGGATTTAATGTGAACTGTTGAGTTCAAGTATGACCTCTGGTCAGCATATGGGCCATGTGGCTCTATTCTGAATTTAGGGCCACTGAGACACTCAGGATCCATCTAGAAGCTGATTCTTTCAGAGTACACAGATAATGCAGAACGTAGTGGTAATATAAAGTCTAATGATATTGTTACTGGAATTTCTTTCTTCATTCGGTCTGGGGGACTCGAAGAATGAACCCATGGACCACAAATCAGTGGTAAGACAGGATTTTATTAAACAGAAAGGAATACAGAAAGAGTAAAAAGCACCAGAGCTTCTTGCAAGGGGGAAGACCCAAGTTGGAAGTCAGATCCTTTGTCTAGGGGTATATATCACATTTTGGCAGGGATTTGGTAGCTGAAAAAACACCTTTTCAAAGTTAATGAGTGTATTAAAAAATGAATGAAAGTAATTCCTCTGATAGGGCATGGTTATTAGGAGGTTGCAATTTTTGACTCAGGGAAGGGATTAGGGTGTATGCTCCCTACTCAAAGCGGAACCTCCCCACACCTTTCAAGCTGCTTTGTTCATGACCTGCTAGAGACCGGAGGGTGTGGCCTGGAAGGGGCAGCCTGTTTGTGCCTAGAGATGGGGGTCTGATTTCTGAGCTCACCTGGGCCTAGAGAATGGGGGGTCCCTGTCCAGCCCTGAGTAGGGGAAACTGTATCATTATGACTTCCATTTTTCCTGTGGTTTGAAGAATCTGACTTTCCCCTTTCCCTATTTTAAACATAAAATAATAGTTTTTGAAATAGCATTAAATTGTTATATTCCTCAAAATCCACTATCATATTTAGTATATTTAGAAATGAAATTATATATGAATAATATCTACAATTACTTATTCATATCTTAAAAATATACATTTGTGCATTTATAAAAATTGAACTAGATAAAATTAAAATAAATGTCATTTTTCCCTTTTAGCCCAATGCTTGGCACAAAGTATATCAACAATATTTGATAAATGACATCAAATAGAGTTTTGTGGTTTGTTAATTTTTTTCTTATTTGACATAATCATTATCCACCTCCTGCCACCTTCATAAAGGAGGCAAAATATTGGCAGGAGAATTATAATATGTCTATAAAAGGCTGCTGGACAGTGGATTTAATGGGAAAATCTTCAAGTTCACTATTGAGGTTAATAAGCCTAAAATATCTTAAAACTAAATTAAAGCACTTTCTGACTTAAGGCATTAAGAAAAAAGTTTGATGGCATTTTGGCTGATGCTAGAAGTAAGTATCAGTTCTTTGGCAAAGAGTGCCATTTGCAGCCCAGATAAGAACAAAGATTTCTTGTCTTCCCTGCATGTGTCTTCAGAAAAAAGCCATCCTCACTAATCATCGTCTTTGAAAATGTCTATATATCTGCTGGTGGATACTCCAGCTCTTTTTCTTTTTTTCCCTGCTCTTAAAGGAATACATGCTGTATTTCTGATCACAGATATGTATTAATAGTAGAAATTCTCCTGTCACATTTTAGATTATTGATTTCATCCTTAGTGTTTCCAGATAAATGATATGAACACTCTTATTTGCTTTTTTTTGCCATAAAGGTGTTCATAATTCTTGACCAAATCTCTTGAGTTTTCTGTTTCCAGTAACTACAGTGAGAGTAATTGCAATTCTAATGGCATGCAGTGTATCTGAATTGGAAAAAGAGCAAGCGTCTAAGAACAAAGCCTTGTCCAGAGGAGTGATTTTAAATGCCTTCAGTTCTGCTAAGTTTTTTGGTGAAAGCTGCAGTGAAATGTTCTGCTTTTCCCCAGCGGTGCTTATTGTTGTGCCACTGAAGTAAAATAATCTGTAATTGTAAAGATTGCACGGGTGTCTAATAAATCCGGATGCTCCGGGGCCATGTTCAGGTTGTCTGCGATTTGTAGGGATGTGGGTCTTTGTTCTCTGCTTCACTCTTGAAGGCACCCTCTTATGCTTTACCAAAGATTGTGTTGTATAAGGAAAACGTTTTAACTGAAAACTTGGACCCAAACTAAGATGCCTACCACTTGCTCCGTTAGTAACACATCTCTGTCTTGCCCTAAAATTGTACAGTCACTTTTTTCATATGCCCTTTCACCATGTTCCACCTTTACCTTTATATTTTGATCTCCCTCTACCTTTATAATCTGGTAGTGACCTCTATCGGTTCTGTCCCATCAACAGAAATACTCTGCGGCCAAGCAAGGTACATAGATGAATTATATGGGAGAATTTAATGGAATTGGGGAGGGAAAACACCAACATGAGGTTTGTTATTAGTTCTAGCTCTAAGGGGTTGTAGTCACCTTTGCAGAGATGGGGCCTCTGTGGTCCTGCGTTGCAGAACGTGCAAATGCAGGAACGTGAATTTGTCTTCTTCTCTTGTCACTTGTGACATGGACCTTCTTATTTCTGAATAGTCACTTCCTGGCTCTTCTTTTTAGGGCTCTGATATGACAATTCACTAATAATTGGGAACTAACTTTCATTACTGTTTTATTAAAGGTGTCTTGGAACAAGGAGTCATAGACCTGTATAGACTGGCTTAGCATCCAAGGAGCGAAAAAGCATAACATGTATTTGCCGCGGACCGCCAGTCGAATGAGTCTCAGTCCGAGGGCTTTCAGGGCAAGAACGGCTCAGGTTGATTGAAAGGGCGACGCAGGAAAATGACAAACTGCTACACACCAAGGATGATGAAGAAAGCAGCTGTGTTTTACTGATTTTTAGGCATGGTATTTATACATTTTTGACAATGTCTTACAAACTACAAAAGATATTTTTATGACTTGCTGATGCTTACAAAGTTCTTATCAAGTTTTGTAGATGTGAGTAGTCAACCGTCTTTTCTTAGACAATGTTTCTGCCCGTAAGGGGGAACAAAGGACTGCTGCTTATCAGCAGTTACTCTTCTACTTTTCTTTATCTATGTTTAAACCTTCTTTCTTTGTAAAACTGCTTTGTTCACATTTTGTATTTTTATATTTTTATATTTGATTATGATTTTTATGTTGTTAGTGAATTGATAGTGAATTATGTATATGTTTTAAGTGTATAGTGACAAAATTATAGAGAAAGCAATTTCATAGAAAACTTATTTCAAAGAAACAGTTTCAAAGGGACATAAGGTAGAGATAAGAGACCGGAGGGAGCGGGTATCTGGTAGGAACATCTTAACTTATCATCCCTGCATTCTCTTGATACATTGTTTCAATTAACTGACCTTTATGGTGGGAACGTGTTCCCTTGGAGACTTTTTAGTCTCCATTGTATAGATGAAGTCATGGATTAGTAAGTCATTATGTTTATTCTTAGTTTCTGAGGACATTCAAGCAACAATTAACCATTCAACTCAACAAACAAGTTTCAAACAGGTTTCAGGGTAAAGGTTACTCAGGCCTTTATGCCGCACCTCATGACTTCCTACGTTCACTAAAAGGCATGCTAGGCAACTTATGCGCTGCTGTCGCAAACCAGGGGGACTGGGGGCAACGCTCCGAGGAGCACCCACCGCCTTACCACAGTTTTTACAACGCGGACAGAGCCATCCCGCCACGGCTTGATGCCGGGGGTGCGGCATTTCCCCCTTTTTTGTTAATGAAACGTAGTTCAAAGAGGTCTTGGCGAACAGCCTTTAAGGAGGAAAAGACACAACGAAGGAGACAGGGTAACAGTAAAACAACAAAGAATATCAGGCAACCAATAATGACAATAAACACAATGTACTGAATCCAAGACACAGGATTTAAAGATTTAAGATTGTCAGAGAGGGATTGAGCCAGTGAATCAAGAGAAGTGCTAGGTAAATGAGCTTCACTGATGGCAGTGATATCCTTTTGGAGAGTATGTAAATCATGTGTAATATCATTGTCCTTCCAGACACCCTGTAGATGAGCTTTAGTTTTGTCCCAGGAAGTGGACATATTATAAGGTAAAGGAGTGACACAAATAGCAGGAAAGGCAGAGTGACATCTGGTTTGAAGTTTATGTTGTATAAACTTGATATCTTGTCCTAAGGCTAAAACTACTTCTTCTAGGATGTTGAGTTTTGCTTCAAGTTTATTATCTATACTGGCTTGAGTCATTAAAGCTAAAGTGATGTTGCTGCTGAGAGAATTCACAAAGTGAGCTGTGTGAACTTCTTGAACTAAAGCAGTGGTGGCTACAGCAAATGTTGTAACTATAGAAATTAAAGCTAAAATACCAAGAATTAAAGCAGCCACGAACCTTTTAGGGCGGATTAACTGATTAACAGTATGTAGAACTTGTAAAGCAGAGTTATCATACCAAGGATCATCTTGTAAATCAACAGGTAATAATACATAAGAGGGTCTTTTAACAATTAAAACAGAATTAAATAAACGTTCATTAAACAAGTCAGTAGAAGTAAGACAATTTGTAACTTTACAAGCAGTACAAGAAATATGATAAGAATTCTTAGATTGAGTGATAGTTAGATACTTATTTGGAGCTAAAAGTAGAGCATATGGATATCCAACACAAGTTCTTATAGAAATTGGATTAGGTTTTGGCATATTAGGTTTCTTCTCTAAAATCAAGTTGGATGCAGCAACAAGTCTGAATAAATCATAATGTATTTGAGTGTTATTATTGTTTTGAGCCACCCATATGGGCTCAACTAAACCAGGTGAGAACCATCTCCGTACTGGTTGAGGGCTACCAGACCATTGATACTTATGAAATTTTTCTAATTGATTAGATAAATATTTGTTATGATCATAGCAGGAGGTAGGAGAATAGTCCCAGATAATTGTATTAGAATTAATGGGAGAATGTTTGTTAGCAGCGTCTGGGAATCCGCAAGAAAGCCAAGTAGGGGTTTTTGTTAAAGAGGATTCCCAGAATTGATTTTTATCTCTATATTTTTCTTTACAATTAGGGAGAGGTAACTGGTTAACAGATAAGCAAGTTTCATTATAATTAGGCCTTCCAATAGTTTGTATCTCGTATTCCCACATATAACGTCTATTGGCATCATGGGGATCAGGAGCATCAGATAAAAAGACTCTGTAACTTGTAGGTAAACAAAAAGGAGGTGTATTGCCTTTTAAAGTAAAGCAAATAGGTAGTGAATCGGCTTTGCCAGTAAAGTTAATTAAGGCTGCGGCATGATGTCTAGATTCTGAGTCAGTTAAACCTCCTAAGCGGATAGAATCATTAGAAAGAATTTTTATGGGGTCTGGATCTAGCCAGCCCACAGGGTGTAGCAGTGGAGGATTAGGAACATAAGACCAATAAGCTGCAGTTTCTACCGTAGGAGTAGAAATTAATGATAAAAAGGCAACAAAGTACATTGTTGGAGTTAGAGGGTTGTTTTGAGATATGAGAAGTTGTTTAGCTTGTTTCACCAAGGTGCGGATCTGTGTCCACGTGATCTTGGAGGGTCTCGGTGAAACTTTCACAGTCGTCTTCATCTGTGCAGATAGGATCTTCATCCGCCGCAGGCGTTGTCTTCTGCGCCGGGGTCTCCGGAGGAGCCGGTTTGATGAGCCGGTCTGGAATCCAGATGGGAGAGTCGGCATCCTGTGGAAATATGCAAGCATAGCCTCGTCCGGAGGTTAACAATACATCAGGGCCTTTCCACTGGCCCGACAATAAATCTTTCCAAAGAACTTTAGGAAGGGTGGCAGCCGATTGCGGCTGCCAATGAGAAAGAGCAGGAGTTAAATTGTTAGAGTTTACATTGAGATGATTTAAAACGAATAAAGCATGAGTTAATATATGATGAGGAGAAAAATATTTATGAGCTTTTTGTAGGCGTTCAATTTGTAATTTTAATATTTGATTAGTTCTTTCAACAATTGCTTGACCCTGAGGATTATACGGGATCCCCGTAGAATGAGAAATCTTCCACTGTATACAAAATTGTTCAAATGCTCGAGAGGTATAAGCTGGAGCATTGTCTGTTTTTAATTGATGAGGAACACCTAGCTGCTGAAAGCAGTAAAATAGGTGCTGTACAACATCTTTGTAAGCCTCTCCAGATCGTGCAGAGGCACATATATAATGAGAAAAGGTATCAACAGTAACATGTACATATTGTAATTTTCCAAAACTAGACACATGTGTTACATCCATTTGCCATAACACATTGGGGCGTAAGCCCCGAGGGTTAACACCAAATTTTAAAGGATGATGGGTAATAGGACAGGATTTACACTTTAAGACTATTTGTCTTGCCTGTTCTCTAGTAATTTGAAACATTTTTCTTAATGCGTTAGCATTTTGATGGTGTAAGGCATGGCTTTCTTCAGCTTCAGCCACTGATGCCACCATAGTACGTGTTAACAAATCTGCAGTGGCATTTCCTTGGGCCAAAGGGCCAGGTAAATTAGTATGTCCTCTTATGTGACCAATATAAAATTGATTATTTCTTTGTTGAATTAAGATTTGTAATTTCTTTAATAAAGGTAAAATAGTTGAGGTTCCTGTTAAAAGAGCAGTCTCAAGAGCCGGAAAAAGAGAAGCAATATACTTTGAGTCTGTATATAAGTTAAATTTTTGTTCGAAGTTATTAAAAGCTGAGATTAGAGCCCATAACTCTGTTTGTTGGGCAGAGGCTTGTGTAACCTCCTTAATAATAGGAGACAGGCCTGGACTGAAAACTACAGCCCGTCCTGTGGAGGAACCATCTGTGAATAAAGTCATTGCGTCAGACAAAGGCTGTTTGGAACACATAAGAGGAAATATAAGTGAAACTGTCTTTGTAAACTCAATTAAAGGATGTTTAGGATAATGGTATAAGATTTGACCTGCATAGCCTTGTAAGGCCAATACCCAATCATCATTATTTTGAAATAGTTGTTCCACTTGAATTTTATTATAAGCAGTTACAATTGCATGAGGATCTTTACCAAATAATTCCCGTGATCTTTTTCTTCCTTTATCAATTAATAAAGACACCAGGTATGGATAATCAGCAACAATCTTTGTCTGAACATGTGGTAAGTGAAGCCATTCTAAAATACCTTCTTGCCATAGGCAAGCTGTAGGAGTATACTCAGTAGAAAAAATGAGTAGAGACCATGGATTTTGATAATTAAGTTGTTTAACTCTGGCCTGGGTTAAAGCTTGTTCAACAACTTCTAAAGCCTGCAAGGCTTCTGGAGTTAAATGTCTAGGGGAACGTGGATTGGAGTTCCCCTGTAAGATAGCAAACAAAGGACTAAGAGTTCCTGTAGTAATTTTTAGAAAAGGTCGAATCCAATTTATTTCTCCCAGTAATTTTTGATAATCATTAAGAGTTTGTAATTTATCTCTCCTTATTTGCACCTTTTGAGGTGCAATATAGTCAGAGTGAATCCATTGTCCCAGATAACTTAATGGTTTATCTCTTTGAATTTTTTCTGGGGCAATGACTAAGCCAAATTTAGTTAATTGTTCTATAGTCTTTTCTAGCATTAGCTGTACTTGTGGCAGCTCAGGATGAGCTAGTAAGATATCATCCATATAATGAATTATGTAAGCACTAGGAAATTGTTTTCTCAGTGCTGCCAATGCAGCTGCCACAAATTTTTGACATAAGGTAGGGCTGTTTTTCATGCCCTGTGGCAAAGTTTTCCATTGATATCTTCTAAATGGTTCCTGTAAGTTTAAAGAAGGAACACTGAAAGCAAAACGAGGACAATCCTCAGGATGTAAATTAATAGTAAAAAAGCAGTCTTGTAGATCTATAATTATAAGTGACCATTGTTCTGGTACTGCTACAGGAGACGGCAGCCCAGGTTGAAGGGAGCCCATGTCTTCCATAATGGTATTTACTGCTCTTAAATCTTGTAAAAGTCTCCATTTGCCAGATTTTTTCTTAATGACAAACACAGGAGTGTTCCACGGGCTAGTGGATTCCTCTAAATGACCCTTATCTAATTGCTCTTGTACTAAAATTTGTAATGCCTGTAACTTTTCTGTTGTTAGGGGCCACTGACTAACCCACACAGGAACATCTGTTAACCATTTTATCTTACAGGCATAGTTTTCTGCAGTGGCCCCTATGAAAAACACTGATCGTTCAGCTGATCTCCTGTAACTAGTTTCATATCTAGAACATGTAAAAGATCTCGTCCCCACAAAGTATAGGGTAGAGAGGGTAACACATAAGGTTGAAAGTAAATTTTCTTGTCCTTATATTCACATAACAAATGAGATGTACTACGCATGACACCAGAAACAGAACCGAGACCAACTAAAGAAGACCCAGTTCGATGAACCGGCCAGGATCTCGGCCAGTCGGAGGCAGCAATGCAGGTTACGTCAGCGCCTGTGTCCATTAGGCCCTTAATGGGCCTGCCTTCTATTTTCATTTTTAACATTGGTCTATCATATAAATCATGTATAAGAGCCACACAATCCTGATCAGTAAATCCAAATTGACCCTCTCCCCTGGCATCATGTAAGTGCCAGGTGGGGAGCGGTATATATGGCAACAACAATAACTGAGCAATTCTTTGTCCCTTATGAATTTGTGTAGTTTCTACTAAAGACTTTACCATGACTTTAATTGTATTTTCAGTGTCAGAATCAATTACTCCTGGAACAACTTCAAAATGTTTAGTGTAATTGGAACTGCGTCCCAATATAACACCAACAGTACCTGGTAATAATTTTCCTTTTATTCCTGTGGGAACTAATACAACACCATCATGTTTGGATATGATTACATCTTTAGAACTGGCAAGGTCCAAGCCTGCACTGCCAGGAGTCCCACGTGGGAGATCATGAATTGTCCATTCAGGTGGTATACAATTAATAGTAGATGTGGGTTCTAACTTAGGCCGTACTGCGGTAGAGGCAGGAGTCTCTCCCTTGGAGTCGGGGCTGGGAGAACGCCCCTTATCTAGTTTTTTGTCTGATTGGTATCAATAAAGTTAGCACCCTTGTCTGACAAGGGGGTTCCATCCTTATGAAATTTAGATTTACATTCATTTCTCCAGTGCCTGCCCTTCTTACAACGAGGGCATGGTCCTGGGGGTAGTCCACGGGACTTACTATTATTATTATTAGCACCGGTGGATTTCTTACAATCCTTCTGTATATGACCTGGCTTCCCACAATTATAACAAGTGGGTAAATCATGTGGGGGGTTACACCCAAAACATGTATTACTGGGGTCTCTATCAAAAGCACCTTTGACATATGAACTAAATTTTTGACCCCGCATAGCTGCAGCAAACGCCATTCCCTGGACAATTGCTGGTGAGGCATCCATGCATGCTTTAATATAATCTTGTAAAGTACCTGTTTTCCTGAGTGGACGTATTAAGTCCTGACACAGCGTATTTGCATTTTCCCAAGCCAATTGCTTGAGTAATAATTCTGTTCCCTCTGATGGTGGAAGCATTCTATTAATAGCTTCTTCCAGGCGAGAAATAAAGGCAGGATAGGATTCTTCCATATCCTGTTTTATGCCTGCTAAAGTTGTGCCCTTGGTTCCCGGAGGAGGTATTTTTCGCCAAGCGGAGACTGCGTTATGGCTGACTATTTCCAAAATTTGTCGGGGTAGTTTAATTTGATTTTCAAAAGAGGCAAATTCTTCTGTTCCTAGAAGCATGGATAGTGTGGGCTGTGCTTTTCTTCCCACATGCTGATTAATACTTTCTCTACATCTATCTTCATATTCTGTTCTCCATAAGATATAATCACCTGGGGAAAGCGTGGCTTTGGCCGTTTGTTGCCAATCATACGGGGTAAGCCATTGACTGCTAATTGATTCCACAATTTGTAAAGTATAAGGTGCAGAAGCTCCCGATGTACGGACAGCCTGTTGCAGTTCTTTAAGCGTCTTTAACGACAGAGGTTCCCAGGTGGGTGGTGCCCTTTCCTCAGTGGGAAAGCGCACCGGGAAAGCAAATGTAAAATCTCCCTGCTGACGGGCTTCTCGCACCGCCGCCTGAAACCCCGCGGGCGGTGGAGGGAGACAAGGAGGCACACGGGGAAGCGGGGCTCGTGAGGATGTCTTAGATGCGACCTTTGGGACGCGAACTGCCGGATAAGCTCGGCGGGGGTGAATAGAATCATTCATTCCGTCCCTCTCATCTGATTTAGTAAGTTCATCGATCACATCCCACTCGTCACTGTCTGAGGAATTATCAACCGGTGGGAGTGGCGGTAAAATGTCTTTGAGCGTTGGAGCTGAGGGGACAACGCTCTCAGTGTTTGGTACCGGTTCAGGATCTTTAAGAACCTCGGGGGGAACCTCATCACAAATAGGTGGCACCTTAGTTTCAGGATCACCAGCCTCCGAGTCAGTTTCTCTTATAAATGCTTCTAAAAAGGTATTGTCAGCCAAAAGTTCTCTAACTTGTAACCATAAAGGAAAAGCCTGAGGGGGCAAGACCTTCTCCCCATGTTCTTGCATGTATTTCCGCATTTCGCGTCCCACTCTCTTCCAATCGGAGAGAGAGAGAGAACCTTCCTCCAGAAACCAAGGACTTACCAACTTTATGAAATGTATAAGCTCCTCCAACCGTTTGAGAGACACATGAAAACCATTTTTTTCTAATAAACGCTGTATCATGACACTGAGCATGTGTTCTTCCTTACCCAATGTATGCCCCATGTTGTCCTGCGGATTACTCACACTTAACCGGTCAGCCTTTACCGGCGGGACTGCAGCTCCCTGGTGAGAGTCGCCTTCAATCTGAAAAAGAGAGGAAAGAAAGAAAAAGAAAGATCACCTGTCCTTCAGGTCCCTGTTCGAGGCGCCAGCTGCCGCGGACCGCCAGTCGAATGAGTCTCAGTCCGAGGGCTTTCAGGGCAAGAACGGCTCAGGTTGATTGAAAGGGCGACGCAGGAAAATGACAAACTGCTACACACCAAGGATGATGAAGAAAGCAGCTGTGTTTTACTGATTTTTAGGCATGGTATTTATACATTTTTGACAATGTCTTACAAACTACAAAAGATATTTTTATGACTTGCTGATGCTTACAAAGTTCTTATCAAGTTTTGTAGATGTGAGTAGTCAACCGTCTTTTCTTAGACAATGTTTCTGCCCGTAAGGGGGAACAAAGGACTGCTGCTTATCAGCAGTTACTCTTCTACTTTTCTTTATCTATGTTTAAACCTTCTTTCTTTGTAAAACTGCTTTGTTCACATTTTGTATTTTTATATTTTTATATTTGATTATGATTTTTATGTTGTTAGTGAATTGATAGTGAATTATGTATATGTTTTAAGTGTATAGTGACAAAATTATAGAGAAAGCAATTTCATAGAAAACTTATTTCAAAGAAACAGTTTCAAAGGGACATAAGGTAGAGATAAGAGACCGGAGGGAGCGGGTATCTGGTAGGAACATCTTAACTTATCATCCCTGCATTCTCTTGATACATTGTTTCAATTAACTGACCTTTATGGTGGGAACGTGTTCCCTTGGAGACTTTTTAGTCTCCATTGTATAGATGAAGTCATGGATTAGTAAGTCATTATGTTTATTCTTAGTTTCTGAGGACATTCAAGCAACAATTAACCATTCAACTCAACAAACAAGTTTCAAACAGGTTTCAGGGTAAAGGTTACTCAGGCCTTTATGCCGCACCTCATGACTTCCTACGTTCACTAAAAGGCATGCTAGGCAACTTATGCGCTGCTGTCGCAAACCAGGGGGACTGGGGGCAACGCTCCGAGGAGCACCCACCGCCTTACCACAGTTTTTACAACGCGGACAGAGCCATCCCGCCACGGCTTGATGCCGGGGGTGCGGCATGTATTGTCAAAGGTTTTATGTTCTCTGATTCCAAAACTCTTGATCAGTCCTCAATATTTTAAAAAGAGATGCAAATTTCTGTTCTGGTATTGTACCCCATTTTTATTTTGAAAAATGTCAACCTATAGAGAAGTTGGGAGATTACTACACTAAGCCGCTGTATCCCCTCCACCAGCCATTAACATTTTGTCTAAGAATAACTCTATTATTTGGTACTATTTTTTCACTTCTAAGAAAATCAATTAATTTAATTCTTTTATCTAAAATATAATCCGTATTAAAAATTTACCCTTTGTTCTTTAATTATTCTTAATACTAGCCATCATTTTTTCAACCTGGCTTCCAAATAAGCCTGGGTAGAAACTGTTTGATATTCATATTTGCTCTTTTGCAAAGTCAAGAACAATTCCTTTACAAATTTTTAATTTTTTTTTTTTGCAGTTTTTTCCTGGGGCCAGATTTGAACCCACCACCTCTGGTATATGGGGCCGGCGCCCTAATCCTTTGAGCCACAGGCACCGCCAACTTTTTAAAATTATTAAAAGTATAATTTTTAAATGGGCAAAGTCATGACTCTCATACAAGTATAAAATGAACACATGTCAAAGATTTTATTTAATTTGTTAATTTTCAAGGGAACCTGTAAGATGTCAAAAACCAGTTCAAAGGAGAATCCAAGGAGCAGTCATGGATAAGGAATCAGAAATGCTTAACTTTCTACAGCCATACCACCCTGAACGTGCCCAACTCGTCTGATCTCGGAAGCTAAGCAGGGTCAGGCCTGGTTAGTACTTGGATGGGAGAAATGCTTAACTTTATTTGGTAATAGAGAACTGGCTTTGTAGGAGATGAAGGACTCCCTGTCATTTCTAAGAGACAAAACCTATTTGTATCTTTATAAATTAAAATGATTTGCATTAAGTTCAAAGGAATAAAATAGCTCAAACACAGTAAGTAGCATCTTCTTGCAGAATCATACATCATGGGCAAAGTGCTAACTGGGCCCAGAATTCCATAAAACACCCAGCAAACTTTTTTTTTTCCATTTCAAAGTCTTTCACAATTTTTTTTGGACTATCTCCCCCAATTTGTGATCAAAATTATTAATGATCACAAAAAAGGACTGGTCTCATTGGGTTTGGCCTGATCATTTTCCCAGGTGTGGCCAGAATGTTAATTTACTGACGGTACAAACCTCCTTGACTTCATACATGTAGAGCTGTACAGCACAAGGAACTACTAAGGCCACAGAACTTTTGTCTGTAAGTTTTCATGGCAAATTTCAAATTTCATTCTTAAAACACCTCTTATTTACTATTACACGACTATAAAACTAAGCTCAAAATTCTCTCTGCCAGATTTCACTTGAGTAACATACATTTGGGTAAATTCCTCCAATCTCGAAGCCCTGAATATGTGTTAAGTTTCCTAATGTGGCAGGTGTCGAGCTGTCTTACCATCTGCAAGGTCGGAGCCCTGTAAGTCAGCTAACATGCTAGTTTCTCTGGGAATGTTCTGTGGACACTTGTGAAGTCAACAATTGTTCCTTAACCATAGGTTGTAAGATCCAGTTAAATAAGAGTCGTTCTCAAATATGACATTTTAGATTGACCTTAATTAAATGATTCGGTTGTCTAATTATTTTTCCAGTAAAAAGGAAGGAAGATTTTTACGGATTCTGTGCAGACTATTATATTGCTGTGAAAAGTAATGAAAATTTAGTGATCATTCCAAATTTCTGGGGTGTGAGTAGAATCAGGTATCATTTTGAAATGTTACATTTAGGTATATAAAAGTAGAGCCTACTAGATTTGTGAACAAAATGGTTATGAAGAAATAAAGAGCTTTCTCATATAACCAAAAATAGAATCATAGCCACACCTACAATATTGCAAGCAAATAACTAGAATAAAATTTTCTTCACCAGGTTAATTCAGTCCTAAGTAATTAATTCTTCTGCTGGACCTTTAATTAACAGTCTGGTTTCATTAGAAAGAATCCTGGTAATCCTATCTTGGTCCATTGACTTATCTGAGCATTCCCAGCTTAGAAACCCATACCCAGAAGGTAACTTTTATGTTTTAATTTATTTTTTTATTAAATCTTAAACACATAATCATGTATTTGTGGGTTACCATGCACTGATTTCATATACAATTAGGAGCGTTTACATCACACTGATTAATACATATCTCATTTACTTAATTATTGTGTTTATACATTTATACTCCATACTTCATAGATCTTTGTATTACGCACCAAAGGAAGAAAAAAAGATATCCAGTGTACTCAGTACTATTATGAAACCATTTTACAATCACTCACACTTTCATATGAAGAATAGAGCACAACTGTGGCCCAGGATGAAGGAGAGAAGAGGTGGGGGGAGGAGGGGAAGGAGGAGGTTAGATTAAGGGAAGGTGAATAGTGGGATCACAGAAGATAACTTTTGAACTGTCAGTAGTTTAGAACACCTGCTGAAGTACTTGTAACCTTTGAGACTTTTACTTAGGACACAAAATGTGTTATTTACTATAGAGCCTTAGGAAAGCATACGAGTGAAACAAACCTATCTGTAGATTACAAACACGTAAAGGCTGTTGGTAAATGATTACTGTAGCTGATAATGGAAGAATGGAGAACAAAATTCCCCGTTCTATATGCATTGGGATGAGTATTTCCCCAGATACAGAGAACATACAGTGAGCAGAAGGGGCCCTGTGAAATCTCCAGGGACTTTCCAAAAAAGAATACGATTTCTGAAAGAATAATATTAATAACATTTACAAATGGAAATATTCTATCAATAATATAATATTAATAACATTTTACAAATGTAACCTAGGGGAGGCTAGTGCTTCTTCATAAATGAAAATCCTTCCTATGCAAATCTTAAAATAACAACACACTGAACAAATCTAATTATTTCCAGCATATTTCTTTTTTTTCCTTTTTTTTTTTTTTATTAAATCATAGCGGTGTACATTAATGCAATCATGGGGTACAATGTGCTGGTTTTATGCACAATTTGAAATATTTTTATCAAACTGGTTAATAAAGCCTTCATGACATTTTCTTACTTATTGTGTTAATACATTTATATTCTACACCTAGTAAATTTCACATGTACCCTTGTAAGATGCACCGTAGGTGTGGTCCGACCAATTACCCTCCCTCCCCTCCCTCTCCCCTTTCCCCTTTTTCATGGGCTATAATTGGGTTATCCCTTTCATAAGAAAGCTATAAATTGGTTTCATCATAGAGCTGAATACATTGGATACTTTTTCTTCCATTCTTGAGATACTTTACTAAGAAGAATATGTTCTAGCTCCATCCATGTAAACATGAAAGAGGTAAAGCCTCCATCTTTCTTTAAGGCTGCATAATATTTCATGGTGTATATATACCACAATTTATTAATCCATTCGTGGATTGATGGGCATTTGGGCTTCTTCCATGACTTAGCAATTATGAATTGGGCTGCAATAAACATTCTGGTACAAATATCTTTATTATAATATAATTTTTGTTCTTCTGGATATGTACCTAGTAGAGTAATTATAGGATCGAATGGCAGTTCTATTTTTAGATCCCGAAGTGTTCTCCAAAAGTCTTTCCAAAAGGAATGTATTAGTTTGTATTCCCACAAGCAGTGTAGAAGTGTTCCTTTTTCTCCACATCCATGCAATAATCTCTGGTTTCGGGATTTTGTGATGTGGGCTAATCTTACTGGAGTTAGGTGATATCTCAAAGTAGTTTTGATAGGCATTTCTCTGATGATTAAGGATGATGAACATTTTTTCATGTGTCTGTAGGCCGTGCGCCTGTCTTCTTGAGAGAAGTTTCTCTTCAAGTCCCTTGCCCAGCCTGAGATGGGATCATTTATTCTTTTCTTGCTAATATGTTTGAGTTCTCTGTGGATTCTGGTTATTAAACCTTTGTCAGAGACATAACCTGCAAATAAATTCTCCCATTCTGAGGGCTGTCTACTTGCTTTACTTACTGTATTCTTGGCTGTGCAGAAGCTTTTTAGTGTGATCAGGTGGCAGTAGTGTATTTTTGATGCTGCTTCAATTGCAGTATCTTTCATGTCCTCTGTTAGGTAAACTCCCAAATATTTCATCTTCTTTGACACTACTGTGAATGGAATAGAGTCTTTGACTCTTTTTTCAGCTTGACTGTTGTTGGTATATATAAAGGCTACAGATATATGAGTGTTGATTTTGTAACCTGAGACACTGCTGTATTCCTTGATCACTTCTAAGAGTTTTGTAGTAGAATCCCTGGTGTTTTCGAGAGATTTTCACACAATCATATCATCTGTGAAGAGTGAAAGTTTGATCTCTTCTGACCCTATTTGGATACCCTTGATTACCGTTCCATCCCTAATTGTGATGGTTAAGACTACCATTACAACGATAAAAAGCAGTGGAGACCATGAGCAATCTTGCCTGGTTTCTGATCTGAGTGGAAATGAATTCAATTTAACTCCATTCAATAGAATATTGGCTGTGAGTTTGCTGTAGATGGCCTCTGTCAGTTTAAGAAATGTCCCTTCTATACCAATTTTCTTAAGTGTTCTGATCATGAAAGGATGCTGGGTATTATCAAAAACTTATTCTGCATCAAATGGGAGAATCATATGGTCTTTGCTTTTTAATTTGTTTATGGGCTGAATTATATTTATAGATTTATGTATACTCAACCAGGCTTGAGACCCTGGGATAAAACCCACTTGAACGTGTTGTATAATTTGTTTTATGTGTTGCTGGATTCTGTTTGCCTAGGATCTTGTTGAATATTTTTGCATCAATATTCATTAGTGATATTGATCTATAATTTTCTTGTTGGGTCTTTTCCTGGTTTGAGGATCAAGGTGACGTTTGCTTCATAGAATGTGTTGGGTAGTATTCTATCTTTTTCTGTATTTTGTAAAAGGTTGAGTAATATAGGTACTAGTTCCTCTTTAAAGGTTTGGTAGAATTCTGATGTGAAGCCATCTTGTCCCAGACATTTCTTTTTAGGGAGATTTTATATAGTTGATGCTATTTCAGAACTTGCTATAAGCCTGTTCCACTTTTCTATTTCATTCTGGCTAAGTCTTGCAAGGTGACGTGCTTCCAAGTATTGGTCAATTTCCTTCAGATTTTCATATTTCTGAGAATAAACTTTCTTGTAATGTTGATTAAGTATATTTTGAATTTCTGAAGCATCTGTTGTTATTTTGTCTTTACCATTTCTGATTTGATGAAATTAGAGACTTTACTCTTTTTTTCCTGGTTAGGTTAGCCAAAGGTTTATTTATTTTATTGACCTTTTCAATAAACCAACTTTTTGATTTATTGATCTGTGGTATAATCCTTTTGTTTTCAATTTCATTTAATTCTGCTCTAATTTTGGTTATGTCTTTTCTTTTACTGGGTTTGGGATTTGGAATGTTCTTCCTTTTCCAGTTGCTTGAGATGTCCCATTAAGTTGTTAACTTCCTCTCTTTCCATTCTCTCGAGGAAGGCTTGCAGTGTTATAAATTTCCCTCTTAGGACTGCCTTTGCGGTATCCCAGAGGTTCTGATAATTTGTCTCTTCATTATAGTTTTTTCCCAAAAATTTGGTAATTTCCTTCTTAATCTTGTCTGTGTCCCAGCTATCATTCAGCATAAGGTTATTTAGCTTCCATGTTTTTGTATGAGTATGCAGATCCCTGTTGTTGAGTTCAACTTTTATTCCATGATGGTCCGAGAAGATGGAAGGAATAATTTTTATTCATTTAAATTTGCTGAGGTTATACTTGTGACCTAAGATGTGATCAGTTTTGGAGTATGTTCCATGGGCTGATGAGAAGAATGTGAATTCAGTTTTGTTAGGTTGAAATGTTCTGTAGATGTCTATTATGTCCAAATGTTGAATTGTTAAGTTTAAGTCTAAAATTTCTTTGCGTAACTTCTTATTGGAGGATCTCTCCTACACTGCCAAAGAAGTATTAAAATGTGTGACTATTATGGAGCTGGAGGAAATCAAGTTGCTCATGTCTGTTAGTGTTTGTCTTATAAATTGAGGCACATTCTGATTGGGTGCATAAATGTTAACAATTGAAATTTTTTCATGTTGAATGTTACCCTTAACAAATATGAAGTGACCATCCTTACCTTTCCTTTTGTTGGTTTAAAGTCTATTGTATCTGCAAATAAAATTGCAACACCTGCTTTTTTCTGATTTCCATATATATATATATATATATATACACACACATGACAGTCCCTTCACCTTGAGTCTATATTTATCTTTTAAGGCAAGATGAGATTCTTGTATGCAGCAGATATCTGGCTTGAGTTTTTGTATCCAGTCAGCCAACCTGTGCCTCTTTAGAAGACAGTTTAAGCCATTCACATTAATTGAGAATATAGATAAGGCTGGTAGAATTTGGGGTATCGAGTTTTTTGAATGTCCAGTGGACATTTTTAATCATTTGCCACTGTGGAATTTTGAATTTGATCAAAAGTTTCTGAGTGAGTTTACTTTTGTGGTGGAGGATTGCGCTGGTCATTATGGAGGATAGGTCTGAGAATATCCTGGAGAGCTGGTTTAGTTATGGTAAATTTCTTCAGCCTGTGAATATAATTAAAGTATTTAATTTCTCCATCATAAAGGAAACACAGTTTAGCTGGATACAGGATCCTGGGTTAAAAGTTATTTTGTTTTGGGAGATTGAAAGTTGATGGCCACCGTCTTCTAGCTTGAAAGGTCAGCACAAAGATCTGCAGTCATTCTAATATTCTTCACCTTGTAGGTTATGGTTTTCTTATATCTGGCTGCTTTCAGAATTTTCTCCTTCATATTAACTTTAGTGAAGTTAATTATGATGTGCCTAGGAGATGTCTTATTCAGGTTGAGTTGTGCTGGGGTTCTGAAACTGTCTGCTATCTGAATTTCAGAATCTCTTGGCATTTCTGGAAAGATCTCCTTCATAATCTCATGAAGAATATCCTCTGTGCCTTGAGAAGCCATTTTGTCACCTTCAAGGATTCATATGAGGCGAATATTAGTTTTCTTCCAAGTATCCCACTGTTCTCTGAGAGAATGATCTGTTTTTGCTCTCCATTTCTCTTCCTCTTTGAGCACTTGGGAGCATTCAGAAGCTTTGTCTTCAATGTCAGAAATTCTTTCTACTGTATTTCTCAGATCTTTGAGAGCTGCAAATTCTTGACTCAATTATGTCAAAATCTTTGGTAATTTTGTGTTTGAATTCATTTAATTCATGAGACAACTTTTGAAATACTCCTTGAATTTCTCATTCCAACTTTACCTTCATCCTATTAATCTTATTTGCAGTCCAAATTCTGAATTGATGAGCAGATAAGGTGAAGTTGGGTTGGGGGGCTCTTGGAGCCATTTGTTCATGAATGATACCTTCTGTTGTGTCTGCCATATTGTTCCTTGGCGGAATTGATCTACTACGGTTATTCATGTTACTGAAATTTTTCTGCTGATTCTGCCCTGTGATTATTTTACACCATTTGGCTCCATGAGCAGATAAAGTGAAGTTGGGCTGGGGGGCTCCTGGAGTAGTGATTAACCAGCCCTTTGCCCAAGATCTGTGACTGAGTCTGTACCTTTTCCTTTAGACCTTTGCAAAGAACCTGTACAGTGCTACGGCCTGAGACACTGGTGACATACTTCGTGTGGTGGGGCTAAGTGGCTCTGTCTTGTTTTCAGCTGGTCTCTGTCCTACCCTAGTGAATCAATTACTCTGGGTTGAAGTCTCCCTGTGGAGAAATACCAGTAATTAAGTAACCCCACCATCCACGGGCAACAACTGGAAATGGAAAATCAAACCTTCCCACAACCACCCACAACCACACACCCATGGTACCACTTTGGATAGTCCTCAGTGATTGGTCCAGTCTGAAAGATCCAAATCAGTTGTCCCAGTAAGCACCTGGTCTCAAGTGGGAGAGTTCAAATGGTCTTCAGCAACTAGATAGGAGAGGTCTATGGAAGTTTGAGTGTGACTTGTTCTGGTGCTCTGTGGAGTCAGAAGGACCCTCCAGGAAATGACTTAGTCTGTGAAGGTTGATGCCTCCTTCTCCACCTTGCCTCCATCACACCCAGTCATTGGTAACCCAGAAGGGCTGTGACCCAGTTGCCTCCACTGAGCAGATGGTCTAGGGGTTTGGACCTCCCTGAGTCACAGGGACATCTCTGTCTCCTTGGCCAGGCCTCCGCACTCTGCCAGCATCCGGCAGGGGGAGCTGAGGCCTGACAACCTTGGGGTGGTTAATGAAAGCTGGGGTGGTTCACTCAGTTCCAGACCCGCCCCTGATTGATGTTGCTGACACTTATATTTTTGCATAATTTGTGATTCTGTACTGGCTATCTTCCCCTATGGACCAGGTGCTGTTTGAGTTCACAGAAACTGCAACTCAGCCTTGGTCTGTGCCACTGCTTGGAGCTGGTGTGTCTCTCTCCACTGCAGTGTTGGGGTTGGTGCGGTTAGAGCTCACACTCGGCTCTGAGTTCTAGCCTCTGGCCACCTGCTTTTGTCTCAGCTATGATCCCCTGAGGGCCGAGTACTTTTTAGGCTCACTATACCAATGCTTCCGGCTCAGCCACACCCTGGGAGTATGCCGTCTCTGCATGCGATTCTGCTATTCTCTGTCCCTGCCGCACTCTGCCCAGCAGGTACTGCCTCAGGCATATCCTTTGCTCACAGGGCCTGCATTACAGTACCATATCTGTTCCACAAGTGTCAGCCACTGAAGAAGATGCCCGGCTTTCTCTGATTGCCCAGAGAGACAGAGAGTTTCTTTCCAAAATATCCCCAGGGGTGTGAGCCCTATTGTTCCTGCTGCTGCCGCTGCTGCTCTGTGCCTCAGACTATTGCCTCTTCCTTTCCTGTATGGCTCCCTCTCAATTGACTGTCTTCTCCTTACCCCTGTGCCACAGAATCATCACAGACCTACAGCAGCCCATGCCCTGTTCACAACTCTCGAGAAAATGCCCAAGAATCTGGATTCAATGGGGGACAGGCTTCCAGACCTTGGTGTGAGAGTGGAGGGGAGTGCTGGGAGTTCAAAATTGCAGGTAGAGAATATATACAGTTTTATACAGTTATACGCCTGACAGGAGAGTGCCATGGCCCTAGTAGGGGAAGAAGGTCTGGTTTTTAGAGGATCTCTCCCAAGGGATAAAATGGGGAGGACGTTTGAACTCTGCTCACTTGTCTGTAGAAAGTATACTGCGAGCCGTTCTCATGGGGCAGGGGACTCCTGTCAGCTTGGTGATGGATTTTGTACTTATTGTTTGTATCCTTGGGGTTGCAGCTCACCTCAGCAGGGTTGATATGCATTCTTGAACCATCTCTCTTGGCTCAGCTCCAAACCATCAGCTTACTTGCAAAATTTCTGTCCTTTAACACTCCTTCTGGACAGGAACCTCTGTGGAAAGCTGGCTTCCGTTGGCCATCTTGCTTCCACCCTGCTCCAGCATATTTCTATTTATAAAAAGAACAAAGTTTGGTGATTTTCCAGGATCCTTTGGGAAATCTCACAGATACTTTTAGGTAGAAAAAAAAATCTAAAATTTTTATTTTCTTCTTTCTAACTTTTGGATCTGATTTTTGGAAGGTAAAAACAAGAGAAATCGGAGAAGGTTTGGTTACTGAGTTAATATAGAATCATGAATGAATGAGAGAAAAAAGAAAACTTGCCTCTCAAAGTGACAACATGCATTGAAATGCAAAGAATGGTTAAAGGTAATTATAACGAACCTATTTCAAATGATGAGACATAACTTTGTTATTTAGGTAATAAAGTTATCTGAAAGCACAGAAACTTGTTCTGGTAAAACATATTATCCCTGCTTTGTGGACAGTTAGAAGGTAGAAAACACGCTTTCACTAGTATGTTTTCCTGTTGTGGTAAAAGTATATATTGTAGGTCAAGGCAGAGTCAGCAAGCCACCAAAACTAAGTAGTTTTTGCTCAATTTTAACATACTTATATAACTTCGTTTTAGATACAGGTATTAGAAGCCAAGGCAAATAAAAGTCACTCTCCACTTCCTTTATTATATTCTTTCATATAGTTAATAGAAAAAAAAAAGTGTAAAACAATGTAAAGTGGTTTATTCTTTGCCAAATACATGTGATTGGCCCCAAGCACATGGCCTTAAGAGGTCCTGAGAAAATGCGCCCATGTAGCTGGGTTACAGTTTCATTTTATACACAGAGGGTGCCAAAAAAATGTGTACATGTTTAAAAAAAAACTGTATTAAAATTGTAATACTCAAGCTGTGTTTGTCTTCTGCAATTATAAGAGGTGCTCAAATGTGAGTTGTATTCATTTTTGTTATTGGTATGTATTGAGTATTATAATTTTAATATAGTTCTTAAAATATTTATACTTTTTTTGGCACCCTCTGTATTCATGAAAATAGAAATTATACCTAGGTGCTTTGGCTCCCCCAAAGTGGGGCATACCAATATTGGGGGAAGGGTGTTGACAGGTTATACACAAGTTTAAAGATTCTTTGATTTATACTTGGTCAGGTGTGGATTAAGCTTTGTCTTATATAGCCACAGGCCTGTTAATGATTTAACATCTTATGATGACAAAAGGTATCTCCAAGAATGGGAGGAAGTCGTGATGAGCTGTGTCTGGCCTCCCTTCTTGTGGCCAGCCACTCAACTTTAGGGACCTTGGCCAAGACGGGCTTCATTCAACCAGCGGGGTGGCTTACTATTTCATTTCAGTTCACAATACTATCTAACCAACATTTTACATTAGGAAAATTTGTTTATGTAATTAGGATAATAATGCTGACTTCATCTCCTTATTTGGGGAATCAAATGAGGACCTGTATGGGAAAGAGTGACTGCCACCAAAAATCTGAATAGTTACATAGGGTGTTAATGACCTCTTTTCTAAAATAAAATCTACCCTTGTTGTCCCTAACAGGAGCTAAATTCACCAATGTCAATAGTCTTCAGAACTCCTTCCTCTTCCCCCAAGTATGACTGCTCTTGGGTGCAACCATCCCCATTGAGGGTGGTGCTAGACCTCAGGGAAAATAGTATAGGTGCAGACTCACCTTCCAGGACCTTCTTGGGCCTTCACCTCAGGAGGTGCTAGGTGTCATGCCTACTCTGACCTCACACAGCCATGGTTCACCCATTTATCATTCAGTTAATTATTCTATTGGTTTTCATTAGCTGCTATAACAAATTACAGTAAAGTTAGTATCTTAAAATAATACATGTATTATATATGTATTATTAGTTCTATATATATCTTATAGTTCTACAGGTAGTAAGTCACCAAATCAAGGTGTTAACCAAGTATGTTCCTCCTGGAGGCTCTCAACAAGAATCTGTGTTTGTACCCTTTCCAGCTTGTGGAGGTGCTTGTGTCCCCAGGCTTATGGCCCCTTCCATCTTCACAGCCAACAGTGGCCGGTAATATCTGTCTCATGTGGCATCAGTCTGACACTAAAAATCCTGTTTTCCTCTCTAGCTCTTAAGGACCCTTATGGTGCCACCTTGATAATTCAGGATACTCTCCACAGATGAAGGTCAGCTGATTAGCAGCACTTACTCCATCTGCAACTTTAATTTTCCCTTGCCATGTAAGGTTACATTTTCACGGGTTTCTGAGATCTGGACATGGATATTGTTGGGACGGTTGCCTACCACAGTGATTCCAGCAGTCATATTTTTTTAGCAATACTTATGAATTTCTACTATGTGCAAGAACATTAGTGTTACAGTGAAGTACTCAGAGACGTAGGTAAAAGGGTAGGGGGAATATTCTGTCCTGAACTGTTGTAATTAAGCAAATTGCTAAATTTCATAAAATTTAACTCCATTATGGCTTTACTTTCTTCCTGAGACAACATTTAAAGAACAATCTTCTCATTTTTATCTGCATATTTTGAACCGCTCTTAATGTATGGCTATAGGCACTTTCTGGACGCTATTTGTTATTAAATCTATTATACATATACACAAGATGAAATCATACTTCATTTCATTTCATTAATAACATATTTATTTATAAGATTTTTTTAGGTTAGAAGATAATGTGGCCATCACTCATCTGGCCTAATTCCATTCACATCTGTGGAGAGGTGCACAGGCATCAGGAGGTCCAGGGCTGCTCAGCTCACACAGTTCTTCCTGAGTCAGGTTTGGGACTCAGGCCTTCTGTTCTGCAGTCTGGTGTGAGTTAAGGTGACAAGAATTAAAACAAAATAAAAACAGTCAAGCATTTGTTAAGGATCATAAAAAGGCAAGAGCCTGTTTCCTTAACCTTTAAAGCTGAAAACAGCATTAAAAGACAGATTGCTTGACCAGTTTGAAACAGTTCAGTGAGTCAGATTAGAAAACACCTGTTTTGTCCTATTGGAGTAGATCAGTAGTTTAGATTAAAAAGTAGTTGCTGTTGACCAACCTCCTCCCCCGCCCCCATTCTTTTTTTAAGGTCAATTTTAACTTAGTCCTCTTATTTACCTCCCTGTGCTTTGTTTCCCCAAGCTTTGATGTTGACACAGACCACCCATGTGTCATGAGTATGGTTAAAGTTTCTTCTCTACCCCCAGATTATCTTGATGATTTCAGTATTATTTGAAATGTTGACATTGTTAAGAACACAATAAAAACCCTGAGAAGTTTTTTTTTTTTTTTTTTTTGGCAGTTTTTGATCGGGGCTGGGTTTGAACCCGCCACCTCCGGCATATAGGGCCAGCACCCTACCCCTTTGAGCTACAGGCACCACCCAAAACCCTGTGAGGTTTTAGGTCAGGGCAGCACTTCCTTGCTGTCACTTGGCATGTGAAGCTATTTTCCCCTCCAAGCCTCATAAGTTATTTCTTTGAAAATCACTTAGTGTAAGAGTTTATTGTTTGCACCGTCCTGTCTCTGTTTCATCCCTAGGAGCAGAATGACAACAGTCTGGCTCATCACTGCACTTTTTTCTGCCCACAAGAAAATGCTGGCTTCCAGAAAATTCACCATGTTGCTAAAGATTTTCCACCTTGCTGAAAGTAGAATGTGCATAAGGCACAGGAAATTCCTTCCTTGTTTATTCTATTACAAAAACAGGGAATCTCAGTTACTCACTTGTCTCATGATTTCTAGGAAGTACATTGAGCAATTATTTTTATCGAGGTGAAATTTACATATTACAAAAGTAACCGTTTTGGAAATAATAACCCAGTAGCATTGATTGTATTCTCAGTATTGTGTAACCTCCACCTCTGTCTAGTTTCAAAATATTGACTTCACCCCGAAGTAAAACCCCAGTAAGCAGTTAGCACCAGTTCCCTGCCCTTCATTCCCTGGCAATGACTGAGCTACTTGTGTCTTTGTAGATTTGCCTATTATCAGTATTTCATATGGATGGAATCATACAGTGTCTGTCCTTTTGTGTCTGTTTCCACTCAACAGAAGGTTTGTGAGGTTCACCCATGTTGTTACATGTATCAGCACTTCATTACTTTATCTGGTCAAATCACATTCCCATGTATGTCTGTGTTTAGTTTTTCCATTCATCTGTTGATGTGTGTCGGAGGTATTTCCACCTTCTGAATATCATGAGTACTATGACTATTACTGTATAAAAGGATGTGTTTGAGACCTTGTGTTTACTTTTTTGGCACATATGCATAGAACTGGACTTGTTGGCTCACATGGTAATTCTGTTTAATTATTTGAGGATCATGAACCCATTCTTTGCGTTTAATCCAAAACAAGTTTCTAAGAATATGTCTCATGATAATTCCAAAGGCTTATAGGTGGTAAGGTACTTTCAAAAAATGGACAGATTCTGCTCCTGCCAATCGGAACTTAAGTGATTTTGATCAAATTTCTTAACTATTCTCTGAGCCATATGTTAAGGGTGAAATAATAATACCCACCTAACTGGGTTGGTTATTACAACCGAGGAGAATCACATGTCAGAAATAATACTATACCTGCATGTACTTGCACATCGTATCCCTTCAACAGGTGATAGCTGTGCTTATATTTTCCATCTCAATTCATCCCTTCACCCCTGACCCCAGGTCCATTATGGAACCATTTAACATCTCGATCACTTATGTATCGGCTCATCGTTGTAGGGATAAAATATGGAACCACTTAACATCTCGATCACTTATGTATTGGCTCATCATTGTAGGGATAAAATATATACTAGGCTATTTATGACTAAATCCTATGGAACAGAACCAAGGACTTTACGTAGCTAAACAATATTAAACCTCTTACCTCATCTAATCTGCACAGTGAGTCATAAGCAGAATTAACATGACCAAGTGTGATTCGTCTTTCAAAACTGCTCCCTTTCTCCTAGCAATCTGTACCTTTAAGCATCATAAATTGTTGACGTCCCCCTATCTTCCAAAATACTAATGGCGTCATAGTCTGTTCAAGTTGCCAAGACAGATGCCGTCACTAAGTGGCTTTTAAACAAGAGAAATTTATTTGTGACAGTTCTGGAGGCTGCAAGTCCAAGATCAGGACTTCTGGGAAGTCCATGTCTGGGTTTGGTGAGGGCCGTCTGTCCAGGTGACGTACTGCTGTCTTCTCCTTCTATCTTTACATGGCAGAAAGCAACTTTTATGATGACACTAATATTATTCATGAGAGGTTCACCCTTAAAACCTGATCACTGTCCAAAGGCCCCATCTCCTAATCACTTTGTTTTGGTGTTATGATTTCAGAATGGAATGTAAGGGACAAACATTCAGACTATAACAGGGAGCTACCCAAATGCTATCCTTGTTAACTCCTTTCTTTAATAATGACATGCTGATTGTTGTACATTTTTTTCTTAATAAGTCTTCAGTAACTTTATCAGGTAATTCAATATAAAATTTTGTTGGGACATTTTTCTGGAACTATTTATCATCATAAAGTGATATTTTAATAGCAAGTAAAATTCTAAATACTCATCTCCATTAAGGATGAAATTCTTTTTGAAAAGAAGGAGAAAAAGTTTAGAGGGGCTTTCTTTAGTATTGGTTTTATACCTCTGCTAGAGGACTCCCAGAGTTTGACGCTACTTGAATACATTGTAGCACCTCGGAGCTCATGTAAATGTCATGTAGAAAGACAGTTATGTAGCTACCCCCTTGTAGGCTCCTTGGACTTAGAGTGTGTTTCCAAGAAGCCTCCTATGTTGTCATTTTATTTATTTATTTATTTTACTTAAATTATTTATTTATTTGAGACAGAGTCTTACTTTATCACCCTTGGTAGAGTGCTATGGTGTCAGCAACCTCAAACTCCTTGGCTCAAATAATCCTCTTTCCTCAGCTTTCTATAGGCACCCACAGCACCACCTGGCTCTTTTTAGAGATGGGGTGTTGCTCTTGCTCAAGCTGGTCAAGCTGGTCACTGAATTGTATATGCCACAAATCTGAAAATAGCTAAAATTTGGGTATGAGGAACGTGGCGGGAAGCCTTGGTGGAAGTCACAGGCCCCAGGAATGTGTGGAAAAGGAGGAGGGGTTGGTGTATTAAGAATTCAACTGCTACAACCCCCGGAGCACACACTTCCTTGTACATTCATGTTGAAATATTTATTCACTCCTTCATCTTTGCAAAGTGCCCCCAGTCTGGAGAGCCAGTGTGAGCCAAGCCAGCGAGTGCCCTGACCTCCTGGAGGATAAGTCATGTGGGACAGAGAGACGTCAGTCCAACAAGCACAGCAGATAGGTGAAATTGGAAGAGTGAGACCAGATGCAAAGGCACCTACCCACAGCTACAAGGACGTGGACTAGGGAAACCGAGCCAGGTCTTCGCCTGCATATGCTAGGCATTCGTTAAGCATGGTCCTCTTCTGGGATTACCTACCTGGCAAACTATAGTGCAGCCCCCATCCAGTACCTTCCCACAGACCACCAAGGAAGAAATGGCAGCTCTTTTTCATCTTCAGTGTTAACTGCACTTGTTTACCTAGGGGTAGACCCTCTGTACCTTTCCCACAGAGTGTTTAATTTTGAGAAGTTCCTAAAATAGATTATAGAGCTGAGTTCAGCTTTCACTGTACCACGCAAAAGCTAGCTGAGGGGTTTGGACAACATTGTCTGACCTCTCCCAGTCCTGGTTTTCTAAATTTTAACTTGGAGATAATAAGGACAACCTTAAATGAGTATTGTGAAGAGAAAATGAAAGATGTAAAGTGTTAAGCACAGCATCTAGCACGTAGGAAGTAGCTGTCGTGTTTCATCATCATCAACATTGTATCATCAGCTAGCCAAAGAAGAAAGATACCTTGTCTGTTTATTTTTTTCCAGTTGAGTCCCATAAGAATAATTTAGAATTGTGAGGGGAATTTAAGTCCAAAAACACTTGAAGTTTGTAACTTTATTCATATTTTAATGCATTTAGGTAGAAGGCCATTTAACTTAAATTAGACTATTAATGAAATATAAAATAAATCTTCCTTTAGTTACCAACTTGTATGTTTGCATAAGTAGGATTTTCTAAGGAGATTTTTCAAGAACATTTCTCTAAAGACGGTTTCTCAAAGACATCCTATCCTCTGCGAATCGAAAATGTATAACTTCATATTAGCTGAGCATATGAATCATTATCTAGATTTTTCCATATAAAACTTTGTACAGTTTTACTACATAAATAATCTTTATATAAGGAAAAGTTGGGGAAAGTTTTTTGTTTGAAAACCTGGAAAGTTTTCATTTTAATCATTCACTAGAGGTTTGAAATGTTTCCCCAGATTCTCTGGAAAAAATAACAACAATAACAATATTTCTTCCTTGTGGGTTTTGATGTGTGACCTGACAGCGGTGGCCAGTGGGTGCCCTGAGTGTGCCGACCTGTCGCTCCTAGCCTGGCTCCCCTCATCCACTCACATGGCGCTGTCACAGTTTACAGTTTCACTGAAATAGATTTTCTCATCTTCTGCCTGTTAACTGTGTTTAAAAAGCAAATCTAACATTGAATTTAATGCTGAGGAGATGGTGTGAAACTGCTCTGAAGAATTAATTCCCTCATGTTTTTTTAACAGCTTGAAAATCAGCATGCTTAGAATTTCACACTACATGCAGGCACCTTTCCCTGTGTGTGAGAGTGTTTCTAAGCCCCTGAAGAAGGAATTACCTATTCTGTGCTAAACCTTTCTGGACTTTGCCCCCCAAACCAATTGTCAGCCTAGGTTGGGACAATTATTTTGACCATCAGACCCTGAAATTCATTCATAGACTCACAGACTATTTACTAAAACCTTACTACATATCAGGCATTTTGTTAAGTACTTCCATTACAGAGTTGATCAGGTCAAATTTAGTCACTGTTGCAAAGACTTTAAACACAATTAGGAGGAAACAAATGGTTAGGAATGCTTCCAATGGACATGGTAGGTGATTTTAGTATAAGACGTAGCTAAACAGCTGGACCACTGCATTTATATTTGAGGATCAGTGAGACCTTGACAGAGGAGTAGGTGGAATGGAAGCTGAGATCTGGGAAAGGAATGGGTGGTGGTGGTGGTGGGTGGTGGTGGTGGTGGTGGTGGTAGTGGTGGGTGGTGGTGGTGGTGGTGGTGGTTGGTGGGTGGTGGTGGTGGGTGGTGGTGGTGGTTGGTGGGTGGTGGTGGTGGTGGTTGGTGGTGGTAGGTGGTGGTGGTGGGTGGTGGTGGTGGTGGGTGGTGGTGGGTGGTGGTTGGTGGGTGGTGGTGGTGGGTGGTGGTGGTTGGTGGTGGTAGGTGGTGGTGGTGGGTGGTGGTGGTGGTGGGTGGTGATGGTGGTGGTGGGTGGTGATGGTGGTGGTGGTGGTGGTGGCGGCGGCAGAAGTAGCAACAGGGGTAGGTATATTTTGAAGGCTCGCTCGCTACCGGGTAGTCTTTAGCTCTTGATGTAAATAATCCCATGAGACAGTTACTTTTCAAATCTTCTTTTATAAATGAAGAATGTGAACCACAGAGATGTTAAGTAACTGTCCCAGGTTCTCACAGCTATTATGTGACAGAACCCAAATTCAAATCCAGACACAGACTTGATCACAAGTGCAGCTAAGGGAAGAACAGAGTTGGAAAAAGTGTTTGCCAGTAAAAGGGAGCTGCGGGGACCATGGAATGGAGGACAGCAAGAGAGGATGGAACCATCAGGAATTGGCAGTTGAGAGCTCTGAGGGCCATGTGCACAGGGTACTGGGTGAGCAGGGAAAGATGGAGCCAGAGGACAACCTGGGCCAGATCGTGCAGGGCCTTGCGAGTTATAATAATCATTTGCACTAACTGAATTTAATCATCATGCTGCATTTATGTGAGTGTCCTTTTCCTTAGGAGGTACTGAATTATTTGGAGGTACAGGGTCACAATGTCTGCAACTTGCTCCCAAGTAGCTTAGAAAATACATAGCAACAGCAAAAAAGTTTATGTGTGTATACCTAGTAATAAGTGTATTTATAATAGGTTTATTTTATATATACAAAGGGTACCAAAAATGTATACACAATTTAAGAAAGGAAAAAATGGTATTGCAATTGTAATATTCATGTTTGACTTCTGCAATTACAAGAGATAAAAGATAACAATATACAAGTTAACATCATTGTTATATACTGAGTATTACAATTTTATTTTTTTTTAATTTCATTTACTTTAATTTTTTTGATTGTTGGGGTTTCATTGCGAGTCCAGAGAACCAGGTTATACTGATTGCATTTGTTAGGTAAAGTCCCTGCCCCCAAGAGATGTGTCACTCATGACCTCTTACTCTCCTCCCTCCTTCCCTCTCTCTGCTCCCCCACTCCCCCAACATGTTCTAGGTCATCAATTGTCCTCATATCAGAATTAGGTACACTGGATTCTTGCTTCTCTAGTCTTGTTACACTGTACTAAGAAGAATGTGTTTCAGCTCCATCCAGGTTAATACAAAAGATGTAAGTCTCCATCTTTTCTAGTGGCTGAATAGTATTCCGTGGTGTACATGTCCTATAGCTTGTTAACCCATTCCTGGATTGGTGGACATTTGGGTTGTTTCCACAGTTTAGCAATTATAAATTCAGCTGCAGTGAACAGTCTAGTGCAAATGTCTTTATGATAAAATGATTTTTTTTTTTCTTCTGAGTAGATGCCCAGTAATGGGATTGCAGGATCAAACGGGACATTTAATTTGAGTCTTTGAGGGTTCTCCATATTTCCTTCCAAAAAGGTCGTATTAGTTTGCAGTCCCACCAGCAATGTAAAAGTGTTCCCCTCTCTCAACATCCATGCCAGGAGTATTACAATTTTAATACCATTTTTTCCTGTTTTAAAATATGTCTACATTTTTTGGCACCCTCTATGTGTATGTGTATACAGAGAGAGAGAGACAAATAAGACAAAATTTGACAAAATTATGTACAGTGGGACCTCCCTAGTTGACCACCTCCCTGTACTGACCACCTCCTGCACTTGACCTGGTTTTCATAGACTGGACTTGCGCCACACGTATCAGTACAGTAGGCCTAGTTCCTTATGCTGACTGCCTCCTGTGTGACCCAGTTTGTTATAGTCTCTTGAGTGGTCAACTTACAGATGTTCTGCTGTATGTATATTATATACAAAGGTCTGATAATAAGTTTGCACACTCATCCTTGAAAAAGTGCTACATACCTCATTGCTGAATATCACTCCCTTTGGGAAGCTATGTCCTGATACCAGCCACCCTTCAAAACCATTTTGGAGATTGTCAAAGCTGTCATCGTACAAGCTGACAATTAAGTTTGTGAACACGCTACCACGTGCTTGTTACGTTGGCAGAACTGTACAAACAACTCAGGGTTCATAACCTTGGTGTGTCAGGATCTCACGTCCGTGTTTGTGTCAACACATGGCAGCATCTTGCTGAGTGGCATTCCTGACTGTTACGTGTTGCTGTGTGCCATGCTGCAACTCCAAGGGCGCTTCAGATAACGAGTTCCAAAATTGCTTTGAAGGGTGGACTAGGAGCTGACGTTGGTGCACAGATTCCCAAGGGAGTACATCAAAGGTGACTGTGCTGATAGTCAGCGATTAGGTATGTAGCACTTTCCCTAGGATGAGTTCATGAACTTAATGGTCAGATCTCATACATGAAGAAAGAGACAAAGACAGACAAAATATGGCAACATTTTTAACAGGTGGTTAAACAGAGGTGAAGGACAGTTCACCACACATTTTTTTAAATAACTTATCTGTAAGTTTTGCGATTTTGTCCAAATAAAAATAACAAATAGAAGAAGGGAAATGTACTTTATGTAAAGCAGTGTGGGGAGTCCTGCAGTAGAAGATTGTTAGCTGAGGGGTAACCTGATGAAACGTGTGTCCAGACACAGAGAGTGACTGGTCAGATCAGGAACAGACAGGACATCAGGAAGCTGCTCCCCTGGCCCAAGCAGGACTCGTGCTGTGGCCACTCAGAGGAAAAGCCTGGGAGCTGCAGCCTGACATCCATGCATGGCCATGATAGGAAATGGTGTCAGGCCAAGGGAGGACTCATGGCTCCCCTTAAACTGCAGTTGGGAAATGTCATCATAGTTGCATAAGAACATACATTTTTTATTACAGTTAATTGAGTCTTGTTTACTATAAAATCCAAGGAATGTGAAAATTAAAACCAAACTCCAGCCTCTCCAAAATTTCTGCTTTATGTTTTAGGCTTATTTAGGCCTCTTTATTCTCATGCTCCTTGTGATCGTCTCCTGTATTTCTAGAATTAAGATCTCATTATAGGTTAATGTGTATCTTATCGTGATCAAGGCAAATGTAGAGCTTTTTAATGTTAATTATAATGCTGATGTGGTACTCCATTTAATTTAGTAACCACTTCATGTGCCTAAATCATCTCCACAAGAAATTTATGAAATTCTACGTTCTGGACCTAGGAAATGATGCAAATTTATATACACATATGTATACATGTCTGTGTGCCTGTGCATACGTATATGCACACACGTATTTCTCCTTGTCTAATGTGAGAAAAAGAGAAGTAAACCAATGTTTATTTGCATGCAGTGTGAGAAATGACAGGCATCTGTTTTGTATATGAGAAAAAAACATCTAAATCAGACTGGGGATACCATGGTTTGAAGGGGGAGCACATCAAGCGATTAGAAAATCTTGTTCAAACCCATATGCTTAGTGTGAATTGTAACGACAAGCAAGAAAGAGACAGAAAAAGAAAGAGAAGGAGAACTTTCCAAAGAAGTTTGACACTGTGCCACATTCATCTCAGGCACTTGACAACAGAGGGGTTTATTGGAGTCTCTTTTGTTTGAATCCTGTGTGGCAAAAAAAATGTTAATAATGGATTACTTGCCTTATTGTATGTAACTGTTAATTTTCTGGGCCTTTTAAGCATGAATCAGAATTAGATGCAGGATTCTCAGTTGTTTATGAGAAATTCAATCAATGTTTCTTGGATTTAACCAATTGAGGCTGACATCTGCCTCACAGCATCCTGGGGCATCTACTATCTCTTGGTAATTGAAATGTTGTTCCACAAAAGAGGTTGAAAACTTGCTTCTATCCGCTTTCACTTCTGTTGTCAGCCTGGCCTGCTGTATGTGTGTTCCTACAAAGAATCAAGAGTGGGCCAGAGAATGACATTTCACACAGTCTCAGTACGGTGTCTGTCTGGCAGATCGGCGGACCCACCACCCTGTGGCTGTAGGATGTGGTGATGCTGGTGTTTACAAACCTGTTGAACTTCCAGATGTATGAAAATCTTGCACATACGACTATGTACCGTACATACTTTTATGATAACAGATGACTATGTTACTGGTGTGTGTTTACTATGCTTTTTGTTGTTACTTTAAAATGTACTGCTTCTAATTATTAAAACAGAAAGTTAACTGTAAAACAGCCTCAGTCAGATCTTTCAGGATTACAGAACAAGCCATTGCTATCGTAGGAGGTGACGGCCCCATACAGGTCACCGTCTCTGAATACCTTTCAGAAGGTTACAGTGTGTGTTCATGTTTTTTTTATTAACCAAAAAGTTCAAGAAGCAAAATAAAAATTAATAGAAAAAAGCTTATCAAATAAGCATATAAAGAAAATATTTGTGTACAATTGTATAATATGTTTGTGTTTTAAGCTAAGTGTTATTACAAAAGAATCAAAGAGTTAAAAAATGGAAAGGTTTATAAAGTAAAAAACTTATAGTAAACTAAGGTTAATTGATTATTGAAGAAAAAGTTTAAATAAATTTACTGTGGCCTCAGTGTCTGTACAGGGTGCAGCAGGCACAGACGTCTAGGCCTGGGCGTTCACTCACCGTCACTCACTGACTCAGCTTCCGGTTCTGCAAGCCCCATACCTGCTCAGTGCTCTATATAAGTGTACCTTTAAAAAAAATCTTTCATGTAATATTTTCCCTGTACCTTTTCTGTGTTTAGATAGGCTCAGATGCACAAACACTTCCTGTTGCATTACAGTTGCCAACAGTGTTTAGTACAGTGACACAGTGCACAGGTTTGTAGCAGTAGGCTGTGCCGCCCAGCCCAGGTGTGTGGCAGCCTGTGCACTGGGCTTGTGGAAGGGCAGTCCGTGATGTTGGCACAGTGAGAGGGCACCTGCCCATGGACCTCTCAGAACATCTCTGCCGCTGAATGACGTAGGACTGTAATGGGAGCTCTATGCCTACTACCCTTGCTGAGGAGGACAGGGGCTTGATTTCTTGCCTACACACCTGTTCAAGTGCTGTCTGATACAGTTCTTTAATCACATTATCTGGATCACTTAAAATTGCCTGGCACTTTGCACCATGAGCACTTACTCAGGGGAATGGCTTAATCTTTCCTGACTGAGGGTCCAGCCGTTTCATTAATTATAACCTGTACATAGTGGAGCACTTACTAAGAGACTTCTTAGTGGTTTGAGAACAGGAAAATGTATAATAATGTGATCACATGACAGGAATAGCTGAAACCTTTCATTATCTGCAGCGGTGATTTTCAGCCGGTGTACCCTGGCACACTGGTGTGCCGTGAGAGGATCTTAGGTGTGCCTGGAAGATTCTTAAAGACCATTAATTAAATTATTTTTGAAAGGCCTTCAAAGCACAGTAAGTATATTTGTTTTTTCACTTTTTTTTTTTAATCATAATTTAGGTGTGCTGCAGAAGTTTAAACATAGGCTCAAGTGTGCCGTGAGATTAAAAAGTTAGAAAACTCTGAGCTAGAGCTAGCTGTGTTTTTAGTTTCCAGAAAGAAAGTCTCAGGATGCCCTCCTGTATTTCAGGAGAAAGACAATGCTAGTAGTGTGCAACTATGACATATATATTTATTTATTTTTAAAGTAAACTTGTCAGGGTTTGTAAAAATATACAAGATCTCATGAGTCATAAGTTTGTAGCTTTATGACTTCTGATAGTTTCATTGGGGTATAATTTACACATCATGCAAATGGCTAGTTGAAGTATACAGTTTGATCATTTCTCATAAATATATGGAATTCTGTAACCATTACAACGATCCAGTTTTAGAACACTTGTAAACATGCCCTGAAACACTTCTTCATGCGACTGGAGCCAGCCTATCTTTCTCTGTAGCCCCGGCATCCACTGCTGGACTCCCTGTTTGCATAGTAGTCCCTTTTCTGTATAAATGTCAGACACATGGACTCAGGCACTATGTAATCTTTCCTCTGGTGTAACTTCAAGAGTTTTTTGTTTTTTTTTCAAGATTGTTGCATATAAAACTCTTCCTAATGAGGAAAATTCCATTGTGTGGATACGACACGCTTTGTTTATCGTTTACTCGTGGATGGACCCTTGTGCTGCTCTTGTGTTGTGTGTTGTTTTCATGACTTGTCCATGAAGGATGCATGTGAGTCTTTGTATGGGTCTGTACCTTCGTTTCTCCCAGGTGGACGTCTAGGAAAGGAATTGCTGAGTCCCCTGGTGGTAAGAGTTTTGTGGTAGCATGTTTTTAACCTTTAAAGAAATGGATAGAATATTTTCAAGTGGATATGACATTTGGCATCCCCATCAGCAAAGACGGGAAGTGGTTCACGATTCTCCCACATCCTCCCCATACTAGACCATCTTTTTCATCATAGCCATTCTGTAGCTACTTATATGAGTATGTAGTGATATCTTGTGGCTTTAATTTGTGTTTCTCTTACTTGCTAGTTATATTAAGCATCTGTTTCATGTGCTTATTAACCCAGTTGTATATCTTATTAAGTGAAATGTCTAGTCAAAACTTTGCCTCATTATGACATTTGATTAGAGATGCCACACACTATAATGTTTTGTGTACATGAAAGTTGATTTGGCCGTCCTTAAAGGGAAAAGAACTCACCCCCAAGGAGCTCATAAAGTATTCTGTGTGTACAAAGATAGTACACCGTGATGGTGTAACCTGAGAGATACTTGCATAAAATGCAATATTTTGCATAGAAATTGAAACTTGAAAATCTAATTTCTAGAATCAAAATCATTACTGTGCTCCCATTTGGTTCTCTGTTCTATTAGATATATTTTTTGATCATTCATGGTTAAAAAAAGCATAAAAGCCACCAGTCCCATGAGAAGTTGAGCTGAATCTCCCCTGCAACTTTTCCATGATTAAGTACTTATTGTTAATTATGATTAAAATAGTAACTCTTTAACAAAGCATAAGTAACATAGATTAATCAGCTGTGTTCCAGGCAGACGCTTCCTGGGTTCCCCAGGGTTTTCCTGAGCAAACTGTAGTAATGACGATGTTTTGCACAATACTATTGTTTCCATGGTAAATATGTGAATTGATTACCCCTGAGCCCAGGTCGTGATGTACTGTTGTTTTGTTTTATTCCTTATTATGTTAGGAATTCTACACAGCGAGGGGCTGGTGTCTACCACAGGGTCACCTTGGGACTTCTAATATGGAAATCAAAACGAATCCTTTGTTACTATAAATTACAAACAGAACAACTGCAGCCTGCTTCCACACTTATAAATATGTATGTTCTCCCCACCAATGAAATTACAGTGAAGGATAGATCAAATTGAATTAGTACCTGTCAAGGAAATTTGATAGGTCATTCTGTGCTATAATTTTATTCCCCTTTCTTCTGAGTGGTACATAATAGCCAAAGACTGTATCTAGCTCCCCCTCACCCATTGTGGTTAGCAACAGTTTGAATGTAGAAATGAATCACCTGGTATATTATTTCTGTGCAGCAGGAGGCAAATTGAAAAACTAAATCTTTATAATCAAAATGAGCTTTGACTGTATTTGGATTCTGAATATTGCTCATTATTTGTGGGGCTCCTAAAGTATTATGCTGTTGTGTACCTAAATGTAAAAATTTGTTTTCCATAAAGCTCTTAGGTTTTGATAACAAGCTTCCAAAGCCAAAAGTCTATAGATCTATTTACTTGGATATATAAGTCTCCCGGCCTTATTAACTGTAAGAATTTTACCATCATCGTAACCTCGCAATTCTAATAGGGAGCAATGCTAAGAAACCATCAAATATCAGGTCATTACTCCTGCAACTGTTAATGCCGAGTTGTGTTTAAAGTGTTACAGATTTTTTTAAAAATCTAAAATATGTGGCAGAAATTTGAAGCAAAAAGGAAAAAATAAAGACTAACATGGTCTATGTTTATGAGATCGGTGAATTCAGTAACAAAGAGTAGGGAGAGGAACCATAGGGAAGAAGGGAAAGGTCAAATAATTTTTAAATTGAAATGAAGGAATTAAAGAAAGAGAAGAGGAAGTATCAGGGAAGAGAGAATAATTAAATAAAGGGCCAGTTTTAGACTAGAGAATAAATATTTGCAGAGCCCAGATGACTGAAAAAGCCTCATAGTGGCTTTTCTTGACTTCCTCTAAATCAGTGGTTTTCAACCTTCCTAATGCCGCAGTGTATTTTCATTGTTAAAAAGGGGTTGCGACCCACAGGTTGAGAACTGCTGCTCTAAATGCTCTGATTCTGTGCTCACATCTCCACCAATGGCGTCTTCCAAAATTCAGATGTGATCATGTTAGTAGTCACTTAAGGGAATATTTTTCATTTTCATGTCTCTAAATTTTTATTTGTTTGTTCTTAATTTGGCTTATGATATTCATCTATTGGCAATATACACTAAATGCTTATAGAATGATCCGGGAATTCAAAATATTTTCCACTGTCTTCATTCAATTATGGGTGAGATTTTCTATGTCATGAAGGATCCCATCTTCTTGATCTTCTCTTGAGAATTATCTCAATCATTCATTTCCCTATAATCTGTCCAGTGTACCTTTTGGCTCCATAGACCCTGAAAGACCAAAATAGACTTCAACTATTTTTCTTAAAAAATTCCTAAATGTTTATAACCGAATGTTAGTGTTATTAATATCTTTTGTGCTATTTGGCTATTTAGGGCTTCAGTTGGGTCTTACTTTTTTTTTTCTTCTTTTTCTTCTTTTTCTTTTGTCTTTCTGACCAGGGATAATACTTTTTTCCCAGTAAATTCATAGCTTTTTTCTTTGCCAGTTGATATACTTGGAAATAAACTTTATCTGTGGTTGCTTAGGCATAACTAAGGCCTCACAGCCATGATCATCCTTTCAATTTGCACTGAGAATTTTTGCTCATACATTGTTCTATTTAAGTATTCATGTTTTTTAATTGAAATACTATGTCTATTTGGACATATTCAGTTATTTATTTTGCATATTCCAGAATGTTTTCCATATGAGATCCTTAATGAGGCCACCATGGCAGTCATACAAGTTTGCATGTGTAATGGTCTGCTAGGACCACAACCTGACTGGCATGCCTGTTGGGTACACAGCATAGTGTGGGTAATGAAAATGCTCCAGTTCCACAAGATTTTTAAGCTCTGCTTTTGTCACTCACGTATAATAGAGGTCAAGCACAATTCTCATATTTCCAAGAGATGACAGAAAAGAGGTTAAGAAACCTAACACTTTGACTTAAATCCTGACAGTCTTTTTGTTAAGAAAACTAAAAATCTACTTTGGTTTTTAATCCCTTGAAAGTGTATCAAAATAAGCGTATCTAAGTGAGACCTGAGAGAGTGCAATTCTATTCAAACATTAAATAATAATAGTATGTTCTTCCACCAAACACCGTTCAGGGTCAGGAAAATTCATCTATCAAGATCAAAAGAACATTTTAAAGCAGCATGATTCTCAGTCATATCTGTCCATCTTTCCCCATCTACATTCAGATCCTGGGCTGGCTAAGAAGGCCAAGAGTTCCTTACCCACTTCTTACCCCCTAGGCAGGTTTTTTCTGTGAAACCAGGATCAGGGGAGGGAAAGCATCCACACTCCTGCTTATTATGGAAGCCTGTGGCCAGTTATAGCCATGAACAAGAGTTATCACTAGCCAGTTTGAGGAATTCACTTTCCTTATTCTCTCAGAAAACCCCACTGTTCTTCCAAAACCTCCTGAAGCTTCTCTGACCGACCTCCTGAAGGAAAGAGAAGGAAGGTATTTGCATGGTGTTACCCAGCACGACGCTATATACATGTATGAGTCCAACACACAGATTAGGATGACACAGCGCTCTCGTCTTCCATACTCCAGGCAATGGCAAAGCTCTCAACACAAAGGACTTTGAAGCACTTTGTTACTTTTGTTTTTAATAAAAGTTCCACACTTCACTTTAAAAAGAACACACCAGATGGTTGTACCACTTTATTACCACTCCACACCATGTTGCCCAACTTCAGTATTCCCAACCCTCAGAGGTAATCACCATTAAAACCTTCTGGTATGTACTTAGAAATATGCTACATAAGTATACATGCCCATAGTGTGTAATACGTGTATGCCTGTATTTTTTCATAAAAGGTCACAAATATAATCCTAGAGAACATTCCATTCTGCACTTGTCTTTTTCCACTTTACCACCATCTACAGATCCTGTTAGATCAGTGTGCACAATTCTACCTTGTTCTTATCAATACTTGCACAGTATTACTTTGTATACCAGAAGCAGTCAATATGTAGAATTTTCCAAAATTTAAGATATTATAAATATTGTTCAATGAGCATTTTTTTTTTTCACATCTTAGTCTGCTTGGGCTGCCATAACAAAATACCACAGACCAAGTGGGAGGAACATCAGAAGTTTATTTTTCACAGTTCTGGAGGCTGGGCAGTCCAAAATCAAGGTGCCGGCAGATTGGAATCCTGGAGAGGGCTCTCTTCCTGGCTTGCTGACGGCTTCCTTCTCACTATGTTCCCACATGACACAGAGTCAGCTCTGGTCTCTCTTTCTCTACACCTAAGGACACTAATCCCGTCAAGGCACCTTTACCCTCAAGGCCTCATCTAAACCTAACCATCTCCCATAGGCTCTACTTCCAAATACCATCACATTGGAGGTTATGGCTTTAACATACCAATTTGGGGGATGACCAGCAACCCTGCTTCTATTTAACAGTTTATATGTTCTTGCATCCTTGACCATCTCTTATTTATAAGTTATATTGTTAGAAGTTACATTGCTGAATCAAATAATATGTAGATTGTATTTTTTTGACAAACGATTAAATGCTGTCAACAAGTAGTTCATGAGTGGTTCATCTCCATTCTGTAAATTACTAAACTTTTATTTTTTTTATTTATTGCTAAGGCATTAAATATTTTCTAATCCAATAAGCAAATAATAGAATTTAATTCTATTTTCCCAATAGATTGAGTGGGCTTGAGTATATTTCAAATGATTGTTGGACACATATATTTTTATTCTTTGAATTACTTTTTAAATCCTTATGTCTCTTTTTGTATTGAGTAGTATTCTTCTCTTTTTTGATTTGTAAGATCTTTTGATATATTCAAGAAATCAGTCTCTTGACATATATATTGCTTATACTGTTCCTAATTTGTTGATTTTCTTTTGAGTTTGATTTTGGGTTTCTAATTATCTATTGCTGCATTACAAATCATTCAGTGTCTTTTAAAAAAGATATTTTATTACTTTCCAAAATTCTGAGGGTCTTGAATTTGAACAGGGCACAGTGGGGATAGCATGACTCCCTTCCTCATGAAGCCTGTTGGGGATATGTTGTCTCAGCTGGCTTCTGCAGTCCAGATGGCTAGCACTCAGTTAGAAAGCTGGGAGGGCTGCCAGCTGTCTGGAATAGCTTTACTGGGATTGTCATCTTGGGACTTTGTGGTTCTTGACTAAGCTCTGTTCTTTGGTTCTTCTTTATGTAGTGTCCAGGACTCTGTGTCTCCTCCTGACCTTCCCCATGACTTCTTAATGTGCTAAGTCCTTCATAGTAGCTGTTCTTCTTATTTCAGATCTTTCCAAGCCAGCAGGAGCTTTTAGGACTCCTGAGTCGTAAATCAGAAGAGTCTATTACATTCTCTTGATTAAGGCAAGTCATAGGCTCAACTTAGATTTAAGGGAAGGGTCTATACAAAGGCACACATTCTGCAAAGCCACCACCTGTACAGCAGACTACCAAAAGGTTATTTCTGTTTCTTATTGTGTTGCCATAGAAATATTTAAAAATTTTTCTTGGTAGTCAGATATTTTTATCTACTTTAAAATTTCTGCTTTTAATGCCAACTTAGAAAAGACTTCACTACTCAAATGATAAAATTTGTTATTTGTTGTTTCTTGTACTTTCGATCCTTTGATTTTCAAATTAAAATTTTTGTTTTATTTGGATTTACCTTATTTTTAAGGAATACAATGGAACTTTTTAAAAAACTCCGTTCGAACACTGTTTGTGGAATAACCCATTAATCCTCACTGATTTGAAGTACCATTTTACTATAGAGTAAATTTCCATAATGATTGGTATTTATTTACGTATCCACACTTGCTACTCTTCAACTTCCTTACAACATCAATAACACCAAACTGTGTTGAATTGCAGATTTGTCAGTGTTTTCAGGTATGTGGATAACAGAGGGACATTATCCAGGGTTGGGTGACATGACATGGGCACAATTCAGAAAGAGAAATGGCCTGGAGAACATAACCACACTTTTTTGTGTGGGATGTGGGAAAATTTGAGCCTTTTTGAAAAGAAGTCAAATTAATAGTGACCCCAGGAGGCTGGATGACTAAGTTCAACTCAGTTATATCTGGTGAGCTCAGGAGTAAATCATTCCATCAGATGGTCTCCAGAGGGCAGCAGCCGTGAGGGGCCAAACTGCACGCAGCTATGAGTACATGGTTAACCACTTCCCTTTCAGCACTGGGCCACTTTACACGGGATGGGACAGCCAGTGGGGCACATGTGTTGGAATCTTCTCTATAGTTTCTCGTATCCGTTCACTTACATTCTTTTTTTGGTCTTTTTGAAAATAGGGCAAATCAAAGTACATATTCTCCTAAGTGAGGGAATGTCTATTTTATATTTAAGTACAGGCATACCTTGGAGATATTGTGAGTTTTTGATCACCATAATAATGCAAATATCAGAATAAAGTGAGCCTTACAATTATTTTTGTTACCCATTGCTTATAAAAATTATATTGACACCCTAGTATACTTTATTAAGTGTGCAATAAATTATCTTAAAAATGTACATGGCCCACATCACAAAATCTCAAAACTGCAGATGCTGGCGTGGATGTGGAGAGAAGGGAACACTTTTACACTGCTGGTGGGACTGCAAACTAGTACAACCTTTCTGGAAGGAAGTATGGAGAAAACTCAAAGCACTCAAGCTAGACCTCCCATTTGATCCTGCAATCCCATTACTGGGCATCTACCCAGAAGGAAAAAAATCCTTTTATCATAAGGACACTTGTACTAGACTGTTTATTGCAGCTCAATTTACAATTGCCAAAATGTGGAAACAGCCTAAATGCCCACCAACCCAGGAATGGATTAACAAGCTGTGGTATATGTATACCATAGAATACTATTCAGCCATTAAAAAAAACGGAGACTTTACATCCTTCGTATTAACCTGGATGGAAGTGGAAGACATTATTCTTAGTAAAGCATCACAAGAATGAAGCATGAATCTTATGTACTCAATTTTGATATGAGGACAATTAATGACAATTAAGGTTATGGGGGGGGAGCAGAAAGAGGGACGGAGAGAGGGGGGTGGGGCCTTGGTGTGTGTCACACTTTATGGGGGCAAGACATGATTGCAAGAGGGATTTTACCTAACAATTGCAATCAGTGTAACCTGGCTTATTGTACCCTCAATGAATCCCCAACAACAACAACAAAAAAGTACATGACCTAATTAAAAATATTTTATTGTTAAAACAAACATGCTAATGTTATTCTAGGCTTACAGCAAGTCACAGTCAGCTGTGGAGGGTCTTATCTGCATGTTGATCGCTGATGACTGATCTAGGTAGTTGTTCTCAAGGCTGTGGGGGCTATGGCAGTTTTGTAAAGTAAGACAGTGATGTTTGGATTTTCCTTGCACAGGAGTTCTTTGTAGCATGTGAAGCTACATTTGATGGTATTTTGATAGTATTTTACCTACAGCAGAACTTTCAATTTTTGAGAAAATTGGTGTTCGTCTTCTCAAAACTTCTCAAAGCCACTGCTTTATCAACTAAGTTTGTGTCAAATTCTAAATCCTTTGTTGTCATTTCATCAGTGTTCACAACATCTTCACCAGGATTATATTCCATCATTAAAAAACCACTTTCTTTGCTCATCCAAAAGAAGCAACACCTTATGCATTAAAGTTGTATTATGAGATTACAGCAAATTAGTCACATCTTCAGGCTCCATTTCTGTTTCTCTTGCTAGTCCTGCCACATGTGTCTGCTTCCTCCTTCACATATCGAACCTCCCTACAGTCATCCGTCAGAGTTGAAATCACTTCTCTTCTAAACGCCAATTAATGTTGATATTTTCACCACCTCTCACAAATCATTAACGTTCTTAATGGCATCCAGAATGGTGAATCTTTACAAGAAGGTTTATAAGGCTGACATGGTGGCTCCTGCATGTAATTCCAGCACTGTGGGAGGCCAAGGCAGGTGGACTGCTTGAGCTCAGGAGTTTGAGACCAGCCTGAGCAAGAGTAAGACCCTGTCTCTGCTAAAAGTAGAAAAACTGGCTGGATGTGGTGGCCAATGCTTGTAGTCCCAGCTACTCAGGAGACTGAAGCAAGAGGATCACTTGAGCCCAGGATTGGTTTTGGTTGAGGTTGCTATGAGCTACGATGATGCCACAGCACTCTACCTAGGGTGACAGAGTTAGACTGTCTCAAAAAAAATAAAAAAAAAAGATTTTAAAATTAATTTTTCCCAAATCCCTCACAATGATCACTGTATATGGTAGCGGTAGCCTTTCAAAATGTATTTCTCAAATAATAATACTTGAAAATTAAAATTACTCCTTGATCCTTGGGCCACAGAATGGATGCTGGGTTAGCAGGCATGAAGACAACATTCATCTCCTTGTACATCTTTATCAGAGCTCTTGGGAGACCAAGTGTGTTGTCAATGTGCAATAATATTTTGAATCTTTTTTTTTTTCTGAGCAGCATGTCTCAAAAGTGGACTTAAAATATTGAGTAAGCCACGGCAAAAGCAGATGTGCCATCATCCAGGCTTTGTTGTTTCATTTATACAGCACAGAAAGTGTCACTTTAGAACTTCTTAAGGGCCCTAGGATTTCTGGAATGATAAATGAACATTGGCTCCAACTTCAAGCCACTGGCTACATTAACAAGAACATCAGCTTGTCCTTTGAAGCTTTGATGCCAGGCATTGACTTCTCCTCTCTAGCTATGAAAGTCCTAGAAGACATCATCTTCCAGTAGAAGGCTATTTCTAGTACATTGAAATCTTTTGTATAGTGAGGACACTTTCATCACCGATCATAGTTAGTTATCATGGATCACTTGCTGCAACTTTTACATTGGCACTTACTGCCTCACCTTGTACTTTTATGTTATGGAGATGCCTTCTTTCCTTAAATGTCAGAAACCAACCTCTGCTAGTTTCATGCTTTTCTTCTGCAGCTTCCTCACCTCAGCTCTCTTAGCCTTCATAGAATTTAAGAGCGAGAGCCTTGCTCTGGATTAGGTTCTTTGGTTAAGGAAATGTTGTGTTTCTCTATATCAGCAATAAGGATGTTTCAATTTCCTTTTTTTTTTTTTTTGTAGTTTTTGGCTAGGGCCAGGTTTGAACCCACCACCTCCAGTATGTGGGGCTGGCGCCCTACTCCTTTGAGCCACAGGCACCGCCCAGATGTTTCAATTTCTTATTGTTTATGCATTCACTGAAGTAGCACTTTCAATTTCCTTTAGGAACTTTTCCTTTGTATTCACAAATTGGCTCTTTGGTATAAGAGTCCTATATTTTAACATCCCTTCCTCACTGAACTTAATCATTTCTAGGTTTTAATCGTCCTAATTTCAATATGGTTGTGCCTCAGAGATTAGAGGGAGCCAAGGACATGGAGAGAGATGGAGGGAGAGTCTATTGCTGGAGCAGAAGGATCATACACAGTGTTTATTGATCGGAGTCACTGTCTCATATGGGCATGGTTTGTGTTGTTCCAAGACAATTGCAATAGTAGCATCAATGATTACTGATCAGTGATCATCAGAGCAGATATAATAATAATGAAAATGTTCCAAGTGTTGCAAAAATTACCCAAATGTGACACAGAGGCACAAGGTGAACATATGCTGTTGGAAAAACGATGCCAACACGATTGATGCAAGGTTGTCACAAACCTTCTATTTGTAAAAATCACAATATCTGCAAAGTTCAATAAAGTAAAGCCCTATAAAATGAGGTCTGCCTGTATAAGTGATTTTTCTGCTGCATGAATATTTTGCAAGGTATTCTTGCTGTTGATCGCTTCACAGAAAATACTTCCTTATAGCACTGTCAATCTATATGATTTACATACAGAAATTAATTATAGCACTATAAATGGATAAGACTTATGTACAGAAAATATTTAATACATCACAGGTGCCAAGGAAATACTGACGTCATATCCGTGATATTATGTAATGATTCCCTCTTTTATTCATTCATTTGCCATCAAGTAGTGATGGTACCTTCACCCTATTACAAAGTATTTATGGAAATGTGTAACATTTGGGTCCCAATATTACCTCTGACCAGAGTAAAACTAACGTTCAGGGAGGAAAATGCTGAGACTATCTCCAGTCAGTGCAAGGTAGCCCTTCAGGTACGGAGCCTGGACCCCTTCCAGTACCACTTTTCAGTCCTTACCTTTTCATGCATCTAGTTTTTTGTATGAATTCCCCAGGCCCTGCTGTTTCACATACATTTTTTCCCCTTGATTAATATCTCTAAAGAAAGCTTTCAAGTTTTTACTCTCTCTTCTCTTTCTTCCAGTAAAAGTAACCCCATATTCCTTTAGCCTCTCCTTAGGAACCGTTTATGAGTCTCCTGAGTTCTCCATGTGTTTCATAAACAGAGAGCAGGAAGCGCTGAGAGAGCCTCTGAAGGTCACTCACAAGGTCAGGGAACTGCCTGTGAGTGAGCACAGCACCCTGAGTTTTGTATCTTCTGTGTTTGATTTTCTGTGATTTTCTATTGTTTCTCTGTGGGACAGAACACAACTAGATACCATGAGTGTGACAAACATACTTTGCATTCTCCTTGTGTTAATGGAGAGCGTTTATTACAGTGAGCTTCAGTTTATGTTTTTCTTCCATGTTCTTGTTTACCAACTAAATGTGTATTGCTACAAGGGATTAGGAAAAAAAAATAGTACTTTAAGATGCATTTTTAATAATAGATAGGGTAAGGGACATACCCCTCATTTTGTTATTGCTAATTCTTTAATGTCCAAATTATTGAAGTAAAATTTTTTTCTTTGAAATTAACTGTGTTTTTTTGATAACTACATAAAAAATCTGAATTTTAAATAAAAAAACTTATGTTTTTAATCACTTCAGGCAGAAGAAGAATGAAGTAAAATGTGGGATAAAATGTTTTTGACCACTGTCAAAATGATTTAATACCATTTTGCTGTACTTTTGTCACACAAGTAATCAATAGAATTTTCTAAATCTCCAGAATACAGTTGGTTTGTCAAATGCCAGGAGGTGCTTTCAAAGATTTAGAAGCATTCCTCCCCTCAGAGTAACTGACAGTCTAGGAGGAGAAAGAGAGTCCATAACAGAAGAATTTGCTTTAGAAGGTGTAGGCTTGTGTAAAAAAGATACCAGTGATCAATCTGGAAGGTTCTTTTAGACCAGCACTTCTCCAGGTGTGGTCTGTGTGGCAGTAATCAGGTCTGGGGACCCTCACGTGCTCCACAGGTATTTGATGGTTCTCACCTAAACTGTTTCAGTATTGTTACATACATTTATTTTATAAATTTCTTTTGTTTTTCAATTTAATTTTATTTTTTTCACCATACACTGGTTTTATAGACCATTTGACAAATTTTCATCACACTGGTTAACATAAGACATTTATATTCTACATTTAGTAAGTTTTACATTTTATAAATTTCAAGTGTCACTTTTCTAGAAAGTCCTTTACATTCTAACCCCTGCGGCACTTCTCCAGATAGAGCTCTGTTGTGGTCCTTTCACTCTCTACAAGCAGAGTCAGAGCCTGCAGAGCATTCCAGCTCACGTTTTATATCACTGAACGTCACTGTTTACATATGCTCTGCTATTACCTTGTCTTCTTTCCCCAATGCACATTCACAAAAATAAATCAATGGCACGAAGTTTTATTTTAAGCATCAAAAGAAAGACAAAAGTATAAATAATGACAATTCAGAGTAACTTGGCAATGTAAATTGTGAGCAAAGCTGCAGGACAAATGCAGAGTACGTGTCCATCTGTTTAAGGGTAGAGATTTGGAAGTGTGGTCTTAATATTTCTTTAATATTTCTTAAAATATTATTTTTCAGAAATAATATTTAAGGTGTATATGTTAATTGAGATGCTGATTATCTCAATAATGAATAGTCCATGCCTCCTGGCCCCAGCTATCATTTCATTTTCAAATAGTGCCAATACTTTTGAAGCTTTTGCCTCTTTTTTATTAATAGCTCTGTGAAGTTTCTGTTACACCAGTGGAATTCTTCCAAAATCAGCACAAAATAGCACTCTTCAAGATGAAGACTTGTTTAATCTATAAAGACAGAAAAAAGAACAAAACTATAGAAACAGGACTCCAAATTATGCACCTCAGAGGAAGACTTGAGTATAATTTACACGGTTCCCTAGAAGGCTGTAAAAATCAGTCAAAATTAATAGCAAGAAGCTGCTGGAAATATTCTTTATCATTTAGCCAAGAGACATCAAGATGGAGTCCCAGAGTAGAGTGTCGCCCCGCCCCGGCTGTGGGCAGGATTCCGCCTGTCTCCTGGAGAGGTCTCTTAGCTACACCAGCATGGAGCCACATCCTGTTCCCCATGCAGAACTTGCTGTCCGTCTTCTGATGTTAATTTTAGAAGCTGAGTGAATGCCAGTAAAGGTCTGAGGAGAAGCTGCTTTCAACACAGAATCCCAATGCCATTCAAGTTTCCCTTTAATGTGCAAACAAGGAGGGACATATTCAGGCATGAAGGATCCAGAACTCTTTACCTCCCATGCAGCTTCCCAGAAAATGTCCATTAGACCATGTGGACTCCAGCAAAATACAAGGGAATTCAATGAAGTGGAAGGGATCGGCAACTCAGGGTAAATAAAAAGAACTCCCAGAGGGGAACATGGACCAGAAAATGTACTACTTGGAAAATAAAATTGAAGCCCAAGATAAAGGAAGGAAGCCATGGGCTTCAGTAAGAAAATTCTAAAAGACAGCTTGGGAGCAGGCCTGAGAAGGAAGGAAGCATTTTAGGACAATCAGTTAATGAGAGGGAGGCTGAGGCGGGAGAGCTGAGTATTCGCATGGAGAAGGCATGTGTGCTTTTGTTAACAAGCAGAAAGAAAGGCAGTGTGACACTGAGGAACAGAAAAACCTGTGCTAGAAAGCTGTCCATGTACAAAGCAAAATGATTTTACAAGTGAACATGAGGAATGATTGATTTGAATTTCAGAATATTTCCCTTTAAGTGACCCAGGTGTGGTAACACAGAAGTGGGAATCCAACCTTAAGGTTCCAATAGTGAATATAGTTGTATAAGGTTAGTAGTATTATAGGTTTGTTTATTTAACTGAACTTCCAGAATCCACCTAGGCAAAGCATGTAACTGTGGTTGGTAAAGGACAAAATGTAAATGTTATAAATATAAATAATGTAAAAATGAAAGTATAGGTTTAAAAAAAAGCTGAGAAATGGAGAGAAAAGAGGTGAAAGCACCTCAAAGACAGTCATTTCTTCATTTTACAAAACAGATATTCAAGATGAGTCCCAAATTTCATGGATCAAGAAGTAGACAAGCCTTAAAAATGTGTGTATGTTTAAGATAAAACAGGTCAGTGTAAGAATTAAAAATTAAAATGTAACACCCCCTAGGTGAAGGGCTCAACTACAACTTGAACTTTACCTTAGAATTGAAAAAAATGTAATGTAAACAATTGTTCCCTCATATTAATTTTAAATTCTAAAATATTAAAGTATCCACTGAAAATTGGGAGGGGAAGAATTCGATGGCAAAGCCGTCAGCACAGGGTGTGGAGCCTGTAGGGCTCCAGCGGGGGCCTTCTTGCAGGGACTTCCAGGTCCTTTACAGTTGTCCTCTGCCCCTCAGTGTCGGTCACCAAGGAAGTTCTCTGTGCCCTCAGCCTCCTCTCTGAACATTCCCTTTACTCACTTGTTCTGACACAAGTGGGTATAGTTGCTTAATTCTGAGGCAAATTACTGGTCAACATTGTTGACCAAAAATCCAAAGCTGCTGTTTTCAATAGGTTTAGTAGGAATAAAATATAAGTTGATTCCCTGTCTTTCCCTTTATTTCTGTTTCTAAATTGGTTGGCAACTCAAAAGTGATACTTAATGTTCATTCACTGTCAAAACCACACGTCCCTGCCTTCTAAGGCTGCACGTAGGTGGATAGCGGTTTGCTCTCATCCCAGAAACCAGCCGCCATCCTTCCCTTCTTGGACTCAGCAAAGTTTTGACTTCTGTCTCGTTGGTCAGGATATTTTCATCTTTTTGACTCAGAATTAGCTTTCATCTAATGGTTGGGGAAAGTTTAACAGATTCTGAGGACAATGAAAGAGCCCTGCTGTATTGCTGTTGCCAATTTCTGTGGTGTAAATACACCCTTCTCGGTAAATTTAAAGCTCCCGGTGTGTCCCCACTGATCACAGACTTGGGGGGAAGAGGACACAGTTGGCTCTTGAGCCATGCTGCTGGCTCCAGTATGACACGGCCTCCCTCACCGCCTCATTTGGAATGATTCCTATGAGTTCCTCTCACTAGATCCAGCTACTTGGAATGGGGCAACTTCTGAGGAATACAAGAACAGTTGACAGTTCCCCGAAGGTGCAAAGTCAGAGTTGAGGACGCAAACAATTCACTACCCTACTTGTTAAGTACAGAAGCAGCCATGCCATCCTGCTGTACACCTGTTTCTGAGGGTAGATATCTGTATGGGCAGCATTGGGGCTTTCCTTAGCACTGCCCGCATCAGAAATACGTATGTACACATACGTGTGTGTAAACGCATGTGCCCCACCCTAATAAATATCTCTCAGCCACTCTCTGACTAAAAACGTAATTACTCTGGGAATGAATAGGAGAACGTGTAGGAAGCATTAGACCATCTTAACTCATTTGGGTTAGAATTTTTGTTTTATCAGGACTTAATCTAAAAGACTACACAGCAGCCTTTCATGGTTTACTTGAAAGGCAAATTTGGATGCCAGTCTCTTCTTGGCTTCCACAGCCTAGTGCTGTTTTGACATCTGCAGAGTGCGCTGAGCCAGGCTGTGACCACAGAGGGTGCTGGAGCACCCCTGTGCATTACCAGAGACTTAACTCAATTATCGCCAGTGTTTGGGGAAAATATTATAAACTCCTTTTGTCCTATTTTTCCCAAGTCAAAGGAAAATTCCACTGTTGATAAATGGCAGTGAAATGGACAGATATGAAGTTGCCTTCTATGTAGAGAGGCGTTCCGTGCGCTGGCACTGCATGGCTGATTCACCACTTACTGTGTGGCCAGGCCTGTCCATCCATCTCAGCCCCTGAGTAAAGCAGGAAGGTCTTGGGGGGGAGGGATGAAGGGCTCTTCTGAAAATCTCCTTAACTAATTACTTCCTGGATAAATACAGCATCCTCCTTTTGCTACCCTATCTCTCTATGACCAAGAGTGTGAAATGATAGTTGTGTCCAAGGTGAATTTATAAAATATAATTTAAAGAACTCGTTCTTGGCAATATTTATTTTAAAACAAGCATCTTCATTTGTATATCCTTCTCTGTGTTCAGATCAGATCCTAACCATTGTTAGTAATCCATTGTTTGTTTCTGTATATGTGGGTCATTACAAAAGTTTTGGGATACAGAAAAATCAAGATGGGCTTGGCGGGGACAGAAACAGATGAAGCCGTGTCAGCAACCTGATAAGCCTGGCAAGTTGAAACCCGAACAGGTGAATCAGAAAGGACACAGTCCACTGTGATTCCTGGAAGTGAACATAGTCGGGTCCACACACCACAGTGTTCTCAAATTTTCATAGTGACAGACCAACATTTCAACCTTAGAACGTGTATGGGGAGAGTAGAGTAGAATATTTGGAATTTGGACCATCTCAGAAAATCTGAGGTGTGCTGTCATAGAGGTGTTGGGGTCTCCCCTGATGTGAATATGTGGACATGAGGAAATGGAGATGTGAATCGACTCACTCAGACGCAGGGCAGAGTGCACTGAGCTGGGTGGGTGCCCTGTCGTCCCTCCCTTCCTGTAGACATTATTTATTAATCCTCCAGTTTAACTGCTCATGGAGACATGGTTTTTCTGAACTCAATGTATATTTATCACTGACCCATTGGCATGAACTGCTTTCTGACTTTTATTATTAAATTTATGGAATATGATTTTTCTGTTTTGTTGACATCACCCAGAGCTCTTGGACCTCTTCCCGGGGTTCCTTCTTCTCAATGATTCCCTTCCACTTCCATTTCAGCAAGTTAAAATCCACTTCCATAGTCCAGTTCGCATGCTGTCAGTTCCAGAAAGGCCTTGATAAGTTCAGCTTTCAATTTGTTCTAGTACACTCCCTCTGAATTCACTTCAGATATTCCATTTGTCTATATTTTTAAATAGATTACTTCCCTGCTGTACTCAATCCTACAATATACACATAGTACAGTATCTGCAAAACAGTAATAGTAAGCCTTTAAGACGTACAGTATCTGTAGATAAGTGCTACAAAAATAATTGGTTAGAAAAAGGGCAGTGTTTCAATAAGTTGTTGATTCCGACCTGATTGAAGATAACCGGGTAATACCATGGTCAGGCAGAGGGAAGAGCAAGACACTAAGAAATATTGTTTTTGTTTATAAAGATAGCGTATGCTATATGGCAAATGACAGAATATAAATAAGAAAATAAGTATTACCCTTAATCCCACTTCTTAGTGATAAACATTATTTACCTTCTGCTGGGTTTCCTTCATCTAAAGGTCACAACATCTTGTAAATATTTCATAAAATCACAAAGCTGTATATTCTTTTTGGTTTTGCCAGGACTTCCCGTGAGTGATATTAACCACAGTTGTACAAAAGGGGAAAGCATTTGTCCTCTATCAGGACAGACCTCGTAATAACCTTTGTAAAAGTGGATTTATACAATATTTTGTAATTCTAATGAGAAAGCAATTGAGGGTGTTTCCATCTGGCCTCCTTTTTGTAAAATAGGAAATGTATTTATGCCAGTGTTTTTCTGGAATTTCTCATTTTCAGCCTCATTTGTGAAATATGTGTCTGACTTGCTGGGACCTCCTGACCCCACAGTTGTCATCATGGCCATGCTGACACAGCAGTGGGGTAGAGCATGTCCTTGCTGGCCTGGCCTTGCAGTTGCAGGTGGCCACAGGCTGCTGTGAGGTCAGCTGCTGATGTCAGGCAGCGTATCCCTGGGATTCCCCGCCCTCTTGCCCTTGACTGCAGCCTGCAGTTCACCACTGAGCTGGGATAGCCTGGTTTATACTGAGTTTGTAATCTTTTGGGGTCTTTCAGACACTTTTCTCAGTCACTTTGCTGATCCTTCTTTGATGCAAATTATAAATGAGCCACAAGAATAAATCTACACTAGGAATTTTGCCACTGCCTCAATTCACTGGAAATTAAAGCTGTTGCAACCTGAGGGTGTAGATAGGGAAAAATTTTTATCTAATTAAACTATGTTTTAACTATTACTCCAGAAGCATGAACATTTATACAATCTGCCATGTATCATTTTGCAAATTCTGTGTATCCACACAGCTCTGCCCAACACCAGAGTAACATACAACTGTCAGCAAAGAGTCCAGCTTCAGTTGAAAACACTCACTGAGTAATCACGTGTGTGATCTGCCTCAGCCACAGTACATTTAGGTAAATAGTGACTCTGATGAGCATAAATTGTATGACCTCCATTTCCTCATCTGCTAGATGAAGATAATAGTATCCCTTTTGGAGAATTGTAAAGTACACACAAAAATAATGTAGATGAGGGATATTGTGAAGTGTGTAAAGCAATATATAGATGCAACGCATAAATATTACTGCTTGAGGCATATTCAGGATTCCCCAAAGCCTGAAGCTCACTTCCCTCCACCTTACATACATCATGTCTCTTTTTTATTTCAACAACATAAAACTTCCAAGTAAAATACTTTTGCCCTTCGGAGAGTTCACTATGCCAAACTGATCTCGTTGCTCATTGAGATTTATTCATAATATCTTAGTTTTATAGATTTATTTGAACTGGAAACTTGGCAAATATAAGACAGCTTAAAATATCAATTACAAGCATCAATTATATAGAGGTTTTGCTACTCTATGGAAAATTTGCTCTGCCACAAGTTGGTTTGTTATATTTATCCTTCTCAAAACTCAATAATCAGAGATCTGCTCTTCATTTAATCAAAGATATGGCAGATGACAAAAGCCTCTTCTATAAAACAAGAAGGTATTTTGTATGCCATGAACAACCAAAATCATCAGAGAAGGGGAAAAGGTAATACCAAAAGGTAATAGAGAAGCAGAATTCTTTAACAACTGCTGTGTAGAGTATTTAACTCTGTTATTTGTTGCTTAAAATTGCATTGCTTTGGTAATCTAATCAATCAAACCATTATGGTCTCTAATATAAATGTAAATAAAATATTCCTTTCTTCCTACAGAATGAAAATGGGCCTAAGATAGAGAAAAGGCTTTAATAGCAGTATCTTTTTTTGTGTTTTTGATGCTGCTGTAAATGGTATCTTTAACATTTATTTCACTTCTATTTTATTTTCCTATTTTTTTTAAAATTCAGATAATATGAAGGTACAAACATTTAGGTTATGTTGTTTGTGTTTCTAAGGTAAAGTTCAAGTTGTAGTTGAGGCAGTTGAGCCCTTCACCCAGAGGACGTGCTGCGCACCCTCACGGTGTGTCCGTCAGGAGAGAGCTTATCAATACCCTCCCTCCTCTCCTTTCCTCTTTATCTCCTCCCCTCTTCCCCACTTGAATGTATTTGTGTTATTCTGTCATATAGGCATGTAGCTGTTTTTCTTTTAGTTTCATATTAGTATTGAGTGCATTGGATACTTTCATTTCCATTCATGTGATACTTTACTAAGAAGAATGTGTTTCAACACCATCCAGGTTAATACAAAAGATGTGAAGTCTCCACCTTTTTATAGCGGAATAGCATTCTATGGCACACATATACTACAGTTTGGGCATTTGGGTTGCTTTCATGCCTTGGTAGTTGTGAACTGAGCTGCAGTAAACATTCTAATGCAAATGTTGTTGTGATGAAATGATTTCTTTTCTTCCAGGTAGATACCTAGTGATGGGATTGTGGGATCAAATGGAATGTGTACATTTAGCTCTTTGAGGATTCTCCATACTTCTTTCCATAAAGCCTGTATTAGTCTGAGTCCCATGAACAGTGTAAAAGTGTTCCCTTCTCTCCACATCCATGCCAACATTTGCAGCTTTGAGATTTTGGCATGTGGGCAACTGTGGTATCTTGAATAAGACCTTTGGAAGCTTGAGAGGAATCCTTAAGGGGTCATCATTAAGGTGATCACATATCTGAAAAAGAGGAGTGGAGTGAGAGGAGTGGTGAGAGATGGAATCACGAGACACCGGCTAATCTGTAACACGTTGTGCAGCTGCATTTGTCGCTTTTAAATGAAAGCATACAGATCTAGGCTTCTAGACTCAAAGAGGCTGCAGAGAGAAATGGACGCCTCTTGCCTTAACTTGAGCCTGAACCAATGAGAAGAGGACATCAGTATTGAATGCTGTGCCGAGGGATAGTGTTAGTGTCAAGCATCCAGAGGAGAGTGATAAAAAAGATCAGGAATATTAAGAAATTTGTCCTTTCTGTCATTGATTGAGTTTCTAAGATCATTTCCTTCTCGCCTCTAATTCTGTCATGCACGGGGGAGTGTACCACAATAGCTGTATGTGATTGTGTGTGCTGAACAACGGCAGTGATGGATTTTTTATTCATTTTTTATTATATTACCTAGGAACAGAACATGAGACTAGAGCCAACAGAATTTTTTTATTGTTCCAAATTTAATTTCAGCATCAGGAATTGGTATATAAAAAGGAAGTGAATCTAGAATCAGAAGCAAAAGTGTAATAGCAAAAAAGAAGCCCAGTGACAGCATCGTCTTATGAACACGTATAAAAGCTTGGTACTGTGAGAAGAAGAATGTATTACACACACCCCATTAGTTCTTATCTTCCCTTTAAAAGTTATTTATTGCTATGTTAACAGCCACCCCAAAGTTGGCTTCTTTAATCAGCAGCTATATCATTATCTCAGTTAGGTGAGTTATAATTTGGGGCAGGGCTGGGCTGGACAGTTTTCTATTTGTTAGTAGTCAGCTGGTGAGGGTGGTTTTTGGTGGAGGTGGCTAGAAGGAGGGGTCCAGCTATGGTTGTTGATGGGTTACCAGCACACAGTCTTTCCTAGATGGGCAGTGTCCGGAGTCAGGGCCCTTAGAGAGCGTGGTCCAAGAGACAGATGATAGAAGCTGGCAGTTTTAGGCCTGGGCCCAGAGACTGGCAAAGTGTCACCTTCAGTGCCGTCTTTTGGGCAAAGTGTTAGCGAGTGTGACCAGGTTCAAGGGCAGACCACATCTCAGTGGTGAAGAGTAAGAAGAGTTCTCATCAATCTGCAATTGTGCCACGGGCCTTTTCTTTCTAAATATAAATATGTGTTTCATGAGGGTACCTAATAGCTATATTTTCTCTTAGTTTATAGTAACTCTTCATCCATCACACTACCCTGCTTTATCCTCACTCTAATCTCTTCTCCAGCGCTGCTGAGAGGGTTTTCACGCCCTTCTGATAACAAAGTGGTTTCCAGCCCCTTAATTTTACCTCCTTCCCTTGCCATCTTCTCAGCTAACCACATCCCCTTCAGGCTTTCCAAGCTTCCTTCATCTGAGTAATTCCTAGTTACCCTCCATTGCACAGCTCCTCTAAAAAGCTTTCCCTCAAACCTCATCCCTCATCCTCCTGCGCCCTCACCTGTTCATTCATGTACCCATTCAATTATCTGTTGAATAGATATTTACTGAGGCACTAGTCTCCACCCAGGTAATTACAGGAGAAAAAGAAGCTGCCAGTGAATAATTAGTCTCAAAAGCTACACTGAGGATTTGGGTCTCCGGGTGGTGCATGGTGGTGTGTTTTGGACCCTTGACCACCCCCATGTGCTATCAGCATCTCAGAGTATGAGCAGGTCCAGCCTCAGTCGGCAGCTCTCATTCCACAAGACCTCCATGGAATGGTGTTTATTTCCTTGTGCCAGCCATCCGGCCCTCCCCTCGCATCTCCAGCATCGGAGGGGAAAAGAGAAAAATTGCCTGGCTCAGTGAAGTCTGAGGGAGGTTTTAGCAGGGTGTTTAATAGCTGGGTTGGAATTCAATTTTGAACTTTCCTGCTGTGGCAGTTAAATACGAGGCTTTATACTACCACTTCTCTTTCATTCTTTTCAGCTATATTTTCACTCAAAGGTTTTTTCCCAGGTCATGAAAGCAACCAAATGGAAGAAAAATCAATAAAAAGTTTTTAAAACAGCATCAAATACGTGTTCTACCAAATATCATTGTTACAACATAGAATGAGGTTGGGTCCTCAGAAATTACCATGTCAGATTTGGGGATTGCTTCAAATATTCTATCTTAAATGTTGGTGGAATGAATGCATAACTGTCGTTAGAACAGAGCAAAATAATATTAGCAAGAAATAAATGCAATTATAAATAGTAAGCCACATTTATCTAACATTCATATAATTTAATGCTTGTCAGTAATAATTTGAAATTGATTATAACAGTATAGCAAGCTAGACAGTGACAATGTGATCATAAGCACATACAAGAAAAATCTTTAGGAATTATGATCCTGTGGAAGGGTGATTTGATAAAATATTCTATAGAGAAACGCTCATTTCCTTTAGGACAAAAAGGTGCAAAGAATTTCAAGGAAAAAGATATTAAGAGGACCATATTCCAGACATAGAGAAATACATGAGCAGAGGAAAATTGGAAACAGAAAATGTTTAAGGAGCATTAAGGTCTAAACAAGACAATAAAAAAAGATGGGCCTTGGAAACATACTTGGGCATCATATTGAGGATTGTTTGGGTCTCATCCTCATAAGTTTTTAGTTTAGAAATGAATGGGACGCTACTGAAAATTTCAGAGAAATTATGGGTGTTTTTACAGCTATGATTGTTGCCTGAGCTGGAGTTAAGAGAGAGTTACCAGAACTTGGGAGCTGAAGGAGAGCCGTGAGTGGTAGGAGAGAGGAGTCACATGGGACAGTGACTGAAGTGGCCACAGGATTTTCAGCATCTCTTGATGGGGCTGATGGGGCAAGGGGCGGCCATGTGGTGCTGAAGCTCATGAGCAGAGGGTAGTGTCAAAAGTGTCTCTAAGGGTGAGAACTTTTCATAGGAGAACATAAAATAAGGTCACATCATTTGGAGCAAACAAAATTCACTACTTAGTAGTATTCAGAACTTAGCGGGGTATACGTTTAGGACTGGTGGTAAACATTAACTTTCCACGTAATGTTTGTTTACTCGAAAATAATTTTCTTTGGTCTTCTTGCACCACATAATGTGTGAAGTTTGGCAACACAGATGATTTACCCCATTAGTCTAAGAGAACACAGATAAGTTTACGTAGAAGGCATGAAACATCTCGGGCAAGTATCAGAATCAGCACTGTCAGACAATCAGGCCAAGTTCCTTTTGAAAACCTCTAAATTGTCATTTCTTGCTTATCTAAAGAACTGGACACGGCCATCGTCATCATTGTACATTTTTTGAGTTATTATTTGCTAAGCATCAAGTAATTTGTATTAAAGATATTTTGTGATTTAATTCTAACAGAAGGTACTATTCATAGTCCCTCTTTCAGATATAGAAGCTGAGGCTCAGGTAGGATGAAGAACTCACTCAAAGACACTCATGTTCCTTCACAGTGAAGTATAGCAGAACCTCTGTAAGTTGACCACCCAGGGGACTATAACAACCTGGCAACAGTCGGAGGTGGGCAACATAGGGAACTCTCACTGACTACATGTGGTGCATGTCCGATCTATGAAATTGGTCAACTCAAGGTGGTCAGCTATGGAAGTTCTATTTCAGTATAGTGAGGATGCAGACAGTGAGTGAGGGTTGAGCCCAGAATCCATTTTTAACCCCGTACTTTTTTGTTTCTGGTATCATGTACCCATAGGATATTTTGTTTCCTGATGGGGAAAAAAAACTAACTGGACTACATGAGGTATAAACTGATGACCGAACCTCAAATTCTGTGTTTTAACCGGCTAAACTAATCACCGATACATTAGCACACTATTGCATAGCTATATTTTCAAGTCATTCAATAAAATCCTGATGACTGGGATTATCTATACCTTCACAGAGTTTACTGAAAGCAGCTCTTGCTTTAACACTGTAAGAAGGGAATATAGAAATGCACTTTTGGGCGGCGCCTATGGCTCAAGGAGTAGGGCGCCGGTCCCATATGCCGGAGGTGGTGGGTTCAAACCCAGCCCCGGCCAAAAAACCAAAAAAAAAAAAAAAAAAAAAAAAGAAATGCACTTTTATTAAGATCAAAGTTGGGTTTCTGCCGCTAGATCCACTCTCTAGGTCAGTGGTTTTCAACCTTCCTAATGCTGCTATGTATTTTCATTGTTACAAAGGGGCCACAACCCACAGGTTGAGAACTGCTGCTATAGATCCTTAAACCAATGACCAATGTCTCAAAATTTCTGTAATTTTAAGAATATTAAGACACAAGCACTTGGGAAAGAAGAAGAATTATAATATCAGCATGGATTATTTGCCTGATTTTGAACTTCAAAAAATTTGCTTCATTATAGGATATAATCCTAGAGGATATCCAAAGAATCCATTGGGAAACACAGGAAATATTTTGGGAATTTGTAAACCATTCACTTCCAAGAAAACTTCACAAAAGTATCTGTGAGAAGTCTAGATAAGGACTAAACAAGGGCATCCCTCTTATGCAAAGGCATGAGTCTGTTAAGGTTGGACAGGGCTCTTAACCCACATATTTGTTCTGCTTTAGGGAGCAGCTTCTCCACCAAGAGCTGGAATTAGCTCTCACTGCTCTCTTTCATAGGTGGCTCACACTTCAGAGGCTTTCACCTCAGTAAAACCTAGACGATGTCAGAGTAAAGATGTATTTGTCCTATTCCCTGTAGGTGTGTGTGCACTCCGCAAAGCCTTGGTGTAGTCTGGCTGAAATTTGGAGTCCTAGGAAATTCAGTAGAAATGTGTAGTGCTTAGATATGTCAAGCAAAGGGGCTGACACTTGGAGAACATTCTGCAAACAAACCTCCTGGATTCCAAACAATGATTCAAGCTTGTAAGACCACAAGGCCTTGCATTTAGGAAAATAGGTACCCAGCAAAATAACCGTAGTTCTTATCTTAGGTATCTGACTTCCAGTGTTACACTGAGCAGCAGTAAAGTGGAAGAGGTAAACGGAACAGGTGTGCTCACTGGTATCTGAGTCTTAGCCTCTCATTACAAAAAGTGCTTTCTAGTTTAAAAAGAAAAGTCACCTTTTATAGTAAGAAGGCTGTGAACAGCTCAAGCTGTGCCTAGTATTTCCTCCAGGTGTTCATGAACTCAGTGGTGATACTATCAACAAAAGACAAATAGCAAAGCAAACGCTGAGCTGGGGCCCTCCTGGGGCCGCCCCTGGAACCTCCTGCCCTCTTTGTTTTTGGGCCTGGCTGAGTTCCAACTTTGAGCCACCATAAAACTCTCCTGGTAGCATTTTAAGGCATTTAAAAGGATGTTCCTCATAATATGTTCTATTACAGCAGTGGTCGTTATTGTTGTTATTTCTTACTTAGTAGCAAGAATGAAATCTCCCTTGGGATATACTGAGAATGGACTGAGAATTACTGAGGGGTGGATCAGAGTAGCCCACTTCGTTTTCTGAGAAAGGCAAGCTCACTTGCCATTCGGTGTCCCAGTCGCCAACATCCTCACATCTTCCTCTGGCAGAAGTGATTGTTCTAAGACTCTGGAGGCAGAACATGGGAGATAGAACCAAATGTTCTATGAAATAGCATTATGGAAGATAAATTCTATTTAAAAACTAAAGTGATTGTTTCCCAATTGTCCTACAGATTCATTTACTGAAATTTAGTCTTCTCTTTCCCAAATGAATCAACAGTGCTTAAAACAGAGTAAGACTTACATTCATGGTACAGATGGCCAGGAGGAAAGTGGAGAGGTCACTGGATCTGTCTACACAGCTCTGTTAGACCACATTCGATCTGAGAGAGCCTTCCGGACATCCTCACGGCTCACCTTGGGACACTTCATCTTTCACGCATGTGTCTCAAACTCAGCAGGCTCTTCTCAATAAACTCAAATGCTGTATTTAGATGCTTTTGCTCCAGTCCTAACCTAAAAAAAATATGATTATATATTTTGCCATTTGTAAATTCCTACCATATTTAAGAATATTTAAAATAAATATTTGCTCACATATTTACTGGGTCATCTACTTGTGGCAATACAATTAGCATATGGTTTATTAGCAACTTACTATAGGGCAGACTTCTATAGACTTGGAGAAAACGATTTCAGTTTTCCAGGGCACTGTCACACACACACTCGAGAATAAGGATGTTTGGTTTCCCACTCTAGACATCTGACGTTGTTATCCTGCTGTGGCCTCTTTCCCTAGTGGGTATGACCACCTCTCTCCTGGGCTATATTGTGTCTTTACTAGTGACCCCACCTTGGACTTTGGGGATGGACATTGCTTCCCAAATTTCTTACACCATAGATAGAAGGAGCAAGTTTTAACTTATACAACATTTGACTGAATGTATCAAGGTAACAGAAGTCATTTACACAGGAAAAATAATTAACAACTGCTCCTGGAAGCTATTCCTAACTTCTAGACCCCACTTGGTCTCAGAGTTTTTACCTGATTTGTGGCCAGTCTCCACGTGTGGCAGGTCCATCGAGTGAGTGTCATCTCCTGACATGTCTCCTCCTTTCAGAGCTTCTCAGGTCCCAGAGAATCAGAGCTTTCTCCCCCCCCCCCCCCACAGCTTCAGCTCTTTGGGGATTCGTGTATTCACTTGCTTTGGCAGCACACCAGTTCTCACTAAAAGGAAACTTTGACTTCTGAGGGTGTAATAAAACGCAGAGGGACCTGTACAGCTGTGCGCGGGTACACTGCACAAGTGTTCCCTTGAGTTAAGAGGGCAGCCTTCATAGCTTAATCATGTGGTTACGTAATTGAGAGCCAGAGGCTACACTCCCCAGGCTCTATATCTATGTAGAGTCAAGGGACCAGTTTATTCTTGTAATTTAAGTAGACATGTCACCTGTCCCTTCCTAGCTAGTTGAATAGGAAATAGGTGTGTCTTTTCCACCCTGTCTTCTTCCTCTGTCAATTGGAAAAATAGAACCAAAAGGTTAAGGCTTTGTGAGGTCACAATGCCCAACGAGCTTGGGTCCTGGAATCTCTTTGGACAGGAAAGCCACCAGATGACCAGAACCCAGAGGCATAAACAAGTCAAATAATACTGTCATAAGGAGTTGAGGTCCTACTATTTGTTTTTTAGAGTTGTTAGTGTGAGTAGAACTAATTCAGACTGCTGAAATCTGCAGAAATATATCTTTGTATATTTATAGGAATATCTTCACTTGAAATGTTCCCTTCATTCGGGTATTTTCCGTACATAAGCATAACTTTAAAGTACTCTCTAAATCGGTCTTTTGCAGTAAAAAGCAAAAAAAAAAAAATCCATGAATATAAATACAGAAAATCACCCATAGATAAATTGCATTTTTTATTAGAGAATGCATAAATCCTGAAATTACAGGAACTTGACTTTCACAGCAGAAAGTCCAGGGTCTCTTTGCACTGTAACCTTACTTGTTAAATTAAAACCAAACCTTTCTTTGTCCTATTTCACTTTGAGTTAAACTGTGTGTCTATTGTTTGCCTTTCTAAGAATGATCTGTTTCCTACACATGTTGAGATTCGTTTTCCAAGACACCCTAAATTCTCGACCCTCATCTTCATTGTGGAACCCTGAAGTCTGGGCTATTGGGAAGCTCTGTACCATTTCCTGAGTGTGAAGGGCTGACCCAGAGCTGACCCAGAGCTGACCCAGAGCTGACCCAGGGCTGCCAGGCACAGAATATGGTCTAAGATGAATTGAACTCTCCTTCATCCCAAAGGGAAATAAGAAAGTTTGCAGCTGCAGTGAGATTGGCAGGGAGAAGAGGGGCTCTTTCAGGAATTCATCTGATTTTGAAAAATAGCATCTTAGGAAGAAAGCCTTTTAAAAAGATAGGGAGTAAGATAACATTCTCAGAATACTGTAAAATAAGAACTGATTTTCATAGGACTTGAATGACTAAATCATCTCATTGCTTTACAGTCACACAAGGGAGGTGGCAGAATAATAGAATTTGGGAGCCGGAGAGCTGCTCTGAGGACTGTTCTGCCCCCACAGGTCTAAGCCAGAGGCCTGAGGACCCCTTGCTCTGTTCAAACACATGTGCTTTCAAATATGTATTGATTTAATAAGTGTGGGGGTGTTTTTGGTGGAAACAGTGTTTACTATTCATATATTTCATTTTATGCTTCTTAGCAAAAAATAATAAATCTTTAAAAGTTATGTTTTCAAATTATAGACAATTATAGACAAAATTATAGACCATTAGAAGCTGTCATTTTCATTAGCCATATATTCTCCTCAGCCTTTTGGACCGTTTCTTTAGTAAAGTTCTTAATAGGGAAATTTACATTTAATGAATGCATTTTCAACACCATTTTTAAAATTTTTAAATTACCTTTAAAATGTTTGTTCTTTCAGTGTACAGTAGAATTTTCACACAAGTATAAATCTGTGTGGCTCCTACCATTGTCTGAACTCAGAACTCTGCCCTCACCCTGAATCCTTGCTGCTGTCCCTGTACAGTCAACCTGCCGGCCCTTCCCTTCTGGAACCGACTGATCTGGTCCCCATCACTGCAGTTCTGGCTCTGTGAGAATGCCACATGAATGGCCCCACAGAGTTGTGACCGCTGAGATTCCCTCCTTTACTCAGTGTGGAGCCTTTGAGAGTCACCCACTTTGTGTGTCCACACTTGGTCCCTTTCTGTTGCTCAGTGGTGTGTACTGTGCCTGCACCACAGTGCCCTGGACCATTTACTCACTGGACATTGGGACATTTGGGGAATCGAGTGGCTGTGAGCATTCATGTCCTGGTTTAGTGTGAACATAGGTCTCCATTTCTCTCTGTTTTCAAAATTGAGTTATTTTGTTCATTCTCCTATCGTAAACTTTCCCCTGTGACCTTCCACTCTCCCACATCTCCAGGCCTCTGATTTCATGGTTGATTTGTTGGGTTCTTCTTTTTACTTTGATGTATTTATACATACATATGTATTTTTTCATACTTACTTCTTTGGTTTTTCTTGCCAATCTTGTCTCCAAATATGGCTTTTATGGACATAAACCAGAAGGTTAGGTTCTTCATTTAAATTCAAATCCGTCAATAAAGATATATATTTTTATTGCCTAATGTCAGTTCGACAAAGGCAGGCACTGTATCAGATGTGAACTTCATCCACTCATGTTTGGGAGGTGACTTTTCAGGAAAGACTATAAAGAAGGAATCAAAGGAGCCTGGAGGCTTAGCCAGGATATGAAGGCTCCGAGGAGAGGAGGGAGTAGTGGCTAGTGCAAAGTTATCAGGCTTAAGGGGTCGAAGGGCCAAGTGGGGGTGAGAATTATTTGAGTGAGGTTGCTAGAGGAATGGAGCTGAGGCTGGGATTTGATGCTCAAAGGATGCTTGAGGATCATGAAGAATATGGTCCAATTTGGGGAATGACAGGTCTACACCAGCGGTTCTCCACTGTCACAATGTATTGGGATCAACTGGGAAAATAATGTAAATACAGTTGCCCAGCCCCAACTCCTGGAAAAGCTAACTTTGTCGGATATAACCAGAACAACTGGCAGGGATTGAAAGCCATTGGCATATGGTGTAGCCACAGGAAGAGAAGGTGAAGTAGAGAGGAGGGCAAGACCATCTAGTGTGAGGGAAAAAACAGAGAGAGGTCGGTTTGGGCGGATGAATGTTTTACGTGAATATTCTGGTCATAAAGCATCGTAACAAAGTAGTGTTACAAAGTAAGAAAATGTTCCCAGTGCACAGTAAGGGGAAGCGCTGCACACAGTGGTAACCCAGAGGGGTGAGGGTAAGCTCTAGCCCTCAGCCGCTCTCTGCTGATAGTGCAGGGAGGTAAGTCCCGGGAAGGGCCACAGGCTGCCGCTGCGGAGTCCTGACATTCATGTTTGAATGGCATCTACCAATCAGGCAAAGATTTTTCTTGAAATTGAAATCTGAGTAATAAATCTCGTTGTTAATGTGAAGCAATTTTAGAAGGTAGGTTATTATTGCATTTTTAACTAATAGGTTCCAAATGCATGGAAACATTTCATTTGAAAGATTTTTTTTTATTTCAGAATATTAAAGGGTACATGTATTTGGTTACATGAATTGCTTTCGTATAGTCCAAGTCCAAGTTACAAGTGTGCCCATCACCTGGTTGTGTGTATCCTACCTGTTAGCACAAACTTTTAGTTCCATGCTTTTTAAATGGTACAGATACATGTATTTTCATAACGGGCACAATTTTTAAAAAAAAAAACCATAAAGCAATGAAAATATTTCCAGATACCTATGTTTATAGTGCTTGCTCTGAAGTCTAAGTTCTTTTTTAAAAAATGTTTCTGTACCTGGTTAAAATTGCATCTCTCCTAATAGAATGCAATAACTATTTTTTTCCCTAAAATATCTTATACTTTGCACTTCTACTGGCAGTCATTTGATGCCACAGAAAGCCCACATGGCACTTACATGCAAAATGTTAAAACTGCTCCCTTTATAAAGCATTGCTATCTGCTGGAAAATTTTCTTTGGAATAAAGACTCATAAGTTAGTAAATTATGAATCATATGCATGTAATGTAAATGGTGGCCCCTATAATGTTTAATGCATCATATATACAATCGTATGTGGTGGCTTTGAAAAGATTAGCAAGTTTAGTAAAGGAAAAGTGAATAACTCTACGTACTTCAAAGGGTTTTTTTGGTCCCTCTCCCCAACAAGATCTCCATCTATTACCCAGGCTGGATTGCAGTGGTGTAATCATGGCTCATTGTAACCTTGAATGTCTGGGTTCAAGAGAACCTCTTGCCTCAGCTTCCTTCTTGTAGCTGTGTGTCTGCAGGCACACACTAGCACTCAGCTAATGCTTTAAATTTTTTTGTAGAGATAGGTGTCTCATTGCATTGCCCAGGCTGGTCTGGAACTCCTACCTTCATGCCTGACCCTTCCAAAGTGCTGGGGCCACCAGTATTTTAATCACTCCCTATTTTGTTCGAACTAAGTGGAAAGTCTACTATATTATAGAAGTCTTGTTTTTATAGAATTATTGACCTTGGTGACACCTGTAGCACTTTTTTACTTCCATCTTCAATTTCTTTGCTCAGCGTGTTTCCTGTAAATCATACGATGAATGAATTCTCTTTCAGCACTTCCTCTGTTACTGTTTTGATTAAATCTTTTTCTCTATCAAGATAGCTCCCTCCATCAGTTCTTAATCACCCAATATAACCATTAAATAATATTTTTTAATCCAGGAAACTACTTGTTTTGAGACCGTATTTTGTTAACAGTGCAACTCTACTTAATGGCTTACAAAAATAAGGTTCTCCTGTACTTCATTATTGGAAGAGGATATAAAAATAGTACAAGCTGACATGTGAGAAAACATATATATCCAACTGTATAGCAAACCACCTGTACTGTATTTAACATTTGCTTCTTCAAATTTCCATATGTCTTTCAACGGCAGTTTCTGGCAAAGAAAGGTATTCTAATCTATTACCTTATTGTTTTCTTCATAAGATTTCAATCATTTTCTGTTGCAGGAGGAAAAAATGTTTCCCTAAAGTTTGTAGCTTTTCTTCTTTCTCTATTTAAAGATCCAAACAAAATAAAACAAGAAACTCAAAAGAGACTTCTAGATTTAAACTTCATGAAAGCCTGCCTTCACATTTTCAGTGCTCAGCTTTTAATTACGGTTTCACATAAATACTAGCTAAAATCTCAAGTACTTACTCCCTTAGATTGAGATTTATTATTAATGATAGTGGATGTAAATCTATACTTCATATAATCATTTATCCCTGTAAGTTAAAAATTTAATTATTCTTTTTTCCATAATAATGTGATACATGAATAGAACATACATGAATTAGAATGTACTCAGCTTTCTCATTTTCTTGCTTACATTATTAGTATTGTTTCAGTGTTTTGCAGTTTCTTTGCAGGAAACTATTTAAAGCACTTGTGGTGAGAAGATTCACTTCGTTAAACCTTAGAGACACATGTCGCTCAATTCTGCAAGTACAAACCATGATTAGATGGCACAGTAGTTGGGAAGAAACAGATCTGCCACCTTCTCTGGGAAGGGAGCCTGCTGCCCCCACACACTGTGCACGTGTGGGGGACAGACCGCATGAAGGACAGAGCCAGTTTCATCTGCATGGTGAATATCAGTAAAAATTATGTATAGAGATTCTCATTTTTTCTTGTATGCCAATAAGTTAATTCAGAGAATGTTAGTCTACAGAAGGGCTTGGCCTTCTTTTTATAGGATGGACAACTAAACTATCAAGTGAAACCTCCTGCATTGTCTCTGTAAATCTAAGTAGAAGCCAATTGCCTCAGCTCAGACCAGTGCCTCTGGTTATTTGATGTGCACTCAGATGCACTGGGCACTGAAGCAGCACGCATTGTAGCTGCAGCAGGCCTCAGGTGGAACCTGAGAGTATGCATTCCTGATAAGCTTCTAGTTAACACAGTTGCAACTGGTCTGCAAAACATTTATGAGTGGCAGAAGTATCGACCAATGCTCTATAAACTATGGTTAATGTTTTTTGTGAATAAAGTTTTATTGGAACACTCATTTATGTATCCTCTAGTGCTATTCTCTGCTGCAGTGACAGGATTGAGTGGTTGTGACAGAGACCTCAGAACCTGTAGGATTTCAATAAGTTTATTATAAAACCCTGGCATAAAAGCTTCCCTTGCTCAGCCAATAAATGTAAATTTCATATATAGATCTACACGTGGATAACCATCTGTCTAGATTCATGGAATCCTGTAGATTCAGAAGAAGTGCAAGAACTAATTTCATTGAATCATGTGATCAGCTAAACTATAAGAGCATTCTCTTATGAGTAGATTAGCTATTTCAAAGAAATTATAGAAAGCAAGAATAATGAAAATAAATTACTTGAAAAAAGAATTTTCATTAGTATTAAAATCTTGTAGTCAAAATAGAGCCTTCACAAAGTTGCATATCCAGCATTTTAGGGTCACATAAAGTAAAGTGAATATGTGGGGCAATTGAGTTGAATTATATTAAATACAGTTGGATTTAATATCCTTTGCTAGCTAAATATGTCACAGTAGAATTTTAAAAGGAAAGTAAGCTGCAAAATTCATTCAGTTCATAGCAGCGGTCTGCTGAGTATTGTCATAGATTTTGAAATTTCATTTTCATGCTATATAAACTCACAGACCTACTTAACTGGTGGAGTTAGTTGATAATATTCATCTTCACAAAAATTACTGCACTGGAAACATACCAATGCACCTAAAAACATGAACATCTTATTTCATCAATGCATTTTTCATGAAGCTGTAAAATACATTAGATGATAATTCAGGGCCTTTGTGCCATGTGAGAAACAAACCCCAGAATGAGTGGAGCTAGAATAGCCAGGTAACTAAATGCCAGTTAATTGAATGTTAGATGTAATGTCACTTTCTGTTCACTCCATTGAGTTTTCAGGAGTACAGAAGGGAAATGATTTTTCATTATTCTATGTAAGCCGCTTCAGTGTTTTCTGATACTACTAATAGGTAAATGTTGGTAACCAGTCTGCAGTGTTGTGGTTCAGATGTTACATTTGTGAAACACGGTAACATCAAAATTTAGGAAATTTACTTTATTCATTTATGATTCTCTACCAAAAATATTTGTAAATCTTTTGGTTAAATATTAATTACACTCTATCCCCCCCAATCTCTATTTCTTCATATGTAAGGCAGGTTTTAAAGGTATATGAATACATATTCAGAGTTATTTCTTAATTCAGCCTTGCCAGTTTTCATATATTTACTTTGGTACAGAACTGAGAGGAAATAGTTAAAACACGTATGACTCCAGTGACTACACCCTCTCCTATAGTTATTATTATAAAACTTGAGAAGACTTAGGTTGATCTTTATTTACTTTAAAATCCAAACTCAGGGGCAGCGCCTGTGGCTCAGTGAGTAGGGCGCCGGCCCCATATGCCGAGAGTGGAGGGTTCAAACCCGGCCCCAGCCAAACTGCAACCAAAAAATAGCCGGGCGTTGTGGCGGGCACCTGTAGTCCCAGCTTCTCGGGAGGCTGAGGCAAGAGAATCGCTTAAGCCCAGGAGTTGGAGGTTGCTGTGAGCTGTGTGATACCACAGCACTCTACCGAGGGCCATAAAGTGAGACTCTGCCTCTAAAAAAAAAAAAAAAAAAAAAAAAACCCAAACTCAGAATCCCTCTGAACTGGGACAACTGATAAAAAGCTGACTGGAACAGGCAGAGATTATTCCCTGCTGGGAAACCTGGAAAGAGGCTGCCTCCTCCCCTAGGGGCTCTCTGCCCCCTCTTGCCCTAGGACTCTTGCCGCCCCCTCCCTCCAAGGGCTCTCTGCCCCTCCCCCCAAGGGCTCTCTGCCTCCTCCCCTAGGGGCTCTCTGCCCCCTCCCCCAGGACTCTCTGCCTCTCACACCTTCCCTAGTGAGGCCAAGCGGCCTGTTGATGCTTGGAGGTGGGGCCCTCCATCCTCATCAGGCTCTGTGTGTTTATAGCTTTGACAGAAACTATACCCTTTCACCTGTGGGGAAAATGCTAGTGTGACAACACAGAACGAAAAGGCACAAATGAAAAGGAAGGAAACCATGTGATCCTCTTACCTGCATAGAGATGAGAAGTGCTGAGCTGGAGTTCCACGGCTTAGGCATCTTTTGTTATGTTTTTGTGTCTAATTTTATGTTTCCTGTTTCCGTCTAAGAATTAAGGCAATTAACAGGGCTCTCTACGGCTATTCTGTAGAATCTGCTAACTACATGGGTGATTGTTCACCCACCAACAGTCATATTTTGAAGCCCAGGGAGGGTGGAATGGACCATTAGGTCGGTTTCAGATTCCCAGCTCTGCTTTCTAGTATTCCTGTACGAGCTGGCCTGCTGCCCTAATCCTCAGCATCGGAAAGGAAAAGGACATGGGCCAGGTGTTCCAGAACATCTTGGAAACTCACAGGAAAGCCAATAAGCCTTAGGAGACAAAGGAGCAAAGATGTCCAGGCTGTCTGTTTTCAGTGGATCTTTGAGCCTGATGTCTTTATCTATAAAGTGGGACAGTTATCTGTAGTCCTCCCCTCTCCATTGCATTGTCATGGGGCTCTACTCTAAGGAGGCACTAAACATATTCTGTAAAGGAGAGCCCTATTCTAAGAGACAATAAAGTTTAAAGACAAAGTTTTCCACTTTTGTAAGACTGTTGTTGGCTGAGTGTAGAACATCAGATCCTCCTGGAGCTTCCATTTTGCAGAGCCGCTCCCTGTTTTCCAGGCCTCTTCCCTCACGCAAGCAGGAAGCTGTACTTGCACTTGCGTCCAAAGAATCAGGTCATTTGTGAGGACTGTGAAGGACTCTGCTCTGAGCCTCTTGGCCCCACTCTGGGAGGCACACTGGGCTGACCAGAAAGATCAGTCCCCGGCACGAGCATCTCCTTTTCCTGATGCCGTAGTTTACACATAGATCCCCCTCTGAGTATTACCTGTTCTGCAGAGCAAAGGGGGACAAAAGCTTCCTGCTCCTCTGAAAACAATACAGTTACTGCTGGCAAGCGGGGATTGGATTCCAGCATCTGTGTCTGTTTTCAACAGCTGCCTGACTGCTGCTGCGTCTCCGAATAGGGAGCCCTCAGGATGCCAGGTGCACTCCCAACACCTGCTTTCCAGTGAAACTCGTTTGGAGTACTTACCAGAATGTGGTCGGAGCCCTGAGGAAGGGGTGGAGGGCAGAAGATGGGCGGGGCATCGATGAGACCCTGCTCTCTACTTTTTAGATGCTCTAGTGCCGTTTAAAGGTTTGGTTTCTGTATGAAATATTTATTTAAAAAGCAAGTTTTCAAATTGGAGGAAAGGTCTGTGTAACTGTTTTTCTCTTCTCAAAGTACTGTTTGAAGTAACTAATCAGGTGTTAAAAGGGGGAAACAATCACATAGGTTCTTAGAATCCTAAATATCTGGCTGAATCTAAAGGATTTCCTGGACACTTTTTCAGAACAAGTGCCACTGCTCTTTCTGGCTGTCCTAAAACACAGATTAGGTGTCTTTTGTTTTTTCCACGATCTCTACTGACTCTTCAATGGAAACAAAAGTAGGGGAAAGTAAGTTAATGTCCAGGAAGGGTGTTTTTCTCATGCAATACTGGGCTGGAGAAATATACATGGCCCTCCTTCTGAACAGGTGATGCCTTTGCCTGGCCCATGGGGACTGAGACCCAGAGTACTCCAGCCTCCCACCATCCATCCTGTGAGCCAGTGCTCGGCCCAGGCATGAGACTGCAGCCACACTGGCTTTCCGAAGACACATATTAAAAATGCCCAGATGTCTCACTTATAGAGAAAAATCCCCTAACTCTAGTGTCATGTGAAGAAAAAGATAGACATGCAGAGATCTTTATCACTGATTATATAAATTACCCATGTACTGGGTGGCGCCTGTGGCTCAAAGGAGTACAGCTCTGGTCCCATATACTGGAGATGGCAGGTTCAAACCCAGCCCCAGCCAAAAACTGAAAAAATAAAATAAAATAAAATTACCCAAGTTCTGACATTTTCCGAAATGAAGACAAATATGATCCTATCTCTCAGTGCTATGGAGCTCTACATTTATGCTCTAAATGTACATGTTTAAAAATATAATTATGTAAGGATGGCCAGAAATGGAAATTTTTATGATATATCCTAGAACATGTTATCTAACAAAGAAAAACACATGCATCGTATACATATGCCATGCGGCATACAGGATTTTTATTTCATGAATGATGTTTTTGCTTTTAAAATATAAAATATTGAAATTCATTGTCTATTATCATTTTAATAGAATATTTTAGAGATAGCAGTAACTACATATAACACTGCCATGAATGTGTTCTTCTAAAATTAACCACGAAAAAAGCACAAATTCGGTACATTTCCATCCCCAGCTACTGTTTACACTGCATGTAGTACCAGACTCCAAGCTTCTCTCCTGAGGAACCATATATTTTGACAGAATTTCCTTTATCCTGTACACTTTCCTCCACTTCTAATGTGCATATGCCGAAAATGTAGACAAGAGAAGAAAATGGCAAGCTGTTGCTATCTCCATACCCTGCAGATTTGAAACAAAAAAGAAAGGCTTTAACATAGATTGTAATTATGTAAAATGGTATGATTTTACTTTGATTACCTAAAATAATAATTAGAAAGGTTGAAAATGAAAAAAAGTCTCCATTATGATAGTTTTCAAAGTGTGGGTTCATATTACTAAGTTTGTAACTTTAAAACAGTACGCTGTTCACTTTCGTAAGTCTCTGGTGCAGAAAAGACTGACCCTTAATTTCCTAGAAATGTCATTGTGACCAAACTACCAGGGGACGGCCCACTTCTGGTCTGCATTTTTGTCACTTGCTTATCTTCCTGCAAAGTTAAAGATGTGGCTTCAATATTCTCAAGTCCTTCAACCCATGATTGATTCTATGCAATGAGAACAGCTTTTGGTATTTTGCAAGATAGCACAGCTAGTTAGCGGTTTGTTCCTAAGTGAACTTAATGGAAAATCACTTATTGAGCTTTGAAAAATACAGACTGTAAACAGAAACTCTAATGATGTGGATTAAGTAAAGTTTGGAGTAGAGCATGGAAATCTGTACTTTAAATACATCCCTGGGCTATCAAAAGGAAAATATTAAGTGTTGGTGAGGGTATGGAGCCACTGGAATGTTCAAACACTTCTGAACTCTCAAACTCTTAACAAATTTATTCTTCTATCTACCAAAGATGAATATCTGTATGCCTATAACCTTGGATTCCACTTGTAACTATATACCCACTAGAAATTCATCCATATCCTCACCAAAGATGCCAAGAATGTTCATAGGAGCACCATTCAAATAGCCAAAGAATGGAAAGCTCTCAAATACATTCATCAGTAGTAAGATGGGCAAATAAAATATAGTGCACTTGTTCTTTTGGATACTATCCAGCAAGGCTGGCTTCATGTGCACATGGCTATGAGTTGCCAGGGGGCCCCGCACCACAAGGACCCCATTCGTGGTTTAATGCTCTGCTGTCACCATCTAGTAATGCTCAATTATTAAGCAGTGGGATCTGTATTTTCATTCTGTAAGGGCCCCTGGGAATGGGTGGCTGCCCTTACCCTGTAAAGTGAATCTCGCTCAGTGTTGCATGAGAAAAGTCAAACGCAAAATAATACATAGTGTATGATTTTAAGAAGAAGGAAAAACTACTCTTTACTGTTGGAAATCAGAATGGTAGTTGGCTTTGAGGTGAGAGGGGATATGATAGGAATTTCCCACAGAAACCTTTTGGGGGGGGTTGTAATATTTTATTTCTTGATATGGCTACTGGTTATATAAGTGGGTTTTCATTTTGAGATTTTATTAATAGAACATTTATGATTTGTAAATATTTCTATATATTTGAGGTCTGACAATTAAGTTTGTAAATTTTCAACTGTGTGCTTGAGTTAGCAATGCTGTACAAACAGCTCAGTAAGGTTTCCTAGACTTGGTATTTTGGAGTTGCACAGCCGTGTTTATGTCGATGTGTGGCGGTGTCTTGCTGAGTGGCGATCATTATTGTTGTTGCATGTTTTTGTGTGCTGTTGCAACACTCATTGTAAGACCTTGACCTCCTATGTTATACTTCATTGGCACAATACCTTTGAAAAATTCTCCTATGTTGATTTCAACATGAAAATGGACTGGAGCAACTGGTCTGGTCTAGTAAGGAAATAAATTTCATTTAGATTTGATGAAACATTGGTCTTCCCAGACATTGAGCCTTTCGTTTCACCATGCGCTCCATCTGTGTTAAGAATCCATGCCTCTTAGTCACTGAAACCAGGCAGGAGAGAGAACATGGTTGACCCAACCTTGTTTCAGCACTTCTAGAAAATGCCTCAAAGTTCGTGCCACTGCTCTGGCTCAGCTGTCTCAAGTCTCTTTTATATGAAATGGACGCCCTTGCCTTCTCGCAGCAGGAGCCACTCCTGTATATGTGGGGTACATAACCAGCTATGGGGACAGGGGGCAGATTCCATGGACGTTAAAAGGCCTTTCCACCTTCTAGCCATTCCTAGCAAGCTGGCAGGTGCTTCCAATTCTGTCCTCAGTCACCTTCAGTGAAAGCTCTTATTCAAATGCAAATATGTCTTCTTAGTCTTTATCAGCCCTTAATCCTGCTTATAGGCCATAAGGAAGGCCTGAATGGTGAATTTCTGAGAGGTATTTCTCTGGAGGGGTCATGGGAGACAATGATGAGGCTGTTAAGGTCAGGACAGTCTGCAGTGGGGGCCACTTCACAGCAGAGGGCACTCTCCTCGCCCAGGAGCATTGAGATGGGTGGCTGAGGGCCAGAGCAGGGCTGTCACAGTTTCCTTCTCTGGAGTCACAATGTGCACGCCTGAGTCAGAAGTGAAGGTTCAGAAATATAAAGGACTTAAAAAAGAGTCCCTATGCGCGTGGGCAGGTTGGGGACGCTTCACAGGACCTGGCATCCACCTGTCTGCACCCCTTTTTCTCCCTCAGTGGGACTCGCGTTTGATCTGAGGCAGATCCTAAGGTTTCCTCTCTGTTCCTCAGGAGTCTCACCACCGTTGTATTTTGTGCTTCTAGTTATTTCTCGTGACTTTATTTGTTCCGTGCTAATGTAGTTTCCAGACGGTTCACAGTATAATTCATACCTCATGATATCTAATTCCAGATTAAAAATGTTCCAAACGCGAAGAGAGGAAGAGAATTTCTGGGTGTAGGAGAGACAGTTTCTACCAACAAGGACCCAGAATGGCCAGTCTGGGAAGTCTCCAGAGGTGCTGCCTTGAGGGAAGGGCGAGCACCGAATGTGCTGGGCTGGGGCTGGGGCTTTTAGGGAGTCGGCACAGAATTCATTGAGAACTTGCTTTTCCTCATCCTGGATTTTCAGCTGATTCATTTTATCGATCACCCTTTCCAAGCTCTCTGGTTTATCACCAGTGCATTTCCTGTCCAATAACCAGTATCATGCAGGCTCACATACGGTTTTTTTTAAAAGGTAATCACTATATTTCTTATAACCATCAGTTCACAATTTGACTACCGATTGTGAAGGCTTTGTGTTAACCCTTAGGAGAATAGCTCTATTTGAGACACTAAGAGGTGAAAAATGCAGGCAGGGCATCTTCCCTCTCAGGATTTGGCAGTGTAGGAGGGGAGTGTGAGAGTTTGGGCTCCCAGGAAGCGAGTCCTGAGGCAGAGGGCTCTAGTGATACTACTTTGTTACAGTGCTTAGGCCCAGCACGCGGGACAGAGGGACAAGGGGAACAGGGCAGGGAAAGTGAGAACGCCCTCGGGAACTGGCCACTGCTAAAGGCAACTGATGGAAGGGAGGGTGGATTAAATAAACATCGGGGTAGCAGGAAATGCCCTGTGGCAGTGTGACCTGAAGAGCCAGCCCAGGAGGCGCGTGCCGAGGCTGCCGTGCCCACCTAGCCAGAGCTCAGGCAGAGCTGAGCACGGAGGACCCATGTGGAGTGAGAGGTGTGTCTGACTTGGGCGTTAAGGCCAAGTTGACAGGTTTGCTCGTTGGTACTAATGGACTTATTTCCTTGTAATGTTTGCGTATGTAACAATGGAGTTATCTATAGTGTTTTGCAAAAATTAAATGAGGTAATTATTAAAGTGCCCTGCTTGGGCTTTGTGTGTAGAAGATAGTTAGTGAATGCTGCGGAAACTGGAGAAATGCAAAGTGACAGAAATGTCCAACAGAGTCCCCAGAGGGCTTGGGTTCTTCGTTTCTCACAGCACAGGGTGATCAAGTATGGAAGGGGTTATCAGATAACTCAGTGAGTTAGCGAACCTGCGCACACACCTCGCGCTCTGTCTTTTCCAGGCGGCCCCTGGAGACCCCTCCGGCCCCGCTGTGCAGTGACTCGGGCTGCGCCCTTGCATCACCTCGTACGTTTGTCTGTCTGCTTTCTCTCTCCCCCCTCACTAGGGTGTAGGCCAGCTGGCAAAAATCTATGGTCAGTCAGAAGACATTGAAATGTTTGATTATGTAACAATGAAGTTATCTATTCTATAGATTTTTGCAAAAATTAAATGAGATAACTATGAAAACATGGTTTTCTCTCTGAAGGACCTTTCTGAACAGACCCCGTGATAGGATTTTCACTTTGAACTCGTTTAATGACTGCACCAAAAGTTCCATGTGTGTTTTTTTTTTTTTTTTTCTGTCAGAGATTCTGGGGCCATCTCACCACACCTGAGATGTTTATACCTCTAATGATATAAGATAATTATCATTCTGTGAGAATGTGTATTTTCCAAGAAAGAAATGATTAAAATATTTTGCAGGAAAATCCATGGCTTATGGAACCCCCCAGAAATGTTTTGCAACTTATAAATGTAACAGTGTGTCTGTCTCGGCCTCTCTCCCCTTTTCCTTCTCTGTCTCCTGCCACCGTCTCTGACTCACGCCAGTGGGTGATCACTCTAAATCCATCTCCCCAGAAAAACCCCTTTGGCATTCTTCCCCTCATCTCTCATTTGGGGAAAAGGAGCGTTCCGTGATTCCCATGTTGAGTTCCCAAAGTTCTCCAGTTCCCTCTAGAAACATCCTTCACCATGAGACCTACCGCTCATGCTCATTGTGAGAATTAAAGCACAGGGTGTTCGTGAAAGCACTTAGCACTGTCCCTGGCACCTAGTATACCATCAGTAATTAATAGTCATCAATTAATAATGAATCATTTCTTCCTTACTGCCTTTCCTTACTGCCAGCAGGATTTTCAAGTGGCTCTACTAATATCTTTTCTCTGTAATTAAAATAAAATATCGATAGCCCTCTGATCATGAAACATTTAAAATGCCCTTTTTTGGTCAAGAGGTAAATAAATCTCGCTAAACTTATACTGTTGGCAAGACTGACTCATGCCAAAAAAAGGCAACAGTGGCATAAATAATTCTAAAAAGAAGAGCATGGGATAATGCTGTGCAGTGTGTTTGATTTGGAAATGTGGGAGATGATATAATGCAAGATTCATTTGCATAGTTACGTGTGGCCCAATACAGAATTAGTTCACGTATCTGACAGCATATAAAGTTAAAGGATGTTCAAACACAATCATCTCCTTTTCTTGGTGGCCCAGAACACTTGAAACCTGTATCATTAATTTGGCAGTAAATCACGTGCTGAGCTGTGAGGACTTCTGACTGTCATTTGCCTTTTACCACTTGTCTCCCAAATCCAGCTGCAGGCACTCTGGACACAGTCTAATATCTTAACGTTAGAAAATTGTTCCCCCCAAACCTAGTATATACCCATATACGTGGTTGGCATTTTATTTTTGTTTGTACATAATAAATGTTCAATATCTATGTTTATTGATTAACTAATAAAGGAAGAAATGGAATGAAATGAGCTTAAATCTTGTGAAATCAGCCCAGAAGCTGAATCTCCCCATGTGCACAGAGTTTGTCCTGGCATGTGAGCCATCCTTAACTTCTCCCGTTCACAGAAGCTTGTGGATCTCCCCAGTATGCAGAACTGCGGTCTGCCCAGGGAGGAACGCGGTCATTAAGTTGGCAGGAAACGTAAGAGAGAAGGCAGCTGGGGAGCCCTTCCAAAGGCAGGATCCACGGGGCATGGGGCGGGGGCACAAGGATGGTGCCAGTATGTCTTGAGTACAAGAAACACAAGTCTCTTGACAGAAAGGGAAGAGTCTGGATTAAAGCATGGAGACAGTGACTTCTAGGTGGTACATCTAGTTTTAAGGATGTTTAAGATAAAATAGAAACAATTATATTAAAGATTACAATCATCATAAGGTTAATTTCTTCTTAGGCTTTATCTTCACGAATACGTGTAACACAGTGCTCTTAGAACCCTGTCTGTGTCTTGGCCACCTCCTTATTTGTTAATGTTTTCTTTCATAGCATGTTCTACTTAAGAAAAGTATGAAAATGTGGTTCGGTCCCAGTGAGCTTCACATTACTATATATAGACTATTTACTATGCTATTGGTAAGGCATGTGAATGCTAGACAGTAAAACTCAAAACAAATGTAATTGTAATTATATTGCACTATAAAATACAGCCCGTCAGTCTAAATCACTATAAGCTGGTGCCTGCTACAAGGGCCTAATCTTGCCAAGTGCTTTTGATAACAGCAAGACATAGGCTTATATACATCCGAATATTCTTTTCCTCCTTGTAATTGGACTTCTCTGATGCATAATTTATACTCTACTTTGATTTTATATTTCTTAGCTTTCTCAAAAGGCTGCTCAGTGATGACATGCTACAAATAATTGACAAGCCTAAAGATTGTACTTTTCTACAAATGCCCTGCACTCTCAGGACAAATTAAGAGCAAAGCACCCATTTTAAATTGTAGCAGTCATCTCTTAATTTGAGATCTTGCCTGTTATAATTGTATATACCCTAAGTAAAACAGTAATAAACAGGTACTTACTTAGGCAAAGCAGGGAGAACTTGTGAACAAGGATGGAATAATCTTAATGATGGAAATGACCTTAGAAATTTTGTAATTCATTTCAATTATTTTACAAGTGAGAAACTGTAATTAAGGGATTTTCCAGAAAATTACTAGCAGGTTAAGGATTAACTGAGACTAATATTCTTGGCTTTAACTTTTGTGTGTCATTACAATGCCAGACAGACAAAATGCTTTACTCTGGCAAGCATTTACCTATTTATGTAATTAATCTAAACAGACATCATCATTACCATCATTTTCTTTTATTCACACCATTATCTTTTCGTGTCTTCAAGCACCTACTTTTCCATAACTTTGTTCTAGACCAGAGGTCAGCAAACTGTAGCCCTCCCACCAAACATGGCCAAGTGCCCATTTTTGTACAGCCCATGAATAGTTCAGGGTATATTTTAAATTATTAAAAAGTTGTAAAAAATATTTTTAAAGAATAATATTCTGTGATGCATAAATATTATTTGAAATTTAACCTTCAGAGCCTATAAATTAAATTTCATCAGAATAGTACCGATTTGGTTAGTTGTAACAGAGACTGTGCAGTCCCCACACTGTCAAGTGTTTACTGGATAGCTTGTTCTAGGTGTTTTACAGAAAAAAAAAAAAAAAAAAAGAAAATATTACATTAAGAATAAAGATATATTTTTTAAGAGTTTCTAGTCTCAGTTTGCAAGATGGAGAATTGCCCTATGGTATAGAACAGATACAAATACCATAAAGAATGGCAAATAGTGGGCGGCACCTGTGGCTCAAGGAGTAGGGCGCTGGCCTCATATACCAGGGGTGGAGGGTTCAAGTCCAGCCCCAGCCAAAACTGCAAAAAAAAAAAAAGGTAAATAGAAACATGTGTGCCTTGTACAGATGATAAAATAAAGGATGGCTCAGAACCAGGATAAAAATCAAGGCCTTCACATGGGCCCCAGTACTGATTATGTACCAGTCCCCATTTGGAAGGGAAGTCTGGTCAGCAGGGAAGCCACTCAAGAGTTAGTTAAGTCTTTGTCATCCCTGTCCTCCCCTTGGACGCAGCCAGCCTAGGAGGGAACACAGAGGCCTTTCCCGGACTGTGAGCTATTCCAAAGGTAAAGCTGCCACCAGCTCCGCCTATCCTCTCTCCACTCCCTGCACCCAGGGGTGGCCGTCCTGTAGAAGGTGTTCAAGCACACCTTATGTACTGTGCTTTGTTTCACTGCACTGCGCAGACGCTGTGCTTTTACAAACTGAAGGTTTGCAGCAGCCCTGCGTCTTTCAGACCCTGTGCTCACCACTGTCTCCTGTCACATTCATTATTATTGCATCTGTTAATGTGATCTGTGGTCAGTAATCTATTTTTTTTTTCAATTCCATGCTCAGGGACTTTACATTTTATCATTCAAAAATATATTGCAGTTTTCTTTTTCTAAACACAGTGCTTCTTTTTGATCCTTAAATAGTAATTAATGTAAGGTTGAACCATGGAGGATATTTTTTTAAAGAATGAAAAATGTTCTGCTAATTATGAGGGCGATCAGTGATCCTTGATGCTACCACTATAACTGGGGGCATCACAAACAGCACCCCTGGATGAGGGCACTTAACCGATAAACGTGGTATGTGTTGTGACTGTTCTACGGACTGACTGTCCCTCCATCTTTCTGCCTGTGGTTGGCCTTCTGTATTCCCTGAGACACAGCAATATTGAAATTAGGCCAATTAAAACCTAGAAATGATTAAAACTCAGTGTGGAAGGCATGTCGAGAGTGGAGATAGACTAAAGTCTAGGCCTCTTGTGCCAAACAACCAACTTGTGAATGCACAGGAAAAATCTTGAAGGAAATTAAACGTGCTACTCCAGTGAACAGACAAATGAGAAGAAAGTGAAACAGGCTCACTGAGAAAATGGAGAAAGTTTGAGTGATCTGGATAGAACAAAAGAGTCACACCATTTCCTTAAATCAAAGCTTAATCCAGAGCCAGGGTATAACTACCTTCAATTTTATAAGGCTGAGAGAGGTGAGGAAGCTGCAGAAGAAAAGTTTGAAGCTAGCTGAGCCTGGGTCATGGGATTTAAGGAAAGAAGCCGTCTTGGTAATATAAACCTGCAAGGTCAAGTAAGTGCTAATCTACAAGTTACAGTGTAGGATGGAGGATAGGGTTAAAAGAGTTAGGATAGGAGGCTGGGTGCAGTGCTTGTAATCCCAGCGCTCTGGGAGGCTGAGGCAGATGGATTGCCTGAACTCAGGAGTTCAAGACCAGCCTAAGCCAGAGTGAGATCCCATCTCTAAAAAAATAGCCAGGCATTGTGGTGGGCACCTGCAGTCCCAGCTACTTAGGAGGCTGAGGCAGGAGTTTGAGGTTGCTGTGAACTATGACACCACAGCACTCTACCAAGTGTGACAGAATGAGACTCTGTCTCATAAAAAAAAAAAAAAAAAGAGGATAGGGTTAAAAGAGTTAAGATGCTAAGGACAGAATTATACTAAGCCCTTAGCTCTACTATAGACTGTTATAAGATGAGCCATGTTCAGTTTATTTTCTTAGCAGGTGAATTATACCATAGTAGTAGTATTGCCATTATCATTGCTTTTTAAATATTACAAACATTTTTCTTGGCATACAGTTGTTTTTATCACTGTGGTAATACCATATTTTAGGCCCAGTTCCAGGCCCTCAGACACTTAGACATGCTAGAAAGCTGAGACTGACTGAATGAGCATAACCAAGGGAACCTTAAAATGGGACCCGCAGGTAAGAATTAGGCGTGTTTTTGTTAACTCCTATCACTAGACACACAAAACATACACATGCTCACTTGTAAGGGACTGACACATGGGAAGAGAGAGGTATGCAACTAGCACTTAGGCCCGTTTATTGTTGCCCTGCATGACCTGGGTTTTTGGCGAGTGCTCCAAAGCATGGTGAACTTCCATGTAAGAAACTTGGGCGAGAAGCCTCACTTAGTCTGGCTCATCAAACAGTACAGCTGCACCTAAGTAATTAAAAGGCACAACCAAGCAATTACCTATTCCACAGAGCTGCCTCTGTGCCTCCAGCCCTGCATCAGGGTCCCTAAGAGAAGCACAGTGTTCCTCCTCCTCTGTGGGGAGCAGGAATTAGAGTGAGGCAGAGCGAATCTCCCTGCCAACAGAAAGAACATCTCACCCAGGAGAATGCCATTTCAGGCTCACTCTGAAACACAGTGTTCACGGGCTGCATTAGCATTTAGAAAGGAGGCATTCGGCAAGCACAAGTCTCCGAGTCTCACTAGCTGATCCTGCCTGGATGGTGAGGACTGACTGTAGCTCATCAGGGTCCTTTCAGCCAAGTGGAGTGTCCACTTTTCATATAAAGTGATGGAGTACTACTGAATTCTAAACGTTTAGAGAACTTGACAGTGACCTCACAATGAATGCTATCTGATTGTCCATAAATATAGAACCAATGTTAAATATTTCTATCACACCACCCCCTAGCCGTGTATAGACAATCAGAACTCCAGCCACAGTTTTGCTGCATATGCCGTGTCTATGTGATTACAGGGTCTGAACGGTTATTCTCGGGGTCTCCTAGGAGATCACTGAAGCAAAGGGAACCCTGGCCAACATCTCTTACTTGTGGTCAGTTTTCAAAAGGAATCAGGTACCTTGTCAACTGTCTTTGGTGATTGGCAAACTCTTTGTTCTTTTGTTCCTTTATTAGTTCCTGCTTTATACATTCCTTTTGGGAATCTCAAGTATGAGAAAGAATGATGGCATTATATTCTTAAATTCAATTCACAAGTTTCAGATCTGTGGCCATTTGACAGACATTGGCTACTGAGTGTCTTGGCACAAACTTGATAATCGATGCTGTGACAAACTTGCTTAACTGACACCGGGCAGCTATTTAACACTTACTTGGCTGTGAAAGTCATGAATGGTGCAATATCCATGAAGTTCTATCTTTTCCTTTATAACTTCTCACCTGGCAATAAACTCAAATTCACTGAAATGATCATCACCTGGAGTCACTTGGATTACTGTTAACAAACCAGACAGAAGAAACACGGCAGGTGTGGAAATGGTGGTATTAATTACGCACCAACGTTGTTATTTTTCAAACCGAGTTTGCTAGAACAATTTACACCAATGTTTTGCTCATGTGAGCTATGTCTAAAAATGTTAAAATCAAACAGATGCATTTAATAGATATAGACATCCGCACACACTTGCACACATACCTAATATACACATGCTGGGTAGCAAATGTGTGCCTTTTGAAAAATTTCTTTGAAATAAGAACAAAGAGATTATCTCGTGTTCCTTTCAGAATAGGACACACCTGTTCATCAATGGGTGTACTATGTCTCAGCCAGGGCTGGCGGGCTAGGATCCATGTACTAAATCCAGCCTACCACCTGTTTTATAAATAAAGTTTTACTGGAACACAGCCCTACTCATATGTGTTATCTGTGGCTGCCTTCACACTACCGTGGCAGAGCTGGGTGATTCTGATAGAGAATGTATGGTTCAGGAAGTCAAAAGACTTCTTCTCTGATCCTTAAATGTTAACCCCCAGTCCAAGCAAATGCATATTAGTAGTGGCAGTGACCCTGAAGACATTCTGACCTTTAGGAAGAAGTATGTTTTCAGAATTCATATAGACTTTAGTTTGTATAAACTCCAGTATTTTAGTGCTTGGGAGCTTTTATTTTATGTTCTTGAGCAGGGAGAAAGGAGAAAAAAGAAATAGGCGAGTAATTTTTGTATTCCAACACAACTAAAAAGAAACGAAGTAGTTCAGAATTTTAGAACAAGAATAATTTATTTTATTTTTTTTCCTTTTTTTTCTTTTTATTGTTGGGGATTCATCGAGGGTGCAATAAGCCAGGTTACACTGATTGCATTTGTTAGGTAAAGTCCCTCTTGCAATCATGTCTTGCCCCCAGAAATCATAAGACACAATGATCAATTATACTGTGATTACCCTCTGGGGACAAGGAAATGTGTACCTGTAAAAATATATTGTAATTTACCCTATATCATCAGTTGTAGTTGCCCTTTAAAATTGTAAGGAAGTCCACTTTAAAAAAAAGACACACTTAGAATGTATATCTTCTAAAAATTGAAATACAATGTTATGAATGTACATGAAAGACTAAAAAACCCATTGAATCAAATTACAAAATGCTTATATCAACACCTTTAAACACAGTCCTGCTGAAACTCTACAGGAGATACAGTTCATCTTCTCTCTTACTCTGGGGAATTACTGAGACAGAGAGACAGAGAGGCCTTGAATTGTACTAATGCTTTTCCAGCATCTTCTAAGCAGCAGGAAATTTTTTCTTCTGGTCTGTTAATTTGATGCACATACATTTTCTGATGTTAACCTATTATTACATCCTTGGAGTAAACCCCATTTGATTCTGTTTTTTTTTTTCAAGGTACACTTTATTCAGTTAGATACGTATTAAAGATTTTTATGTCTCTATTCTTATGTGAAATTGGCCCCCAATTTTCTTTTCCTATTGGGGATGGAGGTTATATTAGTCTCATAAAATAAGTTAGGTTGTTTTCATTATTTGAGACAACTCGTGTAAAATAAAGATGATCTGTTAAATGTTATTATAATGGGAAAAATCCAATAAAGTAAAAAAGGGTGTGGGGAAAAAAGGAAATTAAATTTGAGCTTACCGTGTATCATAAAGTTATTGTCAGTGTGAAAGTGAATAATAATAAAAAACTGATTCAATCAACAGGTAAGGATTAGCCTTCTCTGGAGTATTCTTATCAACTCCGTGATGTCATAAGGAATGGTGATTTACATATGTGTGCAATAAGAAAATGAATTGAAGATTATAGAAATATTAAGTCAGTTTTAGTAGTTATGATTCCTTTCCATATTCTATTTTTTTTTGCTCATCTCAGCTTCTGTTTAATTTCAGTCGATATTAAACATTTATAAATTCTTTATACAACAAAACAAGAACATGCAAAGTTACAAATATAGAAAATATAAAGTACATGCATACTTCAAAGACCAGTTAATGTGACCATTTGGATTCTTATATAAAACTATTCAGTGCACACTGTAAGCCTAAAGACCACGCAAAAGGGTTTTTCCCATGTTAAGTATTTAGTACCTTACAAAAACAGTTAATGCAATAGATTTTTAAGATGTTAACTGTTCTAAACAAAACTCGTAAGTTTGTCATGTGCAATATATATTTTATACATATATTTTTTACATAGAATACCTGCACGGTGCAAGCCAATGACATCACAGAATCAAAATATGTATCTGCTGGGTGACGGCGTTAAACAATCCAGGGAATAATAATTTTACCTTACTTAAAAAAACATTAACAGATTTTCCACTTCGAACACATCCTAATTCTATCACTCCAACCCAAGATATTTTTAGATTGTCTCCCTATCCTTTGATTCAAAAGCCAATTACAGAAACTAATGACTTGGCTTGCTCTGGTTTTTGACAATGATGCAGAAAGGTAAGCACTTCCTTTCTCTGTACACCAATCATTACACAATCCTCTATGATGACTGTGATTTTACAACTGCAGCTTTCTGCTATGTTAAAACCTCCTGGTTTCACCCACACAACGTTTAAATCACTCCGGCTTCCAGGCAGATGAGCAAAGGGGATTTGCCTTCAGTGTCTAGAAGGCGATATAATTTTTTGCTGTCTTAATTATCTATAGTTTATGCTACTAAAGAAAAGAATGCCATGTACCTCTAGAAAGAGAGGGTTCCTCCAAGTGCACCACTCCCAAAGGTTGGCTTTTTCGGTCCCGGAAGCCTGTCATGTATGTTTCTGCTATTCACATGTCATGTTACTCAGTCCCTATGAAAGTGTCCTCTGGCCAGAGGGCTAGAGTTGCACCAGTATATGTGGCCTTGATGCAACAACTCCCAAGTACTACAAAAGTCGAAACATCACTGTAGTTCTCTGCAGACACAGAGCACGTGCTCCAGAGGGCTAAGCCTGCACCTGTGAGTTAAGTTGTTCTAGTTCTGTTTTTTTTAAATGAGTATTATGCGACCTCTTTCTAAATTTGGCAGAAACGCTGTCCAGTTTTCTTAAAATGGATGAGATAATTTTTCTAAACTGCTATGAAATCACTGCTAAGATGGAGCATTAGTGTACTGAGCTCTAATCACTGAAAAATCCAGAGGTATTCAGGCAAAGGTATTTGAAGAGTGTTTCAAGATTTATTTTATTCCCAACCTGGTGCACCAGACCAAAAATAAGCCTAGTGTTAACCAATGGTTATTTGCTGTTATATTCTTATTGGCCCAGAATTAGCAATGGCCCACAAAGGACTCCATCAAAAGGGGGCTGGAATAAAGAGCATCCCGGGTCCTCTCAACATTTTCCAGTGCTCGTCAGTGCCAAGGGGATTTGTTAGTCTAAGGGGGCCAAAGAAGCAAGAATGAGCAAGAAAAAGGCTGCAGGTGGATACCCCCTCCCTCAACCTGGGAAAAAAGATGAAGATGGTGAAGACAGGAAGACCTTCCTCATCCCACAATCAGGAAGATGAGGAAGGCGATGAGGAGGATCACGGGTGGGGAAGAGAAGAGGACCACGCTCAAGCCTCTCTGGTATGCAGCCTGGTACTCCCTCTGGTACTGGGTGACACATCTGCTCAACCATGCGCTCCATTATCTTCCCGTCCGTCTCGGTGAACTTCTCCCCTTTGCTGGTGGTGGTGACTGTGCTGCTTGATGGTGATGTTGATGCAGTCATGCACAAAGTTGTTCTGGTTGCTATACTGATCCACCGGCCTGTAGTACACTTGGCTAGGGTAACGGTTCGTGTTTTCACGATAGTAACGGTCCTCATAGTCATTGCCGAAGTGGATGAGGGGCCTGCTCATGGCACTCCCCAGCATGTAGCCGCCAAGGCCACCTACCACTGCCCCAGCCACGGCTGCACATGCCTTGTGCTTCATGCTAGTTTTGGGCTTACTGGGCTTGTTCCATTGATTGGGTGCCTCCTTGACCCCCAGCCACCACCACCATGAGGCTATCCCCAGCTGCCACCATGGGGCTGTCCCCAGCCACCACCATGAGGCTGGCCCCAACCGCCACCACCCTGGGGTGGGTAGCGGTTGCCTCCAGGGCTGCCTTGCCCTGGGTATCTGCTCCCCCCAGTGTTCCAGGCTCCAGGCTTCGGTCGCTTCTTGCAGAGGCCAATGTCACTCCATGTGGCCACAAAGAGAACCAGCATCCAGCAGCCAAGTCGCACCATTGTGACTGACCTGCCTGGGTCGCCAGCACAGGAGAAGCAGCTCACGGCGCCGTGGCTGTCAGCGACTGGTGCAGAGGGCAGGCCACGCCCCTTTCCATATTCTAAATGAAGGAGGAAGCTGTAAGAGTAGGGATTTGGAAATTAAAGAAATAAGGATAAATTATTTGTTTGATATGTGTTTATAACATTTTCAATCGCCTCCTATGAACCAGGGTTTCTTAAATCTGGCACCATGTTAGATTCACTTAGAGAAGTCCCATAAATATAATTGCTCAAACCCTGCCCAGGCCATAGCAGAAAGAATTTCTGGGGTAGAGAACAGTCATCTGAGTTTTTACAAAGCTTCCCTGATGGTTCTGGTGAAGGTTAATAACCACTTTTCTAGATGTAATGAAAGGATATTGGAATTGTTTCATTGGTTTCAAGAGAATAGCTGTAAGGAACAAGAGAAAGCTCAAGGAATAAATTAATCAAGATGTTGTGGCTGCTTTTTAGAATGAGAGTCTTTTATTTATTTTTCACTATTCTTAAGAACCCTTAACCAAAGTTTATGCACAGGGAAGTGCACCAACCTACTTTTAGATATAATCACCTGATTATTATGGGTTTCATAGACGGGAAAAAAAGTACTTTTTGCAATGTTCCTTTTGGTGTTTGTTCCTAATACTCCTAACCTAAAATTTTTTCCTACCTAACATTTCACCACATGTGCATTTCTCATTTTTAGTTAATTCTTGGTGTTTAAAATGTCTGTCCTTCTGTGTTCATTGCCATGAGGCCATCTCATCACATCGACACTTGAGGCGTTGTCACTCCTGCACTGAACAGGGCGTGATGGGTTCAGGAATGTCTATAAAATTCTCAGAGCTTAGGATAAAAACCTGTCCACTCTTTGTGTGTTGACCAGTATCACAGGGCCTTCTCTTTTTGACTTATTTGTGACATTGTGTGATATGAATGTTTGTGAATAAAGGATTTCCCACATGTCAAAATGGTGCTTGTAAACCTATTAGAACCGTAAGTTCTGAAATTCGTGAGTTATTTTAGTCTTCCAGAAAAAAAAATCTAAGGAAGTTAGCCTTTGCAATTGGCAGTATTTCTGGCTGTAATGAAATGGAGCCATATTACAAACTACAATTTCATTAGCGCTTAATCTAAGTGTCTGAAACATACTTGGAGGAAAGGAAAACACATGCACCTTAAAGAGTTTAGAAATGAATATTGACCTTGAAAGAAATTATGTCCAAATATGTCACTGTCCCATCTTATCTTTCTTTTGTATTTTTCAAAATTTACTTAATAACATTTGTCTTTTTCAAACTTATTTTGTTGTTACTGTAGACACAGTGGTCCTTAAACCTCCTTCTCTCTAAGCAGTCACTTGAATGAAATAAACTGTATTCAGAAAAATACATTCCCTAAAAAGATATTCATATAAACTGGGGTCAAATCACTGAGATACATATGAGAGAGTAAAACTGTTTTCAGTACAGATTACGTTATTTTGGAGCTCATAAATCTCACTCCTGCATTGCTGTATTAATACAAAATTTATAACCTCCACCTACTGTCTTCCAACTTTCGATTTTTAAGTTTTTCCAGCAATATAATAAAGTTATTCTGATACTGAAATGGGTAGGACTTCTCCATCAAATATGTATTATTTTAGGAGAATAGCAGTGTCTCTTAAAACTGACATAGAACATAAACATAGTCCATGAAGTGCGTGTCTCCCATTATCCTGCCCGTCCCTTTGGAGCTTCCCTCATGCCTCCTCTCATTCTCTGCCTCCCTCTGTTTTCTGCCCTCGGAGGCCCTCTCTGAGCTAACACGGAAGCCTGCTCACTGACAACCGAAGCTCTTCTTTCCAGTTTTCCAAGTAGATGTTTCTAATTTAATTCAGAGGTTCTCCCTTTTTAAAAAATTATTTTTTCTATTCCATGCCACGTTAGAGGCATTTGCCGTCTCCTGATGCATCTTCAGTAGTTGTATGCGTGCATTTGATATTTCTCCAGAAAATCTAAATTGCTTTAGGGCCAGAGCCCCACATTGCATTTATGTTTGCTAGAATACCCACTCGACTGCTGGTCTTCTTTCAAATTCTTATCAGATGTACCTTGAATCTAGTGTTGATCTTCTTCCTTGAAATCCCAACATTCTGCTTTCTGATCCCATGGGCCTTCCCGGCTGATACCCAGTGATTGAGTTTCTGACATCCTCTGGATGCTAATTGTCTGTTCTTAAAATCCCCATGGTAGGGATTATAAGTACATTCTTTGTGTGTAATATAATAAAGGAATGATTCTTAAAAAGCTTCTGAAACACAAAATAGTCCATTTTGTGCTGCTATAGCAGAATGCTACGGACTGGATAATTTATAATTGACAGAAATTTATGTGGCCCACAGTTGTAGAGCCTAGAAATTTCAGGTTGAGAAAGTGCGTCTGCTGTGTTATGTTGTGGTGGAGACATCACCTGGGGGTGGACAGAAAGAGATGGAGAGAGCTGGATCTTCCTTTTACAAGGAACCTACCCCTGCAAAAAGGACATGAGTCCATTCATGACATAGAGCCCTCATAACCAGATCATGTCTCACAGATGCCACCTCTCAACACTGTTGCTCTGGGAATTAAGCTTCTAACATTGGGACTTTGGTGGACACATCCAAGCCATGGCAGTAATGGACCATTACTTATGGGTATTGGGACGTTGAAAGAGGAAATGTGTTCTCCTATAATTTCACCAAAAATTCGTGACATAAAATCAGTCATCTTTAGAAATCACCAATATTTATGAGAGATTGGGGAATGGAACTGTCAAGTAGCTACATTATTCAAGCATCAACAGTTTGTCATCCCATGACCCATCAGTATGACTGCTGTTAAAATGAAGCATCAGTGGTCACAGAGACTAACTACTACCAATGTTAGTAAAATGTAAAATATCAGAAATTCAGAATTCAGGAATTAGGCTAGATTTGTCCTAGGCTTTCAAAATATTCACAACCCCAAATTGTCTCAAAATTTGCTCCATTGAAAGGGAAAATATTATCCAGTATGAAGTAGCTCTTTATTAAGGTAAGCAGGAAAATTTGTTTAGATCTTTTTCTGTTTTGCAGAGTTATTTAATCTTTTTCTTATTTTTCCCTGGTTGATGTGATATTGAGGACTCAATCCACAAGAGTTATCTCAATATTGGTGTTTTTCCTAGGATATTATAGAAAAATACATAATAAACATCCACTTGTGGGCAGCTGCAGGGTCCTCCATCAAAGCAGGTAGGTAGATATTCACCCACTTAGAGGGAAGACTGAAACAACTTCTGTTTCTAAAGTTTCTCTTCCCAAGGAAATGCCTCAGGAAGTCATCATCAAGTTCTGTCTGTGTCAGACTAGAACTGGTTAATCAGGTATTCTGGTTTTTATAAAAAGCCTGTCATAGTGATTTTACCACCTTCCAGCATCTAGGACCCGTGGTGCCTTGACCGCGCAGTGGTGCATTGAGGGTGGCACCTTAACCACGCAGTGGTGCATTGAGTGCACAGTGGCATCTTAACGGTGGTGCCTTGACCATGCAGTGGTGCCTTGATGGTGGTGCCTTGGCGATGGCGCCTTGAGCACACAGTGGCAGCGGTTTCCCCTTGACCCAAGCCTTGGCTGAAAGAGCGTGATTGTTGGCTGCTGGCATCTTCTCCTTCCTGGCTCAGTGCGTGTTGACGGCTCACTGTGCCGAGGACTGTGCGGGGAGTGAGGTTTACAATAGGAAAAGTAGCTCACATATGACCTCTTCATCTAGAGCAGGATCGTTGTTGTATAAAATGGAGCACTGCCAAAGATGTCACAGAGACGAGGGATATAAATCTGGGCTGAAGACTTAGAATCTCTCACCCACTACAGACTTGCCTCTTTCAAATCAGGTTGCTCTCAGTTCCTTCCTTCTCCATCTTAGATGATAAGACTAGAGAGGAGGTGCGCTGGGCAGTTGAGGAGGTGCTTCATTCGCATGGAGAGCAAATTCATTACCAAGAAAAGAGGCAGGTGCAGGAGGGAGTGACCCAGGAGCCAGTGGGAGTCAGGGGAGCGGTGGAGTTGGGTCTTTTCTTGAATGTGTAGTATTGTGAGGGAGGGTGAGTTAGAGACTTCAGTTGAAGACAATTTTTTTTTCATTGAATACAAAAACAAAATATATAGTAAATGATAAATTAGATGCAATTAGTTTAAATTATAGAGATCAGAAAATTGCAAATAAAAATAAACAGGAAACATTTTAAAACCTATCAACACCTGTTATGACAAGAACAAATTCTCAAGCTCACTTGTTTTTTCTTTGAGACGAAGTCTTGCTATTTTTTTCAATTGATCTCAAGCCCTGGCCTCAAGGTGCACATCCTCCCCAAGTCTTGGGATGAAAGGTGCGAGCTGCCACATCCAGACAAAAAGGAATTCTTAAACTTTTGAAATGTTGGTAGATACAACAAAATGTGTTTGTAACAAAACTATGGAGGGCAGGGACTGGACACGGCAAGGGGAGACCCACCATTGCAGTCTAGGAGGCATCCCTTGGGTTTGTATGGTGACCCATAGGAGCAAACGGGAAATCAAGATAGGGAAAAAGAAGGAAAAGGAACCTGAGAAGCTGAGAAACCAGGTGCAAACAGAGCAGCGTGTCACTCCGAAGCCTTCAGTTCTGTGGGCTGGGAGCCTAAGCATAATAGCTCATCTGGGACAACCTTAAGGATCAGGAGTCACTGCCTATGGGAACTGGGCCATAGTTCTATTAGAAACCAGTCTTTGCCTGTTAAAAGTATGTGCAGCCACTGAGGACCACCAGATAAGCAGTCTCCTGGGCCTTGCCCTGCCTAACCAGTTCCCAGAAATGTACCAAATGCAAAAACGCAATACTTTAAAATCCCAATTAATTTCCAATTCCCATTTCCCTCTGCAACATCTTCAGCTTAACACACACGTATCACTTCACATAACCTCTATGGTCTGGAAAATTCGGAAACACCAAAACCATCAAAAGAGAGACCTATTTATGAATAATTTAATTATAGTTCTTTTGCTTTGAAAACCTCTTGGCTTCTATTAGCATAATCAGTGGCTAGTACAGATCCCCCAGGGAGGTGCTACTGGAATTTTTTTCTCACACATTAGATGTAAGACATATGCATTTGGGAAAAACGGAGACATATTTCTGAAAGACGTACATATAGATGGAGTTGATTTTCTCAAACTAAATCCGATCAGGTAAAAAAAAAAAAAAGTTTGACTATGAGTTATATATCACCCATGTTAAACTCATAAAATTTGAAAAACTAAAATGATTTAGAGAGACATATTTTGATTTCCTTATAATGATAAGAAAGTGCATTATATGATACTATATGAAGACGAAGAAAGCCTTTTTTGATGCTGTATCAAATTATCCAGATATTTGTGACATCGAATCATATAAATTATTGAGATTGTGGAATTAATCTTTTTAGTAAGAACTAATCCTACACAAATGGTAAAAATTTACCTAAGAACATGAATTTCATGCAAAGCAAGGGGGCATTTATAAAGAGGAAAAAGAAGAAATAAGGCTAAATATGCTGTTATATCTTGACCATCACAAATGCTAACTAGCAGTCCTGAGAAGGGACTGCCTGAAACCCACTGGGGTGGCATCTGCCACCAGCCTGGGTGACCTCAGATAATAAGGTATTAGTTTCTTCACTTGTTAAGTAATTCAGTGTACTCAGTCTTCCCTCCAGCTCTACCAGTAAGGTCCTCAAGAACTCTGCTGCCTGAGTGCCAGGTGTCCTCTAACCAAACACAGTTTCGTGCTCTGGGCACGGTTTCTATCCTGGGTGCCTTCGGCTTCCCCAGCCCTTGTGGGACGTACATACAGTCGATGGGGAGAGAGACTTGTTCCCAGTTGTGGGCCCAGGATTTATGACATTGCCTGGCTCGTGACAGGTGTTCAACAAATATTTGTTGACTGGGTTAACAATTAATTTTGAAAATCTCCTTCAACTTTTCTAAGTGATACACTCCCTGATTACATTTTTTAGGATTTTTGCCCTAAAAAGGCAAATTTTAAGGTTCTACATGGAGAAAAGTAAGGGGGGTGTCAAAGACTAAAACCTAAAAAGGTTCAGGTGAAGTGTTCAGAAGCCATGTTGCCACCTCAAGCAGCATGTAACAAATACCCACCCGCTAGCCTCTTGAAGTGGATAGCCGAGGACCAAAGATGTTGGCAATGCTCTGTCCTAATACAAGGCAGGACCCAGTTCTATTTCTGCTAAGAGTCTCCTTGTGGACACCAGGTTTTACATTTCTATGCTAGTTTCTAAACCTGTGAAACCTGTACTCAGGTACCAAATCTTGAATGACTCTAGGACCTCTTTCCGATGAGGTTAATAATGGAACCACACAAAGCTTCTATTCAAAAGACGTTGAGACTCCAGCACCAAAAACATGTCTCCTCAAAGATCACTGATGGAGCCATCATTCTTATCTACTATCAGTTCTTTGGGTGCAAAGAAGGTGAATAATGTAAAATAGAATAGTAAAATATGTATGTAAAATATCTTCCCAGAGGGAAGATCATACCAACCCAGACGCAATTGTGTTTAGGAATTCTATTTTTCTAAATGATGGAGCTTGGTAAGGTGGTACCAAAATCTATATAAGAGCAGAGTCCCCCGCCCATCCCAAATTTGTTTTTACTCATTCATTTACCACCTCATAAAAAAGCATTAGCTTGGTGTGAGGATACCGCAACAGAAGAGATCTTTGTAAGAACTCTGATACAATCCTTTGTATATAACTTTCATCTTTGTAAAAGTGGGCTTTACTTAATCCCATGCTCCCCAAAACAGCAAGGGGTGACCCATGCCCCTTGATGTTGAGCAGGTACTCAATAAGTATCTGTTGCATGGATGAATGAATATGTTGAAGGAAGAGAATAATACTCATCTCTCAAGGGTCTGAGGGAGATTCTGAGATAATCTGTGTAAGACAGTTAGCATTGTATGTGGCACAGGGTAAATACACAGAGTTCCTGGGGAAGAAGGGGACATCACCCTAGATCTAAACTGAGTTTAAACAGGGCAGTAATGTAATCACAGATATACTTCAGAATAATTACAAAATCCCAGATGGTATGTGGATTCAAACAAGGTGAGATGAATGGAAAAATTTATTCCTAATTATCCAAGTGAGAATAAATATAAGAACAGGCATGGAAGGTAATAGTGACTGAACATAACTAATAATGAGGTAAGAATAATCTCATTGGCCAGGCGCGGTGGCTCATGCCTGTAATCCCAGCACTCTGGGAGGCCCATGCAGGTGGATTGCCTGAGCTCACAGGTTGGAAACTAGCTTGAGCCTGAGCAAGACCCCATCTCTAAAAATAGCCAGGCGTTATGGTAGGCACCAGTAGTCCCAGCTGCTTGGGAGGCTGGGGTAAGAGAATTGCTTGAGCCCAAGAGTTTGAGGTTGCTGTGAACTATGATGCCATAGTACTCTACCATGGGTGACATAGTGAGATTATATCTCAAAAAAAAAAAAAAAAAAAGAACAATCTTATTTATTCACTGGATTTTTGTCAAATAAGATGAAGGAGGCAGAAGGCATTTTCAATGGTTACTTGATTTTGAAATTGGCTCTCTAGGGGACAATGGGACATTCTTTTGAAGGACAGTCATGGAACAGAGCAGATTGCTGAGGTGTGGAGTTGTTCTGGGGTCTTTATAGGAGGCTTAAATTATGCAATCCTCTTAAACTTTCCCAAGTATAAATGATTAACCCTTATTAACCTTATCTGAGTTTGTATTTGTCTAGGTGAAGCCAATTTACATACAGTAGCAGGCTGTCCCTCAGACGTCTTTCCTCTGAGGCTCTCCTGACATGTACAGCAGTCCTTAGTAGATTAGAGATGAAAGTGCATTTCACTAGAGGAAATAGCTGACAAGATACTGAGCCCATTTTGGCAGGAAACTTAACATTCAGCCTCAATCGGCTGAAACTGTCAAATGAGAATGTGCATCTTCAGGAAGAATAAAGAGGAGGGGGAGGGATCCTCTTCGGGCCAGATTCAAGAGGAGAAACCAGAAAGCCGGTTCCCTCTTGATCATGGCTCTTATTTTAATTTGGATCACCCAGTAAGGACTATTTTTTTTTTTTTTTTTTGTAGAGACAGAGTCTCACTGTACCGCCCTCGGTAGAGTGCCATGGCCTCACACAGCTCACAGCAACCTCTAACTCTTGGGCTTACGCGATTCTCTTGCCTCAGCCTCCCGAGTAGCTGGGCCTACAGGCGCCCGCCACAACGCCCAGCTATTTTTTTGTTGTTGCAGTTTGGCTGGGGCTGGGTTTGAACCCGCCACCCTCGGCATATGAGGCTGGCGCCCTACTCACTGAGCCACAGGCGCCATCCAGGACTATTCTTATGTGCTTTATTTTCTTATATTTTAAATAGGAATTTTGGCTTAGAAGTGTTCACCAAGCCATTTGAAAACCACAGCACAAGGACAGCAGGATGTGCTATTTACATCTCACTGGAAGGAATGAGGGCCAAGAGCTCAGGTTAGGATTAAGAAGTTATTCAATAGTGCTTGTTAACAAGAAGCAAAGGGGTTTGCAGTAAGGGAGGGGATGGACTCAACTCCAAAAACAACGAGAAAAAATTGGGGATTTCTGGTCCAGGAGCAGAGTGGGATGGGGGAGGGAGTAATCAGCGGGTGGAGAATTACCAAGAGGGTAGGGTGGGTCTTTGCTAAATGACCTTGCAGGATTCTTGTTGAAGGCAGGCTGGGGTGAGCAGCTGCCACCTGGCGGTGGTGGGGGATGAAGATCCTGCTCAGATATCAAGGGTGATCAGATAGTGAGGGTGAGGGATTCTCACTAAGCTAGCATACCAGGATTCTTGCTAAACATCAGGCTGTGCAGAGAGGAATAAGGATGTCCAGAATTAAGGCCCAGTTGAGAGAGGACTCAGAGGAGCCTGACTAACAGTTGGTCAAAGAAAGACTCTGTCATTAGGAGATACTAAGATAGGCTCTTTCCCTCATAATCTCCTCACCCTGTTGCTGTGAACTTGACTGAATGCCATGAAGCCTTCTGTTTCATTCCTGGGTTTTTTTGAGAAAAGTGGGGCTTTCCTCCTGCCATGTTGGTAATCTTCCAGATACTTTTACCAGCTTGTGGCTGTGCAGACCAGGCTACTCCACAGATGCGCTTCAGCTGCAGGTTCCCAGATGTTACGATAGTGTGCCAACATGCAAGTCTGCTCATTATGACAGCTGTGGTTCCCCAGAAGCTACAGCCGAGCTGCCCACTCCTCTGTAACCACGCAGGCTGGGCCTCCACTCGACTATCTCCTGGATAGCTGGGGCTTCTTTGCAGATGAACTGGCCGTAGAGTAAGAAAGAGGTGGCAAAACGTGGTGATCCCTGCCTGCTGATGGCTTGAACCCTTCTTTGTTCCTTAGCAGAATAAGAGATCTACTTTCCATGTTGGATCTCCCATTTGCAGGCAAGCAGGCAAGCATTGGCAGTAGAGGGTGAGTCTGAAAATTATTGAATGCTTCTTTTGCAAAAATGTCATCAGATAACCTGATAAAAACAAAATTGAATCTGTCAGATTTTGATGCCAGAGTTTGAAATATTGCTAAAGCTTCCTTAAAACTGTCACTGCTAATAAAATTATATAATAGGGTTCATTTTGTGTATTTGCACACTACACGGTGCCTTCTGATTTGTTTGGTGGACTTTTTTTTCCCTCTGTTCCTGAGGAATTTGGACCACTGGCTGACCGGCTGTACTCATCCTTCAGGTCCACTTAGCATCCAGGCTGCATCCCCTGAAGCTAAGAAAACATTAATGTGTTAATTTCTGAAATTGGAGGACATTCCTAATTCAAGACAGATTAAGACAAAGAAATATCTGAGAGCTTTGTAAACAGAGAAATAGTCCTCTCTCAGAGTTCTGAGGAATAAAATAGGGTCCACGGGATTCCGGGGTCAGGCTAACCCTCTGCTGCCTCCTTGAATGGGCCAAGACATTTCTGGGCCCAAGAGTGCAGTGCTGTGCTCCACTGTAACCACTGGAGGAGCAGAAAGTAGCCCCAGACTGCAGCTTTCTCCAGGCTCCACTTCAGGGTGGCTCTGAGAGCCCTCCCTCCTGCCCCTGCAGAGAGTAATTTCTCGTTATGCTCATTTACTGCTTGCTGGGCGTCCCAGACCTCCCCCAGCCACACGCCCTGTGCCTGCAATGAGCTCATCCTGGCTTCTGCCCCCTAAGCCTTCTCTGCACCTCCTTGCCCTGGCACCTTGGCTTGTCCTCTTCCTTCTGGGTTGCCATTCCCCTCCATCTCCTCCCTATAAAATCTTCCTCACTGCGGGAGGCATCTCTGCAGTACCACCTCTGTTGCCCCACATCCCTTCAGCAGGATTAAACAGCTCTTGGCAGCTCTCTCATGTAACAAGCAGTCCTCTCCCATCTCTGTTTCTTTTGCAGCCTTATTTTCACTCTTCTGCCTCTGATCTGAAGCCGCCTCCTCTGCTCCTTTGCTCCCTCCCTCCCGCCTTGGCCAGACCCTGTGTGGTTCAGCAACCAGCATTTCTGAGGTAGAAGCTCTCTGCCAAAGGTTGTCCTTATTGTATCTTTGCAAGGTCAAGTAGGACACCTTGGATCCCTGGGCATTGCTTCCAGCCAGCCCTTGACCTATAGCTCAGTCCTTGCATTTGTCCAGCTGTCTGCCTGCCCCGGGACAGCGTGTACTCGGGAGAAGCTGTGAGCACCGTGTTTGTGCAGGGACCAGTGTTGTTCAGTGAGGCAGGGGTGCATTTCTACCCTGTGGTCTGTAGCACTGGGCAGGAAGCAGAAACAGTTTTTGCAGTGGCACTGCTGGCCTGGGAGGGACAAAGAGCATATTTGGAAGTAATAAGGAAGAGGAAGAGAAAGTTTCCTGGCCTTGTGTTTGTGAAATCTGGGTAAACATCCAGGCTCAGGCCAAATGTTTTTTATATATTATCTCATTTCTGCCCTGTGACAACCCTACCAGATGGGAACAGTGTCAACTCATTTTACAGACTGGGAAACTGAGGCTCTGAAAGCTGAAATTACCTCCCCAAAGGTGTATGATTTGTAATGATGAAAGAGAGAAGTGGGTGCTAAGTCTATCTTGACTACAAAGCTTATTTTTTTTTATTTATTTTTTTTTTTTTGTAGAGACAGAGTCTCACTGTACCGCCCTCGGTAGAGTGCCATGGCCTCACACGGCTCACAGCAACCTCTAACTCTTGGGCTTACGCAATTCTCTTGCCTCAACCTCCCGAGCAGCTGGGACTATAGGCGCCCGCCACAACGCCCGGCTATTTTTTTGTTGCAGTTTGGCTGGGGCTGGGTTTGAACCCGCTACCCTCGGCATATGGGGCCGGCGCCCTACTCACTGAGCCACAGGCGCCGCCCCTACAAAGCTTATTTTTTAAGGCATGCTGCCTCCTGTCAGTAGAGGCCTTCTGCTTCATTTATGGGTGACAGCGTTTCAGGACGGCTCTGATTTTAGAAGAAACTAATGTAAGATTTAAGAGTTTGGGCTTTGCTTTCAGACAAGTGACTAAATTCCCTAGTGGGAATTGTAATAATACTCAAATCCTACTGAGTTCTTTTTTTGTTGTTGTTTGTTTGTTTTTGTTTGTTTTGTTTAGCAGGCCCCACCTGCCAGCCCCAGTGTACTGGACTGGCGCTCTAACCATCCAACTATAGGCACCCAGCCCCTACTGGGATTTTAAGATTGAATAACTTGAGGTCTATGAGAGTAGGCACGGGAAGGACACAGCACACACCCCTGTTTCAGCAGCTCTGTAACTGCCACAGCGCCACTGCCTGCAGGAATCATTACAAATTGTGTGAGGGGCCCTCTTTTAGCCACTTTATGTTCTGGGTAAGGGGGTTAAATGTCAGTAGGGACTTGTGCAAACCTTCTGTCTTCTCATGGTGTGAGGTGCAGTTTCCTGTCGCGATCACGATGAGCATTGCAGAAATGACAGAAAGATGCATTCTTAAATGAGATCATCTACACGCCTAGCTCTGGAAACATTAAAAACACTTTTGAACTATTATTTTCTAGTATTTTCATGCAGTGGAAATTACCCCGATGCCTTTGCAAAGCAGCGCTTCCTTAGATTGTTTCACAGAAATGGACAGATGGAAGCTCGCCGCGCAGAGTGTGGTCTCTCCATCATCCCTTTATTATCCCTAATCTCCGGCTCAAGAGCACATAAACACTAACTGCTTACTCCTATTCCCTTTTTAGTTTACTCGACAATTTGGATTTGTTTGTTTGTTTGTTTTGTACATTTTTAAAAAAACCAGACACCCAAAAAACGAAGAAGTTTATCACTTAGGATCCGAGAGCAGCCCCATGCTAAGGCTGTGAATGAGGTTCACAGGACTAAAGACTTAATTAAATGAGTCAAAGTTTGATTTAAATTGTAAATTCTCTGTTGATACCTAATTTCAATCTCACTTTAAGTGAACTGAATTTTAAACACACACACACACACACTGCTCTTGCGGACACTAGCCCCATCTAGGGGTGAGACTTGGAGGCTTCGCTTCCTGCTTTTTTTATTTTCCTCTTCAGTGTTTATTCTTCCTAACCCTGGAAGAAGGGAAAATTCCCCGATTTGCGGACAAGAACATTTGCTATCAATCTATCTGGAAATCTGATGCAAGTTTTAAGGAGAGGTGAAATTCGGCATGCTATGAGAGGAGGAGACGGCTACAGCACACTTCCTTTCAGCATCACTGGCAGGGCATCACCTATGCTGAGAAATTAGCAGCACAGAGCTTCCTTGAATAAGTGCCCTGCCAGGGGCAGTGGCAAGGGGACTGACTTTATGGGGTGAGCTGCGCTGGCCGGCAAGTGGGGCTGAGCAGGATGAGAGGCACAGAAACCCCCTCTTGCAAGGTACACCAGATGCAAAATGGCATCTTACGGTTTCCCAAGTTCTGCCACTGGCATTCCTTTCACACCTGGGCGACTCCCGAAAATTTCATGGCCTGTGCTCAGGAGCAGCGAGGGGAAGGAGCTGCCAATCTGGCAACTGGACGGGAAGCTGTAGTTTCTTTCTATTTTCCATTTTCCGCTTTCATGAACTTACTCTTCGTTTTCATTCCATGGAGAGATCTGGGGAAGTATATGGTAATTATAATCGTCTCTGGTTTGCTTACACTTAGAAAATCACAATGTAGAATAACAAGCAGGCTTTAAAGGCATCTGTTTATTAAAGACGACCTGTTTCATCTCTATCCAAGTTCACTGAACTCTTGTGCACGCTTTGCTTAGTAGGAGGTGATAAAATTGAAAATTGATGGCACGTAGGAGGCCAGATTTAATCCGGGCCACTCAGGCTGGCAATTTTAACTGAATTATGCATGGCAATTTCCACCTCATCCGGAGCAAGTGGTCCTGAGTGGAAGGCGTAACCCGATTAGGGAGCTCGCTGTGACTGTTTGCATCATGGAGCTGGCCTGGGCTGCTGCAGTAAGTAGACTAGGGTGACAGGGCTCTTGGGACCCAGTGTGGAAATGGGGGGGGGGGAAGAAAAGAAAAGAAAAAGAATGCTATAACACTCAGACCAGAAAACACTGGGGCTTGAAAAATGACTGCACAGATTCAGCATCCCTGCAGCTGGTTGCAAAAGAGCTACACTCAGCATTACCCTCCTGGAAAGCAGAGAGGCAAACGGAGAGCCTCTTAGAAAAGAAACCAGTGTGAGGCACCCCCTTACTGAAAGACAGAAAGACTGTTGTCTAGGTGGCAAAAAGGCATTGAAAATACCAGGAGAGTCATTGGCTGGCAAGTGACCAAAATATATACCAAAAAGTACACAGGGTACTTAAGACAAGTGGAAATGCATCTGTGTGGGCAGAGGGAGCTCCGTGTGTACCATGAGCCTCATACCCCAGGTGTGAGTGGTGATGAGGACTCCCCCCACCAGCTGGTCTGCCTGTGAGACCTCCAGACTTAGAAGGACAGAGATCACTTACACTCACGGAAAATACAATGAAAGTGTGTTCTCCCAGCTGATTGTCAGCAGAATACAAGGCAAATGTTAAATATCCACCCAAGCCCCTCCTGCCCCTTCCCCAGTGTTCCTTGGCAGCGCCTCCTGTCCCCTCCGCATAAATCCACTGTGCACGCCAAGCCCGGCTGCAGGCATGCAGTGTGCAAAACGCATTTTGCTGCTGCCAGTGTGTCGGGCCTTACATCACTGTCGTATTAGTCTAAGCAGAATAGAGCAGATTGTTTATTTTGGTTTAGCTCTGCTTCAGGCTGTAACATCAGATGTAACTCTCAGAGTGACAAATTTCAATAGCAGTGTCACAGATTAAACAAGGGTACAGAATGCCTGGTGGTGGAGCGAGGCTTCTGCCTGAATCAGCTCTCCCTGCCCCTGGCAGCCCTCATTTCTTATGTCAGAGGCGGTTCCCTTTTGTCTGGGCTGATTAGTGATAGTCAGGGTATCCTATGGGTTAAATAAGCCAGATCTTTAATTTCTTCGAAAATACTAATTAAAGAAAATTCCCCCTCTTCCTTAGAGCATATTGAACTCCTTTCATATTCTGTACTTTAAAGAATTTGCTGAATATTCTGACCCTCCAGGGTGGGAGAAGAATTTGTACAAGTCAGTAAGTGGCAGACGTCCCCTGGAGAGTGACTTGGCCACAGCGGGCAGTAGTGATAGCCAGTGAACTTCGGCCAAACGCAGCCTGCTGAGGCCGACACTCCACGGTGGGGAGCTCACATGCATGTTTGCTGCCTGTTTATTGTCACGTGGCTGTGCTGGCTGGCTGCCTCGTGCAGCCTCTCTGCAAATCCCAGGCAGGGGTGGTATGACTTTGGAGAGTCAGCTCAGAAACTGGCACTGTCCCAGGCTGGTGTCCTGGCCCCGCAGGAACCTGCTCCATGGCAGCCACCCTGTGAGCCAGCATGTGAGTGGCATCCGCTTTCCCTGTGCTTATCTAAACCCTTCGAGTGTTCTGCGTGTGTATAGCACCATCCTCATTTCACGCACAGACCCACTCTGCGCCAGCGCTGCAAGCACTTTGTGGAAGGCAGTGTTTACAACATAGCAACCTCAAGCTGGCTTATTGGTGATGAGAGTATTCCTGCAGAAATCATGTTCCCTAGGTAGAAGAATAATTATAAAGTCCCTTATCTCCCTGAAGTTATTATTTAAACTGAGCATTGGTTTATTGCATTTTCCCAAACAAGTTGTTGATAAGAACTGTTAAGTAATAACAGTGCCTAATTACACAGGTTATTTTCAGACTCTGAAGATCAGGCCGTGTACTCTCGTCTTTTTCCTGTAAATTAGGTGTGGTCTGTGGTGCAGCCTCAGATCTCGCTTCTGCAGCTCTGGAGCAGCATTATCAATATTTGGCAGTGCAGGTCTCTAAGAGAGAAGAGTTTTCTTAACACTGTGTGCTTGTACAGCGTCCCTCTCTGGCTCCTGCATTGGTGCACATATGTGTGTGAGCATGTAGGCTCCCTCCAGAACTGGGCAGGTTCACTGTCCCACTGAGTGGTACAGAAGCAGGGGCTGGGCTGCCCTCAACTGGACCCGGCACCTGTTCCGACACGCCATCTGTCCATGCTCTTGGGCTGAGGCCTTTGTAAACCACGGGGCTCCTTGCTCACTGTCTTCTAGTATTTGGTCATTTTAGAAGTCTGGAGTCGTATGTTTTCTAATTAATAGCTTTCCCATGGAGTCAGAGCCATTACTTTAAAAATAGAAGATGAATCATAAACTTTTTTAAGTTGCTGGGTTTACTACAAAATACATTTCTAGAATAAAGAATTAAGGGTCCCTCCTGGGACAGTGACTGAGCTGGCTTCCTGCTGCCAACACACCCAGGCCCCACGTCATAGTCTAGGTGGTAGTTCTTGCCTCCAGACGTGATAGCCTAATGATCCATGAACCGGGCTAGAAGCTGCAGCATACCTGATTTCTCCACAGCACATAATCAGCTCCTGTCCAGAACTGCTCACCCCATCTGCACCTGCCCACCCAGAAATCAGAGGTGAGTCCCAGGAGGCTACTCTGCATGGTGCTCTGCGAGTGTCCATGTCAACGGGTCAGACACTGTCAAGCAGAGGGACAGCCTAACAAGTTTTAAAAAATGCCATTAGACCTAGAGCAGCATTGGATTAGAACTTCAGACATTTTAGTCAAAACCTTTTCTTTTGCATCTTTCTAAGCTAGGGATTAGCGCCTTGTACTATGAGCAACCCAACTAATCTCAATATAGCCTCATTCTCTTTTTAAAATGAGCCTTTCTGAAGATAGTAAACTGGAGGATTAGGAAATAACTCTGCCCTCAGGGTAACTTCCTCCGTGTGGGAAGTTGTTTGGCCACACAGGGAGTGTGTTCAGGGCCCTGCCAGGGGCAAGGTTTCTGGGAAGGCTGGGAGTCTCCTGAGGTCCCCTTGCTGCTGTTCTGGGAATAAGGGCTTCTTAGATTCTCTGGCTTTAAAGATATTGCCTGAGCTGCCAAGTCAACCAGAAAGGGGGCGGGGGGCTGCATTAGGCTGAGCAGGGCTCCATTTCACTCCTCCCCAAGGCCCCTAGAACCTGGTCCATATCGCGTTGTCTAGAATGAATGAATTCTGTGTGGTCTTGGGCAAGCATGCTCATCTCCTTACACTTCCGACTGGCTTCTCATTGGCCCATCTATAAATTGGTATGATGGCAATATCTCTAGCACCATGGTTCCAGTGGAGGGGACTGGGGATGTGATGTTTCCCCCACTTTCTCATCGCTCTCCCCAGCAAGATATTTAGCCTGGAGATGTCCTTGATTGTCACGATTTGAGAGAGCCTATGGCACTTAGTGGGCAGAGGCAGGGAAGCTGCCAAACGCGGGCAGAGCGTAGGAACCACCCACGATGGTTATCCAGCCAAACCATCACTAACAGTGAGCTGGAGACACGTGTTCTAGAATGGTGATAGTTCACATGCCACATGTGGGCATAAAAAACACTGGAGAGCCTTAGGAATCTGCCTCTGTGTTACTTCTGTATACTCAGATACTGATCTTCTGATGTCTAAAAAGCAGCACCATTGTTCTCATTATCATACTTCTATTCAATAAAGTATTACGATATTTTAAAAATATATGTTTTTATGAGTGCCCTTAATGCTATTTCTATTTTGAATTTTAAAACATCAGGCATCCCTAATAAACATTTGCAGTTTTCTTGAACTTGCTCTTTTGCAAAAGTGGTTGCTAATTAAAAAGTGTTAGGAGTAAATAATGTAGCACAGATAACTTGAAAAGGAGAAACATGCAAATCCAGGCATCCAGCACATTCTTGGGCACTGTCCCCTGATAACAAATGTGTCTGATTGCTGAAAGTGTCCTATCGGTCAGTTTTCTCCTGTATTGGAGTAGCTTCCAAGCGAGGGTAAATGCGTGACTGTCTGACAAGCTGTCAGATCCAGGGTGTGGGGGACATTCTGAGGAAGCCCCAGGGGACCCGTGTGGTGCCTGTAGTTCAGCATGGCCTGAGTGGACTGCTATTACTAGAAGCCTTCCCTGCAGGAATCTGGACTGGAGACAGCTGCAGACGTGCAGGGACAGGCTGTGGAAAGCCCCATCTGCTCTCTCTGCTTCCCCCGCCTCCTCTCCTCTCTCTCTCTTCCTCCTCTGGCTTCTTTTGTTTCAGGGTTCTGAGTAGGGTTCCAAACCAGCTGACATTGACCTGCATGCAGTGATGAAAAGCATCCACTCAGTGAGATTTCATTCCTACTTAAATTTGCCATTTGCAAGGCTGGACAGTAAGAGGACACAGAATGTAAGCGAGGCCAAGAGCATTTCTGCTGCTTATGCCCTGGAGTTCACAGCTGATTATTCTGAAATGCTTTTGGCTGATGTTATAAAAATCAGGAATCTCCATGGAGCCTGGGATGGCTGTGCTGTCGGCTGACATGTCAAGGTGGTTGTGAAGCAGAATAGAAGACAACGCTATTTTCTCCCACTGTCGCTTCAGGTTGGCTGTATGCTGGATCTGTGAGGAGGAAGCAGATGATCTGTAAGCAGCTGACATGTCACACGTACTTAGAAATACATCTGGACAAATAACAGCTTCACATCCCATAAATATCACTCCGTGATAGAGCCAGTTCTTAGTACAAAGCTCTTATTTTTGTTTCTTTGTGTTTTGTTTTTCTAACACTGTGGATGGAAGCCACAGACCACCTGTCCCTTCCTCTAGTCCTTTGAATCTCTCAGTTAGAGGGTAGTTACTATGAGGCGGCTGACTCTGTGTATCCCATCCCTGATGGGCCGGGCAGCTTGTCCTCCTCGGGCCTTGCAGGACAGATCACCACCACTGCAGAACATGTGTTCATGGTTGGTCAAAAGGGGCAGGAGGAAAGTGAGAGGAGTCGGAACCTGGACACTGGCCAGCCTGGGCTTTTGTTCCTGTGGCCCCTTGCTGTGGTCAGGAAACAGGGCCACTGGAGAGGGAGACTTTGGCCACTTTCGTGTGAGGGATTTTCCAGGCTTCTGTTCTTCTTTCTCCCTGACGTGTGGATACTAGTAGGAGACGGTGGGGAAAGTAAGCAGAGTTCCGTGCCGAGGAGTTGGTGTCCACTCTGCAGGCAGCAGAGAGACACTGAGACCGAGAGCCCTGCTCCCCTGGTCACTGCAGCATCACTCACAATGGCCGAGATAGGGAGCCCAGCGTGTCCATCAGAGAATGAACGGGTGCAGGATGTGGGTTGCACATGGACTACAGGATAATAGGTGCTTTGGCCTTGGCAAAGAAGGGAACCTTGTTTGCAGCAACACAAGTGGACCTGGAGGACACATTTAATGAGATAAACCAGGCGCCAAAAGCAAACATCGTACGATATCACTTGTATGTGGAATCTAAAAGAAGGGGACACACAGAGGCTGGGGATGGGGGGATTCGGGAGATGTTTGTCAAGGGTATAGAATTCAGTCAAACAGGAGGAATAAGTTCAAGAGCCCTGCTCTGTGTCACAGTGACAACAGTTAATCACAATACAATGTGTGCTAGAAACTGCTCAGAGCCCAAGTGTTCTCACCCTTAACAAATCAAAGCATGTGAGGTGCTATGTATGTCAGCTTGATTCAGCCATTTCAAATGGATGTATGTATCAAAACATATTGTACACCATAAATGCATACGATGCTTACTTGTTAACTTAAAAATGAATTTATTAAATAAATGTAATTAGTGTAAAAAAATAATGTCTTGTATCAAGTCCCAGTGTCCCAGTGAAACTCTGTTATTAGTAAAACAAAGGCCATTGACACCTTAGGATGTAGAGGCTTTGGGTCCAGGGAGAATGGAGGATGAATCCTTCAGGACCGTGGATTGGGGAAAATTGATTTTACCTTGTCAAGCCTTACTTATCTCACCCTAAAAAAATGGTACAAAGTGGCCAATGCAACCAAAGCAAGACACCAACATGAATGTGACCAGGCTCCTGGCTGAGCTGAGGACGTGGAGCCCAGCAGATCCAGGCTCTGGGCAGAGTATTCACTTGCTGTGTAGGTTACGTTCCTGGCCTTCACCCTTGTGTGGGCATTTTTGGTGTTTAATTCTAAGAAGCATGAGGGATAGAGTTTTGAGGGTCCTCAAATACAGGTCCCAAGAAGCTCTGATGCTTCCCAGCATCCAGGCTCCCGTGAGCTTCTCTTTGCTTCCTGGGCATCCAGAGGGAGCTGCAGGCGCTGTCCACAGAGCTCTGTGTGGAGGCCCTCGCGGGTCTATCCAGGGGATGCAACCTGAGAGTGGCTTCCTGAGGCATCCACCTGGCAGTGGGTAGCAGCACCAGCAGAGCCCTCTAGGCCAAAGTGACCTCAGGAAATTAGTTCCAATTTAGGTTCAACCCTTCGTCTGATCCTCAGACCCCTGGGAGTCCAGAATGCTGACAGGTAAGTGAAAACTGCCAAAAGCCTAGATCTGTCAAAATGTCTCCACAGTAAACAGAGCACTGTCCCAGAAACCAGTGCCACCAATGCAGTATACTCGGAAGAGAGCCCTGCAGAGTGTGGCTAGCGAGTGAGCCGCACGTGGGAGGACTTGCGCTTTGTTGTGTTACTGTCCCCACATTCTTAGAGTGTCTTATCACCTTGCCGGGTAAGCAGCAGCCGGTTAGGAAGGGCGGGTGGAGCTGACAGCTGAGGGAGACGGAGGAGGGTAGGGAAAGCCCACAGCAGCCCTGCAAGGCGAGGTGCAGCAGGGTGAGGCTGGGCAGCCCACGGAAACGGCCCCCTCTTCCGTGGCTCCAAAGATGTGCCGCGCTTGGGTCCAGCACTGTTCACTGCTACCTCTGTTCTACTCTTGGGAACAGGGACTTCTATCAGAGACTCACTGAAAACGAATAAGAATAAAAATGTTTGAGTCTTTGTGTCGGGTTCATCATTTCTCAAATGTGCTAGAAAAATGAGAAATTAAGCTAAATCATCCTGAGGAAATTTTATTATGGAACTAACTAAATTTTAAACCATTTCAGGGGAGGACCAGTGTCTCCCATGGCTCTTGTTGCCCTCAGGGTATGGGGGTCATGGAGGAGTGGTAACCACGGTGATGGACAAGAGTCGTGTTCTTATTCTCAGAACACAGGGGAGGTGATTTCCTCATTTCTGTAAGACCTCAGGCTGCTCCACTTGTTACACGGGAACATTGTAATGCAAATGAAACTTAGCACAATTTCAAATTCATGAGCAGAACAATGGCCTTCTAGAAAGGGAAAAGTTAGTAAACTGGCAGTGATCAGCCAGGCTGGTAACAAAATAGTAAACAGACTGGGCAGCAACACATGCCTGTGGCCTCTACTTTGCTGATTTGAACAATTGGCTACAATAAGGGAGATCAATTGAAGTGAATACGGACAGAGCCCTAATTTCTACTCTGTTTTGACGATATTTTTAAGAATCCAGTGACACAGTTGCACAGACATATACATTCTCCAGATACCTACCCTCAGTGATAATTTGCTCAGATTCTAAAAAACGTGCCCATGTCTTTCTACAATCTTCTGATGATTGCATTGAAATAAACCCTTTGGGAAGCCTCCCTTCCCTGGACTATCTCTGATGTAAGAAGAAAGTGCCATTTGAAAGAGACAGCAGCACAGCCTGGTCCTCACATCAGCTGTGCCCCTCCCAGGTCTTGTGCTCACGTGAGGACGTGCCAGTGGGGAGGAATGTGGACTTGATAAGGGCCCCTTCATCCTCCCTACTCAGATGTAAAAAACATCTTCCTTAAGTAAATGAAGGCAGTCTGGCCATGAAATGCGTGTCAGTTGGGCAGACAGAGCTTTCCGGCTTGTCTCGTGGACATGGTGGTCCCCCAGGCTAACGCTGTGCCCATGGTTCAGACCCCTCCTCGTAAAGAGCGGGCAGGACAGGCCACATGGCTGGGGGCTGCACCATCTTGTTGAGTTCCGTCCCTGTTCTGCCAGTGCAAATCAAGGCTACGCACTCTGGATTTAGCTTTCCCAGAGAGAGGGGAACGCGAGTCTTCCTGTTTGGGGAGGCTATTTCAGTCACATGGTTTTTCAGACTTCCTTCTCCAAAGCTCACTCAGCGTGCGTTCCCAATGCCTCTGTGTTTAACTGGTGCCGTCAGAGGGGCTACCAAGCAAACGTCTTTAATGTCTCTGACAAAGGAAGTTATGGGCTAAGGCTTCTGCCAGGTTCAACCATTTTTGGGCATAATTTTAAAATGTGTGTTGTGGGCATCTGTCTAGAACTGACTGGGTGGAAAAGGACGCTCACCTGCATCTGAGACAAGTGTGGCCCCCGCTTTTCATGGGAGAAAAATGACAGCAAACAAAGCATGGATGAGAACGTCCGCAGATTGAACTGTTAGGAACCTTCGCTTTTGCATTTGTGCAGTAATGGGTTTTCTGCAAGGATGAGCAGAAATACTTTATTTTTGCTACACTCATAGTGTGTGTAAATACGTGGATATATTGTGTGTTTATCACAGCTTCACCCAGACTTTGCCTTATCATAATGGCGTTTATTTTTATACTTTCACTTTCCAGGTTAACTTATTTTAAATACAATTTTCTCTTTTTTCAAATGTACTTTAAAGGTGATTTTTTTCCCTTACCTATTAAATGAATCGTATTCTTTTAAAAAATATATATATATTCCTTGTGTTGAATTTCAGAGCAGTGACACTAGGTCCTCTCCACGGTTTTGGTACGGATAGTCATGGTAAGGAAGATACCTATTTCCAGACCTTTTTATTTTAGTCAGTTGGTTAGTATTTTAACCAGATGCTCTAGAGAACAGAGCTTGAGGCAAGAATGAACAGTGCTGACACTTCATTTGGGAGGTGGAAGCCCAGGGTGGCCAAGGTGAAAAGTAAAAGGAAATTAAGGCAAGAAAAAAATGTTAAGGAATTCAATGCATCCGTGCTGGCTGCAGCTTCTGGTGCCATAAAGAGACACAGCTGGTCTCTTAGCAGGTATATTTGTATGGCACAGAGGACTTTTAGGGTAAATTTGCAAGGAAGAAACCCACAATTTAGATCAGCCCTCAGAAGGCAATGAGCAGGCATTTACCTGCCCAGGATCCTCTGGTTTCCTGTGACAGCGAATCAAAGTTTACCCCGTGAGGACCCAAAGTTCTTACATCTGCAGATGAATTGCCTGATTTCCTTACAATTGCCTAGAAAGCAAATGCCACACCCAGGAGCTTAGTACTTCATTTAAGCATGGAAGTGGAGGAGAAGCTTCATGCTGCTAGGGCCCCCTGTGGGGAGCTGAGAGTCAGGTAAACCATAGATTGTAACCTGGGTACACTTAAATCTCCTAAGAGTGTGACAGGGTCATGTGGCCATGACAATGAGCAGCCCAGTCCAGAAGGGAGTTTGAAACGGTGGGGCCTGAGAGGGTGCTTAGGCAGAGACACCTTCAGATTTTATGGGGTCTGAAATGATACCATTCAAGACATTTAGGATATAATCAGAAAAGTATTACCATAGTTGAAAATAAGAAAATGCATCACAACAGAGAAGAATTTTTAAAAGCAAACAGATGTAAAAAACACTTCTATAAAAATAGCATCATTTTGTTGTTGCCTGATGTTCCACTATAATATTCGTTTTCCTACAGCAGCAACTGTGCAATGACCTGTTTATATGGCTATGGTGTTTATAATAGAAATATAATTTAGTCTTTCTAGCATAGTTGATTAAAACTTATTTTTTATTGTTGATGATTTTGTCATCTTCCAGTTTCACCACTTATTGGAAGCAGGAAAATTTTTAGATTTTCAAATTTGAGGAAACTTCCAGTAATTTCCTGTATTTACGGTGTGTAGGTTTCAGAGCATTTCAAGTTTCCTCGTGTGGTGACTGCTCTTAAATACTCAATGAACTGACAAAACCCATTGGTGAATTGGTCTTTGGTGTGTCTCTTGGGTTAACCTATTGTGAAATCAGTGTGATCTTTGTCAGTGTTAGTATATCATGTCAAATCAGAAAAACATTTAAACCTTTTTTCGATGCGGCCCTATGATTATTTCCCTTAATTAATTTAGAAATACTTGAAGGGCCTAGTGGTTGCTACATGCAGCTATCTGTTAAGGAATCAAGGTAGGAATTTTGTCAGTGAAATACAGCACTTGTTTGTGGAGGCATTTTGCCAGGCTTGGACAATTTGGGGTCTGCTTAGGCTGGAGCCAATATTTCTTAAGGTTAAGAAGTCAGATATAGTACGATGTAGCTTAGTATATTATAATGTGTAAAACATGCGATTCCTGATTGGAATAGTCACTGTCGTGTTGCAGCGGTTTCTGATCTGCAAGCAAGGGAATACTGGTGAAGTCTATTTCAATTGATTCCCCCTTCATTTTTTTTAAAAAGAAAAAGCATATACAGTATGTCTGTAGTTGTGTCTATTGCATTATTAAGTATATTCTGGTCCCCAAAGACCTTGCATCTGACAAGTTATTGATGAGAATCACAGCTTCTACTTATAACTTTGCACATTTGATGATTGGAAAAATTATCCACAGAAAAGCTTCTGTCTTGCTACATTTCAAACCTCATTCCTTTTCCTCCATCCACACATTTCTGGCATTGGGTGCTGTGTCATCACTCTGACCTTGCCTCTGTCATGGCTGGGGTGGCGTGCTGACACAGGAAGTGGTAGAGGACCCCTGGAAGGCATTCTTACACTGAAGGGCTTGGCAATCAGTTAACTCAATGCAGAAATAACTGTGAGCCCCCTGCAGACGCCTCACTACCTGGCAGGTATATTGTATATCTAAAGCCCATGTTCCCCTTAGCTGGATCCCCCATTACCCAATACCACTCCAGGGCCACCTGTCCTAAGCAATGGCTGTTAAAATATCTTCTCAAATATTCATAAATACATGGCCACACGAGCACATTGCTGGATCCTCTATAAACCTTGTGAAGACACAATCAAGTCTTAGAGCCTCAGCTTCTGTGTACCAGGTCTGCATACTGATTGATAGAGTGTGTACCTAAAAATGTTATCTTCAGTCGTGAACTTGATTCACCAAACGTGGCTTTAATGGAACACCCTAACTGTTAAAAAAAAATGGAGATTTTGAGATTATTTTCCACTACAGCCAAGCTGTAATACCGTTCTTCCAGCCAATAGAAACAAGAAGTTAGGTTTTCATTTTTCTTTACTGAATATGAGAAAAATACCTTTATCTCCTAGGGTAAATTTAATACCAAATATCTCATATACCTACAGACAGAAGGTTTGGGATTTTTGTTTATTTGCTTGATTGCTTGAAGTCCTGGTATCTTCAGTATACCCACTCCAGCCACCCTCCCCACAAGTATTGTCTGAAAGTTGTAAAGACTGATGCATGAACAGATTTAAGTAATTGATAGTCATTTATTCCAGGACACATTTATTCTATGAAATAAACCAAATTTTATTTATGGTTTATAAAGAGCTACACATCAATTAAAAAATGACTAAGGATCTTTTATCAGTTAAATTAGGTTAAATTACACCTGTTGGAACATTCATGGTAAAGGAACTTACATGAGACAAACATTTAGTTCTCATTTTAACAACGTCCAGAGGTAAGTGATCCAGGGCTGGGAAGGGGATTTCTCAATCACAGTGTGGTCTGAGACCACTTTATTTTGTTGCTCTAACATTCAAAATAATTATCTTTTACTCATGATGCAAAATTGATGCCTCAGCTCCAGTTGCGATATAAGTAATCCAACAAATGGAAAAGACAAGCCACTTCCTTTAGGAAAACTTTCTGGAAGTAGCAAGCTTTATTATTATTATTTTCCTTATGTCCCATTAGTGGGTCAGGGTATTTTTGAAGACACTACATTAAGGAAATTAAAGATGTGCTTTCCTGCGCTACAAAGGTAGCGTTGCCCTTTGTGACCGTGTGCGATTATATTCAAACTCCTCTGCTTTTGTTATAACCTAACCTATAGAAACCAAAACAAAAAGGTCTGCTCTGACAAATATTGATATAACCAGGACTTTTTGGGTTTACTAACTAGTTAGCATTTTTTTAAAAAGGGGGAGAGGGAGGGAGAGACAAGATGGCGAACTGAAGCCAGCTTTCAACAGAGGCTCCCATCCAGAAGGAGAGTTAAGGGACAGGAATTTATTAAGTATCCTGGTGGATTTGAGCCGCACCAAGAGAGAAGGTTGAAGAACACACAGTAACACTGCTGAGGCAAGCTGTGATCACAAGGACGCAAACAAAAGGTACAAAATCCACCACCAAGCGGATGGGAGTCCCCCTCCCCCATGAGACCGGCTCAAGAGCCCCACAATTTAAACAAACGAGCAGAAATTAAAGGCCCTCCCACTACACTCCATGGGAGAGACCTTCTAAAACCTGGACTTATCTCCCCTACTAGGGTGCCATGGCTTCTCCTGCCAGGCATAAAACTGTATAAAATTTTAAAAATCCTTTGCCAGCAACCCTGAACCCCCAACACTCCCCTCCCACTCACTGAAGTCTGGAGGCCTGTCCCCCAGGAGTTCAGATTCTTGGGTGATTTCTCAAGGGGAGTGGACAGTCCCCGAGCTGCAACTGGTCAGTGCTGACTCTGAGGCACGCGAGTGTGGAGAGGGCACTCGGCTGAGGGGGAGTCACGCCTCCGCGGCACTTCCCTGCGGTGCGGTGCAGCAGCCCTCCCCGTGCATCAATACGGCCAGGCATAAAACTGAATGAAACTCTAGCTTCCCCGCTGAGCTCTCAGCACTCCCCGCCACTCTCACTCAAGGTCTGGGGGCCTGTCCCACAGGAGTTCGGATCCTTGGGTGATTTCTTGAGGGGAGTACACAGTGCCCGAGCCGCGACTGGTCAGCGCTGACTCTGAGACACGCGAGTGAGGAGAGGGCACTCAGCTGAGGGGGAGTCACACCTTGGCGGCACTTCCCTGTGGTGCGGTGCAGCAGCCCTCCCCGGGCAACAATACGGCCAGGCATAAAACTGAATGAAACTCTAGCTTCCCCCCACTCTCACTCGGGGGTCTGGGGGCCTGCCCCCCAGGAGTCTGGATTCTTGGGAGATCTCTTGAGGGGTGTGAACAGAGCATAAACTGCGGCCACTCAGTGCTGATTCTGGGGCACAAGACAGAGGAGAAAAGGGTCGGCTGGGTGCCCACACCAGAGCGGCAGTTCCTGAAGGCAAATCAGCAGCCGTTTTTTTCCTTAACAGCAAAACGGCTCAATTCTGGATATTCTGAAGCCACACCCCCTGTCTCCCTGGGCAACCAGAGGAGGCCACCAGTGAGCAAAGGATTTGCCTGACGCTGCTAACAAACCCAGGAAGCTTCCAGGGCAGGGCTGACTCAGAGAGGTAATCGGACACAAACCTCCAGCAGCAAAGACGTTTGAACTCAGAACAGCCCATCTTCTGTAGGCGATTTTAGCAGAAACAGAGACAGAACCCTGCAAAGTTGTCTGTTCTGTTCTGTTAGCAACATCAATCAGGGACGGGGCTAAGCCTGAGTGAACACCTCTCTCCCACCACCTGCATCAAACACTCAAAGATGTCAGGCCCCATCTCCTCCTGCTAGACAGTGGCAGACTGCAGGGGCCTGGAAGACTTCCTTGCAATTCAGGCAGGTGCTAACTCCTGGAGTATCTGTTCACTACAGGCAACTGGGTTAGCCATTTGCAGAGATACCAGTGACTGGGTCCGACGGAGGGGCAAAGTGGGGAAGGAGACATCAACCTTCCCAGACTGATCTATTTGCTAGGTGGCTCCTCCTGACTCCACGCAGCACTGGAGTAAGCCATATCAGAGGAGTCACCAGACCCCTGTGATCCAGTTCCCAGAGACCTCTTCAACTCTCCCACTTGAGACAGGTGCTGATTGAGACAATCGATTTGGACCTTTTGAACTGAACTAATAGACTGAGGACTTTTCAGGCAGTGCCCTTGGTATGCGGTTGTAGGAAGGTTTGATTTTCCTTTTCCTTTTCAAATTGGTGCCAGAGGTGGGCGGGCGGGATGACTTAATTGCTGGTTTTTCCACACAGCTGAGACTTCAAGCCAGAGTAAATGTTACAATAGGATCAAACAGAAACCAGCTGAAAACAAGACAGAACCACTTAGCCCCACCACACAAGACAGGGCCCCAGTTTCTCAGGCCACAACACTGTACCGGCCCTCGATAAAGCCCCAGGGGAAAAATCAAAGGGAGTAAAATAACCATGGGGCAGAATCAGCAGAAAAACTCTGGTAGCATGAATAACCAGAATAGATCAACCCCCCCCCCCAAAGAAAAGATACGGCAGATGTGATTGAAGATCCCATTCATAAACAACTGGCTGAGATGTCAGAAATCGAATTCAGAATTTGGATTACAGACAAGATTAATAAAATGGAATTAGGAATTTGAGGAGAAATTCAAAAGTTGTCTCAAGAATTTAACGAATTTAAAGACAAAACCACCAAAGACTTAGACACACTGAAGCAAGAATTTACAGCCCTCAAAGATATGAAAATACAGTAGAATTCCTCAGCAACAGAATGGAGCAAGCAGAAGAAAGGATTTCTGACATTGAAGATAAAGTCTTCGAATGCTCCCAATCTCTCAAAGAGGAAGAGAAATGGAGACCAAAAAAGGAACATTCACTCAGAGAACTCTCGGATAATTTGAAGAAAAGCAATATACGAATAATTGGGATTTCGGAGAATGATGAAGTGGCCTCGAAGGGCACAGAGGCCCTCCTGCATGAAATTATGAAAGAAAATTTTCCAGACATGCTTAGAGAATCTGAAATTCAGATAGCAGACAGCTTCAGAACCCCAGAACGACTCAACCCCAATAAGTCATCCCCCAGGCATATCATAATTAGCTTCACTAAAGTTAATATGAAAGAGAAGATTCTCAAAGCAGCCCGGCGAAAGAAAACCATTACATACAAAGGAAAGAATATTAGAATAACTGCAGATCTCTCTGCTGAAACTTTTCAAGCCAGAAGAGGGTGGTCATCGACTTTTTTTTTTTTTTTAATTGTTGGGGATTCATTGAGGGTACAATAAGCCAGGTTACACTGATTGCAATTGTTAGGTAAAGTCCCTCTTGCAATCATGTCTTGTCCCCATAAAGTGTGACACACACCAAGGCCCCACCCACCTCCCTCCTTCCCTCTCTCTGTTCCCCCCCCATAACCATAATTGTCATTAATTGTCCTCATATCAAAATTGAGTACATAGGATTCATGCTTCTCCATTCTTGTGATGCTTTACTAAGAATAATGTCTTCCACGTCCATCCAGGTTAATACAAAGGATGTAAAGTCTCCATTTTTTTTAATGGCTGAATAGTATTCCATGGTATACATATACCACAGCTTGTTAATCCATTCCTGGGTTGGTGGACATTTAGGCTGTTTCCACATTTTGGCGATTGTAAATTGAGCTGCAATAAACAGTCTAGTACAAGTGTCCTTATGATAAAAGGATTTCTTTCCTTCTGGGTAGATGCCCAGTAATGGGATTGCAGGATCAAATGGGAGGTGTAGCTTGAGTGCTTTGAGGTTTCTCCATACTTCCTTCCAGAAAGGTTGTACTAGTTTGCAGTCCCACCAGCAGTGTAAAAGTGTTCCATTCTCTCCACATCCACGCCAGCATCTGCAGTTTTGAGATTTTGTGATGTGGGCCATTCTCACTGGGGTTAGATGATATCTCAGGGTTGTTTTGATTTGCATTTCTCTAATATATAGAGATGATGAACATTTTTTCATGTGTTTGTTAGCCATTCATCTGTCATCTTTAGAGAAAGTTCTATTCATGTCTCTTGCCCATTGATATAAGGGATTGTTGGCTTTTTTCATGTGGATTAATTTGAGTTCTCTATAGATCCTAGTTATTAAGCTTTTGTCTGATTGAAAATATGCAAATATCCTTTCCCATTGTGTAGGTTGTCTCTTTGCTTTGGTTATCGTCTCCTTAGCTGTACAGAAGCTTTTCAGTTTAATGAAGTCCCATTTGTTTATTTTTATTGTTGTTGCAATTGCCATGGCAGTCTTCTTCATGAAGTCTTTCCCCAGGCCAGTATCTTCCAGTGTTTTTCCTATGCTTTCTTGGAGGATTTTTATTGTTTCATGCCTTAAGTTTAAGTCCTTTATCCATCTTGAATCAATTTTTGTGAGTGGGGAAAGGTGTGGGTCCAGTTTCAGTCTTTTACATGTAGACATCCAGTTCTCCCAACACCATTTATTGAATAGGGAGTCTTTCCCCCAAGGTATGTTCTTGTTTGGTTTATCAAAGATTAGGTGGTTGTAAAACGTTAGTTTCATTTCTTGGTTTTCAATTCGATTCCAAGTGTCTATGTCTCTGTTTTGTGCCAGTACCATGCTGTCTTGAGCACTATGGCTTTGTAGTACAGACTCAAATCTGGTATGCTGATGCCCCCAGCTTTATTTTTGTTACAGAGAACTGCCTTAGCTATACGGGTTTTTTTCCGGTTCCATACAAAATGCAGAATCATTTTTTCCGAATCTTGAAAGTACGATGTTGGTATTTTGATAGGAATGGCATTGAATAGGTAGATTGCTTTGGGAAGTATAGACATTTTAACAATGTTGATTCTTCCCATCCATGAGCATGGTATGTTCTTCCATTTGTTAATATCCTCTGCTATTTCCTTTCTGAGGATTTCATAGTTTTCTTTATAGAGGTCCTTCACCTCCTTCGTTAGGTATATTCCTAGGTATTTCATTTTCTTTTAGACTATGGTGAAGGGAGTTGTGTCCTTAATTAGCTTCTCATCTTCACTGTTATTGGTGTACACAAAGGCTACTGACTTGTGGACATTGATTTTATATCCTGAAACATTACTGTATTTTTTGATGACTTCTAGGAGTCTTGTGGTTGAGTCTTTGGGGTTCTCTAAGTATAAGATCATGTCGTCAGCAAAGAGGGAGAGTTTGACCTCCTCTGCTCCCATTTGGATTCCCTTTATTTCCTTGTCTTGCCTAATTGTATTGGCTAGAACTTCCAGCACTATGTTGAATGGTAAAGGTGACAGAGGACAACCTTGTCTGGTTCCAGTTCTAAGAGGAAAAGCTTTCAGTTTTACTCCATTCAGTAAAATATTGGCTGCGTGTTTGTCATAGATAGCTTCAATCAGTTTTAGAAATGTGCCACCTATGCCTATACTCTTCAGTGTTCTAATTAGAAAAGGATGCTGGATTTTATCAAATGCTTTTTCTGCATCTATTGAGAGGATCATGTGATCTTTATTTTTGCCTCTGTTAATATGGTGGATGACGTTTATACACTTGCGTATGTTAAACCAGCCTTGCATCCGTGGGATGAGTCATCGACTTTTAATCTCCTAAAGCAAAATAACTTTCAACCCAGGATCTTGTATCCAGCTAAACTGAGTTTCATTTATGATGGAGAAATTAAATACTTCAATGACGTTCATATGTGGAAAAAATTTCCCATAAGTAAAGCAGCTCTTCAGGATATTCTGAGACCTATCCTCCACAATGACCAACCCAATCCTATACCACAAAAGTAAACTCACTCAGAAACTTCGGATCAAACTCCAACTTCCACACTGGCGAAAGGATTAAAAATGTCCACTGGACCTTTGAAAAACTCAATACCCAAAATTCCACCAGACTTATCAATACTCTCCATTAATGTGAATGGCTTAAACTGTCCTCTAAAGAGGCATAGGTTAGCTGACTGGATACAAAAACTCAAGCCAGATATTTGTTGCATACAAGAGTCACATCTTAACTTAAAAGACAAATACAGACTCAGGGTGAAAGGATGGTCATCCATATTTCAGGCAAATGGTAATCAGAAAAAAATCAGGTGTTGCAATTTTATTTGCAGATACAGTAGGCTTTAAACCATCAAAAGTAAAGAAGGACAAGAATGGTCACTTCATATTTGTTAAGGGTAATACTCAATATGATGAGATCTCAATTACTAATATCTATGCACCCAATCAGAATGCACCTCAATTTATAAGAGAAACTCTAACAGACATGAGTAACTTGATTTCCTCCAGCTCCATAATCGTCGGAGATTTCAACACTCCTTTGGCAGTGTTGGATCAATCCTCCAGCAAGAAGCTGAGCAAAGAAATCTTAGATTTAAACCTAACCATCCAATATTTAGATTTAGCAGACATCTACAGAACATTTCATCTGAACAAAACTGGATACACATACTTCTCATAAGCCCACGGAACTTACTCCAAAATTGACCACATTTTAGGTCACAAGTCTAACCTCAGTAAATTTAAAGGAATAGAAATTATTCCTTGCATCTTCTTGGACCATCATGGAATAAAACTTGAATTGAGTAACAACAGGAATCTGCATACTCATACAAAAATATGGAAGTTAAATAACCTTATGCTGAATGATAGCTGGGTCAGAGATGAGATTAAGAAAGAAATTGCCAATTTTTTGGAACAAAACAACAATGAAGACACAAACTATCAGAACCTCTGGGACACCGCAAAGGCAGTTCTAAGAGGGAAATTTATAGCACTGCAAGCCTTCCTCAAGAGAACGGAAAGAGAGGAAGTTAACAACTTAATGGGACATCTCAAGCAACTGGAAAAGGAAGAACATTCCAACCCCAAACCCAGTAGAAGAAAAGAAATAACCAAAATTAGAGCAGAATTAAATGAGATTGAAAACAAAAGAATAATACAACAGATCAATAAATCAAAAAGCTGGTTTTTTGAAAAGGTCAATAAAATAGATAAACCTCTGGCCAACCTAATCAGAAAAAAAAGAGTAAAATCTCTAATATCATCAATCAGGAACAACAAAGACGAAATAACAACAGACTCATCAGAAATCCAAAAAATCCTTAATGAATATTACAAGAAACTTTATTCTCAGAAATATGAAAATCTGAAGGAAATTGACCAATACTTGGAAGCACGCCACCTTCCAAGACTTAGCCAGAATCAAGTGGAAATGTTGAACAGACCCATATCAAGTTCAGAAATAGCATCAACTATACAAAACCTCCCTAAAAAGAAAAGCCCGGGACCAGATCGTTTCACGTCAGAATTCTACCAAGCCTTTAAAGAGGAATTAGTACCCGTATTACTCAACCTGTTCCAAAAGGTAGAAAAAGAAGGAAGACTACCCAACACGTTCTATGAAGCAAACATCGCCCTGATCCCCAAACGAGGAAAAGACCCAACAAGAAAAGAAAATTATAGACCAATATCACTAATGCATATAGATGCAAAAATATTCAACAAGATCCTAACAAACAGAATCCAGCAACACATCAAACAAATTATACATCATGACCAAGTTGGTTTTATCCCAGGGTCTCAAGGCTGGTTCAATATACGTAAATCTATAAATGTAATTCAGCACATAAACAAATTAAAAAACAAAGACCATATGATTCTCTCAATCGATGCAGAAAAAGCTTTTGATAATATCCAGCATCCCTTCATGATCAGAACACTCAAGAAAATTGGTCTAGAAGGGAATTTTCTTAAACTGATAGAGGCCATCTACAGCAAACCCACAGCCAATATCATATTGAATAGAGTTAAATTGGAATCATTTCCACTCAGATCAGGAACCAGACAAGGCTGCCCATTGTCTCCATTGCTTTTTAACATTGTAATGGAAGTTTTAGCCACCGCAATTAGGGAAGAAAAGGCGATCAAGGGTATCCATATAGGGTCAGAGGAGATCAAACTTTCGCTCTTCGCAGATGATATGATTGTGTATCTGGAAAAAACTAGGGACTCTACTACAAAACTCCTAGAAGTGATCAAGGAATACAGCAGCGTCTCAGGTTACAAAATCAACATCCATAAATCGGTAGCCTTTATATACACCAATAACAGTCAAGTTGAAAAAGCAATTAAGGACTGTATCCCATTCACAGTAGTGCCAAAGAAGATGAAATATTTGGGAATTTACCTAACAAAAGACGTGAAAGATCTCTATAAAGAGAACTATGAAAGTCTAAGAAAAGAAATAACTGAAAATGTTAACAAATGGAAAAACATACCATGCTCATGGCTGGGAAGAATCAACATTATTAAAATGTCCATACTACCCAAAGCAATATATAATTTCAACGCACTCCCTATTAAAGCTCCGCTGTCATATTTTAAAGATCTTGAAAAAACATTACTTCGTTTTATATGGAATCAGAAAAAACCTCGAATAGCCAAGACATTACTCAGAAATAAAAACAAAACAGGAGGAATCACACTATCAGACCTCAGACTTTACTACAAATCGATAGTGATCAAAACAGCATGGTATTGGCACAAAAACAGAGAAGTAGATATCTGGAACAGAATAGAGAACCAAGAGATGAATCCAGCTACTTACCGCTATTTGATCTTTGACAAGCCAATTAAAAACATTCAGTGGGGAAAAGATTCCCTATTTAACAAATGGTGCTGGATGAACTGGCTGGCAACCTGTAGAAGACTGAAATTGGACCCACACCTTTCACCATTAACTAAGATAGACTCTCATTGGATTAAAGATTTAAACTTAAGACATGAAACTATAAAAATACTAGAGAGTGCAGGGAAAACCCTTGAAGAAATTGGTCTGGGCGAGTATTTTATGAGGAGGACCCCCCGGGCAATTGAAGCAGCTTGAAAAATACACTACTGGGACTTGATCAAACTAAAAAGCTTCTGCACAGCCAAGAACACAGTAAGTAAAGCAAGCAAACAGCCTTCAGAATGGGAGAAGATATTTGCAGGGTAATCTCTGACAAAGGTTTAATAACCAGAATCCACAGAGAACTCAAACGCATCAGCAAGAAAAAAACAAGGGATCCCATTGCAGGCTGGGCAAGGGATTTGAAGAGAAACTTCTCTGAAGAAGACAGGTGCACGGCCTTCAGACATATGAAAAAATGCTCATCATCTTTAATCATCAGAGAAATGCAAATCAAAACTACTTTGAGATATCATCTAACTCCAGTGAGACTAGCCTATATCACAAAATCTCAAGACCAGAGATGTTGGCACAGATGTAGAGAAAAGGGAACACTTCTGCACTGCTGGTGGGAATGCAAATTAATACATTCCTTTTGGAAAGATATATGGAGAACACTCAGAGATCTAAAAATAGATCTGCCATTCAATCCTGTAATTCCTCTGCTGGGCATATACCCAGAAGACCAAAAATCACAACATAACAAGGATATTTGTACCAGAATGTTTATTGCAGCCCAATTCATAATTGCTAAGTCATGGAAAAAGCCCAAGTGCACATCGATGCACGAATGGATTAATAAATTGTGGTATATGTACACCATGGAATATTATGCAGCCTTAAAGAAAGATGGAGACTTTACCTCTTTCATGTTTACATGGATGGAGCTGGAACATATTCTTCTTAGTAAAGTATCTCAAGAATGGAAGAAAAAGTAGCCAATGTACTCAGCCCTACTATGAAACTAATTTGGGGCTCTCACTTGAAAGCTGTAACCTACTTTCAACCTAACAATAGGGGGAAGTGAGAAAGGGAGGGGAGGGAGAGGGGTGGTGGGTAGAGGGAGGGAGATTGGTGGGATCATACCTGTGGTGCATCTTACAGGGGTATTTGCGAAACTTGGTAAACGTAGAATGTAAATGTTTTGGCACAGTAACTGAGATAATGCCAGGAAGGCTATGTTAACCATTGTGATGAAAATGTGTCAAATGGTCTATGAAGCGAGTGTATGATGCCCCATGATCATATCAATGTATACAGTTATGATTTAATAAAAAATAAATAAATAAAAAATAAAAAGGAGGAGAGGAGAAATATAAGCTTTCAATGATTTATTTTACCAGATGAGATTATTTTAAAATATAGTAAGAAAAGTATCTAGTCTCAGCATCATTAACAAGAGGGAGGTATTTCAACATGAAAAGTAAGAAATAGTCTCCAAATAAAGGGCTTTCTTTTCATTCAAAAGGTCGTCTTTGTCTCTAGTCAGTGTTGAAACCATGCCCTAGGCCGGAAGCCCCAAGGACGGCCCTCGGAAGCACACATTCCCGTGGGTACCCTCCACATGTAAGAGGCTACTGCCCAGCTCTGTGGTGACACGATACATCACCATTCACAGCCTCTTAAAACTGAGACAGGAGTGATGCCCAGAGTTTATCAGAAGTCTGAATACACAAAACACATTGAGTTTTCTTCCTATTCTTTTCCTTTAGAAGTGGTAGTGGTGGAGATGTCAGGAGTTTTTAATGTGATTCCAGATTCATTCTCTTCCAGTTCACCGGGAACACACTTCAAAGATGGATTGATCAAATTGTACAACCCTGTCCCCTGGGAAAAATCAAATCAGAAAGAGCTCTTTGTTAAAAACCCTGTTGCCACTCTGGGCATCTGAAAGAGAGTGGAGTGTGCTTTCAAATGCAGCACAGTGACAAGCCTTTTGTATGTTGCTCAATAACAACAATGGCTGTAACCCCCGCCCCGTGAACAAATTCATATTGTTGCCTCCCTCAAACTACATTGTGATAGGTAGCCATGTATGAAAGATCTTTTGTTAAGTAAGCCACTTTATTCTTAATTCTTTTTACTGTTCACTAAATTTTTCAGTAAAGTTTAATTGGCATGCGATGAGCACCCATATTGAAAGTGTGCAATTCACTTGGTCATGGCACATGTGCACCTTTGAGACCCCCACCCCCACCACCACCACTGTGAATTCACTTGGTCATGAAACACATGCACGTGAGACCCCAACCCCCGTGACTTCACTCAGTCATGATACAAGTGCGCTGTGAGACCCCCACCACCACCGTGAATTCAGTCATGACACACATGCAGTGAGACCCCCACCCCGTGACTTCACTTACTCATGACACACGTGCACTGAGACCCCCACCCCCACCGCGGTGACTCCTTCACCCCTGAAAGGTTCCTCATGTGTCTTTGGAGTCTCCCTTTCCTACCTTTCTTTCTTCCCTGCCTATTCCCTAGATGTCATTGGTCCCCGTAGATTAGTTTCCTTTAAAAAAAATTTTTTTAAGTTATAGTTATTCAGACTGTATTTTTTGTTTGTCCTGTCAAGACTCACTCATATGACACGGTTGCATATGACACGGTTTGTTCCTTCGCATCGCTGAGCAGGATCCCACTGTAGGGACACGCCATGGTTTATTATCCATTCTCCAGTGAGGGACACTGGGGGTGCTTCCAGTTTGGAGCAATTACAGATAAAGCTGCTGTGAGTATTTGTGTAAATGTTTCTGTGTAAACATGGACTTTCCTTTCCACTGGTTAGAAATTCTGGAGAGGGATGCCGTGATCTTCTGTTAGATGTGTGCTCATGTTTTTAAGAAACTGTGGCTGGGGCGGCGCCTGTGGCTCAGTTGGTAGGGCACTGGCCCCATATACCGAGGGTGGCGGGTTCAAACCTGGCCCCGGACAAACTGCAACCAAAAATAGCTGGGCGTTGTGGCGGGCACCTGTAGTCCCAGCTACTCGGGAGGCTGAGGCAGGAGAATCACCTAAGCCCAGGAGTTGGAGGTTGCTGTGAACTGTGTGAGGCCACAGCACTCTACTGAGGGCCATAAAGTGAGACTCTGTCTCTACAAAAAAAAAAAAAAAAGAAAGAAACTGTGGCTGTATGAGGAAGTTTACAGGCTACCTTCCAAAGTGCTTGTTTACAATAGCAGCTGCGCATTTGCCGGGGGTGGTCCCCGGAGCTGTTCTGTGATGTTCTCTGAGCCGTTCTCTCCTCGCCTTGTCCAGTTCTGGGAACTAGAGCTGCCTGTCCTCTCCACAGGTGCAGACCTCTCTCTTCAGTTCCCCAGGTTGGCTAAGCTTCACTTGGGTGCTCCCTCCCTGAGTGAAGGCCTCAAACTCTCCAACATCATGAGCTGACATGGTCAGGGGGCTCAGCTTGTTTACCTCCTGCCTCTCATGGACCTTTGCCTCTCATTAGCTTATGAGGTCTGACAATTAAGTTCATGAACTCACCCTAGAAAAAATGCTACATACCTGATGGCCAAGGGGAGAGTTTCAAAGGTGACCATAGTGATATTCAGCAAGGAGGTATGTAGCACTTTTTCTGAGATGAGCTCATGAACTTAATGATCTGATTTCTCATGCCTACTGTCTTGAAAACCATTGTTTCAAATATTTTGTCCAGATCATTAGGTTGTTTCAGGCAGGTGGATAAATCCAGTGCTTGTTACTCCATTTTGACCAGAAGTACAGTCTGATAAGGTAGTTTTGAAAGTTAACTATGTAATTGGTTGTAGTAATTGGTTGTTAGGATCTGAGTTAGCCATGAGGGAAAAAAGCCATCTGCTAAATAATAGATCAGTCCCTGAAAGAATGGTAACTTTTTTTATTTGTATAAAAGACTCAACTGAACATTTTGGATAAATTAAAGTTCTTTGAATTTCAAGTATAATACCTCTGGTTGTATAAAGCTAGGTGAAAAATGTGTAGTATACATTTTATGTGTAGGAAAGTTCATGGCCCAAGAATCAGTGTGACTCTCCCAGAATCACAGGAGACCAGGGCTGCCTGTTGGGTCTGTGCAGGTTAAACACAGCAGCCAATCACCCGCATATTGGCTGCCGACACTTCGGCCCCAGCTGAGTCCCCTGGTATGTGGTTGTACCCACCTAAAGAGAATTTTTCACATTCTTACAAAAGTACCTAATGGACCCCTAAGTGAGCTCATTTTTAGAGAAAACACGGTGCTTCTTCAGAAACCTCTCTGTCATAGCACATTTGATCTCTGACAATTATGCTTCAGATACACAAAGTACGGTTGTGTTGGTCTGGGCTTTAATATTTGTTCTGTGTCGCCATGAAGAAGGTTTTAACAGGAATGGAAAATAGCAATATTAATTCCTTCATAGGATAATGACCATAACAAGGGTAGAAAACTTCGTAACCAGCCTTGCCTGCTGGCGTTAAGACTGGGGCAATGTCTGTCTCCCAATGTTTACTCCAGGAGAGAGAAAAACTTAGCGTTCACCAAAGCCCCTCCCTCCTGTCTGCAAGTTCCGAGCCTCAGATAAAAGGATCCTCTTCTGCTTGGATATATTTTCCCCATCTTTGTGTAGTTTATCATTTTGGGACTCCTTGAATTGAGGTCTAAGCAGGAAACAATATCAGTGCAAGTAGATCTAGGTGCTTTAATGAAGAGGTGTGGGCAGCTATAGTAAGGGACCCAGAGACCACCATTAGTCAGCCCTGATGCAGCTCCGTGAGATGATCCCCAAATCTACAGTCACGGAGGGACAAAGCCACTGTCAGGAAATGTGCCCAGAGCAGGAAGTGGCTGGCAAGCTGAGAGCAGGGGAACCTTGTGGATTCAACCCTGAAAGCCTGAATTTCCAGGACCCAGAGCAAGCCTAGGAGGGCTTTGCTAGTTGTGACGTTGAGGTGACCTGAGGGTGGGATCAAGGAGGACAGAGAAATGCCCACCATGGTTTGCACACGCATTTTCTCCACCAATATGTGAATGTACCTTGCAGATTATGGAAGGTCAGAGAAGACCACTTTTTCTCTTGGATGAGAAAGGTAGAAGCAAAACAGAAGGAAACAGCTACCATCAGTACCGTCTGGGTGCCAGGCATTGGGCTGGAAGCTTTCTGCAGGTTATGGTGCCACCCTCCCACGTCCTGTACAGCTGGGGAGTGATCTCGCTTGTGGACAAGGTCCCTGAGCTTCACGATTGGACAGAGGGAGACTAAGATGCTCAGACACAGACCTGGGATTCAAAACCAGAATGGCAAACAGTTCACACCAATTCCTCCTGTCAGCTAAGCTTCTCCTTTTGGAAATGAAACATAATGCAAAACTGTCTCCATGTAAACGAAAATACAGTCCATCCAAAGAGGAGAAACATCTGGTCTTTCTGTTATGAGTTTCTCATTGGTTCCCACCACATATGATTTATCTTCTGAATAAGCAAAGCTGTCTTGGTCACCTCCTGCTAAAGACTTGGTTCTGGTTCCAGTTTGTTCTGTCTATTCAGGTTATATCCAATACTTTAATAACTTGGGCTAATACAAATAATGCCACCATAAACATTTTTGTAAAGGTCTTTGTGTATTCATATGTTTTTATTTCTCTTGGGAGGAGACCGAGGGGCGGAATTTCTAAGCTATATGATAGCTTATATTCTTTTTTTTTTTTAAAGAAACTGCCAAAATGTTTTTCAAGTATTTGTACCATTTCAAATCCTCACAGGTATATATATGTGGGTGCTTTAGTTTCTCCATATCCTTGTCAACACTTGTTATTGTCAGTCTTTTTAATTTTAGACATTTTTATTAGGTATATGTGCATTATTTTAGTTTGCATTTCCCTGTTGTGTAATGTGTTCAACACATTTTCATGGGGATTCAGGTATCCTTTTTACTGAATAAACTATTCAATTTTTTTGTCCATATTATTATTGGGTTGTTCATTTTCTTAATATTGAGTCATAAGAATTCTTTATATGTGTTCTCAACGTAAGTCCTTTGACAGATTGGTAAAATTTACATGTATTTGCTGCCACTTTGTAGCTTGCAGCTTGCCTTCTAATCTTCCTAATGGTGACTTTTAACAATATTTTAATTTTGAAAAAGTACAATTTATCTTTTTTTTTTTTTTTTTTGGCTTTTTTTGGCCAGGGCTGGGTTTGAACCCACCACCTCTGGCATATGGGGCCGGCTCCCTATTCCTTTGAGCCACAGGTGTTGCCCTATAATTTATCATTTTTTAACTTTTGTTGTTCAATTTTTATACCTAAAGATCTTTGTCTTGCCCAAGGTCATAAAGAAAATTTCTCCTACATTGTTCTTCTAGAAGTTTTAGAGTGCTCTTTTATTTAGATCTTTGACCCATTTCTTGCTAATCTTTGGTTTGGTGTGGATTTGGGGGATAGCAGATTTGTTACTATTGTTTCTCCAGGTGCCCAGAATCATGTTTTGCAATGGCCAGGCTGTTCCCCTGAATTGCAGCTGCACTCCTAGTAGACTTCCTGCTGTGTTCTGACAACCTGTTTATCTGACCTTTTGCCTGTGCCGTGCTGACTTGATTACTGCAGCTTTATGTGATGTCTGAGGTTTGCTCTCACTTGGTCAGGTTAGCTAGAATATTTTATAGTATTTTTGAGCAATTAAAGTGCAATTATGTCTTGGAAATGATTTTAAAATCCCAGTAAAACTTTCTGTCTGAATCATAGATTGGCCTTCTTTATAGTTCGTTGGCTTATGTGCTGTATTATAGTAAATCCTGAAATAGAAAAGTTTATAGCCTTCTATTTTATTTTTCATAATTTGTTTTGGCTAATGTAGATAATGTTATTTCTATATAAATTTCAGTTTGTCTATTTCAACAAAAATGGCTAATATTTCTAAAGAGATTGTTGGGAAGCATTACCATCTTAAAAGATACAATTCCCTCTTCCTGGAGTACCTGTCTTTCTTCTTCTCTATCAGACAAACTTCTGCTCGTCCTTAAGGACTTAGTTCAAACGCACCTCCTCTGTGAAGCCCTCCTCAGATCCCCTAGGTAAAGTTAGACACTGACTTAGCTATATTTATTTCTCTACTGTAGCATACATCATGTTGAATTAGAATCTTAAGGGTAATGACTACACTTTATTCTTTGATTTTCCAATGCCTGGTGTATGGTATATGCTGTATACTAAATTATTATTTGTCAAATAAATTAAGACATGAACACATTGAGGTTGCAGATCCTCAATTGAGTGTAGGTGTTTTAGCTTCCATGACTGTTCCGTAGGTGGCCGTTTATTCTGAGCAGTAGCTGCTATGCCCTCCTCTAGGGGAATGTCAACTTCCCGACAAATGTGTTACGCTTTCTATTTCAGAAAAAAATTAGGTATGTATATAAATGATAAAATGTTAGAGATTATGATGGACCTTCTCTCACCTCTAAATTTTTAGGAGGTCACACAGTAATGTAAGATACAGTATCAGTCTAGAATTCTAGAATTCTATCATACTCAATTTAAGAGTTTTTGTCATTCTTAGACAAAAATAAAATGTATGTGTGTGTTGATTTGCCATCCTCAGAGTGGGCGGCTTACACAGCAGGAATTTATCTCTTTACAGTGCTGGAGAGAGAGGTCCACCACCAAGATGTCGGTCGAGGTGGCTTCTTCAGAGGCCTCTCTCCTTGGCGTGGAGGTGCTGTCTTCTCCCCGTATCCTCACGTGGTCTCCCCTCTGTGTCTATTTCTGTGTCGTGGTTGCCACTTCGAGGCAAGGACACCAGTCATAATGGATAGGTTCCACGTACCTGACATTATTGCCTCAATTACCTCTTTAAAGGCTGTCTCCAAATCCACATATCTACATCTCTCCGTCCAATTTCTCTTTGACGTTCTACTCTTACATTTTTATCTGACTCCTTGGCGTTAGATTTGTTGTCACCACCAACACAAGTCTAGAACCCATCTTGCGTCCTATCCTCGCATCACTCCCCTGACCGACTTCCTCAGGCCTCAGGATTTCTGGGCTGTAGCTGTTCCTGTGTTCCCTGTGAGGACTGTGGGGGCAGGGGAGACACCCAATGCAGTATTTATAGTTAAAAATGTATGTTCTATCTGTGTGGCCCTTTATCTTTTCAAGTTCAATGAGTCTAATCTTTATATCTAATCTTTATAGTAATCTTGATAATGGAGTAAACTAAGTTTAATTATGTTTCATTTGTCATATGAGTATACCACCTTCTTGAAGCCCTCCCACCAAAATAGGTAACACGGTTTGAAAATTGGACACTATACTTCATGTATCTTAACAGAATGTAAAATGCACTTTAATATCTTTGTGTTAGAAATAATTTCCAATTTATAGAAAAGATGAAAAAAATAATATCAAGAACACCTTTATACCATCTGTCACGGTTCATCTGTTGACATTTCACCCTGTTTGCTTTCTCTCAACACACACACACACACACTTTATACGTTATAATTTTCTTTTTTTTATTTTTTATTGTTGGGGATTCATTGAGGGTACAATAAGCCAGGTTACACTGATTGCAATTGTTAGGTAAAGTCCCTCTTGCAATCATGTCTTGCCCCCATAAAGTGTGACACACACCAAGGCCCCACCCCCCTCCCTCCTTCCCTCTTTCTGCTTCCCCCCCCCATAACCTTAATTGTCATTAATTGTCCTCATATCAAAATTGAGTACATAGGATTCATGCTTCTCCATTCTTGTGATGCTTTACTAAGAATAATGTCTTCCACATCCATCCAGGTTAATACGAACGATGTAAAGTCTCCATTTTTTTAATGGCTGAATAGTTATAATTTTCAAAAGAAAATATATAATTTGAACTATAATATAATTTAAGAGAAACTTACATACATCTCGTTGATACTTAGTGTCCAGTAAAGTAACTTGTATTAAGGCAGCACAACCATTTATCTAAGTGAATTTAACGTCTATACAGTGCTTTTACCTGAGTTACCAGGAGTTCTCCAGTTTCGCCAGTTGACCCAATGATGTTCCTTATAGAATTGAAATTATATTTTATATTTAAATTTTAAGTATCTTAGCACAGTACTATGTTTTAACTGAAAAATTAAAATATTAGGGGTCTATAAAGAGAATAGCTGATCTTTCTTTCCCCATCACTTATACTATTTCCCCTGAGATATACAACAGTAAAAGTGCACTGTACTGTCATCCGTATCTTAGAAACAAAAGGGCTGGGCATGATGGCTCACGGCTATAATCCTAGCCCTGGGAGGCTGGGCAGGGGAGATCCCTTGCACTCAGGAGTTTGAGACCATCCTGAGAAAATGAGACCCCATCTCTACTAAAAGTAGAAAAATTAACTGGGCATTGTTGTAGGCACCTGTAGTCCCAGCTACTTGGGAGGCTGAGGCAGGAGGATCCCTTGAGCCCAGGAGTCTGGTTGCTGTGAGCTAGGCTGAGACCATGGCACTCTAGCCCAGGGCAAAGAGAGACTCTACCTAAAAAAAAAGAAAGACGGGAGGGAGAGAAGAAAGAAGGGAGGGAGGGAGGGAAAGAAATGTAATAAATCCCTTGTCCTGGAAAATCCAAGATCACAAAATATGAGAAATCAGACAGAAAATTTAAATGACATCACATTCAGCACAACTAATTAAAAACTAAGTCAAAATTATAACTATATATGTTATAAAAATTATAACTATATATGTGCACTTGTGGGTTTATTGTATCCTGAAATAGGCATGTTGAGCCCTAACCTCTGGTACCTATGAATGTGATCTTATTTGGAAACAGGGTCTTTGAAGATGTTATTAACATTACAGTATTAGGGCCTATGTTAATATGAGGTTACATGGAGTAGGGCAGTCCCTTAATCCAATGTAACAGGTGTCCTTATAAGGAGAAGACAGGAGCGGGGAGAGGCAGAAGGGGGCAGAGGGCTGACACAGAGGCAGTACAATGCGGGGACAGAGGCAGGGACAGGGGAGATCCATCTACAGGGAAGGGGAGCCATAGACTGCTGGCAACACCAGTAGTAAGAAAGGATCCTCCCCAAAGGGATCAGACTGAGCCTGGGCCATGATGGTGACTTTCTACCTCCAGAACACCAGAGAATGAATTTGTATTAACTCACCTAGTACCTTATTTCAGCTGCCCTAGCAAAGGACTGTGTGTGTGAGTATGTGTGCCTGTGTACACGAGGGCGGTCCAGAAAGTATCCAGCCATGCGCTGTGCACTGGGGAAACATAGAGACGTGTACAGCTGGATACTTTCTGGACACCCTCATATCTGTGTGTGTGTATGCGTGTCCTGCATGTGTGTGTGTCCGTGAGCACGCCTCTTGTCTCCACTTCCCTTTACTGAAATCCCTCCGTGGTTTGGTACCTTAAGGACCCACAGGGACATGGACCGTATCCTGTCTCACATCCTCAATGTATCACTTGGTTAATGAAATATAAACATTACAAAATTATACTGAGATAAACATGAAATCATTATTAATACCTATAGACTGTTTTTAAAATTTAAATAACATTTAGGGTGGCGCCTGTGGCTCAGTTGGTAAGGCGCCGGCCCCATATACCGAGGGTGGCAGGTTCAAACCCAGCCCCGGCCAAACTGCAACCAAAAAATAGCCGGGCGTTGTGGTGTGCGCCTGTAGTCCCAGCTACTCGGGAGGCTGAGGCAAGAGAATCGCTTAAGCCCAGGAGTTGGAGGTTGCTGTGAGCTGTGTGATACCACAGCACTCTACCAAGGGCCATAAAGTGAGACTCTGTCTCTACAAAAAAAAAAAAAAAAAAAAAATTTAAATAACATTTATCAGGCAAATCAAAGTAATGGAGAAAACCTCCTTGGAAATCTGTGATTACCATTGTCGTTAGATTCAGATGAAGTTTACAGTTGAAACCAGGTGGGTTTTTATGCAAATGGTATTGGGAAGATTCCTCAATATTGCCCCCAAACTTCCAGTGTTCTCACTTGAGCCTGTGTGATTCTCTGTACAGCTTGGTATCAACCATCTCTCCAGTTCTGATCTCTGGAGAAGGGAGTGGAGAAGGTGAGTTAATTAGGCTTTCTCACCTGAGGCCAGAAGGTGCCAGATTATTTTGACGAACTGTGATCAAGCCAGCAGGTGCCATGTTACTCTTAAGTGATTAAGTGATATGACGTCATCGTCACTAGTGCCTGAGTGGGAGCCGCTGTTGTTCTGGGCTACTGCGTAAGTCCCTGAGGCTTTCTGCCTGTGGGGATGTCCTGAGGCACAGACTTCTCATGGGGAAAGCCTCCAATGCCAGCTCTCCGCCCCCATGAGCTAAATGAAGGTAGATGTCTGGTGCCTACTCGCTGGCTGCCCTGAGCTGAATAAAGGGGACATCACAGCTACCTTCTGCTCCTCGGTCTTTGTTAGATCTGTCTGAATCCCTTGCAAATGTCCTTGGCCTCATCCTCTGGCACTACAAAGGGTATTTTCTATTTTTAAACACAATCCCCTGTCCCCAACTACTCAGTCTAATGGCTGAGGATATTTAAGCAAAAGTGAAGTGGTTGGCCTTGTCTTATGTCCTGCCCTTTGTCCTCCAGAGTGAGCAAAGTTGGGCAGCCTCGGTGGTCTTCCTCCACCTGGTGACAGGCCTTCCCCTTTGTCACATGCCCACGTGCAGTCTGAGCTCCCTCTTACTAGTGATGACACAGACTGGGTGAGTCTGACTGGGTAGGTCTGACTGCAGGGAACCCATCCTGCCCAGCGTCCAGCACATTTGGGCAAGGAGAAGCCACAAGGTAGCATGCTGGCTCTGTCTCCTCAGATTAGAAGCCCAGACTGTCGTCCCTGTGTGATGTTGGGAGCTCTCTGCAGTGACAGGGCAGGTCACTTCACACTGTGCCATCAGCTACCCCTGGTTAAGTGTGAATAGCCAAGTTGGAATTATCATCCAAGCAGGTTGGCAAGTTAGCAGCCTGAGTGACCCATCACGTTTTATCACTAAAAACTAGCCTCATTTTTGAAGTGAACAGAAAATAAAATCTGTTCATTATTGAACTTCTTTGTTCTTGGCACCAGCTCATCCTAGAAGGTTTTTGCCAAGGTGAATGGCTGCTGTGGGAGGAAGAATGCTCCCACCTTCAAGCCAAGCAGAGCCCTTCTCTTGGGTAAGCCAGCTGAGTGGAGTCTCAGAGCCAACAGAGACTCATGGAAAAGACCTGGGCGTGGTCAACGTGTTCAGGGGGTCCCAGCCCACTGAGCTCATGGGGCAAACAGGAGAGAACAGCACCTATTTTGGGTGGAGCTGAAGTGGAGATCCCCCTTCGTTCATCAGCTGTTTCTTCTCAGTAAAGATTAAACCCAGCAAAAAGGTAGGACCCCTCGCCCCTGGTGGGGTGAGTGGAGCTGGAGGAGACACTGTGAGCACAGATGGGGAAGGACTCAGGTGCCGACTGCAACTGCTCTTGGCTCGGAGGGCCAGTGGCCAGTGAGCCCCGAAAGAAGTGGGGGGGACCAGGCACGGAAAGGTGAAGGGACAGGGAACTCCAGGTATCTGTGTGTGCATGCTCAGGAAGGCTGGAGGAGGGCTCCTGCACAAGCCCCTGGGGCATCTTCTGAAGCTTGTGGAGAAGAAGTCTCCAGGATCTGGTCAGAGTCCAGGTCTGTGGATGGACACTGGGGAAGGCACTTCAGTGATATTGAAATAAGGATTGAGGAAGAACTAAGAATAGGCAGTTTCAGGTTGAGGTGACAGGAGATTTATTGATTCGGGAAAGATGATTTTAGCATACCAGCTGTGAGTTGAGACACATTGCTCCTTTAGTAACCCAGGCAGAAAATTCCTGAGTGCAAACAGAAGCCTCCCACTGTTAAACGTCTTCCATTTATGTTCTTCTGTAGTGGGAGGCAAAGCGGAAATGTGGTTAAGTGGGTAACACGATAACCTGGATCCTCATAGTCTGAATGATGCCAAACCGCTCTGTCACCTTTGGCAAGTTATTTAATCTCAGTCTATAGTCTAACTTTGTTACGTGTAAAAGTAGAAACTCACGAAGACCTATTTACATGCGTGGCAAACAGCAGGCGTGGAAGGCGAAGTAATAGAGTTGGTCCTTCTGCTACAGCACAGCCAAGAGACATCAATTTCTTAAGAATAGAATCATTCTAAAACAATGTTTTTCCAAATGATATAAGATGTTTGGAAGCTTATATAATGTTTCACTTATTATTGTCGCAAAACTTTGATGTTGGGACAAAGTCTCGATGCATCAGAGTACATGCAGAGTACGTAGCTATATTAATGCAGTGCTACTGAAACCGAGTTACACATTATTTTCTGTAAGATGTCAGCTTTATCTTCACATCTCTTTGAGCCACCCAAATTTGCATCAACACTTCCAAATTGCCTTCTCCTTGTGAATCTAACCTCACCAGTGGAGGAGAGAGAAGGGGACAGAGTTAAGAGACACATCGCAGAGGGCTGACTTCAGATGTCTTTGTGAGTTCGAGAGCAGAAGCCACCAGTTCAGACTCCCTGCATCACTGGGGCAAACTAATGAGGCTGCCTCAGAAGGTTCTGTTCTGAAACCGAATGGTGGCACCTGCATGTCAGTGTTGTACGGAGGTCATCACAAGAGCCTCACGGATCAAGTTCCCCTGCCTCATCTCCCAACGTTCATGCCAGTGTCCTCTGTCCTTTGGGTCTCCTAACATGCCTTTAGGTGGCTCAGCATCCCAGGGGGAGGGCAGGTACTCTGTACTTGGCACCATTCTCACTGAGCCCCTGTGCTTCTCAAACAGGAATTACCTTGAGGCCCCTGTGCTCCTGTGGCTGTCAGTGTCCCCCCCACCACAGCAGCCAGGGGCCACCCAGATGTGGTGCAGCTGCCCATGTGTCTGGAGTCGGCAGGCCCACTCTGATTCTGTGCAGGTTCAGTCTTTGATTTATTTTGGGAAACAAAACATGGCAGAGGCCCCCTCCTCACAATGAGGTAACCTTGGAGACTCTGCTGTGAGAGATTTGCTTCCTTTAGGAAACACCTGTGTTAAGTACCTGCCCTGTGCCTGGCACTGAGGATACAAAGGAGATTAAAACTCTCATCCCCATTGCAGTTTACATGCTGGTGACAAGAGACAGACGGTAGACCATACATACAACAGATGAGTAAACTATCAGAAGGTCATGCCCGGCTAGGGCTGAGTGACAGCCCGAGTCTGAGTGGCCCCTGACAGGAGGGAGCTCCCCCTCACCGGCCGCTGACAGGAAGAAGCGCCTCCTCACCGGCACCTGTCTGCTCCAATAGGACTTCACACTTGGGGTTGGGCTGAGTTTGGGTCCACGTTGGACAGTGGATATTTCCAGCCTGTTCAGTATTTCTAGCATCCTTGAATCAGTGGCTGCCTAAGGATAGTTTTTCTTGTGTGAAAGGCAGGGACACAGGCAGGCCAGCCTCACCAATCAGGCCCTTTCCATGTACCAGATTGTGTCACATCTGCTGACACAATAGTGGTGAAGCAAGCCGTCCTGGAGGCAAAGCTGCATCCCTGTCCTTAGGATGCTGGCTGACCCTGAGGATGAAATCAGCATAAGAGGGACTTTACCTAACAATTGCAATCAGTGTAAACCTGGCTTATTGTACCCTCAATGAATCCCCAACAATAAAAAAAAAGTGATTGGCACAAATATAATATTAGTTTAATATGACAGTGAATTCTCATTAGGAAATGAGACCCAAAGACAAGGTAAAACCCACATTCTTTTGTATTACATTAAACAGGGTGAGGCAATTGTTGAAAAGTTACTAAGTTATGCATAGAAGCTAAGGGAAGATTCGAATTAAGCTAACAAGGGCTATTTGTACAGAATGCTCCCTGTGATGACTCCCCACGGAAGGATGTTTCTTGTTTGGGGGAGGGCATAGTTCACATAGGAGTTTTCATTTCCTCTTTTAGACAGAGAAGCAGATATTAGATTTACCTCACCTTGGCAGCCTCTGGCTCAATGTAATCCTCATGCCAAAGTGGGATATTTGGAGCTGGCGTAATTGGCACCCTTCAAAGCCATGTGGCTCTGCCCACTACCTATGAGATGGGAAGATCAGTGCAGCTTTCTGTTGAGGAAGGGCCGACTCACCTGACAAAGGTGTGAGGACAGGGAGGGAAGAAGCCTTGGGAACAGTAATGCAGATTTACTGCCGAAGATGATGAACGTCTTAGAGTTTTACCCATAATAGGATATGGGAGTTGGGAATGCAGGTTCGTGTGACCACAGCTTTGCTTAAGGTGGTTGGGGGCTCATTGGGAAGGAGACGTCTGAGGGGAGTGTTGCAGGAGGTCAAGTGTGAGCCATGTGACCATCTGGGGAAGAGCACGCAAGCAGGATGAGAGCCAGCAAAGGCCCTGAGGTTGATGTGGGGGGCATGTTTGGGGAACAGCACAGAGCCACTGAGGCAGAGCCACACCTGGTCTCTGTCTGGAGAACAATGACTCTTCCTGCTACCAGCCTTCATTGACATGGGGACTAGCTTAGGCTGGTTTCAACGCGAGTTATCACTTGTGTAGCATTAGTTTTTTGTTTACCTTGCCATTTTCCTTTTGAATCCGTGAGTGAAGTCTAAGCAGAAACCTTTTCTACCTTGCCCATCATTTAATCCTCAGCAGACCCTTTGTTGAACAAAGTAATGAACACCAGCGTCACTGCTTGTATGCAAACACATTCTAGTGGGGGCTAGAGAGAGAGGAGTCCCTTCCTAACATCCCATTGCCCCCCACCCAAACCTGGGACACCCAATTCTAAAGGCACGTGGTGGAGCTTGTCCACCCTCCTCTGCACACCACTCCAAGTGGCCAGAGCCAGGTCTTGACTGTAAGCGGGAGAGAGCTTTGAGTGCTGAAAGACAGGGAAGTTTAAAATGAGCTGGTCTAAGGCTCAAAGACCAAATGAGATTATTTTAGTGACTGAAAGTGACTCAAAGTTGTGGATTCTGCCTTAAAGTTGCTAAGGAAGCCCTCTGCCCCCCGTGTGTTTCTAACTCAGTAAGTTAAGACTCCTCTATCAAAAGTTCTCCATAATGGAGGCAGTGAGTGGTCCGGCCTTAGGCAGCTGAGGGCAGCATGGTGGATGGCGAGGCGGCTGCAGTGGTTGAGGAGCTGGTCTCGGGTGCAGCAGGCAGCCGACATGGAAAAAAAAGAAAGTTCTCTGTAATGTCAGAGTTCTCTTGGAGTCTCTGGAAACCCCTGCCTCCCCCCGAGTTTTATACACTGTCCGGGAGACCCACCCACCTCAATGACTGCATCACTCAGCTGATGAGTCATGGACCATTTTCTAGCTCTGATCTTTCACCGAAGTTTTAGAACCATGAGCTGCCCTCGTTTTGCACCTGTCCCCTAGACATCCAAAAGCATCTCAAACTCAACCAGTCCAGGACTGACTGTTCAGTCCTGCCATTTCCCCCAGTTTTCCTATGTCAGCAAATATCCCCAGTGTGGACCACGCAGTGTCGTGCAGCATTGAAGGCTTGGATGGAGTCCATGCAGGCTGGTCTGGTACCTGCTTTGTCACTTGCTGGCTGTGCAGCCAGGGACGTTTTAGAGCTTTCTAAGCCTCGGGTGCCTCATGCATCCTCCTTTAGAGTAGGGTCTTCACCATACGGGAGGACAGGGGTAGTCAGTCGTTCATTCATTCATAAAATAAATGTCCAGGCCACATGTTAGGTGGTGAGATTGCAGAAGAACACCCAAGTGTGCCCTGTTCCCCTGAGACTGTTATTGTACAACAATTAAAATAAGTTACTGCTGAGAGAAAGTACTTAGCAGGAAAGCTGGCGAGTTGGGGGCATCGATGATGTTTACAAGGAGATGCTAGATGCCGTGCCGGAGTCCCTCTCTGCCTCAGGTGAATAAGTCTCAGAATCATGTCAGTTTTACTTCCTAAATATCTGGTGCCTCCAATTTCTCTCTATCCACATTATTGTTACCCTGTTTGAAGAGCTCACTTGGGGTCCTGCCGCAGCCTTGCTGGGTCATCAGTGGGGAAAGGGCCCAAGCATCCCGAACCCACCTCTTTGAGCTGGCACCCAGCACATTAGGGGGAATGATAGATACTACTTGATGAAAAAGGAGCAATTGTGGTAAAATTGTATCCCTGTGCTGTTATTACCAGCCTCATTATCACTTAATTTCAGCCCTAAGCAAAGATTTTGAATTCAATTTGTTTAAAAAGTGCCAGAAAGTCTCCATTTCAATTTAAAGTAATCTGAAAGGAATGAGTCTTACAACAGTAGTGCCGAGGGTGCTGGGACATGGTCCTGAGAGTTGCTAAAAATGTAGAAATCTGCAAATGTTAGTCAACAAGGGAAAAAGCCAGGTGGAGAAATGCAGGTGTTACGTTGTCCCAAACACTTTGCCTTCCTTTCTTGGTCTCTTTCCCCACTGCTTGATCCACAGCACCATCTTCTCTTACCCAAGATGACATTAGAATGTCCATGAGTCTCCCTTCCTTTCTTGCCACATGACAATCCATCTGCTACACTAAGTTAGGGTGATTATTTAAACCTCAATGGCATTATGTTGTGTCCCTGCTTAAAATTTGTCTTGACTTGCATACGTAAGAGGTGATTTCCTAAAGTGTCTTAGAGGCTTCATAGGGCCACTCTGTCTCCTTGGACCTCATCCTGCTTTGCTTTGGTCACCATGTGCCCCTAACGCTAGCTCTTTCCTTAGTGCTTTGGGAATGCCCAGGTGTTCACACCCAGGAACTTCTCCCTCACTGTCCCTCTGCGAGCTCCCTTTACACTAAGCTGGGCATGGCTTGTCATGGAGATGTGAGCGTAAATGCCCTCTCCTCTGGCCTTCCCCAGCTATCTGATGTGCACTGGCCCCCATCACATGATTCCTGTTGATTTTCTTGCCGTAATTTTTCGTTAGTTAATTTTTGTCTCCTTAACACCTGTCCCTTCCAATCTGAAGGGACAAAGACACATTAAGGCCTAGGATGGTGCCTGCTAATAGTAGGCACTCAGGCAATTTTCATTTAGTAGGGAATAAATATGTTCTTTGTTCTATATGTCCCTTTCAAAGTCCTTGTCCATCTATTTTTTCTATTAAGTGAAAGTCTCACTCATTGGACACTCTCCAAACTAGAGTCTGCTTTCTGGCGAGATGGCCCCAATTCAGGTGCCAAGCCTGAATCGGAGATGAATGGTATTTTCAGCCATAAGAAATAGTTTTAATGACTTAACTCTGAACCAGTAATATGGACACTGCAAAGATTTTTTGCCTTTCCTTTTTTCTCTGTTTCTTCACAGTCATTCATTCATGTAATCAGAGAATCAGCAGGTGAGTTACGTCAAGCATAAACATTAAACACCAGCCATCAGCCAGATACTGATGGGGACAAGAGAAGATAGTCAGCCCTGTGTTTAGGGAGTGAGTATATTCAAGCAGGAATAAGCATAATAGTTTCTGTAAAGGACCCCATAGGTGTAGGTTCAGCTTTTGTAGCCATCTACAAAGTACTCATTTCTGCTCTGTAGCACAAAAGAAGCCACAGACAATATGTAAATGACTGTGTTCCAATAAAACTTTATGTACAAAAATAGGCTGTGGATCAGATTTGGCCCCTCACCATAGTTAATTGCCCTCTAGCCTGGAGAAAACTTAACACAATCAAACACATGAGCACACTGTGGGAAGTGCCCGGAGAATGGCAAGGGCCATGCGTCTGGGAGCCCGGAGCCAGCGGAGGGGCACCCAGCTGCGGAGGGCTGAGCAGCCCTGTCCCCCTGTGTGGTTCTCCCGTGCAGGCCTGCCTGGCTTCCTTTACATATGATTTCAAAGAAGGTTTAAGTTCCACAAGCTTTCAGTAAAGAAGAAATGTTGTGATGATATAAAGTGAAAATTGTGAAACTTGCATATCTAAAAGGTCTCTAAAGATGTCACATGTAACATCACAGGTCCTTATGGCACAGCCAGCTTACCCCACCCTCCCTGGGGTTCTTACTGAACCTCACCCACAGCCTGCAGCTGCTTCTGATGTACTGTGCTGGGCAGGCAGGCAGTCAAGCCTTCCTACAAATTCCTTTAGCTTAGATTTGTGCATGAATTCATTTGGATTTGTATCATTATACCATATTGATTCCTATTATTTTTTAGAAAAATACTTTAGGATGTTAGGCAATGCTTTTCTGGCTATATGTAAAACAAACAAACAAAAAAAACACCTAGGGAAAATAAGATAATAAAAATAAACAAATTGGGGAAATAATTGTATCTACTGTGCTCCACAAATTCTTATAAATTATGTTAATTATTTAAGGCTGAATCTATCTGATATTACTTTAAAAGTTCTATAATACCTCCTCATTTTTAGATATTTTCATGAGAGAACTGTTTTAAGATGTCTACAGTCTTTTTTTTTTTTTTGTAGAGACAGAGTCTCACTTTATCGCCCTTGGTAGAGTGCCGTGGCGTCACACAGCTCACAGCAACCTCCAACTCCTGGGCTTAGGCGATTCTCTTGCCTCAGCCTCCCAAGTAGCTGGGATTATAGGCGCCCGCCACGACGCCCGGCTATTTTTTTTGTTGTTGCAGTTTGGCCGGGGCCGGGTTTGAACCCACCACCCTCGGCATGTGGGGCCGGCGCCCTACCCGCTGAGCCACAGGCGCCACCCTGTCTACAGTCTTTTAAGCAGGCTCTTCATTTCAAGGTACACTTCTTCAGAAGACTTGATTTTTAATGCTTCTCTGATCAAAGAAATAAAAGACCTGGCATTCTATAAATATTCATTTATTCATTTTAAGAACAAACGAAAGACCAATACTAACTACTCTTTGCAAGGTTTCATGAGTGGACAGCAAAGGATGTGTCTTTTTAAAGCCACTCTGTGTCTGTAATAATTTCTTATGTTAAATAGCTGCTAACATTTATGGCCACTGGACTGATTCTCAGCACATTAATATTTCTTGTCATGAGTTTTGGGAATACACTACAATTTATCTCACAGTGGGGCTCTTATCTAAACAAGATCTGTCTTCATATCATTCTCAATTTAGCAGAATGCTTTTGCAGTAGATCTGGGCATTATCTGCTTCTAGCTGTTTTTCACAGAGGAGAAAACATAGGCAGGATGTGTGCATGTGCTAGTGTGCCTTACAGATGGCGTCTCCAACAGCTAAATAGTTGTGCCACCTAACGGCTCTATGCAAATGAAGTGACCCAGAAACTATTTTATGTTAAATCTGGCTTCAGCTTTTTTTAGCTCTATATATTGACAGTCTGTATAGAATGTGCCCTGAGATTATAGTCCTGAAGCACTTGGACTCTTATAAAGATAATTTTAAGCATCACTGAGAAAAAGTGATTCTATTGGTTAGGGGAATAGGAAAGAATCGCGATGATTTTTTTATTAGATACATTTTCCTTGCATGAGCCAAAAGCCTTTGTACGTTTTAGTCTCGTTTTGTTACATGCAACAATCATTTCATTATGATGTGCTCATTACTTACATGTATTTATCAATGTCTATTTAGTAGTAAGAAAAGCAAGGGTGCTGCTGGTAAACCCCATCATTGTAATGAATTAACTACAACAGAGGGTTGACATCTTTGCTTTTAACCTATAAGAAAAGAAGTTTATTTTTTATTTGTAATATTCATTGTTATAGTGCAATGTTTATAAATATAACACTTCAACAAGTTGATGGGTTATATTCGGGTTCAACCTGTCAACAGTAGTTATAGTTATAAATACGTTATCTTACTTTATCTTACTAACGTCAAATAAATACCTTCCAAGATTGAAACTAACATCAAATAAATACCTTCCAAGATTGAAACAAATTAATGGATTATTAATTTCTCCTTGTAACCATGCCTTTGTGTTTTTATTTAGCATAGCGTATTTATTGTCATGGCCCAAAATGTTGTAAATAATAGAACCCAATTCAACTGCTCTTGAGTTCTTACATAAACCTAAAATCCAGACTTGTATCTGTGGCTTGTGAAAGCAATATCATTTCCTTTCAGTCTTATGTTTTATTTTTGGAGGAATTTGGAATGTGGACGAAGGATGAGGGTGTGGTGTGGACGTATTGTGTGTAGTGGGGCTTCTCAACCTCACCTAATTCATTCCACCTTGAGTGTTTCCCATATTGCCTCCTTACCCTCCAATATCTTGGTCAGGCTAACTCAGTGTTGCCTTTTAGGACTTCATTTATACTCTCCTTCCTTCAGAAGATATTCTCTGTCTGACTGACTCTGGGTTGAGCTGCCTCTCATCTGTTCTCTCCAAGTGTCTCCCACTTAGTTTTCTCACCATCGGACAGACTTGCTCACAGCAGTGACCACCACCCCCTCTCACACAAGAGCCAGCACATGGTAGCTCCCTGATTAGTAAGGGTTGAATTTCAGTTGGGAAGACCCGACATAGGTTCATAAAGCAGGTAGAGGACAATACAAATGATCAACTATAAGTTGAAGATAAACATAATATTTTTAAAATATAATCATTATAGGAAATTAGGAAGTGAATGGAAGAATCAATGTTGGCTGGAATTGTATTGAAAAAGCTTCCTGGAGGAGGTTGGACTCCAACAGAAACTTGAAAATATTTGTAAAATAAAGATAAATAGGAGGAATCTTGCATATAGGAGTAGAAGCATAAAGAAGAAAGCAGTAAAGAGACCTACCTGAGAGAAACAGAGGGATTTGTGAAAGGAAAGTTGAGAGCCCTTTTGTGGGTAGATCGAGCTTACAGAGGGCTCTGGACAGTGGAAGGAGAACCTGGAGCTTTGATACGTTGGGGCCAAGAGCTGCCATCATGAAAATTTTTTTTAGAAAGTGTTTCTGGGCTATGCAAATGGGATGGGGAAGGGAGCTGGGGAAGGTAAGATAAGCTAGGTGCTGATATGGCCCTTAGCCAAGCTGATACTAGTGGGAACTCAAATATTCCTACTAGTATGTACAGTGCTCATGAGATTTAACCCATTTATTATAGAGAGCCTTGCACTTTGGCTACCCTGCATTTTTATTTAACTATTTTGATAGGCCTAATTTTGGAGGCTTTCTCAAAATCGGCAAGTGTATATTCAAAAGAAATATATCTGAAATGGAAACAGTGGCTGCTACTAGAAATTTTTATATTTCCTTTCCTGATGGTAAATAGAAGAACTTAACCTATCAACAGGGATATAGTACATTTGATAGAGAGCTTTTAAATAATAATAATGATAATAATAACCTCTAGGTAGCCACAAGAAAATGCCACAAGGTACACAAAATCAAGTTGTTTCCAGGAATAAAACTGAATGTTCCTGAGAGGAGAGTTTGCAGAGTGTCAAGGACAGGTGTCGGTGGGGTCAAACTTTGGGATAATCACTGAGATTAGAAATTCTCTTGAATTTTTTAATGACAGTTAACACCAGAAAGGGGATATAGAACTACTGGATGAGGCTTTAAGAGGTAAAGGGAACTTTAGGAAAGGACCTAATTTATATTTTCTTAATCCTTTGTAACAGCTTACAATATCATTTTATAGAATAATCTATTGAAAACCTTTACAAACAACAGAGCCACCTAGTTTCTTCTCTCTTTGGTCTGGATGTGCTGACACATGAGCTGTCTTGGGACCCCTTCCGGTAACCCCAGAGACAGGGGAGGTGGTCTCTAGACTCATTCTATGGTAGCATTTATCATACGACGAGGTAGTTATTCATTTGTGCTCAACCCTCTTGAGGAGGCAGAGCATTCTTGCTCACTTTGGGGGGGATGTAGATGACAGCAACAGGCATCTAGTGTCTGTTCCTCAGAGTTGGCAGATGGATGAATGAATGTAAGTGAATAAAAAAATGTAGACATAGGGCGGCGCCTGTGGCTCAGTTGGTAAGGTGCCGGCCCCATATACCGAGGGTGGTGGCACCTTACCACCACAAACCCGGCCCCAGCCAAACTGCAACCAAAAAATAGCCGGGCGGTGTGGCGGGTGCCTGTAGTCCCAGCTACTCGGGAGGCTGAGGCAAGAGAATCGCTTAAGCCCAGGAGTTGGAGGTTGCTGTGAGCTGTGTGAGGCCACGGCACTCTACCGAGGGCCATAAAGTGAGATTCTGTCTCTACAAAAAAAAAAAAATGTAGACATAAAGAGAGGTGGACTGGATAGCACAGTACGAACATGAGCAGAAAGAGGCAAGAAGAAACTGGAAGGGTCAGTAATGAGCTTCCTCAGGATCTGCCAGGACTCTGATTCCAGGCAGACTAATGGGCAAATGAACTTAACTTGAGGCTTTTAAACTGGGCTGCTGGAAGGGGGTTTGAAGGTCATTCAACTGTTGAAGTTTATTTTAATTTCTAAATGTTGAGCCTGTCAATTAGTATCTTGGATCCAGGGCCTGTGCAGTGACTGAACTTGCTCACTTGGCTGACTCGAATAATGAACCCTGTGACTCACGTGGGTGGAAATGCTCTCTCCAGCATTCTGTGGGCAGGCTCCACGTGGGATACTGCTTTGTCAGAGAGCATTTAGGCAATTAGTAGGTAATTTTTGCTAAATATAGATCAAATTAAAATCAATCAGTTTTCTGAAATTTGAGCCATTTTTTTAATTGTTTAAATCCCTTTTAGTTAGAGATTGCTTGTAATGTGACAGTTGTTAAGAAAATAAATTCAAGTCATTTGATAGCATAGCTTTCCTCCTCTAATTATTTTTGTCTAATCAAATACTTTATTTCATTCCCAGGAACCATAGTTCTTCATATACAGAATATACAGAATTTTTAGGGAGCTTTGAAAGATTGCTAATAGCATCTATGTTACTGCTGCACAGACTACAATAAGAACAGTGTGTGAATTTTCATGGATCAAGTGTTGTCTAAGTTGGAGGACTTTCTCAAGTGAGGAAATTCTGTTTATTTTTATTTTGTCAAGGATTTCACACTCAGTATTTTTACTCTAACTTGCATTGCTTTTCGTTGCATTTCAGATGATTCTACTATATGTCTGTCTGTCTGTCTGTCTCTGTATGTAACTTGGCTTTTTACTCCGGCAAATGAAGTCACGCTAGATGACTCCATATTCTCTATCCATGCTCTGTGATTTCACAACTTGATTCTCTTTTCTCGACCATGAAGTTTTTTTTTTTTTATCTCCTTTCACTGGAATTCTGACCTTCCTTTAAAAGCTACTTTCATGAATCCTTTTCTGATCTTCTCTCTAAATATGACATCTTTTTCTTCTGAACCTATGTTATTCAAATATTGCTGGATAACATATTATCCCAGTATTTAGTGGCTTAAGAAAACAACAAAAATTGTCTCACACAGTTTCAACAGATCAGGAATTTGGGAGCAGTTGAGCTGGGCAGAGTATCTCACGAAGTTATGGTCAAGATGGCAGCCAGGGCTTGACCAAGGGCTGCCAAGTCCATGTTGGCTGTTGGCAGGAGGCCTCAGTTCCTTGCCACGTGGACCTCACTATAAGACTGCTGAGTGTCCTCGCAACATGGCCACTTGCTTCCCTTAGAGCGGGTGATCTCTACAGAATCACAGACAGAAGCTGCAGTGTCTTTTCTGAGCCAGTCCTAGAAGTCACACATTGTCATCCCTGTTTTCTTCCTGTTGCACACAGGTCCAGCCATTCAATCAATGTGGAAAGGAACCACACGGGAAGTAGGATTGTCAGAAAACATGTTGGAGGCTGCTTAACACAGACCCTGCTGATATTTCTCACATCTCTAAAATAACTTAAAATTCTCTGCCCTGAATTACAATTATTTGCATCCCTCTCTTGCCCACTCTTCTAGATTGACATTTCATTGAGAGCTTAGACTTGCTTCCTTATCTTTACGTATCTTGAAATTTCTGGTGTGTTGCTTTCAATATGTGTAACACTCACCTGAGAATTTGGAGCCATGGCCCCTTTCTGAATGAGAATAAATGAAGATGTTCACGCGGGAGAGAATCAGACTGAGAAACAGAGGAATGCCCAGACTTTAGGAGCCAGAGAGTGTGTGAGAGAGGGCAGATGAGAGAGACGGAGAAAATGAGGTAGAAAGAAGATGAAACTGCACATTTTACTAGATAAATATTAAAAGCCTGATGCCATTTTTGTAGATCCTAGAGAACTAATTTTGTAAGAGTTTAAAAATGTGGAAGAATTTTTCTTTTCGTATGATATATGTGAATAGCTTGCCAAATCTTCTATGTTCAATTATTCTTAATATTCTATAAACAAGGGGTTTTTGGTTTACTCCTTTAACCAAAACAGGAATTACTGCTTACAAATAACTCATTGGTAATGTCAAGTAAAGTAGTTATAATTCTTTTTCCATTTGCTTGAGAACTTCATTTAACCTTTAATTAACTGCTCTGTAACCCAGCTTCTTGGGGTCAAATCATCGCTAGATTGATCAACTGACATTTATATGTATGTAATTAGAGCAAAGGCACAGAGGAATGTCAGGAGGAGCATGAGAAGGTGAGTGCTGGCAGGTCCTGCCCGGCACCGCCACCTATCCAGCTCCTCATTCCCACCCCAGCACCGCCACATCACAGTCCAGTTCCTTAGAAACATACGTCTAAATTATCACAACGACCTCCAAAGAGTTCTCACCACTACCAGTTTCTTTCTCTCCAAACTTTTGTCAGAGTTAAACTGACTAAACTATCATTTCTTTCCCATGTTTAAAACTATCTTAGTTCAATAAGGCTGCTTTAATAAAACACCATAAACTGGGAGATCTGTAAACAATGAAAAAATATTTCTCACAATTCTGGAGACCAGGAAATTGACGATCGAGGCACTGGCAGACACAGCATCTGCTGAGGCCCACGGCCCGGTTCACAGCCTGCCCCTTTTCACCATGTCTGCGGGTGGTATAAGGGGTGAGGGAGCTATCTGCAGCTATCTTATCTCTTAATAAGCAGCTAAGCCCATTCATGAGGGCTCTTCCCTTTTTATCTAATTACTGCCCCAAAGCCTCACCTCCTAATACCATCACCTTGGGGGAGAAGATTTTAATGTATGAATTTGGTGAGAACACAAATGTTCAGACTGCAGAATTCACTGAAATGTTTAGTGGATCCCACAATCTGGGGGCCATGTGCTCGGTTGGTCTCCTAGAGCTGCCCCTACCCCTGACCACAACTGCTCTGTCCTCAACCCTCATCACCTTCTCTCCCACCCTCCTCCTGATAGACCTTCTCAGTCATCCCACCTGACAGCTTTCCTGTTCTGAGGATTCTTCTGGGTGTCTGTTTCTCCCGTGACTGGAAAACCCATTTTTCTCTAGTGACCCAGTATCAATTCTTCCAGTTGTTTAAATTCAGTTCAAGTTCCCCAAAGGACCCATCCTGACTCAAAATTCCCTCTTCACCTAACTTCTGTACTACCAGAGTTCAGTCACTCTATATCCTTTCTTGAAATACTTGTTCCATGAGATTCTTGCGTCCTTAGACTATGTCCTATGACTATGTATATGTGCTTTCCAGTGGCTGGAGCCAAGTATAATTATAGGTGTTCATACATTCACTGGGTGCAATAGTCCACATGTATTTGTTAAATGCCTACTTTTTTTTTTTTTGAGACAGAACCTCAAGCTGTTGCCCTGGGTAGAGTGCTGTGGCGTCACAGCTCACAGCAACCTCCAACTCCCAGGCTCAAGCGATTCTCCTGCCTCAGCCTCCCAGGTAGCTGGGACTACAGGCACCCACCACAACGCCCAGCTATTTTTTGGTTGTAGTTGTCATTGTTATTTGGCAGGCCCGGGCTGGGTTCGAACCCGCCAGCTCTGGTGTATGTGGCTGGTGCCTTAGCCGCTTGAGCTACAGGCACCGGGCAGCCTACTTTAGCTAAGCAGATGCTCAACAAGTCACTGAGTAAAAAATCTGTGAATAGGGGCAGAGAAATTATAAAATAAAAATACCAGAAATTACAAAAATTGTGTTCCATTCTGTATCCACCAAAATTATCAGTGATTGCTGATTACTTAACTGTCATGTGTTTGACACTGTGTTTGGTGAGGCATGGGCCATGAAAGAGTTAAGCAATATGGTCTGTGTCATTTCATGACTTTTCATTTAATAGTGACAGGAATACGTGAAATACTTTAAAGAAATGGAGGCTAATTTCTGAGGTCCATTAAGGATGGACTTCAGGGACAGGTCCTGAGGAAAGGCAAAGAGAAAGGGAAGAATCAGTGAGGCATTGAGCTCCCATAAAAGTTCCCTGAAGATCTCCGGTCTTCAGCTGGGCCAAGGAATTGGGGGTTTGGATGTGAACTTAAGGGCTCATGTTACACTGCAGGAGTGATGGCAGACTGTGCGTCTGGGGGTCATGGAACTGGAGGGATGCAAGCCTTCATGAGGATTGCCCTGTTGGAGAGCGTGGAGGTGCAGAGAACAGGTGGTGGGGAGGGAAGTCTATTTCAGGAGGATGAAATGAAAAATGTATGTGAGACCTCTAGCAAGGCATCTAAACCAAAGCATGGATCATAAATACTTGTTACACCCTCTCTGCTTCGATCTAGCTTTTAGGCAGTTAATGATACAGACCCTCTAGCCATGAAATGATCTTTACTCATTTTTCAAGTGATTAATAATCTTTTCTTGGGTGTCACATTTATCCCACACCTAAGTTTCCAACTGCTAGATAAAGAATCTTGCCTCAGAACTCTATCAAGAATTCCAGCTGCCTGAAACTTCCATGTGAAATACATCTGTGTCCTGCCTATGTCTATATCACTACCTGTGCTCTGTACACGTTTCTGTATCAACACTCACACTTGTCAGTCTGTATCTATCACCTTCTATCTCTGTGTCTGTCTGTGTACACAAATTGTACATAGATAGTGACAGTGAGAACTCCTGGGTGATGACGCCTCCATCCCTTTTGACTCCCTGTAACTTGTAAATGTCTTTCTTTTTCAAAGCGAGTTTGCAAACGTGCATGTGGCTTCTTCTGTCCCTGACACCCCAGCTCCCCATGGTTGCACTCCTGTGTCTGGGCAGTGGCCTTCCTTTCAGGGAGTAAAACGACTCTGTCCTCACTCAGTGCTGACCACATGTATGTGCCTTAGCTCCAGTCCCTCACTTCTACCATCTGGTAAACCCTGTAACCTTGTCCCATTTCTCCTATTTTTATTAAAGGTAGATATTCTCCAAAACCCTCTCTGAAGTCTCTTTATGCTTTGTCATAGTGATCGTTACTGATGTTAACTGCTGTGATAAGTAAGTCCTGGAGCCCTGCACATTCCGGCGTTAACTTCTGCCCTTGTCCTTTGCCAAAGGCATTAAAATTGCCCGGGGAAGTGCCATGAGGTGCTCCAGTAGGTCACCTGGATGCCATCTGGATTTTTCCCATATATAGCAATGGCTTTCCTCTTATTGATGATTAGGTGAATTTGCCTTCCTGCCTGTGTCGTAGTGCGGGGAAGTTAAAGGGGCTGGTGCAGCTGCAGCAGGACCGTTCCTGTGTCCCGGGAAGGACACTCTATACCCTGCAAGGACCAGAGCCTTTAGACTCACAGCCTGCAGGTGCCTTGGGCTTCATTCCCAGTGGTCAGAGGGCCAAGATGAACTACCCTGTTTCCCCGAAAATAAGACAGTCTTATTTTAAGGTGTGCTCCTGAAGATGTGCTAGGTCTTATTTTCAGGGGACGTCTTATCTTTCCAGTAAGTAAGTCTTATTTTTAGAGGATGTCTTATTTTCGGGGAAACGGGGTAGTGTGTTCTTCGTTTTGGATGGTGTATGCTTCATGCTTCAAGCCTGGCCTCTGAAACCTTTCCCAATGTGCTGCCCCTGCATCCGGATTATTTTGCACTTTGTCCTCCGATGTATTTACCATTTCTTTTTTTTTTTTTGTATTTACCATTTCTTGCTAATCCATTTCAACTAGCAGGATGTCATTAATACAGTCAAACAATTGAAGTTCTGAGGATGCTGTAGGTGGTTTCAGTCCCTTTGTACATAAGTCCCCTTGAACATATTGTAACTGAAGTAGAAAACCGTACGGTGTGCTGTTATCCATCCCGGTAAGAGAGAGCGCTTTCTATTAGGGAGGGAGCAGAGCACGGAAGCCAGGCCAGTGGCTGCATTCCCTTAACTGTCCTGTCGCTCTGGGCTCTGGTGGCAGTTGTTCCTGGGCTGACTGCTTGGGCTTTTTGAGTTTCCTTTTAATTTCCTCTACAGGGTCATTTCTTTCTTTAAACCTTGCTATATGTAGGAACATTTTTATAACTATTCAAATATTTTCTCCAGGATCTCCATGTGTTCATAGCAGATTATTGGTCTATAAAGGCTCAGTCTGCCATGTTGCTGAGAGTTAAGAGGGACAATGTTTTTTACGTAACTCAGCTGTGAGAGGAGGAGGTAGTAATAGCAGCTATACAGGGTCACAGAGGGAATGAGTGTGTGTGGACATACGTGGTGACTCTTAGGTTAGACATAGAGAGGATTATAATATTTTGTCTTTAGGGAGAAAGTGTTAAAAGAGAACAAGTTGACAGTTCAGTGCACAGTCAATGCCTAATTGACTAAAGCCCTGGAAATGGAAATGAAGGCTCTGGAAAGACTTTGGACAGTTCAGAGAGGGGAAATGAGGGACACATAATACCTTAGGTACATTATTGCTAAGATTAAGTTGACCCATTATAGATCCATGGCATTAAAATACTGAGGGATTTTTTTCCACTTTGTTTTGTATTAGATATTGTTTGAAATGAGTGGGGTAGCATAATTTAGTGAATGTTCACGTTGTTAAGAAATTATCTTCTATAAAATTAATAGTTAATATTTATTTGTTTAAGGAAAGGGCTTTTGATGAGCTCTTATAGCATGAAGAATTGGGTATGAAATAAATGTGTTTATTTTGTGTCTTGTTATCATTACATAGGAAATAGACTTCTATAAATAGACTCCAACAACTTTTTTACTATTAAAAATTGCCTTTGTCCTGACCTCAAATTAATATATTCAGTTTATCTTCTGCTTGACATAAACTTGTGTAGCTCATTTGCCAGCAAAAATACATGATGTTTGTAAAGGAGATTTTGTTCTTGTACAGAATGTTTTAAGAGAATTCAAAATTTTTAGGATTTATTTCAATTTATTAGTGAACCCTGACCATAATTTGAATAATTGCATATCTGGATGGAATGTTGGTGATACAATAGACTAATTCTTGTCATAGATGAATCCCTCTGAATATTCTTTAATCCCTACATTCTGCTTTCTATTTGTCAGTGAAAAGGGAGCAACTATATAACATTCTTAGTTTGATATGATGGTAATTTTTCTTTTGTCTTTGGGGAAGTTCAGATTCTATATATTATTATAATTCAATTCTAAAAATATTTATTTAAAACTCTATAATGCCTGGTACTATGGGAATATCGATGAAGTAAACACAGTGCCTAGTGTCCAGGAGATCACCATCTGTAACAGGGGAAGATACCAGGGCCGGGATAATAAGGGGTCCATAGGAATACACATGAGTGGATTAGCAGTTTAAGTGGGAATGAGTGAGGGAAGACGTCCAGAAAGAGATTATATTTGAATTTAAGTTTAAACAACTGATTCATCAGTCAGCTAATATATTTTGAACTTAAGTTTAAACAACTGATTCATCAGTCAGCTATCGTCTTTATATTAAAATGATAAAATTGGGAAAATCGGTGTTCAATACAGTGCGCAGAGGGCCTCCGCCTTTGACAACGTAGTGTTGGTGTGTGTGAGTCCCACGCTCAGCAGCTCAGCCCTTTGCACAGGGCACACTCTGAGCAGCCCCAGATGATGACAGAAATTGTTCTGGAGCGCATCTTGCCTTCCCGCCTGTTGAGAAACTGCAGGAAACATCTTCCTTTGTCTGCGCAGGAGCCCTGTCCTGGTTTTCCAGTGCAATTGTCGCCACGTGATCTGCTTAGACTGCTTCCACCTGTACTGTGTGACAAGACTCAACGACCGGCAGTTCATCCACGACCCTCAGCTTGGCTACACCTTGCCTTGCGTAGGTAAGTCTAGAGCTTCTTTTCTCCACTTCTAATGCTAATGGAAAGCAAAAGAAGAACTTTTGATGAAAAACTACCTTTTATAAACATACCTAATTCCTAGCAGAGGGTTGAAAATTTGAATTTGATCATTACTGAGTAAGAGACATTAATGTTTAGATCCCAAAAGGATCCGTGTTGAACTAGAAAATGCTTAACTTGCATATAGGCATTGAAAATAAGTTGGAGAATATTACTTAGCCAAGGTCCACAAAGTATGTCTGTGGGTTAGATTCACCCCACAAGTTTTTGATTTGTTGCCCTAGACCTAGAGCAATATTACCCAAATTCTTAAACTGTACACCACTATCACTAAAAAAAGTTGAGTACATACTCAATATATATTAAATAACATATATGAAGAAAGAAATTAAAGAATGAGATGAATCGTAACTGTTTAATATTTAAATTTTTGAAAATATTCTCACATCGCAAAGCACCCTTTATTTGCATTGTACTATTATTACACGTATAACTTTTAATTAAGGTGAAATTCATCTAGCATACCTTAGACATTTTAAAGCACAGTTGGTGCATTCACAATGTTGTACGACCACTGCCTGTATTTTTAGAAGCTCTTCATCATCTCAGAGGGACACCCCGCACCCCTTGAGTAATCACTCCCCGTTACCCCAGGCCCTGCCCACTGCAGTTCTCATTTCCATCTTCCTCTTTCACTTAGCTCAATGGTTTTGAGGTTTATCCAAGCTGTAGCACATATCAGTGCTTCTTTCCCTTTGATGGCTGAATAATATTCCATTATGTGGTTACACCGCAACGCGCGTAGACATTCCTGTGTGGATGGGCATTTGCGTTTCTGCCTTTTTGGCTGTTGTGGTTAATGCTGCTCTAAACACTCATACACAAGTGTCCAGATAGACACATGCTTTCTTTCTTTGGATATACACCTAGAAGCAGAATTGTGTGTTTAACTTTTGGGGAACTGCAGCTGGCAACCGTCCTCCACAGCTGCCATAACACCGTGTAGTGCCACCAGCTGTGTACAAGTTACGGTTTCTGTTTCTCCACATTCTTGCCAAAACATGCTCTTGTCCTTTTTGGGTTTTTTTACTAGTCATCCTAGTGGGTGTAGAGTGACATCTTATTGTGGATTTGGTTTTCCTTTGTTAACAAACAGCGATGTTGAAGATCTTGGGTGTGTGCCTCCCAACTGTGGATCTTCTATACAGGAGTGTCCATGCAAGCCCTCTCCCTCTTCTCCTTTTTTTCTGGAGACAGAGCCTCAAGCTGTCACCCTGGGTAGAGTGCCGTAGCATCACAGCTCACAATCTCCAGCTCCTAGGCTTAAGCGATTCTCTTGCCTCAGCCTCCCAAGTAGCTGGGACTATGGGCGCCCACCACAATGCCTGGCTGTTTTTTGCCTGTAATTGTCATTGTTGTTTGGCAGGTCTGGGCTGGATTTGAACCCACCAGCTCTGGTGGATGTGGCTGGTGCCTTAGCCGCTTGCGTGCACTATAGGCGCGGAGCCCCTCTGCTCCTTTTTAAATAGGGCTGTTTTTCTTTTTGTTGTTGAGTTGTAAGAGTTCTTTAAAGATTCTGGATACTAGACCTTTATAAGGTAAATGTGTATGATTTGCAAATATTTCTCCTATTCTATAGATTATCTTTTCACTTTCTTGCTAATGTTCTTAGATGAACAAAAGTTTTTAACTTTGATGAAATCCAGCCCATTTTTTACCTTTGTTGTTCCTATTTTTGAAGTCAAATATAAGACTCTCTTGCTCTGTTACAGATAATGAAGGTTTACTTCTGTGTTTTCTTCTAATAGTTTACATTTTATATTTCAGCCACTGATCCATTTTGGGGTAATTTTTGTAAACAGAGTGAGGTAGTTCCTCCTCACAACATATATATATATGTTGTAATGATTGCATGTGATTAAATATGCTTCATTAATACTAAAAATTGTAATTTGAAACTGTGGGATACCATAATCATTCAATAGTCAGGTTTTAAATTCAGTTTATTTCAGTACTTACTTTTAGTGTTGATGATAGTTAATAAATATATTTCAAGGTGATACAGAGACCCACACACAGAGAGCTAATTACTTTGTTGACTCTGTAAATTACGATACTCATTTTTTAATCATATCTGCCAATAATGCAGTAGTGTTTACTAAGGTTCACACAATACATATGTCAATATATTATCAATGAAAACTCATTAAAAAGTATTGTGTTTTTATATTTTTAACAAAGATATTCAAAAGCCAGTAAGGCAATTATTCACAGATTAGAAAACTCTATTTTAAATATTTTAAATGTAATAATTTTATATTAGTAAAACCTCTACCGTCACAAAGCCACAAATGATGGAAACATTTCCAAATACTCATTTTTTAAATCTTCTCTTCATACTCAGGATAGTTTTAGTAGTCAATTCATTTCTCACTTCTTTTTTAAATGTTTATCTTTCTTAATAAGAAATTTTCAAATATATGAAAGTAAAAGTAATACTACAATGAACGCTCCATCAGCCAGGCTTTGTAGTATAACAAGATGTTTTAGGCTTTTCTTGTAATTCTTGCCAATGGCCTAGAATCAACCATCTTTCTTGGAAGCTCTAGTTCCCTTTCATAGGAAATATTACAGTTTTTACTTTAATTTTAAAGGTTAAGCATCTCTTCATATGTTAAAAAAATTTAGATTCTTTTGCATTTCTTTTTCTCCTTCATTTAAAAAAATCACTTCTTATTGAAGGGACAGGTTAAGTGACTATATTATTTTCAACAACATTTTTATATAATGCACTGTTGACAGTGTCCTATGGTCACAGGAAAAGTTAACAAAGCTGGATATCTTGTATGTCTGTAAAGAATGCATGTAAATTAGCTTTAATTTTGCTAGTTTTTTGCCACACAATAGCTAAAAACCTCTGTGGAAAAAAACCGTGTGTGGTCAAGTTCTATCTCATTAAAATGCACTACATGTATTCTATATTTTAAATATGTTTAAATGCCTTTTGAAATTCATTTTATCTTAAATTTAATGTCAGTGACATCCTTAGAATCTTACACATTCCTGAGTACAACTTCTTGGTTTTCATGGTAAATGAGGCAGGGAATTGGTGAATGTAATAATGCTGCTTTGTAATTTTTCTCTGTAATCATTTCAAATAATTTCTGGGAATGTTGCCACCTCATTATTGGTTATTTAACATTATATTCATAGAGATTTGCTTTTATTTTAAAAAATGCCACTTGCTATGGAGAAATTATTTTCCCTGGCACTTCTTTCCTTCAGTGTTTAACAACAGCAAGCAAAATGTTACGTTGTTCTTCGTGTGTTTTGCCATGAAAAGGGAATATTGTGAATAACCAGCTAGGAAGGTTAGAAGCTACTGTCTTTCAACTGCGTAGCAAATCTCTAAGCAGCACACTTCTGCCCAGTACTTAATATGTATCTCCAGAAATACTTATAAAAAAATCCAGTTTAGTTCAGTTTGCCACAGTATTGTTTATCATATTTTATTTTAGCCTTTTGAAAAACTGTGGCTTCAAGTATAAATATTTCCCCATATTACATAAAAAGAGACTTTCAAATGTTACAGAATTTTTATTTCATTATTAGTAAACTGGATTATCTCATTTTTCCTCAACATACTCATATCATTTATTACTTTGTTTTTAAATGTGTTGCTGAATGCAACAGCCTCACACTCCCCTTAGCCTATCATATACCAAACTTGGGGTTCACTTGTGTACCTACATTGTCAGTGTTGCTTTATTTTCATTTTTCTTGTGCTTTTGTTGATTCTATAATTAACGGTTTATTTGCAGGGGTTTTTTTTGTTTAAGAAAAATTTTTAAAAATTACTGTTTCAACAGATTTAGGGGGTACAAATGAAGTTGTATTACATGGATCTTTGGTATAGTGGTGAGTCTGAGATTTTAGGTGCCTGTCACTTGACTAGTGTACATTGTACCCAATTTGCCCCCACCCTCTCTCTCCGTCCCCTCTTCAGAGTCTCCAATGCCCATTATGCTACTCTCCGTATATGACCATGCATACTCATGGCTTAGCTCCCACTTAAAAGTGAGAAATTTGATTTTCCATTCCCGAATCACCTCCCTTAGAATAATGGCCTCCAGTTCCGTCCAGCTTTCTGCAAGGGACATTATTTCCTTCCTTTTATGGCTGAGCAGTATTCCCTGGTACATATGTGTATGTGTATGTATATCACGCATCCACTCATATGTTGATGGGCATGTGAGTTGATTCTGCATCCTTGTGATTACGAGCTGTGCTGTGGTAAACGTATAAGCGCAGGTATCTTTGTGGTAAAATGACTTCCGTTCCTTTGTTGGATACCCAGAGGTGGGATTGCTGGATTGAATGATAAATCTACCTTTAGTTCTTTTAGACATCATCATACTATTTTCCATAGAGTTTGTGCTAATTTACATTCCCACCACCAGTATATAAATGTTCCTTTCTCACCACGTCTGTGCCAACATATGTTGTTATTTGAGCTTTTAATAATGGCCATTCTGCCTAGAGTAAGATTTGCATTTCTCTGATAATTCAGTGATAATGAACATTTTTTCATGTTTTTGGCCATTTGTATATCTTCTTTTGAAAATGCTTGTTCATGTCATTTTTAATGTTTTTCTTTTTCTTACTGAGTTATTTTGAGCTTTTTAAGAATTATTCTAAGTCACTTATGTTTTTAACAGAGTGGTTAGTTAAAATGAGATAATTTATTCATAATTATATGAGCCGTGTAAAGGTAAGTGACACCACCTCTCTCCGGGGTGTTGTAGGACTCCCAGTGCTCCCTGGGGAGACCCTCGGTAATACACAACTTGCGATCATCCGATGTACAGACCAGGGCATGGGAAGGTACTAATAGTTTGTACAGTAAGCCTCAAGGAAGGTTAATTATTTTCATATTTTAAAGAATACCTATTTACATCCTAATATTACCACAATAAACTGATGCAGCATTTGGCACATATCCTGAGTATTCACAGCACCTCAGAGAAACCAAGTTCAAATCCTGGCTCTGAATCTTACTAACTCTGTAATGCAGGGCAAGGTACTTATTCTTTGTGTGCTTTGGTTTAATTTTAGGTAAAATGGGGATAATGCAATGTCACCTTTTTCATAAGTTAAAGTATAATTACCATTAAGTTAATGCTGAAGACAGTAAGCGCATATGCCTGTCAGCTTTTGCAGTGCCTTGTTTCCATAAACACTACACGTGTATGTGTGCCTATGCCCACACTTGTGTGTATATTTATAGAGGAACTTGTGTTTGGACATTCTTTGAGTATAGGTTGGTGTTTCCTATAACTCAGTGCACAAATTAACCAATTATCAAGAATTATTCGCCTACCCATCTATCTGGCCAAATTCCTTCTTGATTAATTTGACTTTGCCTTGATTCATGGAGCATATAATACAACATAAGATAAGATAGCGAAAGGCAGAAATAGAAAATCAAAGCTGATTTAAAAATTTTTAAAAGTTTAAATCAAAACAGCAGACTGTGAGGCGTGAGAATCTAGTGAACCACGTCACTTGCATGGCCGAGTCTTCTCCCATGGTGGGGTTGATTAAAAGCTTACTCGTATATCAATGACTGTGAATTTTATAAATAAAATGTATTAATAATATGTTTGGAAAGCAAAGATGGTGGTTAACTCTGTGCAGGAAGTAGGGTTGTACTGAAAGGACAGCTTTGTGGAGGCCGGACTGGCGCAGGGAGGCCTGAGTGCGGGCCTGGACCGCGGTTACCTGCAGCACACTGGGTATGTCGCTGGCCGAGCTGCTGCTCCTGGTGCTGCAGGATGGTTCTCTGAAGCCTCTTGGCCAAAAGTCCCACCTGTGTAAAATCTTAGGACCTCCTGAGTCAGGTCCTGGTGCTGTCTTTGGTTTTTGGAGCCTTAGGAGTGGACCTTGTCGATTTCTCTGAAGAGGAATCCAGTTACCTTTCTCCCTTCACAGTTTACAGTGTCTCGGCAAATCGTTTTAGGCTCCTGTGGTGACTACTAGCTGTATTTGGATTTTAAGTCTTCAAAACAAATTAAAGCAATATTGATTTGTGTAAACAAAGGATATTTTATCCCTAAATTCATCAGTTCCTTTCAACAATAAAGTTTCTGTCTGACCACAAGAGATGGGTACTAAAAGCCACAACTCAAATCTACTCTGGGACTTCCTGACCTTACGGGTTTAAATGAAGCTGAAAATGGGCAGATTCATTGATAAAAACATCATTTGAATTTGCTTTATACTCGTGTTCCTACCTTGGCATAGGCCAAAGGATTTTGATGCTTAGGAAGTAGAATGCATTCTCTTGCTGGAGTGGCATACTCACCCCTCAGAGCTCCTCGGAAGGAGGCACCTGTCAGGGGCACTGCACTGCTCCGGACTTGGCCGTGCTCTGTGGGGAATACCGCTGGCGAACTCTTAACTCCTCTGTATCCTGTCCCCAACACACACCGACAACCCCTCCTCCCAAAATTCATTATTTGGTCTCCCCTTAGCCTGGGAAACCATGTGACAGTGTTTGGATAATGACATTGCAAGAAGATTATGATAATAAAAACCCTGAGAACAGTTTTCTGGGATGATTAACTAAATATCAAAGCATTCTTCAAGTAGAATTAGAAAACTGTTTTCCAAATTGCACTGGTCCCTCAGAAGCCACAGTGGAATTATGTATGTGTGTATGCAGGTATGTGATCTTGTTAACAGTGTCTATATACATTCATTTCTATATAAACACCTAATACTTCTTGCTACCAAGACATATGTAATAAGATCTTTTGTGTTTGCATAATCTAGTCTTTCAAGTCTCTTTGAAAATTTCTTAAGTGAAAGACCTGAATTTTAGACATTATACATTCTTCAAGTTCTGGCTAGTCAAGAATTAACCAGTCTTCTTCATTGAAAAAATTATGACAATGAATAATTAAAACTGGTTTAAAATACCTTCCAAATACAAATTCTGCCCTCCTGCTGTAAGATCTTCATTTTACCAGAAATTTTCTTATACTCTGTAAGGATGGAATGTGCAATTTTATTTCTCTGTGAGTCAAAAATGAGCAATTTAACTTGAGCTATATGTAAATGCTTACTGCATATAAGGTGACATTCTCAGTATATGTATGTACCATTTACACCACAAAGACCTACTAAAATAGGGATTCTTCTTCTCTCATTTTATAAATGAAGGAATGGAGATGTATAGATGTTAATTAAATTGGACATAGTATAATAATACAGTAACCGAGCTGGTGTACAAGCCAGGTAATTGTGGCTCTAGAACTTGTGTTCTTAATCACTTATGAATAGATAAGCCTGCAAACAGTAGTTAAGTAGGATACCTTTGGAAGTTCTATGGAAAAGAAGGTCAAGAGAAGAATATCTGTAATTTTTTAGCATTATTCCATATTCCAACCAACTGTAAACCTACAAAGTAGAAAGTGTCATTCTCACTTTACAGAGAAAAAAGTTGAGTCTTAACTATGATTAAGTGACAGGAAACACAGAGCGAGGAGGAGTAGGGCTGAGATTTCAACCCTGATGCCCATATTCCTACCCCTCTACCAGCCTGCTTCTCTCAGGCTGTGGTTCTCAACCCCACCTGCACATTTTAGCCACATGGAAGCTTTAAAAGATCCCAGTGTCCTAGTCACCTCAGGCCAATTAAATGGCCACCATTTGCATTAGACATCAGTATTTGTTAAAGTTCCCAGGTTTCAAAGTTTGAAAACTACTGTAAGGGTGGGCCCTCTGTAAGCACAAGGTATTTTCAGTGGGAGAGTTTTGAATTAATAAATGCAAAATGCTCCCTCTTCCCATGTTTATTTTGTCTGTGAGTGATTTGATTTGCTAGCCAGCATAGGTTTTTCAATAAATGTCAAAGGAGTTCAAAATAAGTTTAGCAGACACAGCCAAAACAGCCTATTTCCAGAACTTCTGATGAACTCTTACATAAAGGTGTGGACTTTGGAAAAATCTTCATAATTCTTCTGAAATATTTGCCGTCTTTTTGATGGATCTGCTGTTATTAGAAGTCTATACTAGGAATTATTTTGAAATGCCAAAGCACCCTGTCTATCTCCTGTTAACACTGTCCCTCACAAAACTTGGTGGAGCTTTATAAACTTAAGTTCATTTGTTGTAGAGTGCTGACCTAGAATTCATGTGATGAATACTACATGAAATGTACTCACTATTGGTCCTTCGTGAGCCCTGGCAACACAGATTCTCTGTAGCCTTGGGGGAGTCCACAAGAGTAGTTTTTTCACCTTCCCTGTGACATATCTTTGGCATCACCAGTAATACCATCCAAGTGCATCTTTTTTTTTTTTTTTTTAACTTATCTGTCCCCAGGTTACCTTTCATGTAATTCCCATTTCAGCTAACTTAGAATGCTATTTCCTTTCCATCTCATGTGTCTGCTAACTTGCTATGGTTCATCAGGGTCTTCAGCATCTCTTTCAGTAATAATACAGCATGAGAAGATATTCCGGTCCTTTTGAGACATTCGTGATGCCTAGAAAGTCAAGAAGCCTGGGTCCCAGACAGCCACGTATGGAGCCCAACACAAAATCCAGTCCAATACAAAAGAGTATTTTCTGGCTTGTGATCATTGTTCTCCCAAATACAAACAATACTGCCAGTATAATTCCTAAAACCACATTGGAAATGTAAAGAAATATATTAAAAGATGCATTACCAAAGAAGATGTGCAAATGTTCAACATACTATCATGAACAGAAGTAATGACAGTGGGCACCATTGTCTTGATCCAGTTCTTACGGGGAATGATTTCAACTTTTCCCCATTCAGTATGATGTTGGCTGTGGGTTTGTTATATATGGCTTTTAAAAATTTTGAGGTTCATTCCTTTTATTAATGTTGAGTATTTTTATCATGAAGGGGTGCTGGATCTTGTCACATAGTTTGTCCACATCAATTTAGATGATCATCTGGTCTTTTTTTTTTTGGCTTCTGTTTATGTGGTGAGGCACATTTATTGATTTATGTATGTTGAACCCTCTTTGGATTCCTGGAATGAAGTATACTTGATCTTGGTAGATGGATTTTTTTTTTTATGTGCTGTTGTATTGTTAGTATTTTATTAAGGATTTTTGCCTCTATACAGGGTGAACGTAAAGTTTGTGTGCAATGTATTCATAAGGAATATTGGTCTATAGTTTTATTTTTTGTAGTGGCATTTCCTGGCTTTGGTATCAAGATGATACTGGCTTCAAAAATGCTTCTGCACAGCTAAGGAAATAATCAGCAAAGCACATAGACAACCTACAGAATGGGAGAAAGGACTAAAAACAGACAACCATATTAAAATGTGGGCAAAAGACATGAACAGAAGCTTTTTAGAAGAAGATGGACAAATAGCCAACAAACATACGAAAAAAATGCTCAACATCACTAATCATCATGGAAACGCAAATTAAAACCACAATGAGATATCATCTGACCCCTGTTAAAATGAATTTTATCAAAAATTCTCAAAAAAATCTATTCTGGTGAGGATACAAGCAGAAAGGGACACTTCTGCGACATTGGTGGGAATGCAAACTCAAATTAGTGTGACCTGTATGGAAAACAGTGTGAAGATTCCTCAAAAAAGTAAACGTAGATCTACCATGTGATCCAGCAATACCACCACTGGATATCTACCCAAAGGAAAAGAAGTGATTTTATCATAACGATACCTGCACTTGAGTGTTCATTGAAGCACAATCCACAGTTGCAAAGATGTATTATCAACTCAAGTGCCCGTCTGTTCATGAGTGGATTAATAAAATGTGGTCTATGCATATCATGGAATACTACCCTGCCATGAAGAAAGATGACTTTACACCTTTTGGAACAATTTGAAGGGAACCAGAGATCATTATCCTAAGTGAAATATTTGAAGAATAGTAGAAGAACACATGCACTCACTATTAAATTGAAACCAACCAATGAGCACTCATGTGGACAGAGAGAAGTAAAACTCTGTGGAAATCAAGTAGAAGGGAAGGTGGGGAAAGGAATAACACTTGATCTTGGTAGATGGATTTTTGAGCCACAGGTGCCACCCCTGTACCAACTTAACATTTTAAAATTTTAAAAAATGTTCAACACACTTAACATCTTTACGTAGTTGCTAAAGCATTGGGAAAGGGGAAAATCTAACTTGATAGACACACATTCAAAACAGGTAAGAATATAAATTTATTTATCTCCAAAAAGCAATTTGAAAATCCATATTATAAGCTTTAGAATGTCCACACACAGTCTCAGTGTGTCTTTCCTCTGAAATACACCACCATTATCTTCCTAGCACCTGGATCTTGCATAACTGTAATTGAGTTACCATGAAAATGAGCACACCAGAATTGAAATCAGGGCTGAAACTCCCAATGTGCTGTGGTGCAAAGCTGATGTCCTTTCTATATTAAAATTAAGTGACATCAAATCAAACTTCCTAAGTTTCTGATGGAAACCCCTTTCCATCTTACCTGGTGGGAGTGGCTTAACAATTTTGCTGGTCTTCCTTTGATTTGGATGTATGATTTGGATGTATGTGAATGAAGTCAGGCTAGAACTCTAACTCCTATAACCAAAGCAGTTTGGGAATCACAGTGACTTAACAAGGTCAAGGTTTATCTCTACTCATGTTATGGTCCCGTGTGGTCTGGCCTCTGCTCCACACCAGCATTCAGGAACCCAGACTCCAGCCCCTGCCATCTGGCAATTCTGTCACCCTCAGCAGCCCCAGGTCTGTGCTGGCTCTTCTTTCTGGGGCCAGCTGGCAGAGGAAGAGAGAGAGTCAGCGTATCACCCTGGAGCAGTGGTTCTCAACCTTCCTAATGCTGCAGCCTATTAATACAGTTCCTGTGGGTCACAACCCACAGGTTAGGAACCGCTGCCCTGGAGCTTAATGTTTGGAGGCCAGGCCTACAATGGGGCATGTCACTTCTCCCCACCTCCATTACAGCAGAACTCATCCCGGGGTCCTGCTGAGCCACGTTGTGTGGGCTGGGAGGGCTTGGAGTAGAAATATCGTCTGGCCCTGTACCAAGGAGGAAAAGCAAATGGGGCCATAAACACACAGCAGTCCTAATGCTGGGGGAGAAGAGAGTGAAAGGTAAAATTTATTGAATGGCTTTTTAGCTTTCCTGTCCCTGCAACAGGAACAACACTCCATAAAGTGACTTCATTATCAGGAGTGACTGGTACATGGACAAGGACCAGGAAAAGAGCCGTAGGACAAAATTGATGGTGTGGCAGGGCTCGTTCTAGCTGGATCAACAAGGCACTGTCTGCTCTGTCATCTGTTTGGCCTTGGACATGCTGCCTTCATAGAATCCTGCTTCAGAGAGGACAATGGGATTTTATATTTGTTTGATGCATACGTGTGTCTTCAGTGAATTACAAATGAAGCAATTCTAGGCTTCTATTTGAAATAGTACCAGAAGCATCACTCCCTTCATCTTTAGGAGAAGCCTCATGTCCTATTCAACTTCATCCGATTCTTACTTTGCTTCTATTTCAACTTGATGAACTGCATTTTTTCTTTTTTTCCTGCATCTTATAAAATAGTTTAAAATAAGATAACATTTTAGAAAATAGAAATAAGGTGGGAATGTTCTGAATAGCTAGCAGACAAGCAAAAATTATTTCTTTCCACCCCTTTCTACTCCAAACCCTTCCAAAAGAGAGCATTCTACCTTATAAGGGTAAAAGCAAACCATTATTTAAACATAAATTTATTACTCATCCAAAGAGATCTAGTAAGATGCCAGTAAGTGTTTAAGATAACTGCAAGCATTGTTCAAGACAGATTATCTTTAGGTTTTTTTCAAATATATGTACACACACACACGTGTATTCTTTTCCCTGTCTTATCTATTGGTACAATTTTGAATCTGTGCATTCTTCATCATGTATATAGTGAGTGGAGATGTATTCTTCCAGGGGCTGGAAGAATTATAATAGTCATCAATAGAATGCTAATTTACCTTTAAGTATATAATTTTATTTATTTTTTTAATCCTTCACAGATGTTATTTTATTTTATTTTATTTTTTTATTAAATCATGGCTGTGTACATTAATATGATAATGGGGCACCATACACTTGGTTCACAGACCGTTTGACACATTTTCATCACACTAGTTAACATAGCCTTCCTGGCATTTTCTTAGTTATTTTGCTAAGACAATTACATTCCACATTTACTAAGTTTCACATATATCCTTGTAAGATGCACTGCAGGTGTAATCCTATCAATCACCCTCCCTCTACCCACCTCCCCCCTGCCTCCCTACCCTTTCCCCCTTCCCCCTATTCTTAGGTTGTAAGTGGGTTATAGCTTTCATGTGAAGGTCTGATTTGACACATTCTTAAAGTGATTGTGAACCATATCATGCATAGATAACAGTGCTTAAAACACTTTTGTGTACTTATAAAGAACCCTGTGACCACCACCCAGATCAAGAGAAGGAACGTTGCCAGCACCCCAGAAGCCCCCTGTGGGACCCACCCACCTGATCACAGCCTCCTCCTTCCGCTGGGATGTGACCACTATTCTGACCTTAGTGACAATAATTCTTTACTAGTTTTTTTTAAATTTCAGATTAATAGGAGGGTACAGATGTTTAGGTTATGTCTAAACCCTTTCATTTCTAAGGTGAAGTTCAAGTTGTAGTTGAGCCCTTCACCCAGAGGACAGGCTGAACACCCTCACACTGGCCACATTAGGTAAGATCCCATGAGTCCTCCTCCCTCCTCTCCCCTCCCTGAATAATATAGGTATCTGCCTGCTTTGAACTTTCGAGATGATGCTTGAAAGACCAGGCCAAATTTCCCTCTCCAAAACTGTCTAAGTTCCAGTAATACCCCTAGTTATGAAACTTTGAGCACATGTGCAAATTATTCCAACATTCAAGGTTTTCATTCTTATTTTTGTTATACTATATACATATATATACATAAATGTGTATGTATAGTTAATTGCACTAGATAACGGCCATCTTCCTCATCTCAGTTGTTATTGGGCGTGATAAATTCTGTGCTCCCCGTCAGAGCTATAAAGTGAACGAAAGAGTTTCACGGGTGGCATGGTTGCCTTACTGCACTTCAGTGAGAATTAGGGTCTCGTATCTGCATGATGAATTTTAACAAGCTCAGCTCACTGCCTAAGTTCACTTTCCTCGTCCATTTGAAAGTGTTGCACATGCCGCTGTCAACTGCTTCTCATTTGGTGTTTTGGGGGTTCTGCTTCCGTCTGCCCCACGGTTTACATCAGGCCATGTCCGTTGCCTCGAACCACCTCTGCAGCAGCTGGCTTGCGGTGAAGCCGCAACACCACAGGCGGGCGAGCAGCACCGTCAGTGTGATCGCTCTGGGATCGGGGAACAAGATGTGTGCTGTGTCTCCACAAGCTACAGATTTTTCCATCTGGTTAAAACTTTATTCTGAAAGAAACCAGGACCTTTGGGTCAAGAAAATTTAGGTTTATTTGAGGTCAAAATCCTTTTGGATTTTAAATACATACTTCTGATTCAGACAGGTATTTGTTTCATTGTTCTAGCTGCAGATTCTGTTCCTTCATCACCACTATCACACCATCATCATCCAGAGCCGTTTACTCAGAGCCTGAAGGTGCTGGGTTTCAGACGTGTGTTACCTTGACCACTTAAAAACACACACACACACACAACATTTAATGACTGTGATAAAACTTTATTTCTCCTCACTGTGTGATGTCTTGTGTTAATGAGACTTCATGCATAGAAATTGGTATGAGCTGGTGACCTCCAACTATCTTTGAAATAATTAATAATGTGCTTAGAGGGGTTGATTTACATATTCATGAGCGCTTATACCATTTGGTTCCAAAGCAGGACAGTGAGAGAATTTAATGTTTTAAATGCAGACCAATTTAGCAAGAGGAGGAGTGGTTTAGTATTCTAATGTCAAGATGAAAATAAATATACAACTCCTGAACCAAGCAATTATATGATTCATTTCCAGTGAAATCTGAATGCCTTCCAAGTTATCCTATATGTTCTACTACCGATTCTGCAGAGGAGTTTGGAAAATTAATATTCCTTATATTTTTTGCTTTGCAAACTTTTACTGGAAATCATATATTTTTGGATTATAAATTTGAGAAGGAAACACTGTGTGAAAAGCAGAGGAATGGGGGAATGAGGCATGCCACCTCACTGCCAGGGACGTGCCAGTGACAGCGCTTCTTACAGCTCACCTGGAACAGTGGCTTTCCCTCCCCGTGTGAGTCTGCTCAGGACGCCATAACACAGTGCCACGGCCTGGGTGGCGTGAACAACAAAGACTTTTTTTGCCTGGCTCTGGAGGGTGGAAGTCTGAGATGGCGGTGCTGGCAGGGTTGGTGTCTCCGTGGGCCTCTCCTTGGCTTGGAGAGAGCTGCCTTCTCCACGTCTGTCCGCCATGCCTGTGTCCTCGCCTCCTGTCCTTACAATGACAGCAGTGGGGCTGTAGGAGTCCACCCTAAGGGCTCTCCTCATGTCTGTCCGCCATGCCTGTGTCCTCGCCTCCTGTCCTTACAAGGACAGCAGTGGGGCTGTAGGAGCCCACCCTAAGGGCTTCAGTTTACTGTTTGTAAAAACTCTATCTCCAATTCAGTCACATTTTGAGGTACTGGGGCTAGTACTTCAACATATGAATTTGGGGGGACACACTCCATCCTATAACCACCACTGTCTAGATTCAGAAGTAAATGCTTGGTGCCCCCAAATTCAAACTGATCTTATATGTCAGTGCCCCCCACAGTGGTCCCAAGAGATGCCTGTTGCCTGTCTGTCCTAAACACCCCTCCTCATCCCTGCCCATGCTGACGGGCTTCTCAGGCACCAGCAGCAACATGCTGAAAGAATAGGAGACTTTTCTGCCTGTTAATCTAATTTTTAAATCTTGACTCACTAGCAAACATTTCATGGAGGACACTTACCTTTTCCATCTTTTGTAAACATTATCTCTGAGAAAGATACAATTAGGATAGCATTTACACCCAAGCCTCAGTCCTCAGCTCTCCCAGGATAAATCGTCACATGACAGGGCCTTTAGAAAAAGTTTTTACTGGTTGTGCTAGACTGAACTTCTGTAACAATGAAACTAAAAATGTAATGGCTCACCCGCAATTGCAGCCTAGTCCTCTCTTGGGGCAAGCATTTCGGGTGGATAGATGGTGGTTTCCTTTTGGCTTCTCCCATCCCCCGGGGCCTTGTCAGTATCTTCACAGTCAAGCCCACGCCCACTATCCAGGATCCAGTTTTTTTTGTTGTTGTTGTTGTTTTATTGTTGGGGAGTCATTGAGTGTACAAACAATCTGGTTACACTGATTGCATTTGTTAGGTAAAGTCTCTCTTATTATTGTGTCCTGATCGTCCTTCTTATAAACACTGGTGCAGAAATGGCACACACCCTTAAACTTCCTGGTCTCTAGGCCTGAGTCATTCAGGTAAAGCAAAAGGGCTGAGTAATGTAGCCTGGATAAAGGCCTAGGAAACAGGTAGGAACTCAGTCCTCATACTCCTTCATGGCACTGGTAGTTCACCTTCCAAGTGGGAGTTTGGTTACACATCAGGATTCAAGGCCATGGGTGAAGAACGGGCTGTGTAGTCAGATGGTGTTGATTCAATTTCAGTCTGCTCAACTGAATTATTTTGAAATGAGAATAATTCTGATGGGCGTGGTGTCTCATCCCTGTAATTCTAGCACTCTGGAAGGTCATGGCGGGCAGATCACTAGAGCTCACAGATTTGAGACCAGCCTGAGCAAGAGTGAGACCCATCTCTTAAAAAAAAACAAAAAAACAGCCAGATGCTGTGGTGGGCACCCGTAGTCCCACCTACTTGGAAGACTGAGACAAGAGGATCACTTGAGCCCAAGAGTTTGACTTTGCTGTGGGCTCTGACGTCATGGCACTCTACTGAGGGCAATACAGTGAGACTGTGTCTCAAATAAATGAAGGAAGGAAGAAAGGAAGGAATAAAAATAAAATGAAAGTAATTCTGAACTCAGAGATAGTTAAATCGGATTATGTGTAAAAATGACTGGCATAAGTTCCCGTCCGCAATAGGAACGATAGCTCCCCAATTCCAGAATGTATTCTAGAAACTCAAAACTCAAGCAGGGAACCTAAATCTGCAACTTAGGTTTAATTGAGGTTTTTGTGGTTAAAACATAAAAAATATTATTTTTCTTTTGACATTTTCTACATTAATACATTGACAAATTATGGAAAGAATTCCTTTGAATCAGGCATTAACATCATAAAGAAGCATGAAATGTTGCATAAATATAAGCTCACAAAAACAAATGCTTTGAAATCTATTGGTAGAAGTTCTTAGCAAAATTTTTAATTTAGACTTATTCTGCATAACCAGATTTTCCAAGTTACTCTTTTATAAGAAGGGATATATGTATGAATATAAATAGTTGCATTCCCAAGGCTACCATTCTTTATTATTTCTCTTCTTTTACTGATAACGTTGGTAGGCTGCTTCAACTGAGTTGTTAGTATAACTTTTAAGTCCTGTTTTTGAAAATTTTATATTCTAAATAAGCCATAAGTGGGTAGTGAGTAAATTTCATTTGATGCACTCTGGACTGTAATCAAATGTGATATTGAATATACATGTTTTCCAAAATGCGAATCACTATGTTCTGATGGAATTGAGAGGTACGCTGAAATCAGTGAACTCAGACCATGACTCAGTGGGGCACAGGAAGAAAAGCTTATGACTCCTCTTTTCATTTCCTCTTTGTATCATCCTTTAAAAAATTTTTTTTTTTGGTTTTGTGTATGTGTTTAAATGTACATAAAATAGCAGCCATACTTATATAAATAGATATTGGTATTTGTACTCAAACTTTTGTACTTTACTTATAGAGGGTCATGACCAAAATTTTGGACTAATACCACAGAAAGAGATACATTTTACATCAAAGATCTATAAACAAATAAAATATACACATATATGTAATTGGAAAAACTTCCTCAAAATAAGACTTTCCTTCTATATATGATATGCTGACATTTTTATTCTTAATCTATGTCAGATACATTTGAGCACCCCAGACAGTTAAAACTCAACTGAGTTTTTAGGGGCCTTCATGGAAACACCATAACTTCCCTTAGGAGCTCACTTAGTCATTTCAAATATCAGAAATACCTTGTGTATCTGATTTTTAAATATAACTCATTTCTTAACTTACATTGCAGAAAAAAAAGAAAATTTAGACTAGATTTGAACAAAGTAGAAAAGTGAAGTCATCATTATCAAACAAATCATTTTTTAAAATTTAATAAAATGTAAAATTTTTATTTTTCTTTATTTCAGAATATTATGGGGGTACAAATGCTTTGGTTACATGGATTACTTTTGTACACCTTGAGTCAAAGTTGCGAGTGTGCCCATCACACAATTAATGTAGACGTTGTACCCATTAAGCATTACTCCTTCTGCTCCCCTTTCACCTCCTTGATTTCTTTTGAATTTTACTTACCCTGCTCATCTGGGTGCTGATCAGTTAGCTTGAAGATGCTATGATCCTTGGCTGTTGGCCCCTAAATCAAGAATTACTATTTACTACTCCTATGAAATTGATCAGACTGAGTCTGAATAAGCACAATGAAATCAGTAAGCAGAGAAAGTACCTATCTTTGGATACGCAAGAGACACTGATATCTCAGTTCTCCATGGTGGCTTTAAATCAGTGCTTATCAAACTGTGTTCCATGGAACCCCAGGAAGGGATTGTCCATAAGGTATATCAAGGAAAAGTGTGTGTTTGGGGACTGTAGGCATTAAGTCATTCCTGTTAGAGTAATTAAGGGACCTATTTCTGTACTTCACCAGGGTTCTGTATTCTCCAAGTCATAGCAGAAATTTTTTTGAAAATACCTGCATTTCTTTAACATTACATTTGTTTGAAAAATAAACAATTATGTTTTGTATTGTGAGTTAAAAATAAAAACCCTAATTTCAAGATAGGAAAGACCAAATTGTAATTGCTCTCTATTAGTGACGTAGATGGGAAACTTAAATTTTATTCCTACTAAAATACCATGTTATTGAGCAAAATAGTAGAAGCTACAAGTAGAAGGATTTGGGGCGCTTCGCCCTCTAACACAACTCAGAGCAATTTTTATTTTGGATTTCTTACTCCCTATTTCAAAATGAACATGCTCATTTCAGTTATGGACTATTTACTTTCTGTTCATTTCAGTGAAATCAGTGATCCCAGTGAGTTTTTATTGTTCATATGTAACTAAGCAAATAGTAAAAGATGTTGGTTTCCAAAGGAGTAAGACTTCTTATTAGATGAAATCCCACCATCATCAAAGTTTACTTACCTAATATCTCGTGTTGGATGAAATGCCATTACCATCATCAGAATTTATTTCCCTAATATAGCACTTTAGAAGGTACCAAGGTACTGTTTCAGGAATTGGGTGTTGTTCTAGGCTGTGTACAGCTTCTGTAGCTATCGTCATAGCAATAGGAGTAATTGCCTATAAAGTACGCTTAACTGTACATTCATGCTAAGCCTAGCACACTGGGTATAAATCAACAACAGCTAACTTCAAACTTTATTTTCTAAAGCAAACCTCTAGGGTGTAATTTTGCCATTCTTTCTTCTGATCCAAAAATAAAAGTAAATCAAGGTAGAAAAACAACTATAAAGCTGATAATGAGATTTGCAACCAGCTAAGACATAATCTAAATCATGAGGAAGTTAAAAGTCCTGTTGTTCATTTTCCACTATGCCTATAATCTAGAAAACCCCCAGTGTGGGGAAGAGGAAGCCCAGCTTGTCATTGAAATGAGGGGACTGGGACGGGTACCTTCTGTATTTCACGATCCACATCCCCAAGTAACATGTTGTGTTTATAAGGAAAGTTAAGGGAGCATTGAGGATTATGGACACTTTTGGGGAGATAATAACATTTAACAGGGGTATACTGTTTACCAGTGAGACTCAAATGAGATTCAAGTAAATAATAAGAATTTCATAAAATTACCCAGTTACATTTTTAACCACTCCAAGGCCTTCTGGTCTCCAGGGAAGATAGTGTTCCTTTTGCAAAATTGCTGATAATTGTGAATTGGGTGTTTGCAAAGGAACCCAGTGTGATAGTGGGAGGTACATTTGTCAGAGCTTAGCAATGGAGTCTTTTTTTCAGGATGTTGAATGTAAGAGAAAACATTTGCAGTTGCTTTTCTGATGCCAATAAAATACGTATTTAAGAATGCCTGACACGCTTTTGTAGAAAAGACGACAACAGAGCTATTTTGATGCCTGAGGAGTTTAATACCAAGCACTGTGAATTGAAGGCATTTAGCCATGGTTTTAAGAATACATGTTCTTTCTGAGACTACAACTCCATCGTAGGGAGATAGATTTCTGAGTTCCAAATATTAATTATTCTTGTTAGAGAAAGCACCCTGATATGTTTTCTGTTTTTATTTCACATAGAAATGCATAATTTAATTACTGAATTAAGCCCAGTTAAATTGTAAGCAGTTTGAAAACAACCTTCAGATTTCGTTTTTCCTTGGATACCCCAGTTTGTCTGGGGCCGACTGCCTCGGGACAAGCCACCTCATATTTGAGGGAATTCCTGAGGTAATTCAGTCTAAGCCTTGGACTGAAGTTAGCAACTGTGATTTCTGACTAGACCCCTGCGTGTAGCTCTCTGAGTAAGCCGGGCTTTTCCTAACGTTCCCGAAGTGCTTCCTGGCACATCAAGTCAGGAGATTGGGCTCATCAGTTGCAGAGGGTCTAACCAGTGTAAATATTCTGTATTTTTATAAAATCAGCCTACTAAACTATTTTGCTCTCGAGTGCCCTTATGTATCCTGATGTTATTTCATATTAGATATTACTGATTTTAATATTAGACATTAGATGATTTTTTTGTCACATGAACATTCTGTATCCTTAGCTGAGGAGTCCTGTTATTGTCACACACAGCACAGGTGAATGCATCAGATTCTACCCATCAAATAAACAAGCTTAGCACACGGTGCTAGGAATAGGAATACAAAAGTAAATCAACACAGTTTTTTCTTTCAAAGACTGGAAACAGACATATAATAAATATGACATATAATAAATTCTGTAATAAGTAAATAATTTATTACAGAAATATTCCACTATATTTTGTTGCAACACAGCCATTCACCATGTTACTTGTTCTTAATAAAAATAGCCACAGTATCTTGTGACTAGAACATTAACTTTGAGTAATTCTCTAGAACATCTACTTAAGCGATTAAATTTCATTTGGTAGGATTTGTCCTCTATTTTAAGAGAGTCTGTCATTCTGAAATTATTGCTACACTGAAAGCATGGCACACACAAAGAAAAACAATGTTGTATTGAAATTGTTGCTGCATCGCTGAGCTCATGACTCATCCTTGCTATTGGTAACGGTTTACACGTGTGTAGTTTCAGCCCAACAATTCACAGGTAGGAAGAAACCTCAGCAGTATGTGGTGATTTACGCTCTGAGAGTGCTTACACTCCAGCTCACTGTTGTTTGCCTTGAGTTTCGATTATGCTAAACCAAAGGCACTAGAACTTTAATTGAGGAGTTTGAAAAAAATGACTTTTCTCACATCTAAAGATTTTTTAAAGTAAATTTATCATGTTCACTCAAGTAAAAATGTAAAAGTCCAATTTCAGTATAAAAATATTTGTGAAGATGGTATTCAGCTGTCCTCTGGCTGTGGTGTGTAGTCATGAGATGGACGTGACTTGGGCTAATGCTGTGGCTTTGTGAGGATGGTGTTCAGCTGTCCTCTGGCTGTCGTGTGTAGTTATGAGATGGATGTGACTTGGTCTGAGGCTGTGACATGGGCTACAAATTTAGTTCAGTCTTACAATGTTCCTAATTAAAGTCTGAGTGACACTAACTAATTAAATTGATGAAGAGGGTATTCATAAGTGGATGATGTAAATAGAAAATAAAGTTATCAATTGACATTGTGACCACAGGAATTTTTTTTTTTTAAGAATGAGCTGTGTGGGAGAGGTTATATTTAGAGACAAGAAAGATAAAAGGCCTTTTGATTGACAGCACGACTTTTGGTTCAATCACTAACATTTAGACTGCTAGGCCTATTCGCTGTAAATACACAGCTTTTTTCTTCAGTTTTATCCAAAGCTGCTTTTTCCTTAGTGATCTATAAAATGCATCAACTAATTGGTCAGACTTTAGAAAGCTGAATCCTGTTTTACGTTTAGGTGTACATATTTCTACATCCAGGTAACTCCGAAACACACTCAAAAGGCCAGATGTATAGTCTGGAATGTTGTGACCATTGGGTGTACCACCAGGATAGAAGTAAGATTGTGGAAGCCAGGAATGGAAAAATAGCCTCAGGGGACCCAGCAGTCAAATTAAATGTATGGAGTCAGGAACAGAGAAAGGTAATTGAAATACAATCTATGGTAGTGGCACAGACTGTACATAGAATAAAAAAGAAGTAGGAGGTGAGGGCTACACTGACAGGTGCTGGAGATCTACATTGCTGTTAGGCTTACCTGGAATGGTCAGCGTCTCAGGGAGTACTGACAAAGCATAAAGAATCCTGATTTTTCCAGCTCCATCCAGGTAAACATGAAAGAGTTAAGTCTCCATCTTTCTTTAAGGCTGCATAATATTCCATGGTGTACATATACCACAATTTATTAATCCATTCATGGATCAATGGGCACTTGGAACTGGAACATATTCTTCTTAGTAAAGTATCTCAAGAATGGAAGAAAAAGTATCCAATGTACTCAGCCTTACTATGAAACTAATTTATGGCTTTCACATGAAAGCAATAACCCAGTTATAACCCAAGAATAGGGGAAAGGGGGAAAGGGAGGGGAGTGAGGGGGGAGGTGGGCAGAGGGAGGGCGATTGGTGGGATTACACCTGCGGTGCATCTTACAAGGGTACATGTGAAACTTAGTAAATGTAGAATGTAAACGTCTTAACACAATAACTAAGAAAATGCCAGGAAGGCCATGTTAACCAGTATGATGAAAATGTGTCAAATGGTCTATAAAACCAGTGTATGGTGCCCCATGATTGCATTAATGTACACAGCTGTGATTTAATTAAAAAAAAAAAAAAGAGAGAATCCTGGTTTTTAAAAGTGAAAACAGGACATAGTTGTTTTATTTGTCTCTCATTTTCAATGGCTTTTTAGTGCTTTCTGAAGCATTCATAAAAGCACCTTTATGTTTACAGTAAATGGGCAACATTTTCAACCAAATATACTTGAGGGCTGGCTGAGGAAATATCATAGTTTTCACAGCATAGAGTACTTGGCGGGAATCTAGCTGTCAGTTACTCATGGAAAAACGCAGGCATGCAATTAACTCATACATTGAAGTACTTACCATTCTGATTATAAAATTTGAAAGAATTTTGGTGTCCTCTGACATGAGAGATTTTAAATGAATGAAATTGTACATGAGATCAGTTTGTTTCACATAGATTTCTTGGATTTTAGATGTGGTAGTAATCTTGGGGATTATTTTATCTACCTTGATATTTTATACATGAGGAAACTGAGGACTAGAAAGTTTAAGATGAGTGGCCATGGTACAGTGGGGGAAAAGACAGGCTTGTGATTTCAGGCAAATCTTTTTCTTCTCTGAAATTTGACCTCCTAATCCATAATGTATAAAAATTTGACCTCCTAATCCATAATGTATAAGTAGGCCTGAGCTAATCTAATGGCTGATGTTGGTTCCTATTGTCTTCAACAGCTTTGTTGACATACAAGATGCATGTACAGTAGAATCCCCATAGTTGAGCACCCCCTCATACATTGACCACCTCCCTAATTTTCATTGACTGGACATGCACCACATGTACTCAATGGAAGTTCCTTATATTGACCACCTCTGACCATTGACCAGCTTGTTACAGTTACTGGGGTGGTCAACTTACAGAGGTTCTACTATATATAAAATGTAGCATTTGTTAAGTTTATACACCCACATGCACACCACTGAAACAATCTCTATGAAGAATACACTCTTCACTATGAAAAGTGATCGTAGTTACTCTAATGTGAGAAGTCACCAAGCAAAATGACAGAGATAGTGTAGGGATCGCGCTTTTACTGTCATGTAGGTGCAATATATTGAGAAGAGTATGTTGTCTGTGAGAACTGCTCCAGAAAGCGTAGATGGTAAAAAGAATAAAAACTCATTATAAGTGCCATAATGGGAAGAAACTGGGCCTTATTGTGGCCACTGCATCCCTAGCCCCTCGAGTAAACCCTTATACACTATAGGTGCACAATATTATCACTAAATAAAGGAACAAAATAGTAAGAAGCCAGATGATCAATAAACTGTGTTTGAGACTTTGTTAGCTGGATCCCCTACCCTGAAAGGAAGAAGAGAACTTTCTCTGTGAGGCCAACCCTAAGGGTAGTGACAGAGTCTCCATGGATGGTGACACCGTCCTGCTGTTTTTCCCCAGAGCAGGAATTCTCAGACCAGGCCCTGAGAAGGCAAATCCACTTCCCCTGTTGTTTGGGTAGAAAGTGCACGCTTTCCCAAGATTCTCAGAAAAGGAGCCTGTGACTCGCCAAAGAATAGATGTCATAATCTAGTCAAGACTCTTGCATTGATGTTTAAGATGGAAATTTGGGGTCTAAAGGGCATGAGCTAGATGTAAGAAATCTTATCGTGAGGCTCTTTCCCACAATGTTTGTCATCTCTGCACAAAAGGCAGTGAGAGGCTAAAAGAGGAAAGGAACGTGAAGCACTCCCCACAGCCTTCAGGAGCCACGGTCTGCATGTGGGAGGGCCCAGGCCCTCACCCCTCCTGGAGGTCCCAGGGACCCTCAGCTTCCTCTCAACATTGTCTTCACAGTCTCAGCTGTTGCTAATTTCACCCTGCAAGCCTCCATCCGCAACTGCCACCTCCTGGGCCTCCTGTAGCTGCCCTCAGACTTGCCCCCCCACTTCCCTGTGCTCTGCCTGTTTTTTCTACTGCTGGATCCTCACTGGAACCAAGACATCCCACAAGGAAACCTCTTCCTGTGCTTTCCTCACTCCCTCCTCACATCTCCTGGACCCTCGAGGTGGAATTGGGATCTTCTCAGTCCGCAGTTCTCAGTGTTTCCCCTGGAGCCCCAGCCGCCACTGAGGTTCCTGCCAGTTGTCTTGACCAGCAGCTCCTCCTCCTCACCGTGCAGCATTGGGTCTGCTGGTCACTCCCTCAAAGTCACTGAAGCTTTATCACCTCCCCCAAATTATGTCTCCATTCCTGGGGACCATTCTGACCCCTGTATGAGCCCTGTGCCTACCTTCTCTGACTGTGTGCAGGCAGCTGAACAGAGCTGGACATTATCATCCAACTGGCTCACCATTTGACTTTGAGTTCTCATCAAAGGCACACTCAGTGCTGACAGGGCTGCCCAATATCCCGTGCTCCCATGCACCCTTCATCCCTTGACCTCTGGCCTCTCCTGACCGCTCCTGCCCTCACTCTCACCCCTTGACTGCACTGAATGCAGCTTTTCTTTAAATGTAAAGTGGAAAAGTGGAAACCATCAGAAGGAACCTCTCTCTTTACTTCACAACCTAATCTACAGCGCCCTTGACATCTGCGTCCACCTCTGGTCCTGTCTTTCTGTTTCCATGATCACATTGCCCCTGCCACAAGCTGAGGCCACCCCCACGCACTCCGAGCTCTGGACCCCCAGCGACCGGCTCCTTTAGTCGTCAGCTCTCCCTCCCTGCTGCATCTCCCCCTGCACTTTATAAATATGATCTAAGTGAGTAGATAAACACACAGCAAGGGAAAGCCCCGCCGTGAGCCTCCTGCCCTCCTCCAGTTCTGGTTCAATTTTTTCATTCTTCTTCATTCTCCTTCTAACTGGGGCCACCACATGCTGAATCCACTTACTTACCTCCCATTCCTTCTTCTCTTACTCTCAATTGGCTTTTGGTGCCTCAGTTTCACTGGAATATTCCACTGAACTAAAGAATAGAAACACCAACTGGTGACAACAGCCCTCCCTGCGTGTGCAATATCCCAGATCTCCATGTCCTCCCAGCCTGCCTTTCCCCTGGATGGTGCCTCCCTCCCAGTTTTCTTCACCAGCTTCTCCTTGATCAGACTTCCAGCTCCCAGACAGCCCCTGCCATTCCTCGGCGTTGCTTTAAATACCATGTGCATACTCAAGACTTCTAATTTTATACCTTATTTCCTGAACTCTCCTGAGAACTTCTAAATTTCACACTAAACTGACCCCTTGAAAACTCCACTGATTCTCAAAGGCTTGTCTCAAAACCATCTTGATTCTAACCCCTGCCCTCCAGCCCCAATTCCATCCTCCAGCATCCCACACCCTGCACCTTGTCGGGGAGAACCTGAGCGCCAACTCCAAAGTATCTGAAATGTTTTCACGTCCCTCTGTCTCTGGGCCACCCAACCTGAGCCTCTGTCATCTTTGTCTTCAGCTACTGCAAAAATCTACTGAATGCTTTCTCCACTTCCTTTTTTGGGTATACTCTAATTCAGTGGTTCCCAAACTTCCTAATGCTGTGGCCCTTTAATACAGTTCTTGTGGGTTACAACCCGGGTTGAGAACTGCTGCTCTAAACCATTTTGCAACACACAAGCTAGAGTGTGGCTTTTAAAATGTAAATTAACTCAATTCCCTATCAAGATGGTTTCCTTCAGAAAAAGTCTGAGTTCTTGCTAATGCTCTCTGAAGACCTGAAGCTCCTTTCACGTCTCTCTGTCCCTTGCCGGCCCTGCTGCAGTCACACCAGCCTCCTTTCTAGTGCTATTGGCCCTGAGCAGGCTTCCAGCACAGGGCCTCCGCACATCCTCTGCTCCTGCCTACCCGATCCCTCCCTCTTGCCCTGGCTGTGTGTATAGCTCCTTCTCAACCATCAAGTCTCAGCAACAAAAGTCTCCTATCATTTCCACATCAGGAGGGTGCCTGGTCACAGCTTGCTGTTTGCTCCCTACCTACCCCAAGTTCTCAGCACTTTTCATGTGTCCTCACCCACACAGTAGCAGTACAACAAATGCCAGTTGGATTATGTAATACAAGGACATATCTCATAGAACTTGGACTTTCATATTTATGCTGCCATAATTCTTACCTTATTTTATAATTGTGTAATTTTATGTTCCCTCACACTTTATAGGCATCAACATATTTTACACCTTAAATATCAGCATGAAATTTACAGCTAATCATAAATTTATAATGTAGTACAGATTTAGTGCTAGATAAGAAAGCAAGCTATTATTTGAATTTCAAGACTGGGAAGGCTTTAATATTTGATAGGCACTGAGTGTACCAAGCTATCCAGTTGGCTAATGGAATTGTGATTGATCTGAAGGAGAAGGAAGCGTCTTTTCTGGCTTTCCACTTGGGGGAAACCAAGCAGAGAAGAAAAAGAGAGATTCATTCATCTCGTCCTTGCAGACATTGACCAAGACAGGATAATCGTGAAATTGGGGCAGGAAAACAGACCTGTATAAATGCCATTTGTTCTAAAACTACCTCTTTCCCGCTGTTTGTAAGTTGGTTCTCTTGAACTTTATTTTTACACATTTCACCAACATGTGTCATTGGTGATATTGGTGGCGCATCACCAGTGAAATGAAAAATAATGCATGTTAGAAAGAACCACAGTGAACGGTAAACCATCTGAATTTCTTAAGCGTTCTCATTCTTTTCCATTATTTCTGTTTCTTTGAATAGAGAAACACAGTTGCATTCCTTTTGAGACTAACTCTAAGGTAATTATGTATTTGGTGTACCTAGAGCCTAATCATCTTGCATTATGATGGTCAACCAGATGAATCGATTCATCTATTAAATCCATTCAAAGCACAACATTTTCAATACTAACTTTTAAACTACATACGAACTCACTTATGCATTTGGCAGGGAGAAAAAAATGCCACGATGCCTCATTTATAGCTATTTGAAATCTCTATCGCTTCCAACTTATTAGTTTCAACAATTATTCAGAAATAGAAGTCAATTAGAAGTTCCAATAGAAAGCATGAAAAGAAATTTCCCTCAGGAATAAATGTGTTACTTGGTAGTGTTGCTAAGTCAATTAAATTACAGCCCATATTTTGCCAAGATATAAAAACTCTCAACATGTCCATGTAATAAGAAAAAGAATGGGCTTACGGGCCTTACAAGTTAGAGGAGACAAAACAATTTGTACTAACAAAAAAATAAAATTACTTAACCTCTGCTTGTGCTATTTTCATTAATATCCTATTAATTTAAAATATGCCTGTCAAATTATATTACTTCAACTGGGCCATTCCTGTATTATAGAATGGAATTAGCTATTGTCACAGTGGCAAATGTGGAAGAATGTAAAATCGGTAATTTAGATAAATGTGGAAATTGTGGGCTTTTAAAAAAGATAAAATCCATTGAGCTTGTCTTTTCTTGTTGTTTTCTAAAACATCCCAATTTCCACTTCTTGCCAGTGAGAGGTGCAAAAAGAATGCCCGGATGGTGGATAGGACACAGCTGCTCACCAGGCGAGGACGGGGGTGTCCCTGGGACTCTGCACTGCACAGCCTCCCCTCTTCCCACAGATGCTGCTGGGGTCTAGGCTGTATCAGAGGGTTACAAGGAAGGGATTTCCCTCTTGGTGATGAGAGGTACAGGTGAAGGAGAGCCCTCACAGGGTCCTTGATCAAACTTGGAGTTGAAGACTGTGGAAATTTTAGTGCTAAAATACACTGTACCAGGAACCTCCTCTCCTACTTAGAAATCCATTCTGCAAGAAATTGCTTTCCTATAAAGGCACTAAAATGGTGTCTAACTGAATAGATATAATGATGTATAATTCTAGACTTATATATCTGAAGTGTCTAATTACATACATATGGATGGATGTGTGTGCGTGCACAGTGCATGCTCAGCACGTCCCGTGTTGCTCTGTGGTCTGCAGACAGATGTGGCATGGCTCCCACCTTTCCAGGCAGTCTTGGCAGACAAACAAGCTGAGCCCCCCTGGTAGGGTGTGGTTCTGGTAGGAGTTATCATGGGCAATAGACCTTTCTGGGGTTACCAGCACATGATGAAGTTTCACTCCCTGCCAGCTCCCTCACCCTGAATACCTGTTACAAAGAGCCAGCTGCTCAGTGGGCACAAGGAGCCCTTGCCCTTGGTTCTGCCAACCTCTCCAGCTCTCTCAGCCCCTGAAGATGTGTCCAGGCTGCCTCCTGGGCGGGACTCATTTACTTTGTCCTGGTTGCTCACCTATTCCTGCATTGTGGAACACATTATCACAGGCAGGATATGTTTTACTCTAACCGTTTGACTAAAAGGGACTTCAGCAGAGTGACAGTCTCCTCTTGCTGTGCTCTTGTTGGAAGGAGACTCAACTCTCCACAACTAGAGTCTAAGGGAAGTTCCTCTAGCAGTGAAGAGCTCCCCGGAAGTGGTGGCATCTGGCTTTGCACACACTTGGCCCCAGCATCCTCCCAACGGCCACTTCTCACTTTGCTCATTAGAGGATCCTGACTGCCTAACTTCATGACTCTCTCTGTGGTCCAATAAGTTCCCTTGCCTGGACTACCATGAGTGAGCTGGTGTTATTCCCTACATAGCTGCCATTCCCATGGCTGATGCAATTATCACCTGCCTGCCAGCAAACTGAACCCTTAGCCAGAAGGGCTGTTTTTCTGAGCAAAAATCAAAGCATAGATGGGAATGTTATGCCAATATTTTCTTTAGATTACTTTTACGTCCCCTGCTCTGGAAGCATGGGAAAGTTTATAGTCTGAATTTCATTTTTATGTACACATTTGTATAGTATACAAAGAAATGTAAGAGGGTGATTAAGGATTGGCAAAAAGAAAAAAGGAAAGGAAAGACGTATTCCCTTCACTCAGTTGATACATCGTTTATATTTACCAACATTTCTGAATAAGTATATTGCACCCATCACCAACATGTAGGAAATTCCCCTCTTCATGCTTGTGTGGGTTGTAGGCACTTCCTCAAAGCTCAGAGAAGCATATGCAGTGAAGTCCCTGTTCTGCTGGAAAAAAGAACTGGGCACACAGAAGCCTGAGCTGGAGTCGGAGAGGCACTGGGCCATTTGCTCTCCAATGTTAGGTGATGCCTGTTGCAGCCCAGATCCCAAAGCTGGGTAATGCCCCTGAATAAGATGCCTCATAAAGACAAGAACAGTGAATCCCCAAAGTAAATCCATATAATCCAGGCCATTCAGGTTACCTTCTTTCCTTATGTGAGTCAAGGATCATAGTGTTCAAGACTTCCCAGAAAACCATGGAACTCACATTAATATGTGTTTGTTAATTATGTGCTCACAGTAGTCAGTGGAGAATTCTACCCCACTCCATTAAATTCTGCTGCTCTGCTCAGTAACTAGCCATGAAAACACCATGGTACTTAGAGCAAATCCTCAATCCCCTGCGAACACCTTACATTACAGCCGTCTAATTACCGTGCTTTGCAGTAACCTTGTGGGACTTCCACAGGTAATTAGACCTCCAGAGTTTTTCGGCAGTAATCCAGTAAGGACCTCTTAACTAGAAAGGATTATGCACTGTTAATATTGTCATGGCCACGTGTTTTTTACAGTTAATTGTTTCAATTAATATTTGGCTGCACTACAGAACTTCATGCAGCTTCATATCCTGAGACAGTTCATGCGTCACCTCTGAAGGGAATCCATTGCCTCATGTCCTCCCTCCCTCCCTCCCTCTTCCCCTGCAACTTCCTTTCAGCAATCAGATGAGAAAAAAGAAACAGGATAAAAGACAAGAAAGATGTCACTTCAATTACATTTTTTCATGTGAATTCAGATGATTTCTCTTTAGTGTCTCTTTAGGCAAGAAGGTAGACTTCTAAAGTGGTTATAACTTTCATCATTCCTCTTACAGAAATCTCAAAAGAGAGGAATGAGGAATTGAAGACCATTTCCACTTGCTAGGATTTAAAAAAAAAAAAAATCTATTCCAAGAAGTTGGCAATTATAGGAAAGAGGTCTCATTTTTTAAATTTTGAGTCTTCAGAATCCAGTACATAGTACGTGCTCAATAAATACTGTTTGAACAGCAAACATTTGTATTCCACTGGTGCTTATATATAGCAAGCTCTCAGTGAATGTGTATTCAAAGTTAATTGAAAACGTTCCTATAATAATATGATAATGAGTTGATACCTCAACAGAAAATTGGAGGTTTAGAAGCACAGCTGTATGTGTGGATAATAGCTTTGTGAGGGCAGTCACTTACGTCAGCTTCAATATTATACACATGGCCTATTCAAAAAATACCTTTAATCTAACAATTACAGCTTCCTTAGCCTTTGGGGCTGGCTTTTCTCCATCCCTGTCTTTCTCCTTGTCTTTCTTCATAGCTGTGTGTTGGAGCTTGAGGCGGGGAAGAACAGTAGGGGGATCCTGGACTTAGACCCTGCTAATTAGCTCTTACTTACGACATAAGGACTTGGCTTTCTTACCAGGGCCTTCACTTCATGGTCTCTGGGCACTCTGAGAATCCCCACACAATCTCTTCCTCATGACTCACGTAGAGGGTGTATGGCACAACTAACAGGTCCCAGGTTTTGGTGACATAGAGGCTTATGTCTGAATCTCGGTCCCACTTTAGGAAATTACACGGCCTCCTCATTTATTATTTCATCACCAACAGATCTGGATTGTAAAAAGTTCTCAATGAATGTATCTTCTCTTTATATTTCGGCCCAGAATGCCTTGTCCCTTGGCACAAAGTCCTCTCCCCTTCCTGGCCACAGGCCTCCACAGGGAGGTGTCACCGAGGGTCCCCTGAGAAGGCTCTTAGGCACAGACACAGGGAAGTCTGCAGAAGATCAACTCAGCCAGATAACGTTGAAGTCCTGATTGAATTCATGCCAGGATGAGACACCCACACGTTGTGTCTGATGGACTGGAAAATAACGATGACTTGCTCTTCCCACCAGGCTGCGTGGGAAGACACCAGGCACTCACTCGGCCCCCATCCCACCTGCAGCCTCCGCCTGCCATCCGCCCTCCAAATCTCCCCTCTCGTCTGGAAAGTCCTCTACACTGCAGAGCCTCCTTTCCCCCAGGACAGCCTTGAAATAGGGTGTGCGCTACACTGGGCCCTTGCTGCAGCCTGAGACTGAATTCCAGGTCTGTCCAGGCCTGGATCTCAATCTAGGTCCTCACAAGAATCCCTGTTTTTTCCTCCATCTTTTTTATCACCAGTCCTACTCTTGGGCTCTTTCCTCATCTGTGGCGCATTTCTGTACCAGCATGTGTAGGGCACACACATTCTGTTTTCTGTAATTTTATTGGTATGATTTAGGAAAAAGAAGAATAATTCATTACTATGTCAAGCAAGTAAGTCTACTACTTTACCTACAACCAAGGCTATCTGATCAATTTATCAAAACATAAAACTTTGAATAAGCGATTTTCATGACCTTCATGAGAATATGTTTTGTGTGTTATTCTTCATCCAGGGCACACTGGCAACAAATGGACATCAATTTGGTTAAATACTGTGAATATTATAAAATCAAGAAAATCATGAAGTAATTTTTTAGTATTAATAAAGCATCACCAAATTTCTCTACATTCTAAAGCCAATGCTTGCTTATTTTTCTATAAAAGAATTTCAAATGAGCTTAATGTTTCAAGTATTTCATCTCATTAAGTTTTTTGAGAAGGAAGATTATAAGATTTATATCTAAAATCAAGTGAAAATAATATGTCAAAATAATAATAGGCAGTGACCCTTGTAAAATAATATGAGCCATTACTTGTTTGTTTTAAGTGGTAAAGTAAGAAAAACTGAGTAAAATCATAGATAATATTTGATTTTTAAACTGTTGTCCATTTACTCTGGCCCCAGAGGACAGATGCTTTACTCCAATCTGACCTCACAAAGCTTCATGCCCCTTCCAAAGCAGGTGGCCTGTCTCTGTGGTGTGCTGGTTCTGACTTCCTCACTAACAAATTGGTATCTTGTTTTCATTTCATTTAATTATTCAGAAAACCCACATTTTTTTTAAATCATAAAATTATTTCCACTGTGGTATTATCCACTGTGCTTGTCTTGGGAAGCACCTCCTCTCCTTTTTATAAGGTACAGCCATCGCAGTCTCCTCCCATGACAATAAATAAAAATTCTAACGGTGGCAAACTTAGAAAAATGGCACATGCCACACTGAATTCTCTTTGTCAGCCAACCAAGAGTCTGAGCGAAGAAGCAAACCTCACCTGTTCCCTGCAAGGCAGCTCGAGCCTTTGCAGTCCTCCCTGGGTCCTCGCCCCACCGCCTTGCACACTTAGGAGTGCATTTCACTGTCACCTGTAACTTAAGTCCTCAGAGTCCACCTGCTTCATCTACAAGGTGTCACATTGTGGCTCTGCAAACTCAAATGTCCTTAGGGGTCGACTGGAGGCTGCACAAACTGCCCCCAAGGCGTTTGAGTCCCAACTACAAAAGAGGCCACGCATCCTCGGCCCCAGGTCCCGCTTGCCCCCTGCCATGGGCCGCCCGGTGTGTTTCTGCCCTTCTCCTTGCTGCTCTCCCTGCCCCCCGGTGGGATCAGCATCCTCTGACCCCTCTGACTCCTGGCTTCCCCTGTCAGGAAGCACCTTCAGCCTTGCTCAGATCCGCTTATCCTCCCAGGGCTTTGGAAAGCTCTGCCTCCTTGTGGAACCTGCCTGACTTTGCCTGCCTACACTTAGGGTCTCTTCAGGAAATGGCACAGTAATGCCCCGTTTTATGGTTTTATGCCTCCCTGATTAGATCTTCAGTTCCTTTAAGGCAGGTGTCCTCAAACTGCGGCCCGCGGGCCACATGAAGCCGTGTGATTGTATTTGTTCCCGTTTTGTTTTTTTACTTCAAAATAAGATATGTGCAGTGTGCATAGGAATTTGTTCATAGTTGTTTCTTTTTTAAACTATAGTCCGGCCCTCCAACGGTCTGAGGGACAGTGAACTGGACCCCTGTTTAAAAAGTTTGAGGACGCCTGCTTTAAGGGAAGAAGCAGGTCTAATATAAGTTGTTTGTTATGCATAATATGATTTTAGGGTCATGTATGCGTTCAAATCAGAGCTCAGTATTAAACATCTGAGCTCTGGAGTCAGACTGCCTACATCCTGCTCCACTACTTACAGATGTGTGAAATTAGGAAGCGTCCTTCACTTTCATGCCTCCATTTTCTCATTTACCAGTGCTCGTAATACTAACATTGACCTTCTAGAGCCATTTGAGACAATTAAGCGCCTAGAGTGGTCTCTGACAATGGTGAGCACTCGTGATATGACAGCTGCTGTTATCTATCACTAATTAAATGAGCGCTTTCACCAATGCTGTTGGCTTGGCTTCTGTTACTTCTGAGCTAGGATGTCTGGTAGATGGTACCTTCCTGGACTTGCATTTCACTTGTAACCGGCTTTATGGAACACACTTGACCACGTGTCATTTTTGTAGCGGGGAGCACCAGTGTAGTGAAGAAAGACCAGGGTTAAATGCTGCTTGAGGAATTTTCTAATTCCATGGCCTTGGCCATGTTATTCAACTTTCTGGTCTGTTATTAGAGATCTTAATGTTTTAGAGATCTTAATGTTATTGTTCATCCATTAATATATTCTCTAGACCAAAGTAAATTCAGCCAAGTTCAGATTTTCTTTAGTAGATAGTCAATAAGAGTTAGTTTTGGAGGGATTGGGGGTTAGAGAAGGGGCCTTGCTCTGTTACCCAGGTTGGACTTTAGTGACCTCCTGCCTCATCCTCCTGAGTAGCTGGGACGACAGGTGCATGCCAGTGTGCCAGGCTGCTGCTCAGTGCTGGTTTTATGGTGGAAATGGCCCCTGTTGCTTCCCTGTACCGTGTGTGATTTCTCACTCCCTTGTATTGTTTTGGAAGTTTTGTGATGATTCACAGTATGGCTGTATCCAAAGTGAGAATTTTGAACCCCCACACACACTCCTGTGTTCTAGGTTATGGTTATTTGAAAATTTTAGCATGGAGATGTGACAGTTTCAGATACAAAATATACTTTCTGAGTATCTCAATTTGAGGAGGAATATATCCAGCTTGTACAAAAAGATTATGCATAATTAACAAAATGAAATTAGCCTGGTTATAAATATTTAGAATGGTTTTCAAAAAACAAACGTGCATACATACAAATAAAAAAATCTACCTGTAATTTACCATGAACCCTGGAGCAGAAACCACATATACTACAATTGGTGAGCCGGTGCTGGATGAGAGGGGGCTTCCCAGGCCCTCCACATCATCCCTCTCAGAGGCCTCTGAGGTCATGAACAAAACCCAGGCCTCCGTGGAACGTGGTCTTGTAATCACCTGTTTATAACAGAGGGGCAGCAGCAAAAGTGTATGTGTGTAGGTGTTACATTCACTCACCGCGAGGCCAATCTGCGGTGGATTTGCAGGACTTACCAATGATTTACTTTGTTAAAATTGTTGCTCGGAACGTGTTCTATTCAGAATTATATGACTGACTGTAGGCATTAATGTATGCACGTCCTTCCCCTCCAATTTCCCTTTGCTTGATTCACCAGAGCTATGCCTTCTGCACTGCTCAGGGTGTGTCCAGTAGCATTCTACGGGGGAAGCGCCTCGTCCAGTGGACCAAACTCCCCACCTGTGTGGGGCTTGTGCTAGTGGGCGTGGGGGTGAAGGGCAGGGCATGAATTACACGCTGGGTTACAGGGTGTTATGGTTATGAGATAAGATGGAAACCAACATGGCAGGGTGAGGAGAGGTTGGGCGTGCCATGGCAAAGGAGACAGCAGAGTATTTTCCCCTCTCTAAAATATCCATACCAAATCCTATCTGTGAGGAAGAAACTTATTGGAACATAGTAAAAACAAGTTTTATTATGGAGGCAATGAGGGACTAGTGTTTATTAAAGTATTACAGGTTCCAATGTACCTTAGAGATTGTTAGACTAAATATTCTCTAATACAAAGCAAGAAAGCCTTAGAACCATGGCTCATTTTGACCTCAGAACCTTCCCTCACAACCTCTGTAATCTTATGAAGGCCAGTCTGATTGTCAGATGTAAGGAGTAAGACCCTCTGTCGTTCATTAGCTGTCTGAGTCCAAACTTTTGTCTCCTCATCTGTAAAAAGTGCCAGGATGGAGCTTGGGGGTCCGCGAGACTTCAGTGAACTGGCTGCTGAAAGCACGCAGTGTCATTCCAGGGACGCCGTACCACCAGCTTGCTTCATCTCTTAGAGTTTCGGTTTTCTCCTCAGAAAAGCAAAAAGGATAAACAAGATGTTAACTGTGGCCTCTTTTCACTTGAACTTCCCTTGCATTGGTGAGAGGGTCATTAAGGCAGGTGCCCAGTTCCTGATCTCCACCTTGAGGGTCTGATGGCCCTGGGGGCGTTCAAGGGCACACATGAAGATTTTCAGTAGACAGTAGAACATGAAACTTAGGAAAGGTTTTGAGGATAGTTTTTGTTAATCTGGGATGATGTAAGGAATGCCCTTCCCAAGGTCAAGAGGTTGAAGAGTTCACACCACCTGCACATCATCTATCAGCAAACGCACCTGGACCAGCGCCAGCCTAGACTTAACACAAACATTTGCTAGTGTGTCTGTTAAGTCACGTAGGCTGCCGGGGCCTTGTCTGTCCTTTCTGTCTGTGAGTGAATGTAACACTGGTTGTATTAGAGCAAGAGTATCTCTTAGGTCTGTGGGGATCATGCGGCCACAGAGGTGAAGAGTGCCTGACTGCCTCTGTGGAAGGGCAGACGCCTGCTTGGTGTGGGCCTGTGGCTCACACAGACACTGTCTCCAGGCAGATTGTACCGCAATGTCCTGTGATGTTCAGATTCTTCCTCCAGAATAAGGCAGCCACCTTCAGCCTTGGTGTCAGCTCCCTATAGTTTTCTTACCTATCTCTGAGATTTCTCATAGTCACAGTCTTGTTGCTGTTGGAGAGTGTCTACTCGCAAATTTCATTTCTGAGGACTTTGAATCAGGTCCTCAGAGAAACAATTAGATATTATGACTGCTAAATAAATCCACTGAATCACTCTTACATGAATGCAAGCTGCCAGAAAAATTGTCTAATTAATTGACAGATGCCTTTAAGCTTTTTAGAGCAGATAGACAGAATGACCTCAAGGATAATGTCAAAAGTTTGGAATCTGTGAGAACCCAGTAGAATAAGGCTAAATTAAGGATGAAATTTTATGGTTACGGACACACTAGCAAATGTTTGTGTTAAGTCTAGGCTTAGGGAGTAGTCATCAATTATTTATAAATTTACCTAATTATTCCTAAACTAGGTTTATGAGTATTTTAAGCCCTTCAGACTATCAATTCGGCTGAGAGAATTCTGTGCATATGGAAAACCCTCTCGTTCCCTGTATCAAAATGCAATCTATCCTTTCTGTCACCAAAATGTACTGCCCTGGTGAATTCTTTAATGACCAACAGGTCACAGGGCTTGTCATGAGTCTCCACATCAGGGTGCTGCACAGTGAGGCCCAGGGATGCTCCCCATACAGCCTGCAGTAGAGCTGCCACCCATGGGCAGGCCATTTGTCATGGCTGCAAACCTTGATTCAGATGCTGCGTCCAGTTTCTAAATGTGCTCATCAATACTGCAGACAGCCTGTAGGTAATTACCAATCAAGGACCTGGAACTGAGGCAGGCCACCTGCATGGAAGGCACGTCTGAACCCAGTGATCAAGATCGCCCAAGGTAAACTGAGGCAGGAAGCCACAAAGCAAAAAGCCCTGAAGTGTTGGTGAAACTGAAGTAGGATACAGGGCAGGAATGAGCTGTGTAAATGGGTCTCTGGGCTCAGGAAACGGAAGGGCAAGACCGGGACGCAATAGGCACCATCAGCAGCGTCAGAGGAGTGAAGAGCAGTGAACAGCTCCAGTGCCAGGATCCATAAGTTAATCACAGGCGTCCAGGTGCTATTTTTAATATTTCAAAAGCACTTAAAGGAAAATGTACCTATTCCTTTGAGAAGGCCGCACAATTTAATTCAAATGTCAAGTTGCTTCGGGCAGAAATTATACCAACTTAGTTTGATAACACTAGTTAACTCAGGTTGATCTGAAGTCCTCATTAATAGTTACATGTGTCTTTAAGTTAAAAAAAAAAGGCAGAAGTAAAGAAAAGAAAGAAATAAAAGACAAAAAAGCAGAAAAATTAATCACTTTTTGAGGGCAAACATCTTTTAAGCACAGTAGTTTGGAAAAGTAGTGAAAGGGAATCTTTGATGGTGGGAGGATTCAAACAACTCATATAGACTCTTCCTGATTAATTAAATTACACAAATAAGTAGCTATAATATGCACTTAATTTTTATTACTAAATTTTTTAATTTTATGAATTAAAGGCACTAAAAATAATAATACATCCCCCTTATTTACAGTTGAAGAAATTCGAGTCCAGTGAGGTCAAATGAGTTAACTCGGGTCACCTAGGAGGGGCCTGGACCCTCTTTGCCTCCTAATTTCCAGGGGAGGCTCTTATCCCTAGTCCACATGTGCTCCTCTGACCAGTACTGCGTGCCTGTTCCCACCCGCTTCCTCATCATTAACATTGTCGCTTCTCTAACACTCAGGGAGCTTATGGATCTCTCTGGGCTGGATACTTGTATAGGCTCTGGCAAGATTAACTTTAGGCACATTTTCAGCCAGTAAAATATTATGTAGGTCAGCACCTAGATTTTAGTTCGGATCCAACTTGGTGTTTTGGGGACAGCCAGCCTGCCTGCCAGGCCACCCCATCACGAGTCTGAGAGGGAAGTGGAGCTCCATCAGTGGAACTGTGCCCGGGGGTTGCTGGACGCTGAACTCCGGGTTACCACACTTGCTCCATCCACCCTGCTTGGTACCGTGGAGGCCACACGTCTCCACAGTCTGCGTGTGTGAGCGCGAGCAGCACTGTGAGCCAGTGGCACACTTTACCCTTTGCTATGTTACATAAAAGAAAATTACATCGGGTTGCTTCCTTTCCTTCATGATTAGTTTCATTTCAACGACTTTCCAGGTTTACAAAAGCCAAACCTCTCACCACTAAGATAAAAGATATGAAATGAGAATTAAGAAGGTTGGGAGCAGGGCAGCAGATTTGGAGGTTGACGTAAGCAGGCCTTGTCCTTCCCTTACCCACTGTTAGAGCATTGCACAGCTTGATTGCATCTTAAAGTCACAAAGGTGCTTTCACCCCGCTTAAATTCCTGGGAAAGACACTAGCTTGTTAATAAGTTGTTCAGTCTTTACAGACAAAGCTTTCATGTTACTTTTCAGAGACTTCTGTTCTACTCTTTAAATAATAAAATAAAGAAAAAGGAGTCATCTGCATTTTTAAGAAAAATATGATTTCTAAATTTACTTTTGAACAGGAGTCAAACCTCACACCTCCTATATTTGATGTTAGAGTCTTGTCAACCACGGCAGGCCAGGGTCAGATAGGAGGGCTTGTTAACTGTATCTTTCCAAAAGCATTTTAGAGGAATGCAAATATGATCTTTGCAACTTATAAGAGTAATTTTTTATATTTAATATGCTATATACCAGATGTAATACACAGTGTTCTGAAACTTGAGTCTGTTTCTTTCAGATTAGCCTCACTTAACCAGCCAGAAATCACTGCCTGCCCTGAGCAGCCATCACTTTGTAGTGCCACCCTCTCACGGCTCTGAGATCTTCTGCCATGTTTACGGAGCAGTGCAATGTCAGAATGCTTGAGAGTTTGGGGTCTGGGCTTTTTGGTTTACAGACCAAGGCCCTGTGACTTTATAGCTGTGTAATCGTGCTAGGGCCTGATTTTGCACATTTTAAAAATGGTGATAATAGCAGAGCTTACCACAGAGGGTTAGTGCAAAGTGTTAGCGTCTGTTCCCTACACATTGTGCAGGCTTAGACCTCGGGATATAGTGAAGGAATGTGTGAGTATATGATGAAAGAGTAAAGGAATGAATAAAAATATGCAGATACATTTGTTCTATTCCCATGACTCCAGAGAGGCACGTGTTAAATTACATTTAATAGCATGTGGTGAAGAAATGTTTATTGAGCTAATGTTTTTTGTAACAGGAAGAATTATAACAAGAAGGGTAGGGAGTAGGTTTCTGTGATCCCTCTTTTCAAACTACTTCTGTATGAGGGGAACGAGAGCTGGAGGTTGCACCCTAACAGGAACGCGGCAGCCGAGGCCGGAGGGCACACTGATGGGTGATTTGTGCCTTTTTATTTGTTTGTTTGGTTTGCACTTATCTGTGTTTCTTAAAACCACCTCCCATTGTAAAAAGAAAATAATTTTTCCAAGTAAACTTTGTTTACAAGCTCGGGTTCCATTAAAAGGAAAAGATTATTGTCCAAATCCATGTTCAGATTCTGATAATGATATTTATTTTTATTAGGTTCCTCATCATTGTGATACAGGTACTTAAGACAGGAACACATGAAACTTGGAAAAAACTAAGGAAAATATTCAATTCACTACATTAGTGTAAGTACTCTGTGAACTCAGGTCCCGCGCAGTAGCAAGCACTTGGGAGACGCCTTGAGTTCACTGCAATTCATGAAACATCAAGTGACAGAAGCTACAGTTTTCAAGTCTTACCATAAAGAACTCACCATGCTAAGAACTTTAAGTTAAATTTTTAAGGAATTTAGTCATCATATTCATTTTCTCTTGCTGCAGCTGAACAAATTTCCACACAGTAAAATTGATACGCATTTATCACCTCTCAGTCTTTGGCAGTCAGTGGACAGGCCTGAGTTCACCAGGTGCTCAGGGAGCACCTTGGGTATTATAAGACTTGAATTTTGCCTTTAATAGCCCTTAGCAAGTGATTCCACACAATACGAATCTAAATATGACGATCAAAATGTTTACCGGTTTTGTATGAACGTGTGTAATAGAATGGTCCTGGTTTTGGACTGAGATACTACAGGTGACAAAATGTCATCGTGGTTTGCAGGCCTGCAGTAGCATTCGCTGTGTGGAATCAACATTCTTCCCTGGGCGGCACTGGAGTGCAAACACCTATGGGGAGAGGCGGTCATTTCCAACCCTGGTTTTCTGGTCTCAGTCATTAAAAAGCCAACACCAAGCTGAGTTGCTATAGTTCAGTCTCTGCCCCTGTTTTTGCAGTGGGGTCATCTGTTCAACAGCTGATGCAGCACTTGCTCTAATATCAATTTGATTTTACTACTTTGACCTAATGATGAGTACCTGAAATGTCAGTCGTCAGTGTTTTCTTCACACTATAGTAAATTTTAAAATGTTCTGTGACCGTGTAATACATTCTAAAGAAACCAAGAACCACCCTTTGCCAACCATTTTGTAAAGAAAAGCTTAACTTGAGGCCAAGTTAAGTAGATCCCGTGAGCCCAGGAGTTTGAGACCAGCCTGAGCAAGAATAAGACCCTGTCTGTACTAAAAATAAAAAAATTAGCCAGGTGTTGTGACTGGCACCTGTAGTCCTGGCTACTTGGGAAGCTGAGGCAGGAGGATTGCTCAAGCCTAAGAGTTTGAAGTTGCTGTGAGTTATAACACCACGGCACTCTACCCAGGGCAACAAAGAGACTCTGTCTCCAAAAAAAAAAATGCTTAACTTGTTTTGTCTCTTCTCAAATTCTATAGAACTGAAGGCATTTGAATGGAGAGGGAGGGGAAGGAAAAAAACTGACATCCAGTGACTGGCTAGGGTGTGCCGGGCATTTTATAAGTATCATTGACCCCAGACGTAGGGACTACAGGCACCCACCACAACACCCAGTTAGTTTTTCTATTTTTGGTAGAGGTGATTGCCCAAAGAGTTGATTGTCCCATCTTATGGGTGAGGAATCAAAACACAAAGAGAAAGAGGTTAAATTATTCACTCAAATCATGAAGTAAGCAAACATTGAAACTAGAACTAGAACCTAATTTGAGGACTGCTTCCCTCAGGGCCTTTAAAGTGTCAATATAGCTCAAGAAAGGTTTTCTGGGTGATTGATAAGATTCTGCTTTGAATTAGCGAAAAGACTGGTACTGGCCCTGTCTCACCGTCTTACGCAGTGTACTTTATTTCCTGGGGTATTTACAGGTTGAGTATTCCTTACTACAAGTGCTTCGGATCAAGTGTGTTTGAAATCTCAGAATTTTTTGAATTTTGAAATATACTTGTCAGTTAAGCATTACAAATCTGAAAATTCAAAACCCAAAATCTGGTGAGCATCATGTCAGTGCTCAAAAAGTTTTGGATTTGGGAGCATTTCACATTTTGAATTTTGGAATTTGGGATTCTCAACCTGTATCATTGGTTTCACGTTATTGCATATTTTCAATGAATTTTAAATATGAAGATAAACAGTTCCATTCATCTTTTATAACCCACACGTAAAAGAGGGGAATAATGCAATACAAATATACAGGGACAGGTGGTCATTATTCTCCAGACTCAACAAATATCAAGAGCATTTTTGCTACTAAAACTACGTAAATACATTTTAGAAGCCAGCAATTTTAAGCATGATTTTTTGTTTTCTTAGGAACATTGTATTGTCTAAAAATGTTAGCAATGTAGGTGTATGCTTCAGTTCACTTTCAGTTGCTTTATAATTTGCAGAAAAACTGAAGTGCAGTACCGTGTAAATCAACGAACACGGTTTGCAGACACCTAGATGCCTGCGGTTCACTGGCTGGAAGGCTGATTGGAAAGGATGGCCAGGAGAACTTGGCATAAACTTTCCTCATGGTACATTTGTTTGCTGTGTTTATTATGTGCATGTGGGCATAAATGAAATTTTAATACAAGAAAGGTAGTTTTTAATATTTATTATAATAGAAAAGAAGAAATTCCTTCTTTGAAGACAAACTTGAATTTAAAGGTAAAAGCATTTGCTTGTCCTGTGTTATAGCCTTTGAAATATACGTATGTCTCTTTCTCCTGCCAAATTTCAACCATGGTAAGCAGGACACTTAAAGGATCTACTGACCTTAAGTCACGAATTTTCGAAAGAAATGTTCAAAAGAGATGACAATGACTGAAAATTTTCTGTCTTTGGGATCAGGCTTTGTTTCAAGTAAGCAAACTGAATTTCCTTTGGTCTGATGTTATATTCTGGCAATTTTCTCATACCAAGTCGTGTGATCAAAGCATCAGCCAGAAGCTGAGGAAGTTTTCTCTTCTGGGTAGTTTAGTAATCATTCCCAAAGTGTACCACCTGTGACATTCCAGCTTATTGTCCCTAGAAATGCAAATGCTGTGGCCTTTCATATCTGAAGATGGTTAGACTTGGGTCTTGTTTGTACAACAGGACTGGGCTGGTACGGCAGGACTGTAAGTCAGGATTCACAAACCATGACCATTTTAACAATAAAAAAATAAAATTCTAAACCTATAAAGGATTTCAAGAAATCATCTTACTCAGTTCTTGTACTTCTGGCCTATTTTTGTACTTTTCCGTATAAAGAGATTCCATAGGGTTTCCTGTTAATTTTAAGATGTAAAAATTCATATTGTCCTAAATTGGATCAAATTCAGATTTATTTCCCTGTGTAAGTAGGAGAGGTGAAATGTAACCATTTGATATCTTTCAGATACTAAAACCTCATATATTTAATTAATGTTGAATAAGTGTTTCATTACCAATTTGATAAAAACTAATTTTTTTCATTAGCAACATTTTCTGCAGTTTTTGGCTGGGGCTGGGTTTGAACCCACCACCTCCGGCATATGGGACTGGTGCCCTACCCCTTTGAGCCATAGGCGCCACCCCAACATTTTCTGATTTAGAAGGGCAAGCTTTCCTGAGAAGTTCGGGTGGCTTCAGCACTGTGTGAGGGCTTGAAAGGGAGAAGATGAGGATAACATCAGAGTTTACCATTTGCCCTCTAAAAAATTCTCTTTAGGCTAATTAAATGTGTACCCTGCTAACAAGTGAGAGTGAGGCCAGATACGGGGTAAATGAGGAAACCGCCTGGGCACAAATAGCCCCATAAAACTCTTTCAGCTTTAAATACAATGGGTGTACCTAATAAAAAGTATGCCTTTCTACCAAGCCATCACAGTTATTTTTATATATATGATGTGTGTATATTCACCCTGTAGTTACGCTCACAATTTTTTTCCAGGTTAATTTTAGCTTGTTTTTATTCATCCTTCAAACTTCTGTTTAGTTGTGCTTCAGTTTCAGTTGTATCTTTTGGTCTTCTGCAATCTCTGTTTACCTCTGCAGATTTGAATTTCTGATTCACCAGCCAGCCCATTCATCTTTGCCATCCCCACTTCCTTGCTCAGAGTTCTCCGCCTTCTTTACGTGGGTCATCCACTTCCATATTTCATAAAACTGTTCTTTCTTTTATTAAATAAACCCTGAAGATGCATACACAATGTACACAATACAAGGAAATACGTGCTGAAAATAAATATATTTCTTTTTAAATCTCTTATACTTTATTTTAAATTCAAAATAAGTGAATTCATTTAATGTCACATGTATAAAATCTTAACCTAATTTCAGAAAGCTATGTTTAGAAATGCCTGTCGTTACTATGCACAGTAACTAGGTTTGCAAGCAGCAGCAAAGGTAATCAACCATGCGGTGGGCCTACCCAGCAGTTGACATGCCTTGTTCTGTCATGAGCCACCGTCTGCACGAGTGATGCAACCCCATGGCCAGGTCCACTGCAGGTTATTCCTGTCACGCCACCAACACTCCATCTTTTAATCTTCACAACAAGAAGACACATTAGAACATGACAGCCTTAGAGCGAAGTCATCATGAGTTTTACCTGGAATATATTATACCATTTAACTTACAAGTATTAGTGCTTTTCTTTTTTTATTATTATTAAATCATAGCTGTGTACATTATTGCGATCATGGGGCACCATACACTGGTTTTATAGACCGTTTGACACATTTTCATCACACTGGTTAACATAGCTTTCCTGGAATTTTCTTAGTTACTGTGTTAAGACATTTACATTCTACATTTACTAAGTTTCACATATACCCTTGTAAGATGCACCGCAGGTGTAATCCCATCCATCACCCTCCCTCCGCCCACCTCCGCACTCCCTCCCCTCCCTTTCCCCCTTCTCCCTATTCTTAGGTTAGTGCTTTTCTGATAATCACAAACTCCTTTTGACTCACATCCCATCTGAGTTGGGCATCTCAGTGAGTCAGATTACAAAAGTATGGCTATTTAAACTGGATTGAGTGAAACGAGGAATGGGAAATGGTCTCAGTATCTAAAGTTGAAGAACATGATTGAACTGGTTATTCTTCTAAGTGGAGACATTTCCAATGTCTAATAACTAAATGTAATAATGATTCATTTAAAAATACAGTTTATTTGACTATTACTTTAAGCTCACGTGCAGAAAAAGTATCTTTCATGTTTAATTAGTAAGAAATAAGGCATTTTATTCAAAGAATTTCTTAAAAGGCAGATTCTTTTCCCTTTGTTTTTGACCTTAGGTTTTATGTAAAGCTTGGTTTCCTTTTGGCGTTACTTGTGTTGTTATCAGTGTCAAGTTGTCTCAGCACATGGAAAAGTACAGAAGTCATCATGAATAATGAAGCCTTCTTCATTAAAGAGCAATGATACACATTTTCAGATGCTTAAGCTAAATTTGAGAATCATAGCAAAATAAATTGTATTTCACAGGAGGAGTTGGACAAAGCAAGAATAATTGTCCTATGCTAATTAATTCATTCTGTTTATCTCATTCATCTTGTTTGAGTATTAGATTTCAGAGGCCTTAGATGTGTATCTAGGTTTTATGTTGGTATAGTGCAGATAGACTCTAGACTTCCATGGTTATTTTTTTTTTGCACGGGAGGGGCCAGTGTGTGAGGGTTTGTTAAGTATATACTTCTGCATATTTTTTGCATATATTTGTTATGCAAAATTTTGTCCTGCTAATAGGCTTCTATCTGGCTTGGCCTGTTTATCTTGTGAAAAAAATATACCTAGGAACTAAAAAGTGCATTTAACCTCATGCCCAGCAGGCTGTGTATTATCACTATAGGGGGCAAGATTGCCCCTCACCCCTCACCCAAGAATGAGTTGCTTGGTACAAAAGCCCAAAAGAATTCCACCAGAAGATGAACAAATAGGCATTTGAAAAAAATCTCTTGTTTTTTTTTTTTTTCCCCGCTTTTTTTAAACTATAAGCATCTATTACTTATATGATTATTTAAAGCGCTATGTACAGTATTTTACCCGTAAATTTGTACAGAAAACGTGCGGTCTGGTCCTCCTGCCGTATGTGCTACCTGTATCCAGGTGAGGGAGGTGACAAGCCCCTCTTGCTCTCGACGTTGGCAGGTGCAGCTGTGGTCTGGCAGGGTCCCTGACGCGGAGTAAGAGGGCAGTCCAGGTCAAGTGGATCTTACTGAAGAAAAAAAGCCAAATAGAGATGTAACATTAACTAGTTAAAGAAGAGCCACTATCACTGGCCCCATATTGGGAATCACTCATTTTCTGTGATTAAAATTCCTATGTCTATAGAACTTTTTTTTCTTATATTTGGATAGGAAGAAAAATAATTCTCTTAGCTCCACCTGCTGAGATATGAGAGAAGTTTAAACAGATATGCACTTCCCAAATTGCCAAAATCTTTTCCAGCATCTTTCAGCATATTGAAAATATTGTCAAGACACTAATCCTCATACTGTCATGATGAGACACAACTTTTTACTCACAGAAATTCCCATAAGTACAGCAAAGATAAGTGATGATGGGTATCTTCCTCAGGAATACCAGAGGCCCCAATTATTAGTTTGTTTAATAATCTTTAAAATCTATTTTAATAAGATATGTTCAGGATCATTTTCTTAGGTACGGAAGTTTATTTTCTTATTTAAAAAATCTTGCTATTCATAGAAAAGCAGATAATGATACAGAGCAATTAATATACTACATCTTACTAAAACAAAGAAAGGCCAAACATCTTTGTACTTCGCAGAGTGTCAGCCAACCTCACTGGCTTCCTTTATCAACATCATGAAGTCAGTTAGGAATCAAAGCCCACGCAGCGACCTGTGTTCTGATGGCCATGTGTTACATTGTGAAAGACAGACACAGAAGGTCGACCTCTCCCTCCCTTGGGAGAAAATCCATCAGCACAGGATGATGACAGTGAGAGTGTGGAGAGAGCTCATACCATTGAGAGAATCAAGTAAGCGATGCCAAAGACTGACTCCGCGATCAATCAGATCATCTGTCATTGATCAATAATTAGATGTTCGAATATTTCTTCATTTTGAGCTGCTTCCAATGCGGCCTTGTTATAGAGAAGCAGTTCCTTCTTGTGAGCACATTAGGCCCTGTTATTTATGGTGAGATTTGTGCTGTGATTTGCAGGAAGGGACCAAGGTGGCAGACTCAGCTCCCTCTGCATGCCCAGTGCCCCTTTTTGTGCTTCTATGGGTAATGCAGTCCTCAGAGTAACAATTGGGAAACTAACACACTTATGTCACAGGGCTTGGAAAACTTGGAAAACCAAGCTATGCTCCCTCCCTACCTTTATCCAGGACAAGGAAATAAGAGTCCAGTTGTAGGGACACTATAGCTGGTGGTTCCACGGGCTTTCTGGAACTGATGACCATCTGCAGTCCCCCATGTGGCTGTCTCCCTCTCTCTTTGGAAACATGAAAAGATCATTGTGTATCACTAATGATCTGGCAGAAGAGGAAAGGAACCAAGGAAGCACTCATTCCCTCGGATCCATCCTGACTTAGTGTCACCATGCCCGACAAAATGAGCCTACTCTTCATTCATGGGTGACTGACATCACTACTTTGGAAGAGCCAAACAAAGATCCAGAACTAGAAGAGCTTCACCAAATGGAAAAGAATATAAACCTAAATTTCGTTTTCTTAGTTTCAGAAAATGAGCATGACTCCTGCTGTCCAAATGCAGGGCAGCGTCTGGACAGATACACATGTCTGTATCTCTTTTCTTCCTTGTTTCTGTCATCTCTGTTATTATCTTTGTTTTTGCCTCTCACATCAAATTTCTATGTCATGGTTTTTTTGTTCTGGTGCAATATTCTCACTTTGGAAATGTGACTCATGGAAATCAACTAAGTAGAGAAGCATTTACCAAATAGATTATTTATAAGTGATGAATTTATTATCTTTATTACAAACTATATTCAAATATTGCTCTCAGAGGGACGTTCTCATATTCAAGACCACATGGATGAGTCCTTAGGAAAAGGAACAAAAAGGGAAGCTCACACTTATTAAGCACCTGCTGGGTGCCAGATAACACATCAGATGTTTTCACATGAGTTACTTTGGCAGATTTGTTTCCATGAGTAAGAACGGAATGGATGTATATTATTATTCACATTTAATCTGTGTGTTTACCCTGCCTTGGGGCCTCAGAATTCTTAACAGCAACAGTGACTCCAGAAACACAATGAATGATATGGCATATCTTTGGATCCACTGGGATGCTGTTTTTACATAGAATGAATTTCATTTTTACTATCTAAAGTGAACTGAAATTTATTTCAGTCCTTCTCTGCAGGAATTAGTGTCTCGTAGCGGGGACCCAGATTTACAAGGTGCACATTAACGAGACCTCAACTGACTTCACACCCTCTGATTTGTAGAGGCAACACCCTCATTTCCAGCTCTATACTGCACTGCCTTCTCCCAGTATAACGGAGTGTATTTCATTTGAAAGGAGAAAACTCAGAGCTTCTGTGGTTAACCTTCTGTGCTGGAACCATATGGTAGATCCATTCTCAAGAGCAAGGACTGAGGGTTGTGCAGAGACTAGTCCCTGTGCATCACACTTGGCGCCAGGCGCAGCGCTGTAATCTATGCCAACATTATCACATTCAGTGCTCACTTCAATCCTTCAAGTGAAGAATTTGCTTCATTTTATGGGTGAGGAAACTAAGAATTAAGGTTCACTGATCTCCCTATGACCTTGAGGCTCAGAAGGACCCCCAGGTACCTCTAAAGTCCTGCAAACTCTTTTCCCTGTGAACATAGTGACCGTCACAACCTGTGAAAATGGGCAGGGGTGCCACATGGTCATCCAAAATGGCCAGGGGGACTGTTTGTGGACCCAGGTGATGTCTTTGAAATTTGAAACTTAAAAGATTCAGGCTCTGCTCTGCCTGTCTCTTTAGCAAATTGTTTTTGCATCTCTCATCCATCAACCCTCCTGTAATCTAATTAAATATTTAACTGATACTATTTTTGACAATAATTGATTCCTCACTTTATGAGGCACCAAGTTAATATGGTTCTTACTTTTATTTGTCCTGAGTCTACTTCCTTTAATCAATCTCAGACCTGGTGGGCTAGTTCTAGGGTTACCCCTACCCATTGTCTATATAATTTCAGAGACTTGGGTTGTTGAATTATTGAAAGGTTTGTGTTAATCAAAATTTTTAATCCTCTAAAAATTTATCCACAATGAAACTTCATTTGTATTGTTATTTTGAGAAACAGTGGTAAATTCTAGTAATCATCAGACCTTCACTTACACAATTGTTCCCAGAATTATTAGATAGCGCTCATATTTCTGCAGCCTACATGATAAACTTTGACGAAAAATAAAATCTAGCATCTTAGTTCAGACACTATTAAAATTATTATAGAGCCAGCATCCAGAAACCAAATGCTGTTAGGTGACTAGGTAAAATCAGTCAGGTTTGGGGCAAGTTAAAGTTTGAGTACCAATTGGAAATGTAGCCAGCAGCACTCAGATGGTAGTTTATCAGGCTTTGTGATTCACACTGTCATCAGAGGCACCATTCCTGGAACACAGGTAATTCCTGAAAGTCTGAGTGCTTTATTAAAATGTTCAATAGGACTCTTTAAAATGCAGAAGTAAAATCTGTTATTTGTGGTATGTCCACACCTCAGCCTTTCTGTATTAGTACATGTGGATGCTTTCAAATGCATGGAGTTGCTAAGAGCTTGAGTCAAGTGTAATATTTAATATCACTTTTCATCATTTAAGAAGAAAGAGAAATACCAGTTCTGCAGCTATTCCCTCTGTAGTAGCATTCTTAGGCCTGTATTCATGTGCCCATCCTTTTAGGGTCACTAGATGGGACCCTTGAAGCTGGACTTGCCCCAGAGTTACTGAATGGAGAAACCTTGCTGTACCATCTGCTTTTCCATATTCTCTATGATACATGCCCACAGTCCAAGGAGCAAAAGGTGACGGAGGCAGTAGGCACACGTTTCTTTAAGGCTGAGCCTGTTACTGATTTGTTCCCCACTGTCGAGGCCGTGAGGGCAGAGGATTCTTTTCCTAAACTGGCCATTTACTCAGGAGTGTAATGAGAGACTCTATCTTTTGATCTTACTTTCCATCCCTGAATTAGAACTTCAGCATCTGGGGTTGCCAAGAGACCATAGGTCAATTCTCCTTGTTCCCAACAACAGCAACTAGCAAGCCAATATATTCAAAATGGCAAAGCCAGCATAAGCTATATCATTATTTTTTGTGAAAGCTTGGAAACACCCAAAATGCAAAAAATAGGAAAATAATGATCCCCACCCACCAAATCCACAGATAGGCGTGCTAATACAAAGGAATAACAATAAACAAATGCAAATAACTGGCTGCGTAAATCCCTGACTCCCACAAAACTACACCCTAAAAATGACACCCAAAGACCTTCACCAGAAGATACAGTAAGAACACTGATACCCACGCCCCCGTTACTTACAAAGCCTCATGGTAAAAGTGCATGGGCTATGAATAAGAAATTTACAGGAAAAAGAAACTCCCTGTGACCTATAAACCCACATAAAGCAGCTAAACCACACAATCAGGGAAATAAATCAAAATAACAATAACAGATTTTTTTTTACCTATCACCTCATCAAACATTTTATTTTTTTAGTAAACCCTCAAAGCGTATTTAGTGAATGGGTGAGGAATCAATGGTGGAAGGAATACCTGAATGATCTCAATCTCCAGAAAAATCTTTCAAGCTAGATAATAGAATATAAAATTTTTTTGTTTGTTTTTATTTTGGAATATTGGGGGGCACACATGTTTTGTTTACATACTTTGTTTTTGACAGAGTAAGTCAAAGTTATAAGGGTGCCCTTCACCCAGATCATGTGCACTATATCCAGTAGGTGGGCGTTTACCCCTCACTCCTCCCCGCCCCCCACAACTCGGCTTTCATTGAGATTTACTGGCCTATGTGCACTTAAATGTTGATCAAATAGCTCCAATTTGGTATTGAGTGTGTGTGTTCGTTTCTCCATTCTTGTGATGTTTCTCTTAGAAGAATGGTTTCCAGTTCCATCCAATTTGTCACAAAAGATACCCGAGTGCCATTTTCTTTTATGGCTGAGTAACATTACATAGTGTGAATATACCATATTTTATTGATCCACTCATGTGTGTATTGGTGGGCTCATGGGTTATTTCTGTATCTTTGCAGTTGTGAATTGTGCTGCTGTAAACATTTGAGTGCAGGTATCTTTTTATAAAATAACCTTTTCTTCCTTTGGATATATAGCTAGTAGTGGGATTGCTGGATCGAACTTTTAGTTCTTTGTGGTAACAGCATACAGTTTTTCATAGAGGTTATCCTAGTTTGCAGTCACACTAACAGTGCATTGGAGTTCCTTTCCCTCTGCGCCCCACACCAGCATCTCATTTTATGACCCATTCTCATTGGAGTTAAGTGATATCTCAGTGTGGTTTTGATTTGCATTTCGCCAATGATTACAGATGTTGAGCATTTTTTTGTGAGTTTCTTGCCCATTAGTATATCTTCTTTTGAAAAGTTTCTGTTCATGTCTTTTGCCTACTTTTTAATGAGATTGTCTGGTTGTTTCTTGCTGATTTGCCTGAGTTTTTTGTGGATTCTGGTTATCAGTCCTTTATCAGATGTATAGCATTCGCCCCATCAAAGATTTTAATAGTTAGAAAATCTGATGTTTCCTGGGGTGATGGGAATTAGATATTCTTATATGCCTCCTAGGGTGTAATGTAAATTGATACATCTCCTTTGAAGGGCAACTTGACAGTATTTCTTAAATAGAATTTAGTCATCCTATGTTCTAACAATTCCAGTTTTGACTAATTGAAGAAAATGCTCAAACAATTTCCAAAGAGCCATGTAGAAAGATGTTCACTCCAGCATCTCTTGTAATTGCGAAAGCTTGGAAACACCCAAAATGCAAAAAATAGGAAAATAGTGAAATCGGCCATGTTGAGTTCATGCTGTGAGTAACAAGGCAACAAATAAAAAAGAAAAAACGAGACGTACATGCTGATCTCAAGAAATCTGTAAGACTTACTGTAAGAAAAAAAAATACAGAACTGTATAGATGGCATAGTATCGTTCTGTATAAAATGATGACACCCAAGAGCCAGGGCTGTATTGAGTCAGTGTGTAGAAAATTGATTCAGAAGATCACACCAAATTGATACCTATGGCCAGTTGGAAAGACAGGGAGTGTGTGTGTGTGTGTGTGTGTGTGTGGTGAGTATCTTTGTGTGTATTTCTGGGAGTGTGTGTGAGAGTATGGGGGGGTATCTGTGTGTGTGTGCGTGCATTTGGGGGGTGTTTCTGCGTGTGTGTGTGTCTGAGAGTATGCATGACTGTGTGTGTAGATGTGAGGGAGTGTCTTTGTGTGTGTGTTTCTGGGAGTATGAGTGTGTGACAGTACGGGGGAGTGTCTGTGTGTGTGTTGATTGCCTCCTCAAGAGAGGAGGATCCTCTGCCACTTAAAAAATCAGGAACACAATAAATTGGTAAATTTATTGGGGCAGACATCCAAACTGTAACACAGAATAATTTTAGGTAGCAGCAAGGGTCGTAAAGACACTAAACCAGTACCAGGGGACAGCTGCTGTAGGGTCCACCTGGTCTCTGACATCACAGTCCAGTGGAAGGTCCTGGGGGCCGGTCTACTGAGGAAATCTTGGGGAGCAGGAAGGTCCTGGGGGCCGGTCTAATGAGGAAATCTTGGGGAGCAGGAAGGTCCTGGGGCTGGTCTACTGAGGAAATCTTGGGGAGCAGGAGCACGAGGAGGAAGAAACAGGAAGCCTGAGACTGTGGGAGGTGGAGGGACTTGTCTCCCGGTATTCCTGATTCATGGATACTTTGAATCCATGCCCTGATCTGGCATGTAGTTGGGCCTCAGTACCTTGCTGCTGAGTATGGACACGTGACCGTGAATCCCTCAAATGCTATCCAACACCTTCATTTTTCTCACATTAAGCATCATTACCAACCAGAGGGAAAATTATTTCGCAGTATTCTTTCCAGCTAAAATTCCGACCCAAATCCCCAAACTGTGGTTAAATATAGCCTGCATTATGGATAGGATCAAAAACACACACTTCCAAAGTGGTAAGATCAGCTTATTCTTCCTTTACTTATTTGGAGTAAAATTATTTGAGAACAATATGTACTGATACATTCACTATGACAAGGTCAAGATCTCTTGACTTGCAGGGGAAATTATGATATATCCAGAACTTTAAAAAGTGCCTGTGAGAATATACTAGCTTTGGGTAGAATTTTCGATTTTGAAAGCAGAGGACATTTTCTTTGACAACAGATGTTTTACTTAATCAGTCATCTTAGAAAACTGCAAATCTAAGCATGTACATTAAATGCCTTCATTCTCTCTTGAGGATTATGCTACTCTTAATATTTGTCGTGTTTTACTTGTTGATTTTTGGGGGGTTTTTAGTGTTGTTAATACAGGAGCATGCAGCAGCCTTCCGGGCTTGTGATTATTAATATACTTAAGCCTCATTATTTTTGTCAACCTTCCAATTGATTCTGCCAGTTTACTCTGTTGGTTCGTTGTACCCTCATCCTAATAAGACCAGGAATCAGAGCCATGGAAAAGTGGCGCACAATGCAAGGCCAAACTGAAGTTAATGAGAAAAGCAGCAGAAACAGCAAAGCCGTGGGCCTGAGGCAGTGGGTTGCAAGCGTGTGCAGATGTGTGCGGCTGCCGGCTCCGCCCCGCGCAGGCCAGGCCCTCAGCCTCTGTGCCCTTCCCCTCCATCAGCCAGGGCCCCGGGCAGCTGCATGCTAGTTTCTCTTATCATGAGAGGGGAACAAATGAATTGTGTGATGAGGTATATATTAACCAGTGTGATGTAAGCGTTCTTAATTCTATATGAAATCAGCATGTTGTACCCTACAAATGCATTAATGTATACATGATCTATGTGTTTATGGTTTAAAATAAAAAAATAAAAAATGAATTGTATGAGAGGGAACACACTAACAAGAAATAAGGGCTAAATAACCAGTATTAGATTCAATTTATTATATTCCTGATTTTTTAAATGGCAGAGATGACCTAAACTGTGTCATGGCATCTACAATCAAACATGATGGCTTTAGTCACTCATGCAAGAGCAGTCTCCTGCAGACAAGAAGGCTTTCTGGCTACGGTGGCATTGTTGGGCAGTTGCTATAGAGACCATGTGCCCCGCAAAGCCTGAAGTGTTGATGAGCTGGCCCTTGGCAGGGAAAGTTAGCTGCCCCTGGGCTAGGTGCCCCGGTGGGCTTCCAAAACCCAGCCCCCATGCTGTCCTCCCTTCTCCCTCCTCGGTTCTCCCTCCTCTCTCCCCTCTCCACTTTATTTACTTTTTCAGCTCTTAAGAAAAACTGTCAATGCAATAAGGAAAAATCTGGAAGGAGAGATTTCAGAATTTTAACAACAGTTAGACATGATTAGGGAGATTATGACGATTGTTTTCTTTTTTTTCTTTTCTCTTTATGTTTATTTCTATTTTCTAATTTTTTAATGAACATTTTGAACCTAAGCAATTAAAACAAGCAGCAAATAGGAAGCCTTTTTAATTGCCAATAGTGTCGGGCTTATTGATAACAGTCTTAGCTACGAGTGAAGGGGCTGAAACCTAATTAGCCTGCTCCATGAGGAGATTATCTTCACAGTGTGAGACGCGGCCAAGGCCCCTCTCTGGCCCCTAATCCAGAGCCTTGGGAGATACACGGGAGCCGTTGTTCTCTTGCTTTTTTTGAGGGATAGAAGATGTCTTGAGTCCCTGAGCAGGGAGGAAAACTGAAAAGGCTGTCACGCCCATCCCCATCCAGAAAGAGTGATATTCAAAATATTTAATGACCTGAGTGACCCGGTGAGGCCATCAGAGGTTCCCTTACTCTGGGTTCTGCTGTACGTGGATGTTCCTGGGCACCCATCCTAGGGAGCGAGGAGAGGCCCTGGGAAGGCCGTGTCCTTCTCCAGTCTCTGGGCTGTCATGTCAGAACCCAGGTAGATCCTACAGCAGCCTGTCCCCTGGTACTGTTTTAGTGTCTTTACGACCCTTGCTGTTACCTAATATTACTCTGTGTTACAGTTTGGATGTCTGCCCCAATGTTCGTCTGTTGGAATCTTACTCCCAATGCAACAGTGTTGAGAGGCAGTGATGGGTGGGATGATTCCCTGCTTGGTCCTCTGTCCTCTGATCAGGGGCTGCAGCAGCAAGAAGGCCCTTGACAGATTCCAGCCCTGGTCTTGGGCTTTCCAGTCTCCGGAACTGAGAGAAATAAATCTTTGTTCTCTATAAATGACCTAGCTTCTGCTGTTCTGTTCTAACGAGACAAAACAGACCAAAACGCCTTGCAGTTTTCCTTCCATGGTGGTTCCCTTAGGACCCAGGAGAGCTGGGCCTCTTCCAGCCAGGCCGCACTACACATTCAGCACACGGCAATTACAAGAGACGCCTGTGTCACCTCTGACACCCAGCCCGCACTTCAGCATGGCCCTTCTCTAATTATGGTGTGCTGTTTTCCTGGTGTCCTTCCCTTCTCAAGAACTCCGAGTGGTTCCCGGCCGCTGATTGTTTCTAAGCTGAAGGCCTCTGCCCTGCTGCCAACTCTCTTGTAAAGTCTCCCCTTAGAGCTATGCAAACTCGGGGGCCACTTAACCTCCCACACTGCCCCAATTGCATGGCCACTGCCCGCCAGGGTTTACTTGGCCCTATTTTATTTTACCATTGTTGGAACAATATATTTCGTCATAGTTGTTCTGAAGCTTTTCCTGCCCGACCACAGTGAAAAGACCTTACGTGCATGGACTGTGTATTTTTTTTCCCCTCTCTAGACATCTTGCACATAAAAATCCCTTAAACACAGTAGGTACTCAGTAAATGCCTGTTGACAGATGGACTTAGACATAACATTTAAGTTTATTTGTTTGGAAGAAAGAGGTTAACAGGCCTCAGCCTCTAAGAGCATTTTTTTGTTCACAGCGCAGCCATGCTTTTGAAGCTACCAGCAGCAAATTGCCACCCACACACAAGGAAAACGGATTTCTGTACATTTAGAGGAAAAAAATAAAAAAGTGCTGCTGCTTTCAGCCCAGCCCAGCTATATTTCATGCCAGTGGCATGTTGGAAATAAAGAGAAACAGCAGAGGCCCAGAAAATGCCTCCAGTTCCCCACATTTCTGAATTCTCGATCAGCACTGGCATCTGGCAGTAGAGTATCACTCAGCAGCAATTATAGAAACACAGCATCAGAAGCAAGGCTGCTATTAGCATCAGATTAGCGCCATCTCCTCAGTACATTGGTTTTGACCAGGAACTGGAGACACTGTGATGCTTGGGGGCCTCCAGAGGGCTTCAGAGAGGAGTCTGTTGGTGGACTCCAGCACGGCATGGCAGCTGTGTCCCTAAACGAGACCAGAATTTGTTAAGTACAGACTCCGGGGCCCCAGCCCAGAGCTGATCAGTCAGTCCAGGTGGCGCTTCCTAGTGTTTGTTCCTAACTAATTCCAGGGTGACACTGGGGGTCCAACAAGGAGGTCTTGCTTTGAGAATCACTGCTCTGACAAGTGGCCAAGGAGGAGGTGCTCAGTAATTGGGGATCTGTCCAGCATCCACTTGGCCACAGCTGGCTAAGTAATGTCACCAGTCAGCCGAGGTGTAACTGAGCAGCCTCCACGCCCACCTGGGTGGGGACCAGGGCTTCAGCAACAGTGGTGACTCCTTATTGTCACCCTATTTTTAGGAAGAAACTGTCAAACTGTCAATTTTTCTTTTTTAACCAGCTAGCTAATTTCTTCTAATTATGTAAAAATGGTGTGGGGGACCTCTCCTTGAATAAATATAAAACCATCTTCTAATTTATAATGAAAAATATTTGTAGTAGTCATACTAAAGAGAGACGCATATTCACTGAATAAAAATGATAAGATGAAGATAAACAAAAATAAGAGAACAAAGAAATACACATAATACCACCACCAAGAAAGGCTGTTGACATTTCGGATATTCAGAGTCACTTCAGAGCATCCCTGAAGTTCTGGACAACAGACAATGAGATTGCTTCTGTTGCATCTTCCGGTCCTGTGATCTCTGACTCAAGTTATTTCTGGCCTGGTTATCTGTGGCACTGGATTCTTTGTTACCACTGGCAACCTCCTAAAATCAGTGAATGACGAGTCCCAGAGCTACTCCACCTCCACGCAGGCAAACCCACCACATCCTTTAGTGTGCGTGTCTCTGTCACGGGGCCTCAGCTCCGCCGGGCAGAGGGGCGGCTGCTCGGGTCGTTGGCATTGAACCTGATGCACGCCCTACAGCTCAGGATGTCATCTCCAGTTATAAAAGGATTTTACAAAGGAATTGGAAAAAATAATGATAACTACAGAAGATGCTGTATTTGAAAGACGTATGTGCAGCCCATCCTGTAAAAGCCTCTTTCACGAAAGGAAACACTCATCTATGCCTTGGGGAGAGCAGCCAAAAACCCAGGAGCAGGACCTCCGCTCTCACTGATGTGGACAGAGAAGAGCAGTCGGACCTCACTGGCCTTATTCTTCGGAAAGCGTCCACCCCTCTGTGAGCCTCCTTTGAGAAGCACTTCTTAGGTGTGGAGGCTAACGAGAATGTACATGGCATAAAATCTGAACTATAGAGAGCTGTTGATACACCAGCTGCTGTTGCTGTTTAATTATTTTGAAAATCTTATAAGTGCCCATTGGAAGAATGATTAAGTGAGTTTTATTCTTGACTGCAATATTCCTAAGTCCAGAAATACCCCCTTGTAAACACAGAATCTTCCGATTGTCTCTGGTCTCTTTTTTATTCTAAGTTAACAAAACCTAAGGAAACTTAAAGGAAAGAGTAAAATAATTAAGGCGGAGATAAAATGAAATGAGAAAAAGTAGGGCCACTTATAATATTTTGGATATTTTAATTCATTTTAAAGTTACATGATTCCATAGCATAAAATTATAAAAATACTAGAGAGAGAATATAAAACAAATGTCCCCTAAGTTCTGCTACGAGAGATCATTTTTAAGAATTTTTTTTAACAATTCACAAGCCTCTAAAAACACAGCTTACAGATGCCCTATGCACAATTTCATATTCTGGTCCTTTCACTAAACATTCTATTAGAATTTTCTATATTATTAGGAAGAATCATATTCATAGCTAGAAACAGACAATTTTTACTACAGATGTTAGGTATAATTCCAGATGCTTTAAAGTATTACAGAATGAAGGCAAAATATTCCAAAAGTGAGATGTAGAGTATTTTGATAACCATTTCCTTGCCTTTGAATATTTAGATTATCTTTGGACTCTCAGAGGAGAAAATTAGATTCAAAGGAGAATTTCTAGCCTATAAATGTTAACACAAATAACCAAAAGAATCCTTTCTAATCCATTGTAGGTTTGCATCCGTTAGGAAGGCTCCTTGCTTGGGTAAAACAAACCAGCAGATGACAACAAAGGTATAGAATAAAAAAGACGGCTCCACCGTCACATTGCACAGTAATTAGATAACTGAATTAGGGAGTCTGGCTTCAAAAGAGAGAGGAAAAAAATCGTTAAAATCTGAAACTACCCATAAATATATAGTCGAAACTTATCACATATGAAATATTTCTGTTCTGCTAATATTTCAATGATATTACTGGAAACAGTGAATTTTTTATGCTAATTAAACTACTGCTGTTCAAAGTGTGACATTTTAAAACACCTGTTTAGTGTATTTGTTATGTTGAAAATGTAAAAATAACACTTTGATGTAGAGCATTTACGAGCCATCCATATGCCTGAGCGTCCATATGGTATTATAAATTTTAAAAAGCATTTCTTTCCTATTGGAGAAAGAGATTTTTCATTAACTCTCCAGGGACCACTTATTTAAAGACTATTGTTCTTTTGCCTAACCTTGCTGGCAATTCTTTAGTGCACGATTATGATACGCTCGATGGTAGCAGCAACGACCCACTCGATTTAATCTCTATCTTATCTTATGACCATACAGATTCACTCAGCTTAAACACCTTCCATTTTGTTGCCAACATTAAAATATGTAGAAGATTAGTCACCATTTTTCCAAGGATTATTTTTTTAAGTAGATGGTACAATATCACACTGGAAATTAACCATAATGTTGAAGTCAATTTATTTATCTATTTATTTATTTTTTTTTTTTTTTTTTTGCAGTTTTTGGCCGGGGCTGGGCTTGAACCCGCCACCTCCAGCACATGGGGCCAGCGCCCTCCTCCTTTGAGCCATAGGCGCCACCCAAAGTCAATATTTTTTTACACCTGAACTATCTGTTGTTGCTTTCTAACTGCTAAACGTGTGTGGGACTAATAAGGAAACATGAAAAATTGACAGGTTTCTGAAACCCATGTGACAACCATGATTTTGATTGTGAAATTTTTACAATCTTTTTCAGTATTGCTTTTTGAAAAATACAGTTTTCTTTTCCTAATTATTGCAAAATAGCATTTTAAAATTTTCTCTGTCTGGCTGTTTTAGTATTTCTTTAATGCGTAAGAATAGAATAAATGAGCTACCTGGACTAGATCAGTGTCTCCTCCCTCTCCGTTAGTCTCTCATTTATTGACTCCTTCCTGTGTGCCAGTCAAATCCTAGAACAGAAGACTAAGGCGCCTTTCTTGCCATCTAGAAGCAGGGGACAGCTAGACAAAGTCCAACAGTATGTCTAAGAAGCATTTTGAGAGGAGTGAACACAGGGGGATGTGGGTGCACTTTGCTGGGCACATGATCCACTGAGACCCATCAAGGGCAGCTCCCCTAAGTGGTGACTCCTGAGCCAAGATTTGGGGAAAGGTTGGGATCCTGCATGAGCAAAGGTGAGAGCGGACATGGGGGTTGCAAATGAGTCCATTGGTGAAAGTCCAGAGAAGGAGGCAGTGGTGGAGCAGAGACGCAGGGATGGAGAGGTCAGACCAGGCTGAGGCTTCTGGGAGCAGCTGTGGATTCCCAGTTCATCCCCCGGGGCCCAAGGAGGCTTGCACATGTGTGAGACAGAGGCTTCGTCTACTGCAGAGCTTGACAGGACAGGCCAAGGAGCATGGGGGCTCAGCGCTCATAGCTCAGTGGTTAGAGCACCGGCCACATAGACCAGGACTGGCAGATTCGAGCCTGGCCCAGGCCAGCTAAACAACTATGACAACTGCAACAAAAAATAGCCGGGCTTTGTGGTGGGCACCTGTAGTCCCAGCTACTGAGAGGCCAAAGAGGGTTGCTTGAGCCTGAGAGTTTTTTTTTTTTTTTTTTTTTTTATTGTTGGGGATTCATTGAGGGTACAATAAGCCAGGTTACACTGATTGCAATTGTTAGGTAAAGTCCCTCTTGCAATCATGTCTTGCCCCCATAAAGTATGACACACACCAAGGCCCCACCCCCCTCCCTCCGTCCCTCTTTCTGCTTCCCCCCCCATAACCTTAATTGTCATTAATTGTCCTCATATCAAAATTGAGTACATAGGATTCATGCTTCTCCATTCTTGTGATGCTTTACTAAGAATAATGTCTTCCACTTCCATCCAGGTGAATACAAAGGATATAAAGTCTCCATTTTTTTTAATGGCTGAATAGTATTCCATGGTATACATATACCACAGCTTGTTAATCCATTCCTGGGTTGGTGGGCATTTAGGCTGTTTCCACATTTTGGCGATTGTAAATTGAGCTGCAAAAAACAGTCTAGTACAAGTGTCCTTATGATAAAAGGATTTTTTTCCTTCTGGGTAGATGCCCAATAATGGGATTGCAGGATCAAATGGGAGGTCTAGTTTGAGTGCTTTGAGGTTTCTCCATACTTCCTTCCAGAAAGGTTGTACTAGTTTGCAGTCCCACCAGCAGTGTAAAAGTGTTCCCTTCTCTCCACATCCACGCCAGCATCTGCAATTTTGAGATTTTGTGATGTGGGCCATTCTCACTGGGGTTAGATGATATCTCAGGGTTGTTTTGATTTGCATTTCTCTAATATATAGAGATGATGAACATTTTTTCATGTGTTTGTTAGCCATTCATCTGTTGTCTTTAGAGAAAGTTCTATTCATGTCTCTTGCCCATTGATATATGGGATTGTTGGCTTTTTTCATGTGGATTAATTTGAGTTCTCTATAGATCCTAGTTATCAAGCTTTTGTCTGATTGAAAATATGCAAATATCCTTTCCCATTGTGTAGGTTGTCTCTTTGCTTTGGTTATTGTCTCCTTAGCTGTACAGAAGCTTTTCAGTTTAATGAAGTCCCATTTGTTTATTTTTGTTGTTGTTGCAATTGCCATGGCAGTCTTCTTCATGAAGTCTTTCCCCAGGCCAATATCTTCCAGTGTTTTTCCTATGCTTCCTTTGAGGATTTTGATTGTTTCATGCCTTAAATTTAAGTCCTTTATTTATCTTGAATCAATTTTTGTGAGTGGGGAAAGGTGTGGGTCCAGTTTCAGTCTTTTACATGTAGACATCCAGTTCTCCCAACACCATTTATTGAATAGGGAATCTTTCCCCCAAGGTATGTTCTTGTTTGGTTTATCAAAGATTAGGTGGTTGTAAAATGTTAGTTTCATTTCTTGGTTTTCAATTCGATTCCAAGTGTCTATGTCTCTGTTTTTGTGCCAGTACCATGCTGTCTTGAGCACTATGGCTTTGTAGTACAGACTAAAATCTGGTATGCTGATGCCCCCAGCTTTATTGTTGTTACAGAGAACTGCCTTAGCTATATGGGGTTTTTTCCGGTTCCATACAAAACGCAGAATCATTTTTTCCAAATCTTGAAAGTACGATGTTGGTATTTTGATAGGAATGGCATTGAATAGGTAGATAGCTTTGGGAAGTATAGACATTTTAACAATGTTGATTCTTCCCATCCATGAGCATGGTACGTTCTTCCATTTGTTAATATCCTCTGCTATTTCCTTTCTGAGGATTTCATAGTTTTCTTTATAGAGGTCCTTCACCTCCTTCGTTAGGTATATTCCTAGGTATTTCATTTTCTTTGAAACTATGGTGAGAGCCTGAGAGTTTGAGGTTGCTGTGCCGTGACGCCACAGCACTCTACCGAGGGCAGCATTTTGACTCAAAAAAACAGAAAGAAAGAGTAGCATTGGAGACAATGGGCAGCCTTGTCTGGTTCCTTATCTGAGTGGAAATGATTCCAATTTAACTCCATTCAATATGATATTGGCTGTGGGTTTGCTGTAGATAGCCTCTATCAGTTTAAGAAAAATCCCTTCTAGACCAATTTTCTTGAGTGTTCTGATCATGAAGGGATGCTGGATATTATCAAAAACTTTTTCTGCATCAATTGAGAGAATCATATGGTCTTTGTTTTTTAATTTGTTTATGTGCTGAATTATATTTATAGATTTACGTATATTGAACCAGCCTTGAGACCCTGGGATAAAACCAACTTGGTCATGATGTATAATTTGTTTGATGTGTTGCTGGATTCTGTTTGTTAGGATCTTGTTGAATATTTTTGCATCTATATTCATTAGTGATATTGGTCTATAATTTTCTTTTCTTGTGGGGTCTTTTCCTGGTTTGGGGATCAGGGTGATGTTTGCTTCATAGAACGTGTTGGGTAGTCTTCTTTCTTTTTCTACATTTTGGAACAGGTTGAGTAATATAAGTACTAATTCCTCTTTAAAGGTTTGGTAGAATTCTGACGTGAAACCATCTGGTCCCGGGCTTTTCTTTTTAGGGAGGTTTTGTATAGTTGATGCTATTTCTGAACTTGATATGGGTCTATTCAACATTTCCACTTGATTCTGGTTAAGTCTTGGAAGGTGGCGCGCTTCCAAGTATCGGTCTATTTCCTTCAGATTTTCATATTTCTGAGAATAAAGTTTCTTGTAATATTCATTAAGGATTTTTTTGATTTCTGATGAGTCTGTGGTTATTTCGTCTTTGTTGTTTCTGATTGATGATATTAGAGATTTTACTCTTTTTTTCCTGATTAGGTTGGCCAGAGGTTTATCTATTTTATTGACCTTTTCAAAAAACCAGCTTTTTGATTTATTGATCTGTTGTATTATAACTTCTCTGAAGAAGACAGGCGCAAGGCCTTCAGACATATGAAAAAATGCTCATCATCTTTAATCATCAGAGAAATGCAAATCAAAACTACTTTGAGATATCATCTAACTCCAATGAGACTAGCCTATATCACAAAATCTCAAGACCAGAGATGTTGGCGTGGATGCGGAGAAAAGGGAACACTTCTGCACTGCTGGTGGGAATGCAAATTAATACATTCCTTTTGGAAAGATATATGGAGAACACTCAGAGATCTAAAAATAGATCTGCCATTCAATCCTGTAATTCCTCTGCTGGGCATATACCCAGAAGACCAAAAATCACAACATAACAAAGATATTTGTACCAGAATGTTTATTGCAGCCCAATTCATAATAGCTAAGTCATGGAAAAAGCCCAAGTGCCCATCGATCCACGAATGGATTAATAAATTGTGGTATATGTATACCATGGAATACTATGCAGCCTTAAAGAAAGATGGAGACTTTACCTCTTTCATGTTTACATGGATGGAGCTGGAACATATTCTTCTTAGGAAAATATCCCAAGAATGGAAGAAAAAGTACCCAATGTACACAGCCCTACTATGAAACTAATTTGGGACTCTCACATGAAAGCTATAACCCAGCTACAACTTAACAATAGGGGGAAGTGGGAAGTGGGGGTGGGTAGAGGGAGGGGGATCGGTGGGATCACACCTGTGGTGCATATTACAGGGGTATTTGCGAAACTTGGTAAATGTAGAATGTAAATGTTTTGGCACAGTAACTGAGATAACGCCAGAAAGGCTATGTTAACCACTGTGATAAAAATGTGTCAAATAGTTTATGAAGCGAGTGTATGATGCCCCATGATCATATCAATGTATACAGTTATGATTTAATAAAAAAAAAAAAAAAAGAGTAGCATGGGGACTGGCCACGAGGTGGGCAGTGACAGTACTGTTGGATCTTTCCCATCAGAACATTCCCTCCATCTGGTGTCCATTCCTGCAAGACTGTGTCTTGGAGGAGACATAGTCCTCCTGGCAAGGAGATGGACCAGAATTCAGAAACTGAAGCCTGGTGAAGGCTCCATGGTCCTCGAGAAACATCTGCATCCAGAAGTTTCTGTATTATAATGCAAAGGTGTGTCTGGGTCATCATGGTGGTACCAGGAGAGGTCAGTGACCCTGTGAAAGCCGTCCTGTCATCTAACTAGTGATTAGTGCAGTAAGGTGGTTACATTCCAGCAGATGCAAACTGACTATAAACATACAAATAAGTAAAAAGGATATGAACGCGTCATCTGCCAAGAGGATAGTGGGGATAGAAAGGATTGAGAGTCCTGGCTGAAGAGGCATTAGGACGTTAAACAAAGCGGACCTGGGAGCTTTCCCTGGAAAGCTTTTAGAGCAAAGACTGCAGAGGTGCGAGAGAAAATCGCGTAGCTCTGGGGGGAAGAAACTCTACTACTCTGCATGTGGTTTCAGATTCTCTGTGTATAGTCCGTCATGAGGAGTCTTTAGCGCTGTGTCTTTGTCAGCATGTGGCATTGGCAGAACTTCGTCTTCCTATCCTCACGGTCACATGGGGCTGTCTCGTCATGACTCCAAGATGCTGATCGTCCTCTGTGCACTCACTGGCCATTCAGGAATCTGGCGAAATGTCTAAGGTTGTTTTCTGTTTTCTTACTATTGAATCTTCAGAGTTTTTCCCATTTTCTGTATTTAAGTCCTTAGTTAAACATGTGATTTGCAAGTATTTTCTTCCCGCCTGTGCTTTGTCTTTCCATTCTCTTGTGGAGTCTTTTGCAGAGCAAAATGTATTTATTATGATGAAATCCAAGCCACACATGATTCTGTGTGGCTCGTGCTTTGGGGAGCAGGTCTAAGAATTCTTTGCCTTATTCCAGGTTATGATGATTCCCTTCTGCGTTTTCTGCTAAAAAGCCTTACAATTTTCACATTTTACATTTAGATTTTGCAATTACTGTTTTATTATAGTAAAATGTACACGGCATAAAATCTGCCATTTTAATCTTTTTGTAATAAAATGAGATTTGTTACTTATAAGTTTTCAAAAGACACAAATTGTACCTTACAGATTTTTCTCTCCAGAGACAACACTACATTTGAAGTTTTGATGGAAAAAATATGCCAAAGAAAATGTGTGTAATTGTACCTATCAACATTGCTTAAAATATTGAATCACCATTTTAATCTTTTTAAGTGTAATTTAGTAGCATTAAGTATATTACAGGTTGGCAGCCATCATAGATAGATAGCCATCATCTATCTCCAGAACATTCTTCATCTTCCTAAACTGATACTACTCAAAACCTGTTAAACACTAATCCCAACTCCCTCTCCCCCAGCCTCTTAGCAACCACCGCTCTCCATTCTTCTCTCTGTCTTTATGAATTTGTCTGCTCTAGCACCTGACATGAGTGGAATCACAGTGTCTGCCCTTTCCTGACTGGCTGACACTTAGCATAAAGCCTTGAAGGTTCGTCTGTGTTGTAGCAAGTGTCAAAAGTGCCTTTTCTCTAGGACTAAGGACATGTATGTAGCATAGTTTCGGTTATTCATTCATCCATCAATTGACACTTAAGTTATTGTTTCCACCTTGCATTTATTTTTGAAGTTCCAAAGATTTATCTTCTTTACCAACTTCAACAGAATTTCTGTCCTCTCCTTTTTTTAATGACATTTTTACTGTATGGAACCTACTTTTCTTGTGTGTCTAGAGGTAAGGCATTTATATTTCTTTTTTAAGGTACTATGAGCAGGTGAAAAACTGAAGTATATGTTCATTAAAGATTATAGGCCAGGTATGCTGGTTCACACGTAGTACTTTAAGAGGATTGCTTGAGGCCAGAAGTTTGAGACCAGCCTGTGTAAGACTCTGTCTTTACAAAAAGTAGAGAAATTAGCAGGGCATGTTAGTGTGTGCCTATAGTCCTAACTACTTGGGAGGCTGAGGCAGGAGGATCACTTGAGCCCAGGAGTTTAAGGTTGCAGTAGGCTCTATGATGACACCATTGTATTCTAGCCCTGGTAATAGAGTGAGAGCCTGTCCCCCCAAAATAAAGATTATAAATATGGGGGACTAGATTATTCTGAGAAATAAAAAGCCAGTATTATTCTGAATTCACTGTTGCAATAAATCATGGTAAACTAAGTAAAGAGCAGTGGCCTCACTGATTCAGCACTGCTTCCCTTGATAAGTGGGCAGCTTATCAAAAATATGGTTCCCAAGGACAACTACAGGAAGTTTATGAACATCCACCATTTAAGGTTTGCATAGATTCTTTGAGATACATTCTATTTATAAATAAAGCTATTATTGTTTCCATAATGTGTTTGAGAAATAGAATAAACATACTGCCTTGAAATGTGTCTGAAATGCAAACTTCTAAATTTATGTGAAATACATAAGCAGAAACCACGTAGCGTCCTAATTATTTACCTTGGATAAAATTCAGGCATCTTTCATGCACACAGATAGCAATAATCCATATCAGTTAATACACATGTGTACATTTTTGGCTAATTATCAGGAATTGATTATGGCACCAGAGAGGATATGGTTCAATGATTTATAATTTTGTAACAGATTAAAAAGTAAAAACATTTCTTATGGATCTTTTTAAAATTTATTTGAAAGGTTGTGCTTTAAATAAAGTATTTACCAGAAATCCACAGCTGAGCTATAAAATGTCAGCAACTTTAATTTTTCATCTTTTTATTTTACTTAGTCCAAAAAATTCAAAGAGAACTAGAGGAAATTTGAGGCCATCATATTTCAGTTGTCCACAAAGGTGGAGGGGCACAAATAATGAAAACGGTGTCTCAAAATTGAAGAAGACAGTCACCTATGTTTGAGGCTGCATATGCTCCGCGGAATCCAGAGAAGAGCTCTCTCCTGCGCAGAGAGCAAATTAGAGGGACAGTTAGAAGATCAAGAAGAGTTCACTGTGACATTTTTCTACTGCAATGACTTCAGTTCCTATCGCCTTTCTTAACCTTTAGAGATTACCATGTACATTTATAGCAATAAAGAACCGGTAGAATATTTTCATAGTAAATCTCAGGAATTTCTTTTTCCAATTCTATAAAAGAAAGTAGCTTCTTTTAGATCTGCCGTGTCTATACAGACAAACAAAGTAAAATGCCAAGTCAGCTTCTGCATACTGAAGTTAATAATTTGGAATGTTATCTTCATTGGAATTTATTTTGGGAGTCCAATATTTCAAAATTGGACTTTAATTTCAAAATTTTCTTATCCTAAAACACTATGGGGAAAATTTTTTTAAGACCAAAATGCCCTCTCATATTAAGAGGTTGCTTTTGGTTCAAATGGAGGCTCATTTATAAGAGAGCTGGCCACGTGTTTTGTATTTCTTATATTGTGCTTGTGGTCTGTTAGCAAATGTTTGGTGCTAGTAGGAAACATATCCTTAAGTCCACTCCAGGAAATGGGAAATTAAAGCCTGTGACAGCTGTCCTCATAACCGGATATCCTTCAGGACCCATTGAGGTCTGAATTTGAGGTTTCCTTATTCCCTAAGGAGGAATACTAAGCCATAGACAGCAAAACACAATTGAGCAGAGAAATGCTGGTGGGGAAGTTCAGGGCTGAGATGTCAGGGCCATGGAAGGCAGAATTCGCTGGGAGAAATACTTGGACTTTCCCTAGAGAATGAGCTGAGGCGTAACTAATGCGTAGGAGTTAGCCAGGAGAATAGAAAACAGAGAACATCTAATAAGGCCCCAAATCAAGGTGAAGTATGACACTTTGAAGGAATTAAGAAGGGTTAGTATCGCCTAAGAGCACTTGAGGGGTGGGGGTCACCAAGGGCTGCATCAGCCTGAAATTAGAAATGAGGGTGGGAAAGAAGGAATGAGGGGTCTGACGTGGCGCTGCCGGTGACAACTGATGAGCTGAGGTTCAGAAAGACCCAGGACTGCGTCCCTCAGGCCCAGCAGTACAGTGCCCAGTAAAAGCTTCTAAAGCTTTCTAAGTAATTTAAAATTATGAACGCTGAGGGGAGGCAACGATTGAAGGAGTATATCCTTTTAAAATAATTTCATTGAAATAACTGCAGGTTACTGCAGGTGTACAGTCTGTGAAGTTGTGACCTACGCCTGCACCTGCAGGCCACCCTCACACTCAGGACGCTGGACGTTTCCAGCACCCCCAGGAGTGCCCTCCTGGCTCTGGGTAATCCCTTTCTCCAGCCTTCTCTGCCTTTCCCAATTACAGGCAACCATATTCATTCTTTCAATATTGATTATTTTGCATTTCCTTAATTTTTTATAAATGGAATCAAACATGTACTCTTACTTCGTCAGCATCATTATATTGAGATACTTATTATTAAGGTTATATTAAGGTTATCCAAGTTATAACATGTATCAATAAAATAGTTCATTTCTTTTTATTCATTTTATTGGAGCGATATATCCCAGTTTGTTACCCATTTACCTGTTGGTAGACATTTGAGTGGTTCCATTTTGGGGCTATTAAAAATAAAACTGTTGTGAGTATTCATGTGCAGTCTATGGATATATATGCTTTAATTTCTGTTGGGTAAATGCTCAGGAATGGAATAGCTGGGTGGTCTGGTAAGTGTCTGGTTTTTCTTAAGAAACTGCTGAACTGTTTTCCAAAGTGGTTATTCTATTTTACTTTTCCATCAGCAGTGAATGAAGGTTCTCTTTTCTCCACAATTTTCTCATTACTCACTATTGTCAATGTTTTAAATTTTGGTTATTCTAGTAGGTGTGTGGTGGTACATGTGTGGTTTTAATTTGCATTTCTTAAGGTTAATGATCTGAGCCTCTTTTCAGGTGCTTATTTGCCATCCTTACACCTTCTTTGGTGAAGCTTCCATTCTAATCTTTTGCCATTTTGAATTCCACTGTTGCATTATTGAACTTTGAGAGTGATTTCTATATTCTGGTCACATGTGCTTTATCAGATACATGAAAATATTTTCTTTCACTGTGTGGGTTGACTCCAGTCTTTTAAGAGTATCTTTCAAAGAACAGATGTTTTAATTTTTATAAAGTCTAGTTTATCAATTTTCTCTTGTATGGATCAAGTTTTTCTCTGCTGTTTTCTGTTAGACATTTTATAGTTTAGGGTCTTACATTTAGGTCTGTTATTCATTTTGTGCTAATTGGCATGAATCAAGTTTATATATTTGCATATGAATATCAAATTATTCCAGCACCATTTGTTGAAAAGACTGTTTTCTCTCAAGTGAATTGCTTTGTACCTTCGTCAAAACGACACACGTGTAAAGTTCTATTTATGAACTCTCTATCCGTTTCTATTGATCCATTTTGGCTTTTCTTGCATCAATACCACGTTATTTTGATAATTATAGCTTTCTGATAAATCTTAAAAGATCTTTAAAAAAAGTCTTACATATTCTGAGTCCTTTCTGTTTCTACATAAATTTTAGAATCAGTTTATTGATTTCTCAAAAAAAAAAAAAAAAAAACCAGTAGAGATTTTAACTGAGCTCACACTAAATCAATAGCTAAATTTGGAGAAATTGGTGTCTTTATAGCACTGAGTCTTCTGATCCGTGCACAAGATATATCTCTCTACCTATCAAAATATCTTTTAATTTCTCATACACAGTTTTAACATCCTTGTCTGCTAATCCTAGCATATTATTTCGAGGTTGGTTTATCAGGGATTGTGTGCACTTGCTTTTTTACATGCTTGGTAATGTTTGGTGGAAATCAGGCATTGAAATTGTAATGTTGAGTGCTAGGTATTTTTGTAAATATTATTGAGCTTTTTTCTGGAGTGTCATTAATTTCTTTGGGAACAATTTGATCCTTTCACGTCTTGTTTTTATGATTTGGTAGGTGGTCCTGAGCAGTAACTCATTTTAGGACCAATTATTCTCTGCCAGCAGACTTGTTCCAATCCGGTTGGTGGAAGCAGACACCACTCCTGTCCCTTGTACCCTTGCCGTTGGTTCTTTGCTTGGGGAATGTCACAGTCCCTCGGTGCAGCTCTCTCCTCTCTGGACTCCATCCTGCAAATCCCAGCTTCCTTGTTCTCCCAGCCCCTTCTTCGTCCCCTCCACGCTGCACGCAGGCATCACTTGGGTTCTGGATGGGCTTCCCTTTCCTCTCCTGCAGGCTTCAACTCTCTGGAGGTAGCAAACGTGGGCGGCTGTAAGGCTCACCTCATTTATTTTTCAAGAATCACTGTCACTGCCTGGTCTTGAAAACGGTTGGTTCATCTGTTTTTTCTGTGTTTGTCTTCTTTTGTTTTCAGGGGAGAGGGTAAGTCTGGCTCTTGTCACTCCCTCTTGGACAGAAGCAGACGCCTGAGAGGATATCATTTTAATCAAATTAGTAGAAATGAACAATTACACTGATATCAGCGGAAGCAAAGCACTGGACAGAGTCAGGCTCATGCAGGGAGCTTGGTAAAAATCCCAAAGAGAAATGGGCAGGATGGGACCTTCTCAAAGGCCTTTCCTCCTCACTCCTGCTTGACCCGTCTGCTCCTTTGGATGTGCCTGAACACCTTCTGCTCCCCCTGGTTCTGATTTGAGTCACAAAGCATTTTTAAAAGTAACTCTAAAATTAACTTCATGGATAAAGGGTGTAGAAGGGACTGATGAGGCGAAATGGAGATTGGGGGAAACCTTTCTTTCTGAGGAATTTTGATACACAACAAAGCGTCACCCAGATCCTCCTCGTTACTCATTTAGGGAGTACTTTCTCTTTGCCAGAAGTTTACCGTCCCTAACTTTTACTCAGGGGACACGTCAGTCACATTCCTCAACTTTAGGCAAAGTTTAGTTACTACCGAACTTTATCATTTCTTGGCTCAGTGGCCTTGTCAAGCTATTCAACCTGTCCAAACCTCCAGGACTTTTTCACTATTATAGATATAATTATACCAGTTTTACGAGTTATTGTAAAAATTACATCAGACACTTAAATAAAATGATTAACACACTGCCTGTAAATGCTCATAAAAAGATCGTATATCCCCAAATTAGGCTCCGTCCTAACATATGTGCCCTCTTGGTCATGTTTATCCTCAATAAACATTTGTTTCAGTGGATAACGATTTTCCTTTTTTGACTTGTGTGGTGTCCTCACATATGTACATTGTTTTAGCCACTGTCACCTCTCTCTACAAATGTGCTCCCGTATTTGTGTTCAGGGAGATGTTTTGAATGTTGTTGAGATTTTAAATTCCTAGATATTTAACTACACATTTGAAACCTAGGCCATTCCTATTTTAATGATTCATCCAATTAATTTAATCTCAGTTAATTTAATTAGCTTCATATTAGACGCTGGTTGGGTTTTGACCTATGTTACTAGGTCTTGTAATTGAGCATATGCCTTCACTATAGTGTGGGGTATTATGGCATATTAGTCCAAGAGATGAAGAGGAACATTTTACAAGGGTAGAGGTTGGGGGCGGATGAATCAGTAACTACAGAATTGGGAAAAAAACCTAATCAAAGTGAAAAATTAAACTGTAAAATAGTCTACCTAAGTATGAGCTCTAACATAAAAACAAAATGGTCTACAGTTAGGCAATGCCAGGGGTTGATTCTCAGTAATTGTTCCTCCTTGATGTTTAATTATAGAGAGCATTTTCAACTTAAAGATCATCATGAATTGAGTTTTTCTAGATGATAGTCGATGAGAATGTGTTGGGAAGCAGATATTGAACTTACCTATGTCTTAAAAGATTAGAGAAGAGAGAGAGGAAAATGTTCTAACTCTGCTATTCAGTCCCAGGAAGGTAAAGCACACTGTTCCCCACACCGACAGTTCAGAGGGGCAGCTCAGCCAGCAACAGAGATGTAGGGCTCCAGACTAGAGAATGAACTTATTGAATTTTATGACAGATCAAGTTAGATTTGGAATATTTTATTGTGGGGACCATGTTCCATAGAGATTATGGGTGAAGGAGACTCTCACTGAAGTGACAGCCTGCTAGAGCATAGTCGTTGCATAGAGAGAGAAATGCAGCCATCTTTTTAGCATTTCATAGGAAGCCCGGAATCACCAGCAAATTTTACCATGTGTGGATGCTATGATAGTGTGGCTTTCCTTTTCTCCCCAAAGTTGGAGATTACAAACATGAGCTCTTAAAATGCCACTTCATCAGATGAGCTTACAGAAACATAAAACTTTCTCATTCCTAAATGTTCAGGTCAGGTGGCATACCAGTTGGAGAATTGTCTATAGTTGCTACGTTTTGCATACTGTATTATGATGCACTCATACTTTGGTGCTAAGGAACTAGCAGACTGCTTCCTACTGAGCCACATAAAGAGAGAGTGCAGGATTCCGTAATAGCTTGTGTGCGTTACATGAGCTGAGGTGCTGCCAGAGCCGGTTTAATGCTGAGAACAGGGAAACATGGACACTGGCTCTGTGCGTGGAATCTAGGCAATCACCACTGCAATGAAATGACACAGGCTTTACTCATTCCCTTAGACCGTGGTTACTGGTTACACCACATGGTTACTAAGCAAAGTGCAAGGGAAGTCCTTCCTTCCTTCCTTACTCCTGGATTGGCCTTTTTAGATCAAAATTATGTGTGTGTGTTGGGGGCGCAGGGGGTATTCTCTGTCCGTTATTCATTGTTTTAGAAAAACCTCTGTGATTTCGGCTCAGAATGAATTCCCGTGGTTCCCAGCATATTCTGCCTCCACGGCCTCCGTTTGAGCTTCACAGTTCCCTGTGAAACCAGGTGAGGCAGCACCACACTTCCCAGTTCCATCCTCCTAACAAAGGCAGGGTGTAGTCAGCCTTCCAGATGGGAGAGTGTCCTATCCCGCAGCCCTAGGACCAGCAAAGATGTCAGAGGCCCCTTTGCTGACCTATTGGGAAGCTTCGTTGTACAATGAAATCACCTGGGAAGGTTTTTAAAAAATACTGATGCCTGATCCCACCAAAGCCAATTGCAACTGAATTGTAGCAATGAGGCCTGGCTATCTGTGTTTCGTGAGCCCTCCCCAGGAGAGTCTGCTGGACAGTGAGGATAAGAACTCCAATTCAGTACCTCCCAGCACTGGGAGCCCCAATTTACAAAACAGTTGATTCCGTTTTATACTCAGACCATCTCGACCAAGAATTATTCCCTAGGTTGCACTGAACTTTGTCACCCCTCATCCTCAGATTAGCAAACAGGGAGCCCTGCACCCAGTGCCCCTGGAAGAGTGTGAAATATCACTACTGATTGCGAGAAGAATCAATGCATGGGAGTCCAAACAGGGAACTGGAAGGTTACACGTGAATATTGTGAACTGAATTTTGTGATGTGCTGGACATGACATGACTGTCAGGAATTATTTGAGGAAAGGGAGAAAATGCTATCCTTTCTACAGTTAAAACTTTTAAATAAATTCGTAGTGACTTTCACCTAAAAGGAGAAAAGCTGTTTTGTAGCAGTTATAAATTGCACACTGTATGCCTAAGAGCTTTCAATAAAACCCCCGGGAGCGTTTATGTCAGATGTTGGACCACAATTTAAAATTTAAAAGGGAAAAAATGATGCGAAGTGCATCTTGTTAGTATTTTGCTGTTTGAATTTTTCTGAAAACAGACTTAGATAGTTGGTCTATTCTGTTAACCAAAAAAAAAAAAAAGCATTAATTAGAAATTAATTAGGTAAAAGGAGATCTTTATTGTCATAAGGGGCAGCAGCCTGCTGGCAGCCCTCCCAGCAGGTTGGGAAGCTGAGCCTCGGCCAGAAGCCAGGCACTCAGGCTTCAGAGACAAAATTTTATACTGAGAAGGATCGTCAAATACCCAGATTCAACAAGCTGTAGGAGGGATGGTGATAGTCTGTGAAGGGAAGTCCTATACCTGTGATTGTGCTGTGTCTCTCCACCCCGTCTTGGTCAAACTCCAGTTTCGGTGTTTTGGAGGTCCCCCCGGCCGGCCGAGAGGGCTCCGTTCAGTCAGCAGAGGACTCAGGATTAGATTTTCAGAACACAACTCTGGTCACCTCACAGTCTGTGGTCATAAGTTTTTTTTTCTTGTTATTAATGCTCTAATCCAGTGCTGTAAACTATGGATGGAATGAATAATCTGGTAAATGAAGGAAATTAAAAAGTTCTCTGTAACCTTTATTCGTTGTCATTAAATGCAGAGTCTTTCTGTGTCTGAAGGAGCAGTCTGCTGACACAGTCTGATTCTAAGCACTGTGTTTTGCAGAATGCTGAAGGTGACATGACCAAGAAGCCTTCTTCTTTTTCTTTCTGTCTTCGGAGGGTGTCCTTCATCCAAGGGCAAGGGCACTTCCAGGGATTTCTTCTCTGTCAGCTGCTTAATGCGTGTGGCTAATCTAACTGTGCTATATGGTAAATGTTTCCCTTGCAGGAAAGGGGCTTAGAGCTATTTCTATGCATTGATTGAGCACGTTAGACTAATATTTATCCATTTGAAACTTTGGAAATTGGCTGTACATCATTTAATAGTTGTTCACCAATTCTAAGAAGAAATCATATGTCAGAATTTCCAAAAAATTAGGTCTAGGATAAAAACCCTCTCCTAAGTGGTTTTTAGGTTGATTAAGTTTGGGAAAGCTCAAGTTTTTTATGATTTTGTAGTTATTATTTTTAAAAGACATGTGGCTTTTCCAGTATTAGAAAGAAATGGGAAGATTTCTATCACTTTATTTCAAGATTATTTTGAGCCCCAGAGCTATAGCCTCCAGAATGCCTACCGCCAGTCTTTAACTGTGTTTATCTGTTAGCAGAGACTGATAACTCGGGAGTGTCTTTTTCCTAAGAACTTGAATACAAAAAAGGGCCCTAAATTGGCCATGTTTCATTACTTGGTCAGCCTGTATTCAACTATCAACTGGCTAAGTGACCAAGTTACATATTTTCCCTCTAGGAAGGAGGCATAATAGGATAAAACACCTACTCTCCTATAAGAAATGGAGGGAAAAAATAAGCCATAAATTTTTTTTAAGGTAAAAAAGAAGAGAAAAAGAAATCTATCTTTTGGAAAAAAAAATTGGTTTTGATATTGCTCTGGGAAGGACACACTTAAAATGGTATTATAATCAGTTTTGGGGAAATCTTTAGGACTGGTTTTCCTTTTATGTTTTATAAGCTTTTAAAACAATCTTTATTTATGTGTTTCTTTAAAATTTATGTGTTTTTCAAATTCTAAAGACGGAATCTATTTTTATGATCAGAAAAATATTTTTATAATCAGCAATATATTGTTTTTAAAATAAGGAAAAATGAGCAGGCTTGCTAAAACCAATTTCATTTTTAAATATGCAGTGATAGGTACTCACTTTTCTTACAGCAGCTTCTCATCTTTTTCACATTGTGTGTATAGCCTTTAAGATAAATTTTATTCCTAAAACTGTATTTCCACCTCCCTCACAAAGATCCCCATGAGCAAAATGTCAGAGCTCACCAAAGATGATTTAAATCTCTGCCTGCCTGTTGCTTTTGGCTCATCTTTAAAATCAGCCATGTTTTGGAGTTACAGAGAGGAATATGTACTTATTTTAGCAACAAAGAGCAATTATATGTGCACTAGTCATCTGAGTGGTCATTACATTGTAGGGGTTCATTTGTCTTTTTTTTTTTATTTTTTATTTTTATTTTTTTTTTGGCTTTTTTATTTTATTTCGTTGCTTATTTTTTATTTCTTCACTTTTTTTTTTTTTTGTTGAGACAGGGTCCCACCCTATGCCCCTGAGCAGAGTGCAGTGGGCGTGGTAGCTCACCACAACCTTAGACTCGGGCTGCGGGCACCCCGCTGCCTCAGCCTCCGGAAGCCGCTGGGATTACAGGCGCTCGCCGCGGCGCCCGACTGGGTTTATCCATTTTTTTCACGAGTCGGGGTCTCACTGTCGCTCAGGCGAGTCTCGAACTCCTGAGCTCAAGCGATTCTTCCTCCTCAGCCTCCCACAGTGCTGGGATTACAGGCGTGAGCCACCGCGCCCGGCTCATTTGTCTTTTTTAAGGGTTTCTTTAGAAACTTATAAAAGGCAATTGTTTGGGGGTTTTGCTAGGGTTTTTTTTTTTTTTCTTCTTGGCATTTAATTTTTAAGACTCACCTTCTTCTGGTTATCATTTTCCTTAGAACAGATATTTTCATCTTACAATAGTGCTCCCACAGCTTGAGCATCCAGGGGATGTTAGGGGCAAACCAACTTCATTGTTTGCCATCTGAAACCCTCACCCATATCAAGTTTCTCCTGCATCCTATTTCCTTTGTGGAGTACCATCTACTGATGTGTAGAGAGGCAGAACATAGAAAATTAGAGACAGAGAGAATAAAAGTAAATTTAAAAGTTGGTGGATTCACAAATACAGCATCCAAAGTGTTGTGTAGTATGATAACAGGTTTTGTGTTTGTAATCTGACTACTCGCTGAAACTTATTTGTGACCCCAAATCAACGCCCTTGACACTCCCACAGTCGTCTATGGTAGCGCAGACAGCAGAGGACTGTGAGCCCTTCAATGCTCCCCTCCAGAGGAAGCCGAGGGAGACAGCGCTGCCTGCCTGTCTCAGCTCTCATCCTGTAGACAAGGGCGTTCTTTCCATGGTCTAACTAGTGCCAGGTATTTTGCATTTTTGTTCTTTTTGTTGGTGATTTTACTTTTTAATTGACTTTTATATTGACTCCCAATATAGTGTTGATGGGTGGTGCTACAAGTGTAAGGAGGCTGTGAGACTATGTGTTAGAGAATCTTTATCCAAGCACGAGTGAGTGCGCTGCTGGCCATGCATTTAACGTTAATGCATCAACTATGTGTATTCAATAAAATGTCCTTAAACACATACCCAGGTCCTGTTTTGCTCCATGGATGACCTGTCACTCCTGGGATTCTGACTCTATATATTCTGTCACTCCAGAATTACTCCTGGGATTCTGACTCTGTATTTTCCAGAGGAGCAGCAATTCAATATTTTGTAATTCAATGTGTGTAGCGACTTCACTTAACATGACTACCATTAATAATGAGAAATTTAAACAGTATATTTTATGTTATAGAGTATTTGTGTTTTTAAAAACTGGGCTTTTAAATCAAAATTTAATCAATGATTTATGATTTGAATATACTACGCTCCCTCTTTTATGAAATAACAGGTGAAAAGTTTGCAAACAAAATATTCCCTCGAAATTCTTCATGTCTGTTTCAAGTTTTCACCTTCCAAGTTTGCTTAAGGCATAGTAGATGTGTGTGAACTGTGCTGATGTGGTCTGAGGAAACTTTAAATATAGGCTTCAGACCATCTTTGCCTATAGGATTCCGAAATACAGGCACAGAAAGGCCCTCCCTGTTACGTGAATCCTCCTTCCTAGATGTCCATGGTTGTTGCTTTCAGTTCCAGCCTTCCTTGACCACCAATTTCAGAAAAAGTCTTCAAAGCAGCATGATGGATTGGGGGTACAAGTAGAACTAGCCCTGCTGTGAATTCTGGCAAACGTGGCTGAGGGCTGGCCACAAGGGCCAAGCAAAAGATTAGGCCCGAGAAGTCGTTTATGCAGCTACCAAGCTCAGGAAGTGGGAGATTCGGTGCAAAGCCCACAAAGGATCGGCTGGTAGATGGCACTATGTAGGGGGGAGGGGGAATTAGCAAGGTCCACATCCTAGGCAGAGTGTCAGTCGGGGCTCTTCAGATAAACAGAACTAACAGGAGGGTTGGATAGGCAGATGGAGGGAAGGCTAGATAGAAATTTATTATGAGGAGTTGGCTCATGGAATTATGGAGACTTAAATGTCCCACAATCTGCCCTCTGCAAGCTGGAATCGTAGTAAACTTGTGGTATAGTTCCAAGGCATGAGAGCTGGAGGGACCGTGCCATAGGGTTTCAGTCTGAGTCTGAAGGGCTGAGAAAGGAGTGCTGCGGGCAGGAGAGGCCAGAGGCAGAGAAAAAGCAATCAGGCAGAAAGGTGAACATCCCCTGCCTTTCTGGTCTATCCCAGCCCTCAGTGGGTTGGCAAGGCCCACCCACACTGGGGAGGCCCTCCATTTACTTAGTCCCCCAACTGAAATGCTGATCTCTTCCAAAAACACCCTCACATACACCCAGAAATGTTTAACCAGGTATCTGGGCATCCCATGATCTAAGCAAGCTGACACGTGAAATTAACCATGATGAGCAATGAACAGTGGAGCAGGTTAGGTAAGGATGTACTTCCTCGAGAATCAAGCATCATCCAGGTTCTTCCTCTGACAAGGACTCTGGGATCTTCCCATAAAGGATCTGGGCCTGTTGACATTAAAGTCAAGTCCAAATTCAAACTCAGTTTCTGTGCAACTGCAGATCCCCCTGCATGTTCTGCTGCACCCTAGAACTCTCAGTGGCCAGAGGGCAAGGAAGACACACAGCTGTGCCTGCCACCCCAGGAAGACCAGGAAGACACACCGGCGTGCCTGCCATCCCAGGAAGACCAGGAAGACACACCGGCGTGCCTGCCATCCCAGGAAGACCAGAAAGACACACCGGCGTGCCTGCCATCCCAGGAAGACCAGGAAGACACACCGGCGTGCCTGCCATCCCAGGAAGACCAGGAAGACACACCGGCGTGCCTGCCATCCCAGGAAGACCAGAAAGACACACCGGCGTGCCTGCCATCCCAGGAAGGCCAGGAAGACACACCGGCGTGCCTGCCATCCCAGGAAGGCCAGGAAGACACACCGGCGTGCCTGCCATCCCAGGAAGGCCAGGAAGACACACCGGCGTGCCTGCCATCCCAGGAAGGCCAGGAAGACACACCGGCGTGCCTGCCATCCCAGGAAGACACACAGCTGTGCCTGCCATCCCAGGAAGACCAGGAAGACACACCGGCGTGCCTGCATCCCAGGAAGACCAGGAAGACACACCGGCGTGCCTGCCATCCCAGGAAGACACACAGCTGTGCCTGCCATCCCAGGAAGACACACCGGCGTGCCTGCCTCCCAGGAAGACACACCGGCGTGCCTGCCATCCCAGGAAGACACACAGCTGTGCCTGCCATCCCAGGAAGACACACCGGCGTGCCTGCCATCCCAGGACAGCCCTCACTACATGGAAGCACAAAAGAGCAGGACAGTAGCAAATCCTGCAGAGAACCCTGGCCCCAAACCCTGGCACAAAGTGGTGTTTCCGTAGAAAAATGCCATCTTTTAGGATCCATTTCATAGCGTAATCACTGGTTGTATAAAGAAATGAGAACATGGAATATCTACCTCCATCTGCAGAATTTATTCTTCTAATTTATTTAATAATTCTAAATTAAATGTTTTATTCCTAGTCAGAATTAGTTTCACATAAAAAAAACCCTCTGAGAAACGATTAAGATGAACATGAGAATTATTTGTGTTTAAAGAGGACCTCTAGCAAGTACCCCCTGGTGGTGCAGTTCAGGCACTTAGGGTGTGCTGGCATGGAGCAAGGTGGGCACACGTCCCTGGGACCCAGGGATTTCTTGGCATAGAAAATGGTAGATTTTACTTTAAAAGATTTTGACAGTCCCTAAAGGGTGCTAAACAGTCAAGAAATTTGTAAATTTGACCTTTTCTTTCAGAATTACTATACAACGTAAAATGGCAAAGCTAAGGCAAAATAGTGTGTGTTGAGGTTAATGATTAGAAAATAAAAGTGTTAGCAATAGGGCAAGTTGACATATAGAATATTATAGAAACAGTTGATTAAAACCGATATGAAAACAATAACTTTCAGAGCAGCCTTGAGGGAACTGGGACCTAAATTTACTTTTTTTGGTGAACAATTTAATTCTCTCTTTGATGCAAACAAACATCAAGGCAAAATTTGAACACACAGTGAACACACTTTAGGGATTGCCGGGAGAGTCTGAATTGGATAGGAGGGATCGGGGAGTGCTATATTAAATTTTTCTTTGACGGAGAACAGATTGTCTTCATAGTCTCTGCACTCAAAGAAATAAAATCGGAAGGTAATAAGCTTCCAGTTTCCCTGGGTGATCTCCACCAGCTCACAGACTAGCCTCTCAATGAACTGGCAATCATATGTAGAATTGTTTTCCGGGAAGCAGAAGCTGAAACTTCCATCTCTCCTTCCTTGTCATGGTCAAGAATACCATGGTGCTTCGGGCCACACAAGAGCAGCCACTTTCTGTTAGAATGTCCTTGCTGCAGAACTTGGCAGGCCAGAGACGAGGATCCTCAGCTGTGTCAGACCTTAACTGAAAGTTAGCAGCCACAAAAGGGTGGGCTGTGTTCATCTTCTTCTTCATCGCCTCACTTCACGGACAGAAATGTAAATTCCTCGAGTGTAGGTGTGTCTGGCTAGTTTACGGTTGTTTGCACCACCTAGCGTGGTACCTGGCCACAGCAGGTATCCCGCAAAGGCTTGCTGAAAGAAAAGTACTCAAGACAGAAGCCAGATCAAGCCATGCATGCTTTTGGTGGTGGCGAATTTAAAGTTCATAGATGAATGAAATTTATGTTTTTAAAATGCTATAGTCTTTTTGTCCAAAGGTCTTAATCAACTTACAAGGTTTAGTGAGCCTTTCTGATGAAGCTCATTTCCAGGAATGTGCATGGGAACGCAGGCTCTCCCGTGTTTTGAGATCGCCCTCTGCTCTTCCTTCCCCTCAGGGCCCCTTTCTGTGCTATCCCTGGGGAGAGAAGGACACCCCTATTCAGCTACCTCCTCCAGAAAAGCCAAAAAAGGCGCCTTCCTGTGACAGACCCAGAGCCGGGGGTTGGAAAGATTCGGCCGTTCACTCTGTGTCCCCTGGGCCGTCACATCCACCATTGCCAGTGGGGTTTGTGTCTCCTCATTTCAGATTCAGTCTGATTCACTTAACAGCAAAGCAGCTCAAAGAACCAGATGAGGTATAAGTGACAGGAAGGCCTGTTTGGGAGTAGAGAGTTGAATTACAGACATGGGAAAGCTTTTTTAAAGATTGAGGACGGGAGGAAATAAAATTCATAATGCGGGGTGGCGCCTGTGGCTCAAGGAGTAGGGCGCCAGTCCCATATGCCGGAGGTGGCGGGTTCAAACCCAGCCCCGGCCAAAAAAAAAAAAAATTCATAATGCGTGGATTGGAGATACAGAATTAAAAAGAAAAATGAAACTAAAGAGACGAAGAGGAACTTAAGGAAAGTATGTCATAGAACAATTTTTACTGCAATTTTACCCTTAACATTCCTCAAATTAATTAAACCAGAGCATATTGCTACTGTGCCAAGATTTCCATTTGCAAGAACAGACATAAAGGAGGTCTGATGTTATATGTCCTTAGACTCTAAAGACAAAAAAGGTGTTTAGTTGTATTTAAATTAAAAATCTCTTATTTTGTTAATTTTTTCTGCCTTATTCTTTGAGTGATAGCAGCATCCATTTCATTTCTACTATCCAAACATGACTTCCTGATTGAATTCCATTCCATATAACCTTTTTTCATTCTCTGTTATAAACAGAGCATGGAGAGAGCTATCAGGAACCTTCTCTTCTGTCTTTAGTGAATTTACCCTGTCCTAGAAGAAATCGTACCAGTAATAAATAACCATAACTCGAGGATCAAACATGGTTCCTGATACAGCAGTGATAGGGGCGTGAAGAGGGAGCCCACCAGGGGAGCTGAGAAAACCTGCAGGAGATTTTGTGGTTTCCTCTGGACAGGGAGTCAGGGTTAAGTGCATTTGAGGTCCAAGGAACAGAACAGCAAAGACCTGAGGGAAAACATCCCAGGGCCCTCTCAGAGTGTAATTCTGACTCGGCTAGCTAGATTCCTGTGTGTTCATAGGAAGTAGTTTTAGAGAAACTGGAAAATCTTGGCCACAGGCTCTGGGGATAGTTAATGCTAATATAAGGAGTTTGAAATTTATTCCATAGGTCATGGGAAGCCACTGGGTAGATTAGATCCATAAAAGAAACTCAATAACATTTTTCACATGATTTATGCTTTTTAATATTTACTCAGTGTCAGCAAGGTGTGAAGATTTATAAAAGCATTACAGTGTATACATAATTCCTCCCCAAAGGGTTTACAGTTGGATATGTGTATATATGTAGAATGTAAACACAGTGGAAATATGGAGGAAAGGAATGAGAACAGACAGATATTGTGTCTCATGCCGCCTACACCTTTGACTTTAGCCATTGACGTTATGTGGCAAGCTATTAAATTATTACCTGAATCCTACAAAGTACTTTAGGCAATTGTTGATCAAAAACAGAGATCTATAGCTAAAAGGGGGTATTGATAATTAAATGCTAATGATCTAAACTCCAAGATGTGTCAAAGCTGATCACCGACTTCCTATGCTCTCAAATTTACTATTTTCGTATAGGTCCAGTTATACAAAATCAAAGACAGCAAACCATCTACCCACTCTTCATAGTAGGTATTTCATCATTAGGGTTTTGTTCCATTTATAACAGAAAGAAAACTACAATATGAGGGACTATAATTTGTGCAAATTTGAGTGTACAAATATGTACAAATATTCATGACTTATTAGATTTCTGAAAAGCACTTAGCCAGTAGACCATTACTAATAAGGAAACAGTATCTACCAAGTTTTCAAACTGAGAGTGCTGACTACTTTTCTCAGCTGTTCCCCAGGAAGGATGTGTGCCACGGCACACCTTCCTGGTCTGACACGGAGGAAGCCATGTGATGGGTCTAGAGTTTCTTGCAAGAGTACTGAGGTCATCTGGCATCCATACGTGAGGTGTCCGTGGCTAAGGAGAATCTGTACACGCATCTGTGTGCAGTGCTGGGGTCATCTGGCGTCCACACTTGAGATGTCCATGGCTAATGAGAATCTGTACACGGGTCTGTGTGCAGTGCTAGGGTCATCTGGCGTCCACACTTGAGGTGTCCGTGGCTAATGAGAATCTGTACACGTGAGATGTCCATGGCTAATGAGAATCTGTACACGTGAGATGTCCGTGGCTAATGAGAATCTGTACACGCGTCTGTGTGCAGTGCTGGGGTCTGGCGTCCACACGTGACATGTCCATGGCTAATGAGAATCTGCACACTCTCCTGAGTGCAGATCATTCCCAACAGGGAGGAGAGAAGCCTGATGGAGAGGTACCACCATATAAAGTAAAAGAATTTGCCTAGCAAGAGTACCAGCAAACCCTACAGGTTCTGATAGAAAAAAGTGAGTTTTTCAGTTGTTTCCAATAGACAATGAGATTGTTACCAATAGTCTTCAGTATAAGCCAATTTCAATTTCCAAAGCCTTCTGATTCCTAATGAAGGAATTTTAATTCTATTGCTAATCAGCTAAGCACAGATACAATATTAGTGATACATGGCCCTTCTCTTGTGAAAGGAAATTCATTTCTCAGTTATTTAATGATGCTTTGAAATCTGTTAAGTACTGTACATGAATGGTTACTATTTTTCAAAAAAGCATTTTCTATGACTTAAAATATAAACTTCATTGAAATAATTATGCTTTTATCTGAAACTCACAATTGCCAAATTACCCATTTTTTGATGTTTTTAAGTTATAGAAATCTACATGCGTATTTAAAGTAGTGGTTATTCTAGGTAATTATAATACAGATTTTCCAAATATTGGACATTTTTTCCTCCAATAAGGTGGTAACAGATTTTATTGGCACTAGAATAATGAGATATGATACAAAACCTTTCATCTAACATTGTGAATATATTTAATTCTTCATTTTTATCATGTAACATAAATTTCTTAACTAATTGGAAAGACAGACTGAGTATTGCTCATTGATTGATGAGCCCCAATAAGTGGAGTTTCTCCTTCATGAATATTTTTTTGAAAAATGTTTTCTCCAAGTAGATAGGACTTTTAAACACTATTAGACCAATTTCAGGAATGATCTAACATCTTTTTTCTAGAAGTCAGGAGAAAATTTTTAATTATTTAGAATATATGCTTTTTAAAATGCTTTAGAATTTACTTGCATTTTTACATTTACATATGGGTGAACCAACACCAAGATTAAAATCTAAATTCTCCCCTTTGCCATTTTATTTTTATGTAGGTAATTCAGTGATACAAAATTTAAATGAAGAATGTGTGTCACCCTTTGCCACTTTTTTATTCCGGAGCCCCATATTCCCCCTGTAAATCATTGTCACTGTTGTCTAGCTGTGTTTATTGCCCTACTCTTTGTCCACACCGATCTGTCCACACCACGGCTACCGTGACCTTTCCGTAATCATTGAAAATTGCGTCATGTTCACAGCAGGAAGTCAGCAATTTCAAAGCTTCCCTTTTTCAATTGTGGGAGTCCTGTTCCAGTGTTTTCAACCTTTTTCATCTCACAGAACACTTGTACCTATAGTCAAACTTCCAAGGCATGCTTAAGTTATGTTGCTTGAAAAATGTTAAAAAAAGAAAAAAGAATATAATATACTTACTGTGCCTTGAATTCTAAGATCGTTGCATGGCACACCAGTGTGCCACAGCACATCAGTTGAAAATCACTGCCTTAGAGAATGTTTTCTGCGTGCCCAAGAACAGAGTCAGCCACCTGGCCCCAGGCTGCCCCCAGTGCAGGTGCTTCGGACTCAGGAGACCTCAGAGGCTACCCTGCCAATCACCCAATCACCAAGGCCCAGGTGATGTCAGAGTCACCTGAGCCACTTGGAGAGCCAGAGCCAACAGGACAAGGAAGAACAGAAAAATGGACAGTTCCTCCCTTCTGTCTTGTCATATTAGTGGTTTCCAGAGTTGGGCAGTGCTTGCTGCTTGTTCCCAGATGAGGCGGAAATCGCTTTCTCCCAAGTTCACAGCTTGATCCTCTTTTCCCAGAACCTAGACACTAGTGTGGGAAACGGGGCAAGAGGGGCCGAGCTGTGGTCTGGAAGCTGTTCTTAGAAGCGCTAAGCGAGACTGCACAGCAGAGGTCTTTGCTGAGTCAGCTCCTTGGAAACAGCCATTCTTCATCCTGCCTTCCTCGTAGGGGTCCAGAGGAACCTGCACCCCGACGCACGATGCCAGCTCCGCTCGTGCTGCACAAGTGCAGGGCACGCAGATGCGGCCACGTCCCGCCCCCCAAACTTGTTTCTGTCCTTGTTGCTTTCAGTGTAAAAGGAAAATGCAAGAACACCCACCATGTGCGGGCATACAGCTGTCATTTCAGGAGACTCTGCCTTGCTCAGGAGACAGCAGGCTTCTCACTGCCTGTGGAGGTAGCTGAGACTCAAACAAAGTGCTAAGGATTTTCCTCACGGCTGTGGTTCCATCCACACGTCTAACCCTTTCCTGTGTCACACAGCCGTGGTCCTGTGTGCCATGGCCACATTCTGCCCCTCTCGCTTCATTTCTCACCAGCCCTCCTCCCCTAACACGTCCCTCTGCACTATCCCACAAGCCAAGTGTTTTGGAATGAGAATCTTAGAAACAAAACAAACAAACTATTCATGCCTATTCACTAGAGGACATCTCTAAATGTCCTCCTCAACCCAGTGCCTAAAGAACCTTTCTTCTGGGCGGCGCCTGTGGCTCAAAGAAGTAGGGCCCCAGCCCCATATACCGGAGGTGGCGGTTTCAAACCCGTCCCCGGCCAAAAAGAAAAAAAAGAAAGAAAGAAAAAGAACCCCTCTTCTTTCTCTACCCAGCTAGCTTTCACTCAGATGTCAAGGCCCAGCTCCCTGCTGCCTCCCCGAGGCCTTGTCAGAGTTCTGGTTCTGTTCAGAGGCAGGAGCAAGCGTGTGTGGTGTGTGTGTAGCCTGTGTGTCCTGGCATCATGTTACGTCCACATGGCGACTTACATGTTTTGGTGGGTACAGATTTTAGATCACAGACTTAAGTGTGCAAGAAATTCAAGTTTCTTTGGTCTCTTCAAATCAAATGAAATCTGACTCCAGGCTGGCCAAGAAATTCCGTCTCCGTCATTCCAGGGCTCTGCACCCCACACCACCCCAGCATTTGGGAGGCTTCTGTGGAATCTGAAAAGTCTCCAGATATTTTCATATTCCAAGCCCACGAGTTCCAAGGTGGTCCACTCCACTGCTCCCATGCCACACGGCGATGCACTGGGGGGCCCACACCACAGCCTTCCCTGGAATGTCACCACCTCCCGGAGCTGATCCCAGGGCACAGAGACCTCCTTTCCCTGAAGGAGTCCATCATCTTTATCCTGGCCTTCTCTTCTCTTCAAAGCCACTTGCCTCCCCCTCTCTCTCCTTCCCCCAGGACTCCCAGGATAACCATGGACTTGGGGCTTTCAGAAGAGTAGAGTTGCCCATGGTCTCCAACCAGCAGCTTCTGCCTCAACAGCACAATGTAAACATCCCCCCAGGCAGTGTGCAAAGAGCTTGGTGAACTTAAGGTGAACAAAACATGTCTCGGTACATTGTCCTGTCTCACGTCTGCCGCCCCTCAGGACTGTGAGCCCCCAGAAGCAGGGGCAGGTCCTCCCCACAGCTGTGGGGTCGGCCCAGGGCCATGCCTCGTGTGGTTTGCCAGTGAGCGCCCAGTCAACCAAAGCTTGAAACCACACAAGCTGCCAGTCAGAACATGAGGCGAAGTTCCCTAGCATTGAAACACAATGCTGATAATGGCGTATCTAATGTTAAAATCGGTGTGTAAAGGAGCATTTTGAGAAATCAGATGCCATTTTAAATTTATTGCCACTTGTAACTATTGAAATGAATGTATTTCTTAATAATTTTGGAGACAGTCAGACTTTATTTTGACTTTTTAACAGTTGCAGTTGTAAAAAAGGTAAAAAGAAAAAAAAACTTGATGATTCAGAACTTATTTACCTTTATCACATTTCCCAGTGACCATGAGGAGAAACTCTAAATAATTAATTCAGTTCTTTTTCCATGTTGTGACTTTTTGTGCAATTTTATTAAAATCTTCATTTTAATTTTATCCATTTCTACAAGGAAGCTGCTTGGTTTTGTTTTGTTTTGTTTTGTTTTCAGCAAGAAAAAAAAATCATTTCAGAACGTTTTTCAGAGACTAAGCAGGATTTGCCAGAAACCTGCAGTCAAACAAAGGCAGCCTGGCTCCTGCCCTCCGGGGTGGAATTGCCCCTCCACAGAGGCGACTGTCCTCTGCACTCCGTTCTAATGGCAGCTGAGAGTATAAATTAGCACATGCCATTTCACTCCTCACCGTGGCATCCAGCAGCACGCTCACTTCATTAATCAAAGAGTCACCTTCCTCCATCAGCAAAGGGCACTCCACATGTAGGCAGCTGCCCAAATGGACAGTTCAGGACAGCCATGGAATTTAGCCACTGGCAGGATGTCACTGCCACACGCTGCCTGGCACCACAAGGATTTACAATTGCTTTGGATAATGGTCCATATGGAGATATTTATTTGTTTATTAAAGCGTGTTAACCTAGCTAGCAACTGGAAAATGGAACTGTTCAGCAGATATATTTCCTGTAGTTTACTGAGTCAGCCTAATTCATCACAAATACTGAGTGCTCTAATTAAAGAGAAAGGGGGAAGGTTCTCTCCCATCCCTTATGACTTGTCAGTGCCCTTCCATTTCTTAATCAAAAGGTTATTTAGAACAGTGCAATGTATTCCTAGTAACCTTCCCCAGCAACAAGACCAATTGTACTGGAATTATTACACTTACCAGTAAGCTCATTTTAAACTGAAAACATTGAAAAAAAATCTTGTTTCCAGAAAGAAAAAGCTATTATCCTAAACTAAAGGTACCGCTATTAATATTAAAACTTGCTTCTCCATTTTTCTTGTGTTTTTATACCATCTGGAGTTCTCTAGATTGGTGTTGAAAAAAGACTTGAAACTCCATCTTGCCAAGAAAGAGCCCAGGTAGGAAATGCTCCCAAGTATGGGGGTCCTCCTGTAGAGCACTCAGGGGTGAGGGCCATAGCAGTCCTGGGCAATCCCAGCCCAGGTTGGCCCTTCTGCAGAGGGCCCTCCGGGGATTTCCTCTAGGCCTGTCTTGCAGGTGCCTTTAGCAGCCCCAGGCGACAAGTCTCACTGGAATGTATTGGCTTGGTAACAATAAAACACCATGTCTCTGCATTCGCTGTCCTACAGACATGGAAGCTGCACTGGTGATTTAGAATCACACCTACCAGGCCCATCTCCTGCTGATGCTTCTGCAGTCTCTGTCCTCTGTTCAACCTAGAAATGGGTGAAGGGTAACTACTCATTGTGTGCCACTGTAGACGCTCTCATTTGGGCTATGCCAGGATGTGTAATACATTTATATTTTATGTTCAGAGGCCGGGGCGGGTGTGTGTGTGTGTGTGCGCGTGCGCGCCATAGCAGCTCCTCCCCGGTCCCAGTAAGTGAGGCATCTCAAAGCGGAGGTGTATCTCCTTTGTTCAGCTCTTGTCAAACTTGAAAATTTGTTTTAAATAAAAGCAGGCACCAAAATCAAAGTAAAATTAAAAAAAGAATTCTTACATAAATGTCCTAAAGGATATACAATCCACGTTTATAACCACGGGCATGTTAATATCCCTGATAACATTGACTACACACTTACTGATGTTGTGCGAAGAGCTTTATAATTGTGATTTCATTTCATGTTTACAACCACCTCATTACTACAAATATTATAATTGTCCCCATTTTGTAGATGAAAACACTGAGCTGCAGAGAAAATAAGGCATGTTCCAACTCTCACATAGCTGATAGTGCTAAAGCCTGAATCAGAACCTGGATCTGTCTCCAAAGCCTATGTGTTCTCCTGAGAAATTATTTATGTTTCCTAACTTTCTTGTGGGTCTGTGAGTTACCCAGAAAAAAAATGTGATTTAGACTGTTATTAATCATAAAACCCCAGAAAAATAAACATGTCTACATGTCTTTTATTTTTTGACTCTTGAAGAGATTTTTAAAAATAAATGCAACACTATTCAAAATAGTGCTTTTCCACTTTTGCCCTTTAAAGCAAGTAATTGAGTTTCATGATAATGACAGGATCGGTAGGTAGTCTTAAAGGCAGTGTCCTCGACTTTTACATGAAGAGCCAACGGTCCTTGTATCACTTCTTAAAATACTTTTTGCCCAATTCACTTCACTACAATTAGAAATTCGGGTCCCCTAGTAGCTTGTTTCACCTGTATAAAATATTATTCTTGTTTGGTGATGACTTGGGAGTTTCAACAAATGAAAAGTTTTTATTTTTTAGGAACAACTGATCAAGTCAAGTGGCCTGGTGTCAGGGAAGCCCAAGATTCCATAATAACTTTACTTTCTCCACTTACATGTCCGAAGTTGATGCTTGCCATTGAGAAATTTCTAAATTTCAACCTTAGGATCATCAACACTGTTCAAATTTAGAATACTTTTTCAGTGTACTTTCTACCCCTGCTGATGAAGAAACCACTTCTTCTGGTGCCATCTCAGTGGCATGCCCCAGCAATCCTGGCTTCACGCTACCTTTACAGAAAAATAAACCAAGGCTAGCAGTGGTGTGTCCTGGGCTGCACCACAATGGCGGGAGAACCCAACACTCAATCATAGCTCATGGGATTCTGTAGGCCTATTTCTTCTCCATGGTGTCACTTGATACCATGTGAGGCTTCGCAAGCATACAGTGATTTGGGGATAAGTGTATCTTTCTGAATACCATTTCCTTTGCCCCTGAAATCCTCCCCAAACATTTCTCCAAGGCTGAGACTTCATTGAAGAGAGCTATTCTTTCTTTTCTAACCAGTCCTACTTTCCCAGATCAGAATCCATTGTGTCACCCAGTTTCCTATATAACCAACCACAAATTGTTTTAATATGTTCACATCTTTTTATCCAGGTGAAAACGCCTTAATAAAAGGAGTCTGGGGCATTTTGTGACTTGCAAAATTACGAGAATTAATGCAAAATAAAGCACAGGCACAAAAACAAATATATACTCATTAAGGGCTGTTTGTAATTATAGTGAGCTCAGTGGTTTTGCACACTCTGCTTGAACATGATAAAGGACTGCAGATTACTTCAGCATCATTTCAGACAAAGGTATTTACAACACTAATGACACCGCCAAGGAGCTTTCCTTTCTCATCCCTATAGTCTGACAGAGCCAATTTTTTTTTTCTTTTCTTCCTTGAATGTTCTTCCCTGCTTGTGTCTCCCTTCAGAGTTCTATCTGTAAGTCTTATTTATTTTTTTTTTTTCTCAGCACCCTAAGTGAAAACAGATACTACGAAGACCTCAAAATGGGCCAGCCTTTGTCCAGGCCCGCCACTTGAAGGCTGGCTAACTTTTCCTGCAAAGAGCCAAGTAGTAAATACTGTGGGCTTTGCGGGCCAGATAGTCTTGGTTGCACCTGCTCAACCTGGAGGGCCCACAAGTGAGCGACTGAGGCTGCTGAGTTCCAATCAGACTTTATCTGTGGGCACTCATGTGTGAATTTCATGTTAATTTCACTTGTCATGAATTAGTTCTTTTAATTTTCTTTTCTAAACCATTTTAAAAAGTAAAGACCATTCTTAGCCTGGGGGCCGTTTTCTGACCTCTGCACTAAGGCTTTTAACTGGTCCTGGAAACACCCACTTGGCTCTTAAGAACTGCTAGGGGACCTCTTCTTTTTTATGGTGAATCACTGATCTGTTGAACTCCAGCTTATATGCAAATCAGTGTCACGGAGGTCCCTGATTTAAAAGGAAACTGAAAACATTCCCAAACATTTCTCTTGTTGGAGAGATACTAATTGATACCACTGTACTAAACTTCTACTGGGCGACCAGGTAAAAACCCAGGCCAGCAGCTCTTCTTCTCAGCCTGCAGTTTCTAGGGGCAGAGTGCGCCCAGGCCCTGCAGCCTCAGAAGATCCCACAGGCCAAGACAGGACATGAATTGTTCTGGAATTGCAGTCACTGCCGAGTACTGGCCGTTTAGGTCTCAGAATGCTTCTCAGAGGTCACATAATTCAAGAAACTGTGAGGAGAGGATAATTCATGACTTAAGCAGAGCTCCTGCTAAATGTTGTTGTGCCCTGAAGCAACATCACAGGAACATTGCAAACACTATTTACATTTCAAATGTATTTTCAAATGTACTTTTATGGCTACTCTCGTAGGTGTTTTTATTACGCGTAAAGCACGATCTTCACAAAAAGGCTTCCACAGGAACTGTAAAATATTTTATGTCTTTATTTCTAAAAAGTCCTTTGTAATTCCTTGAGGACATTCTTGTGAGGAGTAAAGAATACAGGTCACATGCAAAGGAAGAAGTAAGTGGAATAGTAGGCTTGGATGTATGAGTTGGGAAATATAATGAGAAGAAAAAGACAAAACAGCATAGTAAGCAGCAAGAGCGCATGTAATGGGTTGACAAGGAGATGACGAAGATTAATTCTTGCAGCTCAGCATCACTGCCCATGAACTCAGACACCTCCACACCACAAGCAAATTATCTTTTCTTTTTTATCAGAGGGTTATTAAATTGCATGTTTCCTAACATAGATTATTTTACTATCTATAAATGCTGCATTTTGTTACTATTTTAAAGTATGCTTTTGTTGTTTCCTTGCAAGATTATAAAAGCTCCTCCTGTGTTTCCATGGAGACCACTCCAGGACCTTGTCCTGGGCACACACACAGGATTCCTCACATAGCTGCAGTCAGCCTGTGACCTTCAGCTATCACAGCTAAGGAAGGCTCTTTACATCCAAATACTGAGGGGGCTGGGTTTCAATTTAATAAGACATTTATTGAGCACCATCTGTTTTGAGGCACTGTGCTGAATTCTGGGGATTGAAAGATAACCGAGACATGGCTTCTGTTCTTCAGGGGTGTATGAATCAAAGGGGGAAATGTCTGGAGAATGAAGCCAGACTGTGTGTGTTTCAGATGGGACCGTCTTCCTACACTGCAGGTGTGTGACACCCAGACCTACTTAGTAGCAGAGCCTGAGCAAAATATGGTGGCTGTCAAGGGCCTGACCTGAGTGGCTCCCTGGGTCCTCCTGCTTCCTTCCCCCAACTCTGTGTCCATCCCAGGGACACTGGTCCTACAGGTAGTTGTGCAGAGGACCAACTTTTATACCAACTTTTAGAAGTAACCATGACTGTCAAAATACAGCTTTTATTTCATGAAACCTAAGATGTCGTGAATTACATAATGGATCTTTTTACATAGTCTCTGAAAAGGAAAAAAACACCATCAATTATAATTGTAAAATGCCATTAATTGCATAATACATTGTGATTTCAGGGATGTTAAAGTGTGAAAAGAAGCGTATCTTAGAATGAATGAGGGTGGTCATTCTGAGTGGTCCCTTGAACAGCCATCAACTATAGTTAACCCAGTGGAGACTACAGCAGCAATAATGAGAATTCATTCAAGTGTAATAATTTAAAATTTACAAAGCAATTTATTTATATTTGTTTATTTGAGGCAATAGATTAAAAAATAAAAAATTATATTATGACAAAGCCACCCTTTGCCAGTTAGTCCACCATGTTGACACTGAGTTCTTCAGCTCACACTTAGGGACTTTTGGGTATTACATGGCATTGCGGGGCCCCTTCAGCTATAAGAACTCAGTACAAAAGGCTCAGTCCTAGACCCCTTCTGCTCCTTTCCTTCCTCCTCTCAATCTGTTCTCCCTCCATGGGTGATCTCATCCTCTCTTCATTAATTTAAACACCATATGCTGATAATTACAAAGTTTATGCCTGCAGCCATAACTTCACACTTGAACTCCAAAATTAAACCTCAGGTTAACTCCCTGACTTCCCCTAATGGGCATCCCAGCTCCATAATTCCAAAAATTAATGTGTGACCCTTTTCTGCCTCATGGGTTCCCCTAATGGGCATTCCAACCCCATAATTCCAAACATGAATGTGTGACCCTTTTCTGCCTCAGCCTCCATCACCTCCCCAAATGGGAAAAGCATCACCTCTCAGTTACGGGAAGCATTCTCCTTCTCTCACACCCCACATGCTGCCCATCAGCAAATCCTGCAGGCAATTCCTTCAGAATACTTGTCAGATACACAGCACCCGCCCTGATCCAAGCCACCATCAGCTTTCGCTTGGATTCTTCAGCAGGCCCCAGATGACCTCCCGACTCCCAGCTCTGTGCTGCTTCTCCTTCAGCTCTGATCTGCCAACAGATGCCAGACTGGTTGTCGGGTCCTCCGGCAGTCTCAGTTGAGGGAAGATCGGGGCCAGCCCAACCTCGTCCCAGGGGCTGAGCAGGATGGCAAGTGTCAGCGGCTCAAAGAAAACCACACGGAGCCGGGAGGCTGTCGAAGTAGGATCTCAACTTTATTGCGTCAAGCAGCCGCTTAATTAGAGCGTGGGGAAGGGGCAGGAAAAGGAGGCGGGGGATGAGGTACGTGAAATGGTGTGATGGGTGGTATAACAGGGTTGGGCCAATGGCATGGTACCATGTTGGCTGTATCTACGTAGAGGCAGTTTCAGGCCGGGCCTTGCTGAGTCATTGCTACGCGGAAGTAGCTCGATGGATCTACCTCTAGTCAAGCTCGGGAAGTTGCACTAGGCCTCAGGCACATGGCAGGGCCCAACTGGTCACTGTAGAATTAAGTCAATTAATGTTCCTCGCCCAAACTCCAGTGGCGTCTCAGCTACGTTGGAATAAGACAAAGTGGTTGCAACGGGTGTGAGGCCAATGTGACCTGGGCCCTGCTGGGTCACGGGCATCCTCTCAAGCCTGCTTTCCCTGGGCACTTGTGCTTCTGTTCCTTCTTTCGGGAATGCTTTCCCAGTTTCCTTAAGGCTCACACTCTTACTTCATTCAGGTGTCTGCTTAGACGTAATTTTATCATAGGTGGTCTTCTCTGAGTTCTCGGAACCCCTTTCCAGGAATTCCTTACCCATTGTCACTAAGAGACAGCATTTATCACCAAGAGATTTCATTTGACTTCTTCACTTAGTTGTTCCCTACAATCTTCATCAGTTTCTGCCTCCCCTTCTTGAACAAAAGTGCTGTGGGGACAGAGACTGTCTGCATGTCACTGACTCTTGTATTCCTAGTGCCTGGGAGCGTGCTCCCCAAGTGGACAGCGTTCACAACTCTATTTTCAATGAATTAGTAATTAAAGTTCTAAGACTAGGTTAGGTGTGCGATTCATCAAGCCTATTGTTTTATAGTTGTGCAGGATCTAATCAGTGGTAATTTTATGCCCGGTGGGCAGGAAATTTATTGAAATTCTTTTAATTTCGGATGACTCTAGAATATGTCAGAAACTCAAGTGTTATTGTAAAATAAATTGCTTATAGATTACTATAGGAAAGGCCTTATTTCCTTTTAGTATTTTAAATTTTTAGTTAATGGGCTATGACATCTTTAATATTAATATTGGCATTCCATGGCATAATTAAGGGAAAACCTTGTTAAGGTAATCACTAAGAAATAAATCTATACATTACTTATAGTTCCTGAAATTTTGTTTAAACATTTGCATGGATATGAGTTATTTATTGTCTAGCATTTGCATTTTTAAAATGGGCATATGGCTAATTAATTGTCGTGAGGGTCCAGGTTTTTTTCTATCAGAGTTATAATACAATTTATGTATTTGGCTTACCAATGTTGTCTGCATCTCCTTGCCCTTTCTCAGAAACCAGACTGTGCTGCCTAGGCTTTAGGACTGTCCACTGTTACTCATATAGCCTGCAGGGTGAATAATTAATTAATGTGCTTGATTTGTCTTCAGAAGTTCACCAAGAAAGTTGAACTCAGCTTAGTACAACATGTCATAACTGCTTAAACAAAACAATTGAGTGGACCACACCAAGCAAAAGTGAACTTTTTTTTAAGACAGAGTCACCCCTGGTAGAGAGCTGTGGTGTCTTCATAGCTCACAGCAACCTCAAACTCTTGGGCTCAAGAGATCCTCTTATCTTAGCCTCCCAAGTAGGTGGGACTACAGGCGCCCACCACAATGTCCAGCTAGTATTTCTATTTTCAGTAGAGATGGGGGTCTCCATTTTGCTCCAGCAGGTCTTCAACTCCTGAGCTCAGGAAATTCATCCTCCTCGGTCTCCCAGAGTGCTAGGATTACAGGTGTGAGCCACTGTGCCCAGCTGCAAATGTGAACCTTTTAAGAATTCATGAGACTTCACCACAGTTTCTGGAACCCTGAGTTACCACGATGGAGTAACAGGTCTTTATATTAAAGTTTTACTAAAATCTGACAAAGATAGGAATGATTCTAAAGTAAAACCTTTGAAGATGATGCAAACAGAGGCCAAGACAACTGAGAGCCTGGGTAATATCATTAACTATGAAAGACCACAGCAGTGGTTAATCTGGTCAATATTACATTTTGTCTTTTCAATTCATTACTACAGCCTCCAAAAGGAAAAAGAAAATGACCCATCAAAACTGTAATTCCTACTGTAGTCTCTGAAGGACCGCGCCTCCTCGTGGCTGTGCTCTTTGGGCTGTTCTTCACTGTTGCTGGGCGGCAGCTCACATCTCCCGTCCGTGGGGGTGGAAGGCACTGCAGTAGCCAGTCTGTCATATTGTGGAATATTGAAAAGGTCACATCCATGCAGACTTGCTCTTGATTTATTGAATATGAAGCATTAAAATGTTGAACGCCAGACACTCAGGAAACTCCACAACACAGATGTGTGTTCTTAAAAAATGCGAGTTCAGTGGGGTCCTGTGGGCCTGAGATCCTGCTTCAAAGTGAGAGCCATAGTCTCTGCTCCCCACTGAAGGAAGTTCCTGGGCGCGGGCGGCTGCTGCAGCCAGACTGGCAAGGTCAGCCTTAGTGCTAACACTTCAAAGAGAGGGCGCTGCTGCTCATCTTAGAGATGGACTGAGCACTGGACAGAGATGGACTGAGCACTGGACAGCATTTCTTGGTTACTTATATTTCTGAGCAGGACAGGAGCCCTTCCCCCATGCAGTTACCCCATCTACAACCAGGCGCAGAGAAGCCTGCACATGCTTCTTACTCACAGGATTATATTTTAGATTAGTGCTACCGGAAGCCAAGTGGCATTATTTTTGAGTGCTTTAGGGAAACAAACCAACAGAAAAGAAAATGACTTCACTTCTGATTACAGACTGAATTGTGTTCCCCTACAACAGTGGTTCTCAACCTGTGGGTTGCAACCCACAGAAACCGTGTTAAAGGGCCGTGGCATTAGGAAGGTTGAAAACTACTGCCCAAAAAGATATGTGAAGCATGGACCCCTGAAGCCTGTGATGGGACTTTATTTGGCAATGGTCTTCACAGCTATAATCAGGTTGAGATGCTGTGGTGCTGGATTAGGGTTGGGCCAAAATTCAGTCTGACGAGTGTCTTTCTGAGAAGACAGGAGACGCAGAGATACAGAGAGAACTGTCACATGCACAAGGCAGAGATTGAAGTGAGGTGTCTACCAACCAAGGCCCCTGGCAGCCACTAGAAGCCAGGAGACAGGCAGGGGACAAATTCAGCTCACAACCTCCAAAAGGAAGCAGCTCCACCACGACCTGGAGTCTGGACTTTGGGCCTCCAGAACTGTGAGAGCAAGTGTACAGCTCTGTTGTCTTCAGCCACCCTGCTGATGGCAGCCCCAGGAAACTCATCCCGCCCTTATTTTGTTCTCCCCGTGCTCCTTGAAGACCTGGTTTGAACATGCCTGCAAGGGGCAGATAGAAGTGGTGGCTTGGGAATAGGAATGAACAACAGGAGGAGCGTGGGGCACACACCGAATAGAGCACCTGGAAGGCCACTTGCTGGAAATTGACCTCCTGTGTTTGCTTCCCAACACTCAGGGCTTTAAAACATAAAGAAGATGGTGGAAGGTCAAAATTATGAGGTACCCCAGCCATGTGGTGTCTTGTATCTCTTGGAGATTCAGTCATCTCTAGCTGGTGTTCATATGACACTCAATCCCAGATCTTGAGCAAGAGTATCTTGAAACTTGAGAGATTCCTATTTCTCATACCTGTCTCAATAAATGGCAGTGTGCTCAGGCCACGAGCCAGTGCTGCAGGTGAGTGGCCTGGCCAGCAGGCTGGCACCTGGCACAGTCACCTACATAGCAGAATGGGTCTAATGGCAGTCCTCAATCAGAGGGGTGTTGCCAGCGTTACACGAGTCAATACATGGAGGCTCCTCAAACTGTGGTTAGCACCAGTGCCAGTCCCACAGTTAGCTGCTGTTCTGATACTGCAGATACAGAAGCATGGCCAGCCCTTCACTTGCTCTGGGAGCTGGGGAGCTTTGCTGTCGGAGTGGAATAACTAATTTTACAGGGAGGTTACTTACATATTGGACAGAGAACCTCAGAGAACAATCCTTAATAAATCTTGCTTCTATTGCAATGAAAATAGGAAGTTCATGACCCCAGCATTAATAAAAGTTTCATAGTGAAATCCAAGGAAGAGTCATCTTAGAAGTGGTGGTCTGAGCCCTGGCACTGATCTGCTGGGAGCGGCACCACCCAAGGTTGACTCAGTGTTCAAAGTGGCTGGAGAGAGTGGAGTAGACCCAGAACTGCAAGGGCAGTAGGCAGAGAGGGTTACATGAAGGTGTGTGTCCTAGACCATTCCTGCTGCTATAACAGAATGGCCATAAACTCCATACCTTATAGACAGAGCATTTATTTCTCATGATTCTGGAAGCTGAGAAGTGTGAGATCAAGATACCAGCAGATTCGGTGTCTGATGAGGGCCCCTTTCCTGGATCCTAGGCGGTGTCATTTCACTATAACTTCCCATGGGGGAAGGGCAGATGGGTTCTCTGGGGACTCCACTCATGACCAAGTTGCCGCTGCCACCCCCTCCCATCCACCTCCACCCAAGCTCACCTCTTAACCCCACCGCCATAGAGATTAGGTTTGAACATGGATTCTGGAGGGACCCAACATCCAGACTCTGTGAGAGGGGCCCTAGTCACGGAGACCCCTGGAGAGAGAATAGTGGTGAGGCAGCCAGGTGATCTGCAGTTAGAAGTCACTGTTGCCACAAAATGTTTGTCAAAATTCCTGCTTAGGCTGAATGAGCTCTAATTAAAATGCTACCAGCTTGTTAATTAATTAATATCGATCACAGTCTACCACATGCCAAGTATTTGTGAGAATAATGCATGTTTTCCTTATAGTAAAGACTATCATAAAAGAAACTATTCCAGTCGCTGTTAACGGTAGGTCCAAACCTACCTGTATTGTTGGAACCTACCCATGTGCCTTACAGAAGTAATAATGGAGCTTAATCTTTTAGAGAACACTTTGTTCATGTCAGCCTGCCTCCCTCCAGTCAGCATGGTTATCAGCATTGTAACACACCCTCACGTGAAGACATGATGGCCATAGGATTGATTATCAGCATTGCAGCATGCCCTCACATGAAGACAGGATGGCCGTAGGATTATCAGCATTGCAGCATGCCCTCACATGAAGACATGATGGCCGTAGGATTATCAGCATTGCAGCATGCCCTCACATGAAGACAGGATGGCCGTAGGATTATCAGGATTGCAGCATGCCCTCACATGAAGACAGGATGGCCGTAGGATTATCAGCATTGCAGCATGCCCTCACATGAAGACAGGATGGCCGTAGGATTATCAGCATTGTATCATGCCCTCACGTGAAAACGTGAAGACTGTAGGATCGACAGATCAGTGTTTTCCATATTAATAGCTATGCTTTGTTCATTGCTGTTTACATTTTTAATAAGTAGTCAATACTGCGTTATATTTAAAAGCATGTGATAGTGGTGTTTTTATCCTCATAATGAAAGCTGTCACCAGTATCATGGGATTCTAGTTTTGGGCAATGAGATTCAAAATGCCAGTTGTACAGAAGTTTCTCTCTCTTTTTTTTTTTTTTTTTCATTAAAGGGTGCTAGCCTTATATTACACAGATATCATGTGTGACTCTTAAGTCGGGGCTTTGGTGTAAGGTGTAAGGCTTTGGCGAATGGGGTAAGGTTAGTTTTTATCTCACACCAACACCCCCATCCTGTCCCCTCCTTGGTTTCTCACACCCTTGATATGGCTTTGCGCCCACATTTGCCCATCTATTAGCTGCCACTTAACAGTGAGAACATACCATGTTTGACTTTCCATTCCCAAGATACTTTACTTAGAAGAAAAGTCTCTACTTCCCTCCACATTACTGCAAACCTGATTTCTTTAAAACAAAGGGAGTTATTTCTGGGATAAAAGTCTTGATAGAAAGATAAAATCATATTGTTACATTTTAGTAGGTGTCAGCACATAATACCAAAGATTTATTCGCGGCTGAATGAGCAGAATTTATAGCCATGAAATGCATGAACCACTTAAGCTAATGAATTAGGTCAGAATAAATTAAGAAAACATGCATCAAATTCTAGAGAATTCCATAAATAACTTGTATTACACTAATCCATTCATTAATGTAGGAAATAGTAGGTCCCTGTAACATTTATTAGAAAAGGCTAATGCTAATACTTAACACTCTTTGATTGCCTGAAATGTTACATAAATAAACCTTCTGGTTCTTCCTCTCTCTCTCTCTTTGGCTTTCTATTCTTATTGCTGCAACAAGAATTACCTGTAATTTTACTACCTGGATTTAACACACTGTTAACATTTTTGTGTCTAATATATTGTCTTTTTGCCTTCTAAAATACAATTTAAAACATAACATTCATTTAGTCATCTATTTAGTCGACACATAGTTACTGGTCACCTAGTGTATACCAGGGACTGGGCTCTTGACCTCGAGAGCTTAGAGTAGGTTATGAGTGGAGCCACCTCATAAACCCTCTACTTACTAACAAGATGTTCTGCTGGTCCAAGGAGAAAGCACAGGAGGAAGAGTGACATATGGGAGGCAAGAGGAGAGGGGAGGGGTTGGTACTGGCCACACAAACATGGCTAGGGGACATGGGCCCAGTCACTGAGGCCAGAGTGCAGCTGCATATCAGCAAAGGACCAGTAGAAGGCTGGGCTACAGTGCAAAGGACCTGTGGCCATACAAAGGACAGTGGCAGTCACCTCATAGGGGCGGGGCATCCAGCCTTCTGACGTGCTGACCACCTCCTGCTAAGAGTGTCTGCATGGCAGAGTGAGTTTAGCTTGTTCAAGCTGAAGCACAGAGCTCAGGCAGGCAGACTAAGGGACCTGTGAGGCCTGGCTTTCAGGGCTGTGTCTCTGTGGTCATGCTCATCAAAATGAGACAGATATTTCAGGACACATGAAGCAGACACTGGCCATAGGGGCTGATTCATTGTCTTCTTTATTCCCGTACATTGTAGCTCGGAATAAATCCCTTCTTTCTCATGGCGCTTGTGAGTCTTCATTACTTGCAGGGTCAGCTCCCTGAGCCTGGTGCAGTCCACCTTGGGGGCTGATGGTGCGGGGGTTGGGAGGGGAGATTGCCAAGTCTCTGTAGCTGAGCCTGTCCTGCTAAACTCTCAGACCATTTCCGGGTATGCTGGGGAGGTCTGAGTCCTCCTATCTGCTTTCTGTGGGGACAGAAACTACGGACCTGTACTATCATCTGGTCAAATGGCCGTACATCACTCAGGACAGTGAGGGGCAGAATATTTTTTTTCCTTTTCTTTAATAAAATATGAGAAATCTTAAGCAAATATAATTTCTGGGAAAGTCAGATATTTCAAAGTAAACCTGATAGTTTTACCTATAGTTTTTATTTGTTGCCATGGCTCAGATCTTTTCAGTATCTTACTTAAAACCCCTAAACTGTAGGTAGACACACTCTGTTGTTCCCCAGGGATTGGGGGAGCACTACATGTGAGTGTTGGAGAAACCAAAAACTCCGTAGAGGTTTATCTGAGTGTGTCCTAAAATAGGTACTCTTATGTACTCTTTATGTTAGTGAAGGAACAGAATAAAAGAGGCCAATGGGGCTGCCTAAGTGTGTGGGGGGAGGAAGCCCCTGGCTGAGATAGAATCAGGCAATACCCTGTTCTCAGGGGCACGCGCTGCCCCCAGGAGCCCAAGCTAGGAGGCAGGAATAGAATCTGCCAGGCATGGGTGTGGGCTGGAGAGGATGGATGCCTAGCCAGGACAGCAAGTTGAGGGACCCTCACAATGCTCTCTTGGTGGTGATGGTGCCTTAGGGCTGCAGGTGGGTGAAGGGAAGGTCAAAGTCACCCCTTCAGCTCAGTCAGTTTTCCCATGATAGATGTTCACATCTGACTCTGTTTGAAGAAGAGGCCTCCACACATTTTCTTTCTTTTCAACTGTAGTTGTTGAATTTAAACACCATTACTGGAAGTTAAAATCACCACCATGACCTAAAACGTTTAACACTAATGGGTTAGTGGGGCCAAATTCCAGAAGACCTTGTGATATAGAATGGACAAGGTCGGGTGACACTGACAGTTGGGAACCTGCAGAGGAGTGAAAGACAAGTGTCAACGGCAGTAGTGAGACATCTTACAGGACTATCAGGTCTGATTTGGGTGGGGAATTATCTCAATTGTCCATGTGGGAATGCCAGTTATGAAATAGCCTTGACAACACGAGGAAATCAACAGGTAGATCTTTGCTCTTGAAGAGCCTCAGCTGCTGAGTCTGTTTGATGGAGACATTCAGCTCTTCCCTGTGGGTTGGCTCCATTACCTGTGCTGTCCACACACGGGGAGTGACCTTTTTAGGCTTTTCAGCAGAGAACTGATGTGAGCCACATCGCGGACTTAGCCACACCTGCTGAAATATGAAATTCAGCATTGAAATATTCTCGTTTAGCAAATATGTAAAAATTTGGTTTCTTTGCCAGCATAATTTAACTTAAACCCTTTTTGAACTTACGGGTTTTGAAGTTGGTTGTTATTTTTTTAAAAATTAGCTAAAACAAATTTCCACCAGTTCTTTTATTGGTTAGTTTTGTTTTAAATTAGTTTTTTTGTCATAAAACCCAACTTGAACATTTTCTCAGAATTTGGAAAATATCCAGCTGCCAATTTAAAACAAGCTGGTTTGCATAGACTTTGAGGTACACAAATTTGTCGCGAATGACTTTGTTTTCATCAAAAGCCAGTCACACTTTGATATTCTACTGTAGGATTTTTTTCTTATCTGGCTTTAGTATTAGGCTGTATCTTAAAAGATACCAATTCTAGGAAATTTTCATGACTATAAATAAAATGGCTATTACTTGAACAGATATGCTATACTCAGGCAACAGTCTGGCCACTAAGAAAGCCTGGCTCTGGCAGTTGGAACAAGTCAAACGTTCTTGACTTTAAAGGCCACTTCTGTGTCTCTTTGCCCTAACAGTTAGACCCTCTATTTCTTTTCTTTTTCTTGTTTGCACCTGAGAAGTGTAAACCATGGGAAGCAGCCGTGTCTCTGGCTTTTCACTGAAAAGCACATGTATGCCAGAGTTCCTGATAGAGACCTCACAACTGGGCATCTGGGGTTGCTTCGCAGAACCCAGCCTGTCAGGCACCTGGGTCACTTCAGCAGCTCCACAAGCACCTGCCTCCTCCTGCCCTGGAGAAGCCCTCCTTCCAGACATGACACCCCAGACACAGGACTGGAATTTATAACTAGGAGTAGTTCAGAGACAAGACTGGGTGGAAGGGGCCCCACTGAGAGGCTGCCTGGGGCTACATTCCCTTCCACGTAAGATTGATCTGGGAGCCACCTTGAGGCAGAGGGTGCTGAACGACTTCGCTGGAGGGCTTCTCTCGCCCAAGCCGCTCCCCACACCCCCAGGCAGGGCCCAAGCTTTTCTGCATGGCTGCTTCTCAAGGTCCACGACTTCCCCTGTCACCACAGGGCTGGCCTTCGGGAGCTTCAAGTCTCCCAGGAAAGGGAAGGGTAGGGAACGAATGGAGGGAGAAGGGGTTTGACTTAGGCTAAATGTTGTGGAACATCATTATTTAAAACCATCCATAAAATGAAGTCCTTTACATTTTCATGAAAAGCTTAAGTTTTTAAATGCATTACCCCAACAGTAAGATAAGGTGTAATATTTCTGGCCGACTCGTTTGAAGACTGAATTTGCCTGACCTGAAATCTTGACGGTAAAACCTGATGTGAGCTGGAGAGAAGCTATTTATACACTTGATTTATCCTGCCAGATATGAATATTCATACATTTCACTGCAGATACGGTACTGTGTTTCATTAGACCCTGCTGTGGGTATTATATAACATATGGTACATATTGTGTATTGCTCCCTAAAAATCTGAAAACTCTGAAACTTAGGATGCCCAATCTGGGCTATGAACCTGCATTCACGTTCCCATTTTACAGAGGAGGAATCAAAGGCACACAGTGGTTGGAGGGAATCAAAGTCTGGCAGTGGAGCCAGACGTCTGGTGGCAGCTGCAGTTGCACCCTGTTGTTATTGTGGAGCACTCACTGACTGGGGGTCCCCACACATTCAAGGCAAATAAGTGAATGAATATACCACCACCACCCCTGGTGACAGCACAGGTTACCTTCCTCACTGTGGAAACTACCAGAATGAACTAGAGTTGGCCAAGGAGTGCTCTCCTACTACTCAATGGATGAGGTGACAATCTGCTCTCAGGGAGAAGGGGAGCTCCATCAGGTTCATTGCAAAGCAACACATTTCTCGTAGAACTTTTCTACCAGCATTTTACTACTCCCATCTCTTTTCGTTCACTAAAGGATGTATTTTTTTACCATTTTCAACTTTCCCAGCATGCAGGTCTTTCATTATGCCTTCATACAGAAATATAATGCTTATTTCTAAGAAAACCATTTACTTGTTTACTCAATACTCCGTCAGACACTGTTCAAGATGTTCAGGATGTGGCTGTCCACAAGGCAGCATCACTGCCCTTACAGAACCTGCATGTTGGTGGTAAGAATGGCCAAGAAGTTAACAAAGAAATAAATACCCTTCCACCTAGAAAAACACGGCATGCTCATGGTTTGGCAGAATCAGCATTGTTAACATATCTATTCTACCCAAAGTGACTTAAGCATTCAATGAAATCCCCATCAAAACACCAACATCATATTTTGCAAATCTAGAAAAAATGATTCTATACTTCATCTGGAACCAGAAAAAGAGCCCAGATAGCCAAATCGACCTTAAGCAAAAGGAACAAATTTGAAGGCATCTCTTTACCAGACTTTATACTACAAGACTGTAGTAACCAAGATAGCATAGTAGTGGCACAAAAGGAAAGACAGACCAGTGGATCAGAGCACAGAACCCAAAATACACTTATCCACACATTGCCATCGAGTTCTGAAAAAGCAGACAGCAATGTACACCGGGGAAAAGAATCCCTTTTCTTTCTTTTCTTTTTTTTTTTTTTTTGTAGAGACAGAGTCTCACTTTATGGCCCTCAGTAGAGTGCCGTGGCCTCACACAGCAGAAAACTCTAGGCAACATGAAGAACCAGACCAGAACAACCCGCCAAGGGACCATAAGGTAGCTACTGCAGAGGATTCCACCTATAAAGAAATGTTAGGAATGACAGAAAGGGAATTTAGAATACACATGTTGAAAACAATGAAAGAAATGATGGAAACAATGAAGGAAATTGCTAATAAAGTGGAAAATAACCAAAAGGAAATTCAAAAACAGAATCAAATAAGAGATGAACGATATGAAGAATATAAAAAGGATATAGCAGAGCTGAAGGAACTGAAACAGTCAATTAGGGAACTTAAAGATGCAATGGAAAGTATCAGCAACAGGTTAGACCATGCAGAAGAAAGAATTTCAGAGATAGAAGACAAAGTTTTTGAGATAACTCACATAGTAAAAGAGGCAGAAAAGAAGAGAGAGAAAGCAGAACGTTCACTGTCAGAATTATGGGACTTTATGAAGCGTTCCAACATACGAGTTATAGGAATTCCAGAAGGGGAAGAAGAATGCCCCAGAGGAATGGAAGCCATACTAGAGAATATTATAAAAGAAAATTTCCCAAATATCACCAAAGATTCTGACACACTGCTTTCAGAGGGATATCGGACCCCAGGTTGCCTCAACTCTAACTGAGCTTCTCCAAGACACATTGTGATGAACCTGTCCAAAGTCAAGACAAAAGAAAACATTCTGCAAGCTGCCAGGAGTAAGCGCCAGTTGACCTACAGGGGCAAATCCATCAGAGTGACCGCAGACTTCTCTAATGAAACTTTCCAAGCAAGAAGACAATGGTCATCTACCTTTAATATACTTAAACAGAACAATTTCCAGCCCAGAATTCTGTACCCTGCTAAGCTAAGCTTCAAAATTGACGGAGAAATCAAATCATTTACGGATATACAAACATAGAGGAAATTCGCCACAACAAGACCAGCTCTACAGAAAATACTTCAACCTGTTCTGCACACTGACCACCACAATGGATCAGCAGCAAAGTAAGAACTCAGAAATCAAAGGACAGAACCTAACCTCCACACTGATGCAAAAGATAAAACTAAGCAATGGACTCTCACCAAATAAGACGAATAGAATACTACCACACTTATCAATTATCTCAATAAATGTTAATGGCTTGAATTCCCCACTGAAGAGACATAGATTGGTTGACTGGATTAAAAAACACAAGCCATCCATGTGCTGTCTGCAAGAAACACACCTGCCTTCAAAAGACAAATTAAAGCTCTGAGTCAAGGGTTGGAAGACGATTTTTCAGGCAAATGGAATTCAGAAGAAAAGAGGAGTTGCAATCTTATTTTCAGATACATGTGGATTTAAAGGAACTAATGTCAAAAAAGACAAAGATGGTCACTTTATATTGGTCAAGGGAAAAATACAACAAGAAGACATTTCAATTCTAAATATTTATGCACCCAATTTAAATGCTCCCAGATTCTACAGACCTTACTCAGTCTGAGCAATATGATATCTGATAATACCATAATAACAGGGAACCTTAACACTCCTCTTACAGAGCTGGACAGATCCTCTAAACAGAAATTAAACAAGGATATAAGAGATTTAAATGAGACCCTAGAACAACTGTGCTTGATAGACGCATATAGAACACTCCATCCCAAAGATAAAGAATATACATTCTTCTCATCACCCCATGGAACATTCTCCAAAATTGATCATATCCTGGGACACAAAACAAATATCAATAGAATCAAAAGAATTGAAATTTTACCTTGTATCATCTCAGACCATAAGGCACTAAAGGTGGAACTCAACTCTAACAAAAATGCTCGACCCTACCCAAAGGCATGGAAATTAAACAATCTTCTGTTGAATAACAGATGGGTACAGGAAGAAATAAAACAGGAAATCATTAACTTCCTTGAGCATAACAACAATGAAGACACAAGCTACCAAAACCTGTGGGATACTGCAAAAGCAGTTTTGAGAGGAAAATTCATCACTTTAGATGCTTACATTCGAGAAACAGAAAGAGAGCACATCAACAATCTCACAAGAGATCTTATGGAATTGGAAAAAGAAGAACAATCTAAGCCTAAACTCAGTAGAAGAAAAGAAATATCCAAAATCAAATCAGAGATCAATGAAATTGAAAACAAAAGAATCATTCAGAAAATTAATGAAACAAGGAGTTGGTTTTTTGAAAAAATAAATAAAATAGATAAACCATTGGCCAGACTAACGAGGAATAGAAAAGTAAAATCTCTAGTAACCTCAATCAGAAATGATAAAGGGGAAATAACAACTGATCCCACAGAGATACAAGAGATCATCTCTGAATACTACCAGAAACTCTATGCCCAGAAATTTGACAATGTGAAAGAAATGGATCAATATTTGGAATCACACCCTCTCCCTAGACTCAGCCAGGAAGAAATAGAGCTCCTGAACAGACCAATTTCAAGCACTGAGATCAAAGAAACAATAAAAAAATCTTCCAACCAAAAAATGCCCTGGTCCAGATGGCTTCACTCCAGAATTCTATCAAACCTTCAAGGAAGAGCTTATTCCTGTACTGTAGAAATTATTCCAAAAAATTGAGGAAGAAGGAATCTTCCCCAACACATTCTATGAAGCAAACATCACCCTGATACCAAAACCAGGAAAAGACCCAAACAAAAAGGAGAATTTCAGACCAATCTCACTCATGAATGTAGATGCAAAAATTCTCAACAAAATCCTAGCCAATAGATTACAGCTTATTATCAAAAAAGTCATTCATCATGATCAAGTAGGCTTCATCCCAGGGATGCAAGGCTGGTTTAACATACTCAAGTCCATAAATGTTATCCACCATATTAACAGAGGCAAAAATAAAGACCACATGATCCTCTCAATAGATGCAGAAAAAGCATTTGATAAAATCCAGCATCCTTTTCTAATTAGAACACTCAAGAGTATAGGCATAGGTGGCACATTTCTAAAACTGATTGAAGCTATCTATGACAAACCCACAGCCAATATTTTACTGAATGGAGTAAAACTGAAAGCTTTTCCTCTAGAACTGGAACCAGACAAGGTTGTCCTCTGTCACCTTTACTATTCAACGTAGTGCTGGAAGTTCTAGCCAATACAATTAGGCAAGACAAGGAAATAAAGGGAATCCAAATGGGAGCAGAGGAGGTCAAACTCTCCCTCTTTGCTGACGACATGATCTTATACTTAGAGAACCCCAAACACTCAACCACAAGACTCCTAGAAGTCATCAAAAAATACAGTAATGTTTCAGGATATAAAATCAATGTCCACAAGTCAGTAGCTTTTGTATACACCAATAACAGTCAAGATGAGAAGCTAATTAAGGACACAACTCCCTTCACCATAGTCTCAAAGAAAATGAAATACCTAGGAATATACCTAACGAAGGAGGTGAAGGACCTCTATAAAGAAAACTATGAAATCTTCAGAAAGGAAATAGCAGAGGATATTAACAAATGGAAGAACATACCATGCTCATGGATGGGAAGAATCAACATTGTTAAAATGTCTATACTTCCCAAAGCAATCTACCTATTCAATGCCATTCCTATCAAAATACCAACATCGTACTTTCAAGATTTGGGAAAAATGATTCTGCGTTTTGTATGGAACCGGAAAAAACCCCGTATAGCTAAGGCAGTTCTTAGTAACAAAAATAAAGCTGGGGGCATCAGCATACCAGATTTTAGTCTGTACTACAAAGCCATAGTGCTCAAGACAGCATGGTACTGGCACAAAAACAGAGACATAGACACTTGGAATCGAATTGAAAACCAAGAAATGAAACTAACATTTTACAACCACCTAATCTTTGATAAACCAAACAAGAACATACCTTGGGGGAAAGACTCCCTATTCAATAAATGGTGTTGGGAGAACTGGATGTCTACATGTAAAAGACTGAAACTGGACCCACACCTTTCCCCACTCACAAAAATTGATTCAAGATGGATAAAGGACTTAAATTTAAGGCATGAAACAATCAAAATCCTCAAAGAAAGCATAGGAAAAACACTGGAAGATATTGGCCTGGGGAAAGACTTCATGAAGAAGACTGCCATGGCAATTGCAACAACAACAAAAATAAACAAATGGGACTTCATTAAACTGAAAAGCTTCTGTACAGCTAAGGAGACAATAACCAAAGCAAAGAGACAACCTACACAATGGGAAAGGATATTTGCATATTTTCAATCAGACAAAAGCTTGATAACTAGGATCTATAGAGAACTCACGTTAATCCACATGAAAAAAGCCAACAATCCCTTATATCAATGGGCAAGAGACATGAATAGAACTTTTTCTAAAGATGACAGACGAATGGCTAACAAACACATGAAAAAATGTTCATCATCTCTATATATTAGAGAAATGCAAATCAAAACAACCCTGAGATATCATCTAACCCCAGTGAGAATGGCCCACATCACAAAATCTCAAAACTGCAGATGCTGGCGTGGATGTGGAGAGAAGGGAACACTTTTACACTGCTGGTGGGACTGCAAACTAGTACAACCTTTCTGGAAGGAAGTATGGAGAAACCTCAAAGCACTCAAGCTAGACCTCCCATTGGATCCTGCAATCCCATTACTGGGCATCTACCCAGAAGGAAAAAAATCCTTTTATCATAGGGACACTTGTACTAGACTGTTTATTGTAGCTCAATTTACAATCGCCAAAATGTGGAATCAGCCTAAATGCCCACCAACCCAGGAATGGATTAACAAGCTGTGGTATATGTATACCATGGAATTCTATTCAGACATTAAAAAAAAATGGAGACTTTACATCCTTCGTATTAACCTGGATAGACGTGGAAAACATTATTCTTAGTAAAGCATCACAAGAATGGAGAAGCATGAATCCTATGTACTCAATCTTGATGTGAGGACAATTAATGACAATTAAGGTTATGGGGGGGGGAGCAGAAAGAGGGATGGAGGGAGGGGGGTGGGGCCTTAGTGCGTGTCACACTTTATGGGGGCAAGACATGATTGCAAGAGGGACTTTACCTAACAATTGCAATCAGTGTAACCTGGCTTATTGTACCCTCAATGAATCCCCAACAATAAAAAAAAAAAAAAAAAAAATGGAGACTTTACATCCTTCATATTAACCTGGATGGATGTGGAAGACATTATTCTTAGTAAAGCATCACAAGAATGGAGAAGCATGAATCCTATGTACTCAATTTTGATATGAAGACAATTAATGACAATTATGGTTATGGGGGGGGAAGCAGAAAGAGGGAAGGAGGGAGGGGGGTGGGGCCTTGGTGTGTGTCACACTTTATGGGGGCAAGACATGATTGCAAGAGGGACTTTACCTAACAATTGCAATCAGTGTAACCTGGCTTATTGTACCCTCAATGAATCCCCAACAATAAAAAAAAAAAAAGAAAGAAAATGGAAACACGGTCCATATCTCTCACAATTCACCAAAATTAATTTAAGATGGATAACAGGTTTAAATCTAAGACATTTAACCATAAAATTTCTAGAAGAAAATGTTGGAAAAACTCTTCTAGATATCAGCATGGCAAAGAATTTATGAAGAAAACCCCAAAGGCAATCATAACAACAACAAAAATAAGGCCTATCGTCCTTTGAAACATTTCTGTTCCTATATTTTGCCCATGTTTTAATGGGGTTGCTTGATTTTTTTTTTTTTTAATTGCTGATTGGCTTGGGTTCTTTGTAGATTCTGGTTATTAGACCTTTATTGGATATATAACATGTAAATATTCTCTCCCATTCTACAGGCTTTTTGCTCTGTTAATTTTCTTGGCTGTATGGAGCCTTTAATTTAATCCAGTTCCATTTGTTTATTTTTGTTGTTGTTCTTGTCCCCAGACACCATTCCCCTTACCAGGGCCCTTCCCCAGTAAGAGTGCTGTCCTGTCACCCTCATTCCCACCACTGTTCTGCAGCCTTGGCTGCCAACTGGCCTTTCAGAAAGCACCATTCTTCCATCTTGTGACAACACAGACAAATAGGACAGGCCACCACACTCTCTCTAGTCCCTCTAAACTGCTGAAATTCACAGTGAGCGTCAGCCACACTGAGCACCACACTCCCTGTCAGGGAGGTAAGAGCTGGCTCTGTGTGTAGCACTGTGTCTACACTGGCTCCATGTCAATGCCACTTAGTGTCCCAGGACACTGAGATGTGAATGTATCCAGGGCCTTCCAGCATTTATGGTACATCCCTAATGTTGAAAATTCATTATATATCAACCTATTCCCACCATAGGGGTCTAATGTTTGCCTCTTTGAGGAAACTTAATTTTTTTCATGAGTCGACCATGATGTGCGAGACACTGAAAGGAAGTGACATGCATCTGTTGATCCCACCTGTGCCTCTAGCCACAGGGCAGCTGCCATGCCTGGCACAACCTGGAGCTCTAGGCACTCACCTCTGCATCTCCTTAGTACTCAGCCTCCAATGCTGAGTCCTCCAAAATGGGTTTGGAATCTTCCAGACGGAGGGAATTAATGAATGAAAGGATAAATTGTCACACAGAATTTTTAAGGTGCAGGACCAGACCGACATAGGGATTGAAAGTGGAGCCCACTCTCGTAACTGCTGCTCCTTGCTCTCAACATTTACGTCTTTCATTTGATCCTAAAACAGTAATTTACAAGTATATTAGAATATTGTATTGCCTTCCTGGTGAGTTTCCTTAACTTCTGCTTCTTGAGGATGAAATATTTGTAAAATGTGCAGACTACTCAGAGACCTATTTCACAGGTCCCCCAGCTCCACCTCTGATGATTTTATGTGCCAATAAAGACAGCCTGTGATTTGTAAAATTTGTATCCATAGTAATTAAAAATGTGACCTTTATCCAAATCCTGTGGCAGAGGCACTTAAGAATTCCTCTGAAGCACACTCTCCAGCTGCAATTGCTGCTAGGAGCATGTGTCCACTAGTTGGCTTTTCTAAGATGGTTCTAGTTTTAAATGATTAACTTTGCTGCTATGTTGCAAGTCACTGGACTGAGCAGTGGTAATTGTTGAAGACCTGCAAAGGGAAACTCTTTTCTCTTTATTGAAAAGTGATGTGATCTTATGTAATAATTGACCGACGCTTCTAATTAACAGAGCATGGCTCGTGAATAGTGCAATTATTCTTTTGATTAAAGTGACCTCAGGAAGAAATTGCATTTATGAAAACAAATCCAGTTCCATGTACATGTGCCGTGGCAAACTCCCTTGCCTTTTGTTGGTAGAGTTTATCATTCTGAGTAAACAAAAATGAGAAAACTCTCTGATGTGGCCAAAATTTGTGTGACAACCTTTTAAAATGTGAGTAGTTTCAACAGTGTGCCCATTTTAAATTCATACTTCAAGTTGATGTAGATGGGGAACTAATTTATTTTTAATGTCAAGTCAGGCTATGTCAAGAAACAGAAAGCAGAGTCTGTATTCCCAGCCCACAAACTGGTGGCTTGTTAAGAATTTGGTTTTTTCCAAGAAAGAATAAAGAAACTATTTTGTTAAAAAAAAAAAAAAAGAATTTGGTTTTTGTAATGTTGAATGTTTTGGAATAGAGTATTGCTTCCTCGGCAAAATAATATAGGTATTTGAGGGATTAAACAATTAATCCTGAAAAGCTGGAGCCTAGGACTCTCATAGAGAGGGTCCACTCTCACATGGCCTTGTGTGCTCTTCCAAACACTCAGGTGCATTGGTGAGCCATTGGGAAATTCTAGTTTTTTTTAAAAAAAAAAAGGCCGTTAATTATATTTGCCTCTAAAGAAATAAGTATGCCTACTACTTAGAAGAGTGTCTAACAGGAGGAGAAACCAAAGAGAAAGCTTTCCCAGAAACCTCTGTGAGAAGTGGCGGCGCAAGTGTTCCTGAGCCACGAAGTCCTGTGGACAAATTGAGATGTAGACGATGTAGATGCGAGAGAGAAAGAAGGGTGAAGGTTGTTCTTAGGCACCTGTTTGGTGATTGGATGGACAGTTGTGCCCTTGACTTAGGATGAGGCAGAATTAAAATACTACAGAATCATCATAAAGTCACTTTTGGACTGAATCTGTTGTATTTGAGCGATGTCCTACTGGAAATGCCAAGTGGACCCCCAGTATATAGCGCAGTGAGTCAGTAACGGAATGTTTTTTGAGAATGTACTGGTGCCAAGTAGACTGTTCTAGGGTCGGGAACACAACCCGAGCAGGTCATGAGTCCCTGCTTTCGGTTATCTTACATTGACATTTGTGTCTTTTATTGGACCCTCCATCCACATTCTGTAATTCTCTTAGAATATCCTATCACCTTCCTGATGAGGTGGGCTGCTGAGAGAGGAGGTACACAGTAAGCATGAGAGCCAGTCAGTAGGTAACTGCAGGTGCTGGCCAAGTGCCTTAGGGAAGGAAACCTGGGGCATTGTGTTGAGAGTGACTGAGAGGCCAGGGCAGGCCTCTCTAACCCCACATCAGGTGTGGGATTCAGGTGAAAGGTCTGGACTAGAGAGACTTGCAGCCTTTACCCTTGAGGTGGTAAGGGAAGGACAGAAATGCTTGCTTAGATTGAGAACAAGGTCATGTGCTCCAGGATGTCACAAATTCCCTGGAGGTACTCTGCAGACCTCTTCCCTGGGACCCATCTGGAATAGCCCAGGGTGTCTGGGGGTTCGTGGACAGTACTCCTGTCCTGTGGGGCCAGGTAACAAAAACTTACCCGGAGTCTCTGATGCTGCCTTCTGGAGGCAGGGGCAGGGGCAGAGGAGAGAGGCCAACACGGCATCTACATATTCAGAACACTGGTCCGCAGATGTGCAAAACTGGGTTCTAGGACAGGGAAAAAAGAAATTGTGAATGGCTCCAGTGAATGGCTGCCCTGTTGGGTGAGAGGATCTCAGAAGCACTTTGAAAATGGACCGGGCCGAGGGCTGACTTCCCTTCTTCACAGCCACCCTGAGTGTTTGATCATTGACAGCACCTTTCTAAGAATAGGTCTTTATTCAAAATGTCATTTGCCCACAATTTAATATTCCGAAGTTTGAAAGTATCTGAAGTAGGAAAACAAATTCCACAGTGATCTGAGCTGCCACCATCAGCTTTTTTGAGGCAGCAGACTGCCTGACTCAGCTGCCACACTAGAAGCTGAAAGAAACAGAGTTTATTCCGGAAGCAGCCAGGCAGATGCTCGGTTTGCTCTCTGATTTATACCACACATGTAAATCAGAAGGTGTGACTGAAATATCTCAGCGTGTGATTGAGTGTGTGTGTGTGTGTGAGCCTGTGTATATGAGTGTATGTGAGCCGTGGGTATGATCAAGCCCATGTGTGTGTGAGCCTGTGTATATGAGTCCGTGTGTGTGTGTGTGTGTGTGTGTGTGTACATGTGTCTGGTGAGTTTGAACCAGAGATCAACAGTCCACATGTGCAAACTCCCTTCACTTTCTATGACAAGTCACCAGCGTCTCTCAGGAGCAGGGAACTAAATCCAGTCCAACCCAGTGTGATCATTTTCAAGCCACTTCCATTGATAATACCCAGTTGAATCAAGTACTGTGGCCATTGCTCACAACTGAAGCCTTCTCTCTCTCTCAGCTCTCCGAGGGGGCGGGCTTCCTGCAGAGGGCTTGCTTTCCTCTTCTTTTCTTCCTGGTGCGGATGATTGCAGGGCTGGCTGGGCTCAGATCTGCTCCTGTGACAATGCCTCTTGGTGGGAATAAGGTGCCAGGCCCAGGCTGACACCTCTGGCTCTAACCGTAGCTGTCCTCAGAGGCCACAGAGCACCCCCAGAGTGGGCAGGCCTCCCCATCTCTTCTGAATAAGGTCCTTTCCAGGGTACAGTAAGTGGCTACACCCCCACGGCCATCACTGGCCTTCTCCTCACCCCTGGGAGAGCGCCACACCCTGACCCAGGTGGTAGGTGGGGTGATTCTCTGCCAGGCTCACCTGTCCCTTTGTCTTCTCTACCTTCCGTAGAATACACACGTGGCGACCTCTCTCCTAAATGCACCTGATGTCTCCTGGTCTGCATCAGAAGAGGCAGATCATGCTCTGGGATTTCCTAAAATGGAGCTGTTAAAAATTTTCTATTTGCCACTTTCCAGAGTGTCACACCAGGAGGGAAACCAGGAACAGTGTCTCAATCCAAGCCCCTGGCTTCCCCTCGCCATCTTTCACCCTCCTGGTGCTGAAGGGTTACTCTTCTCCCTGGCTACTGGAGACTTAGCCGTGTCATCAGCACCCACTCCAGGAAGTGGCCTCAGCTCTCCTTTTCCTTAGAATCTTGGTAACACGTGAGTTAATATTCCTCAGAGGAGCCACATGTATACAGCATCAGCTGGCCAAGCCTCACCTGTGCAGGTAGGACTTGACCAGACTCCATGGGAAAATAATGTAATTAAGTTTACCACAAATGGCTCTTTGGATGTACCAATTTGGTATATTTTTAGTGACCTCATTTTTGTTTTTCTCCTCGTTTTTTAAACACACCTTGTTCAATAATATAAATGTTTGAGAGAATCAGGTCGCAGATGTTTATTGGAGTTCTGTGATGTGCCTGACAGTGTGGCCCCAGGTGCCCTGTGACACTCTCCTCTGCTGCACGTCAGCTGCCAGTTTGCAAACAGGACTCAGGAGTCTTCACGGTTACGCTGAAGAATACTCGGTCAGGTATGATCTCCAGTCTTCCATACCTTACCCTTCAATACACACTCCTAGCAAAAGAAAATCTTTATAAATACTACACACACACACACACACACACACACACACACACACACACAGACACACACAATATCCAGACTAAAGTAACCAGGGTGTGTGCTCCAGGAAATCGTGCAGGAGGTAGTCACAGTGCCCATATAATGTGCTTCTCTGCCCTGGGGTGGAGGGCAGACAGTGGGACATGTGAACAAGTTGTTCCACATGGCTGGAAAGAATGTTTCCATTAATGGAGTGAAGCTTCCATAGAGGAACTGCACGGAATTCATGGCATGAACCTGGGTGACACTTCCTGAGAGTATTTGGGTGTGTGGGGTGGAATGCCTAATACCCGTACTGGTGGCTGTCACTGATGGAGCGCTCATTAAGTGCCCAGCCGGGAGCAGCACCCTCAATTCGGCAAATACTTCTGCAGAATCACAGGGATCGCTCGTCTTAAAAAGTCAACACTGGTTTCTGATGAAGTAAAATATGGATATGATAGTACAGGACTGATACTTAATTGTAAACAGATTGAATGCTTAAGTTTAATGTCATTTAGGTGTTTTTAGTAGTTTGTAAAACCATGTTGAATTGGTATTAAAAGAAAATTCAGGTTTTATAACTTTAGATTATACCTTAACTCTGTGGAAGCTTTTTGTCAAGTATTTTCTAGTTTGACACCTCCTTTTAACTTTTAATAGCTGTTTTGTTATATTCTAGCATGCAGTAAGTAACTTAAAAAGTTGCATAAGCCTATAATCTTGGTGCTCTGGGAGGCCAAGGTGGCAGACCCCTTGAGTTCAGGAGTTTGAGACCAGCCTGAGTAAGAATGAGACCCCATCTCTTCTAAAAATAGAAAACTTAGCTGGGCACTGTGGCAAGCACCAGTCATCTCAGTTAGTGGGGAGGTTAAGGCAGGAGGATCATTTTAGCCCAGGAATTTGAGACTGCTGTGAGCTAGGCTGATACCAAGGCACTCTAGTCTGGGCAACAGAGTGAGACTCTGTTGCAACAAATTGAAATAAAAATAAAATGAAAAGTCACGTAAGTAGTTAAAGAGAATGCCATGTCATATTCTCCATTAGAACCTTATGTAATGTTTTACTTCTTCCTATCTATATAAAGAAGGCGTATCTTACTTTCTACATTGATATTATTTATTTTTAAATATTAATAAAAATAACTTATTGTAAATGTCATTGACTCTTATGACAAGTATATCTCATAAACCTAGACTATAACTTAACAGTATAATCATAGCACTAGAAAAACACTTAAGCAACATAAACCCCTGTGTCTGAACACAAGATAAGAGGACCTTGTTAAGTAAATACGGTAGCGTATTCTACTGGACAGACCTTCATTTATGATTGATAATTCAGTGAGTGTACCCTATCCCTTCTACCCACAAGAACTTTATGGTACCTTCTGAGACTAATTTCTGTTGCCATACCCGATTCGCATTTCCTTCTGACACTGACACATGAGTCCTGCCTGTCACCGCTCTGACTTTCTTTGATATAAATAACCCCGTGCTTAGATACATGTGTGTGACAAACACAGCATTTCCTGATGAATCTAAAGCTGCCTGGTTTTGTGCTGTGAGTGATTGAGATGCTTTGGGGCAGATGTCTACATAAATTCAAGTGCGGCCATGAAACTTCACCAGTCAGTCAGATTGTTGTGTCAAAGGAACGGGTCAGCTCCAGGTAGGATAATAAAATGGGGGATGAAAATGATTTGTAAATTGGCCGGGAAAAGTTGCAGAGCCTCATGAATCCTGTGCTTAAGACACATCAGAATGTGCGAACACATGGGAGGAACATAGTTATGCACAATATTCATGTTATACATTTATACATATCATAGAGGGGTGTGTTACCTGTGGCTTCTGTTTGTGGGTCAAAGCTCAGGGATCTTGGAAATGTGTGTGATATATACAAGAAACATCTGAAATCTCTTTGGGCAAAGAGTTCTTGCAGTGTTGAATTTGGAAATGAACTTCGACGGGGCATACCCATTTACAGAGAACTAAGAGTTTCAGTGACTGAAAAAGCTCCCCTGTGGGGGTGGTTCTCTGTGCCTCCCAGGCAGGAGTGTGGGTTAGGATTCTTATGCCTCTCACACCAGCGGGAGGAGGAGAGGTATTTGCTAAGTGGGTTATCAGATAAACCCTGAGGATATCCGAGTGGAAAGGCCCGCGTGGCTGAGGAGGAGCATTTCTCAAATTAAATCTTACATAGGAATTACCTGGCCCATCTTGGTAAAATGAGCCCCCACCCTCAGAGACTTACTGAGGAGTATAAGACAGACGTCTGGGAGACTCTGACCCTGGAGCCCTGGCCACACTTGAAGAAAGCATTTCAGAGAGTTAAAGAAATGTCGGTGCTTAGTGTTTGCTGGGACCGGGAAGAGCCCAGGTAATTAGTTGTGAGAGAGAAAAAGACATCAAAGAGGATAAAGAGCCATTGATTTACTTGTTTTGACCCTGCTAATTGGAGCCTAATTAGTACATTCCAAACACACACATTAAGTGTCTACTTACCGTGATAAATCTTAGATATATAAGTCTTAATTAAACCTAAACCTCTCTTCTTAAAGATCAGCGTTAGATTTCCCTGTGATAAAGCATCTTAATCCATTGCTTGTCGTAACTGTAACCCATTAGATGAAGCATTGATACGTTTGAAAACGTAACAAAAGTGCAGATTATGAGGGGCACGATGCAGATTTCTATATGGAAGATATAATGAAATAAATTCAGATGCTAACTGAAACACAGATTGTAGCATACCCTTGGAAATGGCAAGCCATTCTTGGAAAGAGCTTGTCTGAGGATGTTTTGGGAACTCAGGTGGGCAGGAAGGTGGGACATGCATGCTCCCCTCACTGTGTATCTAATAAACTTTCTCCAAGGCAGGCTGTCTACATTCAAGACCAGATATGTGTGCCACGCCAGGAGCCACCACAGACAGGGACTTCACAAGCTCCTAGATCTGCGGGTTATAGGACATATACCAGAACGGCTTATTGGCCGGATTAAAAGGCTAACTACAAAAAGAGGCAAAGCAGAGTGACGTGGATGTTCACAGAAGGAGCCTGTCTCTCTGTCCCTCTCTCTCTGTCTTTCTCCATCCCTGTCTCTCTTTCTCAAAATGTCACAGTTTCTCGTGGTCTGAGTTTGTGCATGTATTGGTTGTGGAGCGGGGGGGAGTAGAAAGACACAAACTGCATATAAAGCCCATAGAAATACCGCCCGAAGCCGTTCAGGCACTAAATAACTATACCTTAAATTATGACTGTCTGGAAGAGTGATACCTTGTCACAACAAAGCACTATATATTTAGTGCCTGGTATCTGAGCCTCTTAATTCTTTCTCTATACAAATTCCTAAGGACAGTTAGTAAAAAGTAAACTACACCATGGCTGAGTGGCATAAATATGTCATGCTGGTGGGCTCTGTGGGTCAGGCATTTAAGCAGGACACAGGAGATAACTTGCCTCTCTCTCCCACAATACTTGGGTTCCTGGAAAGAACTGGGATAACTTGACCTCTGGGACCTGGTATAATCTGATGGCATCACACGTGGATGATGGCTTTCTGCTGGGGCCCCAGCTGAGGCTCTGGGCTGGAACACCTGCAGTGGCCCCTCCATGTGGCTTGGGCTTCCTTGCAATTAGCTAGAGTCCCTCAAGGGAACAAGGTGGACGTGCAGGATGTGTCTATGATTTTCACCCTTAGAAGTCACAAAGCCTCACTTCCTGTTGGTTGAGGCAGTCTCAAAGTTCTACCCAGGTTCAAGGAGAGAGGACTTTGTCCCTACCACTCAGTGAAGGAGCGTCAGTGACACTGTGAGAAGAACATTAGGATGAGAAATACTGTGGCAGCCATCTTTGGAAAATACAGTTGTCACATTTTTGATTCTAACATCTTAGCCATTTAACTCATTCTCTCTGGGAGGAAGCTTTAAAAAATTTTTACTTTGGATGGTAAAAAGTCTCTCATTTACTTCTAGTATGATGTAGACCCATGAACTACATTTCAAGCTGTTCTAGCCTGGTTTACACATGCAGCTTTTAGAAATGTGCCCCAGATGCTTATTAGCTATTGGATAAAATCAGACACATGCTCTTTTTATTTTATATACACTTGTGTTGTAAACAGAGAAGTAATCAACACCATAAATCACTCAACATTTTCTTTAGGCAGAGACAGGTTCTTTCAAGTGCAAGTTAAAAAGTGATCCTGGTTCTTGGGTGGCACAGGTACAGCTAGGCCCCCAAACCAGACAAGGGGGCAGGAGAGCCACTGTGGTCACCACTCACCCTGGCACCACAAGAGAGAGTGGGGATCAGCCTTGCAAATTCACGAATCCAAATCAGCTGGGTCCCTTTTATTTTCCTCTGATTTCAAGAATTATCTTAGTCTCTTTGCATCATTTTCTCAGGTTAGTTCAGATTTCAGCACGTTGAAAACTCTAGCAATGCTTTGTAATGATGCTGTTTGATAACAATTAAACTAATAATTATAGGGAGTGCATTTAGCTACTTGCATATTCACAAATGGCTACTATAATTTTAAGAATCCCTAAAAAATTCATATGTGAAGCTAAGGTCTTACAGAAAGAGTAAAGTATAAAATTTAATTTCTGAATTAATTGCTCTATTCCTAGGAGGCAATGCCCTTGATAGTTTCATATACTTTGTATGATTTTCCAAGTTCATAGTTCTATAGCTGTGCTTCTGGCTCTAGGAAATTCTGACATTCTATGAGAAATATGTTCTAGACTGAGCTTGAATGCTTAAGTTTAGTACAAAGACTTATGCTTTTGATCTACTCCATACACCTGAAACTAAGCTTGAAATGCAAATAATAGGTTTCATGCAGTGAATTAAAAAGGCAAGCAGAAGCCATCCCTATCCAGAGAATTAGCTATGCATCACCACTAAAACAGAAAACTGGGGGAGGAGGTGATTTACTATGGCTACCCTTAATAGAGAGTATGGAATAACACTGTTTAATTATATGATGATCCACACTGGTAATTAAGAACCACAGAGCCGGCCATCTGGACGAGTACCAGAGAGTCTACAGATTATCCTTGTCCCCTGCAAACATGAGCTTAAGTGTTTGTTCTCTTCCCTGATGTGTCATTAAACTCTGATGGACACAGACTTGTGCCCCAGAACTGTTGGTCTTACACACACTGAGATAATGGGCAGAGATGATGCATATGAGCAAGCCCTCGCTGGTGGATCAAAGCTTGTCTACTACTGAGCTGTTCACTTTAAGGTTTTTATTACATTTGCACAATATAAAAATGCATTTTGTACCACTGCTGACCTGTGTGAGTTAAAAAATAAGGCAAAGCTACAATTATCTTTGGCCACTGTCCTTGAAACAAGACCATGGGGTATCTTGAGGACACCAGGTCTTCTGCTGGAGAAGCAACCCTGGTCTGTCTCCAGTTGAATAACCTTTTGTTGGCAGAGAACTAGAAGACTTTAGAATTCAGCCTTCCTACCCATCCTGACCATTATATGGGTAATAAAAGCTCAAGTAAACAGAAAGATGGAAAAGAAGTACTTATTCAATTGATTTTATTCCAGCAAATCACATTACATATATAAAATTCTTAGAAGCATAAAAATATCAAGATTTTCATTGCTCAGTTTAACTATGCTTTTTACATGCTAATTCATTTCTTAAAAAAAAAAAAAAAGGAAAGGATTAAAATTAAAACATATTTTTTCCCCCAAACGTTAAAAGCATTTCTGTGATACGATCTGCTTAACACTGAAGAAACCAGATAAAACAGAATTATAGTTCAGGATAGAAAGATTGGAACATCAGCACGCACCCTCATTCAGATGGCTAATGTGTTCTTCTCAATGATAGTTTGAGAATTCTTGTATTAGCACACCCTAAATCTGAAAACTCTTACTATTTATATTGACTAAAAAGTGTTGACTAGGAGTCTAAATACGGGCCCATATCCTGTTGTACTTTCAGACACAAGCGTCCTGTGCTGGCAGCAGGAGTCATCGTGTCCGCTCCTGTCACCTCTGCTCGCTTTGCTCTGTTTTTACACATTCATTGATTCCTCAGCCCTGATATGGGGCACTGCTGTTGCAGGAGTCAGAGCAGGGAACCATGCCCGTTAACAAGACGTTAACTGATTTCTGCTCTGCCACTGGGCCCTTCTCTCATTTCATATGTTCTACATAATGTCCAGAATATACAGCTGGAAATAATATTTAAAAGGCTCTGAGTGGAAATTTTTACAGATAAGGGCATGTGTCCCAGGGAAGTCAGGTGACTCACCTTGGCTTGCACAGCTGGTTGGGGGCAGGCACAGGACACCTATCTACAACCTGACTTTTAGCACAGTTTTCTCTGTGCCGTGTTCAGGAATGAGCACAATTTCCTTCTTACTGTCAGGGAGAAACAGATTGATATTCAATGTCTCATATTTCCACTTGATTGCCACTGGTCTTATCATAGTTCAAAGAAAATATGATTATATATTTTGTCAGAAATAAATTTGAAACTGATAAGTTGCTTACTTTCCTACAGAGGCAAAACAAACTTAATTCTGAAAAGGATTTCAGAGCAGCCATGGAACCACAAATACAAATTATAGCAGAAAGAAAGAACTAAAGGACTCTGAAGATTCCAGACTCAAGATCCTAGTCCAGTTTGAGGTTATAGCTTCCAGTTTCCAAGCTCTGACCGTGTGTATCCAATAAGGGCTGTTTGTCACTGTACCTGTGGCTTGGGAGGCTACATTATGGCACCACCCAGGTACAGTGACCCCTGTAACTACCACTCCTCCTCCCCTCCCCCCAGCACCAACACAGCTGAGATCAAACCTGCAGCTTAGTCCCCTTTCCAGAGCTGTTTTTAATGGAGATAGTAACATGATTTCATCCTTGTAATGACTTTGAAGAGGGCACAGTGTGATTCCTCTGACCATAAACACCACGGCCATGTCCTACAAAGTGATAGGTACTTCATTGTGATTTCATTGATGAGTTAAAGGAAGTTTTGATTAGGCAGCAATTCCATATGCACATACAGCTAGGACATTAACATCCATCCCATTAATTAATGAAATTAATTGAGTGGAAACTGTGACGTAGTTGGATAGGAATAAAATAAAATTAATCAAACCACTCTATAGGGTTATATACTACACAGGACTTTCATGAGAATTTTCATTCTATGAACTTTTAAGTTGAATGTTTTGAAATTATTGCTGTAAATGACTACAATGATTTTCAGGCATTCAGAAAGTTGTAATATTATCATTTATTCCAATGATTAAATTAGACTAATAATTCAAACCGACTTCACTGAACCTCCTTAAGATACCTTTGTCAAGTATGAGCAGTTGAAAAATATCTGCAGGTAAACTTATATCTATATCCAAAAACATTGCTTTCCATGTTTCGTTAACTCCCCCTTGTTTTGGCTGTCTATAGAGGAAGCTAGTCTTAAGATTATTCCCTGAGACTTCATCATCTGTAGTGTTGAATGAAGAGATGCTGAATTTTTTTCTCATCAATAAAATACAGTAATATAAATAGAACATAACCTATTTTCTTACTTCATGTGATGGTTATAAGGATAAATAATACACAAGCTTACAGCACAGACTCTAGGTCTACTTCCCCCTCTGCTCCCATCTGGCTGTATGAGGATTCTCTCTGTTGTAAGTAAAATAATCAAACTAAAGTTAGTTTCAACAAAAAAAGAGGATTATTTGAGCAGCTGAGTCTGTTAGGACAGCCTTGGTTATTGGCAGGACTGGATCCAGGTCCTCAAATGGTGACTTCCTGCTTCTCGCCCCTGCTTCTCGCCACACTGTCATCCAACATCTGCTATTGTCAAATACTCCACGGGCTTAGCCAAGTCACATGTCCCAACCAACAGCAGCCACAAAGACATCTGATTGGGTGTGCCTAGGTCAGGCACCCACACTTGGACTTGGGAGAGGGGGCGACTCCACCTGAATGATGTGGACTAAGGATTGCCGAAAAGCAGCTGAGCAGGCAGAATCCACGCGTCCATCCTTTCCCCTTAAGCCAGTCAGAATCTATCTGCATTTTCTACCCACATATAAACCTTCAAAACTACCCTGACCTAATATTCAACTATCTCACATACAACAACCACCACAAAAAGAGTAATACCTTTCAAAAGTCATGTGCATTCCTTAGCCTGAGCCAGATACAGTTTTTTGTGGACTGTCAGTTTATATCGTCAAATGCCCTAATCTTACCCCATATAAAACCTTGACTGTGCACCCAACAGACAGGTAACTTTGGGTCAAAGAATCTGGCTTCCCAAACCTAGAATACCAGTTTCCTGATGATAATAACCTTGATTAACTGGCACTCATGCATCTCTCATTGCTCACAACAAAGAAGTTAGAAGCCCTCTAAGAAATGCTATATAGTTTTCCCTTTGAGATTTTAGATGAGTGATAGAGAGGAAAGATGGTCTCTTTTCTACAGATTCTTCACAGTTGTTACAAAGCAGCCACGTATGTTTTTTACAAGTGCCTCTAGCATCTGTGAACAGTGGTCCTGTAAGAGATCTTAGACAAGCTAAAAAAAGAAAAAAATTACATGTCCACCAAATTGGCGTTAGTAGACACTCAGTCAGCGTTTCCTCCAATGTCAGGAGAAAGTATATCACGCATTACAAATAATTTCATTGATACTATAAGTAGTAGTAGTGCCCAAAATTAATGTTTATTTTTTCTTTTTGTATCTTTACTTGTTTTAGCAGAGTAAAAAGTGGGTTAGGAGAGAGATGAATGAGAATTAAGATATATAAAAATCATGATTCAGATAGTTTTGGAGATAAGACTGGTGTCCCTCTCTGTCTGAATCATTATGTAAATTTGGGAACTGAATCACCTTAGCTATCATGACTGTTTGACATCTTTAGAACACCCAAATAACGTAGGTTGCAAGGTATACTTTTTAATATTGGTTCACTGGCCTAAGTTAGATATGAAGTTAACTTTTTGAGTAAAGATGTCTGCTTAGACTATTTTATTCTTCCAAAAGTAAACACTATTGAATTTGAGTTATCTAAGCATAAAAAAATGTCTCCTAGCAGTGTATATACTGGTGAAAATATTAACCAACATCCTTTAGTTCTCTCAGATACATCCCCACTGAAGCCTGTGGTCCCTGAGCCCTCACCGGAGACCAACGGTCTCTCCAGCGTTTCTGCTCCTTCCCATTTGAGGGTTTTAACCTCAGTCAGTCGAGTTTGTTTCCAGACCTGTTTTTCCTAATTGTGCTTTATATTGAGTACCTTAACTTAATTGAAAAGCAAGTAAACCAATGAACCATCAATACAAAAAGAGTTGTTTCTACAATAAACTAAGTTGAGTGATTTGCAAGGATTTAATAAAGCAGGTTGGTTAGAAACTTACTGTTGAATTATTTGTATGTAGAATGACTATAAAACAGAAGAAAAAAATTCTAAAAATCTAAACCAATTCATCCTTCTGATTGCTTTGCTGCCATCTCTATATCCTCATTTCACTTAAAGAAATTGAAACTGGAAATTATAGAAAAACTAACATAAAAGAATGATGACTTGGCATGCCAGTAAGTGGACCTATATTAAAAAAAAAAAACCCTGCTACATAAATGCATATTTATATGTTTTAAAAATAAAATGTGTACCAGTTTCCTGATGAACCTACCAAACCCGCATCCTCGTAGGGGAGTCCCCCTGCCCGGGCTCTGCCTCTCTTCTCCCGGAGCCTCTGGATGTGGCGCTTTCCCACCGCTCTCTCCCCGCTTCCCAGCCCCTGCGCTGCCTTCTTAGAGCTCTCTTCTTCATACCTGACAACTTAGATTTCTGGAAACTCGACTAAGACTCCTTTGATCTTCCTTTTTACTTCCAGAATGAAAGATGATACTGTGTTCTCATCCACACCCGAAATTCTCTACTACATTTCACAAACATCACAGTAATTCTAAAAATAAATCAGCAGTGCAGTCGTTTTTTCTGTCACGTACCAAAGAAATGCAGTCAGCAAGACCTCCAAATATCTATGTCTAATTTACGTTCCCATTCACTCAAGTTAAAGGTATGCTTTTTATCATGGAGACTCATTTTTATTTTGATGAGTTTGTATTCTATGTTGATTACATTGATGGAAAAAACTAATGATTTGATAGATGCAAGTATTAAAACCAAAGGAAGGGACAGCTGAGTGACTTCCAGGTAGATTTCCAAATCATCTTGCAAAGGTTTTTTTGGTTTGTTTGTTTTGTTTTTTAATATTATCTATTCCATTGCACAAGATCATCTAATACAGAGTAGAGAAAAAAATCCCTTATTATTTTATGCCAGCTAGTCATTTATAATTAAATTATTTGCCAGATGATGGGTTCGACACACTTGAAGGGAAAAAAGTATGTAAATTCTTCATGCTAGCAGAAACTTCAGCATTACTGGGAACTGTTTGGTGACGATCTTGGTTCTTTAGTGAACACAGACGTCACTGCGCGGCACTGGCTGTGAGGGGCGGCAGGGAAGGTGGCACCCGGCCCGGCAGGACGGCACGTGGCGCAGGAGTTGTAAGCACCACACGGCGCTTTGCCTTGGTACGCTCCCTCTTGCTATGGCTGAGGAGGGATCCTGAAAGCAATAAGACATGTCAGATGAAGAGTCTGGCTCCTTGGAAGAGGCATTGTCCTGCAGCCTCACTTTCCAGCCTTCCTACTGACCAGTGGTTTTTGAAAGATCACTGTGCATTAACTTCCTATAAAGCTAATTTTTTTGGCATGGTACCTTGTAAACTTTATTTTCATCCTTCAGAAAAAGAAGAGTGTTTTCCCCCAATTGACCATGCTAATCAGAGAAAACTACACAATACAGAAGTTCTCTAAGCGATTTCTAGTTTGAGAACAGGGCTGGCATCCTCTGTGCCACCGACCTGGATAATTTCTCTTCACTCAGTGCATTTCCTTTCCTGAAACCCTAATGATTCTGTTGACTCAAGATTTATCAAAAATAAGTTGTCCACTGCAGGGAGAGTCCCAGTGGTTTATATTCCCCTGTTATTCTCAAGCTAAAGTGGTGACCTGTTACATGGGCCAACGTGTTTATACCCCGTATCTCTTTACCTCTCACTTCATAGCAGTTTGGACTAATCATCACTAATAATCACATCTGTTTGTGCAGCATAGCTGAGCATAAAAAACCGCTTGAACACCTGCATGTGCTCCAAGACTACCCCAGGCTGTGCATTCAAAACCACGTAAAATTTAAATGCTTCATAAAGTTTCGGAATTTTCACTTTATCTGTGTATGTTTTAGAAGTTAATGAAAAAAGCAAGTTGTTTTTTTTTTTAATCTGACAGTTTTATTTTTTATTATTTATTTAATTATTAAATCATAGCTGTGTACATTAATGCGATCATGGGGCACCATACACTGGTTTTATAGACCGTTTGACACATTTTCATCACACTGGTTAGCATAGCCTTCCTGGCATTTTCTTAGTTATTGTGTTAAGACATTTACATTCTACATTTACTAAGTTTCACATGTACCCTTGTAAGATGCACCGCAGGTGTAATCCTGCCAATAACCCTCCCTCCGCCCGTCCTCCCCCCTCCTTCCCCTCCCTCTCCTCCTTTCCCCTATTCTTAGGTATCACTGGGTTATAGCTTTCAATATGAAAGCCATAAATTCGTTTCATAGTAGGGCTGAGTACATTGGATACTTTTTCTTCCATTCTTGAGATAACTTTACTAAGAAGAATATGTTCCAGCTCCATCCATGTAAACATGAAAGAGGTAAAGTCTCCATCTTTCTTTAAGGCTACATAATATTCCATTGTATACACACACAAACATACACCCACACACTCTCACATACACAAACATACACGTACTATGTGTACACACTCACACACAAACACCAGCTGTCATCTCACCCCCAAATGAGAAACTAGTTGTTTCTTCCCAAGATGTGACTTCCCCTGATCCTCCATGAGTTAATGGTTACTTGACCACAGCATAGGCCAAAGGTGCACTAAACATGGAGACGAGGGGCCCTGGTCTCAGCTTAGGGCTTCCTGCTGTGACTTCTGAGGAGTCACTCTCCCAGCCTCTACCTGCCCCACAGAGCCAGCCGTTTAAACAAGCCACGGGGAAGGTGAATGCAGGCTGTGCTCAGGCCAGGGGTGCTGGCGCCACCCACTCTCGGGCTGTTCTTTGCCCCCTGACTGAAAGAAACTACCCTGGCCCAATAAGGGGACAGAAAAGTAAAAGCTGACAGAAAATAAGAGTCTCAGAAAGTAGGTGATGCCACCTCCGTCTCTTACTACTTTGCTGGAAACCCTGGATTGAGAGCCCCACCCAGCCATACGTGGGGTCACCCTGTTCTGACACTCCTTGCTGGGACCTCACCCAGATGTTGCCTTTACTTCAACAAGCAATTTATTCTCAAACTAGGGAAGTTGAAAAACAACATATGCAGCTCCGTGCCCGTAGCAGTGGTCCACATGCACCGAGGCTGACGGGTTTGATAGCTACAACAAAAAAAACTAGCCAGGCGGTGTGGCAGGCACCTGTAGTCCCAGCTACTCAGGAGGCTGAGGCAAGAGAATTGCTGGAGACCAGGAATTTGAGGTTGCTGTGAGCTGTGACGCTACAGCACTCTACCCCGGGTGACATAGTAAGACTCTGTCTAAAAAATAAATAAATAAATAAAATTATATATATATCTCAGGCTCGTTCTCAGTCCTTGCCTCTCCATACACCTTAATATTGGTTGTGTTTTTAATTGGGGAAAAGGAGAAATGAATCCTGTTTACTTCATCCCGAGATGAGTTCTGGCCCCTAAAGAGGTACTTTCAGGCAGATTTTTACAGGCAATAGCAAGTCTGGGAATGGAACGCAGAAAAAGCGGTACAGCTCTGTGGAAACAAGAGCAGTGAGCGTGACCCAGCGGGAACAAGGCGCTTGGCTGAGCTTTGTGGGGTTTTTTCCATGTTAGAGGGGGGTCCATGGACATTAAATTATGTAGGTATTTTCTATTTTCATTCCTTTTTCTTCTCTTTTGCCACAGGAATGAAAAATCATTGTTCTTACATTATATTGACCTTGACAGTTTAATCAGAAAAAAAATGGATTGCAGCCATCTGATGTTTCTTTAGGGTAATGAAATGGATTCCAGTTACATAACCCCCATCCCTGGATGTTACTGTGCCCTCCCAGCACCTCCGCGCCCATCTGAGTGGCGGTGAGAGGCGTGGTGTCGGCAAGGTGAAGGGAACTCAGAAGCATTTCATACGTGAATGAATAACTTCTAAAACACGGAAGACTCTCAGTAGACCCACTTCCAATTTCAGCATGATTTAGTGGTTTATAAAAGCATCTTACCTCTTCCACCAACAGAAGTTTACTTTAAGCTTCATTTCAAGCCTTTTATGAGGTCGTGCTCCATCAGCCCTTTGGAGATGTTTCATGCTGTTGCAGTGGCTGATAAATTCTGATGAGGCATTTTATGTGATGGCGCAGCACTCTTGGTAACAGGAGTTATTTTTCTGCAAAACATCGTCTAAAATCAACATGGATGGATAGGAGTACTCAGGCAGTTCAACTCAAACGCACTTATGGTTCTTGACACAGGTCCCATCATCACTTCAACTGCCCTTCCACATGGCGAACTGAACCCCTGAAACATGCGGGGAGACATAAGACTTCTATGCCGGGCGGCGCCTGTGGCTCAAGGAGTAGGGCGCCGGTCCCATATGCTGGAGGTGGCAGGTTCAAACCCAGCCCCGGCCAAAAAAAAAAAAGAAAAAGGCTTCTATGCCTGCGTTTCCAAGGAGCCTTTGGTATCACCGTCACTCACGTGGGTATTCCAAAAGAGGGCCAAGTGGCATTCTCCTTGCAAATGCTCACATCAGGGGAACATTACACGCGGCTGATACCTCCATGTGTTCACCGAGGAACACACTCCGTTCCTTTAGGATCAGGCAATGACGCATTTACTTCATTTTTGTTTTTTTTAATTAAGTCATTTGTACATAGATCATAAATACATTTATGCCATTATGGGATTTGATGTGTTGATTATTTGTACAAATTGGAGTCCTTACATCCTACTAATCAACACTGCTTTCACCTCATTTACCCAAGTACAGCATTAAGACATTTGTGTTCTACACCTGATAGATCCAACTTGTACTTGCATTGTGCTCCATAGGGTGGTCCCCCTACTAACTCTCCCTCCCTTCCCTCCCTCATCCTGGGCTATAGTTGTGTTTCATTTTTCATATGCAAGTGTGAGTGATTATAAATTGGTTTCACAGTAGTACTGAGTACATTGGATACTTTTTTTCCATTCCTGAGGTACTTTACTAAGAGGAATATTTTCCAGCTCCATCCATGTAAACATAAAGGAGGTAAAGTCTCCATTTTTTTACTGCTGCAGAGTATTCCATGGTATACATATACCACAATTTATTAATCCATTCATGGGTCAATGGGCACTTGGACTTCTTCCATGACTTGGCTATTATGAATTGAGCTGCCAATGAATAATCTGTAAAAATATCTTTATTGCCAAATGATTTTTGGTCCTTTGGATATACACCCAGAAGAGGAATTGCAGGATCAAACGGCAGGTCTGCATTTAGATCCCTGAGTGTTCTCCAAACTTCCTTCCAAAAGGAACATACAGCTTGCATTCCCACTGGCAGTGCAATGTGGAGAAAAGGAATACTTCATTTTTAAACAGAGCTCTTTGAGGACTATCAAGGCAGCATGTTACTGAGAGTTTTAGGTTATCCTTGTATATTGATCCCACCAATTCTGCCTGGCATTTCCCATTGCCCTTATCCTATTTAGGACTTGGGGCTCCCCCCTTTTCACCACATCTATGCCTCTGCAGCCATTGGCACCTTTTTCATGAACAAAAGCAACAAAATAAAAACCAAAGACAGCTTTGCATGAGACCTGGCTTTCAGCACAATCAAATGTATTAGATCACACTCAAATAGAGCTGTACGGCAGATTACTGACAAATGCCTACACACCGGTGTCCTAGTAATAGAGACTGTCTCTCGAGTAAGTGGGGCGAGGAAGCACCTGAAAGAGAGGATTTGGGTAATGAGAGCAGCAGCTTCTCACCGTGGACCATCTGTCAACACATGTAAATAGGCTCACTTTATACGGCCAGATGTTCCAGCAGTATTCACTTACACAGGAGTCTACCTGTTCTTTGATTATAGTCAGTTACGGAAAGAAGCGTTTCTACTGTGTTCCGTAATGATTTCTCTTTGTTTTTTAAATTTTCTGATTGATGTTTGGTTTGTTGTTTGCACCTTATTTATGCCAGCTTAAGGGAAAGAGCTTCTTTGTCTTTTCTACTCTACCACTAGGAAATTTAAGTTTGGTAAATTACCAACTGCCCTTGGCCTTGGTATCCCTTAAATGGAGATCAGATGAGATCATTCCCACAGTCTCTTCCCAGGCCTGTGTAAGTCTACTTTTTCAATGTGACCCTGAGGAATGAGCATTAGCCTCAGTGTCTGAAGAACTTGACAGCATTGCTGTCCTGGCCTCAACTTCTAATAGTTGGGACAGGGACAGGCACCAGACACCTGAGAGGTTCTCAGCCCTGATGCTGAGAACCTCAGGTATACACAGTGCCGAGGACAAGGCAGCCACTCAGCTGGTCCACGGCTCTTCTGTTCCCTTCTCACGATTATGTAAAAGTTTTTTTCTTTTTAATTCTAACATTTGCAAATTAATTTTTTTAATTGTCATATTAATGTGAGCGTACAAAAAGGCTGCAGTGTTTGCATTTGTTAGGTAGAGTCCCTTCTCAGTGCAGGACACAATTAGTTCTTATTACCTGGTGGTGGCCTCGTACTGTAAAAGACAGCCTATGAAGAAAAAAAAGTCTATTTCTGAGGTCCAAGATAAATACCCTCCGGGTAAATCACACAGCTCTTCTCTCCAGGGAAGACCAGACCCCAAAGGGCAGAGAGCGGACCTCAGACTCTTGTCCTCAAGTCTCCATGATCTGCATCGCTCCCAACTCCCCAATTCCTCGTGCCATCTCTTGTGATTTGGGTAAAAATTAAGCATATTTCTGACTGGTGGGGCTTTGGAAACACTCCCCAGTCCGGTGGCCGTGATGCCTGCAGCACAGTGCTTACCTGCGTACTCCCTTGTCTGTAAGGTGGGAATAGTTTTCAAGGAGAAACAGAATAGAATTCAAGGGGATCCTCCAGGCAAAGTGCGTGGCCCAGCCCACTAAATGCAGGTGGGCTCAAAGCCCTGCTCTCCTATTGAAAAGTCCCCTCAACCTGAGAACCTTTCACAGGGTCTGCTCCAGGCCTGCAAAGGGACAAAGTAGCCTGAACCCACCTGTGTGAAGCTCACCAGATGCAGCTGGTGAGCTGTGCGCCCGGCACATCCCAGCGGTTAATGGCTGAGGGGCTGTGCCTGCCTCTGACCCTGCTGCCTTGGTGCAGGCATCCATTTCTCCATCTGATTCACCTGCGCAACATAACCCCCTCCCATCACCTGCAATCTCAGGATTCCCGACAAGTGGCAGGGTTTTAGGGGGTAGGGGATCTCTGTATTTTTTCGACTTCTCCACGTGAGAAGAACCCCCTTCCCGTGACACATTTTCAGTGCTGGGATTAGCTCATAGGAATCTAATTCAGCTGACAAGAGCAATTTTGGACAGCGTTCCCTGTGCTATGGGAGCGGCTGCCCCTCTGCCTGCATCTTAGTCCCACCTGAGAAAAATCGAGTGACTGATCCTACCCACCAGCCCGGCTCACACAGGCAGGACACCGAACGCTGTAATTAAGTGACAGCAGTTTCAGGAAATAAGCACCACCCTGAAGTACCTCTGAAAGCACCCTCTTTTCTGTAGAAGATTCCTTTGGCAATAAAGGAGAGCAGCACCCAGGGCCTTGCCGTATCTCCATCTCTTTTAACTCTGCCAGGCTATTTTGTTCCACCAGGAATGCTCCATGCTGGCAGTTTCTTCTGTTCTGCAGTATGATGTGACTTTAGCAGAATCTTTGTAATATTCTTTGCAACTCTACGGTGTCTGTTTAAAAGTCAATAATGTTAATCTGTTTGATAAGTTTCCACAGATCCCAGCCTTATTATGCTGCTAGGGTAATGCTCCTGACTTGTAACACACGTCTTAAGGACTCAGTGTTATTAAAGGGAATATAGTTTGAATTGAAGTAGACTCTTTGGAACATCGTATTTTTAGGTACAACGGCCTCCATTGAAAGGAAGATAAAAATACACCATGATAAACTACAACTTAGCGGATAGATTTGCAGTATGTTCAGCAATCAGAAAACAAGGAAAACCAACTAAATGAACTCCTTGGGGTATGTGTGTATGTGTTGTGTGTGGGGGTGCAGGCACGAATGTGCACATCTTTGTCCCAAAGTGAAACTCATGCCCTTAAGTTTTCTGGAATAAATATTTCAGTTTTCATTTTTTTCACACAAAATAAATACAATATGGATGAGACCGCAAAGCCTGGCTATAAATTTCATTGAAGAACCATAGTTTTATGGAGGGAGATCCTTAATGATCTGCAGAGCTTTAAATGGCTCATTGAATATTTAGAAACAGACGCATTTTACAAACAACTGGATTTATTTTGACTTTCATTATTTCTAGGTGACTAAACACCAAAAGTGAAAGTATTTTTCTAATTTCATATTAAGTAAGAGTGAGATCACTTGAATCAAGGTGCAGTTTCACCCAAATGCCATGATATTAAACAAAAGATGAATAGATAACCTTTTGGCAATTATTTGCTCTGTAATTGCTACATAAAGGCAGAGTTCTGCTGGAAAAATTCACAGATCCTGTTTTTATTTTTTTGTAATTTTCATATTTACTTATCTCTATTTTTTAAATCATTACTGAGCCTATCAATAAGAAAACTCAGCTGAAGAAAGGAATAAGGCAAGACTCTTAAGAACAGCTTCCTGGTGAAGCTGGACTTCCAGAAAGTCCAGGCGGGAAAGCAGGGCCATGTGCCGGGCTGGCAGCCACATTCCTTAATGCCAGTGTCAAGCAGATGGCCTCGTCACTGAGGAAGGACAGACACAGGGCAGGGAGAACCACATGCTCGTGAGGGATGGACACAGGGCAGGGAGAACCACGCGCTCGTGAGGGACAGACATAGGGCACGGAGAACCACGCACTCGTGAGGGACGGACACAGGGCAGGGAGAACCACGCGCTCATGAGGGACAGACACAGGGCAGGACGAACCACACGCTCGTGAGGGACGGACACAGGGCAGGGAGAACCACGCGCTCGTGAGGGACGGACACAGGGCAGGGAGAACCACGCGCTCGTGAGGGACGGACACAGGGCAGGGAGAACCACGCGCTCGTGAGGGACGGACACAGGGCAGGGAGAACCACGCGCTCGTGAGGGACGGACACAGGGCAGGGAGAACCACGCGCTCGTGAGGGACGGACACAGGGCAGGGAGAACCACACTGAGCCACACGAACAGCTGGGCACGAATCATCAGTGTCAAGTGAAGCATGGCATGAATAGCGTCTGAGGTTTATTAGAATCACCTGGGAAGCCTCTTTAAACAAAATAGAAATGCCCAGGAGCCACCCCAGAAACTCCAACCTGATGGATTCGAGAGCACCTTGGCATCTCTGTTGGTTTGGAAGGGCTGCCGTAACAAAGTGCTGTGGCCAGGAGGCCCTGTTCTTAAACAACAGAAGTTTATTTTCTCAGAATTCTGGAGGCCACACGTCCAGGACCAAGGCAGTAAGTAGCAGATGTAGTTTCTCCGGGGGCCTCCTCCTGGGCTTATAAGTGGCGCCTTCTTGCTGTGTCCTCGGCGGGCCTCCTTCTGCCTTCTCGCCACGTCCTCAGCGGGCTTCCTCTGTCTGTTTTGTGTCATGATTTCCTCTGATGAGGACAATAGACTGGATGAGGGCTCACCACATGACCACCTTTTACCTTAATTACTTCTTTTTTTCTTTTACATGTGTTTATTAGATTTCCATTTTTTTGCCTTCACAAAATTAAAGAGGCTTAAAATTTAATAACAATAACAATGTTTAAGATAAGGACTAGAAACAAAAACCTCTTTAAAAAAATGAACAAACATAAATACATTCAGAAAAGAAATCAAAGAATTGCTGCATCGAAATATTAAGCAATGATAACAACAATAATAGTAATACAAAGAAAGTAACATTCACATTGTCAAATGAGAGTATGTCTAGTATAGAACGCTCTGACTCTGAGATTCAGTATGGAGTCATCAGTTAACTACTTCTTTTTTTTTTTTTTAAGTTTCAAGAAAAAGACAACTAATATTTATAAATAAAAGTAAAAGATAATTTCAGAAAACAGATCATGCCAAATCTTATAGACAATAGAAAAAGAAGAAATACTTCAAAATCATTCTACTTGATCTGGGTACACCTGATATTAAAATTGGAGAGAGTATATTATTATAAAGGGGAAATTACAAACATATTTCACTTATAAATGAGGTGACTAATATAGTGACTAATTCTCACATCAATTGGATCTAATTTTGACCAAAGTACATTACTTGAACATTAATTTTTAATTCAACTTGTTAATATGTTGTTTGAGATACTGCATCCTCATTTACTTTAATTACTTCTTTAAAGATTTTATCTTAAAATCTAGTAAAATTCTGAGGGGCTGGGGGTTAGGACTTCAACATATGAATGGAGGGACACACAATTCAATCATAAAAGCATTCTTTTTTTCAAAAGTTCCCAAGACGATTTTCAAGTGCAGGAAGGGCTGAGACAGCTGGTATACACTCAGCAGTCCTCAGGCAGCAGGAGTTACGGGGACCTCGGCCACAGCTCTGCTCCTCTGTGGCTGTGCCGCCTGGGCAAGTGGCTTCGGTATTTTGTGCCTCTGCTTCCTGGGGGATGAGCTCATTGTAGCACCCAGCAGGTCTGACGCTCGTAAGGATTAAAGGAGTCATTTCTCTTAACAGTTCCTAGACCAAAGTAAAAGGCGATTGACACTATTGTTATTTCATGGTTTGTTTGGTTTGTTTTGTCTTGTTTCATTTCTGAGACAGGGTTTCACTCTGTTGCTCAGGCTAGAGTGCAGTGGTGTCATCATAGCTCACAGCGCCCTTAAGTTTCTGGGCTCAAGTGATCCTCCCGCCTCAGCTCCCAAGTATCTGGTACTACAGGTGCCTATGCTCACCTAATTTTTATTTATTTGTTTATTCATTCATTCATTTTATGTAGAATCAGAGTCTCACAATTGCCCAGGCAGGTCTTGAACGCCTGGCCTCAAGTGATCCTCCCACCCCAGCTTCCGAGAGGGCTAGGATTAGAGGCATAGGCCACCACACCTGGCTTTTTTACTTGGGAAATATGGATGATGAAAAGTATAAATCAGGGGTCAGCAAACTGTAGCCCACAGGCCACATCCAGCCAGCTACTGTTTTGGAAGTGAGGTTGATTGGCCACAGCAGCCCTGTGGCCTCTTTCACACTACACAGCAGAGCTGAGTTCTTGCCACAGAGACCTTATAGCACACAAAACCCAAAAGGCTTTCTAGCTACATTTTCAGGAAAACTTTGCTAATTCTTCCACTAAATCAGTACACAGATTGCACATGTTATGGTTACCGGTGTGAGGACTGGGGACCTCCTTGTCCTTTGTCTGAATTTTAGCCCAGTCACTGGCTATCTGAGTTGGGGATATTTATTTAACTCTCAGTGCTTTAGGTCAGTTCCTTACACGTAAGATAAGTTCAATAATACAAGTATCCTTTGCTCCAGGTCCATTTGTTTCCTGAACTAGTTTCATGAATTCAGAGAGCGAGAGATGCACCTTATCAAAAGCTATTTGATTCTTCAGCTAGGTCAGTCAGAATAAAACTGGTGAGACCCAAATAAAGTTTGTAACTTAGTTAATAGAATTATATCAATGTTAATTTCTTAGTTTTCATAAATATTATACAAGGTGCTAATATTAGAAGATGCTTGGGGGATATATGATAATTTTCTATATTATTTTGCTACTTTTTTAGTAATTCTATAATTATTCTAGAATAAAAAAAACAAAAACTTGTTTGAGCAAATTTTTCATATACATGTGTAAAATTATATATATAATTTTTGGACAGCGAATTCCAAATACCAAAGAACATCAATCCTGTCTCAAAAATGTTACCTAAATCCATCAACTCCAGGGCTTGAACAGCGAGGCTGGTTGTGAGTATTAAGTGATAACGCACAGAAGCTAATAGCCCAGTGCCTGGGGGGTGGCTGACGGTCAGTGCATGTTAGCAAAGTAACAGCATGGCGTTGGTGTCATTAAGCGGGTTGTCGTGGGAGGCTGGCCACCAGGCCATGTCTTTATCGTGGAGTCTTGTCACTCCTGTTAACTCCACATACAAAGCAGAGTCTTTACGGAGCACAGGGCAGGGATCAAAAAATAAGCAAAAAACAGATGTATGTAATGCATCTCACCTCTGACTCTTACAAAGCCCTCCTTAGGTTCTTCATTGTCCCAGAAAAACCAACAGTGGTGTTGGAACTGCAGAGGTGTGGAGTCCCAGAGGCAGACACACATTCTGGAAGGTTGGGTCAGGTGCAGGGCGGTGTGCTATCCCCTGACATCTGCTGTGCATGGAGCAGGTGCGCATGTGTGCTCTGCTGGGGTGTCGCCAGGACACCTAACTGGATCCTTACTGGCTCCCTTCCCAATCTACAGATGAAGAAACTGAAACTCGGGAAAGTTACACTGCCAAAGGACACACATCCAGTAACAACAGGGTCAGGATTTGAACCCAAAATGCATCTCTTTCCTAGTCAACACGATTGGGCCTTGGAGGGAGAAGCAGACATATCACATAACAAAAATGGGTTCCTGCCACCCCCACGGCAGTTACATTCTTCCATGGGCCAGTTTCCCCGGTGACTCCCATGTTGTCCGCTAAGGGTGTCCTGTCCCCTTCCTCTCTACTCTTTCATTCCCTGTTAGTCCGTAGCACAGACAAGGTCTTGGGCACACACGGGCATCTCTGACCTCTGCTGCCAGACATTGGCAGGTGACCCACAGAGCTGCCAGTAGACCACTTTACCCACAGCCATGACAAGAACTGATGGCGTGGGGCACTACACGGACGAAAATGGTCTCTGGGCTGCTAGAGACAGTTTGGTGTCCCATTGCTGGTGGAGGAAGGGCCCTTGTTCGAGCGCACAACCTCTCCAGTGGCCACTGCCCTCAACACATGCCACCTCCAGTCTACAGACCCGGCAACTTGTGGGAAGGACACTGTTGCCTCTGGAAAAGTGAGGAGAGTTCTGCTGATACTCTGTTCGTAAGAAAGAGGGAGTCTGGAAAGAGCATCCTGGCTTTCAGAGAGAAGTATATTATTTGATTCTTTGCAGAAGAAATACAACCAGAGGCAGTGGATTTTCCAGGCCAGTCACGGTTGCTGGCATTCTAAAGAAGAGCGGTGTCGTGCACTCGGGAGGGACCGGTTTTGTTAGGCTGGAGCTTTTAGGCAACCCGTCAGCAAACGTCTTTCATTTTTGGATCTTTTCTCAAGTAAAGCCTCGAAGAACTACCCATGCAATTAAGGACAATTCTTTCCACAGCTTTTGTAACCTTAGGCTTCATCTATGCTAATGACCCAAAGTGTGCGATGCTGTGACTATCATTAAAACTGACAGGAAAATGTGAAAAAATAAATAAGACCTCTCTGCTGTGTTAGGCAGTGAGTCACCTGTTCACCAAACATCTCTTCTAATTGGCAGCAGGGGCCCCTCTCTGACATTGGTGTACAGTCTTGACTTGGTTTATTTTAGTGCTCTTTGAATGTTAAAACTACAAATTTGAACAAGCCATTTTATTATAATGCTGGGGGAAAATAGAATTCTAACAAGAGATTGTTAACTGCATACACTTTGTAATCAGGTTTTTTCCCCCAGATACTTTCTATAGGCCTAAATGGGATAAATGGAGTGGAAACGTATGTCAGGATATGTTTCGATTCCTACCTGGATGTTATTCCTTTTTTAGCTCCTGAAAATTTCTAGTGGATACAAAGCCCCGTGGAATGGCTGTGCGTGTGTCTGTGGGTACGCATGCGTGCACACAAGCCCATAGCAACTGCACATAGAAAATGGAATAGAAATGCAGGAAGAGAATAGTCCTCTAATGACAGATAGCATGACAAAATTTCAAAAACTGTTTTCACGTCCTCATTGAATGAAAACTATTCAATCAATTCATGGTAGCCTAAAGTCATTCCTATGGCATAATGGGCACATTTCTGCTGTGAGAAATTATTTTTCTGGATTATTTTACTTGCATTCATTATTTTTGAATGACTGTAATATTTGTGCCATTGATGTGCCCCTCTCAATCGGCACTTCTCGGGAGGCACGGGACAAAGCTGATCTTCTCCTGTCTCACCCGACCAGTCTGGCTGAGCTACTTGCTGGTGCTCCAAAGCTTTTTGCAGATGTTAAATGTTCCATAAGGAATCTGTGTCATTTACAACCCCAGAAAACTATTTCTTTGACAAGCTTCTGCTGGTGGAGACCCACGATTCTGAGGCTTCCAGTAAGCACTGGCCCAGTGCTTGGCACACTTGTCTGTGGCTCCAGGACCATCTGGATATTCTTAACCCTGCTGGCACCATTGCCTGTCTCCTGCCCTCTGCTTCTCTTCCACGGCTGCAGCTGGGAAGACAGTTCTAGAACGGTGGCGCTCACACAGCAGCCTGCCTCAGAAATGTGGCGCCCCTGTCTGGGGCAGTGCTACCTGAAGACACCCGTGGGGATACAGACAGTCCCTGCCAGACTGTGTTTGTTTCCCATTTCATCTGTCTCCGGCATCTTGGAAGGAAACAATTTTTTGTGTTCAGACCCTTGAACTTACTTACTGTGTCTTTTGGTTCTCTGCTGACTGTTGCTGTCCCCATGTCGTCGGTTTCAGAGATGAGCCCTTTGCTGGCAGGGAGTCACGTGTCATTATTGATCCATCACTGCTTCCGTTTCCAAGTGCCTGGACACATGGGTGGCCAGCATCCTCACTGACGATGGTGACAACGGCAACAGAAAGCTCGGGGGAGGGGGTCTGCAAGAGTGTCCGGTGAACTTCATAATTTAAAAACGATGGCTGCAGTAGAACCAGGGTCCATGTGAATTTTATTCTAGTAAACAACGACCAACTGGTACATTCAAAACTGCTTTAAGAGACATTTTCAAAACAATGTAATTCTTAGAAACACAGGAAGATATAAGACGCCTCTGCCTTTGGAAACACAACTAAAATTAAGTAAATTTGTTTTATTGATTTTCATTCTGAAATTTTATTATGATAATATTAATTATGTTAATAGTAATTTCCATTTATTGAGAACATATCACGGGTGTCACACAAATGCCATTTAATTTAATTCTCATTGCAACTCTGAAAGGAAACTGGGCCTCAGAGAGGCATGACTTAGCTAGGTTTTCAAAACAGGAAGTGAATGGTGGGTGTCTAGCAGCCCGTGGGGAGCTGGTGGGTGTCGTCAGGCCTCAGATGGCCATTTTTCAGCCTTCATAGGCTCTACTTTCAAATTACATTTCAAGCTTCACAAGGAAGAGTGGGACTCATTCAAGTCTATGGGAAAAACAGGGCTTTTCAGGGCAACATTCAGTCAAATTGGAAATTGAAAAAGCTTTTGTTATAATATCTTGGGTGACTAAACAAAATGAAACCTTCCCTGGGCTCATTGACACAGCTCTCTTCTGAGTGCACCAGACAAAGCTCTGAGGGCTTCCGCTACCAGCCCTCTAGCTAGGGACCGAGCTCTTGCTCTGTTGTCACTGAGTGGAAGTGGAGTGCCTATGAAGGGGGTTGTCAACACAGCTTTTATCATCATTAGTAAAGCTCTGAAATGTGGGTCACTAGGTAACCACTATCACCCCAAGGTTTTAAGTCTGTTCCACACAAATTAATTGGGTTCTTCAGCTCACCATGCTTCCTTGCAGCATCTTCCTAAAGACTGAATTGGTATTTGGCTAGGTAGGTGGGGTGGGTGGCCCGCAGAGCCGGAGTGTGGGGGACGGCTGAAAGCAGGGCATGGAAGGTGAAAGAAGAGTGTCCGGTCAGGCCCAGGCTCAGGAGGAGCCAGAGTGGAGGCTGGGAAGGCCAGCAGAGCCAGGTGAGGACAGGTCTGGTGTGACGGACTGGATAATGTGGACTTTAGTAGAGGTTCTAAGCAGAAACCTCCAATACGGACATGCTTCAGAAAGTGACTGATGGGAGCGTTCAAGGCAGAGTGGGAGAGGCCAGCAGAGGGGTCCCGTGGGGCTTCTAAAGTCCCTCCTGACAGTAACTGTGCAGTTTCGACACCTCCTCTCCGCCTCTCCATTGCACCGCCAACTGCCAACTGAGCACTTTGCCTGGACACTCTCCCGGACCCGGTCATCCTGCTCAATTCTCCTGGAGTCATTTTCCTGAAACACCACCCTGATCACGTTACAGATTTGATCAAACACCTGCCAAAACTCTTTGTTGCTTCCTGAACAAAGCCCAAACACCTGGCACTTCCCCGACCTTCCTTCACTTTCGCCCCCAGATTCAGCCATGTGAATGGCCACGAGGTGCCATTACTTGCTGTGTATTCTCTTGGGGAGCCCAGTTTCTCCCCAGCTCCCGCCGCCTCCTCCACTTCTCTGCCCATGATGTTTATGCTCCAGCTTGAATGAACAGGAAGATGCCCACATTTCCTCCAACTAAATTAGAGAAACAGACAAATATTATTGCTCTTTATTGGACTAACATCATAGGAATGCACTGATTTGTAATCTAGTTTTTCTATAGAATAAGAAAAGAAAGGAAAGCCATAGATCAATATTTAGAAATATCACGTGATTCCATTGTTCAACATTGCTCTAATTTATATGATCATGGCACCGTCTTTTTTTTTTTTTAATTATCAGTCTGTTTTAGCTAATACCGATTTCGTAGCTGTCCACAAAGCACATACCCACAAGCCAACAAAGGAAGGGTAAATTCCCAGAGGCATTTTAGGGCGTTATAAACCCGTGAAACAAAATGTATCCCTAAATGAAGTTTTTAATTGAAAGCCTCTGGCTTAGTGTCATTAGTGAAGGAAGCAGGAATTAATGTTGCAGAACTACAGTGGGAACCATTTGAGTCACCCTGGCGATGTGGAAACAGCAATAAAGCAGGCTCTTGTCAGCACCAATGGGCCTAAGCCACAGTTGTGGCCGTTTGCTCCCTAAATTGGGAATCAAAGATGTCAACAGCTAGAGGAATGAAGCCACACTCTTATTTACCCCCAGAGAGCAGACGCCTTTTGCCGGGGCTTCCACCAGTCTTTCCTAGAACTCTGCACCGAGAGGAACGGCCCCAGGGATCTTCTGGGCATTCCTAACTGACTGATGGCAGGTTTTAGGAAGGAATTTGATGACACTGGCTACGCTCATCTTATCCTTTTATAATAAAAAATGTTTTTAGCCAGTTTTAAGTAGCATGTAAAATCCCAGGCCTTACGTCACATGACAAGGTGACCCGTGTATTGTGTGATTCTCTCCCGGTAAACGAGGTAGAGTTCTTTCAGAGAATAATGCATATATTTCAGTTGCCCTTTGATTAAGAAAAATGAGACTTTGCTGAGTTGTTTCTCAAAAAATTGTAAACTTTATTAGCTCACCTAACAGCCAAAGCCTGTCCTTTTACTTGTAAGGTCCTCTCAGTGCTGCTGTCAAGGCCCCTGGGGTCCTGCTTCCCACACTTCTCTCTGCGCCTCTGTTTCTGTCAGGGGGGGGCGTGTTGAGTTGAGAGAACGCAAATTGTGGAGGGGGCAGGGGCAGGGGCAGGCCCTGGGAAGCCTGGGAGCTGGAGACACCAGGGTGCATCAGGGCATGGCCGTCTGGGCTTTGCTGCTGCCCTCCATGTTCTAAGTCTGGCGACTGCATGCGTCCCAAGACTCCAAAGTCTGTGAGGACTGGTAGAAGCAGAAGTGCTTGGTGTTCTCAGCTTTTCGTGTCTTCAGTTGTTGAATGGGGGCTGTGTGCCCACTGAAGTCCCATCATAGAGACACGAACATCCTCAGAGGCCCCTACAGACATACCTGAAGGTGGAGCGTGGGCTGCCCATGTGGTGAAACCTTCTGGAACCATCCTTCCTTTGTTCAGTCTGGCACAGAGTGAAAGGTACAGGAAAGCAGAGTTCTGTCAGCGTGCATCCACTAAGCTGGACCAATCCCTCATTTTTCTCATTTACCAAGAGGTAACTAAGTGACCCTGTCCCACCTGGCACTGCGTACCGAGTGCAGAGCGCTCATGAGGACAGCACCAGGAAGACGCAGGGCCTTTACTCCTGAGGAATTCATTTGGCCTCCCAGGGCCCAGTGCCCCCCTCAGGAATGAGGACATTAGATTAGGTGATATACAGATTTAAATTGCTGCTATTAATCTGCAGGTGACAGCCAGAAATCTGGCCTTCCGCTGCCGTTCCCCAGTCTCTCTGTAAGGAACTTTGTGCGTCCCCGGGAGATGGATCACTAAACCCAAAGAGGCCTGGCCTGTCAAGAGGGCCCTGAGCAGATGGGTTCTGACGTTTTTTAAAAACGCTCACGCACCCAGCCCTGAGGTGCATTGTGTGCACATGACCACACTGAAATCTTAGCACAGAGTTAGAGGTTGTTCTCCCCAAGAAGACGTGGTTCTGCCCGCCTGGCACATCACTCCCCTGAGCTGAACCTTCAGGGACGTGTTGTATGGAGAAGAAATACTTACAACAGCTTCTACTTGGAAAAGGGCATAGAACTTTTCCTGAAGAATTCCATTTAAGAATCTTGCAGGGAGTCAGGTATTGTAAGCAAGGGGACTGCGGACCAACTTGTGTTTTTGCATTTATTTCTAATTTCTTATTTTCTAACTATTTCATGTTCATTATTAATAAATGGTGATTCCTCCATAAGAATCCAACTCTTCCTGTGCTCATAGCTTTCTTCAAGTGCTTTTCAGATGTAAAGTAATTCATGAAACAGTTTTGGGGAACAGTGCAATTCCTTTAGGGAATGCTATTTAATAAATTATCAGACCAAATTGTTTTAATAGAAATGATATTAGAGAGTAGAAGATGCACGTCTGTCTGCAACCTTGGACTTTCCTACAGGATGGAAAATACACTTCCCGTGGTCTCAAAGTCCCAGGCCTGCAGTTCTGCGGGAGGCAGAGAGGCGTGTTTCCCCCAGCGCTAACATCGCATAATCGGTCAGAAGAGCTGCAGATTGATTCTCATTTTCCTTCTACATTTTTTGTTGTCATTGCCTTTCTCTGAAGCATGAAACACTGCCGGAGGCAGGAACCCAGGCTTCATGGACCAAGTGTAGGAGCTGAGCGAGCATCTCCCCAGTTTATATGCATTTGGTAGCAGGAAAGTATTTTAATGTTAACACATCGTGTTACAGTATTTTGAAAACAAACACCTTAGCCCCAGTAAGGTGGGGAGTGTTGCATTGTTTACCCAAAAGATCATATTGCCTCTATTTGGTTTTCAGGGAAGTTTTAAGACTCATTTTATGAATCATATTTAGCCTTTTTATTAGAATTGGATATAGCTGTTGGCGCCACTAATGGATTTTATGTGCTTCTGCTGGTGTCCCCAAACGGAATTACTGTGACTAACGTGGTATTGTCTCTTTTTATAACTGTTAGCTGCTGAAAACAAAAGGGAAATTTGCCCAAAGTCAAAATATTAAGTTTTATTTATTAGAAGATGTCAAAAGGAAAGAATATAATTTCTTCAGGATTCGAGACCATAATGAGACCTTTCATAATGAGGCTTTACATTGTAGGAATTTCTCCCTGTAATTCTAAGAAAGGTAAAATAATTAAATTGTGTTTATTATCAAATATTAGATGACCCTGTAGTAGAAGTCAAAACAATCATTAAATCAGCCACTTTAGCAGAAACATACAGATTTCTTATTTCTTTTAATCATAGCCATGTGAGCACTAGATGTTAAAATGCACGTGCAAAGAAAGATTACTTAGCTAAAACCACGTTTTCTAGTTTTCTTCTCTCTCCACATTTTCTTTTTTACCTATTTTTTGTTGATCTGCAACAACAGTACAATTTCTTGAAGTCAGTAGGAAAATAGTGGGTGGCTGTAGCCCAAAATTGGATACATGCACTAAGGTAACTCTGACAAAATAGCATGGTTTTCAGATTAAAAAACAGTAGGATCACCTAACATTTTACACAAGAGCTTTGTGAAATTGCAGAAAAGGAACAAATGTTTCATTTTCAAAACACTTACATTCTTAAGAAGCTGTTACTACTGTTCTATATTTGCATTTAGTTAGAAGTAATCTTTATGACATTTAAAAGATGGCCTATGTAGTGCAATCCTGGAGATGTATTGACCTGAATATTTGTGTTTGCTGGAGAATATTACAAGGGAATCCTTTTTACCTGTTATTTGTATAGTCATTTTAAATATTTACATCACATTATATATATATGTATATATGTAAATTTTACAGGAAAATATGGCTGACAAGAGGCAGAAAAACTATGATTTCATAGTGTGAGGCACAGCAGGGAAGTCTGAATAGGGAAGTAATGGGAATGTCGGAGCCAGGACGTCCTGACTCCTATGGGTAAGGGCCTTGCAGACTCACCTTCAGGCTCTTGGGTGTTACCAAAGGCTTTGTGCTTAATTGTATTTTCACAGTTATATACACATGTCGTATAATGTTTTTTAGAAACAAGGTGGGCCCATGGTATCTACTGTAAGTAGCAAAAGCAGATGGACTAAACAGCTAAAGATGTACAGAAGTTGAAAAGAAGAGAGACGTTGCCAAGTCAGATGTGCTCGCCAAAGTGAGTGAGGAATGAGCTCTCATTGCTGAGGTTCTGTGTAGGTGGGCCCTTTTTTTTTTTCTTAAGTTTACTAAGGCAAAAATAATGCACAGCATTCTGAGAATTCAGTGTTTTCAACATAGTAAGTTACACTGAAAATTCATTTTGGAAAAAAAAAATGAGAAAATTTTATAGATTCCAGTTTCTTTTTTTTTTTTTCAACTCTTTTCTCTTCTTCCCCTTCTTCATGGACCAGCTTCCCTGAAAGCCTAACGTTCATGTAACTGCAGAGGAGGGCGTGAGGCAGGAGAAGTTCTTCTCAGACAAGACACAGAAGGGGAGGCTAATGTCTCCTTCAGGCTTCAGGTGGGCTGTCAGGTGGGCTGTGGGATGGAGAGAGAAGTTAGAGGGGGTCCAGGGAAGACCTGCATCCACGGCAGGAGGAGCTTAGTAAGGTGAGGGAGCAGATGAGAGGGGAGAGCTGAGGCTCCACCTCCCGTAGGATCAGCGTGAGAGGCAAGTCAGGAGCACAGTGGAGCAGGGGCCTGCCGGGGTCCCACGTGCATCCAGAACTTCCATGTGCCCTGGGCAGGGGCAGGGCAGGGCAGGGAAGGTCCCTCACTGTGCTGCAGGTGCTGGCTACTGAACCAACTTAGTCTGCAGTCTACAGTCTGCAGTCAGCCCTGCATGCTTAGGAACTGAGTGGGGGCTGCAGCCAGACCCTAGCGGGCCACATGGCAACTAAGCAGGGAGAACATTCCCAGTTCACAGAAGTTAGCAGCCATTGCCAGCAGAGCAGTGGTGACAGGGGCCAGGAGATCTTCAAGTTGCCCCAAGAACCTCCCTACACACACACACACACACACACACGGTGAGGACCCCGTCACCATCTTGGAGAGGAGGAGAGAGGAGATGGAGCTCAGAGGACCAGCAGGAACCTAAAAGGGCAAAAAGAGAAAGTCAGCTCAGAAGAGATGGACAGACTCAGCACAGACACACAGACGCATCCTCCCCGGGGAGGACAGTGGGGCAGGGCTTAAGATGAGGGTTAGACCAGATACCAAAGCCCTACCAGGGTATGTGTATGTCGTGGAGCAGGAATGAGCATGACACCAGCATCCTAGAGCATTTCCCTTCCCCATGGTTCATCCCTTTGTCATTTATGGGAGGCCAGTGGGGATCAGGAGGTCCTATGAACCAAACCTGAACAGCTGTGATGATTAATTTCAGGTGTCAATGTGGCTGGACTAAGGAAAATCTAAGGAACTGGGAAAGCAATATTTGGGGTGTGTCTGTGAGGAAGTTTTCCGATGAGCCTGGTGTGTGTCAGTGGACTCGGTGGGAAGACCCCTCCACGCGGGCAGGCGCCGTCCAATCTGAGGGGTCCAGGCAGAACAAAAACTGAGGGAAGGAGAATCAGCCCCCTCAGGCCTGTGGTGGAGATACTTTTCTCCCCCTGCCTGTGGACATTAGGACCCCAGGCTTCCTGGCTTTGGTACTGTGAGGCTTGTACCAGAAGCCCTACCATAGTTCACAGGCTTTTAGCCATTACTGAGAATTATAATTCCCCATTCTCTGGTTCTGAGGATTTCGGGCCAGGTCTGAGCCTTGCCTGAAAGGTATCATCCCATAGTCTCCAGCTTACGGGTGGCCTGTCCTGGGACATCTCAGCCTCCTGATCACATGAGTAAATCCCGTGGTGTATGTCTATGTTGATACTGATCTTGTTTGTTCTCTCTGGAGAACCCTAAAATGGTGGCCTGTCAGATGGCAAGGGCCCTGACTCCTCTGAGTCTCTGTCCTGCACCCTCACCCACGTGGCCAGGAACAGCCATGGCAAGTGTCCCCAGAGGAAGGCAGAGACTCCGATGACTACAAAGGTAGATAGAAGGCACCCTGTGAGACCCCCCCCAGACAGTCTCTCGAATCACAGAGCCCATTCTCAGCCCCCCACCCTCCACAGCAGCCAACCCCTGGTCTAGGCACCTTGCTATACGAGATGGCAGCGATGTGCTGTGAAAGAAAGGGTGCAACCTTTGCTGCTTCCAAGACATGCTGTCTCTGCCCAGTACTTGCTGAGAAGAACTCAAAGATTTCCTAAAAGACATATAGGGTTGTGTTTTAATCAAAATACTCTAATTACATTTTTTAATTTAACACAGATTAATTGTGGCAAAAACTTTCATTCCATAGCTTCAAGTTGTTCAAACACCCACACATTGGATCCATTAGCTACTGTCCTGGCCAATAATCTATATGAGCTTTGAAATTAGATCCCTAAAGTTAAATAGTTAACATTATCCAGAAAATGCTAGTGCAGAGGGGAAATTCACGCAGTAATACCCCCTTACCTGCATGATGACCGCAATGATAGTAGAGGCTTCTTCTGTTTCTATCCCTGGATTCTTTTCTTCTTCCATTACAGGTGACACCCACACAACATAATTCCTATCCAATAGATCAGGTCAGTGAAAGGCACGACCAAGGTTCATACAGAGCAGTTTTAGAATTTCTCATGACTGTTCACTTTCCTAGGAATGGAGATAAAGGCATCTAAGGACAGTGGAGGACACAGCACAGGAGTTAAAGATCTAAAGCCAACAGGGTCAACAGAGACACAGTGTAAAGTGACCTGCTCCTATAATTTTAAGCTTTTCAGTTTGCACATTAAAAGTGAAATTAATTTTAATAATATATTTTATGTGTACTAATATATCCAAAATATAACTTCAACATGTAATCAATATAAAAGGTATTGAGGACTTTCCATTCTGTTTTCACTCTAAGTCTTCAAAATCCAGCGTGTAGTCCACACATTCATCTCACGTCTGCAAAGCCACGTTGAAGTAGCCACCTGGGGCCAGCAGCTGCACACTGGGAAGGGCAGCTCCAGACTCTGGTATCTCAGAGACCTCAGTCCAAGTCAGGGGTTCCTATGCCTCCTAATAATGTTGTGCCCACGTCACAGGATTCCCCACGTAAATCACCCGGAGACCAAGTCCGGTGCAAAAGCAAGAGGTTGTTTATTTACAAGCTCGAGCCTGGGCTCCCTGGTCCTGGCACAGCAGGAGAGCAGAGAAGCTCTGATCTTGAAAAAGAGGGAGGTTTTTAAGGCTACAGAAAAGAAAGAAAAGGGAGGGGGTGTGAGGTGAGCCGCTGGGGCGAGCTGATAGGGGTCGAGGGGACTGAGCAGTATTTGTCCTTGGGTGTCTGGGAGAGTGTTGCTATCGCTCGGAGCAGACGTTGTGCAAGAGCGCAGATAATGGGGCAAGGATGGGCGTGGGAGGGACCAGGTTGCCTAACGCCTTTGGTATGCAGCTGCAAAATGAAGACTGAGGGACAAGATGAAGTTAGTTTTAACAAAACGGAATTAACTTGGTTCTTACAATAAGGCAACAGAGTAGATTGCTCTCTCAGCCTCAGCTTCCTCATTTAGAAAATGATAATAGTACATCTTCAGGAGAATTGTGAGGTCTAAACAAAACTGTCTTACAAAGAGCTGGAACTGGAACCTGCTAAAAACTCTATAAATATTAGCTATTGTTATAATAAAAGACCTTGTTCCTATCGATTTTATAATCTGAGAAGTTCATAGCCTACCAGACATCTATCAACCTCCCCCCAAAATAAGAAAAGTCTTCTGATTTAACCATTGCCTTGCATATACAATAGTAAAATAGAGGAAAGTAAGGGTGAGGTCAGCTTAGCAAGTTAGTTTCCCTACAGTGTTATTTTTTTCCTTTTTAATGAAGACCGCTCTTGTAGAGGTTTGCTTTACAGGCTTGTCAGAAATCCCCGTGCTAATAACTATATGTCCCTGAGACACCTGCAATCTGTGTTCTCTTGCCTTGTAGATCTTCAGCCTTTCCCTGATTAACAAAACAACCTTTCAGACCCTGGGGATTTAGAGCCACTTCACACGCTGCGGGGATGGTTTCTCTCTACCAAGTACAAACCTGCTACTGCCCTCTGCTGAAAACCACATCCTTGTCTGATTTCACTGTCGCTTCCACTTAACCGGAACCAGTCGGAGTGACGTCAGCATGGCAGCTCCGTGGTGTCCACCATGGTTGCTTGACCTATGAGCAGAGAACAATAAAGGGCTCTTGCAGCCAAAATCATTTCTTCAATGAAAAAAATATTAATATCTTTAATTACATTTAGTGAAAATAAGACATGAGCACAGTTTTAATCTTCTCGATGGTCTTTCGGCTTAAAATTAGATTTATACATTTGCATAATAACAGTAATGTTGTGAAAGGAAGCAGCTGGCAGCTGGAGTGCGAGAGAGGTAATTGCATCTCTACATACTGTCTTGGGGCAGCCCTGACTGGCCTGGGCTCAGCAGTAGACATTACACCACTGAAGCATTTTACATTTTTAGGTGGCAATGCAATAGAACTTAAATTTTATTCACAATTAGTCCAGTATTCATTTATAGTTTGAAGGTAGGTTTGGACATAAAGCTGAGAATAAAGTATTAGTGTCATTTTTTAGTATTTTTGTGGGAAAGGGAAAATGACAGGAAAAAAAGGAAAAGCTGAGGGGGAAAATGGGCAAACAAAAAACCCCCAAAATTTGGACTTAACCTTTTTACCCTCTAAGAGGGTCAGTTGCATTCAAAGATTCCTGTAGCTTTCCAGGCAGAGTTCAGAGTGAGTCTCTCATGCTTTTCCCATCAAAGTTGTCTACGCCCTGGGCCGTCAGGGTCAGGAGAGGGAAAGGATTTTCGAACCATGTCACTTCTTTTCTCAAAGCAGCAGCTGAAAAATGGCCACTGTGCTTAGGAAATTAACAAGGAGGGGATATAAAATGATGTTCCACACTGAAAACGTCACATACCCAATAGGAAAAAAATACATAGCAACGTGCTAGAACATGCGTAGTAAAACCAAAGTAACATTAGTTTTGCAAATTATCACGAATATGGATTAGTTCTTGTGACCATGCATAATTCCAAGCATAACCGTGGGGGTCGAAAGGTGACGCTCCCATGAAGTGCCATACACCAGCGCTACCAGCCCTGACATCTTGGTCAGATTGGGGGGAGGCTTAAGGATTTTACATTTTCACAATCTTTGGTGAATAAATTTTGAGTATTCATTTGTGACTAAATTGAAACACTCGCTAATGGACAAAAGGTCTACTAATTTAACAAGACCAAGAAGGCCAAAGCCACATCAGTCTTGGCAGTTCTCACACTGGATTCCTGACATTTTGATCCGATCTCCATCCCATTCCACCCCCATGTGTAAAACGTGCCTGTGCCTTCAGAACCATCGTAGGATCCCTAAGTTTGTTCAAAGCCCCACCCTAGTTGGTTATGACGAAAACATAGCTACAAAGAAATAAGAGAAAAAGATAACTAGCACAGACCCACCACACCAAGTTTGCCATTACAGTCCTCCCTGGAAGCTGCACGACATGCAAGTTTCCGTCCCTGTGAACAGCAATGCTGGTTTTACAGTCATTTATTCCAAAATCTTTACAAATATATTTCAAAGGTGTGGGGAAATGTAGATTGTTCAAAACAGTCCAAGCATGTTTTATTCTCATCAGTGTTTTTTGTTTTTTTTTGATTAGCCGGTGAAGGACTGAAAACACAGGGTGGCCATAAAGTTCATGTGTGATTTGTAACTATTTAAATTGCACATGAACTTCAAAAAAGAACACATTGAGTAAGGGGTGTGCACATCAGTGGGAACCTTCCTCTCGTGCACTGATTTTCCCTTCAAAAGCCCTGACATTAAAGTCTGAAAAGGACAGACTCAGTCCAGCCCCTCCCTCAAGGGGAGAGCTGGGATGACCCCGTTGTGTTGCCCTCATGGGAGGTGTCCCTTTTACTCTAAGCCCGAAAGGCCACCAAATCAAAGAAGCCCACAGGGCCACGGGAAGGGGGAGGAGTCCAGGCAAGCTGCAAGCACAGAGACACCAGCAGGGCATTAAAGTTGGCACATCAAAAGCAGTGCGAGTATCAAGCAGGGGTCTGGGGAGGGAAGCAGCCGGAGGCATCCTGGATAGACCTGAGCGTTTTCCTGAGGGCTAGTGGAGGCAGAAAACCCGCCTGCAGCTGCTCACAAAGCAGGGGATGGCTTCCCCCAAAACAGAAAGGCCAGGAACTGGCTTCAGTCCACGACGTTGTGCCAGGACAGCTGCCTCTGCAGTCCTCTGCTTTTGTCTCATAGACCAAGGCTGTGGTACTCCTGCCTTGAGGCGCCCTCAGTGCAGTAGGAGGGGACGGGCAAGGCTTGGCCCCTCTGTCAGGAGCCAGAAGTTTTCTGAGAAACCCACCACAGACTTATGCTCTGTCCTGCTGCCATGGGCGCATCACAGGAGTCCATTTACTAGAGAAGAGAAAGGCACGGGGCCGGGACACGGCCAGCCCGCGCTGCTGCCTCACCCCTGGGCTGCCATTTTTGCACAGTTGGGCACGCTGGTGATTTAGTGGTCATTCACGTGTCTGAAAACTCATTTTCTCTTAATCATCACTACTAATTTCTTTTAACTAAAATATGGAGCTGAGTTTTAGGAGAGTTAATATGAAATTATTAATAGATTTGTCCCCTACATATTCTCTTAAACCAGAAATGTAAAATTCACTGATATAATATTTTAATCTCTCTAAATTCCTACCAATTTTTCATTTGACCTTGATTAAGGGCTTTGGGGTTATTTTTAAAGCATGAGGGGAAGTAGTGTTAAGGGACAGCCGAATGGATCATAAGTTCCCAAATAACCCAAAATGCAAAATGCAACTGTTCAAAGGCCCCATTTTATATACACTGACTATCTCATTAAAGGAAACATTTACTTTTGTATCTTCATTCTTCTGAGGACCTAATCAGACTCGGACTTCTCATAGAAAGACAGTTTCACTCACTTGACTCTTTTCATCTTCCTTTCCCCAAAATAAAACCAAGAAGTCGCAGTTGTTGCAAAGGTAGTGGGGAGGTTGGGGTACTGTACAGTCAGCTGAACTCTAGCTCCCTGTAGACGGGGAGCCCCTGTGCCTGACATTTCCAGGCTGATTGAGGATGGGGGAGGGGAAATGATCTTAAATGATGATTTTGTTTTCATTTCTGTACATGTCATGGTATTTTTGCCAGGTGTCAAAATTTCAATCTGATGCTAGTGACATCAGATAAATTCGCTTTTATAAAACTATATATCACCACTGTATTTTATACTGTGTTTTCACATTGTTCTATGATGGTGTACATGTGATGTGTGTGTTTTCTAATAACTTAGTTTCATACACATGTGTGAAATGATATGTTATTTAAATGTCTGTGTTAAATGTCCCCCCAAAAAAAATTCTGAGACGTCTAAAATGCTGGAATATTTACTTGAGATTTAAATCTGGTGGTATGCCTCTAAGTAGATGTTACCGTACTTTTTTTAGTCTAGTTATATCTTAAGGAAAGAAATATTTTATGAGGGTGTACATTTGTGCATATGACCATGAACACAAGAATTTTCATGCTAAATGCTGTTTTGAAGCCTTTTCTAGCTTTGTTTATGCATTTCTTTCAAATATGTTATTGACTTGCTTAGCAGAGCCCTCTTTGGTCAGCAGTGAATTGCTTTTATTATTTTTTAAATTTCTACAGTAATCTCCTTCAGTAAAAATAATAAGTGTGGTAGAAAGAATTGTTCCCCTGAGATTCTGTCCCTGCTTCACAGGGTAGAGACCTTCAATTTGGGAGAGTACGCTGATCAGCCAGGAGAGCCCGTTTAGTCACTGGAGACCTTAAAAAAGAGACATTCCGCCCCAGAGCCAGAGAGGTGTGGCTGAAAAGGGAGGCAAGGAGCAGGGTGGGGCAGAGGGGGAGCAGGAAGGCGAGGAGGGGCGGAGGGGGAGCAGGAAGGCGAGGAGGGGCGGAGGGGGAGCAGGAAGGCGAGGAGCGGGCGGAGGGGGAGCAGGAAGGCGAGGAGCGGGCGGAGGGGGAGCAGGAAGGCGAGGAGCGGGCGGAGGGGGAGCAGGAAGGCGAGGAGCGGGCGGAGGGGGAGCAGGAAGGCGAGGAGCAGGCTGGGCAGAGGGAAGCAAGCTAAGTTTTTGGTTTGCTTCTGCTGCCTGGGAATGGGGCACAAGCTCCCGATGCCAGCACCCCTGGAGGCTGAGATGACCCAAGCCAATAGCCAGCAGGAGAAGTGGCCTCAGTCCTGTAGCCCACGGGGCTCGAAAGTGGTCTCTTCTCCAGAGCTTTCACGGAGGAGCATGGGCATGCTCTAGGCCTGCAGGAAAGAAGCTGAGCTACCCTACACCCAGATGTCTGACCCACAGAAAGTGAGGCCTAACAAATGGATGTTGTTTTAAGCTGTGGTTTGTGGTTATTTATTACAACACAAATAAAAAAAAACTAGCACAGGCACACCTTGGGATACTGCAGGTTCAGTTCCAGTATCACAAAGAAATCGTTTTGCTGTGGAGGGTCTTGCCTCCATTCGATGGCTGCTGACTGGTCAGGGTGGTGGCTGCTGAAGGCTGGGGTGGCTATGGCAGTTTTTAAAAATAAAACAGCAGTGAAGTTTGCTGCATTGATTGACTTTTTCTTCCACAAAAGGTTTCTGAGCATGGGATGCTGTTTGCTGGCATTTTACCAACAGTAAAACTTGGCATCAATCTTCTAAAACCTTTTAGAAGCTGTGACTTTGTCAACTAAGTTTATGGAATTTTCTAAATCCTTTGTTGTCGTTTCAACAGTGCTCACAGCATCTTCACCCAGAGTAGGTTCCATCTCTAGAAACCACTCTGTTTGCTTGTGCAAAAAAAGCAACTACTTATCCACTAAAGTTTTATGTTGAGATTGTGGCAAATCAGCCATGTCTCAGGCTCCACTTCCGACTCTCCCTCTCCTGTTATCTCTGCCACACATGCAGCTGCTTGCTCCCCGACATCCTGAACCCCTGAAAGCTGGTCCTATCCCGCCTCGCAAGATGTTCCATAGGCTGCACTTTAGAGTCAGAATGAAATTCACACTTAGTCCAGAGGCCCCGCCTGTGATGTGGATGATTCCTTTTTCTCAGTGACAGCTTGTAGGACCGCCCCCGCCCTGCCCCCCTGAGTTACTACTTCTGGCCGTGCACAGACCTCCTCCCCAACACAAGTACCCAGCAGCAGCTTTGGGTACCACTGTGCAGCTTGACCCCTCTCGTGTCATCTTTCCCGGGCAGTTTGCACAACTGCCAGACCTACCCCAGACTTCTTTTTGACCGAGTCCTCCTCACCTTCCCCGACCACCCTGGCCCCATCACCTCCTTGATTGCTCACTCTCTCTCTTTTACATGCTATGGCCCCGTTATCAAGAGACATGACACCATCGCTTGTTTTCTGTGTTTATTTTCTCTTTTGTTCACTGTTAGACCTCCAGCACAGAGTACCTGCCACATAGAGGTTCTAAAATTATATATACAAAATATATGTATAATTATAATTATATATAACATAATTATACGTATATAATATATAATATACACATATGTATAATGTATACATATGTATAATTTATATATGTATAATTGTATAATTAATATATGTGTATATATAATTTATATATGTATAATTTATATACATTGTATATTAATATATACTTAAGCACAATATGTGTTCTTAAATATATGTACATACTTATTGAATAAATTAGTATATAAGTGAGTTAATCAGCCAACAGGATTTATCAAAATCTTTTCTGTTTCTGTTTTGCCTGTAAGTTTTAGAGGCACAGATGTCGGCCGTGCTGAAGTTTGAAAGGACCTTAGGAAGGATAAATCCACAGAAGTGTAAGGAAGCAGCATGCTTGTGTCTCAGTTCTCAGCTCTGCCTGCAGGGAGAGCACCCAGGCTCCACCACAAGCCAGCGCCTGTGTGACTTTAGGCCAGTTGTTTTCTTCTGCATGGCATGAGGATGATATCAATAATTCTTCCTTAGGGTTGCTGGGATGATTTAATGAAATAACCCAGTTTGAATCCTTAGCATAGGACTTAGAACATAATAAAATTTACTATTATCTATGACATGTAATAGGAATAATGATAATAATTATTTAGAATAGATCTACATTGTGAGTCATTGCCTCCTTAAAACTTCTTTCTTTTTCTAAAATCCTGCCTATTTTGTGAATCAGATGATGACCTTGAGAAATTATCAGTGGCTCTTCTTTTTATGCATGTTTAAGAGCAATCTTTTCTTTTTAATTATTCAAAGCAATTTGACCCTTGTTAAGGCTGCTAGAGCATTATCGTTTTTCATGCTTTTCACCCTCAGTGAAAGTGGCCAGCTCTCCATGGCAGGAAAACTCTGCCCATGATCCAAGCACCTGGACACTGTGCTTCCCCAGCAGAGTGCTGTGCAGACCCCTCCGGGAGCCCCAAGCCCCAGAACTTTCGCTGTCAGAGTCCTCTCAGGGTTTTTTGTTTTGGTTTTAGTGGGACAGGGAAAAACATAAGTTCTTGAAGGAAACTTTAGTAAGTCTAAAATCTCATGTCCAGCTCAACTTTGCCAATCCCGTCAGCCCTAAAGGGGGTACTTGGCATGTAATAAAATTTAGTTTTATAATAGTTATTAAATAACTAATGTGGTCTTAGTTATTAACTATTTCATAAGAAATACTCATTTGTAGATTAAAGTGTTAACCCTAAACGAGTTGCTTTTCTGATTCCTATAGAATCCCCTTTTGGTCTTCGACAGTTTCACTGGGTATTTACTAAGATGCTATTAAGTGAAAATCCCGTATCATCATCTTCATCACCAAGAAAAAAATCAAAAAGTGCTATTAATTAACTCTGAAAGGTTTTTTAGTTAATCTCCTCAAATTCTTCAAATTTTGTACCTCTAAAAAGTTATCTTAGAGGGTAATAAGATACTTTTTCATTATTTATCATCATTGTACATGAATAAAAATATTAAAAGCAAAATAGAGGACGATATTTTAACGCTTCACGTGGGAATGCAATCTCCTAGCTCACTTTTTGTCTCAGAGTTACGGTTGCCCTGTGCTTTTCCAGGTAGTGACCTCTCAGTAATCGAGGCCACTAAAAAGGCAGCCCTTCCTTGGACTGATCAACTGTTGTCTTTGAGATTTTCTCTAAGCTGCTGACAGCCATTCTGCACATTTTGATCGGCGGGCACAGGCAGTGACAGCCATGACAAAATTGCTACCTGCATGACAATCATCACAGGACAAATTGAAAAAAAAAAAAAAAATCTAGTGAACAATGAACCTTATCCAAGATGAATCTAAAAATTCTACATAGCACAATTTTTCTGCTATTTCTTTTTTCTTTAGTTTTAATTATTATCTCCTAAGTTCTTATTGTGAAAGATGAATGATGGTAAGTTTATTCTAATTTATGTTATTATTTTTATCAAAGAGTAAAAGGTAGTTTAAGGTTTTTGTATCAACTAAATCCCTTTCCATTGTCTGTCGGGTGTATGTCTGGTCAGTAAGCTGAGCACTGAGCCTTCAGAGCCACATTCCAGCCTCCGTATGAGCAACTACGTGCCACACAAGGCTTCTTCGGGGTAGATAAACTCCACTTAACTTCGATTCTGTCTACCTGTTCATCCCTAAAGATAGATGTTGGCCTAGGGAGTTGTTTGCCGAGTAAATTGGAGGCTAAATTTCTGTTCAGCCCTCCATCCACATGCTTTGGTGAAGTTTTTCTGTAGGGTAAAAATTGCCACCTTTCTGGATGCAGCTGTGTAACTCATACTTTGAAATCCTGTTCTAGCTGAAAAGCTCAAAGTTAGGCCTTTAAGAAAATGGTCTTGATTGTCTCTGTGGGTTTGAAAATTTTTTAAATTGAAACAAACTTGTACAGTTTCGAGTATTTGACTTCTCATTAAGTTTCAACTCTGAAAAAAGGAAGACGTAGTTCTCTATATGATTAGTGTAGCTTATCATGTGGCATTAAAAGGCACCTGTCTCCCTCCATGCAGGCTGTAGTAACAAGAGGCCACAGCTTATAAACAACGGAAATTTGTTACAACAAATTTCAACAATCTGTTGAAACAACAGAAGTTGTTTCTCGGAGTTCCAGAAGCTGGGAAGTCCAAGACCGAGTCTTTGGCAGATCTGGTGTCTAATGAAGCCTCACTCTGGCACAGACCGCGTCTTCTCGCCGTACCGTCACATGTGGCTCCCTTATAAACGCCCTCATTCCAGCGCACAGCATCCGGGAAGGACACGGACGTTCAGGCAGGGCCTTTCTCACCCCTCCTCCCCTCTTGGGTCCCCTTTCAACTCACTGGCTCACTCAGTCTTATTTATTTCTAAAGATCTATGTCAAATTTGGCCTCATCTCTGAGGCATTTCCAGAGCTTATAGGCTTATAACTGGAAATAATTTTGTCCCACATTAGTTCCTGAAGAAGTTTCATATTTGTATCAGCTTCCCCAAAACTTGCCAAAATGATGCTGAAGGAATAAAGAGGATATAAATCCACAGTAGAGAAGAGAAAATTCAGATGAGAAGTATCAACGAAATTTCAAAACACCTAGGAAGAGGGAATACAATTAAAGGGTAACAAGATACACTAAGACAGACTAAAATTTTAAAGCGTATATTTGAGCAAGCAGCAATTCATGAATCAGGCGACTGCAAAGCATGAGCCCTTAGCGCTCTGCCACACTGGCGGAAGGGAGTGCTCTATAGGGTGGATGTGGAGGCGGAGCTAAGAAATTATTTAACTGGCTTAAGTTGGAGCAATTGCCTTATTTGCACTATCCTTATAGGAAGTTCTAGACAATATAACCAATGCCCAGTCGGCCACCTGTGAGTAGCCGAGTTCCAGTTCCATTTCCTTTTGCTTTCACCATTTACAGAAAATGAGTCTGCGTTGGGTTTCAGCTTGCTGACTCAGGAACCCAGGCCTCAGCGCCACCTCAGCCTAATGGCCTCCCACTCACTCATTTTAAACGAAGGCAGCTAATACGGTGCCGATGAGAAACTCAGTCAGTTAGCACTGTTGGTGCCACACTTAGCAATGGGGACCCACCTCTTAAAGTCACGATTCCCACTTTCCTCCTTTCCAGACTGAGGATGGATCAGTTCTTCTGGGTGACCTCTAACATTTCTTGTGCAGTTCAAGGGAGGTAATATGTGTAAAGGGCTTTGAAAACAATGGAAACCTTTATAAAAATAGAAGTCTTCGTTAGCATCATTATTATTCTTCTTTTTGTTATATTTATTTGTTTACATATCTCCTCAGCTAAGCTGTTGGGTTCTCTGAGGGCAAGGGTTGCATCTTGTTTATGTTTCCTAGAGTTCTCAGTTTGCGCTTAATAAGACTTCATTTGTTGAACAGCCATACTCTAACAACACCTTCTTAAAACACTCTGAAATGTAGATCTAAATGTTAAAGGAAAGAAATTAAAGTTACGCTAAATTTGTAGGTGTGGAAAGGGAAACCTTACCTTTTCAGCAATAACGTGGTGCTGGGGATGACTGATTATTTACAGTCCAGAAACCCACAGAGAGCAAATCTCTTTGTAATTCTAACCTTGACATTTCTCTCTCACACTAAAATATTCCATAAGGGAAACTCAATGTTAACATTTTCCAAAAACCTATAACATGTCTAAGGCCTAAGCAACGCAGAGAAGTTAAGATCCAGTGAAAGAGCACTTTTATACTGTCACTGTGTCACATCAAAGATGCGAAGGCCACCAAAGACAGACCGTATTGAACTCCCCTGACAGTTTTATTCTGGCAAATTATCTGTGGGGAAGGTTTTTCCTATAGCTTGAGCAATTGATGTAAAAATGTAGTATAATACTTAGAAATAGCATGAATTCTAATTGTGTTTGGGAAATTACCTTGGAAGATAGAGGACAATTGGTTGATAGCTAGAGCTATTGATCAGTCTATTTCCCTCAAGGATACATAGATCAAAATATGGTGACTGGATAACAGATTTAGTCAGCCACTGGGAGTTGTACAGTGATGTGAATTATTTGGCTTCTTCATATTAATATTTAAACACAACATTGCAACAAGCACACCACTAAAAAAAAAAAAATCAAGAGTTTTTTGTTTTTAGTGTAAATGACATTAAAATCCATTATGTTTGGCATTCTGATACATGCATGTTTTATCATGACGGAATCAGCGTACTTAGTGTATCCATAGCCTCATGCACTTATCATTTCTTTCTGGTGAGAATATGCGAAGGCCTGTCTTCTGGCTATTTTGTATTACACAGCACCTCACTGCTAGCCACAGTCCCCGACAGGGTCGTCGGCCCCCAGCAGGGATCCTCTTACCGCGTCTCAGCTTCATATCCATTGCCCAGCTTCTCTCCCCGTCCCCCCTCCCCTGGTCTCTGGTGACCTCCGTTGTTCTACTCACAAGGCTTCTATGACATCAACTTTTATTTGTAGCCTCTGCGTATGAGTTAGATAATATAGCATTTGTCCTTCTGTGTCTGGCTTATTACTTAATGTGATAACCTCCAGATTCATCCATGTTATGGCAAATGGCAGGATCTTACTGTTTTTAATGTCTGAACAGTATTCCATTGTGTATATATACATTTTCTTTATTCATTTATTGTTAGGGACGTAGGTTGATTCCATATCATGGCTGTTGTAAATAATACTACAGTAAACATAGGGGTGTGGGTATGTCTTCAGCATACTAATTTTATTTCATTTTTATTCCTATGTAACCAGTGTCGGGATACCTAGATCTGAAGTAGGTGTGTTTTGGGGGTTTTTTTAAAATTTTTTGAGGAACCTTCATACTGTTTTCCATATTAGCTGTACTTACTAATTTACATTCCCACCAACAGTATATTGTTGAACAATGTTAAATGTCCCGCTGCCAGACATACCCCTTTTTCCACATTTGTGCCAACAAATTTGATAACATAGAAGAAATGGGTAAATTCCTGAAAACCCAACACCTACCAAGATTAAATTATGAAGAATTAGAAAGTCTGAATATAGCAATCAGGAGTGAGGGAAATGAATTAGTAATAAAAAGTCTTCCATCAAAGAAAAATTCAGGACCTGATGGCTTCACTGCTAAATTCCACTAAATATTTAAAGCTCTCAAGCTATTTCAGAGAATAGTATTAAGAAGTGGAACATTTTGGGAATTGACTAGATTATAAGGACAGGGCCCATGGACTTGGATTAGTGCCCTTATAAACTAGGCCCAGGGGAGCTAGGACCCAGTGAGGACACACAGTTAGAAGGCCCCATCAGTGAGGAAGTCAGACCTCACTAGGGTTCACAGATTGCCACCACCTTGATCTTGGACTTCCCAGCTCCAGAACTATGAGAAGTAAATTTCTGTTGTCTAAGCTACCCAGTTTGTGGTATTTGATTGTAACAGCCTGAACAGACTTTGACATAAATAGAAAAGTAAATGTATTCAATATGAAATCAAATGGTAAATTCTTAGAAATCTAATATTGAGTAATTTTAAACATACTTTAACTAATGATGATTTAGAAAAAATTCATATTATTTAAGAAGATTTTGTTATAAATTGCCACTTAGGAGTTCCCATTAAAAAATTATGAATGAACAAAAGAAAGAATGATTCCCAAGGATTACTGCAATTAATTTTTTAATAGGAGTTTGATTTGTTGTTTTTTCTTTCTCTAGGGATTGGGAAACGGTGGTTCTGAATTATTTTCTAATTTTGGTCCTGACCTATAAAATTATGACTTATCTGTCTTAATAATATACATGGAAGAGAGAGAAGGGTGAGGGAGGAAGGGAAAAGGAAAGAAAAAATGAAAATAAAAGTAGGGAAAGGTGATTTTCCTAACTATTTTTGAAAATGCTTTAGCTTTTTGAAGGATGTATATTGCCATTTTCTAAGTTATAACTTTTAATATATTCTTCAACTGTTTTCCTCTGGTGAGCAATTCAGTACCTTGAACATAATAGATAATCAATACATTCTAAAATTAGCAATAATTATACAATCGATTGTTATAATTTACATATTTCCTTTATCATTTCCTAACACAAAAGGTTAATGTGGTATAGAGGGATCTGACAGCTAATGTGGGGTGTGTGTGAGTGTGTGTTTACTTTAAGATTATCTTTAATGGCTCTAGGTGATTTCTTATTGCTCACATAAACTATGAATTTTTTTTTTTTTTCATTTTGAGACAGCATCTGGCCCACTTTGGCAGTTCTTACTTTGTTGCCCCATACTGTGGCTTCATAGCTCACAGCAACCTCAAACTCCCAGGTTCAAGCCTCTGTTTGGTCTCTTTCTCCAGAGTGGCTGGGACTACAGGCACCCCCACAACACCTGGGTAGTTTTTCTATTTTTAGTAGAGACAGGGACTCACTCTTCTTCAGGCTGGTTTCAAACTCCTGAGCTCAAACGATCCACCCACCTCAGACTCCTCGAGTGGTGGGAGTACAGGAGTGAGCCACTGCACCTGGCCATGAACTATGAATCTTAATCTTATATTGGGGGAAACACTGGACAGCTGTATTTCTTCTATAGCAAATTGCATGTTCTTTCCTTTAACCTTCATCTTCATTGGGTATTCTTCCTTTTTCATTGATTTATAAATACCTTTTATATATTAAAGAAGATCTCTGTTTATGAAATACTTTTTTAAAAAATTTAACTTTTGCCTTTTAATATGTTTACCATGGGTGTTTTTCTTTTTTTTAAAGAAGTTTTAAATTTTTATATAGACATGCCCTTATCAGTTTTTATTTTGAGTTCATTTTGCCAAATTTCCAAAATAATACTATCATGATTTGATAAGAATTATATTACAAATATGACATATTTTCAGAAGAATAAAACTGTTATAAAATTTATTTTAATTCAAGAATATGATATAATAAAAAAAAGAATATGATAGATTATCATATGTGTCAACTCTTTTGGATAGTAACCCTATGTGTGTTGTTGTTGGTGTTAAGATCTGCATGTTTTCTGTTAAAGTTTTACTGGACATTTTGTACTTGTATTACCAATGACTGCTGTGGAGTCACATTTTTCATCGTATTTTCTGTTTTTGTTTATCAGTAATTCTGATTTTCCTTCATTGAATTTATATACAGCTAGCCCCTTTACTCATGTCTTTCAGTTTACTGTTTCAGATAATTTCCTTGGTTTTTTAAACATTTGTAAATAATATTGCTCACATTTTATTTGCAACATATATATGTATTTTTTATTTTTTCTTATTTGCTAGAATTTTCAGAAGAAATTTGAGCACAAATGCTGATAGGCTTAATAAAAGTTCTTCCATGCTATTTTTCTTAAATTACATTTTATAATAAATTCAGAGAGAGCCAGGAAGTTCTAGAATAGAAATATTGATATATATTCGAACAACAAAAGATTTCTCTGTTGATAACCTTGAAATATACTACGTCTACTTTGCCATCTAGTTTCTTCATTTTTACTAGGAGTATATACTACAGTAGTGCTCTGTAAATTGACCGCCCAATGGACTGTTACAAACTGGTCAAGATACACAGGTAGTTAACATAAGGAACCAAGCCTATTGTACTGATTATATATACGTGAGACATTTCCAGTCTATGAAAATTAGGTCAACTTAAATTTGCTGAGGTTAGACTTGTGTCCTAACATATGATCAATTTTGGAGGATGATCCGTGGGCTGATGAGAAGAATGTATTTTCAGTTTTATAGGATGAAATGTTCTGTAGAGATCTGTTGAGTCCATGTATTCTGGGCTCAGGTTTAAGTTTAATATTTCTTTGTTTAGTTTCTTCTTGGAGGATCTATCCAAGATTGGCAAAAGTGGTGTTAAAATCTCCAACTATTATAGTACAGAAAGATATCAAGTTGTTCATATCCATTAGGGTTTGCTTTATAAATTGAGGAACATTCTAGTAGGGTGCATAAATGTTAATTATTGAAATCTCTTCCTATTGGGTGTTTCCCTTGACAAATATGTAGTGATTTTCCTTATCTTTCTTTATCTTTGTGGGTTTAAAGCCAATTGTATCTGGAAATAAAATTGCAGCCCCTGCTTTTCTCGGATTTCCATTTGCCTGTACTATAGATGTTCATCCCTTTACCCAAGTCTATTTTTGTCCTTTAAGTTAAGATGAGATTATTGTATGCAGCAGATATCTGGTCTGAGTTTATGTATCCAGTCAGCCAAGTTATGCCTATGTAGAGGACAATTTAAACCATTCACATTAATTGAGAGATTTGATAAGCCTGGTAGTGTATTGGGTGTCATGTTTTGCAAATGTCCACTGGACATTTTTAATCCTTTCACCACTGTGGAAGTTGGGTTTTGTTCAAAACTTTCTGAGTGAGTTTACTTTGGTGGTAGAGCATTGTGCTGGTCATAGTGGAGGATGGGTCTGAGAATATCCTGGAGAAAGGGTTTAGTTATGGCAAATTTCTTCAACATGTGTATGTCATTAAAGTATTTGATTTCTCCATCACAAACGAAACCATTTTTAGCTGGATACAGGATCCTGGGATGAGAGTGGTTTTGTTTTAGGAGATTGAAGGTCAATGACTATCTTCTTCTGGCTTGAAATGTTTTGGCTAAGAGATCTGCAGTCATTCTGATATTTCTCCCTTTGTAGGTAATGCTTTTGTTATGTCTGGCTGCATGCAGAATTTTCTCCCTCATCTTAACTCTGGCTAAGTTAATCACAATATTTCTAGGAGATGCTTTATTTGAATTGAGTCTTGCTGGGGTTCTGAAACTGTCTACTATCTGAATTTCTATATCTCTTGTAATGCTTGGGAAATTCTCCTTCATAATCTCTTGGAGTAGGGCATCTGTACCTTTAGACCCCATAATCAAGTTGGTTTTATTCCAGGATTACAGGGTTGGTTCAACATACGCAAATCTATAAATATAATACATCACATAAATAAAATAAAAAACAATGATATGATTCTCTCAACTGATGCAGAAAAATCTTTTGATAAGGGCAGCACCTGTGGCTCAAAGGAGTAGGGTGCTAGTATGCCGGAGGTGGCAGGTTCAAACCCAGCCCCAGCCACAAAAAAAAAAAAAAAAAGCTTTTGATAATATCCAGCATACTTTCATGATCAGAATACTTAAGAAATAGGCATAGAAGGGATATTTATTAAACTGATAGAGGCCATCTACACCAAAACCACAGCCAATATCATATTGAATGGAATAAAATTGAAAACATTTCTACTCAGATCAGGAACCAGGCAAGGATGCCCACTTTCTCAACTGCTATTCAACATAGTAATGGAAGTCTGAGCCATCACAATCAGGCAAGAGAAAGTGATCAAAGGTATCCAATAGGGTCAGAGGAAATAAAACTCTCACTGTTCACAGATGATATGATCCTATATATATGGAAAATCCCAGGGACTCAACTACAAAACTCTTAGAAGTGATCAAGGAATACAGCAGCATCTCAGGATACAAAATCAATACTTACACATCAGTAGCTTTTATGTATGCCAACAACAGTCAAGCTGAAAATATAGTCAAGGACTCTATTCCTTTTATAGTAGTGTCAAAGAAGATGAAATATCTGGGAATTTACCTAATAAAGAATGTGAAAGATCTCTATAAAGAGAATTATGAAACTCTGAGAAAAGAAATAGCTGAAGACATTAACAAATGGAAAAACATACCATGCTTATGGCTGGGAAGAATCAACATTGTTAAAATGTCCATACTACCCAAAGCAATCTAAAGATTTTATGCAATCTCTATTAAATCACCATTGTCATACTTTAAAGAGCTTGAAGAAATACTGCTTCATGGAATCAGAAAAAAACCTTGATTAGCCAATACATTACTCACAAATAAAAACAAATCAGGAGGTATCACGTTACCAGACTTCAGGCTATAGTATAAATCTATAGTGATCAAAACAGCATGGTATTGGCACAAAAAACAGAGAGGTATATGTATGGAACAGAATAGAGAACCAAGAGATGAACCCAGCTACTTATTGTCATTTGATCTTTGATAAGCATATCAAAAATATTCAGTGGGGGAAAGACTCCCTATTTAACAAATGGTGCTGGGTGAACTGGCTGGCGACCTGTAGAACACTAAAACTGGACCCACACCTCTCACCACTAATAAAAATTGATTCTCACTGAGTAAAAGATTTAAACTTAAGACATGAAACTATAAAAATACTAGAAGAGAGTGCAGGGAAGAAATTCTTCAAGAAACACTTGAAGAAATCAGCTTGGGAGAATATTTTCTCCCTCTGGGTAATGGAAGCAATACCAAAAATACATAACTGGGATCTAATCAAACTAAAAAGCTTTTGCACACCCAAGAGCACAGTAAGTAAAGCAAACAGATAACCTTCAGAATGAGAGAAGATTTTTGCAGGTTATGCTTCTGACAAAGGTCTGATAACTAAAATCCACAGAGAATTCAGACTAATCAATAAGAAAAGAACAAATAACGCCATTTCTGTGTGGGCAAGAGACTTGAACAGAAACTTCTCTGATGGTACTCAAACGTATTAGCAAGAAAAGAACAAATGATCCCATCTCAGGGTGGGCAAGGGACTTGAAGAGAAACTTCTTTGAAGAAGACAGGCACACGGCCTACAGACACATGAAAAAATGCTCATCATCCTTAATCATCAGAGAAATGTGAATCAAAACTACTTTGAGATATCATCTAACTTCAGTAAGATTAGCCCACATCACAAAATCCCAAAACCAGAGATGCTGGCATGGATGTGGAGAAAAGGGAACACTTCTACACTGCTGGTGGGAATCCAAACTAATACGTTCCTTTTGGAAAGATGTTTGGAGAACACTTCGGGATCTAAAAATAGACCTACCATTCAATCCTGCAATTCCTCTACTAGATATATACCCAGAGGATCAAAAATCATTTTACAACAAAGACATTTGCACGAGAATATTTATTACAGCCCAAGTGCCTATGAACCCATGAATGGATTAACAACTTGTGGTATATGATACCTTGGAATATAATGCAGCCATAAAAAAGATGGAGACGTCACATCTTTTGTGTTTACCTGGATGGAGCTGGAACACATTCTTCTTAGTAATGTATCTCAAGAATGGAAAAAAAACTCAATACTACTAAGAAATCAATATATTAATCACCTACACATTCATATGAATGGTAAAACATAACTATGGTCCAGAAAGTAGAAGGGAAGAGGACAGAGAGGTGAGGGGTGGGGGAGGAGGGAGGGTATTTGGGGGGACCTCACCTAATGTGCATGATGCCATGGTACTTTGCAAAACTATTAAGAAAAGAGTATAATTGTCTTACCACAACAAATAAGTAAGCGAGGTGATGGATGTGTTAATCAGTTCAATGTAAGCATTTCACATTGTATATCAAATCGGTACTCCAAACCCCATAAATGCATCAATGTACACAGTTAGGATTCAATAAAAACAAAAAAACAAAAGAAGAAGAAGGTGATGGGATTCAAATTGTCCCCCAGGAGTGGGAAAGAATATCACTCTGGCTGATGAGGATGTGTGAGGAAAAGCAAAAGAGGAATAAGAGGGATGGGTGAGAGAGAGAAACAAGAATACTGAGTGAGGAATAAAAATTAGACTGTTCAAAACAGAAATTTGGAGGAACTTCTAAGAAGTCAATATCCAGAGCTTTTCTAAGAAAAGCCACTGTACATTAAAGAGAAATTGGATAATTAATTAAATGTTAATAATATAGACTGGAAGAAGTTGTTGAGGAAATAAGATGGTGGGGTTTTTTGTGGGGTGTTTAGAAAATTGCATTTCTAGATCTCACCTTTGTTATTGCAGGTACACAGTAGCAGAAATGTTTGAAAATGTCTTTTTCTATTCCCCACCCAACAGCATTTTATTGTTTTCATTCCAAGAAAAAGTAAGAGCCCAATTTTTAAGAAAATACTTTGAGAGAGTTTGAGAAACGGTTTTGAAGAACAGATTGGAAATGGAAAGTTGGGTAGCTAGTGGGAGAACATTATGTTCCCCCACCTCCACCAAACACAGCTGCAACAAAACAAGCTGATAGAAGCAGGGAAATTACTGCAGACCAGGCTCCAGTTGAGTTTAAAGAAAGCTCTCCTGGTACAAAGGAAAGTCCAGAGCCTTCCTTGTTTTTGAATGGCATTTCCAAGATACCCTCTCCCAAATTTACACCAACTATAATTCCAATGAAGAAAGGAGAGATCTTTTTTTTTTTAAATTACAGAACTATAGAGAAAGCTCATTCTTACCTGAACAGTGTTCTTGGGAATAGATCACATAATAAGTCTTCTGATTAAGTTAAGTAGCAGTTGCATGTTCAGAATGGTCTTCTCAGCTGACTGTATGTTCTGTGATTTGATCCCCTTCTATCCATCTTCTCCCTTGGAGGTGTCAACAACCTCATACAGTGACAGATGGAAGTCAGCATTGCACCAGCAGAATCTTAGTCACAAGATATTCACTCTCACCCACTGTATTTCTTTCCCCAAGACTACCCAAAAACAATTTGCCACAAACTTGTATGGCTTAAAACAACAGAGATTTATTATCTCTGTTCTGGAAGACAGAAGTCTGAAACCCAGGCACGGATACAGCCGTGCTCTCTCAGAAGGCCCAGGAAGGGTGTGTTCCAAGCTATCCTCTTAGCTTCTGGTGTTGCCAGCAGTCCTGGGTATTCCCTGGGTAGTGGCTCCATCACTGTGGCAGCTGCCTCTGTTTCTCTTGGCTTTGTCCCTGTGTGTCTTTGGGTCTTTTCTCTTCCTGTAACAACATCAGCTATATTGGACTCGGGCCCATCCTAATGACCCCATAGTAATTTGATTATCTTTGCAAAGAGCCTTTTTCCAGATAAGTCACATTCACAGGTACCCATTCACAGGTACCCAGTGTAGGGAACATGTGTCTTTGAGGGATACAGTCCAACCCACAAAATCCATTGTCACCCAACAACCAAAAAAGGAGTCTGGGAAGAAGTTGTGTTATAAAGAAAATTTATGAATCTACTTGAGGTCCATAATTCTGTAACATATATTGTAAAATATCCTGAATCTTTGCTTTGAAAGAAGAAAAACACATTCTATGAAATAGAAGCTAATAAATTAGCAAAATTACCCAACAGAGAAAAATAATAATATTTTACACAGAATTCATGTGACGTAGCAATCATAAGCATGCGTATGGTTAGGGTTTTGACTCCAGCCTCTCATTGCTAAAATGACAAATTAAAATTCTTAAAACTCAAAATACTGAAGTGCAGAGTTTAATGCGATCCAGCCTGTGTGTTCAGTAGAAAGCTAATGTTCATCTCTCCTTTTCCTTCCTATTTGCTGGTCGTTTTTGTTTCACACACTTAACATTTGTATGTACAAAACTGATTTTACTGTGTCACGCTACTCCGTATGTTGCCTAATATTAAATTCTTTATCAGAACTGAATGCTGGTAAACATACTTTTATATACATCTGTTTCTCTGATTTTATGGTTGTGGGTTTGTGTCGAATGTCACGTGCTTGTTTCCATCACACAAAGTGCCAGGCACAGAGCAGGGATGAAGGACAACACAGCTCATTTACTTGTTCATCCAATTATCGGACTTTCATTGAGCCTTTACTGAATGTCAGGCACTGGGGTAGGTGCTCAGATATTAAGACAATGTTATTTTTTTTCAAGAGATTTATACCTTAGTAAATTAAAGAACAGTGGTTCTTAATTTGTTTTTGTTTTGTTATTTTTGCTTCCTTTTGTTTACTGACTCCTTTGAGAATTTAACCAAACCGTAAGACCCTCCTCCCTTCTGTACTGAGAAAAATGCACACACAGAATTTTGCATGCATTTAGGTAGATGCACGAACTACCATGCTGGGGTACCTGCCTTAAATACCTGTGTGTGTGTGTGTGCGCGTGCGTGCGTGCGTGCGTGCATGTTTAGAGAGAGCGGGTATATTCCGGAGATCAGGGAACAGATCTTACATTCATATACAGAGCATCATGATAGCATTAGTTCCCATGCACCATGATAGCATTAGTCCTCCCACAGGGCAGCACACTGAGGGCCAGACACACCAGCACAGCAGAAGTTGTGCCCAGGAGAGGACCCCTGAAATTGTGAAACTTGGAGTTGACACAGAGGAACTGTCACATATGCCCTTTTTCTCCTCCAGAGAGAGAAAGGGAGAGAGACACAGAGAGAGACAGGAGTGGGGAGCAGGGACTTTGGTCCTGGAATGTAAATGAATCCAGTTTTTATTACCCTTAGACGGTGAATGTGTGGCTACAGAGGAGGGAACCTTCAGGTGTCTCAGAGTAATTCACGATCACTGATGTTTACCATTCAGTCATCCTCTAGTGCAGATTGCCAGTAATCTTTTCTCAGGAAACCATAGCTGGGCAGAAATGTGAAATATAAAAATAAGCACGAGCATGGTTTCCTCCCAAAAGAAATGTCTTCAGCTGCAATGACAGACAACCTGACCAACTGAGGCTTAAAACTAAGGACACTTACTGTTTAGTTTTGAGAAGTCCAGAGTTTGGCAGGGAGAGGCCTGGTTGAGGAGCTCGGCACTCCCGGGAAGGTCCTGGGTACCACTGTCCTTCAGGGCGTGATCATCACCCCTCACCCACAGCTGGTGCAGCTCAAGACAGAGCCTCACCACCCCTGGTTCCAAACAGGAAGGAAGGTATGGGGCAAAACGCATTTCTGTCTTCTTGAATTTCTCTCTAGGTGTCAGGGGAGTACAAAATACTTCCTGGAAGCCCCCACCAGACTTCCTAGCACTTTGGATTGGGCAGGACAGGTCCTGTGAACACTCCTCAAATGTTCACTGTGAAAGGTTGGTGAGATTCCTGCCGAGAGTTGAGATTAGTCATAAATTCTCTGAGTCAGAGGGTCCAACTGCCAGGAGATGAAAGGCTCTCAAACCAAATTGTTACAGGGAATGAAAAGGTAGATCACTATTGTGGAGGCAAAGAACAGTGTCCGCCCGCGTTTTCGCAGGGACAGGAGTGCTGTTATAATAAATGAGTGTTGGCTCTTCAAGGATGGAGAAAATGATCTGGTACAGCCTCTGCTCCCAGACAAAAGTACACCCCTCCATTGGAAGGATCCTATCCACTAGGAAAGTAGGTAGCAGGCTTTTTTGTGCTAAATGTTCCTAAAGGTTGCCTGTGGCTATGGCTGGGGACATCTGGGAGGTATCAGGAAAGGCAGATAAGAAAGGAGAAAAAGAGAGTAAGTTGAAGAAGAAAAAAGCAGGAACCAAAGATGGAAAACAAAGTCAGCAGGAGAGAGAAATACACACATCGTGAAGATGCAAATGGCTTTAAACACTTGTTTTTCTATACAATCAGCACTAGTTAAGGTAAAAATCTTCAGGTGAAGTAATTCTGTGACTTTCAGATGTAAATTCTTTTTTTTTTTTTTTTTTTTTTTTTTTTAATTTGGCCGGGGCTGGGTTTGAACCCACCACCTCCGGCATATGGGACCGGCGCCCTACCCGCTGAGCCACAGGTGCCGCCCTCAGATGTAAATTCTTTGCCTGTAACTTCTACTCCCAGAAAAGTACCTTTTTATTTCCAACCATAGTAGTCCTTTTCTCTCCTCTCGGTCGGTCTTCTCTCTGGGTAAAGAGCGACTTGGTAATCCTCCAGACAATGTAAGTAAAGATAATGGTTGTATCTCATGGCCAAGGTTAACTGTGCCAAGAACGTGTCAAAGGATAGAACAGGACATGGATCCTGCTGGGTGGGTGCAGCAGGCCTTGTGCAGAGGCAGCTCTGTGCTGCAGGGTCCTTGCAGAGACGGAGGCTGCCTCAGCCCCCTCTAACCCTGCGCCAGCTCGTCCTGTCCCCTACCACTGGCCACACCACATGACGGCATTAGTTACAGGTGTTTCTGGGCTTCTTGTTTCAAAAGCAACCACTGATGTGGATTCAGAGGCGTAGCAGTTAGTCAAAGGCAGCCTACAAAAGTGATTCAAGCCACTTTGCCTACTTGCCCTGGCAGTGGAGCCCCGGTCACCGTCTCTGACTAATGTATCCTGCTTTGTAAGTTTCTTATTCCGTAAGTCCATCTTTCTCTTCCTCAGTAAACTTTGTTTCACACTTGTGTTAAAAAAAAAAAGTGATTTAAAAATGTTCTTTCTTTTTTACTTCTCCATAAATTACAGTGCCATCACCTCCCTTTTTGTGTGATAAACAATTAAATTGTCATAAAGGAGACCAGCCTTGTAACACATTCCAGGTGGCCACAAATGCATCAATACCCCTCCCAATAAGAAGTGGACTCTGTCCTGTTGAATCCAGGCTGGTCTGCGTCTGGTTTGACTAATCCAGTGCGGTGGAAAGGACACTGTGTGAGGCGTTAGGTCCCATAAGGCCACTCTTAGGAGGACTGGCAGCTTCCTTCTTGGCTTTACAAAGAGTCTTTGGCTGTTACGTTAGAAATTCAGATACCCTGACGTTACCATGTTGTGAGGAAGTCCAGGCTAACCACATAGATTGGCTATGTGGACAGAGTGATGGAATAAAAGATAGGGGTGGGTTGTTTGTTACACAACAATAGAAAACTACATCGAATGCCGGAGTATAGCAAAAATCTGTCCTTTGATATATTTCTTGAGACCAAATAACACAGCCCCTCTGTTTCTTGTCTGTGTGTATGAAATTCACACATCTTGCACCACCTGGCAGGTTCCTTGGAGAATCTTTGTGTCTGTGGTTCCTCAAATGTGAGAAACTGCCGTGAACTTTTCTTTAAAGTTTATAAAATATTTGAACACTGACAACGTGTTCTTTGATGTTCCTGTAATGAGTGGGTGCAAGAACGTGAGCTCCTTTATCTGACACAATATAGAAAAAAGTATATAATTATTTTGTCACTACTGTATAGTTAAAATTACAACATGGAGTCGACAATTATACTGTAAATTTAGAGTTTTCAGAGCACTGTTTGTCCTTTTGAATAGCACAAAGGCCATCCACCTGATGCAATTATATTTTCATCCAATTCTGAGCTCTTCTGGTGCTTTCTATTTTTATGTGCTCGTATAGGTAAATAACTTTTATTGATCCATGTTCATTGAGGTATCTTTCCACTTCTGGCTGTTTTTGACTATTTTTCTTCTCTGGAATATATAATTTGGGGATCTATTTATTTCCTTGTTTTCTCATTTTCCATCATACGTTTTATTTTTCTTTTCTTCACTTTATTAACTATAATTTTCTTGTAATCTACTTACACTTACAAATATTTTTTTTAAGTTACTGGTTGTTTAGGTTATTCATTAGATTTGAAATTTCATAACTTCCATGCAAATGTCTATATAGTTTAACTTTGTAAATGTTACTGGAAACAACTTAATCAGCTATGTTATAAATCATATATGAGAGGCCTGTGTAATGAGATAATAATAAATTCCGATGCAAACAGTTTAACTAAATTCTAATAAAAATCTGAGAGAAAGTATATTGTTGTCTTTTACGGAGATCTTGACGTTGGAAGGAAATGAGATAATTTGTGGTTCACAGGGGAGGGGGTGGCCTGCAGCTCTTCTTAGAAGGCTGCGGCGTTGTGTGGCTTCGGTTTCCTCAGTGCCTCTTCTCATCCTGTCCCCCACACGCTCTTCCCCTTCTCTCTCTCCCTCTCTGGTCCCTTGTCCCTCTTCCTATATAACAGATCTGGGACAGGCGTCTGGGAGGAAGAGGAGACAAGTTAAGGGCAGAAGATTGGTGAACCCATTCTTACTGCTTTTCACATCCTCAAGCGTTTGAAATTTATTTGTAAATAGATCTGGGATAAAGACCAGTGAACAATTCTGTGACGTCTGTTGTGTGACCTTGACTCAGCAGCTTTCCCTGGCTGCTCACTCTCCACCATGGAAATTGTTTCTTCACGTGACTATGGCTGGATGCTTCACAGAAGTCCCTAATTTTGCATGTTCAAAGCAGAACTTCCCAAGCCCTCTCAGTCAAAGGTACCACTGTTCGGCCACTCCCTGGGGATGAAGCCAGAGGAGTCATCGCTGCCTGATTCTCTCACCCTGGTTTCAGCCGGGCTTGTTAACCTTTCACCCCTGTGCACGCGCGCGCGCACAAACACACACACACACACTGTCATCTCCCGCCTGACCGTGTACTGAGTTAGCAGCCTCCTGACGGGGCTCTCACTTCCAGTTTTGCTCCCCTAGTCTATTGCAGAGTTCGGGCCTGGGAATTGGACAATGTGAGCTTGAAAACCAGCCTCCCTCCATATTCATTGCGTGGCACCGGGCACGTTTACACACCCTCCACACTTAGTCCCCCATCTGTGGGGAAATGGTGGCCTTCAGTCACACAGTGATCTGTGAGGCTAATGAGAGGGACACGTAAAGCACTTGAAAAGCTCCCAGGACTCAGGGAACACGAAATAGACACTGGTCATGACTATTAGTTTGTAATTATTTTCTACAGTAATGAACTGATTCCTTTTTAAACACAAAGGAGTATAGGGAACGTACCACGGGCACGTAGGGGGTTAACGTTAGGGCAGCTGGGTGAAGCACTCTGGGAACGCTCTATGTTATCTTTACAACTCCTCTACTAATCTAAACTTATTTCAACCTTAAAATTTTTTTCAAATATAAAGGGTGCGACATCATCATGATGTGTGCGATCTTCCAATGCCTTCTCGGACCCTTCATGTCTTAGCCACTCAGGATCTGGCTCCTGGCCAATGCCCAGAATCACCCCCTCCCACTCCCCTGCACACCTGCTCCTACCTCAGGCTGCGAACATGCTGCCCACCTCCTCCCTCCCCCTCCCCAGCGTCCACTCCTGGCCACGCTGGGGCTCCCTCCAAGGTAGTGAGTCCCCCTCCTTCCCTCAATACTTTCCTGCCTTATCTATCTTCATAGCACTTAACATTATCAGAAAGGGTATTTTTTCCTTTAATTTCTGTACTTACGTGTCCTCTGACCATTTGGTAGAATGTAAGTTCCCTGAGGTTAGGGACTTTGCCTTAAACGTCTCTAGTCCTTCAATCTAAACAGTTCCTGGAGTTTGGTTTTTGCTCCATGTATATACGTTGAAGGTCCAGATGAATAATCAGTGTTACATGATTATGGGCCCTGTAATATATGGACATAAGAAAACGTTAAAACGAATCAAAATTAACAGGTGGGCTTTTCGATGAAAATTAAAAAGATATTTTGGTCCTCAAGGTTTAAGGTAGAAATTACTTTCTACATGCCAAAGTAACTCTACATACAAAAAGATATAACCTTTCCTCACTAAACAGTCATCCCTCCAAATCTCTGGGTTTTGCATCTAAGGAATCAACAAATTACAGATAGAAAATATTGGGAAAAAATAAAATAAAAATAAAATAAAACAATAGAATATGACAAGTGTTTACAGAGCATTTACATTGTATTAGTATAATAAGTAATCTAGAGATGACTTAAAGTATGTGGATGGATGTACATAGATTATTTGTGAATACTACCATTTTATATCAGGGGCTTGAGCACCTTCAGATTTTGGTGTCCAAGGAGGAGTCCTCGGACCAGTCTCCTTCAGACACTAAGAGATCACTGTACAAGGTTTGGTCTTTTAAAGAAAAAGTGCACATTCAATATCCTGTTAGTAAAGAGTCAGGTAAAAATTACATGATTTCTTTCTTTGTTCTTCATGAGAATATTTTATAGTCAGTGAAAAATAATATGGAATAGAATCTACAGAGTTATTGGGAATTCAGCTGATTTAGCACACCATTTGGCTCAATTCATAGCACTATTCAATTAGGTTCAGTAGCAATGAAAAAAGAAAGAACTGGCCTTACCTCTAAATGTTTGAAACATTGCATGTCCTGCACTGACTTGATTATAGTCCAGATCGTCTGTGGATATTATTGAAACTCCAACTTTCGCAGCTGTAAAAAGCAAAAAAAAAAAAAAATTGAAATATCCAATAAGTATTCAGAAAGCTCTAGGCTGTGGGGCCTCCCACCTGCCGAGTTTCCTTCAGGTCCAATAAATTTCAAAACAAAGCAGACTCCTCTCCTAATGATATTGGGTTACTTTTTGCCAAAGGAAATACTTTTCTTTTAACTTTTTGACATAATTTCAGGCTGCTGGGAAAGTTATGAGACTTAGGAGAATTTCCGTATACTCTTCCACTGGACCGGCACCTGTTCTCGCTATCACGCTTGTTTCCCCGTCTCCATTCCCATGCATTTGTGCACATATTTTTTTTTTTTCTGGACTCTTTGGGAGTAAATTGCCAACATGATGCTCCTTTACTTCTGAAGACCCAGAACATGTTTTCTCAATATAAGGTAATCTGCTATATAACCACAGCACAATTATCAAAATCAAGAAATTAGCATTGATTCCATACCCACACAGACCTTATTTAAACTTCACAGATTTGTCCTAAGTACGTACCTAGCAGGAAAAAAAAAAAGTCTCAGCTCACATGCTGTGCATCTCATGAGGCCCCTCTCATCTGGGTCCGTCCCTCAGTCCTTCTTTGCATCATATAATGGTGACTCACTGATGAGTCTATGAATTGAGTCTAAAACTGAGGCTATGAATTGTCTACCTGAAGAGAAAGCTCAAATTTCACAAGCTTTTTCAAACAAAAACCCTCAATTTGGGTTTCTCTGTTTCCTCATGTTTAACCCAGTTATGTTGTGGGAACAGCGCTGTGCCTTCTCCTCAGGCCCCCAGAGTCAGCCGTGTCCACTGGTGGGGGTGTTACCTTGGTCACTTGGTGGAAGTGGTGGCTGCCAGCTTCCCTCCTGCAAAGCTAATAGTAGCATGTTTATTTAATCAGACATAAAATGGAGCCTGAATAAAATTACAGTGGCTTTTAAGAATTTAATCGTCTTCCGTAGCACTATATTTCAAAGGAAATTCAACAGAAAGCATACACACAGGTAAAAAAGATAATGGCTTACTGGTGTCTGAAAATCAGACAAAAACATCTGCCAGCTGTGACGTGGAAGGAGCAAAACCTTTAGCAATTTCATACACAAATTAGATGGTTTTGCATGGGTCTTTTACATATTTTTTCTTTCCTCCATGACAATACTCTTAAAAACTGAGGCTATGAATTGTCTACCTGAAGAAGAAGCTCAAATTTCACAAGCTTTTTGAAAGAAAAAAAAATTCTAGATTGGCACCTGTAGCTCAGCAGCTAGGGCGCCAGCCACATACATTGGAGTTGGAGGGTTTGAATCCAGCCCAGGCCTGCCGAACAACATTGACAACTACAACCAAAAAATGGCTGGATGTTGTGGCCGGTGCCTGTAGTCCCAGCTACTTGGGAGACTGAGGCAAGAGAATTGCTTAAGCCCAAGAGTTTGAGGTTGCTATGAGCTGTGACACCACAGCACTCTACTGAGGGTGACAGCTTGAGACTGTCTCAAAAAAAAGAAAAAATTCTATTTCCTTTTAAATCTCTACTATTACAATACAGATAATCCTCATCTCCTGGAACAGTTTAATTTCTAATCTTGGTTGAACATTAGATTTATCTGAAGTGATCCTTGTTTTTCACCAACTAAATTCTTAGAGCAGAGTTAGGGAAAGTAGATAAAGATTTCTCAGACCTGGACCTGTGAAGCCCACAGCCTGCAGCGGCAGGGCGTCCACACACACCCCACCACCCCGATGCCCCCGACACCTCATCTGGCAGCTCCCCCCGCCCTCCATGCACCCCACACACACTCCTCCCCTCGCCCTGGCTCCTGTGCTGCTCCCTCCTGCTTCCCTGGGCCCCTGGACTCAGGGGCAGGACAGGGAGGGCACACAGGACTCTCTATCCTGTTATTGTTGAAATTAGAAGATTTAGTTTCTAGGAAATTTGCCTTTTCCCATTCTGCTCATTCTAGTCATTCCATACGAAACCAAGATATTAAACTATGTGCTACAAATGACCTTCTGTTACCAACTATTCTGCCTAAACGATAGCTCAGTAAGGTTGCCAGATAAACTACAAGACACCCAGTTAGTTACATTGCATTCTAGATGAACAAAAATGTCTGGGTCAGACTTACAGTCAAGGAAAGTATTTATTACTTTTCTCAAACTCACATTAACATGTAACTGAGGGTCCTGTACTTTTACTTGCTGAATCCGGCAATTGTAGGCTTTGTGCCAAAATAAGTTTTCTCTCAAGAAGTGCTTTGGTTTTACTGTATGTGGATCTGGACAAAGGGAAACTCAGAACCATTTCCACGACCCAGAGGATCACTGTCCAGGGCTTGAGGGCCAGCCCCATCTCCCAGCTCACTCTTATTTATTGCCAACACTTCCTTCCACCACCTTTCCCTTTATTAAAAAGCAGGAGCAAGGTCACTAACCCACCTTGTGTGTTACAAATATCCCTAAGCTGCTTCGTGTCCCTTTAATCAAATGAACCACAAAGTAAGTTAAAATGACATACTTATTGTCGGTACCTATAGAATAAATAAATTTTTAATCCTGATTATTATTAACTTTCTATTGATATGATCTTCTTAATGTTTATAGAATATTTCTCTATCAGTCCCAACTAAAATTTTACTTTGAATTTTGAAACAGAAATCCCAAATTTAAGAATGTTCTAGAAACATTACAAGTAATTCTCACCAAGGACTGAAATGAATAGATTTTAGGAGCTTAATGGATGCTGTTGCTAGAATCCATTGGGTACAGTGGTTTTCATGTGTTCAAAACATCTTTCAGAAAAACAGAAAGAATACTAGTCTTCGAATAGCATTTGTTTTACCATAAGAGTGGTCAAAGTTATCATTCCTAACCTTAGCATTGAAGTATTTAGTTAGTTTTTACATAAAACAAGCTTTGTTTTATTTACAGTATGAAAAGTAAAAACAAAAAAACTTGATTTTTGTTTCTGAAATGAACTGTGTTAACAGAGACATATAATGATGCCTTAACTTTTAGTTAATTACTAGCATCCTTATAACACCCCCCTAAAATTCCCTAAATGACATATTGCAAATTTAGGAATTGATCTATTGTATTCTCATTGCTGCTTCTTTATAGCTTTTAAACACAGGCCGCTGAACATTAATAATGAAGAATTGCTCTCCTTTTTGTTACAAGTAGACAGCCAAGATGCCGCTTGCTGGCTCTATCTGAATTACATGAGAAAGGGATTTATGTGGCTATAAATCTAGTCAGAATAAGCCTTTAAGTGGTAACCAATTTTGTGGTGTGTAAGTATCATCGATTTGTTAATCTGAGGGTGTTTTTATAAACTGATTTGGATTAGTGAGTTCTGATAGCAGAGCTATTTTAAGGCCCTTGAATAGTGCTAAGTGTGGTGAAACTAAGACAGTGAAAATTAACCCATTGGCCCCACCTATAAATTTAATAACAGCCCTTGAAAGGAGAGCGCAGTCTCGTTGTATGTAGTTTGCTAATGTGTATACCATATCAGCCATAGAGACCATCTTTTCATAATTCATAATTGTTGCTCTAGATTCAGGGTAAGTCTGTGCCAGCAAAGTAGGAGGCACTTCCTAAGAAGGCAAACTGTGGTAATTCCCCAGGGACATTTTGTATAAAGCACTATTGAGATGAATTTAGATTTAATTTAGGTAGCTCTGTTTCACTGTTAAAAAAACATAATGAGAAAGATGCCTTCTTTTCTCTAAAATCTCATAGCTGGTGAATACCGGAACTGTGCTATTTTAACAGAAAGAATGCAAGGATATTCTATTCATCTGCACATAAAAGAAAAAAGTTTCCCCCACCCCCAATGGAAATAGCAGTACAAAGAAGAAAAATAAAAAAGATGGATTTCAGCCCTGTATTTTTAAATTATTTATTTATTTATTTACAAAGATTCATTGAGAAATGGAGCTTAAGGTGTTAGCACAGGCTAATTACGTTTCTACACAAAGCAAGTCACCAGGGCAGCTGGAGTCCCACTGGCCTAGACTTTGCTGTGGCCACGTTGTGACAAATATAAAGATGCAAATCAGGCACCAAATTCAGTGTTTGAGGAAACAAGTAAATGCCTCCTTCCTTATTAATTTTCCCTTTTTAAAAAATGAGGATATGATTCAAACCATAAAAAAATACATGGGAGGGGAAGAGATGGAGATACTCAGCGGCGTCACTGAGATTTCAGGTGTGCTTTGGACCCACTGTCTGGCTTGGGCAGGTTGACCGTGTTCAAACCTTCGGTGTCTGGTCAGACCAGAGTTAGAAGAATAAGAAGGAGGCGGATGGAAAGAACCACCTACCTAGTGTGCTTCAGAAGGGTGTGGAGGGCCAGATGTCTGTCCAAGCTCTGTAAGGAAGCCTGAAAGGGCACCATCCCTGCATCTTGAAATGTTGCCGCAAACGTATATCCACCCTGGGAACAAAAAATTCTGACCGAGTTTGAGCTAGAATTTGAAAGCTATTTAATGGACAGTCAGCTGGGAGAAAGTTTCCATTCCTGGTAGAATACTGGGACTTCTATAAAATTAGTCTGTTAAAATTAACCATGGTTTGGATGAGTTTTCAAACCTCATTCTCTTATGCACAAAATTTGGAAGTGAAGATAGCAGACTCTATTTTGGCTTCAGAATAGAGTTTTGTCTTTGGTATAACGTATCTACCCACAGAAAAGGATGCCCATTTACTAAGAGCTCATCTACTGATCCTGATTATTCTGCTTTCCACATTATTCTGACAAAGCTATAATCATTTCTGAAGCAGGACTCAAGCATCACTCATAACAGCTGACGTGCCGCTAAGCCACCACGCCATTTTTCACAAACACAAGAAAATCAAAGCTCATGTGTATGAGCCCAATATATCAACACAACCTCCTTGTACGATGTGTGTCACCGAGAGTGTGTTTGCCCTGAGCTGTCAGTAAGCATTTCATGGTTCTCGTGAATCTTAGTGCTTAACTCCCAAACTTGGAGACTTCCTCCCAAACTTCTGCCTAGAAAGGAATACGGTCTACAGACAAACTAGAAAAACGAAATACCAGGCTTTTGTTTTTCTTTTAATTTCAATGTTAGGAAGAAATGGAACTGCATTTGAAGTGTTCTGTTTGGTTCTTCTCCAAATCAAAATCGGGCGTCGTTCAAATAAAGAAGCCGTTGTTGACACCCGTTGACCCCGCTGAAGCAATGCATTCCTCTGGAAACAGCGCTGCATTGCTAATAAAGCAGCCCCAGCAGCTGAGCTGGCGCTGTTTAATTTCTTTCCATGGTATGATAGTATAATTTTGACATGCTGAAAAATTGCTACCCAGAGACTGGTGTACAATCATTGCGAGTGCATTTCCAATGTAACATTTGTTATGGAGATGCTCGAGATACCTTCTGAGAAGCATTATTCTAAATGAATCTGGGTGTAGATGATCCCTAATGCAGAATGGAATTTTGTATCCAGCTTCAGCTTATCTCAAATCTATTTAAACACATATTCATGGCACATTTTCTATTGGCTAAAACAGCTGTTCTCTCACAGTGAAACCAGAGAATCCTCAATGTTATTTCTTTTTACCTTTGCATGACAAAGTGTAAGGGGCTACGTTAAAAGATTTCCTTCTGGTTCCCTGATCTGGGCACTGAGCGGTTGTCTCAACTTCAGCAGTTCCATCTGGAGATACCAGTTGTCTCAGTAGCAGTCTCTGTCATGCTGTGAACCTGTAGGTACTGGGAGATCTGTAGGGAGGACACCGGGACATCTCTGAAGCTGGGAAATGAAAGAATTCTATATTATGGGAGAGGTAGAGCAAGATGGCAGCCAAGTAACAGCTTCCTTGCATCTGGGCACTGTGAGTCTGGGGAGATAGGACTCCAGGCGTCTCTGGCTGGTGGGATCTTCCTATCATCACCCCTGTGAGGATACAGGGAGTCAGGGAGAGACTTCTGGACCCCAAGAGGAGGAATAAAACAGTGGAAAAATGGCAAGTGGTCACGTGTGTTCAATCCATCTAAACCCGCCCGCAGCTGTAAGTTCAGTAGCAGCGAGACTGTAAACCAGAAAGGCCTTACCTGTGAACTGTTTGGTGTCTTTGGACTTGGCACTCAGCTGAACTGCCTTGGTAAGAGCCTGAGCGGGAGTGCGGAGAACTTTGGCTGTTGTCTAGGGCCCCAGTCTGAGCCGCTGAGCCAGACGGAGCTAATAGTGTTTGGCTGTGGGTCACAGGCAGCCATTGTGAGCGATCTGCCCCGGCAAGCTCCGCCCTCAGGGTCAGAACTAGAATCGGTGGGAACTGGTAACCCAGCGACCAAGTAGCCTAAGAGTGGGGTCTGAGCCGCCTTGCAGCCCTAACCTTCAGGGGCAGAGTGAGACCGGTTTTGGCACACTGGGTAAGTGGATAGTCACTTCAGCAGTGATTCCAGCGACAAGCACTTTCCTGGGAAAGCTTCTGCTCAGCAAGTTTACAAGTTCAAAGTGCCTTTTAAGTGGGCTGAAGAGAGATTTAGGGTGTCTGCCTGCTGGGGTTTGAGAAATCAGCAGCCTCCAGTCTATCAGAATTGTGATTAACATCTCATACCCCAGAAGACCACGTGTTGCCCAGACAGTATTCAATAACGTATACATACTGCTTTGTTTTTGGTTGTTTTGGTTTTTTTTTTTTTTGGTTTGGTTGTTTTATTTCTTTATTTTGATGTTGTTGATGTTGTTTTGTTTTTTAATTTTGACCTTTCCCATACAGATCCTTTTTCTTTCTCAATTTTTCTAGTTTAATTATAATTTCCCATTGCTGCCTTTTTCAATAACTAGAACTTCATTTTTGCTAGTGTTTCTACTGCTATTATTTGGTTTTTCACCCAATTTTATCCCGTAAAGTTTTCTGTTTACTTGTTTTGGTTTGATTTATAGCAATTTTGTCTTTCCTCTCTATTTGGTGGAGATGGGGTACTGTGTCTGATCAGGTTAGCAAAGAGCTGCTGACCTCAAGGGAACCACCCAACTGGGCACCCCCAGAAGGTGGCTTTTTTTTTAAGGTTGTGTCAAAGTACCCTACTGTACACCAATATTGCTCTGTCTCCCTCTTTCTGTGCCTCTCTCCTTTTTGTCAATATTCCTTTTACCCACCCCCTCTCCTTTCTCTATTTTTCTTTTTTTTTTCTTATCACTCAGTCTTCCTTTCTTTCATCCCTTTTTTGCTCTTCAACCTTCTCACTCTTCTGGTCCTATAACCCTTAGTCCACAGGCACAAGAACTTAAAGAGCAAGAGGAAGTGAAAGGAAAATTAGGGCAAGGAAACAGATAAAAGAAATCACTCATGAGGAAGAATCAGCAGAAAACTCCAGGCAACATGAAGAACCAGACCAGAACAACCCCGCCAAGGGACCATGAGGTAGATACTACAGAGGATTCCACCTATAAAGAAATGTTAGGAATGACAGAAAGGGAATTTAGAATACACATGTTGAAAACAATGAAAGAAATGATGGAAACAATGAAGGAAACTGCTAATAAAATGAAAAATAACCAAAAGGAAATCCAAAAACAGAATCAAATAAGAGATGAACGATATGAAGAATATAAAAAGGATATAGCAGAGCTGAAGGAACTGAATCAGTCAATTAGGGAACTTAAAGATGCAATGGGAAGTATCAGCAACAGGTTAGACCATGCAGAAGAAAGAATTTCAGAGGTAGAAGACAAAGTTCTTGAGATAACTCAGATAATAAAAGAGGCAGAAAAGAAGAGAGAGAAAGCAGAACGTTCACTGTCAGAATTATGGGACTTTATGAAGCGTTCCAACATACGAGTTATAGGAATTCCAGAAGGGGAAGAAGAATGCCCCAGAGGAATGGAAGCCATACTAAAGAATATTATAAAAGAAAATTTCCCGAACATCACCAAAGATTCTGACACACTGCTTTCAGAGGGATATCGGACCTCAGGTCGCCTCAACTCTAACTGAGCTTCTCCAAGACACATTGTGATGAACCTGTCCAAAGTCAAGACCAAAGAAAAGATTCTGCAAGCTGCCAGGAGTAAGCGCCAGTTAACCTGCAGGGGAAAATCCATCAGAGTGACCGCAGACTTCTCTAATGAAACTTTCCAAGATGGCAATGGTCATCTACCTTTAATCTACTTAAACAGAACAATTTCCAGCCCAGAATTCTGTACCCTGCTAAGCTAAGCTTCAAAATTGATGGAGAAATCAAATCATTTACGGATATACAAACATTGAGGAAATTCGCCACAACAAGACCAGCTCTACAGGAAATTTCAACCTGTTCTGCACACTGACCACCACAATGGATCAGCAGAAAGTAAGAACTCAGAAATTAAAAGGACAGAACCTAACCTCCACACTGATGCAAAAGATAAAACTAAGCAATGGACTCTCACAAAATAAGACGAATAGAATACTACCACACTTATCAATTATCTCAATAAATGTTAATGGCTTGAATTCCCCACTGAAGAGACATAGATTGGCTGATTGGATTAAAAAACACAAGCCATCCATTTGCTGTCTGCAAGAAACACACCTGGCTTCAAAAGACAAATTAAAGCTCTGAGTCAAGGGTTGGAAGACAATTTTTCAGGCAAATGGAATTCAGAAGAAAAGAGGAGTTGCAATCTTATTTTCAGATACATGTGGATTTAAAGCAACTAAAGTCAAAAAAGACAAAGATGGTCACTTTATCTTGGTCAAGGGAAAAATACAACAAGAAGACATTTCCATTCTAAACATTTATGCACCCAATTTAAATGCTCCCAGATTCTTGAAACAGACCTTACTCAGTCTGAGCAATGTGATATCTGATAATACCATCATAACAGGGGACTTTAACACTCCTCTTACAGAGCTGGAAAGATCCTCTAAACAGAAATTAAACAAAGATATAAGAGATTTAAATGAGACCCTAGAACAGCTGTGCTTGATAGACGCATATAGAACACTCCATCCTAAAGATAAAGAATATACATTCTTCTCATCACCCCATGGAACATTCTCCAAAATTGATCATATCCTGGAACACAAAACAAATATCAACAGAATCCAAAGAATTGAAATTTTACCTTGTACCTTCTCAGACCATAAGACACTAAAGGTGGAACTCAACTCTAACAAAAATGCTCGACCCCACCCAAAGGCATGGAAATTAAACAATCTTCTGTTGAATAACAGATGGGTACAGGAAGAAATAAAACAGGAAATCATTAACTTCCTTGAGCATAACAACAATGAAGACACAAGCTACCAAAACCTGTGGGATACTGCAAAAGCAGTTTTGAGAGGAAAATTCATCACTTTAGATGCCTACATTCGAAAAACAGAAAGAGAGTGCATCAACAATCTCACAAGAGATCTTATGGAATTGGAAAAAGAAGAACAATCTAAGCCTAAACTCAGTAGAAGAAAAGAAATATCCAAAATCAAATCAGAGATCAATGAAATTGAAAACAAAAGAATCATTCAGAAAATTAATGAAACAAGGAGTTGGTTTTTTGAAAAAATAAATAAAATAGATAAACCATTGGCCAGACTAACGAGGAATAGAAAAGTAAAATCTCTAGTAACCTCAATCAGAAATGATAAAGGGGAAATAACAACTGATCCCTCAGAGATACAAGAGATCATCTCTGAATACTACCAGAAACTCTATGCCCAGAAATTTGACAATGTGAAAGAAATGGATCAATATTTGGAATCACACCCTCTCCCTAGACTCAGCCAGAAAGAAATAGAGCTCCTGAACAGACCAATTTCAAGCACTGAGATCAAAGAAACAATAAAAAATCTTCCAACCAAAAAATTCCCTGGTCCAGATGGCTTCACTCCAGAATTCTATCAAACCTTCAAGGAAGAGCTTATTCCTGTACTGCAGAAATTATTCCAAAAAATTGAGGAAGAAGGAATCTTCCCCAACACATTCTATGAAGCAAACATCACCCTGATACAAAAACCAGGAAAAGACCCAAACTAAAAGGAAAATTTCAGACCAATCTCACTCCTGAATATAGACGCGAAAATTCTCAACAATATCCTAGCCAATAGATTACAGCTTATCATCAAAAAAGTCATTCATCATGATCAAGCAGGCTTCATCCCGGGGATGCAAGGCTGGTTTAACATTCGCAAGTCCATAAATGTTATCCACCATATTAACAGAGGCAAAAATAAAGATCACATGATCCTCTCAATAGATGCAGAAAAAGCATTTGATAAAATCCAGCATCCTTTTCTAATTAGAACACTAAAGAGTATAGGCATAGATGGCACATTTCTAAAACTGATTGAAACTATCTACAACAAACCCACAGCCAATATTTTACTGAATGGAGTAAAACTGAAAGCTTTTCCTCTTAGAACTGGAACCAAACAAGGTTGTCCTCTGTCACCTTTACTATTCAACGTAGTGCTGGAAGTTCTAGCCAATACAATTAGGCAAGACAAGGAAATAAAGGGAATCCAAATGGGAGCAGAGGAGGTCAAACTCTCCCTTTTTGCTGACAGCATGGTCTTATACTTAGAGAACCCCAAAGACTCAACCACAAGACTCCTAGAGGTTATCAAAAAATACGGTAATGTTTCAGGATATAAAATCAATGTTCACAAGTCATTAGCCTTTGTATACACCAATAACAGTCAAGATGAGAAGCTAATTAAGGACACAACTCCCTTCACCATAGTTTCAAAGAAAATGAAATACCTAGGAATATACCTAACGAAGGAGGTGAAGGACCTCTATAAAGAAAACTATGAAATCCTCAGAAAAGAAATAGCAGAGGATATTAACAAATGGAAGAACATACCATGCTCATGGATGGGAAGAATCAACATTGTTAAAATGTCTATACTTCCCAAAGCAATCTACCTATTCAATGCCATTCCTATCAAAATACCAACATCGTACTTTCAAGATTTGGAAAAATGATTCTGCATTTTGTATGGAACCGGAAAAATCCCCATATAGCTAAGGCAGTTCTTAGTAATAAAAATAAAGCTGGGGGCATCAGCATACCAGATTTCAGTCTGTTCTACAAAGCCATAGTGCTCAAGACAGCATGGTACTGGCACAAAAACAGAGACATAGACACTTGGAATCGAATTAAAAACCAAGAAATGAAAGTAACATCTTACAACCACCTAATCTTTTATAAACCAAACAAGAACATACCTTGGGGGAAAGACTCCCTATTCAATAAATGGTGTTGGGAGAACTGGATGTCTACATGTAAAAGACTGAAACTGGACCCACACCTTTCCCCACTCACAAAAATTGATTCAAGATGGATAAAGGACTTAATTTAAGGCATGAAACAATAAAAACCCTCAAAGAAAGCATAGGAAAAACACTGGAAGATATTGGCCTGGGGAAAGACGTCATGAAGAAGACTGCCATGGCAATTGTAACAACAAAAATAAACAAATGGGACTTCATTAAACTGAAAAGCTTCTGTACAGCTAAGGAGACAATAACCAAAGCAAAGAGACAACCTACACAATGGGAAAGGATATTTGCATATTTTCAATCAGACAAAAGCTTGATAACTAGGATCTATAGAGAACTCAAATTAATCCACATGAAAAAAGCCAACAATCCCATATATCAATGGGCAAGAGACATGAATAGAACCTTCTCTAAAGATGACAGACGAATGGCTAACAAACACATGAAAAAATGTTCATCATCACTACATGTTAGAGAAATGCAAATCAAAACAACCCTGAGATACCATCTAACTCCAGTGAGAATGGCCCACATCACAAAATCTCAAAACTGCAGATGCTGGCGTGGATGTGGAGAGAAGGGAACACTTTTACACTGCTGGTGGGACTGCAAACTAGTACAACCTTTCTGGAAGGAAGTATGGAGAAACCTCAAAGCACTCAAGCTAGACCTCCCATTTGATCCTGCAATTGCATTACTGGGCATCTACCCAGAAGGAAAAAAATCCTTTCATCATAAGGACACTTGTACTAGACTGTTTATTGCAGCTCAATTTACAATCGCCAAAATGTGGAAACAGCCTAAATGCCCACCAACCCAGGAATGGATTAACAAGCTGTGGTATATGTATACCATGGAATACTATTCAGCCATTAAAAAAATGGAGAGTTTACATCCTTCGTATTAACCTGGATGGAAGTGGAAGACATTATTCTTAGTAAAGCATCACAAGAATGGAGAAGCATGAATCCTATGTACTCAATTTTGATATGAGGACAATTAATGACAAGGTTATGGGGGGGGAAGCAGAAAGAGGGAAGGAGGGAGGGTGGTGGGGCCTTGGTGTGTGTCACACTTTATGGGGGCAAGACATGATTGCAAGAGGGACTTTACCTAACAATTGCAATCAGTGTAACCTGGCTTATTGTACCCTCAATGAATTCCCAACAATAAAAAAAAAAAAAAGATTTTCTTCTACTAAGAAGCGAGATGTAGAGTCCACCCTGGATTTGGCATGTAGAGATTGTAATAAGAACTATTATTATGTTAAATTAGCTAATATTGCAAAATAGATTTCCGTGCTCTTTAGACTATATTTCATTTAAGATTTTGCAGCACCGTTATATCCAGAGCCAATATGTGGGTGACTGCTGTGTGAATCACCAGCCAGAAGTAGAAAGGTTGGGCTCCCAAGACCTATTTGATTGGGAGGCTGGAAGGACAGCCTGTATTGAGCACAGTTTTCATAATTAGTTTGCCTACTCGTTTGCCACCTGTCCTAACTTAATCTGATTAGGGTGAAATGCAAAAACTGTTCTCATTTCTCTCAGAGTTGAGTGCTGCCAAGCTTCATCTCAGGAAGGAGGAGGCAGGAACACAGACAGCTGAGGAGGGAGGAGGGAGACGCCTCTAATGCTCTGGGAAGGCAGAAGAAATGGGCCTCACTGTGATTGCGGCTGTAAACTTATAGACAAATTTGGAACAGTGTTTTAGCAGTTATGAAGATGTTAAAGGGGATAATACCTCAGCGCAGTGGGAGGTCCACTTTGGGGAATTCCCCTGTTCAGACCATCTGAATGGTTTGCAGCGCGCACAGATGCGGGAGACACCATGAGGGCTTGGTCGGAGCAGCCCGCCGGAGGGCAAGCGAGCAGCATCGAAAATGATGCCCTAGGTCTGCTTCCTTTGCCCATTCGTATTATTAGGTGGTGAAAGCAAGTTGCAGTATTTCATGCATAGCCTGAGGCTAGATATTAAACTTGAGTGTGTGTTTGTGTGCTGGTGCAGTGGGAGAGGTATGTAGGAGATAGTTCACAGAAAAGTATTGGTGACTATCTCTAGATGGTAGAATTGCTACTTTTTGCTTTTTTCAGATGTCTTAGTAATTTACAATGACCATGAAAAAAGGCACCGTTATAATTTTGGAAAACATTTTTTTTCTAAATAACAGAGAATTATAAACAATAAACATTTCCTGAACCTCTCCTAAATAAGATTTAAAAAAAAAAAAACAAAAACCTTTCTAGGAATGATGACGTGGCACTCACAACTTCTAAGAAAAGAAAAATACATGTGCCTTGTTGTTAAACCTGGATAATATCATTTTCTATCCCAATTTTCTTTTCAGAAAAGTACAACGCCATTTGTCCTAACAGCTACCTAGTTGTATATCTGTATGAATATTTTTTCATCTGTCCTGAAAATTTTATTTTTTTATTTATTTATTTTTATTGTTGGGGATTCATTGAGGGTACAATAAGCCAGGTTACACTGATTGTCCTGAAAATTTTAAAGAGACTATAAAGGAACTAAGTACAGCCTATGCCCTGTGTGCTCAAAGTAACCTTATATCACCAAAAAAAAGTAAAAGAGGAAAGTTGGACAGAAGCTGTTTCAGGTTTTCTGTAATATTATACATTTATATATGTTTATACAGTTTATCATCACAGAATTAACCAGGAAGCCATGAATCTATTTTGGTTTATGGTTTTCAAGATCTTACAGAATCTCTGTGTGTGTGTGTGTATATTGAACTGGGGCATCTAACCAGACAGAAAGGTGTAGTCACTGTCCTACAAGTGGTTCCCTGGTCTTTAGCCCAGTGTCAGCCCATGGTGGGGACACCTACATGGATGTGACTGTGGAGCTTCCAGCCTGGGGTAAAGAAAACAACAACTCTGAACCTGCTTCCTGTGTTCAGGATGCCTACGTTTGGTTTAATTTATCCTGACTATGAAATGAATAATGGTGCACAAATACTTTTTCAGTTGAAACCATTTTATCCAACCCAACGTTGTAACACAGAGACCCTCAAAGGGCTGCTTTCAATTTTGGAGACTTCTTTCAATTTTGGAGACTCTCAGTTGTTTTATGGTAATCTTGCTATGTTAACAAGAGTTGGTTTTCTCCTATAGGAATATTTCTGTTATGATAAAATAAGATGGATTATCACAAGAATTGGGTTGTCATTGGAAATTTTACCTTTTACAACATCTCTTTTAAAACCCTCCCCTCCACCATGAGCCCAGAGTGTCTTTTTAGGGTGTGGGTACCACTCTGCTCTTTGGTGAAAACCAGAGAGTGGTGACACTGTGTGGCAAGATGAGTTGGGAAGCGGCGAATTAAGTCAAAAACTCCTGCCCTGATCTTGAGGTGTTTGTAGTATAAAATAGACACACATGTGAGCCAAGGATGTGCTTAAGCACTGTGAGGAGGGGACTGTTTCCCTGACCTGTGCCCTCGTCCGCCTGAGAGGCAAATGTTGATGAATGAGCAAATAGACACACGTAACTGGTAGGCCCCTTCTTTTTCCCGCCCCAGCCTTGTCAGTTGGGGTGGGGGGCTTTGCAGTCCACAGAGCCCTCCCCTCCACCCTCCGAGCCCCATCACCACCTCCCCACAGGAGGACCATCAAGTCCCTGAGTCCTGGAAGCCTGTGTACCCCACAGATGCTGCTGATGTGGTCCTTACCCATCTTTCACTTCACAGCCGCCCCCCAATGTACCTGCACTGTTGAGTTCTTGAGAACCACTGAATTACAAGGTGGACAGAGTCTGCAGTGGGTCTGTAGCTGTGGGAAGCGAAGTAAAGGAATCGGCAGGAGGGAGTCAGCACATCCAAGTGTGAGTTACAAGTTCTGCTTGGAGGGTCTTGGAATATTGTCATGGTCAGTAAGATCGAAGTCCCCCTGCAAAGGTGTGGGCGCCTAGCCTGCACATGCCTCAAAAAGCAACAGTCCACACAGTTCGAGGCAGATGCCAGACTAATCCCCCGTGGAAAGATATTCCATGCATCTTCCTTCTCCTTCCTCTTTTAAAACCTTTCCCACCGGCTCGGCGCCTGTGGCTCAAGCAGCTAAGGCGCCAGCCACATACACCAGCCCTGGCCCACCAAACAACAATGACGGCTGCAACCAAAAAAAAAGATAGCCGGCATTGTGGTGGGTGCCTGTAGTCCCAGCTACTTGGGAGGCGGAGGCAGAAGAATCCTTTGAGCCCAGGAGTTGGAGGTTGCTGTGAGCTGTGATGCCACAGCACTCTACCCAGGGCGACAGCTTGAGACTCTGTCTCAAAAACAAAAAACCTTTCCCATTATGGAAGTTTCACATCACAGAAAGCAGAGATAACAGAGCAGTGAGCGCAGTGAGTCTGCACCATACACCGCCCTCGGCTCCAGGGCTCCTCAGTCAAATGGCCAACCTCGCTTCCACCGCACCTCACTCAGATCATTTTGAAGCAAGTCCCAAACGTGGTATTCCTGCACCCAGAGCTACCGGATGGTCGCACCTCTTTACTGTAAACAACCAGACTATCTTTATCACACCAACTATATAAATTGCAATTCCTTAATATTATCAAATACCGAGTCCCTGTTTAAATTTTTCTTACTATATCATAATTTTTAACAGTGGAAGTCTTTTCTTCAAATAAGGAACCAAAGAAAGTTTATGCCTTGCATTATGTCTCTTAAGTCTCCCTCTCTTTTTAAATTTGGGTGATGTATTTGTTGAAGAAACGAGGTCATTTGCCCTAGACAGCTACCCATATTTTGAATTTTGCTGTATCCCTCTGAGGGTTGTATAAAAAGGTGGTTCTTAACTTTAATGTGCACTTCACGGCATGGGGAGGCCTTGTGAAAAGGCTGCTGGGCCTTCCGCTGGGGCTTCTGGTCTGGTGGGTCTGGGCTGGGGCTGGAGCATCTGCGTTTCTAACAAGTCCCAGCTGAGGCTACGGCTGCTGATTCAGGAACCACAGTTGAGAGCCACTAGTCTAACGCCATCTTTTCCCTGCATCTCTTTTATTTATTATTTCTATCCAAAGGTTTGATCTGATGGAGGGATTTTTGTTTTTCATAAAAATCTTCAAAAGTAGTATTATGAGTTCTTATTGCATCTACAAGGGTACATGTCGGATCTATTAAGTATAGAGTATAAACATCATCTTTTTTTTTCTTTTTAATTGCTGGGGATTCATTGAGGGTACAATAAGCCAGGTTACACTGATTGCAATTGTTAGGTAAAGTCCCTCTGCAATCATGTCTTGTCCCCATAAAGTGTGACACACACCAAGGCCCCACCCCCCTCCATTAAGTAAACGAGATGACGTACGTATTAACCGGTGCCTTGTGAGCGTTCCTAATTGTATATGAAATCAGCACATTGTACCCCATAAATGCATTAATATATACAGGAAAAAAAATAAAAATCAATTTACAAATAAATAAATAATAAACAAAAAAGAGGCACCTAATATTCTCTGCTCGTCGCCTTTGAAGATTATTGCTACAACTTTAATTTCATCTGGGTTCATACATGTTTATATTCTAACAGTTGTATCACTCCTTTTTTGTTTATTAGCTGGAATACTTTTATTAAAAGAACATTTCTTTAAAAAAAAAAGGAAAAGGAAATTTCTTTCCTCAACTATTTGTATTTGTGTATTCTGATGCACATGTCAAGCAGTCTTGGGGGTTAAAAGCTTGATTTTTTTTTTTTACAGCTTTATTTACTGGTTTTTGGTATAATGAGATGTTTTCCTGCCATCCTCGAAAGGTGACCATTGAGGGGTTGTGTTCTGTTTGTTAATATCCTAAGAACTCATTTGATTAGTGTGATTTTTTTTTTTTTTAGAGGTGGGGTCTCCCTCGGTCACCCAGGCTTGAACACTGGTGTCATCATCACTATGGCGGCTTTGACCTCCAGGGCTCACGAGGTCCTCCCTTCCTCCCATCCCAGCCTACAGTCACACACCACCATGCACCAGACCTGTGGAGATAGGGTATTGTTATGTTGTGCAGGCTGGACTTGAACTCCTGCGCTCAGGTGATCCTCCCACTGTGACCTTCCAAAGTGTTGGGATTATAGGCATGAGCCACCACACATGGCCTAATTAGTATGATTAATATCAATAATCTGTTTAGAAAGTTGAAGTCAACAAACAAAAGAAAAAAATCTAATTTGGGGCCTGATTTATCTGTCTTACTCTCTTCACCAGTCACATCAACCAGGTGATGACCCAATAGACACTTGTCTTAGAAGGAGAAGCTGCCATCAGCTAAGCAGGCGGTTGGCATAGCTATGATCAGTGGAGGGAAAGCCAGTTCTCCTGCAGGATGGGCCCAGGGCCACGTGGAGTGGAAGGTGCCCCATGGCCACTCCCTGCATGGAAAAAAGAGCCTGGGAGTTTCAGGGTATGCAGATAGGCACACACAGGCCACTGCAGGCTCAAATAGCAAGTGCTGTAGATAGGAACTCACAGGCCACCTCAGGCTCAAACAGCAGGTGCTGCAGATAGGCACACACAGGCCACCTCAGGCTCAAACAGCAGGTACTGAGTCTTATTGCAAAACAAGTACCAAAACAATAGTCCTAACTTATAAAACATACTTTTGGAGAGACACAGTACCCCATTGAGAGGAGTTCGAGTTATGAGGAATGATTAATATCATTGCTGTATCGTGAGTGCAGAAGTGTGTTTGGGGAGACCTAGGAGCCTATAAATCTTCTCCACACATCACTCAGGCAAAGGAATGGCTACCGGTCCACTGATTGGCAACAAACTGGAGCCAAGAGCATGTGTGGCTCTGGGGGCTGGTGAGGCCCGTTTAGGTCACTGTATGTCCCTTGTCCAAGCCACAAAAAGCCATATCCAGTCAACAGTTACCTTTTCTCCTGTAATTATGCTCTTGGGTTTCTCTTCCTTCTTAAAAACTACAGTGTGGAAAATTGTGAATAGTAAAAAAGGTGGAGGATGAGTTATTTTGCTTTGTATCTTGCTCAAATAACTGTTGGTGACAACACAGTGAATGGTCAGATGGGCGCTAAGTTGAGGCACATGCAGAAAGTCCCTTGCTGGCATTTGTCATTGTCACACAGGTAACTAAGCATCTAAACTTGTATCCCGAGCCTTTACCCCACTTTGGGTGTGGATGGTGACATCAGTCTCCCTCTGCTGGTAGACGAGCTGGCAGATGCCTGTTTTCCAAAAGTCAGCGACAAAGCCCGAAGCCTGGGAAGGAATCCTCTGAGTTGGTGCTCCCCGTGCTGACAGTGTGTCCGGAGCATGTTCTCATCCATCGCCTGAGGTCCCCGACCAGAACCCCAGCCTCCTGAATCCACTCCGCATCTTCAGTTCTAGGTCCTGTCTCTTGCTCACTGACTACGGTGCAGACCCAGTTTCCATGGAGTTGGTGACCCCGTGTCTGCCACCTGCTGTCCGGTGACAGTCCTCAGAGGGTGTGGCCTCCCACTGGTCAACGCCACCATTCTCTTACATCTTCCATTTTAGCATGTTATCTCAGTTTCAGATTCCACATGTCAGGAGCCTCTTTTCTCTCAACACTGTCACAGCAACTCCTGTGCTTTTTCTTAGATATGACAGTTAACTGACATATGCACAGTCACTAAATAACCAAACACAAGCACTGCAAATACAATAGATGCCAACAATTTATGAACTTAGACCAAAATGCCAGCTCTTCTGGTCTCTTGGCTGAGGCCAGAGGTGTATGTTGTTGTTGTTTTACTAGGGTAGCTTTATTTATACTCAGGAAAATTCTTGAAGTAGGAGCTAGTAATAGAGGGCCTTCTAAGAGGACAGTTACGGTGAGTGGGCATTTTTTATGGGATAATCCTCAGCTTTGAAACACTGTATCAGGATCTTTTACAATAGTCTATAAGCAAATTTCGTATCAATGTACACAGGACAAGTGGCTGGCTGTCACCAACTGCAGTTGCTTATTCTAAGACCACGGTGCAGGTCCCTGAGTCACTCATAGAGGGTGAAGGACCCTGGTCTGTGCCAACAGCTCCTATGGTGACAGAAAACTTGTTAAACCCTTTCTTGGGACTTTGACATCTGTGTTTTAGAGGAGGCTTGTGAATGCTTGTGAATACTGCACTTCAAAATCTGAATAGCAAATTTGGACTCACTGGTATAACTCTCTGGCAGATGAGAATTACTCAGATTTGTCATTTTGCTAATTAAAATAAAGAATGATTACTAATTTTCATGCAGGAAAATGCAAAAATCTAGGCAATCAAACCATAGTGTAATTAACAATATAGCCAAAGCTGATGGGTTTTTTTTCCTTGCCCATCATAGAAGATGTTATTTGTCTTTTAAAGTAGATTTCTGGTTTTATTTTATTTATCTCATCTCTTTGTGATGAATGTCAGTGGTGGTACTTAGAGTGCTTACACAATTATTGTGGTGGGGGTTTTCTTTAAGAATTTGAAATATGCCTTTCAGTAATGAAAGCGACTATGCCCACACTAAGATGAATAAAAGAAACAAAATGTATAGCACTAGAGTAACGGGAAATTACAGAAATCAATTTAAAATTAAACAACCCCCAGTCTATGCCATTAACTACCTGTCAAAATATAAATTCTTCGGTCCCCTTGCCCATTCCACTTTACCCCCTCTGCCTCATCTTGGAGGAATTATGTCAATTCCTAAAGTCCGTTAACTTTTACTTAGTAATTGCTTGGGACAGGATTTATTTTCTGAAACGTAGTTGTACCTAAATGTGTCCCAAGGAAGTCCAGTTTAAAGAACACATTCTGTGGCAAAGTGGAGGCACAGATGTAAAGACCAGAAGTTGCCAGTTTATAAACTGGGAGTGTTCCGGAAACTTATATATCTATAAATTGTTTGGAACTCAATTCTTTTGTCCTAAAGAAAGCTCATTAACCACAATCATTAGGCAGCCAGCTGACCTACGGAGCCCTCCTTAACCAGCTTTACCTGATAAGATCCACGTGGGGATCATATTCCCTTTCCCTCACATTCACTGGACACAAACATGTCCATTCAGATGAACTGACCCCCATAATCTACAGGAAAACACGTTAAATGGAACACGAAATCACATCTCCATTATTTCCTCCTATTCCCTCCTTTGGTTTCAACCAAGAATGACCTTCTGAGAGGGCAGGAAAAAAGAAAATTGTGAATTGGAACCCTTTATTCTGAGAACCTGTCGCTCCCAGCAGTCCCGCCTGTGTGGACCATCCACATTAAATTTGTAATCTGAGAGACGTTGGGTGGTGAAGATGCCCTCCCTCTAGAAATTTTTCATAAAAACCATTCAAAATATAGGCCAGTAACGTGGAAGAATTTTATGAAATTCAGAAGTAAAAGGAAAGTACCAAGAATATACACAAAATTCCAAATGTTTTCATTGTTTTGGCATCAGAATTTAGAAATGAGAAAAATGTTTTTGATTTTTGTTACTAAATGTCCTACATTATCCTTCATAGGATTTGTCTTAAATCTTCCAAATGACCACAGAAAATGCATTGCAGAGCATCACTGATTAGCTATACAGAAGTTACATGTGGGACTCATAGGGTGTCCCTGAAAGGGGGGGGCATTCACAGGGATTGGGAGTCGAGGTCAAGTGATTATGGCAGATCTTTCCAAGTGAGAGATTTATTGGAATTAAGGAGATTCATGAGAGAGTAGTTTGCGGTTTGTGGGCCCAAAGGGACAAGGTTCTTGAGGGAAGCTTGATAAGGAGCCCATGCTCTGATACCGAGCTAGTGCCCAGGCGAGTCATCTGTTTCTCTGCTCAGAGAAACGGCTGCTCACACGGACAACATGTCTGGTTAGGTCATTTGCAGGAATTTCTTGAGGGACACAGTGAAGTTACTTATTGCTGTACAAGTTTGTCTTCCAGGACTGGACTTTTCTGGAACAAATAATTAGGTCTTGGTGGTCTCCATTCTCAGCCTCCAGAGTCAAGTGAGTGCATGCAGGTCCTTTCAACTCTCCCTGCCCCCGCCGGCAGCTTGGTTTCCTTGACGCCTGGACTCCGGCCCTCTCATTCCATTCCTCCTGCCCCTCTTCCTCCTCCTCCTGCTGCCCGTTCTCTTTGTTACCTCCTTGGCTGCTTCCCACTGCCTTGTTTCTTCCCGTATCTAGGTGGCTGGTCCATGTGCATCTCACTTCTTCTGCAAGCTCCCGGAAGGCAGGATCGCAGCCTGACTCCTCTTCCCCTTTTGGTTTTCTCTATAACCCTTGGCCTTATGCACAGCAGACAAGCACTGAAACATTGATGAAGAACAAATGAATATTTTGTTGGGATTCACCTCCTGCCAATAATATTTATTGTTACTCGTGAAGTGAAAATCTCTAATCGTGCCTGGTTATCAATGTGACTGATTCTCCCTCTGCTCCTCATTGGAAGATGAATCATCTCACAGCCACTGGGGATTGACCCAGCAGGGACGTTTTGATTGATAGAGCAGCTGCAACCAACTGGAAAATATAAATCTGTTTGAATTTTAACATAAATTACGAAATCGCCAACATCTGAGTTTAACACACCCTATTTTGAGCTCCTAGAAGAGGCCGTATGTGCTTCTCGGGTATTAACAGCTTCATCGACCAATGACACACTGAATAACAAGTATTCCCTGGCTTCCTTCATCTTATTCTGGAAGCTCCAAAATTCACAAAGTTCCATGCTATTCTACTTAGGAAAGCTGTGCCTACTAATATAGTGGTTATATTAGGAGGTGTTTCTTCTTCAGACTACTTCCCTGCTTGTATGTGTCCGCGATAAAAATAAACTCAGATGTCTAAGTCACTGAATTTTATTTTTTTTTCCCAAGGCTATCTCTTGATGTAAAGCTTTCTTGTAGAATTCTTTATCGTAAAAACATTACAACAGTCCAGTGAGATATAGAAAATAGCCTAACAAAAACCCGTGGGCTTCCCACCCACCTTTGATTATTTCCTCAGGCCATTTAACCTTCCTCTGCCTCCATTTCATTATCTTTAAAATGGGGATAATAACGGCACCTGTGTCATAGACTTGTTCTGAGGATTAAATAAATTATACGCAAAACACTAAGAAGAGTGCTTTGTCCATAGTGGAGTATTAAAGATAAAGCAGCTTTTATTTTTAACAATTATGATGACATACTTTAAAATCAGATTTGAAGCCCCCCAACCCGTGGTATTTTTCTGCTCTTTCCTTCCCCCGAATGTGATGTCCACCGAGTGGTGTTGATCATTTACAGGCATTGTGGTCTATTCTTAGGACATTTTACATTTCTGCCTGTCCATATTGCTTAGTACAGTCTCTAAACTTCATATAAATGATACTGCACTGTGAATAAACAATGGCAACTTTTTCCTCAACTTTGTTTTTAAGATTATCTATTTTGATAACATTTTATCCTAGCTAACTGCATTAACTCAATTCCTAAAAGTCTTTGCTTCAATGTCATTTTCTCAATAAGAAATATTCTGAACACCTCGTTTAATATTAGCCAGCCCTGGTCTTACCCACCAGCATAAGACTGTTGTACTTTTTCTTTTCCATATGTTGGTCGTCACTTTCTAGAATGTTACATAATTCACTGTTCAGAAGTTTATTTTTATTGCCCCCTCGCTTATAGAGTACAAGGTCCAATGAGGAATTTTTATCTGTTTTCGTTTTTTCACTGATATGAACCTAACAACGTGTGGCAGGAAGTGGACGCTGAATGATTTTGTCTCTTCTCCCATTCGTGGTCATTTCTAATGATTCCTTTTGTTGTTGCTCTTATTACAAAAAATGTTGCACTAAATATTCTTATGTGTATCTCCTGAGTAACTGTGATTTTCTCTCTGGTACCTGCCAGTAAACTGTTAAGTAAAAGGTGAATATCTTCAAGCTTCTTTTTAAGTGGTTTAAAATATCTTGGGACTCATCAAGTGTTGGCTATTGAAATAGAAATCATAAATAATCTTTCATCAACATAAATAGAGACCTGTCTGCACAGAGAAATTATTAAAATAAGCTTGGCTTTATTTATCAAAGTTATAAAGCCTTGAGTTTGATTATGTAAAGTCCTACTGCAGACTTTGAATGCAGTCGCTCAGTCAAGCCAGCTTAGTGAATTTTCCATGGATTCTATTAATGCCTGGCTCTCAGGCTAATTCAGAAATGGCTACTTCAGCAAAGTGCATGGAGACCCCAATCAACCTGGCTTTCCTTGAGTGGAAAAGAGCCCATCAAATCCACTCTCTACTGTGGCCCAGCCTATAGATGTGGCCACCCCAATTGGCTTGTGCTCAAAGGTCCCCGGGGCTTCCATCTTGCTGCGTTGTCTTTGATCACATTGAGTCATCATTTATTTTTGATACCATGTCATTGTTAGTTGGTTTTCTTTTCTAAGTTGTACTTAGGGTAAAATAGAAGGTAACAGTAATTGTCAAGCCAACATTAGGGATTCTAAACTACAGCCAAGACAGAAATTAATCCTCAAACAGCAGCAATGTGCAAATTACAGATTATTTGTGTCACATGGCCAGTGCCAGCAGCACATCAGAGAACTGAAATCCATTTCAATTCTTATCTCAAGCCTGGGTGCTTATGGTTCTCCGTCGAACCCAAGGATATCACAATTGCCCATGATGATTTGCAAAGAAGTTAAAAGAAAAATAGTGATTGAAGACTCATGTGGTTTTTAATGCTTCTCAACTGAGTATATTTTCCAAATGAGTTTTTCCTACTTTTCAGCACAGTTATTAAGGAAGTTCAGCAAAAGCTTTCTTGAAAAAGTTGTAGTTCAGTTAATCTCTCAAAGGCTTTATTTTATTATGGGGTATTTTTTTTTTCCAATAGCTATCAATGACTTTGTGGAAATGATCCACAGGTTTGTAATGCATTTTCATTGAGAAGATTCTCAGTTAGACTATAAAATGATCTGTATGGTGTAGCAACAGAATGAAAGTAAATGTTGATTACAGACACTACTTGAAATAAAAAGCCCTATTTCAAAGTTACCCTTTAAAAAATAAGATTCAATTCTGTCTTCTTGTGCTTTTTAGTACATTGCCTTATTCATTTTTAATATCAAACAGCCAATTTATTTTTATTTACAATGAGCTCTGATTTTTAGAATACACGTACAAGGGGTGAGTGAGGAGTTTGGTAGCCAGGGGAAAACACAATAAATGAGCACAGACCTGCAATCGTGTTTCAGAATAATTCAGCATGAGATGAAATTCTAAATTATCAAGGGACCACAAAAGAGATTTAAAGATTTGGGTCCAGGCAAGGAGAGGGTGGGGAAAGACTGTCAGAGATGAGGAGGCTTCAGCGAGGAAAGTCCAGCAAGGTTAACAGACAAAACATCACCCGGTTTCTGTTTCTATTTTCTCAAGCAAAGAGTATTTGTCATGTTAGAAAGGAGAGAAAAACAATTTAAGAAGGAACCTGTGCTTAAGAGAAGAAGAGAGGAGGGAACACAGCGAACACTGTGCGATCTCAGCGCTGCTGCTGGGAAGCTCTGAGACGCTGCAGAGAGAGAAACCAGGACTCAGAGCTCTGGAAATTGTTTTCATTTCCTTTTTAACTTTACAAAAGGAGGAAGGATCAAATCTTGGAAGTTGACAAGTATGGAGTTTAATATCCGTTTCAGCCATCAACTACCAAAAGAGAAAAAAATAGTATGAACACTTATACAAAATTAGGTTATCAGTAAGCGCCCGCTGGGATTCATGGAGAGTGAGTGTGGAAGAGCTCATTTGTGAGAGAGGTGAAGCTTGGCAGGGCTTAGACGGACTGGGTATGTTTCTATCACTGCAAATCTAAAGTAGTACCAAAGTCTTCCCCGGCCCGCGTGTGTTCCCTCCCAGCCACCCGCGCCTACTGACGGCTTCCTCTCTGCACCTGTCTGGCATTTCTAGTTTGTTATTTTTCAGCTTCATCTTTGCACAAAGTTTTTATCTGCCCGTCTCCACATTGCTGTTCCTGTGCTGACCGGATTATGGGTCCCTCCCCCTTCTTCTCGGCATCTCGGCTCCTCTCCCGTCTTCCCTCCAGCCACACTTTGTGGGTGTCTTTGGGTATGACCTGTGTTGCACCTCATGTGTTGAGGTCACGCCTAGTCTTCTGTGAAAGGTGTCTGTATCCGAGCTTTCACTGACATCAGTCCTTTACTTATGTCTTAGGGGAGCGCAAGAGTACAAATTCTAAAAACAAACTAATTTTAAACTTTGTTTCTTGTTTTACTCAGAATTAAAATAAGTCACAGTCGTTTTTCTCAAGTTCAAGTGATGCAACAGAATACTTAGAAAGAAAAAGAAATCTCAAAAACATCTGAAGTTGTATCTTACTACTTGTAAGATAACATTTCCTAAATATGTCTTGATATAAACTGAGAACCAGAAGCTTTATACATTCAGAAGTCCTAAAGAACTTCAAAAGATTCAAAACCAAAAGATTCAGATTCACGGTATGAATTTAATATGGCAGATTCTGTCAGGTTATCTAGACAGGGCGCTGAAGTGTTGCCCCATGTCCTTGTCATCACAGGCCGCCTGGGACAGGCTGTGGGTGCCTCCCTTTCCCCACTACTTCCCCAGCTCTCTCTCCCCTAAGACCGTGGGACCCCCTGCCCTTCCCCAGCACTCTCTCCCCCTAAGAACGTGGGACTCCCTGCCCTGTCCCAGCCCCCTCTCCCTCTAAGACCGTGGGACTCCCTGCCCTGTCTCAGCCCCCTCTCCCCCTAAGACCAGGGGACTCCCTGCCCTGTCTCAGCCCCCTCTCCCCCTAAGACCAGGGGACTCCCTGCCCTGTCTCAGCCCCCTCTCCCCCTAAGACCGTGGGACTCCCCGCCCTGTCTCAGCCCCCTCTCCCCCTAAGACCGTGGGACTCCCCGCCCTGTCCCAGCCCCCTCTCCCCCTAAGACCGGGGGGGACTCCCCACCCTGTCCCAGTCCCCTCTCCCCCTAAGACCGTGGGACTCCCTGCCCTGTCCCAGTCCCCTCTCCCCCTAAGACCGTGGGACTCCCCGCCCTGTCCCAGCCCCCTCTCCCCCTAAGACCGGGGGACTCCCCGCCCTGTCCCAGCCCCCTCTCCCCCTAAGACCGTGGGACTCCCCGCCCTGTCTCAGCCCCCTCTCCCCCTAAGACCGGGGGACTCCCTACCCTGTCCCAGTCCCCTCTCCCCCTAAGACCGTGGGACTCCCTGCCCTGTCCCAGTCCCCTCTCCCCCTAAGACCGTGGGACTCCCTGCCCTGTCCCAGTCCCCTCTCCCTCTAAGACCGTGGGACTCCCTGCCCTGTCCCAGCCCCCTCTCCCCCTAAGACCGGAGGACTCCCTACCCTGTCCCAGTCCCCTCTCCCCCTAAGACCGTGGGACTCCCTGCCCTGTCCCAGTCCCCTCTCCCCCTAAGACCGTGGGACTCCCTACCCTGTCCCAGTCCCCTCTCCCTCTAAGACCGTGGGACTCCCTGCCCTGTCCCAGCCCCCTCTCCCCCTAAGACCGTGGGATCCCCTGCCCTGTCCCAGTCCCCTCTCCCCACTAAGACCATGGGACACCCTGCCCTTCCCCAGTGCTCTCTCCCCCTAAGACCGTGAGGCCCGCTGCCAACCCACTGGGAATGGATCTCTTACAATTCATCCACTGCTATTCTTTTCTCATTCACTCCAAAAAACTAAAATACAAAGACTTACTCCCAAAGAAATCTAAAGCCCAAAAATTGACATGAGGCTGAATCTGTGGTTGAATTGTAGCCAAATGATCCAGAATTTATTTTTATTAATTGTTGAGCTAATCACCAGAATAACAACCCCAAAATGAACAATTTCTCCAAATAATAACTGTAGCCTACAATGTCTCTGTGGCCTCCAGTTGAAGAAACACTCGGCTCAAGTATGTTTTCTCATTTCTGGAGTTTAGCTTTCCCTCTCCATGGTATCAGACAAATATATAAACACCTCAGATTTTCATTTATTTTCTTGAATTGTCAGGCTGTGACATTACTGGTCTATATTTTTGTTAAATTTTGTTCACATTTTTATAATCTTTTGAACTACCTCAGTAAACATTTATAAAGCCACTTTCTCAAAGTACAAATTGTTATATAATAACAACTAAAACTACGTTCCAGCATTTTACCACAGAATTTCAGAATTACGACTATCCAGGCACTAGTCAATATACTCCAGAGAATTAAAACCCATAGGATAGATGCGGATGTATAAAGGAGGAGGTTTATCAGGGGAACTGGCTCGCGTGTTATGAGGCCAGGACGTCCTACAATCTGCTATCTGCACGCTGGAGAGCCGGGGAGTGGCGGTGTCACTCTGTGTGACTTGGAGGGTCTGAGAGCCAGGAGATCTACTGTCGGGAGGGCAGCTGTCTCTCAGCTCCAGAACAGAAACAGAACTTAATATTCACTATCTTTTTGTTCTGTTCTGGCCCTCAAGGCCCTCCGGGGACTGGAGGAAGCAGCCCGCATTGGGAAGGGAGATGCTCTTTACTCAGTCTGCTGATTCAAATGCTGGCCTCTTCCAACAAGGCCCTCACAGATGCACCTAGTAACATTTTACCAGCTATCTGGGCATTCCTTAGGCCAATCAAGTTGACACATTACACCCAGCCAAATACCTCTGTAAAACACCCCGCATCAGTATTCACTTATCTTCCTTTTTAAATACCCCCAGTTACTAGCTTATAAGGCAATTTATTCTGTTTTCTGCTGGTCTAAATCCTACTTTCTAGATCAATGCAAGAATCTAATTTACCTTGCAAAAGGTGATACTTTCACCCGTGTGAAGATAAGTTTTGTCATTCCTCAGCCCACCCTTCCCCAGACAGACGCTGTTGTCCTTCTGGCCACGCGTGCCTCACAATGCTGAGCAATATGAGAAATGGCTCCGTAATTTCTTTGTATGTTCTGCATACAATCCAATTTCCTCAATAGGTTATGTAATTCACTGGTCTCATATCAAAGAAACAAATTTTTATATCAATTTTCTCTCCAGAGTGAGTATTGTAAACGATCACAACCTCATTCTATGGAACGGTTCTATTGAAAACACAGGGATAGGACACATTTTAAATAATTCTAAGCATGTGCTGGTCTAGATTTATTTATTTACATATATATATACTTATATATTCCTTGAACCATGTGAGGACTGGAGACACTGACATTCTGTGCAGTTGAAAATCCTCATATAGCTTTGACTCTCCCCAAACTTAACAACTACTGATAACTTACTGTTGACCGGAAGCCTTACTGATAACATTAACAGTGAAGAAATACATATTTTGTACATTACATGTGTTATATTTATATTCTTATAGAAATTCTTAAATTCTTAAAGAAAGCTAGACAAAAGAAAATATCATTAAGAAAATCCTAAGAAAGAGAAAATGTATTTACTAAGTGGAAGTGGACCACCATCCTCCTCTTCACATTGAGTGGGCAGAGGGTGGGAGGACGGGAGGGTTGGTCTATATTATTACATGCAAGCATACATTTATATATTCATTTAGGCTAATATTTAAATGAATTAATATATGTAATTTGTTTACTTTTTAAATATTGTATATATAATATTTAAATTATATATGTATAAATTACAAATATATAATTTATTCACTTATTTCATTTTAATTTCATTTACTACTGTCTGATTGAGTGGAGCTAGAATGTGGTGAACACCGGGACTGCCACAATCCTTTCCCCAGTCCTGTAAAATGCCCTTTCTAAACTCAAATGCGGGATCTTATGGGTCTTGACAAAGCTTCTTTGCAAAGCCAGGCAAGGTACTAAGCTACGTCTCTGGAAGACAGGATGTCCAGCTGCCCTATCTCCATTCTTAACTCAGTGAGCAGAATCCAGGCTTGAGGGTGAAGGAACAGGACATGATAAATAACCAAGACCCTCTGGTCACCATCTTCCCACGCTGGCCCCACAAAAGCCTGACTCCACGTTAGTGACAAGTGCTATGCTAAGCACATTTCTAAGGACCAGAAATGATGTCATATCCTAAGGCCCTGCAAAGGCCAGATCCCAATCAAGAGGGGAGAAAGGCCTGACCAGAGTCACATGCAGATCTTTCCTGAGACATAATGGTTGGAGGCTGCAGTGGCCACAGCTCCTTGGACAGTTTGACCTTTTTATGGTTGGCTACATGTGTGTTTTTCAGGTACACATTGGTGTCCTGGTTGTTGGTAGTCACAGCTGTAGGTAAGAACACACTACCATGCAGAATGAGAATGACATTTGGTGATTAATTTTTCTTTCCAACAGCTGGCTGTCCCAACTCCTTGATTAAAGAGCTTCATCACTTCAGGATTCTGGGAGAAGAGCAGGTGAGTTATCAGCTCCAGGGCTGCTTAGGCTGTCATGACAGGCGGCTGCTAATGAGACAGTGTGGGCTCTCTCTGGGGAGGCTGAGGGGGTCTCCTGACCCTCAGCGCCCTGAAGTGGGGAAGAACCCACACTGGAGATATGTCTGAGGACACTGTTTCCTCTTCTACCCATCAGACCTGGCAGGTTATTAATTGGTACATCTGCCATCTGCCAGCATATTTCATCTCAAGACTTGAGCAGGAAGCAGGCTCTGCACAGTGGCAGATGAGCAAACAAATAACCACCGGGAAGAATTATGCCCGAGCGGTTGGTAGGCACAGACAGCCCTGATTTGCTGGCTGTGGGTGGACGTGAAGCTCTTTTCACCAGATTTTTGTACTTGGCATGCTGTCTGTACTTCACGACAGACACTTTCTATACAGATGTGAGCCTGTGACTTATATACAAAGGATGACCATTTAAAGTAGATTATTTAATAATCTCATTGGGGCATGACATATTTTAAATAGATGTGCTAGTAAATCATCCAGGTTGCTAAATGCACACATACACACACACACACAAACATACACACACAAACATACTTCTGCCTGCTCAAAAATAATGTCTCTTCAGCCTCATATGGAATTAGAGACTTTATGTTAGGATGTTAAATCTACATGACAAATTATCCTTAAAGTAATTACACTAAATAGTTAGCAACTTGCTGTTGACCTAACTTACACTCTTTCTTTGATTTTTACTACCAAAGATTCTCTCTGCCGACTCTGGCCAGACAGCGGGCAAATGGAGAGGACTCTGCTTTGTCGATGAGTCCTTGGGCTGTGTGTTTTAGTTTGGCACATACATGGAAAACTGCGACTGCCGGTTTCCAATATGAGATTAAAAACAGAAAGAGGTTAATGAGGAGAGGATACGAAACTGGAATCACATCCACATCCTTGAGTTAGCAAGTTACAGTAGGGCTCCTTCATCTTTGCATACTGTTTCCAGAATAACAGGCAGAAATGTTTATTCAAATAAAGGCAAAATCAATTGTCCCTGCATTTCAGGTGAAAGTTGGTAACTGACTTTCCCAAACATACCTGTGTCTCACAGCCATTCTCCAATAAAAGTCTAGAAGGCTCATGAAAGCAGGAGTCCTCAAACTTTTTAAACAGAGAACCAGTTCACTGTCCCTTAGACCATTGGAGGGCCAGACTATGGTTTAAAAAACTATGAACAAATTCCTATGCACACTGCACATGTCTTATTTTGAAGTAAAAAAAAAACAAAACAGGAGCAAATGCAATCACACCGCCTCATGTGGCCCGGGGGCTGTAGTTTGAGGACCCCTGCCGGCTTAAAGCAAGAATTACTGATCCTTAACCTGACATTTCTGCTCAGATAATGGAGCCTTCTCTTCAAACTTGAAAAAAATATTTGCAAATTGTTTCCATATTTGTTTTAGAGTCACTATGTAATTTGTAGGGAAAGAAACCAACAGTAATCATCTCGTTATATTTGCATAAAAGTCAGGCCACTTTGCATATCTCTACAAATTTAATCGAGCTATAATCAAAATTAATATTACCCTGATTAGGTATGACAATATAGTGTACCACAGCAATATTGATCTTGATTTCTTTTTTCTTTCTTTCTTTCTTTTTTTTTTGAGACAGAGTCTCATATTGTTGCCCTCGGTGGAGTGCTGTGGCATCATAGCTCACAGAAACCTCAAACTCTTGGGCTCAAGTGATTCTTTGCCTCAGACTCCCAAGTAGCTGGGACAACAGGTGCCCACCACAACACCCGGCTATTTTTAGAGAAGGGATCTCACTCTGGCTCAGGTTGGTCTGAAACCCGTGAGCTCAGGCGATCTGCTCACCTTGGCCTCCCAGAGTGCTGGGATGACAGGCATGAGCCACTGCACCCAGCTCATCTTAATTGGTTATGATATATACACATAACACATTCAGTGTAATGTAATGCTAGATGGTTGTCATTACTATGGAGAAAAATAGAAGCAAAATGAGGAACAGGGAACTCTGAGGATACAGGTTTTATGTAAGTTGATCAGGGAACAACTCACAGAGCAGGTAATGCATGAACAAAGACTGAAAGGTCGTCGGGGAGGCACCATGGTGATACCTGGGAAAGGAGACTCCAGAGGGAGGACAGTTGAAGCTCAGAGGCCCCACAGTGCCCATGTGTCCGGCCCATTCACAGTAGCCCTGAGGCCAGTGGGGATGGGCCGGGATATATGTGGCTGAGGGAGACAGAGAGGAAGCCAGACAGGGTGAGGTAGTGCCAGCGGGAGGTGGGAGCACGCTGGGGGAGAGCATTGCTGCCATCAGCCTGCAGGATGGAGGTGACAGATAAGCACTGGGTTTCACAGCAGGGAGGTCCCTGGTGACCTTGGCCATACACAGTAAGGGCAAAAGCCTTCCTGGAAAGGTTTCATGTGGGAGGAATTCAGAGGAGTGGGAGGCTGCAGATGTTGACAAGGTTTTTATTTTAATCAATTTTGAACGATAAAAGAAAGCAAAGAAATGAGGGAGCTGGGGAAAATGAAGACAGTTTTTTTTTTGTTTTTGTTTTTGTTTTTATGAGAAAAACTGCAGCCTGCCCAAGTACTAGTGGTAATGACGCCGTGGAGGGACCAGGAGATGGATGAGGCAGAGAGAGGAGGACTCAGGGGCAGCATCCCCGGGGCAGCCTCGGCCCTGGACAAGAGAGTGGGCGGTCCTGCCTGGCAGTGGTCAGGAGGCAGAAAATGGCAGGCGTGCCAGCGGAGGCTGTGGCAGTGACCCTCCCAAGGACTTCTGCCAATTGCTCCTCTTTGCTCAGGGAAATAGGAAGCCAGGTCATCTGCTGACAGTGAAGATGGAAAGAGTTTTACAGGGAAAGAAAAGGATACTAAAAAGTGTTTTAGGAAGGTAGGAAGGCAATAAGCTGGGCGGGGGGGGGGGTAGATGAACTTAGAGCGAGATCAATTTTCTTGTCTGTTTGTCCGTCACACTCAACTGTGTAGGCACAGACCCAGAAAAGCCGGGGTCGGATCTAATGGGCATTGAGGTTTTGCTATCCAAGTATGACAAAAACAAGAGAGCCCAAGGAGGGGTGGATGGACCTGAGGGAGTGATCATAATGACCAAGAGTTGAATTTAAGCTGAGCAAGCTGAGAAGTGAGCTGAGAGGAGCAGGGAAAGCTGGTAGGAGACGAGGCCACAGAACCCCATGGGCACAAAGAACTTCTGGAGTTTGGGATACTAGAGTTAGCTGAAAAACAGATGTTGTCCAAGGAATGAAATATTTGAAACTGAGGCCATGGAAGAGGTGCATGGTCATCAGGGACAAGGTGGAGGGGACGTCTGGGAATGTTGAGAATCTGGGTGACGGTTCAGGACTAGATGACTGGAGACACAGGGGTCATGGGAGAGGTCGGGGTGTTAGGAAGATGACCATGTGCACACTGAGATTTTCCAGAACTGTCACTGGAGCCAACTTGGAGAGAGAAAATTACGATGAGCTAGGAACTGAAGGTTTGAGGAGAGAGAGAGAGAAAGGGAAGAAAAGAGATAGGCAGAGTAGTAGCCGACTGCAAAAGGATAGGCAGAGCCTAATGGTTTGAAATTCAAAGCTGGAGGTCATAGAAGGAGAAAGGGAAAATGTTCCCACCAAGTCACAGCAGAGCAATGATGCTTGACATTGCAGGGGCCTGGTACCTATAACATTTCAGGGAGCTGTAGGGAGGTAGTGTCCTTAGGTGCAAGCCAGGTTCTGGGTGCCCCAGAAATGGGATGGGGCACCAGAGTTGGGGCAGCTGAAGGATACATTCATCTCCATTTCTCCTTTTGCAGTCAGCTACTGGTCTGTCTGTGGGGTGGGGGGTGGAAGGAAGAGCTGGATGTGGGTGCTGGGGGCCAGCCCAGAGGGATGGCAGGGGAGTTGGGCATTCTTTAAAGACAGATACTCATAGGATCTCTCGGTCAGGGTATTTATACCCCAATGAAACATGAAAAAACTCAGTGGCCCCCACTCAAGTGGCTGTAGAAGTTCCAGAGAGAAGGTAGCGTTCAGCCCCTGTCCCTCCTCCCAAGGAGGGCCACGGCCCCATCAGGAGCTGGTGAAACTCTCAGGATGTCACTGGATGCTTGAGGCAACTTCTATTAGGTGATATAATAAAAATCGTATATCAGTGTATGTTACAAGTATCCCAGACATCATTTTTGTCTAACTTGGCTTTTCTTGTAGTAAAAAAGTTATGAGTAATACTCTGCTGTATCTTAGAAACTTTGTAAATAAATAGGATACAAAATAAGTTGCAAAGATTAAGTGTTGCACTAAAACGATTGTGATTTGAAATACTATTTACACTCCATCAATACGTTGAATTAGTATTAACAAAGTAGACACTAAAATAAGTGTAACACTCACTAAGAAAGTGAAGGGACAAAACCTGCACAGACGCTAGTTAATTCTGAGTTCATTTGTGTACCACAGAGATGCCTCTAACTTCTTTCTCTGTGATTCCCTTCTGTGTTCATTGATCTTTAATAGGCATCTTGGTTTTTGAGATTTGGATTAAAACTAAAGCATTAAACACTATAAAACACAACTTTCCTAAATAAAAGTAAAGTGCAAACTTCTTAAAATTTAAAATAATACATTTCCCTTAGCTTACTGGCCGCTTCTTTGATTGGTGTTGATGATTCATGTTCATAAAGTACCTTTTAACACCCAACCGCAAGTCCAAACTCTTTGACAAAGATATTGTCACATGGCAGGGAAGTAGAGTCCCTCTGAAGTTCCAGGAATGAGGTGTGATCACTGGAATCCATAAGGTTTGGAGAGCCTGTGGAACAGTTACAGTGGAAATACCTCCACTTACAATAGCTCTCTCCACCTTGGATTTAATACTAAGAATTTTAAGGGGAGCGGAGACAAGATGGCTGACTAAAACCACAGAGGCTCCCATCCAGAAGGAGAGTTAAAGGACAGAAATTTAGCAAGTAACCTGGTGGATTAGAGCTTCACCAAGAGAGAAGGTTGAAGAACATGCATCAACCCCGCTAAGGCAAGCTACGACCCCAAGGATACAAACAAAAGGTACAAAATACATCACCAAGTGGCCGGGAGTCTCCTCCCCCATGAGAATGGCTCAGAGTCCCCCACAAACAAATGAGCAGAGTTCAAAGGTCCTCCAACTACACTCCACGGGAGAGACCCTCTAAAAACTGGACCTACCGCCCATACTAGGGTGCCACAACGTTCTCCTGCCAAGCATAAAACTGTATAAAACTGTATATATTCCCTACCTGCAACTCTGAGCTCCCAGCACTCCCCTCCACTCTCACTCTGAGGTCTGGAGGCCTGCTCCCCAGGAGTCCAGATTCTTGGGTGATTTCTTGAGGGGTGTGGACAGGACCTAAACGGCAGCTGGTCAGTGCTGACTCTGGGGCACGGGAGTGAGGAGAGGATGGTTGGCTGAGAGGGAACAACACCGGAGCAGCAGTGCCCCGAGGCACAGAGCAGCAGCCTTCTTTTAGCAACAATAGGGCTCACTCCCAGATATTCTGAAGCCACATCCCCTGTCTCCCTGGACAACCAGAGGAGGCTGGGCATCTCTCAGGTGGCAACCACTACAGAACAGATCTGGGAAAGAAACACAGGCCCCGTGAGTAAAGGGTTTGCCTGAAGCGGTACCGGCCTAGGTAGAGCGGGGGGACTAGAAACACACTTGCAGAGCCGGGAAGTTCCCAGGGTGGGGCTGACCAGAGGACGGCTTTACTGAGCCTACGATACACCCAACCCTCAGAGGATTATCAGCATATAGACAAAGGAAGACAGGAGGCTAGAACTAAAAGGTAACCGAATACAAACCTGCAGGAGCAAAGACAGGGCCTGAGGTGTAGGCTCTGGGAACTCAAAACAGCTTCTCTTCTGCAGGGGAATTTAGCAGGGACAGAAACAAAGTCCCGCAAAGTTGTTCTGTTCTGTCAGTAACATCAATCAGGGGTGGGGATGGAACTGAGTGAACACCCCCAGCCTCCATCAAGCGCCTGAGGTTGTCAGGCCTCACCTCCCCCTGCTAGACAGAGGCAGAGCACAGCGGCCTGGCTGAGCAGACTAGATTTCCTTGTGATTCAGGCAGGTGCAAACCCCTGGAGTACCTGTTCACTACAGGCAACTGGGTCAGCCAACTGCAGGGCTATCAGTGACTGGGTGTGACAGAAGTGCAAGGTGGGGGAGGAGGCATCAACCTTCCCAGACTGATCTATTTGCTGGGTGGGTCCTCCTGACTCCACAGAGCAACAGAGCAAGCCATAGCTGAGTAATCACCAGACCCCTGCGATCCAGTAGTCAAAAGACATTTTAAACTCTCCCACATGAGACAATTGATTTGGACTTTTTGAACTGAGCCAATTGCCCAAGGACTATTCAGGTGGTGCCCTGGGTGTGTGGTTGTAGGAAGGTTTGATTTTCCTTTTCCAATTGTTACCTGTATGGGCAGAGTGACTTAATTGCCGGTATTTCTCCACAGCTGAGACTTCAACCCATAGTAACTGTTTCACTAGGGTCGACCAGAGACCACCTGAAAACAAGACAGAACCACTTAGCCCCACCACACCAAACAGGTCCCCAGTTTCTCAGGCCATAGCACTGTACGGGTCCTCGACAAAGCTCCAGGGGAAAAATCAAACAGTGTAAAACAATCATGGGGCAGAATCAGTGGAAAAACTCTGGTAACATGAATAACCAGACTAGATCAACCCCCCTCAAGGAAAGATATGGCAGATGTAACTAAAGATCCCATTCATAAACAGCTGGCTGAGATGTCAGAAATTGAATTCGGAATTTGGATTGCAAACAAGATTAATAAAATGGAGGAAAATTTGGAATTAGAAATTCGAGTAGCATTGCAAAAGTCGGAATTAGAACTTCAAGGAGAAATTCAAAAATTATCTCAAGAATTTAACGAATTTAAAGACAAAACCGCCAAAGATTTTGATGCACTGAAGCAAGATCTGAAAAATACAGTTGAATCCCTCAGTAACAGAGTGGAGCAAGCAGAAGAAAGGATTTCTGACATTGAAGACAAAGTCTTTGAACGCTCCCACACTCTAAAAGAGGAAGAGAAATGGAGAGCAAAAACAGATCATTCTCTCAGAGAGCTCTGGGATACTTCGAAGAAGGCTAATATCTGCCTCATTGGAATCCCTGAAAGTGATGAATGGCCTCACAAGGCACAAAGGCTCTTCTCCATGAAATTATGAAAGAGAATTTTCCAGACATGACAAGAGATTCTGAAATTCAGATAGCAGACAATTTCAGAACCCCAGCATGACTCAATCCCAATAAGACATTCCCCAGGCATATCATAATTAACTTCACTAAAGTTAATATGAAGGAGAAAATTCTGAAAGCAGCCAGATGTAAGAAATCCATTACCTACAACGGGAAGAATATTAGAATGACTGCAGATCTCTCTGCTGAAACTTTTCAGGCCATAAGAGGGTTGTCATCAACTTTTAATCTCCTAAAGCAAAATAACTTTCAACCCTGGATCCTGTATCCAGCTAAACTGAGTTTCATTTATGATGGAGAAATTAAATACTTTAATGACATTCATATGTTGAAGAAATTTGCCATAACCAAATCAGATCTTCAGGATATTCTCAGACCTATCCTCCATAATGACAAGCCCAATCCTCTACCACAAAAGTAAACTCACTCAGAAACTTCGGATCAAACTCCAACTTCCACAGTGGAAGGATGAAAAATATCCACTGGACTTTTGAAAAACTCGATCCCCAAAATTTTACTAGACTTATCAGTATTCTCCATTCATATGAACGGCTTAAACTGTCCTCTAAAGAGGCACAGGTTAGCTGACTGGATACAAAAACTCAGACCAGATATTTGCTGCATACAAGAGTCACATTTTACCTTAAAAGACAAATATAGACTCAGGGTGAAAGGATGGTCATCTGTATGTCAGGCAAATGGTAATCAGAAAAAAGCAGGTGTTGCAATTTTAATTGCAGATACAGTAGGCTTTAAACCAACAAAAGTAAGGAGGGATAAGAATGGTCACTCCATATTTTTTAAGGGTAATACTCAATATGATGAGATTTCAATTATTAATATCTATGCACCCAACCAGAATGCACCTCAGTTTATAATAGAAACTCTAACAGACATAAGCAACTTGATTTCCTCCACCTCCATAATAGTTGGAGATTATAACACTACTTTGGCAGTGTTGGATCGATTCTCTAATAAGAAGCTGAGCAAAGACATTTTAGATTTAAACCTAACCATCCAACATTTGGATTTAGCAGACATCTACAGAACATTTCATCCCAACAAAACTGAATACACATACTTCTCATCAGCCCATGGAACATACTCCAAAATTGATCACATCTTAGGTCACAAGTCTAACCTCAGTAAATTTAAAGGAATAGAAATTATTCCTTGCATCTTCTCAGACCACCATGGAATAAAAGTTGAACTCAGTAACCACAGGAATCTGCATACTCATACAAAAACATGGAAGTTAAATAACCTTATGCTGAATGATAGCTGGGTCAGAAATGAGATTAAGAAAGAAATTGCCAAATTTTTGTAACAAAATAACAATGAAGACACGAATTTAAAGAACCACTGGGATACTGCAAAGGCAGTCTTAGAAGGGAAATTTATAACACTGCAAGCCTTCCTCAAGAGAACGGAAAGAGAGGAAGTTAACAACTTAATGGGACATCTCAAAAAACTGGAAAAGGAAGAACATTCCAACCCTAAATCCAGTAGAAGAAATGAAATAACCAAAATTAGAGCAGAATTAAAGGAAATTGAAAACAAAAAAATTATAAAACAGATCAATAAATCAAAAAATTGGTTTTTTGAAAAGGTCAATAAAATAGATAAACCTTTGGCTAACCTAACCAGGAAAAAAAGAATAAAATCTCTAATCTCATCAATCACAAATGACAAAGACGAAATAACAACAGACTCCTCAGAAATTCAAAAAATCCTTAATGAATATTACAAGAAAATGTATTCTCAGAAATATGAAAATCTGAAGGAAATTGACCAATACCTGGAAGCACCTCACCTTCCAAGACTTAGCCAGAATCAAGGGGAAATGTTGAACAGGCCCATATCAAGTTCTGAAATGGCATAAACCATACAAAATCTCCCTAAAAAGAAAAGCCCGGGAACAGATGGCTTCACGTCAGAATTCTACCAAACCTTTAAAGAGGAATTAGTACCTATATTACTCAACCTGTTCCAAAATATAGAAAAAGTAGGAAGACTACCCAACACGTTCTATGAAGCAAACATCACCCTGATCCCCAAACCAGGAAAAGACCCAACAAGAAAAGAAAATTATAGACCAATATCACTAATGAATATAGATGCAAAAATATTCAACAAGATCCTAACAAACAGAATACAGCAATACATCAAACAAATTATACATCATGACCAAGTCGGTTTTATCCCAGGGTCTCAAGGCTGGTTTAATATACGTAAATTTATAAGTATAATTCAGCACATAAACAAATTAAAAAAGACCATATGATTCTCTGAATTGATGCAGAAAAAGCTTTTGATAATATCCAACATCCCTTCATGATCAGAACACTTAAGAAAATTGGTATAGAAGGGACATTTCTTAAACTAATAGAGGCCATCACCAGCAAACCCACAGCCACTATCGTATTGAATGGAGTTAAATTGATATCATTTCCACTTAGATCAGGAACCAGACAAGGCTGCCCATTGTCTCCACTGCTCTTTAACATTGTAATGGAAGTTTTAGCCATCGCAATTAGGGAAGAAAAGGCGATCAAGGGTATCCATATAGGGTCAGAAGGGTCAAACTTTCACTCTTCGCAGATGATATGATTGTATATCTGGAAAACACCAGGGATTCTGCTACAAAACTCTTAGAAGGGATCAAGGAATACAGCAGCATCTCAGGTTACAATACCAACAATAATTAAGCTGAAAAAACAGTTAAGGACTCTATTCCATTCACAGTAGTGCCAAAGAAGATGAAATATTTGGGAGTTTATCTAACAAAGGATGTGAAAGATCTCTATAAAGAGAACTATGAAACTCTAAGAAAAGAAATAGCTGAAAATGTTAACAAATGGAAAAACATACCATGCTCATGGCTGGGAAGAATCAACATTGTTAAAATGTCCATACTACCCAAAGCAATATACAATTTTAATGCAATCCCCATTAAAGCTCCACTGTCATACTTTAAAGATCTTGAAAAAATAATACTTCGTTTATATGGAATCAGAAAAAACCTAGAATAGCCAAGACATTACTCAGAAATAAAAACAAAGCAGGTGGAATCATGCTCCCAGACCTCAGACTATAGTATAAATCAATAGTGATCAAAACAGCATGGTACTGGCACAAAAACAGAGAAGTAGGTATCTGGAACAGAATAGAGAACCAAGAGATGAATCCAGCTACTTACCGTTATTTAATCTTTGACAAGCCAATTAAAAATATTCAGTGGGGAAAAGATTCCCTATTTAACAAATGGTGCTGGGTGAACTGGCTGGCAACCTGCAGAACACTGAAACTGGACCCACACCTTTCACCATTAACTAAGATAGACTCTAACTGGATCAAAGATTTAAACTTAAGACATGAAACTATAAAAATACTAGAAAAGAGTACAGGGAAAACCCTTGAAGAAATCGGGATGGGTGAGTATTTTATGAGGAGGACCTCCCAGGCAATTGAAGCAGCTTAAAAAAAAAAAAAATACACTACTGGGACCTGATCAAACTAAAAAGCTTCTGCACAGCCAAGAACACAGTAAGTAAAGCAAGAAAACAGCTCTCAGAATGGGAGAAGATATTTGCAGGTTATGTCTCCGACAAAGGTTTAGTAACCAAATCCACAGAGAACTCAAACATATAAGCAAGAAAAGAACAAGTGATCCCATCGCAGGCTGGGCAAGGGACTTGAAGAGAAACTTCTCTGAAGAAGACAGGCGTGCGGCCTACAGATATATGAAAAAACGCTCATCATCTTTAATCATCAGAGAAATGCAAATCAAAACTACTTTGAGATATCATCTAACTCCAGTAAGATTAGCCCATATCACAAAATCCCAAGACCAGAGATGTTGGCATGCATGTGGAGAAAAGGGAACACTTCTACACTGCTGGTGGGAATGCAAATTAATACATTCCTTTTGGAAAGATGTTTGGAGAACACTTAGAGATCTAAAAATAGATCTGCCATTCAATCCTATAATTCCTCTACTAGGCATATACCCACAAGACCAAAAATCACATCATAACAAAGATATTTGTACCAGAATGTTTATTGCAGCCCAATTCATAATTGCTAAGTCATGGAAAAAGCCCAAGTGCCCATTGATCCACGAATGGATTAATAAATTATGGTATATGTACACCATGGAATATTATGTAGCCTTAAAGAAAGATGGAGACTTTACCTCTTTCATGTTTATATGGATGGAGCTGGAACATATTCTTCTTAGTAAAGTATCTCAAGAATGGAAGAAAAAGTATCCAATGTACTCAGCCCTATTATGCAACTAATTTATGGCTTCCACATGAAAGCTATAACCCAGTTATAACCTAAGAATGGGGGGAGGGGGAAAGGGAGGGAAGGGAAGGGAGAGGTGGGCGGAGGGAGGGTGATTGGTGGGATTACACCTGCAGTGCATCTTACAAGGGTATTTGTGAAACTTAGTAAATGTAGAATGTAAATGTCTTAACACAATAACTTAAGAAAATGCCAGGAAGGCTATGTTAACCAGTGTGATGAAAATGTGTCAAACGGTCTATAAAACCAGTGTATGGTGTCCCATGATCGCATTAATGTACACAGCTATGATTTAATAAAAAAAAAAAAGAATTTTAAGGAAATAAATTTCATTCAACCAAAAAAATATATTGAATGCTTTCTAATACTATTGTGCTGGTATTGGATAAAACCATAAACAGGGACATCACAGGTAACAGTAGTGATCGTTGATGGAAACAAACATGGTTGAGATGTGGCTGCTCTAGACAAGGAGCCACCGCAGAGCCCTGAAACTGAAGCTGCAAGGACACGGCTCCTGAGTGTGCTGGTACCAGGGCCACATAGAGGGGCATCAACAGAGAGGGACGCGCCTGCTCACTGACCCCCACGAGGGTAAAGAGCTGGCTACGTTCAAGCCACTAAATAATGCGACTGGGAAATAGTAAGAGGAACAGTGATGAATACGAAGCCATCTAGACCAAGTAGGCCACGGTGAAGAGTTTGGGTTTGATTCTCAGCTCACTGGGAAATCCTTGAAGTTTTGGGCAGAGAGGCCTGACATTGTCCAAATTGCATCCTAAGAACATCAATCTTATTACCATATGGACATGGTCTGGGTTAAGATGGTTGGCAGAAGAAAGGAAGGAACATCCAGAGATGATGTCAAAAGGCGTGGTGATTGATTCGCTGTGAGTCAGGGAAACATAGGAGTTATAATGTGCTATTTTGCTGAGATGATCAAAATTGTGGGAAAGTGCAAACAGAGGCCCAGGATCTAGGATTCAATTCTGAATGTGTTGGACGTGTCTGAAGCATTGAGGTGATGAGTCAGGATTCGGGTGTGTGAGTTGGAGCTCAGAGGAGGTGGAAGTCAGAGGTCAGAGATGGAGAGAGAAAGTTGGGCCACCGGCAACAAGAAAGGGGGGACCATGATTGCACCAACCCTAAGAGCACCAGCATTTGGAAATGGGGTACGGGAGTGGCAGCCAGCAAAGGAGACCAGGAAGGAAACTCAAGTAAATTACAAGAAACTCCAGGGATGCACTGTGCTGAGAAACCAGTGAAGTGCTATTTCCGGAGGAGTAACCGGCTGCTCGTGCTGATGGCACTGCAGAGCAAGACGAGGTCAGTGAAGTGTCCTTTGCGACAGCCGCGTGGCAGAGATCCCAGCGGCCGTGATGAGCAGGCTGGCAGAGGCTTGGAGACAGAAGCCACAGTACCGTGGGATGAAGAGTGAACAGAAGGACAGTCCCTTCTAGAAGCTTTGCTGTGAAAAGAAAGAGAGAAATGCAGAGGGTTCTTTTAAAACTGAGGAGGCCAGAGCCTGTGTCCTCACGGGGAGGTTCCAGTGGAGACAGATGACGTGGAGATTCAGGACAGAGTGGAGAGAGCTAAAGAAGGGCAGTGCTTTGGAAGCGGAAAGGACTTGGATCCAGCCCAGATGGAGACCTGACTCCTCCCTGGAGGAGGCCACAGTCTGTGTTGAGGAGGAAGCTTCAGCTGTGTTTGCAGCTGCAGTGGTGGGAGAGGAGGGGAGCCCTGTAACGGCTCCTGGAAGGCGACAGTGGTGGGAGAGGAGGGGAGCCCTGTAACGGCTCCTGGAAGGCGACAGTGGTGGGAGAGGAGGGGAGCCTGTAACGGCTCCTGGAAGGTGGACGCGTTTCACGCTGCTGTGGCTTCTCCATATAGCAGAGTGCACAGCTCACAGAAGCAGCTGAGGAAATATTTGCTGAGTAAATGAATCTATCAGTCATGACTCCTCTCTCCTCAGTAAAATATAAAGTGAATTGTCCCAGTAAAGGCAGGAGGGAGTTGGTCCGACCTACATTGGTCTCAGAAACCAAAGCCTTGGCACAACTCCAAATAAAAGTAATAAATTGATTTTCTTCCAGCACAATTTCACTTGTCTTAATTCTGCCAATTACCGTAGCTGTTACCAACATGTGTAAAGATGTCCCTTACTCTCCTACGTAAACATCTTTTCTCGCCTATGCTTTTAGCACAAGCCTTATTCCAAGGTTTTTCTCTCAACTCATTTCTTTCTTTTGGGAAGAAACAAGAGAAAACACACACTGGAGAAAGATAATGACATCATGGGGCAGCGGTAAGAGCCCAAAGTTTGTGATCAGTAATTGAAGAAAAAGCCATCATTTGTGTCACTTTGTTCAGCAGTGTTTGGTGACAGGGGTGCACGCCCAAGGGAGATGGAGGCAATCTGTTCCAGGCCTGGAGTAGTGAAATAAATAGGACCTAGAAGATCCGTGTCTTCTAGGGGGTGTTTGGTGGCAGATAATGGAGTTTATGTCAGATCAGAAAGGAAGGTAGGCTTGGAGAGGGTGGGCGGCCTGGGAGAAGACGTCACGTCAGTTAATTAGAAGTCTGTGGGAGCTGAAAAGTTTAAGCAATGTCCACCCTTTGGGTCCTACTTTAGGCAAGAGATCTGGAAAGATAAGCGGTGGTAGTTGGAAAGACATAGTTAGAATTGGGATTTCAGAGGTGGTACAATTTCTTAGGATGTCAAGACTCACGGATGAATCATGAGAAAATAAGAGTAAGAGAAAAGTCACCAGGATGTGTGGATACGCCTGAAAGAGCAGGTGGGTGGATGGGTCATTCTTACAGGACTTCAGGCCACCAGAATGATGACCAGAACAGCAGCAGAGCTAGAGCTGCAGCCGGAAGCCGTGATCTTCCAAGGGTGAGGGGCTGTGTCCAGGAGACCGGGCAGCAGTGAAGTGAGGGTGGGAAGCCAGGTGGCACAGGTCTCACAGCAGCAATGGGGTTTTCAAGGGACAGTGGGACCAAGGGTTTACCTTGAAGCACCACTGAGGAGCCAGGAGACAGCCAGCTCCACCACTGGCCTCAAAGTTTATATATGAGAAACAAAAAGCCGCCTTCATTTAAGAGACTGCATGGGAGATGGCCCAGTTTGAGTTAGTGCCAAGAGGACAGAGCAACTTTTCAAAAAGCTGATTCCTCAGGGCAGTTGGTTTATCATGGAGCAGAACCAGGGGACACAAAGAAAGGCTTTAGGAGAGGAGGCAGGGGTGGAAATTGGCTCACAGTGGGGAACACGCAGACCCGTGAAGGGCGAGAGTGTGGGCAGGGAAGTCAGGAGCTTGGGTCTCTGCCATGATCAGGGGAATGAGGCAGGAGGCATGATGCCCAGGATCTTGGGAGGGCGGTAGGTGGGCAGCTGGACCAGCGGCTGTCCTCAGTTCAGCTGAGCCTCTTGGCCTTAGGGCAGCTTAACTGGCCTTCACTCCAAAGGCCTCCTGGCTGTCACAGCCTTACTTGATTTAAAGGTAAGTAGTAATAAACCTAAAGCCATCAAATACCATCCAGGAAATCATTGAAGCTAACAGTGGGAGTCATCCCAGTTCGAATCAGGCCATTAAATATTAAGTGGGACTGAGCAGCACCTGTGGCTCCAAGGGGTAGGGCACCGGTCCCATATGCCAGAGGTGGCGGGTTCAAACCCAGACCCAGCCAAAAACTGCAAAATAAATAAATAAATAAATAAATATTCACTGGGACTAACCAACTTCATAGCCCACCCACAGCCTTGTACAGAGCTCCCACGCGGAGGACGCGTCGCTCCTCCCCACCTGCGGCCTTGTACGGAGCTCCCACGCGGAGGACGCGTCGCTCCTCCCCACCCGCGGCCTTGTACAGAGCTCCCACGCAGAGGACGTGTCTCTCTTCCCCTTACACTGGCCTCGGAATCACCTAGAAACCATCATGGTTGCTTCAGAAGTAGATGAAGAGCTTCTAGAAGATGAGCAGAAGGAAGACATACAAGCTAGAGAAAAGGAAGATCCCAGGGAGATGGGGGAAGGAGGGCAGTGCAGGTGACGAGAGCCATAGTTCCTTTTGTGCAAGTTAGAGACAAATCCCATTTATTTGAAGGGTGAAGCTCCTGGATTCACAAACTAGCCAGTGACCCTCAGAGCTGTTTCTCTGGGACTGGATAAAGTGTAAAATAACAACCTGGCTGTCTGCTGTGTGCCCTGCCAGGACAGAGAGTTTCCAGTCTGGAGAAGTCTCTGAAGTCAGGCTGACGGGGAGCTCTGCCTGCTCAGCCTTGCCCTTCCGTGGCCTGCGCCTGAGTGTCACAGCGTGGACGGGCCACAAGGAGGCCTATTGGTTTTGGTCTCTTTTCCAGGAGGTTTCACAACCACGGGGAGCTGAGATGCTTCTTGGCATCGTGTCATTTGAAACATCTAAAAAGGAAAAATGCTTCAAACATTGTAATCCAGGATACAGTCTGCTGCTCCAATTATTTTTTGTTTGTTTTATTGTTTAATTGTTTGATGTGGTGTTCTTGCATTTGATTTCAGCCATCTTAATGATTGTTTTTTCTAGGCAGTGCACAAAGCCTATCCCTTTCTCTAGCCAATTCACCTCATCAGTAGCTAAAAGATATCCAGGGATGAAGAAAACATTATTAGCAACAGAATACAGAATAAAACCAGCAGTGTGACAGGGCCCACCGGTCTCTTACTCTCTCCAGCTAAAGGCCTGTACATAAAGGAAAAGAAGATGAAGATTATCAACAATTTAAGCAGTATTTTTTAAAATAATCAAATATGAATAGAAAATAGGGCATCTCTGCATAGCAAGAGAAAGATTTAATCGTAAGTCAGTTTTCCTCTATAAAGTTATTTTTTAACAAGGTATTTTTTTAACCTAAAGAGGAAGTCCTGTAATAAACAGCTTTTCATTTGTTCCTCAAAGTTGGCTGAAGAATCACGAGCTGCAATTTTTTTTTTTTTTTTTAATGAAAGGGGAAAAGGAAAGAAAAAGAAAAAAAAAAAAAAGAGTCACTTGGTATTGAGGACAGGGTGGTGCCTAGAATCACATCTGAGCTCTATGGCCGGGTTATGGATTTCCTGTCTGTGAAGTTCAGCAAAGGACTCTACTTCTTTATGACCTGTGGCCTCATCCCGTGGACAGGGAAGAAACTGAGCCGGCAGAATGTCAGGTGCAGGCGCAGGTGCTGGACACAGAGCAGTCCCTGGAGGGCAGCAGCTCTGATCAGGACTTCTCTGCCCCACGGGAGTGAGACGCCCGCCTCTGGGAGCCCTCACATGCTTTTGACCAAGACAGAAGCCAGAACTTAGGGGAGAAAACACAGGAGGCAGGAGCTGTACCTGAGTGCCCCCCAGAGGACACTCCTGAGAACACGGTTCCGCACAAAGCCAGCCGCCCCTAGAGGCTCAGGACTCGCCACTTCCAGACTGCTGACAAGTGTTGATTCCTTTTGACAGAACATTTGTCAGTTGAGATTTTTTTTCTTGCCTTCCGGTCCTATGAAAACATGCAAATTAAACATCAGGGTGGAGCAGCCCATCCCCTCATACAGAGAACAGGCCTTTAGAATGGTGTTCAGTAGTGGGATGTTCCTCCCCACGGACCCCTCAGGTGACCACTCCACTCACATCCTCTAATGCAGGCACCAGGCAGTCAGCAGCCGGCAAGAATGAGGAAGGTCACAGGTTCATGCTGGAGCTTGAACCTGTCACCTTTGCTTCGTTACAGAGCAATATTGTACCTAAACCCAGCTCTTCTAACTGCCTACAGACAAGAAAGCACAACATCTATTTCATTATACTCGCCCATGACTCATCGTCAGATTCTTAAAATAGGAGTTTATTGAAACCTCTATGAATTTTATGATTTAAAATGAATATGTCCTGTTCTTAAAAGGATCTATAACTATACATATAAAGATTAAATCATTTGCTCACTAAATAAATAAAGTATAAAGCATAGCAATGAGTCAAGATTCTACCTAGGTGGGGCGTCCTAATAAAATGTCTATAATCTGAAGAAAAATAGGAGAAAACGTTTTTCTCGTTTTCCTTAAGTGCAGAGTAGTATGCTTTGTTAAAATTGACATTTCTTTTCAAAAATTTTGCAAATATTGTGCAATCAACTCAATTATTTCAGTTATCTCTGTGTGTATTATCCACTTGATAAGAGCATATGAAAATCTACAAACTCGATTTAATGAAAGCTTGAAACTTTAAGTTTAACTTGTAAATATTAGCATATCTATATACAGAGAGAGAGATGCTACTGTCCATTTCAAAGACAAACAATGCATGAGTGATTTTTAGATGATGTACTGCTTTTGAGCTCACTTGAGAATGGACTCTATATAAACCCAGCGCACATTGCAGATTAATCACATTCCTCCCAGTTGGTTGTATTTATGAAATGCTATCAATATTGATAAGTAAAACAGCCCTTGAACGTAACATAAATAATATCAAGGGAAGAATGTTTATTCCTTTTCACCAGCTGGAGTCCATTCATTAATTACCTTCCCACTACTGTGTGAATTTATACTGAAATAGACAGAGATATTCTGTTTTACTTAGGGACAACTTGTCACAACTCCCCACTACTGGACTCTCAAGTTTGTGCCAGTGAGTGGTTAAAAGGAATCTGTGGAAATGCGATTCATTTCTTGAAGGGAGCTCAGTAAGGATCTTTGCTAGTGACATATGAAATTACATGTCTGTTATTTCCTGAGGCCATTATGTTTTCTACAAATACTAGCACATTATTGTTTCTAGGTCAAATTTTTTTTTATAATTTTTATGATGTTTATTTAAAAAGTACTGTCTTCAGTAGGTATATTTCAGGTGTTGTGTGTACTTTTTTTCTTTATGGTTGACATTCTTTTTTTACTTTTTAAATTGTTTAATTGACACATAATAATTGTGCATATTTATGGGGAATATAGTGAGATTATGACATATATAATTTGCAGTGATCAGGTCTGAGTAAGTTAGCATATCCATCACCTCAAACACGTATTATTTCTCTCTCTTAGGAACATCTAATATCCTCCTCTATTTGAAACTATAAAATACATTATTGCTAACTGTCATCACCCCACAGGACCATGGAGCCCTGGAACTTGCTCACCAAAAATCACCAGGCATATAGGTTAAAATACTTGTCTTCCTAAAGAAAAGGAATTATATGCTTAAGTGCTCTGCAGTTTACCATAGGTAGAATAAATACGATAAAGACATGGTTTTGTAATTTCTTTAGCTAACAAATGGAAAGGAAAGCATAGTTGGACACATCCCATCCATATTCGGGACCACTGTGCATGCAGCCAGCAAGAATTTCCAAAGTGTCACTGGACTTAGTCCACAGGTTCACTTCTCCTCGGTAAAAGCTGTTGTCATAACTAAATTGCTTAAGTAAATTAAATAAATAGGACCTATTTTTAAAAATGAGAAAATAGCCAGTTACTTAATAGCACCTTATTTAAAATTTATGTATATAGGTAAAACCATCCTGAATCACTCAGTGACTAATTCTATTTACCACCGATAATTTTAGAAGAATTTTTAAATTAATTATACTTAATAGCATTAAATTTTATTAATTTATTCTACAATTATGTAGAACAATTATAGAATATAATGATAAGTTCATTGTTATATATAGTTTTATATAAATATGCTGTTATATATATTCATATATAAATGACAATTTGTTCTACAATTATGTAGAATTGTAGAAAAATTGTCAATATACTGACCATTGACAAGAACTTACTCTAAACTTAGGGCATACAGATACAAAAGCAGAGGTGAAAGGCCTGTGGTAAGGTCTAAAAGGCCCAGAGCACTATAGGTTCCATGAACTCCACACATTTAACCAACTGAAGATCCCTCTCAGAACAGGGCCCCACACTGAAGAGAAATTGCTCAGAATAGAAAAGGGGAGCAGGAAGAAGAAATTCCTACTAAAAATGGGACTACAGAGTTGGAAGATTGCAGAAAGTGAGACCCCTATCTTTGGACAGTGTCTAAAACACCAGAATAGAAAAAAATCTACAACCATTAAAACTCATTCTGTGTGTGCTAATTTCAGCATCATGTTTACTAAAATTGGGACAGTGCAGAGAAGATTAGCCTGGTCCCCGCACAGGGTGACATGCAAATTTGCGAAGCATTCCATATTGCAAAAATCATTCTGTGGTTTGCATTAGACATCTTTTTGGCTCTTTTATTAAAGATAAGTAAACACAAACCATGGGGAAGCCAGGCCACTAGCACAGCTTCTCAGACCCTACTGGGCCGTCTGGGACGTTCTCTCGGAAGATTTATGTGTGAATTCTCTAATGAATCTGCAGTAATGGCTGACGTGAAATCTCTCAGTTATGTGAACAGTCTCATCATTCATCATTTCATGACATACCTTCATTTCATCCCCTGACAATTGCACCACATATGGCATTTTCCAGAGAGCCTTGTAGGACGGGTTCATAGGATCTCATTTGCCTGCCGTCTGCGACCTCAGACCCTGTCCTCATGGAGGCCGTTGTATGTGCGTCTGCAACCTCAGACCCTGTCCTCGTAGAGGCCTCTGTATGTGCGTCTGCGACCTCAGACCCTGTCCTCGTGGAGGCCTCTGTATGTGCGTCTGCGACCTCAGACCCTGTCCTCGTGGAGGCCTCTGTATGTGCATCTGCGACCTCAGACCCTGTCCTCGTAGAGGCCTCTGTATGTGCATCTGCGACCTCAGACCCTGTCCTCGTGGAGGCCTCTGTATGTGCATCTGCGACCTCAGACCCTGTCCTCGTGGAGGCCTCTGTATGTGCGTCTGCGACCTCAGACCCTGTCCTCGTGGAGGCCGCTGTATGTGCGTCTGCGACCTCAGACCCTGTCCTCGTGGAGGCCTCTGTATGTGCGTCTGCGACCTCAGACCCTGTCCTCGTGGAGGCCTCTGTATGTGCGTCTGCGACCTCAGACCCTGTCCTCGTGGAGGCCGCTGTATGTGCGTCTGAGACCTCAGACCCTGTCCTCGTGGAGGCCGCTGTATGTGCGTCTGAGACCTCAGACCCTGTCCTCGTGGAGGCCGCTGTATGTGCGTCTGTGATCTCAGACCCTGTCCTCGTGGAGGCCGCTGTATGTGCGTCTGTGACCTCAGACCCTGTCCTCGTGGAGGCTTCTGTATGTGCGTCTGCAACCTCAGACCCTGTCCTCGTGGAGGCCTCTATATGTGCGTCTGCGACCTCAGACCCTGTCCTCGTGGAGGCCGCTGTATGTGCGTCTGCGACCTCAGACCCTGTCCTCGTGGAGGCCGCTGTATGTGCGTCTGCGACCTCAGACCCTGTCCTCGTGGAGGCCGCTGTATGTGCGTCTGCGACCTCAGACCCTGTCCTCGTGGAGGCCGCTGTATGTGCGTCTGCGACCTCAGACCCTGTCCTTGTGGAGGCCACTGTATGTATGCTGTGTTCATATTCGCAAAATTCGACCAGGTTGTCTTTCTCTTTCCTGGAGCCAGACAAATGAGAAAATGGCTGAGATGCCAGGTGTTAATTACTCAAAATTCGTGTTTACCCCTCATACCTTTCTTCTAAAGTCCATGCCAGCCAGTACATTCAATGGGCTACTGGATGTGGTGACTTTGCTGTGTGACAGGTTATCAAGGTGAACACGGGCACCAGGGAAAAAATGATTTCTTCTCTCAACTCCCTACACACACACACACACACCCATATGCACACACATCCGCACCTGCACACACTTCTTTTCCCTTCCACAGTTTCCCCCTTCTCTGTCTTCTCAGGGAAATGCGGGACACTCATACCCAACTTCTCCTCCCTCATGCCTCACACCACGCGTCCCCTCTGCCACAGAGGCTGCAGTTTCTGCCTTCACGGTGCGCTCAGAATTCTAACCACTGGTCCCCGGCATGACCTCCTGGCTCCAGCCTCCACCATCTCTCACAGAAGCGTTGGGACAAGCTCCCACCTGCTGCTTTGCTTCTACCCTGACCATCCGGGCTGCACTCCAAACATATCAGCCGATGTCTTTAAAATACTCATCCGTTGTGTCACACCCCCGTTCAACAGTCCGCAAGGGCTCCAGCACTGTTGAGAATAACAGCCGGAGTCTTCACAGTGGCTCTCGGGAACCCACACCCCAGATGTCCGGCCTTCTCCTGTTTGCCCCTTGTTCACTCTGCCCCTGCCGCCAGCCTCCCTGCTGGACCTCGAGCAAGCCAACCACATAATGGCCTTGGGCCCTTTGTCACGTGTGTCTGGAATGCTGGTCCCCCAGGGCACCAGGCAGAGGCTTGCTTTGCTAATCTTCAGACGTTTTCTTAAATGCACCTTCTTGTACGGCATCCTCTACTCACCCCTTTAAAACTGAACCCCACGTCCCCTGGAACCTTTCCATGCATTCTCCTCCTTGCCTGCTGCCGTTGGAAGCACTCCCGGTATTTGCTGTCACGTGCTGTCAGGAGGGCCAAGGCACATGCGCCCTTCCTCCTGTGTCCTCCACACCCACGGTAGTGCCAGCACTAGTAGGTCTCAGTAAAGGCTGCATACATTAACTGGTAACTGAGCAAATCCATTGGTTTTGATCTGAGCTTGAGGATAATATGATCCTGTAATGCACAGAGGACAATCACATGGGGCTGCAAGGAAGAAGAGCCTGCAGATGGTCCCCGGGAGTCTGGGTTTGGGGCTGCCGCTGGAGAAACCGTTAAAGGAAATGGAGCAAGACAGCGGCACAGAGAGATGAGGTCAGGGAAGGAGAACAGTGGTGAAAGGAAACGTTGCTCTGGCGTGAGCTCTGCTGCGTCCAGCTGACACCTCACTGACACCTCGGGGGGGTTGCCACACGTTTTCAGGAGGTAGAATATTGGGCCTATTTTCACCATGATCACAAAACTTTGCAGAATCTCAAATACAGATAAGCATGAAAATATATTACTTTATAAGATTGACAGTGGTACGCGTCCACCATTTAATATATAAATATATTCCTTAAATTTTATATGAAATAAGATTGTTCAAATACGCTCAGTAGAAGCAGTGTCATATAATGCCAGACTTTGGAAAATCTATTTTCTGAAAACAAAATGCAAAGAGTAAACACCACACTCATCCATCCTGCCAGTTTGAATTTGGAAGATTCTTTCCACAAGCACTTCAGCCACACTGGCTTCTCCTCCGTGGTTCCCTGCACACACACACACAGGCACACACACATACACATACATGTACACACACACGTGCACAGACACAAAAGTAACACAAACACACATGCATACACACATTTTCACTGAAACTGGTTGAAGCAGCAATCCCACACACCCCTATTAACCTCCGGCTGAAGCAGTGCATCAGGGTCTGTGTGTGATCACGCTGATAAGCTCCCCTTGCTCTCGCCCTTTGCAGTACAGCCGCTACCAGCAGTACGGGGCCGAGGAGTGTGTGCTGCAGATGGGGGGCGTGCTGTGCCCCCGCCCTGGCTGCGGAGCGGGGCTGCTGCCCGAGCCAGGCCAGAGGAGAGTCGCCTGCGAGAGGGACAGCGGTCTGGGCTGTGGGGTGAGTAGCACCTGCACCCGGGAGGGTGTTCGCTGGGGTGTTCTGTTTGCATCTGCAAGTAGGCTGGGTTAGACTTTTATTTCATTTTCATTTTCCCTTTCAACTTTGACCTCTTTGAAAGTGATGTGTAAGAAAATAGATTGTAAATTCCTGTGTAAGACCCCAGTTTCAAAAAAAAGTTTGTTCTTGGGGAAAGAGTCATATTAAGATTTTTCTGCTTTGGTTGCCTATGAAGCATTTGCTCTAGTAGGCCAGACTTTCCGGCCCTTCTTCCCGTGCTCAGCTAAGTCAGAGAAAACAATTATTCCCTCTTTAGAGTAAGCTTCACGTAGACAGGAGAGAAAGAGAGAGAGAATTTCCCACCAGCACTGTCTTAGTGACATTGTTTGCCTAAGTATTTCAAGAAATAAAATGAAGATTAACATAGAAAACTTGAAATGTTGTTATGTCATAAAAATCATTTTATGCAGAGATGAAAAAAAACTAATAGTGCCTCTTAGGGAAGCAGGAAGAGAAACATGGAAAGTGTTTTTCCGAGAGGTCAAACCATGTGACCTAGACGGCTTCTTGAATGAATCTATGGGGGAAGGAAGCATAACTCAAACGCAAAAAGGCTTCCTAAATTAAAGGTTAAAATGACAAATGGATAATAAGCCTGATACTAAATTTCACACGGGCTGGAAAAGAAAGCTAGTGTATGTGCTTATAAAAGGCCATTGAATTTTGATGGGAAACATTTCTTTTAAAATTGCAACTTCACGAGGAGCTTTGTGGGAGAAGGGGCGCTGATAGCAGAGGCAGATTGCCCAGGCCTGGGGCTGTAAGCCACCTGCACAGAAGTTGGCATCTGTTGTCAGGCAGGCTTCCTATCTGTCCTGTGCCGGGGCTTGCAAAACCCTGGGGAGAGCAAAGGAGCAGGGCACGTAGACCCTGGAAAGTTATGAGATCGCATCGTATCTGAATGGCAAGAAGCGTCTCTGCTCTGGCTTGATCATCGTGGCTGTGTTAGAATGAAAGCTTGAGGAGTGTCTGCTATGCTTAGAAATTACGGAGCTCAAACCGCGCTTCCCGGCCGTACTCAGCCCCGTGTGCTGTATAACCTGCGCTGATTGTACGTAGCCTAAGCAGGCTGCCAATTCCGGAATCAGAATGCTAGCAAATGTCTTCTTTCAAAATGAGTTTTTAAGTAATTGCGTTTAATGTCTAAATTGTGCACTTCTGCCTCCTAATCGTCTGTGGTTGTTCCCTACTGTAAAGCTGGATTTTAGGATTCTGCCTTTTGTAGCGAGGTGGACAATGCCTTCAGCCAATATTTTCATTCAGTTGTTCACCTTGCTTTCAGGAGGTTTCCTGTAACTTTAGGTTTTGAATACTTTTACCTTCCCTTTTTTTACATAAGTAAATTGTAAGTAAATAATATACATGTTTAAACTCCAAATCATGGGACATTACTTTAGAAGTGAATTGAAATGCCTTGATGTCTTTGGGTTAAGGGAGTGTGAGGAGAACTTTGCTTACAGGAGAGTAGCTGGTCCGGGATGTTTCTTTGTCCTTCAGCAATTCTAAGTAAGGAATTTTTATTTTGTTTTGATTTGTTCTGTTTTGTTGCTTTTGGAGGTATGTTTGTTGGTTTGTGTATTATAAACCAAATCATTGATTGGTTTATACCATCTCACAGAGTTTGCAAGGGTCAGAAATGATATATCAGACACGTGGCTGGGTAGTTCTGGCTCAGGACCCTTGTGAGGTTGCCGTAGGGCTGGGTAACAGTCATGAAAGCTTTACTGGGGCTGAGAGATTCACTTCCAAAACGTCTCCTTCACATCACTGTCAGCAAAAAAGACCTCAGTTCTCCACTGGGTCTTGTTCTTCACCACATGGCCTCTGCTTATGCCATTTGTCCCCACAATGGTTGCTAATTTCCCCCAGAGCAAGTGCCCCAGAAGAGAGAGCCAGGCCTTGCAGGGCTGTCCCAGGGCTGCACGCTGTGCCCCACTCCGTTCTGCAAGTGAGGTTCTAGATCCAGCACACCCTGTAAGGGGAGGGAACTTGGTTTCATCTTAAAGGAAAGAGTATCAAAGAACTTACAGACATATTTACTTAAACCGCCACAGTTTGCAATGTGAAGAAATTAGAAAAAGAACCTCTGAGAGAGATGATTTTCTAAGGGACACGTTTAGAGAGATGATTTTCTAAGGGACACGTTTAGAAAGATGATTTTCTAAGGGACACCTGCTTTCCGTTCCCTCCCTGTCTTCTTTGTCCTGGCCGCCACTCTCTTGTGAGCTTACATCATTCTGCTGCTTTGGCTTCTCAGCAGAGATAAATAGCCCACAGCATTGCCCTTTTAAATCCTAAGCTTTCACAAAAGGATGTTAACTTCAGTGCTAAAAGAATTCCATAATGATTTCAAAGCAGGTTAGACTGGATGCCTTGAGTTCAAATCCTGCTCCACAAACTACTCATGTGTCCTTAATTTTTGTCAGATTACTCTGACAGTAACCGTGTATAAGGCCCTTGTGAATACTCGTTGAAATTAGTAACACAGAAATGTAGCTCCAGATTTTCTAGCCGTCGACCTTCAGAGGAAACCCTGGCAGCTGGTCAGTTAACAGTGTCCTTGGAAGCTCATTTTGAGACCTTATGTTTTTCCTTCTCTCTCTTTCCTTTCTCCTAACGTCTGCTGTTTGCTGTGTTTTGTATCTTTGTAAGCTGCCAGTCTTCTCTGGACTTGAAGATGATAATTGATAGCGATAGCGTGGTTAAATTGTGTTGCTTCAGAGGCAGATTGTGGCCCGCCACACAGAATACGATGAATCTCTTCTCGCTCTTTGCTCTAACACTGTGGACAACCGTGAACCAAGTGGGAGTGCTGAGCGCTTGTCCTATGCAGTGTTCACGGAGAACTCATCGGTAGCAAAGACACTGAAGAACTAAAAAGTTTGGATGTGGGATTTGCCCTCAACACTAATGGTAGTGTTTCTCAGGGTGTGTTTCACAGGTTTATTGTAAGATACCTGTGAATCCACCTGTGCTTAACTTTTCCTCAACTATGCAAAGATACAAAAAATACGGCTCTTACTATGTGGATATGCAAGAATTGTCTGCTGTTACAAAAATGATCTCATGTATAAAAAGGTTGAAAGCCGGGCAGCGCCTATGGCTCAGTCGGTAAGGCGTCAGCACCATATACCGAGGGTAGCAGGTTCAAACCCGGCCCCCACTGAACTGCAACCAAAAAATAGCTGGGTGTTGTGGCGGGCGCCTGTAGTCCCAGCTACTCGGGAGGCTGAGGCAAGAGAATTGCTTAAGCCCAGGAGTTGGAGGTTGCTGTGAGCTGTGTGAGGCCACGGCACTCTACTGAGGGCCATAAAGTGAGACTCTGTCTCTACAAAAAAAAAAAAAAAAAAAAGGTTGAAAGCCAAATTAACCATCATTCATAGGATTTAAAAATTAAATCTTAGGATACTTTGTGAGACGCCCCGTGCCACACACTTGCTGAGCCAGACTCCTGTGTGTGGAGCAGCAGGCTGTGCCAGTTCTCGTCTGCCAGTGATTCCACCACCGCTGGACGCCTGCCTGGACCTCCAGAGTCTGTAGGTGCTCTTAGATACAGCTGCCCGCTCAAGAAACAGACTGCCATGACTTGATTGAGTTGGGCCTCTTTAAAATAGGTACCATAGGTAGCATTTATAACTCTCTTGTTCAAACATATAGAAATATCTGCTGGAAAGTCACATTCCTTCAGCTTTGCTGCACTGTGCCTCTAGCTTATCTGTTAGCGGAGGAGCCACGTCCATTACCTAATACGAAGACAAGGCTTTCCACGTAAATGATGATGTCAGTCCATCTAGGAAAGGCCTATAGACTTGTGATGGATATAGACATTTATTACCATTACAAAGAATTATTTAAAAGTACCAAGTTGAAATATTTCACTGACTTCGTATCGTTCTATTCCTGTCCTAAGTCTTGGCATTCTTCTCCTCAAAAATCATGTGTGTGGAGTTCAACAGAATAGAATGAATGGGTGAACCTCCACAATGTAGAAGTAATATGAATAAATGAACATTTTTATTTTCCAATATTAATTATCATTTGCCCCAGTATGACAGTTATATGCCTTGCCCCAACCAAAACCTCTTCAAAAAATATTTAGGCACCTGCACATAGTTATACAACACCCCATATTTTGATGGTACACACACAGTCCACACTTTAGAACACCAAAATTATACTGTTTGGAGATCCACAAAAAGTTGATGAGGAGCCTGACAGAACTGCAGATGTTCCCAAGTTTATGTTCCCTGTCGAAGGCTGCACATGCAGCCTGGTGTAGAATTTTCACATTCTGAAATACTCATAAAGTGTCTTACTCTTGGGAGCACTAAGGTTTTAGTTTTGACTCAGCACAGAATATTTTCACACGGATAGAACTCAACAAAGAATATTTTGGGGGATCAAATACCAATCTGAACTGACTCCGCTAACCCTACATCACATTTTTACTACTGCTCATAAAAATATTAATTGATTTCCTGAGGAATTCATGCTATGCAGTATTCTTTCTTCCGGCCTTTTCATCAGAACTATCTCACAAACTTTTATGGCTCTGATGCAAAAAGTTGACATGTTTAATGCTGGAAAGCAGCAACAAAATATGGATTACATTATATTCACTGAGCTGGGAATGCACAAAGCAATGGCAATCAACCCGTAAGTCATCTAGAAATAAACATCTTTATCATATTTGATACTGTCTTGAAATATTACAAGTCTAGGAGATTGGTTTTTGTTTTGTTTTTGTTTGAGACAGAGCCTTAAGCTGTTGCCCTGGGTAGAGTGCCGTGACATCACAGCTCACAGCAACCTCCAACTCCTGGGCTCAAGTGATTTTCCTGCCTCCACCTCCCAAGAAGCTGGGACTACAGGTGCCCGACATAATGCCGGCTGTTTTTTGGTTGCAGCCATCATGGTTGTTTGGTAGGCCCGGGCTGGATTTGAACCCGCCAGCTCAGATGTATGTGGCTGGCGCCTTAGCCGTTTGAGCCACAGGCGCTGAGCCAAGGAGATTGTTTCTTAAAGTGATGCTTGAGGATGGATAAAGAGTTTTCTGTTTTAATTAGAAATCCAAAAGCAAAATTTAACAACTGCAAAAACTAATACACGTGTAAATGGAAGCAGGAGATCTTTCAACATCATATTACTGCTCCGGGTGCGGTGGCTCACGCCTGTAATCCCAACACTGGGAGGCCAAGGTGGGTGGATTGCCTGAGCTCACAGGTTGGAGACCAGCCTAAGCCAGAGTGAGATCCTGTCTCTAAAAATAGCTGGGCACTGTGACAGGTGCCTGTAGTCCCAGCTATTTGGGAGGCTGAGGCAAGAGAATCAGTTGAGCCTAAGAATTTGAGGTTGCTGTGAGCTATGCCGTCATGGCACTCTACAAAGGGTGACAAAGTGAGACTCTGTCTCAAAAAAATAAAAAAGAAAAGAAAAGTTAAATGAGATAGAATTTCTTAAGGCATCTAACAGTCACTCCCTCTTTTAAGAAATAGCTGCTCTCAAGCAGATATGTGAAAGCTAATGAGGCCCTGGCGGTGGGCTCCTTGCCTGTGTGGCCCTTCCCAAGATCTCTTAACCAAGGTCATCTTCTTGCATTGTTTTCCTTAAAAAGAGCGTGAAAAATTGCAGACTAACGTTATAAAGCCTCTTTCAAACTTGGATCTGGACCCGAGCAAATATGGGCTATAAGCTACTTTGTGCAAAGAAACTTGTGTACATTTTTGTTGAAAATGGTGATCTTTGAACTCCTTGTGATAGTTGCATTAATATAGTGTTGAGAATATTAATGATATGAGAACCTAAGCCTCATTTTTGGTTTTTGTGGAAAAGGGGTTAATGAAGACATGTTGTGATGACATGTAGCTTTTTACCGAAAGGTCTAATTATTGAATTAAAAACATGAATAAACAAATAGATCTGGAGCCCCTTGGCCCCCCAAATATGGAGCTTACAAATAGAAAACAAGCTGACGATCAACATTTAATTTTATAAAAGGGGAAAAGAAAATGTTAACTTTTCCTATTCTTTAGGTTGATTTTAACTTACTTTTATAAAGATATGTAATTCATTAAATTAGGCTGAAATATTTTGCAAACTCTTTGTTTTTTAAATCCTAGAGATTAAAATCTAGATTCCAAATGTGTGTGGTTTATGTCATGATTTTTTGTCAAGGAGACACCAAAAAGGCCAGTTATTTCTCATGACTGACTAGGGTCCATGCAATTGGCCTCCCGGCTGTCCCCGTACCTCGCTTGACTCTGGTGTGTAGACAAGAGAAGCCTACCTTTTGGAGTATTACTTTTTGATATTCAAGATGTTCTTTATCAAAAAGCCTTTGCAAAAGAAAGTTAATGTTATGAAATGTCAAAAATATGCATTCCGTGTTTATTTGACATATGTCCAAAAATCTAATTTAAACTCTAAGACTGGCTCATTTACAGATTGGAAATAAGTCTTGCTAGACTTCCTGCCTAGGAAGCAGCTTGAAGTGCAAAGATAGAATGCTTTGGAGAGTATTTATTTTAATTAAAGAAACTGTTTGCAAATGTACAAACAAGTTCTGCAAACTGTTCCTCTGGAGGGTGTTTATCAGTTGGCAAATGTTCCTAGAAAGTGTTCTGTGGTTGAAGGTACAAGTCGCTCCCTGACGCACAGTGTGGGAGCTGGAATGCCAAGGTCTGGCACTGCTGAAAAGCCCCGTATCGCTTTTGACTCCCCCAAACCTAACTAATAATAGCCTGCTGTTCACTGGAAGCCGTACTGTTACCGTGAACAGTTCATCACCACGTTATGCGTGCCACACGTGTGATTTACTGTACTCCTACAATAAAGTAAGCTGGAGAAAAGAAAATCTTAGGCAAATCGTACGGAGAACCTATTCACTAGTCATTGAGTGGAAGTGGATCTTCATAAAGGCCTCACCCTTCTCATCTTCACACGGAGCAGGCTGAAAAGGAGTAGGGAGAAGAGGGGTCGGCCTCGCAGTCTCAGGGATGAGGGAGCCAGGAGAAAAGCTACACATATGTGGGCCCAGTTCAAACCCATGTTGCTCCTGAGTCAACTGCATATACTTTTTTAATGCAACACGGACCACTGACCATTCTACTTGTCTTTGGCTAGTTTTTGTTGAAAGAACAGTCAGTGTATGGGGGCAAGACATGATGCAAGAGGGACTTTACCTAACAATTGCAATCAGTGTAACCTGGCTTATTGTACCCTCAATGAATCCTCAACAATAAAAAATAAATAAATAAATAAATGAAAGGACGGTAAGTGCATAATTTCTTCAAAATTATGAGATCCAACTCTTCGATTAATGTGAAACCCTATTAATAGTGGTTAGAGAAAGTGAGACATGAGGAAGGAAGTTTTCACTTTGCAATTTATAACTTTCTGTTATGTCCGGGTTCTCTAAATGTGCAGACAAATTACTCTTCCTTTTTTTTATAACATAAAGCACTGAATTCATATGCCACTTTTTCCCCTTAATTGAACTTCTTGTTATCAAGTGACTTAGCAGTGTCACTTGTTGAAAATGAAATCAGTGTGATCAGTAATTAAATTAGAATTCTATACCATTTCAAATCCAATGATTCTTTGGGGTTAGACTAGGGGGCAGTGCACATGCTTTCACTGGCAGAGATCAAGGGCATGAAAACCGTCTCTGTAAAGCCTAGCCACGGTTCCCAGGAGGGGCCAGGTCTGCAGTTGGCCCAGCTGAGTGTTCGTTCTAGCTTATAATTTGCACAGAGCACACTGTCTAGTCATACTGACTCTAATTTTCACATATTTTTTAAAGTGAGAATGAAGTCTATTGGGAAATTTAATTTATGTTCTCAGAATAAGTTTTATGAAACATATCACCAAATGCATTGAGCAACCAATGCAGGTGGGAGACTTCCATTCTTTGTGTAGCTTTTAAATAGTTTAAGTAGGTCCTGAATTATTGCAAAACTTAGCCTAATGCTGCTTTGTGCATATATATTCTAGAATCTTATTCTTGCAGTGTATTTTACTGTTGATTGTTGTTTACCTAGTACCCGTTAAGGGTAAAGGTGACAATGTCTAGCACGGTGCCAGGAACATGGCATAGCAGACTAGCGGAATGGCAAGAAACAGCACATCTCTCTTCGCTCAGACACAACACAAACACGGAGCCAGCCCTCAGTAACTGCTGGGATGCTACTTCCAGCGAAGCGTAGACAGAGATTGCGGTGGCTCAAACAGAATAAGCACTCAGTGTTATAGTAACTTGCATTTCCTGGGCTTGTGGAACATTCCATGGGGAAAGTCTAAATGTGTAAATTATTAGCTCAGCTCTCCACAAGCTCCTGGGAGGAAACGGTGCTTTTCCCTGGTTAAGACCAGATGCTGCCAAGGTCGCCAACAGATCCAGAGATTATGTGTCCCCATCCCAAGAAGTTCAGCCTCATTTCCTCCTTTTCTCCTCTAAGTTTTGGTGGCCTAAGAATGGAAACTTCCTGGGAAGGACCCCTCAGGCAAATCTGCTCTGGCACAGCTGATTTTGAATCCCTCCTCGCCTGAGGGTTGGAGAGCAGCCTGAGCCACCGCGTGCCTCTGTCTCACCTGGCCATTTACAGGTTTGTGTTGTGGATAGAGAGCAAGAAGCAGGGTTTTTTTATGTCCATTTTATTTAAGGAGAAGAAAAAAATAAGCCCATTCTTGAACTCGGGTCAGAAGAAGTATAAAAATCAGAGGTAATCCTTCCAGAGGGAGAGAACTCTCAAGGAGCCCCTGGAGGAAGTTCTATCGAGTGGGCCTGTTACTGCACGTCCCGGAAGAAAGCAGTTCTCTTCCTGCTTTCTATAGAAGTAGACCCAGAATGCCTGTTTCTCTCCCCAGTACCATTACTCTCTTTTAGAGAGAAATAATATTGTTCCTGACATACATTCTTTTCCACAAAGCCATGTGGGTTATTGACCGGAGTTCAGTGACAGCCTGGGAATTTGATGCCAAGGGATTTTTTTTTCCAGTTCCTCTCAAGGTAGTGTAAAGTAACAGGTCCATATTCAGAGAAGCCTGCACTAGCCACTCCCGGGATGTCCTCCCTACCATCCGGACCCACTCCACTGGCAGAAATCACCCATCCCTAAAGAACTCTCATGCAAATTACCAGCTACTGTACAAGGTTTGGTATTGCATTTTTCGAAGAACTTGGAATGTTTATATATGCAAGCCTGCATTTGACACTGCCTGATTAATTTGGAGAAATACTAAGAGATACTGAGCCCACCAGCTTATAAGTGAGTCTTTTGCAGAAATAAGACAGAATTTTGCTTGCTGGTTTTTGAAGAATGTAAAGCCTGGGATGGATGTCTCCTAGAAGAGAAAGAGAAACCTCTCTCCCCGCACCACCCCCACCCCAGTTATTAATCAGCCTTATTTGGACCATTCACAGAAATGATTTTATCTGTAAATAGGAAGTAGATAGCAAAGCTATATGTGGAAGATAGCTGCTGTTTGGAAAGAAATAAATCTAAATCGAAGTAAGTGTCTGTTATGGGAAGACACGCTGGGCTTCCGTATAAACAGTATTGTATCATTGTAAACTACAAACACTGCTTAATCAATAAGAAAAGTTGAAGTAGAAAGATAGGATTAAAGAGATAAAATCTTTGTTAGACTACATCTATTGACCCAGAGCTTCCTATAGTGGGCTAGAGGGGAACTGCTTCACATTGTGAATGTAAGAGAGATTTTTAAAAGGTCTTAAAATCGGTGTTTAGAGGCTATCTTGCTGTGTATATTTTTAGTCTTTTGCTCTAAAGAAGACAAAGATTGTTTTTGTCAGGCCTCAGAAAAGAACCAAACTTCCCTGGTAAACATGATTCAGATAAAATACTTTACTGGGCACGCTTTCAGTATTCAGAGTATCACTTTAAACAACATTGATACATGATCAGAAATCGGCAGGTATACAACTTATCCCAGAAAATTAGGGAATAAGCAGCACGAAACCCACTCTGAAGACTGTTCACCTTCCCTTGCAGCCGGGAGAGCCTGCTGGCAGAGCACGGCGCTCAGCGCCTGGCCACCGGCCCGGCAGGGGCGAGCTTCCCGCAGTCACTGGTAGAATCCGTGCAGAGACGCGGGGGCTGGAGTCTGCAGTGCTGGTTCCCCTCCTGTCACCCATCTCCCCAAACTCTTGCTAACAGAACACTGATTTTTTTCAACGTGTACCTCTTTGGGAGGTGACCTCCCTCCCAGGTTAGCAGTGAGTCCTGAGTAAGACACTCATGCTAAGGTTTGGGAAGATACGGGTCTTTATGAACTCAATTCCTGTGCAGAGTTAATCAGCTCTAAAGGTACTTTGTTGCTCAGCTGCCTATTACAGAAGATAATATACCGCAGAACCTCTGTAAGTTGACCACCCAAGGGACTGTAACAAACCAGTCAGTATATGAGGGTGGCCAGATAAGGACCTAGGCCAACTGTACTGAAATGTACATGTGGTGCATGTCCGATCTATGAAAATCAGGTCAATTTGAGGAGGTGGCAAATGTAAGGCGGTGGTCAGCGGTAGAGGTTCTGCTGTATTTCCTTTCTGGTTAAGCCACTGAATCGAGACTTTCTGTTTCTCCAGTCAGAATCTCTTAACAGATACACAGGCATTTATTTTTCTTAACCTTGTCCAAAGTAATGTATTCACTAAGGGCTAGGGCAGTTAACAACAGTGAAAACAAAGATGCTAAGAAGTTTTCAGGAGTAGACGATATCACCTTCAGATTATCACCCGTAACACTTTTGTGTCCACTCTAACGGTAACCAGCAATTTAAAAAAGCTTCTCTTCTTCTCTGACTGAATGGACTGTCATATACACCATTTAATTATTCAGACATCAGTTCCATGGTGTGAGGCCCAAGCCCAAAACAGGAGTGGCTCGAGTAGATGGAAGTTTATTTCTCTGTCTCTCTCGTAACAGTCTTGACGGGGGATGCTCTGCTCCTCCAGCCTTTAGTTGCTGTCATCCACATGGGACAAGGTGACTCAGCTCTGTGTCCACACTTCAACCGGGAACAAAGAGGAAGGAGAAAGGACACTCCTATTCTCTTTAAGGTCAGACCCAGCAGGGGCTCACAACACTGTACTGATGTTCTGTCAGAGGAACATGAATTCCGTGGCCACACAGCCAGCCCCAAAGGCAGTGGGGTATCTACTCTGGTGGTTCTGCGCGCAGCCGAACCTGCTCCTAAGAAGGAAAGGGCAAAGGAGTGGTGGGGAGGATGTCGGTTTTCTCCCATCCCGGAGTCTCCTTTCTCTCCTTTATCCTCACTCAATTGCCATCCGCTTCTGTCTAGTCTCAGATATTTCTATTTCCATGCAGGTAAAATAAATCTTCTGAGAAGGATGCTCCTTCTTTATTATTTCCAACAGGACTGAGTATTTGTTGGATGATCTCTTTTTAAACAAATATGCTTTTCAGTTTCTGTATTCCCAGGCATAAAAAATTTGACTTCCAACTTTCAGTAATACCCATAAAATTGTATTCACTCCTTACATGGAAAGGTCAAAGTTGTGCTGGTAGAGTTAGCATTCGGTATTCCCATAAACTGGGAGCGGAGATACAATTCTAGAAAATTCTCTGGTTGGAATGATGTGTGCACCCCCTGACCTTTTGTTCTCATTTCATATAAAAATGCACTGCTAACCCCATGGAGATATAGACACACTGCAGGGTAAAGCTGTTAGAGCTGTAAACTGAATATGATATTTACCTGGAGTGTGACTTAATTTCTAACAGACGTCTTAGGAGTTTTAGCTTTTATTCTTCCACCACAAACACTAGAAATCATGCTGTTTTCAGCAGTTAAGCTATTCTGATAAGAAACATTCACCAGAAAGAAAAATTCAACACATCTTTTATTATACTTAAAATAGATCAGTAACGTGTGTCAGGGGAGATTATTCTACATACTTTCACTGACTCATCGGTCCATGTGTGACACTGCGCTGGACACTAAGATCACACGAAGGTGACAATGCAGCCACCCCCTCAAGAAATAACCTAGTGGGAAACAGGGCACAGCCACCGAAGCCACTGTCTACAATCGTGCCAAGTGGCGCCCACGGAAGTCCAGGATGGCGAAGGGACTTCTTAACCTGTCCCCCGTCACCTCGAACATATGTCATTTTCACACTCGTAACATTGCTCATGTGCACACCTTCATCTGTAAGGGTGCCGGTGGGTGAGCAGGGGCTGCGTTCTGGTGATTTTTGTGCCCTTAGCAGGGGACCCAGCACACACATAGTTGTATGATGAGTCCTGTACCGGGAGAAGGAATGTTTTGATGATGGAGAGTGGGGAGCTTCATTAAGGGCATTGAAGGATGGAGAAACTCTGCCTAGAAACGGAGACTTAAAATATTTCCAGCACAAGATTCTGCAGCAGAGTTAAGTTGGAGGCAGGAGCCAGGGTAGGGGACAGAAACAAAGAGCAGGGAGAGACTAATGAGCAGGTGGTGGGAGCGTGGGGTGCAGGGACAGACGGGAGGTGCTGCATGCCCAGGGTCTGGGCTTCACCCTACTGACCTACTGACCACGAGGACCAGGCGGGGCTTCCAGGAGAGCGACCTCTGGGAAAGAGGAATTCAGTGCGAGTGTGGAGCAGGGCGGATGAGAGTGGCACCAGCTGACCTCACAGGCCCATTTGACCAACGTTATCTTATGTTAATACATCGTCCTCCTAACAACCCTACAAAACAGAAATCGCTCTCATTTTTTCTTCATTCTAGTTTTTTTAACAATTATTTTAAGAATTTAGTTTTGCAATATTGTTTTCATTTAATACCTCAGGGAAGTGGAAGAGTTGGGTCATTCTTTTATTTCAAGGACTATTTAGAAACTGAATTCACAAGCCCTTTGTGTAAAATGTTCATCAGATGCTGTGTAATGACAATGCGGAGGAGGCTGTGAGGTGCACTGTAATAGTTCCTCTCCTCTCTTTATTAATGATACCTGATTTACTACCTTTCATTTTTGATCTAAAATATATGTTTAATATTTAAAGTTCCTAAATGTTAAATATTCCTTTTTATTTCCTCAGTATCTACCATGGTATCCAACACACACATAATTGTATAGGGTTTCACACTAAAAATCCACCACCACCACCCCAGTGAAAGATTTACAGATGGTATTTGTCAAAATATTTTGAACAAAATTTGAGAAATGGTGGCAGGTGGCTAGGGGTGTCCAAGGACAGCCACCCTGCTGCACTCAGATAACTCAGCTCGCTCCGGGAGCTTCATACAATGAAGACTTTATGGAGACTTCTGACAAGACGTCAGGTGTCACTGTGCAGGCACCTCCCTCCTCTAGTCCCCTTGACTTCCTATTCAGCAATGGTATTTTTGCCTAAACTAGTTTATCTCGAAAATGCAAAAGCAAGAGAAAACCTCAAACTAATTTATAACCATCTCCTGTATTTTAAATGTCTCTGTACCATTAATGTTGGTGTTTGGCAACTCATGCCCATCCTGGAAAGTAGCTAAGGTGTCCACCTTCCCCCGAGCAGGGAGCTGGTTGCATACGTGGACAGGCACCGCATACACACACTCCACACACCACATACACACACACCACCACACACACACCACACTCCACACACCATACACACCACATACACACATACACACATACCACACACACCACATACCACATACACACATACCACCACACACACGACACACAACACACTCCACACACACCACACACACCACACTCCACACACACCACACTCCACACTCCACACACACCACATACCACACACCTACACACCACACACACCACACACACAAACCTGTTTCACAACCTAGATCCAGAAATAAATCTTTTACCATTTTACCAATGAAAAAGTTACTTTTCCACTTAAGTGAATCCTGAAACTTGTGAATTCTAATTTTAACCCAATTATTTCCCTAGATGTTTGCATGAGTCCCAGAGTCTGAAGGCTGAATTTTCCTCAAGCAGAAACATGTTATACTTATATATTTTTTATCAGAGCTAATCACAGTGAAAATTTTAAATTGGAACTTTTTTATTTCTGTCGTTTCAAGGAAGGGTATAAAGGTAAAGCTTTTCAAATTTTATACCAAAAGCCCCTTCTTCATCATTATAAAAATGCTTGGCACCTATTTAATTTCCTTGTGGTTCCTATATCATTGATTATTTGCAAAGACTTTTTCTACTTATCCCCAAAAGGAAGACCTCTTGTAAAAGTTCCAAAACATTCCTCAGAGCTATTCTTTTATAGTATTATCCTTCCTGTCATTCCAAAACACCTTCGTTTCCCTAGACCCAGCCTATCTAGCCACAGATCTGAGACTCAAGCTTACAAATTCCCTGGCTGATAAGAATGGCAGGATTTCCTTCAGCGCATTCAGGGCATGGTGAATCTCTGCAGGGGAGAGGGGGCTGGGTGCAGGCAGGGATGGGCAGGGAGCCTGAGAGGCTGGGTTCCCTCCAATTCCCAGCAGCCACCTTACGCTGCTGCCTCCTTTCCCCTTCTGTCCCCAGGCCCCTCCCCACTGGCACAGCTCCTGCTGGGACGGGACCCACTGCTGCCCTTTCTCTCCCACTCCCAGGGTCAGATGAAGCAGACAGACTGCAGTAAATGCCCCTTGTTTTTTTATGTCCACACAAATTCTCCCCATTTCCTGGCCTTGGCCAAACTCTACAACAAAAGCTGTCCTTGGTCTTGGACTTCCTACTTCCAAGATTTTTCCCCACACGTTCGTGAGCCTCCTCTGCCCTTTGCAAAGTTTCCTTCCTGCTCCGCAGGGGGACTAAGAGCAGTGTGGCCCACCTGGTGCCTGAATTTAGCTCTTTCTGCAAACAAGAATTCTTAGGCCCAGGATCAGTATCTTTAGGTGACTCCTACAGTCCCCTGAGGCTACCAGCTCCTGCTCCCAAGGACATCAGCCTGGCAGCTCCCTGCCGCCTCCTGTCCAGGGCCATCTCAGGGTGGGAGCAGCAGGCCCCAGCACCTCGCCAGAGCATAGAGGGCATGAGCCGCCCCTTGGTCTCAGACCTCAGCTTCTCCAGGGAGTGATACAACAGGTGAGCAACTTCAAGGGCAGCCTCGAAATGGACTCAAGTCCAGGGGAGAGGCACAGGCCCGTAGCTCCAACCCTCATCATCCCCTCCACACACACGCACCCTTCCCCAAATATTAAAAAAATGCAAAATCCTCTCCTTTTGGACCTCTGTTTAATTCCACCCAGGTTCCTTCCTCTGAGGCCTCCTGGGGTCATGAGATACTTTTATCTCAAATGGTTGGTTTCTCCCCACAGTGCGGGGGATGGGGCCTTTGCAGGTTTATTTCTAAGGCTGGGGGTGTAAAATAAACAGTATAACGGATAGTAGTGACTGCTGTGTGCTAGTTGGAGGCATAAATATCTTGCAGGTAGTTGAAAATCTGAAATTGGAATTTGATATGTTAGGATCCCGTAAAGAGTAGAGAGTTATCATTAGATGGGTAATTGTTAATGCTCTTCCAGAACTGGCTTATTCTCTGAACAAGAGCAGGGCAAGAATCTTCTCTCTTAACAGAAGTAAGACTTACAGTCTTTACCCTGATGACATGGGGCCGCTCTAATTCCTGCAGTCTCTGGGGGAATTAAAAGAAAAGAAAGGGCAATTTCTCCTAAGTGGTGATTTTCAAACCAGAGTACCTGATATGGAAAATAAGGTCAAAGTCACAGGATAAAGAATCTTCACAAAATTTCTAAATGTATGATCCTTCCTTTGGGCTATGACCTCCAGCCCTCCAGAACGTACTTTCCTTCTTTTTCCTCTGCTGTCCAGGAACAGACTGAGGAGGAGTTTGGGGGATGCACTTGGTGATAGTGAGAAATTCACGCACACAGTTAAAACCCAATGAGAACATCAAGGTGCTGTGAGATGAGTAAAGTTCTTAAAAATGCGTCTTACAGAAAGTGCTTGGGCTGCTGTTGTTTTTGTAACATGCGCCGTAAGTTTGACGGCTCTGAGGAGCGGGTTCATGTCCCTGCATGGTTTTGTTTATACACCGTCTGAAAGGAACTGACCCCACAAGGACTGAGATCAGTTTTTATCAAATGATATTTATCTTCATCATCAAAATGTAAGCAGTTAAATATTCACTTCCTAAATTTGACAAATGTGTAAAATATATTTAACCCATGCAGAGGTTTCCAGCTAGAGATAAAAATCAGTTGTACCAATAAAGTTTATACACGTTTTTTGACTTAGGAAATGGTTTTTGCACAGCAGACAACTGCCAAGTGGTTCAGCCTCCCCCAAGGCAACCTCCTGGAAGCCAGGCTGCCTTCCTTCTGTGAGTACATCATATTCTGTTCAGAGAGGGCGGTTTAGGTGTTTTATTACTGAAACTGAAGCAATACAAAGTTAAAGAGAAACCTGGCATCTCTCTGTCCCAGTGCTGTGAGGTCATAAATTGCTGAACCCTTCCTCTGCCTTACTTTTTTCCACTGCAAACGTGGTCTCTTCCATCTCTGAGCCTCAGAGCTTTCTTGCATGCTGGTAATGTTGGTACCAGAGCACATAGGCAAGCTTGTGACCTGGGTCTCCACCATGGCCCTAGGTTGGGCAGCTGGAGGACAGAGTCATCACTTGCAGCCGTGGGCCAGAGTGCCCGTCCCTGTCTTCTCCCCTTCCATGAAAGTATCTGTTTTCAGCATTCACTCCTCCAATCAGATGTTGGAGAGTGAGATGGACTTAAATACCCTAAAGTTAACTGGAACAGCAACTGTGGACAGGGACCCACCAGGGGACCTGCAGCTGTGGCCTGAGTCTCACAGGGACACACGACAGCTGTTTTAAATAGCAGACTCCTAAATTAAGATAGAAATAATAATTCAAATAGAGCAAAGCAGAGTTCCTGCCTTCTAAGGTGGAAGCATGAGGCTGGCAAACTTCCTTCTCTGTCCCTTGGACGCATTGTGGGGTTTGTAAGGAAGGCCTTGTTACTGTGGCTTCTTTGTTCAGTTTTGCCTTGATTTCCAAGAATCCTTGTTCAGCCTCCCACATTCATGGAGGATTCACTTAATCATTCACAGCAAATAGTTGCCTCTCCTTGGCAGATAATTAGGCCATCTCCGGAGGCAGCATTTAATTACTTTTACTGGCAAGAAGTTACTCAATGTCTAACCTCAAAGCTTCCTTGCAGAAATCTAAATCCCACCAATCTTGCAACAACTTTTCATGTAGTGTTTAAATGTACTGGTGTTCCCTGGTGTCAGTTGTGTGTTATGCAACGGGACACTATTTGTAAACACCCAAAATCCACTTGGGGACTAGGTTGAAAGACACCACTCCCCTGCTATGATCCCAGGGACTTCTCCACGGGAGCTCTGGGGGTCCCACTTTATTTCCCACCATTGCTGGGCTGTGACTGTGTACTATTGAACTCTTCAAGGCCACCCACTCTTCTAAAGGGTCAAGGAATCCAACTTTTCTTACTGGAATGTGGTAGGGAGGACACAATAGTTTGGGGTGGGGGGTGGAGGGATATCACATTCCCGCAGCTGCATCTACACCACAGCTCAAAAAAAGTCCCTTTCTTTTATACATCAGGAAATATCTGTATATAGGAAGTTTATTAGTATTTGTTAATAAACAAAAAGGGGAAACTAGAAAATACCAAAAAATAAATTACTTTAGTAAGTAATTTATTAGTCACAAAGGAAAAATCTCCCTAAAGATTAGTTTAACAGTAGCATATGTCTATGTAAATTCTTCCATCCCATAAATATATGTTAAGCCTTTAGTATCTGCAGAGTATTTTGCAGGATAAAAAGACTACTAAAATGCTGTCTCAATTAGGAGGACTTGCTCAAGTTATTCTAAATCTCTGGGGACTGAATGAGAGAGGAAACATGTTCATCACAGTGTCGTGTTTTAAGGGGGCCATAGTCACATTAAGGGGGCCAAATTGCTCCTGCTCCTTGGGTACCTTGAGCTGACCTGGAGAAATGGCATCTGTGAGGGCCCCTCGGTCTCCCCCACAGGTTCATTCAGCGGCTAATCCAGAGGCTGGAAACAAGACTGGGGCCCCTTGGAATCCAGTATCATAAAGAACACTGAGCATGTGAGAATATTCTGATGAGCAATAGTGTGGCCTAACCAGAAAGTTAGTGTGGAAAGAGAAGAGAAAACTTTCATCCTCTGGCCGTAGCAGTACAACAGAGCTGAGTTCAAGCGAAGAGGACCCGGTGTGCCCTGTGAGTTGTGTCCTCTCTCCCTGCCCTCCTTCTGCAGACAGCGTCCTGCCCCTACCACCATCGGGCATGGCCCCAATGGCTAACAGGGCCCCAGAAGTGGAATGCCCCATCTTCAGCCGCCTCTTCTCTGTAGGTGGGATCATGTGTGCAGTGCACAAATTGCACAGATGTACACGGAGGCCCTGGCTCCAAGATCATACTCCATACTTCTGGGACTTGGGACACACCACCCCAAAATACGACTGCGGGAGACCAGACTGTGCCCCCCCAGTACACCTCTTTAGCCTCTTTCAACCTGAGTGTTATGAGAAATTATGGGGACAGGAATAGCTCTGAAAAGCTATCCTTTTGTAAAAGTAATTTACATTTATAAAGAAAACAATCATCCTAGGAACTCATCAGCCAGGGAAGATCTTATCTCAGAAATGGAGACAAGAGTCAACACCTTGCCCAGTCACTGGCTGTCACCTGTTCCTCTGGTGATGATGGGCTGCTCTGAGAAGACTCTTACCACCTGAGAGGCTCTTCACCTGCAGAGCGAGACAGCCTTTGATCACCACCCCTTCATAACTTGTGTCAGTAGGCCCCCAGTCTCCAGAAGCCTCCAGCCTCTATTCCTGTCCCTCACTGAGGGAAACTACCTGAGCTTCAGCCATCCGGCCCTTCTTTGTGTCTCATACTCGAGAGACTCCCAGACACATAACGAATTCTTATGTTTTTTTCTCCTGTCAATCTGTCTACTGTCAGTTTATTTCATAAATTCAATTATGGAACCCTCAGAGAATAAGGAGAAAGTCTTCCCTCTCCCCTACAGTGTTTAATAAATGCTATGAATGAATGGGCATTGAACATGTAAAATTACATCAGAGGGTTCCCCCCCAGGGGCAATTACTGCTGCATTCACATTTCATTTAAGGATGTTAACAAAACTTCTAATGGTGACAGCAGATAAGGAAAAAGGTATTAATGGGGCAGAATGGAAAAAACCAAGGCAGGCAGTAGGAAATGATGGCTTAGTGCTTTTCAAGAAACTCTGTGCCCGTTCTAGCCTAAGTGCTTCCCACGTAAGCAAGATGCAATTGTCAAAGACCCGAGCACAGAGCACAGTATGGTGGGGCCTGAAAGCTAGTGAGCGGGCGCGCACATGCACAGAGGCGTGCCTGCGGTGGGCCAAGGCCTCGTCTTCTTCCAACTGTAGGTTTAGGAACTTCCTGCTGGGAGCTGGGCCGGGGGGAAGGTCAGCAGGACCTGAGCGTTCACGCTGCTGTGTGTGTGGTGACCGTTTCTTTCCGTTCGCTCCGGCCTTCAGAAGACACCCAGTGCTGCTCTGTATATATAGACGTCTCGGGGTTGCAGGCAGCCTACCTCTGTCTTTCAGTTTATTGTTCGTATTGTATATGTTATGTATTTGGGCCACTGGTATAATTAGATTAAAAATTTTGATCCACATTTTTTTTATTTCAGATTAATGTGAGTATACAATCTTTAAGTTGCATTGTTTTCATTTCTTTTTTTTTTTTCTTTTTATTGTTGGGGATTCATTGAGGGTACAATAAGCCAGTTACACTGATTGCAATTGTTAGGTAAAGTCCCTCTTGCAATCATGTCTTGACCCCATAAAGTGTGACACATACCAAGGCCCCACCTCCCTCCCTCCATCCCTCTTTCTGCTTCCCCCCCATAACCTTAATTGTCATTAATTGTCCTCATATCAAGATTGAGTACATAGGATTCATGCTTCTCCATTCTTGTGATGCTTTACTAAGAATAATGTCTTCCACTTCCATCCAGGTTAATACGAAGGATGTAAAGTCTCCATTTTTTTTAATAGCTGAATAGTATTCCATGGTATACATATACCACAGCTTGTTAATCCATTCCTGGGTTGGTGGGCATTTAGGCTGTTTCCACATTTTGGCGATTGTAAATTGAGCTGCAATAAACAGTCTAGTACAAGTGTCCTTATGATAAAAGGATTTTTTTCCTTCTGGGTAGATGCCCAGTAATGGGATTGCAGGATCAAATGGGAGGTCTAGCTTGAGTGCTTTGAGGATTCTCCATATTTCCTTCCAGAAAGGTTGTACTAGTTTGCAGTCCCACCAGCAGTGTAAAAGTGTTCCCTTCTCTCCACATCCACGCCAGCATCTGCAGTTTTGAGATTTTGTGATGTGGGCCATTCTCACTGGGGTTAGATGATATCTCAGGGTTGTTTTGCTTTGCATTTCTCTAATATATAGAGATGATGAACATTTTTTCATGTGTTTGTTAGCCATTCGTCTGTCGTCTTTAGAGAAAGTTCTATTCATGTCTCTTGCCCATTGATATATGGGATTGTTGGCTTTTTTCATGTGGATTAATTTGAGTTCTCTATAGATCCTAGTTATCAAGCTTTTGTCTGATTGAAAATATGCAAATATCCTTTCCCATTGTGTAGGTTGTCTCTTTGCTTTGGTTATTGTCTCCTTAGCTGTACAGAAGCTTTTCAGTTTAATGAAGTCCCATTTGTTTATTTTTGTTGTTGTTGCAATTGCCATGGCAGTCTTCTTCATGAAGTCTTCCCTCAGGCCAATATCTTCCAGTGTTTTTCCTATGCTTTCTTGGAGGATTTTTATTGTTTCATGCCTTAAATTTAAGTCCTTTATCCATCTTAAATCAATTTTTGTGAGTAGGGAAAGGTGTGGGTCCAGTTTCAGTCTTTTACATGTAGACATCCAGTTCTCCCAACACCATTTATTGAATAGGGAGTCTTTCCCCCAAGGTAAGTTCTTGTTTGGTTTATCAAAGATTAGGTGGTTGTAAGATGTTAGTTTCATTTCTTGGTTTTCAATTCGATTCCAAGTGTCTATGTCTCTGTTTTTGTGCCAGTACCATGCTGTCTTGAGCACTATGGCTTTGTAGTACAGACTAAAATCTGGTATGCTGATGCCCCCAGCTTTATTTTTGTTACAGAGAACTGCCTTAGCTATACGGGTTTTTTTCTGGTTCCATACAAAACGCAGAATCATTTTTTCCAAATCTTGAAAGTACGATGTAGGTACTTTGATAGGAATGGCATTGAATAGGTAGATTGCTTTGGGAAGTATAGACATTTTAACAATGTTGATTCTTCCCATCTATGAGCATGGTATGTTCTTCCATTTGTTAATATCCTCTGCTATTTCCTTTCTGAGGATTTCATAGTTTTCTTTATAGAGGTCCTTCACCTCCTTCGTTAGGTATACTCCTAGGTATTTCATTTTCTTTGAAACTATGGTGAAGGGAGTTGTGTCCTTAATTAGCTTCTCATCTTGACTGTTATTGGTGTATACAAAGGCTACTGACTTGTGGACATTGATTTTATATCCTGAAACATTACTGTATTTTTTGATGACTTCTAGGAGTCTTACGGTTGAGTCTTTGGGGTTCTCTAAGTATAAGATCATGTCGTCAGCAAAGAGGGAGAGTTTGACCTCCTCTGCTCCCATTTGGATTCCCTTTATTTCCTTGTCTTGCCTAATTGTATTGGCTAGAACTTCCAGCACTACGTTGAATAGTAAAGGTGACAGAGGACAACCTTGTCTGGTTCCAGTTCTAAGAGGAAAAGCTTTCAGTTTTACTCATTCGGTAAAATATTGGCTGTGGGTTTGTCATAGATAGCTTCAATCAGTTTTAGAAATGTGCCACCTATGCCTATACACTTTAGTGTTCTAATTAGAAAAGGATGCTGGATTTTATCAAATGCTTTTTCTGAATCTATTGAGAGGATTATGTGATCTTTATTTTTGCCTCTGTTAATATGGTGGATAACGTTTACGGACTTGCGTATGTTAAACCAGCCTTGCATCCCTGGGATGAAGCCTACTTGATCATGATGAATGACTTTTTTGATGATAAGCTGTAATCTATTGGCTAGGATATTGTTGAGAATTTTCGCGTCTATATTCATGAGTGAGATTGGTCTGAAATTCTCCTTTTTGTTTGGGTCTTTTCCTGGTTTTGGTATCAGGGTGATGTTTGCTTCATAGAATGTGTTGGGGAAGATTCCTTCTTCCTCAGTTTTTTGGAATAATTTCTGCAGTACAGCAATAAGCTCTTCCTTGAAGGTTTGATAGAATTCTGGAGTGAAGCCATCTGGACCAGGGCATTTTTTGGTTGGAAGCTTTTTTATTGTTTCCTTGATCTCAGTGCTTGAAATTGGTCTGTTCAGGAGGTCTATTTCTTCCTGGCTAAGTCTAGGGAGAGGGTGTGATTCCAAATATTGATCCATTTCTTTCACATTGTCAAATTTCTGGGCATAGAGTTTCTGGTAGTATTCAGAGATGATCTCTTGTATCTCTGTGGGATCAGTTGTTATTTCCCCTTTATCGTTTCTGATTGAGGTTACTAGAGATTTTACTTTTCTATTTCTAGTTAGTCTGGCCAATGGTTTATCTGTTTTATTTATTTTTTCAAAAAACCAACTCCTTGTTTCATTAATTTTCTGAATGATTCTTTTGTTTTCAATTTCATTGATCTCTGATTTGATTTTGGATATTTCTTTTCTTCTACTGAGTTTAGGCTTAGATTGTTCTTCTTTTTCCAATTCCATAAGATCTCTTGTGAGATTGTTGATGTGCTCTCCTTCTGTTTTTCGAATGTAGGCATCTAAAGCGATGAATTTTCCTCTCAAAACTGCTTTTGCAGTATCCCACAGGTTTTGGTAGCTTGTGTCTTCATTGTTGTTATGCTCAAGGAAGTTAATGATTTCCTGTTTTATTTCTTCCTGCACCCATCTGTTATTCAACAGAAGATTGTTTAATTTCCATGGCTTAGGGTGGGGTTGAGCATTTTTGTTAGAGTTGAGTTCCACCTTTAGTGCCTTATGGTCTGAAAAGATACAAGGTAAAATTTCAATTCTTTTGATTCTGTTGATATTTGTTTTGTGTCCCAGGATATGATCAATTTTGGAGAATGTTCCATTGGGTGATGAGAAGAATGTATATTCTTTATCTTTGGGGTGGAGTGTTCTATATGCGTCTATCAAGCATAGTTGTTCTAGGGTCTCATTTAAATCTCATATATCTTTCTTTAATTTCTGTTTAGAGGATCTGTCCAGCTCTGTAAGAGGAGTGTTAAAGTCCCCTGTTATGATGGTATTATCAGATATCATATTCCTCAGACTGAGTAAGTTCTACTTCAAGAATCTGGGAGCGTTTAAATTGGGTGCATAAATATTTAGAATTGAAATGTCTTCTTGTCATAGTTTTCCCTTGACCAATATAAAGTGACCTTCTTTGTCTTTTTTGACTTTAGTTGCTTTAAATCCACATGTATCTGAAAATAAGATTGCAACTCTTCTTTTCTTCTGAATTCCATTTGCCTGAAAAATTGTCTTCCAACCCTTGACTTGGAGCTTTAATTTGTCTTTTGAAGCCAGGTGTGTTTCTTGCAGACAGCAAATGGACGGCTTGTGTTTTTTAATCCAGTCAGCCAATCTATATCTCTTCAGTGGGGAATTCAAGCCATTAACATTTATTGAGATAATTGATAGGTGTGGTAGTATTCTATTCATCTTATTTGGTGAAAGTCCATTGCTTAGTTTTATCTTTTGCATCAGTGTGGAGGTTAGGTTCTGTCCTTTGATTTCTGAGTTCTTACTTTGCTGCTGATCCATTGTGGTGGTCAGTGTGCAGAACAGGATGAAGTATTTCCTGTAGAGCTGGTCTTGTTGTGGCGAATTTCCTCAATGTTTGTGTATCTGTAAATGATTTGATTTCTCCGTCAATTTTGAAGCTTAGCTTAGCGGAGCACAGAATTCTGGGCTGAAAATTGTTCTGTTTAAGTAGATTAAAGGTAGATGACCATTGTCTTCTTGCTTGGAAAGTTTCATTAGAGAAGTCTGCGGTCACTCTGATGGATTTTCCCCTGCAGGTCAACTGGCGCTTACTCCTGGCAGCTTGCAGAATCTTTTCTTTTGTCTTGACTTTGGACAGGTTCATCACAATGTGTCTTGGAGAAGCTCAGTTAGAGTTGAGGCGACCTGGGGTCCGATATCCCTCTGAAAGCAGTGTGTCAGAATCTTTGGTGATGTTTGGGAAATTTTCTTTTATAATATTCTCTAGTATGGCTTCCATTCCTCTGGGGCATTCTTCTTCCCCTTCTGGAATTCCTATAACTCGTATGTTGGAATGCTTCATGAAGTCCAATAATTCTGACAGTGAACGTTCTGCTTTCTCTCTCTTCTTTTCTGCCTCTTTTTCTGTCTGAGTTATCTGAAGAACTTGTCTTCTACCTCTGAAATTCTTTCTTCTGCATGGTCTAACCTGTTGCTGATACTTTCCATTGCATCTTTAAGTTCCCTAATTGACTGTTTCAGTTCCTTCAGGTCTGCTATATCCTTTTTATATTCTTCATATCGTTCATCTCTTATTTGATTCTGTTTTTGGATTTCCTTTTGGTTATTTTCCACTTTATTAGCAATTTCCTTCATTGTTTCCATCATTTCTTTCATTGTTTTCAACATGTGTATTCTAAATTCCCTTTCTGTCATTCCTAACATTTCTTTACATGTGGAATCATCTGCAGTAGCTACCTCATGGTCCCTTGGTGGGGTTGTTCTGGACTGGTTCTTCATGTTGCCTGGAGTTCTCTGCTGATTCTTCCTCATGAGTGATTTCTTTTATCTGTTTCCTTGTCCTAATTTTCCTTTCACTTCCTCTTGCTCTTTAAGTTCTTGTGCCTGTGGACTAATGGTTACAGGACCAGAAGGGTGAGAAGGTTGAAGAGCAAAAAAGGGATGAAAGAAAGGAGGACCGAGTGATAAGATAAAAAAGAAAGATAGAGAAAGGAGAGGGGGTGGGTATAAGGAATATTGACAAAAAGAAGAGAGGCACAGAAAGAGGGAGACAGGGCAATATAGGTGTACAGTAGGGTACTTTGACACAACCTTAAAGAAAACCCACCTTCTGGGGGTGCCCAGTTGGGTGGTTCCCTTGAGGTCAGCATCTCTTTGCTAACCTGATCAGACACAGTACCCCACCTCCACCAAGTAAAGAGGAAAGACAAAAATGCTATAAATCAAACCAAAACAAGCAAACAGAAAACTTTATGGGGATAAAATTGGGTGAAAAACCAAATGATAGCGGTAGAAACACTAGCAAAAATGAAGTTCTAGTTATTAAAAAAGGCAGCAATGGGAAGTTATAATTAAACTAGAAAAATTGAGAAAGAAAAAGGGATCTGTATGGAAAAGATTGAAATTAAAAAACAAAAGAACATCAACAACATCAAAATAAACAAAAAAACAACCAGACCAAAAAAAAAAAAAAAGAAAGAAAAAAATACACAACCAAAAACAAAGCAGTTTGTATATGTTATTGAATAGTGTCTGGGCAACACGTGGTCTTCTGGGGTATGAGATGTTAATCACAGTTCTGATACGACTGGAGGCTGCTGATTTCTCAAACCCCAGCAGGTAGACACCCTAAATCTCTCTTCAGCCCACTTGAAAGGCACTTTGAAGTTGTAAACTTGCTGAGCAGAAGCTTTCCCAGCTTTCTCGCTGGATTCACTGCTGAAGTGGCTATCCACTTACCCAGTGTGCCAAAACCGGTCTCACTCTGCCCCTGAGGGTTAGGGCTGCAAGTCGGCTCAGACCCCACCCTTAGGCTACTTGGTTGCTGGGTTACCAGCTCCCACCCTCCGTTTCTAGCTCCGTTTCTAGCTCTGTGACCCTGAGGGCGGAGCTTGCTGGGGCAGATCACTGACAATGGTTCCGTGTGACCCACCGCCAAACACTATTAGCTCCGTCTGGCTCAGTGGCTCAGACTGGGGCCCTAGACAATGGTCAAAGTTCTCCGCACTCCCGCTCAGGCCTTCCCCAAGGCAGTTCAACTCAGTGCCAAGTCCAAGGACACCAAAACAGTTCACAGGTAAGGCCTTTCTGGTTTGCAGTCTCGCTGCTACTGAACTTACAGTTGTGGGCGGGTTTAGACGGATTGAACACACGCAACCACTTGCCGGTTTTCCACTGTTTTAGTCCTCCTCTTGGGGTCCAGAAGTCTCTCGCTGACTCCCTGTATCCTCATAGGAGTGATGATAGGCAGATCCCACCAGCCAGAGATGCCTGGAGTCCTATCTCCCCAGACTCACGGTGCCCAGATGCAAGGAAGCTGTTACTCGGCCGCCATCTTGCTCCCAGTCCGTTTTCATTTCTAAAGTATAATTGAAGTTGTAATTGAGCCCTTTGCTGAGGGTGTGCGCTGAACAGCCTCACATTGTGTACATCAGGTCATCCCCTCCCCTCCCTCTCACTAGACTGTGCTTTTGTTCTTCTCTTTCATGTGGGCAGGTAGTTGTTTATATATTGGCTTTGTATTAGCACTGAGTACATTGGTTAATCCACATATTGATAATATCATCTAAGATACCGTGTTGCTTACCAAGAATTTTTATTTTTAATTATATCCATAGGCCTCTATAGCCAAGTAGTACACAAAGCATTTTAGCATCTACATTTGGAACACCTATTTCCAGAGTAACACAAAACCATTTCTAATGCAATGAATCTGATGCAATAATTTTTTTTAGACATTATAACCTTCAAAGATTATAGGTATAGAAATACCAAGTCAAGGTACGTGCTCTTGTGTCTGTTTGTATTTTAATATTTAGGGTTTGGAGACCTACATTCTAAGGCCTCCTGAAAGTCAAACTAAACTTTCCCTGTATTTGCTTTCTGATCCTTTTCCCCTCTCTCAAGTTCATTGTCTATGTGGGGAAATATCACTGTAATATTTTTACATTGTTCTCTTTCCAAAGCATTCATTCACCAAAGAATTCTTTATTTGATCTCTATTGCATTTCTGTTTAATCTTTCAGAGACACATCCAGGTAATTTGAATCACAATGACTATATAAGTAAAATATATACAAAGTTGTGAAGAATGGGAACAATTAGGTTCACAGGGCTGGAATGCCTTTGTGAGTCTTCAAGGAACACAGTTTCCCTATTTATAATATTTTGCCTTGTGATGCCATCCCTGGTTTTATTGCCACTGGAGGATTATTGACTTCAGTGCCTCCATTGACAAGCACTCTGCTGCAGACCTGCTGTGCTCTGTCCTTGCCAATTCTTCTGTGAACCCAGTGCTAGCCAAGTTCATGTTACAGTAGACGCTGAGATTACAAAAGCAATAAAGTCAGAATGCCCTGTAGTATCTGAAATATAATAGATACAGAATATTTTAGATCAGTCTTGAAAGGAAGTTTTGAATACCTTAGTAAACCAATTTGCTTACTAGTGTCAGGGAAGAAATAGAATTTCTCCTCAACCCTCATAGGTTTATAGTTGGGACAGACTCCTGTAATAAAAGACAGATTAACAAGAGAAAAACAAGCAGGTTTACTGTGTGCAGTGCACGGTCACAGGGCAGAAACTTCAGGGAAAGGCAGTTCAAACCAATGGCATAAATCTCTGGCTTATATGTGTCCATATAACACATATAATGTTAAAAGAACAACACAGTTTAAGGTAGCAGCAAGAGAAAGGAAAGCAGTTTCAGGCTTCCAGAGGCGGGAAAATGTGGACTGAAAAATATATCTGGAAACTACTAGAAGACAAGGGCTTAGGGAGGTGACCGCAGGGTCCTCTGGCGCTGTCCCCAGCTGGCAAGGGTCCGTGGCTGTCTCCAGCTGTGACGTCTGGCGTTCCCGGTGAAGGGGGAGGCAGATGGGGAGAGGGCAGAGAGCTTTTATGTATCTGCTTTTTCTACCTTGTTTTCAACTCAATCTTCAAAACTCTTTTGAAAAAGTATTTCTCCATCTCCAAAAAGCTGATGGTTCTTTATTTAGTATTTGACGACTATAAGAGCCTGTGCTAACAGACGAGATTCCAATTGTCTAGGGAGATTCAGCTCCAAGGATCATGATCTCTCTGGAATTTTAAACCTTCAGCTTAACCTTATCTTGTTTTTAACTATTGTTCAGTCTGAAAGTGGTTTTGAAACATCTTCCTATAGGCAAACAAAACAATATTTTTTACACAGGAGTATTTATTCAGAATGTTTCTGCTTCGTGTGAATGGGGTCTCTACCTTATGTGCCAGATAGGTGGTAGGTGCTGGAAACACAAGTCTAGACCACCCTCAGAGAGTCGAAGTCTGCCAGATCATTCCAACATTCTTTTGGGAGTGCTATGATAGAGCTGTACATGGAAAACTGTCATTATTTTCTTGCATTTTTCACTAAAACAATAATGGAAATAAGTAAAGGGTTTTTATGTTAAAAGTAATTTTTAAAGAAATCAATAAAATTTTAAAAATAATTAAGGATAGGAATCTTTTTTTTTTTTTTTTTGAATCCATGGAATGAATTGCATTACATTTTTTTCCAACTTCCTTGGTGATATGGGAAGCGTTACCTCCTAATCTGGCTGCTCTGGTCCTGGTCACTGGTTCTGTCCACAGTTGGTGGGTTTCCTCTGATAGCACTTTGGGACAGGGGTTTGCTTCTATTTGTATTCAAAGGTTTTGCAAAAAAGAAAAACAATGACAAGGATAAGAGGAAGAAAAGAGGAGGATAGCATATTTAAGACAAATATTTAATCTCTGTGAAATTAATTTTTAAGACAATGCATCTCATTGAACATACATGAAATGGGTTTTTTTCGTAGAGACAGAGTCTTACTTTATTGCCCTCGGTAGAGTGCCGTGGCGTCACACAGCTCACAGCAACCTCCAACTCCTGGGCTTAGGCGATTCTCCTGCCTCAGCCTCCCGAGTAGCTGGGACTACAGGCGCCCACCACAACGCCCAGCTATTTTTTTGTTGCAGTTTGGCCGGGGCCGGGTTTGAACCCGCCACCCTCGGTACATGGGGCCGGTGCCCTGCTCACTGAGCCACAGGTGCTGCCCGAAACAGGTTTTGTTCAGACAATAAGTGTTAGCAGGAGGGACTTTTGCAATACAATAATTATGGCCTCTTGATCTGTCACGTAGCTAGTTCTATGGTGAAATGTTCATGGTAATGACCAATTGAGTCATTTTGTGATTTTGTGTCTAATACAGAATGACACTGTGGAAAGCATTGGAGTTGATGTGACTCCCTGTCAGCTGGGTGCAAGCTCCAATGTGAATCCACTGTGTTGTCTTTTCCTGTCTCTATCCAGAGATGTTCTGTCTAGAAGGAGATGTATATTTATTTCTGTTACATGTGAAAATGTCTTCTTCTCAATTTATATAGGAATTGCTCTCAATATGATTAGTAAGAAACTATTTTGACATAAACCAATTTATCAGTAAATAATGCTTAAAAATTCATAAAAAAATATTTATCCATAGATTTTGAAAGTAGAACAGGAAGCTTATATATTATGAGAATTCTGGTCAAAACTATTTGTTATATGCGAAAAAAATATTTGTTAGTATGAATTATGTTAGCATAAGGTATACATTGGATTTAGCCATGGTTATTAGTGAGAAAATAAAATAGAAACTATTATTAAAGTATTGCCAATACATAATGGATGTAGAGGTAAAAAAATAAATTGCACACAACCTAGTCTTCTGAGGTGCAAATGAAAAGAGCTTCCATTTGTTTTTGTCTTGCATGGCATCAAAGGTAGAGAAGTCAGTTTGAGAATTCGAACGTGAAGTTGCCCATTTGCTCTTCTGCTGTGATATTTCCTCAGACCTCAGCGCCCAACATCTCCCGTCTTTGCCTTGACTACTCCTTTGTTTATTAGCTCTCACTAATGTGATGGGATTAAAGTAGAAAGGAGAAACTCAAAACTTGTCCTCAGTTCTCTTCCAAAGTGAAAGCCACATGAATTGAAACTGATGCTAGCAGAGAGGAGTGCTGCTGTCATCCTCACCTTACAGTTTCTGTTATCCTTGGACTGACTGTTTACCAGAAATACCCGCTTTCTGTAGCCTTGAGACAGTGAGAATGTCTTACGCCATGTACTTCTTGAAGCTGTCGCAGTGCCCTGTGGGGCATCCGAGCTGTTGTCCTAAATTGAGATGACAGTGTTGCTCATATTAAATTGCCTCCTCGCTCGGCTTGGCATGCTGGGATCCGTATCTGTTAATGCAGGAGTGTCCAAGTGTCCTGCCAGGAAAGCAATTTGTTCCTCAGTAGGGCGTCAGGGAAGCAGCTGGTCTAAGAAACCATCAGAGGTGATGTTAGGGGCAAGTTGTGTTTTTCTTGATTTAATGGAAACTTCTACTGATCCATCGCCTCCCTTGTCCTCACCACTTGTCAGCAGGACAGCACATACCCATCTTCAGCCCTCTCCTCTACCTCCCTCGCCCGTCAGCGCTGTCTTCTGGGGAGTCAGCCCTTCACACAGCCTGAGCTTTGGAACAGACATCCTGACGACAACAAACACTTTATTAATGGATTTTTTTAAGGCCCTGGGGAGGCAGCACAATTTGGTAGCAATCAGTTAAATACCACATTTAAAACCAACTCGGCTTTTAAAAAAACACTCTCCAAGGAGAACATTATGTGCACACACAGTAACAACACTTGCCCGCCGCATCCCTCCTGCCGCCCTACCCCACCCCAGCAATGCTTGCCCTTGAATGCAGCTCATCAAATTCAGGAGTCTCAATTTGCACATCTGTTCTGATGGAGAGCGTATTGGATGACTCATTCTCAACCAGAATGTCAAGAACAATGATGGGACATCAAGTTCATGTTCATCGTGGCTGATGGGGACTTGTCTTAAGTGGTCTAATCAGCCAGAAATGCTCAGCTAGGCTTGTACTGGAAGGGTTTTTACGGTCCCAGCAATTAAACAGAAGCCTGACAACCCACAGATAAAAGCAGACCTCCAAAATGGACTGTGGTAGAAGACCCACCAACTGATGCCTGGTCACTGGAGTTGGTCAGTTAGTAACATGTATAATCCAGTGTTGCTGTGTTAACATCGGGATACTTTAAAATATAGCAGTGAAGCTTATATTAAGTGCCCAGTGAGGTCATGTCTCATTTCTTTGAGGGCAGAGTTTATTCAGGCTTTTGTTCAAATATTAATTAAAATGGCAATGTTTAATACTGAGGAAGAAAGCAAGCTTCCCCAGGGCAACCACCATATCTTCAGTGCAGTCTTCCGTAAAATTGAATTCCTGCCTAATTTTTATATGGCTTGATTACAAAGAGATTTATATCCTGGGTTCCTCTCACTTTTAGTAAATTGTCAGGCTTTCAAAGATGAATCAATAACAAAGAACCATCAAACTATGTTCTTCTGTAGTGCAAAATGAATGTTTTTAGGCAAATGGGCAATTAGTTGCTCATATCTGGTCATTGTTTACCAGTCCTTTTGCCCCAGACAGAGCTGTAGCCCCCTACTTTATTAAGCCAATCTAAGACTCACCTCCAGTGCTGACACTGTCCAGAGAGCATCAAATCTGGGAGCTGTCTTGGAGCTGTAAGTTCCCCCAGAGGACAAACTTGCATCAGTCCAACATTTAATAAGAAACTGCACATACAGGAGAAGCAACTAGCAAACCCGAGTTCATTGGTAAGAATGAATGCCCAGTAATCCCTTTTTTGTGTGTTTGATTGAGCCTTGCAGTTGATTTCAATATGCATTTATGGGCCCTGACCCTGTATCGGACACTAGGTAAACTACTGTGATGCAGAAACAACTATTACTTGTTTCCTTCATCCTCATGTCTTCACTACATTTTGCTTTGGACGACCAGTTTTCTCACAGTCAAGCTTACTGGGAAGCATTGGGTTTCTCTTTTCCAGTGATCTAGGTATTGTGAAGACCCATCTGTAAATTCACGAGCATACTTTTCAAAGATGTTATACGAGTCATCAATTAAAGAAGGCCCAAGACTAAAACTAAACTACTAACCTTTGAATGTGGGCAGGTATTTTTTCCTCCTTATACAATATTGCAAAATAAAGAATTCATTCTTTTTACAGATTTGAGCATATAGAAAAGCCAAGAAACTGACAGTCAATCACTGAAAGACAGCCCTCCGCTAACGTGGCCCTGGGCTGCACACAGCGGGTCTTCACTGGGGGACCTTCCTAGGCTGCACGTCACGGGTCACAGCGGGTCTTCACTGGGGACCTTCCTAGGCTGCACGTCACAGGTCACAGTGAGTCTTCACTGGACAGACCTTTACTTGACAAACTCACGTTCACTCGGGCTGCTCCTCCCCTCACCCCTTTTACATCCACTCCCTGTCTTTTGACATTACCTGCCACTTCTCTTTAAGAAAAGACTAAATCAGGTTGGGTGATTTTTGTCTTTACTAAACCCCTGTCATTGTTATCAAACCCAGCTCTCTTCAGGGCAGTTTCACATCGACTGACAGTGAGTTGTCCCTCTACTCCTGGCTGTCGGCAGGCGGCTGAGACTGAGAAAGACATCAGGAGCCACCAGCCTCTTCTCTCTAGATTTTCCAAGCTATTAGAAGGATGGGATATTCAATGAGTATAATGGCTGAATTTTCCAGCTTAGCCTACCCTAAGCACAAGGGGAAGTTTTCCAAATGCACCATAAGGACTAACTTTACACAAAATTATAAAGGAACGTATAAAAGATAAGCTCTCATCTCTTGTTTCGTCTCGTCCCTTTGGTGGTACCCTCACAAGTCCCTCATCACCCCTGGCTCTTCCTGATCGACAGCCCCGACAGGGTGTCCTTAGGGTCAGCCCCCCGGCTTTGATCATGCTGAATTTGCCCCCATCCTTCACCACATCCCTTCGTTCTGAGCTTCCGTGTCGGGGAAATTATGTTACTATTCTGCAACTAATTGACACTCCTAGACCAATAAGTAAGAGACGTACCTTCCTTCTGAGTGTTATGTGTCTGTGTTTTAATGGGGGCTCCTGTCTCTCCCCGCTCAGAGAACTCCGAGTAGTACTTTCTACTAAACAGAGGCAGAGGACCCTGCAAACAGCTGGCTGGAGGCATTTACAGGTGGGCAGGATTTGGGGGTCATGCAAATGTGCCCCCACAATCCCCTGTTGCCCCCTCCTCTCTTCCCTTCCTCCCTCCTGAGCTTGGAGAGGCAAAGCCCCTCTCTACTTCATGTTGAATATTCCACTTTCGTCACTAAAGCACGGCCTCCTGCAATAAGCCCATTCTCCCAAAGCAAACCTTGGGCATGCGGGCTTGTCCCTGTGATCTAGAGCAGATCACACTGTCAGCGTCTGTGCTCTCTGCCTGGCGTCTCCAGTTCAAAGAGTCCATTGACTTGTGCTTGGACACAGAGTGTGCTGCCACTGGCCTCTGTGGACCCAAGAGATTCTCTTGCACTCGGCCTCCCTCCACTTGTGCCCTTCTGTTCTCTGAGAGCTGCTTCCTGTTTACTGGGCTGAGGGCCCCTCCCGTGCAAGGCACCTGCTGGGACGCTGCAGGTGGGGGCAGGGGGTGGTGTGGACCTGTAGATGAGTGACAAGGTGCAGCAACCACCTCCAGGAGTCCAGACTCAGGGAGAGGATGTGTGGGAACTCGAGGTGGCCTCTGAAGTTATGAGGGGGACGTGGTGGGAGGGAGCCAACAGCACTCTTTGCCAGACGCAAGTCTGGGATTCTCTTACTTGGGGTCACATCTCACTGTACAGCCAGGGACAGCACCAGCTCTGCCCAGCATGTGAGGTCACATATAAGCCGTTTCTGGGCCCTTCTGCTGCTCTCCCTGCATGGGGCGCTCCTTTCGCTCAGTGGGCCGTGGCAGCTGTGTGACGTCCGCTGCTCCTCTGGGCAGTGGGCCCAAGCTGTCCTGGGAGGGTTTGGAGCCGGCAGACCTGCGGGGGCCGGTCCCTCTCTCACACTCCTGTGTTGCCGTGTCCCTCTGCCTGCAGCTCCGGGTCACTTGTCCAACTGCCAGTGAAAGAGGCAGTGAGTGTCCCCACGCCACCCCCAGGCCAGTGGCTTTAACCCAAGGTGTCCAGAGCTCAAACTCACCATGGCTTGTAGAAGCCACATCTCTCTCTCCAGCTTGAAGCCACAATGCTACCAACTTCTGCCCCTGTAGGTCTCCCAAAGGAAATAACGAGCCTCTTGATTTCATTTATGCGTTACTTTTTATTTTGAAAGAATTATAGATACACAGGAAATTGTATCATAAATGTAGTACACAAAGGTCCCAGGTACCCTTCTCCCACTTTCCCCCAATGGTTACATCTTACATAACCCAGAGTTCAATGTCCAAATTAGGAAATTGGCTTTGTTACAACGTATGCCATTTTATCACATGTGCAACTACCACCTCAACTCTTGATTTCTTTTTGTATCTGTGTGGTTGAGTTCTTTCCAGAGCAGAATCCCAGAAAACCAAAAAATTTAGTAGTTTTGATGCCCTGTGATTTTACCAGATGAGTAACCAAATTTGGTGATTCTAGATCAGTGGTTCTCAACCTTCCTAATGCCTCCTAATGCCACGACCCTTTAATACAGTTCCTCATGTTGTGGTGACCCCCTCATAAAATTATTTTCATTGCTACTTCATAAGTGTAATTTTGCTACTGTTATGAATCGTAATGTAAATATCTGATATGCAGGGTGTGTTTTCATTGTTACAAAGTGGTCGCCACCCACAGGTTGAGAACCGCTATTCTAGATCAACTTTCTGCTCTCAGATCCATAAAGACGATCAATGTGAATGGACTGAAAAAGGCATGTCAGTCCTGTTGAACTCTGCTCGGCCAGGTAGACTCACCCTAGTCAGTCACAAACTCATGATTGAAAACACACTCCCAGAACGAAAGAATGCTTTGGTCATTGTAATTCCATGTTGGTGATGGAATTACTCGTTCCGTGTCTGGCTTTCCTGAGGCGCATTACAAAGTCTGTTACTCCATAATTATACAAATTGAAATCAACACTCTTGCTATAAACTCAATAATACTAATTTATTTTTGTTAAATTGGAAAAATAATTGGTTAAACTTGTGGATCCAATGCAATTTTTGGAATGATAAATGAATGAGAAACAACTTACTGTAAGTATCAGTTTGATTTTATAATAAATGCATCCACTGAAATGACAGTTAACTCCACAGTCAGGTCCCTGTACTTTCTTCCTAAAGTAATGGCCCCAGAAACACCAGCAACGAACCAGCTCCATGTTCCAAGACTACGTGGAATAAAATAATGTGAGTTGGGATTGCATTAGCAGTACCACAATGAAGCTTCTTAAAAGCTGGCATGATGGTTATTTTTAATAATTACATGCAGTACATCCAGGTCATTGAGATAAATCATATAACGTTGAACTTCACAGTCTCCCAGGGAAACAAATTATCTCCGTTGCCAGAAATTATCAAGTTATTAACTTTTTCAGTGCATGTGTGAAAAGCCATTAGCTTCATTTTTCCTTTCCCTTAAGTATCCAGCTGCATCCAGCTGTACCAGGTGACTGTGCTTTATCAGTGGGACTTTCCTTTGGCAAAAATCCCATTAGCAGACCCTCCTGGTCTGTCAAGGTGAAGGCCGACCAGTTAGAGAGTAGAGAGCGGCTGATGTGTACCTGGCTGATGAGTATGTGGAAGTTGAGGCGCACTGGGAGGGGCATTTTCATCGTTATGTATTTGATACTCAATCCTAGAGAGGGTGTGGCAGTAGAATGACACCTTGCTTCAGATGAAACACAAATCACCTGATACAATCTCCTCCTATCAGATGGCTCTCTCTAATGTTCAGATCCAACTCTCATGGCCTGAGTGTCCCATAACTAAGTGTCTGGAAAAGTAAGAATCACCTCTAGAGGCAATGTAGTCATGTCAGAATAAGCCCCAAAAGTCATGTATACTAGGAGCATAACTATATAAAAATGTGGGCATAGGAAACTCAGAGGGAATCCAGCATTTAAAAAATTATGAGGTTAATATGGTGAAATTACACGTTATTTTTGATCCTTTTATTTTAGTATTTATTTATTTATTGCACCAGAGTCTCACTTAGTCACCCCGGGTTAGAGAGCTGTGGCTTCACACTCACAGCAACCTCAAACTCTTGGGCTCAGGTGATCCTCCTGCCTCAGCCTCCCAAGTAGCTGGGACAACAGGTGCCCACCATGATGTCTGGCTGGTTTTCTGTTTTTAGTAGAGATGGGGTCTCACTCTCACTCGGGCTGGTCCTGAACTCCTAAGCGCAGGTGATCCCGTGGTCTGATGCTGTTTTGCATTTCCTTATAAAAAAGGGACAACAGACAGGTGGGCGATGCTTCCCTCCTCGGTACCACGCACGTAACAGGTGACAGTAAATACAGGTGGAGGAAGATAGGACAGTAACAGCGGGCACACAGTAGGGCCAGTGTACACTTGAGTAGCACGAGTTAGAGAACAGCCCGCAGACCCTGCAGATCACTTCACACATTTTTAAGGAAATAAGACGTGTCTGGAATTGTTTCCATGCGTCTTGTGATGACCTTTCCCCTGGTCCATCATTGACTGGAAATTGGGCCTCTCAACTCCCACCTCAGCATTTAGTCCTAAGACTGTGGGATCCCCTTGGCATCTGGGGCATGGAGACCCAAGGAGACCCATAGGAGCCCCATAGCGGCTGCCGTGAGGACAGCACTAAGGCGGCTCGCCCACTCTGGAGGGTAGCCCACTTGTGTAACAAAGTTCTCTTCTGCTCCCTCGTAGCTGGGTCCCCTCCTCCTGGACTTAATCTCGTCCAAACAGCCACACAGATGTCAGCCCGTAAGCCTCAGGGGGGCTGGCCACCCACGCTGCTAAGCGACCCGAGTCAAAGGTGCAGATCTTTAAACCCCTCGTCCTTATCCTCATCCCTTACGGTCGGATCTGCTCCAGTTCATCCTCAATACAAGCAAGCCTGGGATGATGCTGTTTTCAAACATTTCCCTCTTTACCTTTTGACCCTATAACCCCTCTCACTCCCGCAAATAAAACTTTGTCCCCCCAAAACTGTTCGGGGTCCCAGTCTTTTATATATCATTTCACCAGGAGTCACAGGCCACGCTGATGTGCTCCACACGGTGAGAAGAAAGGAATCTGCTCTGCTGACCATGAACAATGGGCCATGAGTTGTCCTTACCAACTAGGCGTCCCCTCGCTGCTTTGTCCGGCACTTCCCCAGTACGAATTTGCTTCCATTTCCAGGGCAACACACTTCATCAAAATCACTTTTATTACATTGTCTCACTGCTGTTTTGTAACATTGTGTTACTATCCGTGCTGGCTGGGGCTGAGCGTATTTCCACTTCCACTTGACTTTCCTGAGGCTGATTTCCAGGAGTGGTCATTTCCTTAGAACTGATTGAGGCCATTTCTCTGGCTTGGAATAGGCCTTTTCACTGTGTTTGCAGCATTCAGAGGCTTTCAGCCAGAGCATTTTTTACTAGTAAAAATTAATAAACTGGTTCTGTTACTGTCCTGCAGTGTTGTCCTTTGCGCATCTCTCTCCCTTTTCGGACTTACCGACTCGTCAGATGCACTCGTTTTCTTATTCCCATCAAGCCACTGTGTTTTCTTGACACTTTGGCCCTTGGCAGCAGTGTCTGCGTGCGGTGACAAAGATGTAGGTGTTGTGTGCACACGTGCATCTGTGTCAGGGAAATGTAGGCCTGCGCCTCGGCTGAGCCCTCGCAGCAAGGCCGGCCTTCTCGGGGATTGTGATGAATGGCACCGCGGGAGCTATCTCCTCTAAAGTGAGATATTCTTCTCCCAGACTAATGTTTTCTACACCGGTTGGCAGATTTTTTTCCCTAAGATCAACCCATCTGCCACTTCTGTTCCATGGTAACCTGGCAACTTGCTGTCCAGGCTCTTCTTTTTCCTCTTGACTCCTGGCCTGGGAATGCTGCAATTTAGCGATACTCCTTTAAAGAATTGTCCGGTCACTTGGGCAGGTCAGTGCTGTTACTTGCTCGTGTCATGAAGGCTTAGTGTTCTTGAATAGACGGTGACAGTGTGGCCTCAATTTCTAATGCGTCCTGTCAGTGGTTGCAGACTAAAGCCCTTCGCAGAAATAACATGTCAGAGATGGCCACAGAGTCCCTGAGAGATGTATTTTTATTTTGTTCATCCTTCATAATGCTTATTTTCTTTCTCCTCATCGCCAGTTACCCAGGAGTCTAGGAATAAAGGGCCTCCTTTCCAGTTGACATCACAGTCCTGAGCTTTGTGGGGCTTATATTCTACTAGAAGGGAAAACTGTTAAACAGAAAGCATCGTTCCATTGCACCCGTTTAAATCATCTGAGCTGTATATATAGAGGAAGGAGTCTAGATGGTGTTTATTTTCCTTTATTTTTTAAACTCCCATCATGCTTCTAATGTGACAAATTGTACCGCCCCTGCAGGGGGGTTCTCAAGTGTCAGAGGCCAATCTCTTCAGGTGACAGTTTTATCTATTTTTAAAAATCTTTACAAAGAACATTTATTTTCCTTCCTAGTAAACAGTGTCACTTGTTATCAAATTTTGAGATAAACTGTCCTTTGTTATAGTTTGAGTCCATTACCCTAAGAGATTGCTTCATGTTCTACAGCAAACAAAAGATCAGTGGCCTCTTTAAACATAGCATCTTTCCACGGTGGCAAAGAAAATTGTGTCTGGACTGGCTTCTCTGATATAACAAAAACTCTTTACTTTCTGCACACTCAACATTGCCCACTCTCTCTGCTACAAAAATGGCCACAAGCAGAAACTCCATTTCCCACCCACCTCCCCCAGAGAGGAATCTCTTTCCAACACATTGGATTCAAATGATAAACAGACTATACCTTCTACTATTTGCTTTTGGAAAGATAAACCATTTAAAATCTTGACTTTCTATTTTTTCTTTAAAGTTATCAAAAATATCACTTCTGTTGCAGTAGCTTTGACTCTCTTGGGTCTCTGAATATCCAGACTGGTTACTTATGCAAATAGCTGTGCTGTGTAATTAGGGTGAAGCATTTTGGTGAAATTGCCTTTCTACTCTTGGAACTCTATCTTCAACCAACCTTTGTAAGTAAATTGAACCTGCTGGGTTTGAAAATTAGAATACGAAGGACAAATGGGTACATTTCTTCAATGACTTTCCCTTTGTTCATGGGCCTCAGATGATCTGGAAAGAGCAGCTTGAAGTGGGGAATCTCAGTCCCCATACTGCACTGTCTCAACAGCCTGTTGTGGCTGAGTTACCGTGGATCAGAGAGAAGGTTCATCTCCAGGGACTATTGTCATCTTTAGGGGGCACTGCAATCCCATCACTAGAGAGAGAACAGTTTAAGTTCCTGGCCTCTGGCAGCTCCTGTGGCTCAACAGAGTAGGGCACTGGCCCCATATGCCAGAGGTGGCGGGTTCAAACCCAGCCCTGGCCAAAAACTGCAAAAAAAAAAAAAAAGTTCCTGGCCTTTAATATCTTATTTTAAAACACAATTTAACAAAAGTGTTTATGTATAAAGAATGTCTCTCAAAGATGCATATCTCTTGTGAAATTTTTTATAGAAATAGTAAGGAACACAGATTAGTCTCTTGGCAAAGCATGAATACAGGTGCCTAAGGGCACAGCCCGGCCTGCAAACATGCCTTTTCTATCAGCCACATTAGGCTGCACAGTGGATTAAAAATGTTTAACTAATTGCCTTTTTCACCTGGGATGGTTAACTTTAAATACAGATTTGTGGCTTCTCTTCATAAAAAAAAAAAAAGAAAAAGAAGAATCTCTTGGAACATTAGATGAGCATTCTCATGTAGAAAAAGAAAATCAGCTAACCGGGAGGTGGCAGCCCTTCTGTTAGACAGCACGGGTGCTCCCAAACTCACCGCCACCTCCACCCCTCCTGTGGGCTCCCTGTCTGGTTCCTAAAACCCTGCAGTTTGTTGCCTTTCTTTTTGAGACTCTGCCATTATTCTTGATCTCATAACAGATAATTTTCTTCCTGCAAGGATGAATAAACAGCTGACATTGGGACCAAATGCTTTTCCCAAGTGATTCTAAGAAAGATCTGGAAGGTAGAGCCACCCAGGTGTAGTCACCGAGAGGCACTTTTCTATTATTCTTACCAAAAAGAAAAAAGCCAAAACGTTTCTGCGATGTTGTCATAGAATTATAACATCCAGGAAGTGAGAGACTGTTCTATTCTTAGCTCTGGTCAGTTCTCCATTACTATGGTGTTTAATTTGGGGACAAAAAATAAATAAATAAATCTATGTAGGATGTAGACAAACTGTAAACGATTCAACTGAGAGTGACAAAATTGATTAAAATGATTAAAGCATTGCCCAACTGATCTGTGAGAACTGACTTGAGGAATTGGGTTTATTAAGTCTTGAGAAAAGAGATCCCGGGCTGGATTTTCTCAGCGTATTAAGGGACGTTATGTGGATGAAGCTGACCAATGTTCCCTTGCTCCGCTGAGGACAGAACAAATGGAAATAGTCTTACAATATAACAGGGGGGAATTTTTTATCATGTATCATGGGACCATAAGGGCTGTTCCTCACAAGAAGCATTTCCAAGGTAGAAAGGACACTCAGAATTGTTCTTCTTGAGACAGGTTTTTAAAAGATAGTCGATGGGAGTTTTATATCTTGTTCTACCTAAAAGCAGAGGTTTGTGCTGGGTGACCTTTGGGGGCATTTTCTATTCCTTTGAGTCTGTAGAATTATAGAAGGTCTTGAATCTGATTTTAGCGAATGCAAAGGCAAGTACACCGCAGCTCCACCCATCAGAAACTAAACCACAAGGACACACACATTTTTTGCTATGGAATTAACACCTGGAAACTCAGATATTCATGCAATCATTTCCTTTGTAGTCTGATTGCAAACTAACAGTTATTAGTCTGCTGTGGCACTTAAAAAATGCTAAGGCTTCTATGCCTAGTGTGTGCAGAGCTTCTGTTAGTGAAGTGTTTCCAGGGAGATGTCTTATCAGAAACACTCCCACATGTCAGAAAAGGTAGGGACTCATTCCCTCTACTACTGTGCCTTGAGCACCTATGATAAACCCAGACCTGTGTTTTGCACCAAACATACATAGATGAAAAATAAATTAAGGAGCTTACTTGGGAGGTTGTGGTGTGATTCAGGCCAGATGTAAAAACCATTATTTAAATATCATTTACTGAGTGTTGTAACGAGGTCACAGTAATGAAATGGAGGTGTGAAAAGATGAAATACCACATAAAACGGGATTAAGTGGCCAGAAAACACCAGCTGTGGCTAGATCCCCAAGGAACATAAAAGGAGGGAGTGGGGGGATGTGGGAGAAGACGCAGACGAGGCCCAGACGCTGCCGGGTGACCGGCACTGCCCAGCAGCTCCCTGGGCCTCGCCTGACCAGTGGAGTGGTGCTTCTCAGAACAGAGGACAGGGCAGCCTGAAAATGTGGTGCCCACACCCCGGCCACCTTAGAGGATGAAGTCAGGTTACGTGGAGGCAGACCTGTACAGAACGTGATTTAACAGTCTGCTCACCTGAAACTCATCAGGTAGGAGACAGGTCATTCCATTCCACTGGAGAGGAACACTCTTGGATGCCATCCTGAAGAGGCATTTGGACACCTAAACATTCCTTCTTTTGAAAAGGAACTTAAAGACTCCCATCAACTCCCCATCACTAGGATGGGTTCCTTTGGACAGGAAGGAACCTTCCTTTGGTGGGCAGGAAGTCCGATCATTTAGGAAGATCATTTATGAAGAACTGTGACTTTAAGGGAAGGATTAAAAGAAAACAAAGATCTCGGGCTGCGCCTGCAGCTCAGTGGGTAGGGTGCCAGCCCCATATACCGAGGGTGGTGGGTTCAAACCCAGCCCCAGCCAAACTGCAACAAAAAAATAGCTGGGCATTGTGGTGGGCACTTGTAGTCCCAGCTACTCGGGAGGCTGAGGCAAGAGAATTGCCTAAGCCCAAGAGTTGGAGGTTACTGTGAGCTGTGTGAGGCCATAGCACTCTACCCTACTGACAAAGTGAGACTCTGTCTCTACAAAAAAAATAAATAATAAATAAAAGAAAACAAAACAAAACAAAGATCTCTCCTACACTAGGGCACAAATTGCCTCCCTGAAATGTCCACTTCTGGGCCCAGCATTTGCCCCTTAGCTGCCTTGATACCCAGAAGACCAAAAATCACCTCATAACAAAGATATTTGTACCAAAATTTTTATTGCAGCCCAATTCATAATTGCTAAGTCATGGAAAAAGCCCAAGTGCCCATCGATCCACAAATGGATTAATAAATTATGGTATATGTACACCATGGAATAGTATGCAGCCTTAAAGAAAGATGGAGACTTTACCTCTTTCATGTTTACATGGATGGAGCTGGAACATATTCTTCTTAGTAAAGTATCCCAAGAATGGAAGAAAAAGTATCCAATGTACTCAGCCCTACTATGAAACTAACTTATGGCTTTCACATGAAAGCTATAACCCAGTTATAACCTAAGAATAGGGGGAAGGAGGGAGGAGGTGGGCGGAGGGAAGGTGACTGGTGGGATTACACCAGCGGTGCATCTTACAAGGGTACATGTGAAACTTAGTAAATGTAGAATGTAAATGTCTTAACACAATAACTAAGAAAATGCCAGGAAGGCTATGTTAACCAGTGTGATGAAAATGTGTAAAACAGTCTATAAAACCAGTGTATGGTGCCCCATGATCACATTAATGTACACAGCCATGATTTAATAAATAAATAAATAGGGCAGCGCCTGTGGCTCAGTGAGTAGGGCGCCAGCCCCATATGCCGAGGGTGGCGAGTTCAAACCCGACCCCGGCCAAACTGCAACCAAAAAATAGCCGGGCGTTGTGGCGGGCGCCTGTAGTCCCAGCTGCTCGGGAGGCTGAGGCAAGAGAATCGCGTAAGCCCAAGAGTTAAGAGGTTGCTGTGAGCTGTGTGACGCCACGGCACTCTACCCGAGGGCGGTACAGTGAGACTCTGTCTCTACAAAAAAAACAAACAAAAATAAATAAATAAATAAAAAGAAGCTTAGATGCTTAGTGGAGCGTCCTGTCTGTGCCTCTTCTCTGGGAGCTTAAGCCCCTTCCTTTGGCTTCCTGGGAAGCTGCTCCTGGCTTCTTAGAGGGGCCCTACCTGAACATGGGACATGTGGTGGTTAGCATCTCTTAACACCTGGCTCTCCAACCTACCTCTCCAATCCCAGACCTTTGACACAGCCTACAATTGCACTAGCTTTGGGGGCATCCATGTTATACTTACCTGAAAAGTATGGAATACATAATGAATTAATATTGTTCCTGCTCAGCTGGTATTCTTCAGCACCAACTGTGGGCCAGGGAGCCTCTCTGCCCGGCAGGTCCTGGGCCCCTCCACCTGTGTGGTCCTTGCCTATGCACTTGTCTCACTGCCCGTGACCTGTTAGATCCACTCATCCATGCAGTGTCTGGCACAGAGCAGTTGTTCAGCAAGCATTTGCCAATGAACTTGTTTATTAGGGAGCTAACTTATAGCTTCTGTTGAGTTTGCAGTTAACGTTAATGGAAGTTCCATGAGGTTGGGTTCACTCCTGCTGGATCCCTGGTGTCTACAGCTCCTGACCTATAACTACGTCACCACCGCCCACATGTCTTATCGTTTTTCTATCTCTGAATATGAAAAACCACATCTCCCGTTTCTATGCCCATGTCATCAATGTGGCATTTTCAAAGCTTATAATAAACTCTAAGTCAAGCTTAAAACTCCAGATCATGGATGAAAGAAAGAATGCTCCTGACCCCGAGATGCAATAATCAGGCCCAGGGCTTCTTGATAATCAAGGCAGAAAGGGACCCTGGCCGTGACATAATTATCATTATCAGAACAGCAGCACAGCGATTCCTCAGGGAAGCAAGCTTTTCCTCGCAGTGAATTCTAAAAGAATTCTCATACTTGCCTCTGTCGTGGTCACCCTGGGGTGCAGTGAATGATGTTTACAACCTCATTTTGAAACAGCAGCTGCAGGCTGCACTGTGTCTGATGGTGACCTCCATGGAAGTGCATGTGGCTGTCAGAGCTGGGCCCCAGAGGCAGAGCGTGGGCCTTGGAGCCCAGCAGGATCACCCTATGTTAGCTCCCAGCTCCAGGCCAGTCTGCCCACCTCCGTGAACGCCTAGAAGCATAACTAAAAGAGGGGTAACTAAAAGTCCGTGCTCTTGTGGCCACTACGGCCACTGAATGATGTGCAGAAAGCCTAGTGCAGTGGTGCTTACCCCACATGCGCTCAGAGAACCTGCTGGATCAGAGGACCCACGTGTACTCAGAGAAAACCTGCTGGATCGTGCTCTTGTGGCCACTCAGTGTCTAGCAAAGAATAAATTTCAGAAGCGTTAGCTGCTCTTACAACTTGTTGAGAACAGGCAAGACTCCCAAGGATGGCATAAGTTCATCCAGACTCCGTGGGACGACAGCAGCCTGTTCCCCTCTGGCCGCCCCACCTTTTAGCCAATCTAGAATTGTAAACAGCAGCCCCTCCCCCAGATCCCGGCTCCTTCCTCTACAGGGGGAGAAAGGAGAGGAAGAGAACACCTAAAAGTCACTGGAGTCACTCCTTCAGCGTCCATACCTTAATAGGAAGTGTAATTTATTGAGGAGCTTCTGTGTCAGACGTTCGATATATCTGTATACTCATCTTCCTCAGACCTCTTCACAAGCTCATAAAGTGAGTACTGTTCATCCTTTAAAATTAAAATGAAGAAAGGGAAGATTAAAGCAAATAAGTGACATCCCCAGTGTCACATGCCTACTAAGTAGTGGGGTCAGATTTGGGACCTGGGTCCTTCTGCTCCAGAGCATACAGTCATGACTAGCATGTACCTGTCCTTCCCGCTAGGCTCGGATCAGGACCCCAGCCCCTCCCAGATACTCCTCCTTCCTCATCAGTCCCAGTCAGCACCACCACATCCCAACTATTACCTTTCTGTACATGCACAAGCACCTTTAGGGGTGTGCCTCCCCAATCCCCCATTCCCTATTCTCTGTTTATTACTGTCCCCTGACTGGCAGTAATCCTGCAATCCCCATCCTTACAATTCAAGGCACATAAATAGCAGGTCAAGTTAGCCCATGTTCTTAAATGTGGGAAAGAATTCTAGGGTCAGGGGACATTGTTTAGGAGCAGCAGGGTGGGAAGCGGGCAGCTGGGAATGCTGAGCAGCCGGGCTTCCTCCTAAGATCACGGAGAAGTGACTGACACTTTACCACCAACTGTGCTCACACACACACCCTGGCTTCTGGAGATGTTGGTTTTCTGCACAGTCTGAAGTTGGTCATCAGCTTGGAGGAAATTTGATTGACTTGTTTGACAGTTACTTAATCTCTGATCTTTCAGCGTCCTCCTCAACTATGAAATGGGGTTAGCAGCTGCGCCTCTCTCAAAGGGCAAGGACTCAATAGACTGAAATCCAAGCAGCACTCAACAGTGCGTAGCACAGAACGAACATTGTCAACAACAGTCTGGTCATTATCCCCACTTCAGAGTCACTTCACATGATCTCAGAAGAGGAGTCCTTCACATAACTCAAAACAAAGGATTTGTGCTGAGATGACTCCATTATCAAGGTGCCCTCCTCTCTCGTGGCTGGTAACTCAAGCACGCAGACTTTCTCTCATGTCACTGACAGTGTTTAGAAATGGGCTTGGTGTTACAGCTTTCTTAATGACAGCCTGAGGATGGAGTTGTGGCTGAGGCCTTGGTGCCTGAAGGACCTCCCTGCCTGTCCCAGCCCTGTCCCTCTGGTTTCAGATCCACACCAGACCACAGGGATCAAAACACTATTGGGCCCTTGGACAAATGAAGACTGTGAGGTAGTAGGCAGGACAGATGACCAGTTTCTCCCACATACCAAAGGTATGGGATAAGAGGCTGAAAGGAAAGGAGATGGTTACAAATCAAACATATTTGAGACGAACAACCATGTGAACATCAGGACCGTGTTTAGAACCTGACTCCTGATTCCCTGACATGTACCAACCATAAAAAGATGGTTTTGCACAGACTGGGAGAAAACCTTTGCAAAAGACACATCTGATACAGGAAGTATTATCCAAAATATACAGAGAACTATTAAAAGTTGACATAAGAAAATTAACAGATTTTTAAAATGGGCAAAAGATCTGGACATTTCATAAAAGAAGTACATAGCAAACAAGCATATGAAAAGATGCCCAACATCACTTCGTTTGGCATTTGCAAATTAAAGCAACAATGCAATACCTCTACACACCTCTTAGAAAAGCCAGAATCAAAACACTGACACCTCCAAATGCTGGTGAGGTTGTGAAGCCTCAGGAACTCTTACCACTGCTTGTGGGAATGCAGATGGCAGTCTCTTTGGAAGATAGTCTGGCATGTTCTGACAAAACTAAGAATGCTCTTACCATATAATCTGGCAGTCATGCCCTTTAGCCCTTACCCAAACTAGTTGAAAACTTATGTCCGCACATCAACCTTCACACAGATGTCCATCACAGCCTTATTCATAATTGCAAAACTTGGAAGTGACCAACGTGTCCTTCAGCTGGTGATGGGTAAATAAACTGGGACTTCCAGACAAGGGGATGTCAGTGCTAGAAAGAAACGAGCTCCCAAACCACTAAAAGACGTGGAGGAACCTGAAGTGCACATTACCCAGTGACAGACATCACTCTGAAGAGGCCATATACTCTGTGATTCCAGCGATGTGACGTTCTGGAAAACTACGGAGACAGAGGAACAGAGAAGGCCAGGAGTTGAGGCAGATAGGCTGAGCTCAGAGGACTGTGGTGGCAGTGAAACCACTCCGTTGGCTACTGTCGTCCCAGCTCATGGAGCGGAGCATGCCGAGAGCCAACCCTCGTGTGACTCTGGGCGATGGTGCATCAGTGCAGGTTCACCGTTTGTAACAAACGTGCCACCCCAGTGGGGGTGGTGGCAGTGGGCGCTGTGCACTTGTGGGGGTAGGGGGCATGTGGAAACTCGCTGCACTTTCTGCTCTATTATTCTGTGAACCTAAAACTGCCTTTAAGAAATAAAATCTGTTTTAAAAATTAAAATACAACTTTGATACAATTGGGTTTAAATGATAGTAAAGAATCCTTACTATTTCAGCCACAGCTTAAAGATGGGTGAGATTTTAATCAGGGAGCACGGAGGATTTGTAGCGAAAGAAACTAAATGAACAAGAGTAGGGAAGAAGGGAAAGGAAGGTAACATTCAGGAGGTAACCTGGCGTTCAGGTAATCTTTAATCTTAAGGACAGCAGCAGTTTCAAATCTTTTGTCTTACTGTTCCTGAACACCACTTCAGCATCCAAGTTCTACCTTCTGAAGGGTCTCTTAACCCCCAAAGGTAATTCATATTCTTTACCAGTTCAAAGAACTTGGGTTCTGAATATATGACCACCTCAGTCAGACAGCAGTAATTCTCTAAATTACTTGCACCTGAGAGGTGTGTAAGGCAACGGGATTCTTAGGAAAACACAGAGACCACCGCAGACTAATTCAGCATGTCTGAAACGGGACTCACCAGCTGCCTTTGTCACAGACATCCCAGCTGACTTGGACCCAGGGGGACCAGGGAGCACATTTTCAGAAATCTAACCCTAGAGGTTTGTGTTAGAAGCTAGAGCAGATGCCACAAACTCTAAAGCCAGCGAGAAGCGGCAGACTCCATGAGTGGGTGAAATGAAGGGTGTGAAGCCTTGATAAACTCGGTGTTCTCTGCGATACTTAGAAGTTAATGATGACTCTTTCATTAACTTTTACAAAAACACAATCATCTAAGCCTTTATTTTCCCACCATTTTTTTTTTTTTTGTAGAGACATGGCACAGAGAAATATTTCTCTAAGTGTAACAGATGTATAAATATAACAACAAATAGTAATTTGTGAGACCTTTGTGAGAGGGGTGCTGGGGCCCTGGATTCCCCTGATTCTTCGTGTGTCAAGGGAAACTCAGAATCCAACTTTTATGTGTAATCTTCCAATCTATCTTTAAACCGTCTTTCTTTTAAAACACTCTGGGGGCCAAAATAAAATATATGTAGGTGTCCAGATCATGCTTATAGGTGGCCAGTTAACCTTTGAACTAAACCTTAACTGGCAAAATGTGTTTGAACAAGATCACTGGTTTCAGTCTGATTTCTGAGAAATGCTTGGAAGGGCTCCTGCAGCAGGTGAAGTAGAAGCTAAATCCTCCGCCCATACACCCTCACCCCACTGTGCTCCTCAACAAGAGTGTCTCTACCATTATTATACAGGTATGTATGTGTTCCATGTCAGCTTTCACTTGAAAATAGAATTTGGCTACAAAAATTAAGAACATCCTTGATATATTAGTCAGTATAGACTAAAGTCTGTTGCAGTAACAAACAACCCCAAAATGTTTGTGGCTGGACATAACAAAGGTTTGTTTCTCACCCACCCATGAGACATTCCCATTAGCGGTGGCAGGAAGGGCTACTCTGCCCCATTCTCAAGCAGAGGTCAGCTGGTACAGCCCAGAGCATCTTGAATGTCACCGTCACTGCAGCAGGAGCAAGGGAGGGGCGGACAGCTGAACACCGGCAGTTAAAGGCTTTGGTCTCAAGTGACACAGGTCAGTTCCACTCGCATTTCACTGGCCAAACACATCATTTGGCTACATCTAATTTCAAAGTGTCTGTGGACTCTCGGGAAAAGAGAGCTGAAAGTGCCAGTGAACAACAGTAATGCCCAGAAGGTTGGGTTATAGTGGTGGCATGCAAAGGCTGGCACTCCAAGCCAAAGGTGGGGTTTTTATCTGCTATGAAGTAGGGAGTTATCGTGGGATTTTTGAGGAAAGGAGTGATATAACAAATATGATAAATACAGATTCTAATTTTTTAAAGTTAAATGTTCTATTTATTCACACAATGTGTGACATGGTAGTGATTTGCAATCTGAGGAAAAATCCAACCGCCTTGGTGAGCATAGGTTTCTATCAGCTAAGTCATGAATAGATTTAAATTAGAAATTGATTAACAATAACAACTTTTCCCCCCGTATATGAATTTAATCAGTCTAATAAGGCCTTTATAAATAACTAATGAGAAAAGGCCATCTCAAAGCTTATCACACGAATCCTTCTACTAAGGAAAATTAGGCCCATGAATTGAACAACAAATACCCCCTCGTGGAATCAAAGGTTCCCTCCACCCTGCCACTTAATCAGATTCAGAAGCATAATTACCATCCTGCAATTTGAACTAAATATATTAAAGTCTTTCTTTTAAGTGAAAATAATTGGAAAACATCAGGAGCAAGCATTTATATGTGAGACACCTTGGGAGAGGTAACCTTGGCAAAGTTGGAGCAATTACAGTTTTATCATCGCCACTGTTTCCCTCCCACCTGGGCAGCAGGGGAATCAGCATCCTGGTGTCATATCATTTGCATTTGATGTGAATTCTGTCAAATAGAAAGAGATAATTGAGTTAGGCTTCTGGATTGAAAGAGAAAGGAAAGAGCCACAGAAAATATTTTGTGGTGCAAAGTATTCAATCTGTGAGGGGAAAATGCATGTGTGTGTATGTGTGTGAGGGAAAATGCATGTGTGTGTATGTATGTGTGTGTGTGTGTGTGTGTTGATCTGCAGTGTAGCCTGATCCTTTTTAATGGGAATATAGAATTTTAAAAATGAGTAACGTATGTCTACTATCTCTCTTAATTTATTCTCAGTTCAAGAGTGAGGAGCAAGAATTCTCCTCCTTGAAGGGATACCCTTTCCCAGGCAGTCTGTTTTTAAGGAGACACTTTTGTGTGAGCTGAATGATTATCTGTCCCTCCTGCTTCCTACACGTGCCTTGCGCCTTTCCTGGGAAGTTGTCCTACAGAGGCATAAATACCCTTAACTCCTTGGCACAGTTCCCTTATTTCTTCACCTGTCTTAAAAATCCCTATTGGAAGTGACAAAGAATTGACAACACCCACGCTGAGGGCTGCTAGCTGGCAGGGCCGCCTCATCCCACACGTGGCCGGCCCAAGGCAGCAGGCTGTGGAGTTGTGCCCAGAAGAAAGTGCAGGGGGCAGGCTTGCAGGGGGATCTGCCTTGGTGTGTGCATTCCTAGGGCCACCATAGCTGGGTAGCTCAAAACAACAAATTTATTGTCTCGCTTGACATCAGGGTGCCCGCATGGCCATGCTGCCTCTGAAACCTGGATGGGAAAGTCCTCCTTCCTCACCTGTTTTTGCTCCCGGTGTTTGCCAGGAATCCTTGGCTTATAGACGCATCACTCCTGTCTCCGCCTCCTTCATCACATGGCCACCTTCTCCCTCTGTGTCCCACTCCTCTTCTGAAAGGGCAGCTGCCCAGCCTGCTCCAGCGGGACCCTAACTGAAACCTGCAATAACACTATTTCCAAATAAGGTCACCCTGTGAGGTTCTGGGAATTAGGACCAAGCATTTGTAAGGGGCATAATTCAGCTCAGACCACACGGGCAGTTGGGTCCATCCAATCAACCTTGCCCCTCCGTGCAGTGCCATTCTGATGATGCATAACATGGCCCAGGAGAGTCTACTGAGAGTTTATATCCCCATCAGATCTGAAGAGCACGAGCACCTTGATTACGTTTACTTCTGTGCCCAGTGCTGAAAAGCCGATCGCAGCCCTGCCTTTGTGGTGCTCACCATCGTGCTGGGAACTCTGACTTTAATGATCCCTCATGTGAACACCAGGGAAGCAGAAGTCCGGGAATTCACAGGAGCATGTGACAAGGGATGTGCCCTCTCTGAAGAGAGTGAGAAGCGAAGCTTCAGCTGAGACCTGAAGAAAGCGGCAGGTACAGCCCCTGTCAGCAGGAAGGAAGTTGGGTTCCAGGGACAATGACAGTAAAGGACGATGACTACACTTCAATATGAAATCGGTGTGCAGACAAAGCGGAGCACACTGCCCTCTTGGGAGACCGTTCACAAGGGTGCGCTAAGGACTCCCAGAACCTCAGTCCTGGAGCTGGGCCGTCCCTGCGGTCCCCTTCCGGGTGGCTAGAGATGGCTCAGCACCACGCCTGCACCTCAGCTTAGGAAGATGGAGAGACGGGGGTGGCACGTGCCTTTCTCTCTAAGCGTATAACCCAGAAATTGTCTGCTTCCTTGTTGTCTTGATCCCAGTAACCAGACTGAGTCACGGGTACACCCAGCCTCAGGGGAGGCAGGGGTCATCGTCTGTGTCCTGGCAGCCCCATGCCCAGGGAAGACATCTGATGCTGTGGAGGAAGAGAAGGACAGCCGGGAGCTAGAATGTGCGCTCTGACCTCTCAGCAACTGAAGAAGCCTCCCCTGGGGCGGTGCTGGGCAGGATGGCAGCCACTAGCACGGGGCCACCGAAGCCCTGAGTGTGGCTAGTCCAAATGAAGAGATGTCGTAAATGCCAAATACAAGCCATATATTAAAGACTTAATAGCAAAAAGAGAGAATATAAAATATCTCATTAATAATTTTTAGGTTGATTATATGATGAAATGAGTTTTTTGATATATTTGGGGTAAATAAAACCTAATTTTCAAAATTACTTCCACCTGTTTCCTTTTGCTTTCCTGATGTGGGTACTAAAAACTGTTCACTTACTGGGCAGCGCCTGTGGCTCAGTCGGTAAGGCGCCGGCCCCATATACCGAGGGTGGCGGGTTCAAACACGGCCCCGGCCGAACTGCAACCAAAAAATAGCTGGGCGCTGTGGCGGGTGCCTGTAGTCCCAGCTACTCGGGAGGCTGAGGCAGGAGAATCGCTTAAGCCCAGGAGTTGGAGATTGCTGTGAGCTGTGTGTGGCCACGGCACTCTACCGAGGGCCATAAAGTGAGACTCTGTCTCTACAAAAAAAAAAAAAAAAACTGTTCACTTACATATGTGGCTTGCATTTTGTTTCTAATGTACAGCACTACTCTAGAATCTTAACCACATAGCCAGCGAGACGTGTATAAATGATCAGAGTTTAAGTGGAGCAAGGAGAGAGCCAAGGAGATCGACAGAGGCTGAGATGGGTCCTCGAGGGCTGAAGGCTCCGATCATACAAGTTCAGCTGAAGCAGAATGTTCCCCTGACACATCTCAGCCTCCTTGTGTGCGCAACTGAAACACAACAGTGCATTTCCATCTGCCATCAGATGGAAATCAGCGCTTATTTCAGAGCACTTTATATTGATTAAGTCAGCTAATGTGTGTGAAGCTCTAACGCGGTATCTGCCCATAACAAAATTCAGTTTAGCTACTGGATGAAGGAACCAATGGAGGAAAAAAACATGAAGATTCAGTTCAATCCAGTCCCTCCCCGTACAGATTTCAAGTGTTTGGATAGCTCTGAGGGGAAAAACATTTATTGGCCATCTCATAGAAATAGTTTCTTGAATGAAGATCATAGGTAACACAGGACTCAAAGCATTCCCTAAGATTCAGTCCCACATGAGAAGGACCAGGCAGGCTTCTGATGTGGACACCTTGTAACTTAACCGTGAGGAACTTTTTTGATGAAGAATAATCAAGTGTTCTGACCCTGCCCTACCTGGATAGCAAGTATCAGACAGAGTTGGGATGAGAGTCGAGGAGATGGCGCAAGGTCCTGGCATAGTGCGTCCATTTCAGCATCATCTCCGTAACCTGGACTGATTTTTTGTTTTATTTTGTTTTTTTGGTTTTTTGTTTTTGTTTTTGTTTTTTTTGCAAGCTGCCAAATGGTTATAAAAGTTTGAAACATTCTATTAAATCTCGTACAAAACTAAGTATAGGCTGCATCTGCAAGCACCCAGTAAATCATGCGCTGCTGTCAAAAATTAGTTTCCCGTCTCTGTGTGCGTGGTAGGGGGGCCGTGGGTTCCGCGGGGTGGGTGGACCCTTTCACATGCCGAAGGCAGTTGATTGAGCGGCTCTGCCTCCACGGCTCTTGTCTTGTCTTCTCAGAGTCACCCCCGTGTTCTGCCTTCAGGCTGTCACTTCTTTAGTCACTTACAGATGGCATTTTGAAGGAATGCTAATTGAGGGACTTCACCGTTAGCTTCTAGCTAATCATTCTGACAGAAAGCGTCTCCTCTGCAAAGGAAGAGGAGGAGCGCCAGAGAAGCTTCTGCCTCTGTGTGCTGACACGCATCACTCTTCTCACCCCCGGATGTTCTACCCAGAACCAACCCAAAGAAGAGTTGTGACAGTTGTCAGTGTCCCTCGTCACCCTTTCTGCGTCCTCTCTCTGTGCAGCCTGTCCCCTCTCACCCACTCCATATCCCCTGTAGTTCTTTCATTGTTCATTTATCCATCAGTTCCTCGCCTGGATAAATACTGACCTCCTTTCAGGAGAGGCAGTACAGTCTGTTGACACAGAACCCAGGCTCTGGAACCAGCCTTCCTGAGTCCCGATCCCAGCTCCGGCCCTTACAGACACGTGATGCTGGGCACGCCACTTCAACCTCTCAGTGCTGAGTCCTCCTGAGTCAAAGGGCATAACGAGAGGGCCAGTATTACTGAGTAGTTTTGTTAATTATGGTAAGCTTAAAATATTTCCTGAAACAAGTTAACTGTTCAATAAATATTGTCTAATTATTACACGTGCAGGAAATGGACATACATGTAGGCCATGATCCTTCCCTGTTCGACCCTAAATCCTCCTGTAACGTGATCCAGACTTTTCAGATAGGTCCCCTAACATTAAGTAAAATTGGGGGCTAGTTCATCATTCTCACCTTTGGTGTCATTTAATTAGAATTTAATGTATGTATTTTATAAGTATGTCTTTGCGCATGGATACATTTTTATAAAAATTAAGGATGATCTGTACATTCTGCTCTATCACATAATCATAGTACACAATAAGGTAAGGGGTTGGCTGGTCCACAGGATACCCAGTGTGAGAATCTCCCCACAACAACCAGCCTCCCCTCCAACCCACAGGGGAACGACAGTCACTCATTCATGCCATTTGGGCCACAGAAATTACTGTTTTTCTTTTCATGAAACAACATTCTTTCTCCCACCCGTGCACAGCTCTCTGTCACACTTCTGCCTTCTTCATTAGCAAGAAGCCGGTGCAATCCGTGTGCCTGATCGCAACTTGCAACGTTTAAAGCTCCTTCATCCACTGTATTTCCAAACCACTGACTCACCAAGATTCTTTCTATCTAGTATAAAAAAAGGCCTCATAAAGTGTGGGATCTAGAACAAATTATGTGATTCCAGCTGCCTTATGATGAGAGTGGACGCCATGGCAGGGACGCGTCTCAGAGTTACGAGGTCCCCTCCTCAGCCCTCGAAACACCTGTGCTTCACCAACGCGAGGCTTTGGACTTTCCACGTCTGTTTCTGCCAAGCCAGGTCTCACCCTATGAGTTGTTACACATGTTATTATTTGAACCTAAAAGGAAATTTTACCTTTACCTCTTATCAAGTTCCAACTTGTCACTTGGAGGCCATGGCCCTGATCTGTTCTGCTAGGATCCCACCCCAGGTGTGTGCCATCCCTCTGACAACCATACCTTCTCCAACTTGAAATCACTGGCAAAGTTCCTGAGTAGGGCAGGACTAAAGACAACCTCATCCCTGCAATGATTAGTATTTATTTAGATCTGAGCCAAGTACTTCCACACATACAGTGAGATTTAATTTAGTTCTCAGCAGTTAAGAGATTGATGGCAGGTAACATTTGTTGAGTCTTTACTCCACGACAAATCTTCTATAATATATCTTACAAGTATTATCTCACTTAATTCTCCCAGTAATCCTAGGAGGAAGGTAATATTTTGGCCCCCTTCCTAAAGAGTAAAAATGAGATTAAAAAACTTAAGGGACTTGCCCACACAAAGCCGCATGAGCAAATGGAAAGACCGAGATTCAGACTCTGAAGCAGCTGTCCTTTCCTAACGTGCGGGGAGGCCAAAGGATTTGCCCACGTCACAGACCTACTAAGTTGTTTCCCCAAGACTCAGACTCCCAAGGCTGCGCCATCAGATTCCCTCAGACTAATAGAAGCAATTCAGACGAGGATGTTTAGCGGGGTTTATGGAGGCAGCCTAACATACCCCCGTCCACAGCCTCCCTCTCACTCTGGCTCCCAGAGCTCTCTGAAGACCCTTGGGGAAGTAACTGCGTGTGATCCATGGGCATCGCCCTGCTCTGTCAGTTCAGCCTCCTCCTACCCAGTGTGCACACAGAGCTTTCTAAAAGAACCAAGCCATTTTGAAAGATTTTAAAATAATCAGCTACATGATTAAAAGTGTTCTCAGTAATGAGGTCTGAACACAGGCAACGGTGTTTCTGGGGGGTGAAGAGATTTACAAAGATGAAGAGAGGGACAGACCTCTACCCACTGACTCTTTTTGTGGCGGGGGAAATACCCCAAAGGTGGCTCTCCGCAATCTGAGTGCGGGCTCAACGTCCCTGTGGCCGGGGACACTCCCTGACCTTATCTCTGTGAGCTCCTTGACTTCACTAGAGGAGGTAAATGTTTGTGTCCCTGTGTGGTAATTGCTGGTCCAGGTCTTCTTGCTGGTACATTAAGTTGGAATTTCTGACAGCTACCTTCTTTCTGGGGCTTACAAGCCTCTGCAGTAACAGATGGGCAAGCGGAACCCCAGGATGACTGAGGGAGCTGGACGCCCAGCTGAAGGTAATTGGATGCAGGATGGTAGGAGCCGTTGCCAAGCAAATGAATCCAGAACTTGGTGTCAGCATAGTCAGCATCGAGCCAAGAATTGGGGTGCTCCCGCGGAGCTGGAGGGAGGCCTTGGTGGCTGCTGTGGTTCCCACTTTCCTTCCCTGGGAACAGTGTCATCTTCACCTAAGTAATCGAGTCTTGATGATTCAAGAAGGAAAGAGAACTATAGCAGAAATGTCCTAATAATGACGATCTAGTAATCCCTGCATCAGTAATTCATGGATTTGATCCCTAGGAATTAAAAGGGATCTTTGCCAAGTATAATAACCCCAACTATTATTATATAGCTCATTTTAAAATACAGAATTTTATAAGATTTTACTTCCCTGATTTTTTTTCCTAGTATGAATATAGTCACTTTACTGACAAAACAATTAAAATACAAGAAGTATAAATAACATACTGAGTTCCATTAAGAAAAGGAAGGAGGGAAAGAAGGGAGAAAGGGAGGGAAAGACAGAGGAAGAGAAGAAAGACAGTAAATTATGTGTTGAAATGAGTGTGCCAGAACTGGATTTGATTTGGGGATCCTTTTTGAATAATAGTATGAGAATTCTGAAAACCCTCAGCCCCTTTTTCTTCTACCTTTTTTCTTCTGGCTCCTCCCACCTGAGAAATGTCTTTACAATGGCTAAAATGACCAGCTAGTAGTAGCTTGTGACCTTTCCAAGTCCAACATCTGTGTTCCGCTTCCTGACGCGTCCCCCTCTCCACCGTTCAGTACAGCCACGCATCTTCCTCCTAGGCCACGTGCTGTTTTCACGCCCTCCGGGCTCTGACTCCTGAAAATTCACTGTCAAAAATGTCTTCTTGGTCTCTGTTCTCCTTTTGACTCCTCTGTGAACATTACTTAAGTTCTTTTTATACTTTATGCTGACAACTTGAGCATCTCCCATTACTTAGGATAAAACCCAGAGTCCTTTTTGTACTGCGAACACACCTATGTGATCTGTCCTCTGTCCTCATCCCGCTGACCATGCTGTGGCCCCACCGGCCTTCCCAATGTTCTTTAAATGATCCAGACCCCTCCCCTTCCGAGGCCTTGCTCTCCCTCCCTGGGCATTTCCTCTAGATGTCTGTGTGACTGCCTCCTCCTCTCCGTTCACCTCTGCTCACAAGGCCTGTCCTGAGAAGGGCCTGCTGGGGCCACACCTTCCTCCTACCGTGGCACCATCTCTCCCATAATCCGGCCCTGTTTTATTCATAATGCTTATCACTGGGTGGAATCGTGCAGTTTATTTAATGGTCCTGTTTATTTTCTGTCTCCTCTCTGTCTACACTCCATTTCGTGGGAGCAGAGAATCTCATCACTAGAGAAGGAGGGAAGAAAAAGGGGACGAAGGAAGGTAAGAAAAGGGGGGAAGGGAGGGGAGCAAGGAAGGGGGAAGGAAATTTCATTCAGTCAGTCACTGAGCATCTCCTGGAACCTCCTGATGCCCGGCCTCCATCTCACTGGATGCAGGTGCTGCCAGCAGGGCTAAGCAGGACGCCTCTGCAGAGCGAGCCCACAACAAGCACTTTTTAAAAATGAATGGGAAAGGAGGTGTAATCCCTACCTCATAAGAAAATTATACCTATTTATCCTATCAGTAGACAACACTTAATATCATTCAACTAATTTCTCTTTGTGGTTATTTACAAGGCTAAAACAGATTCTGTTTTACCTAAGTGACCATGAAAACTTGAGTAAGATGCTCTACAAAGCAATGAAAGCTTAGAATATATTCTAAAAGTTTTTCTCTGGCCTTCCAAGCCCTACCTGAACTCACCTTCCCAAACCCATCTTATTATCTTCCCAACACACACTCTTAGTTCTGGAAACTTCCCTTGCCATCCCACAAATCCCTGACTGTCTTCCTTGCCTGGGCTCATACAGATGAGCAAAGGGCAGTGTGGGGGAGAGCAAATGGTGGCAGGAGCTGTAAAGTCAGGTGAACTGGGCTGGACCCCCAGGCCCCTTATTCATTGTTAAAAGAACTTGTACAAGCCTCTTAATGTTCCTAAGCCTCAGCACTTCTTCTGGAAGAAGGGTTGAGCTTAATAACTCAGAACTGCTTTGTGAATTAAATGTTTTCCAGATCCAGCCTTAACACAGTGCTCACCAAAGTCAACATCTATGAATGTTGGCCATCCGCTGTTACTGCCCCACTCTCAGAATGTCCCCTCCTCCCCACTTGGAGGGCTGACCTGCCAAGAGCCCCTGACCTCCATGAGGCTGAACCTTACTTCTTCTGAATTCTTGCTCATGCTCTGATAGTGACTGTTACAAATATGAGCTCTTCTTAATGAAACTGTGAGCTTCCTTAAGGAAATGAAGGGGGGAAACTGTCATACTAGCACAAAGCAGGTCTCAAAAAACCCTTGACTGATTAGAAGTATGTATGTATTACAGTGTTCAGAGGTTTGAATGCACATTTTATTCTCCTGTGGTACTTTAAATTCACATTAAATATGTCTGTCATATTACATACATTCTAGACTTTCACATTTAATCAAAGTCTTAATCATAATGAGCATCATTTATGAAAGGGCATATAACAGATTCCCAAAAGAACTAGAAATAGTAAATTGCTCATAGCATCCCTAAAGGTTTTGCCTTTTTCTCTGATAGATTAAGTAATTTAATAATAGAGGCAGTGTGCACCAAAAAGAGCCCCAGTTTAGAAGGCAGAGGACCCAAGTTCTGGTCCTCGGCCTGCGGGAGTGCGACCCCCCACCAGTGGCTTACCTGCTTTGTGCCTCTGCTGACGCATCTCTCATGTGAAAAGTCTATTGACATCGTGTTTGTCAGAATGAGCTCCTAAAATCCTTATGGTTTTAGGCTGGTGTCTAACTTTATAATCCATTTTCGAATGTATTATGAACTGTAAGAAAAACAATACACACAACTGGGCATCTACCCAGAAGGAAAAAAGTCCTTTTATCATAAGGACACTTGTACTAGACTGTTTATTGCAGCTCAATTTACAATCGCCAAAATGTGGAAACAGCCTAAATGCCCACCAACCCAGGAATGGATTAACAAGCTGTGGTATATGTATACCATGGAATACTATTCAGCCATTAAAAAAAATGGAGACTTTACATCCTTTGTATTAACCTGGATGGAAGTGGAAGACATTATTCTTAGTAAAGCATCACAAGAATGGAGAAGCATGAATCCTATGTACTCAATTTTGATATGAGGACAATTAATGACAATTAAGGTTATGGGGGGGGAGGAAAAACAGAAAGAGGGACGGAGGGAGGGGGGTGGGGTCTTGGTGTGTGTCACACTTTATGGGGGCAAGACATGATTGCAAGAGGGACTTTACCTAACAATTGCAATCAGTGTAACCTGGCTTATTGTACCCTCAATGAATCCCCAACAATAAAAAAAAAAAAAGAAAAACAATACACACAGTCAGGAGAGAAGCTAAAGATCTGTTATTTAGTGCAGACCTGGTCTAAGTTTCTGTTTAATAAAGAGCATTCTGAAATTGCAAAATGAGCTGATTTTAAAAGCCTATAACTACCATTACTCATCTCGGTATATCAGTATTTTCTTGTTCAAGTCAACCAAGAAAACAACAACAACAAAACGAAATAACATCTGATTACATCTGTCTTCCAGATGAACACAAATGCTAAATTACAAACATTTGTGTTCACTAAAAATAAGCTCAATTTGTTTTTTTTTTTTTAAGTAGTTTATCTGTTTGTAAAAATTGAGTTTCTGGGTTATACTTTCTTTACTAAAAAGTAAACATCTCTTCTAAATAATTGTTAAGATATCTTTTAACCCTCATATTCCATAAGATGACAGACTGAAGCATAATAGAATCACGCGGTTTAAGGCAAATAATCTTGTAAGTTTAAAATTCTCCATAGATTGGTGTCCATGTTATTGGACATATTTTAAAAGTTTTCTCAAAATTCCACAATATTTCAATATAAAGCAATTTCTAGTCACCCCTTGTAAGACAATGTTATTGTTCTTAGTCTCCAGACCAATGATTTTCAACCTGTGTAAGAGGACCTTAGGTGCACCCTGAAAATTTTTAATCATTAATTAAATTATTTTCAAAAGAAGTTCAAAGCACAGTAAATATATTCCTTTTTGTTTTACTCTTTTTTTTGATCAACTTAACTTGAGTGTGCCGCAGAAGTTTAACTATCAGTTCGAGTGTGCCATGAGATTAAAAAGTTCTGCTCTGAACCAGGTCAGTCCAGAGCATTCTGTTTTTCTTGGGATAGCTTTTTCCACTTCTCAAGTAAATATCTCAAAAATTAATGAGCTTTCCAGCTAATTCATCACAAGCAGAAACTGCTCTCATACCTACTGCATCTAAATTTTAAGTATGTCCTCGTATTGCCTAAGCTGTGACCTCACTCCATGTAAAGTAGGGCGGTTTGGGAGGGAATGCAAGATAGCCTGTGGATTTTAAACAAGTATAGTTCACCTATGATAACCAAAACTTTCATTTATAACTCCTGTGGTCACTATTTACAACCATTACATTAGAAAACCAGCCCGGTCTGCAGGTCCCCATTGTCCTTTACAGAACACAGGCAAGAGCAGGTGTGAACTGGGAAGAAGGGGAACGGGGAAGCAGGACGCAGGCTTAATTTTAAAGAATGAATCAGTGGGGAAATTACAAGAATCATTTGATGCAGAGACCTACACAGTCTTTTATCACCCACCACACGCTGGAATAAGGAAATAGGAGGTCCTGTGCACCTTAGACTCCTAGAATTCAATCCAGTTTATTTCATGAAAAGACCTAAGGCATGTGGTCATCTGAATGACTGGCTTGGCACATAATAAACTTCCCAAATTTTAATAGATTTGTTATAGCCTGAATGTTGATTAATTGAAAATGTCCCCCCAACCTATGCAAATTTATTCTGAAAGCTAATAATGTGACAAATAGGCTTGGTCTGTCAAAATTGGCACATGAACAGATCTGAATGGCCCATTTCCACTCGTGCTGGTACCACCTGATTTTTGCCACAAGGAAGTGGAAAAGGAAGCAGTTAAATTCAGGGAATGTGGCCGCAGCAGAGCCAGGACATGTGGCAGTGTCTGGAGACAGTTTGGGTCATCATAAGTGGGGGATGCTACTGGCATCTAGAGGACAGAGGTGGGGATGCACAGCCCGAGCGCAGGACAAACAGCTGCATGACTGGCCCCCACGGTCAGTGAGGCCAAGGTCCAGAAACCCTGAGTCTGGGCCCTGGGTGCAGTTCTGACTCTGTACAGCAGCTCACCCAGGGACAGTTACCCAAGCTTCCTGCACCTCAGGTTTCTCATCTTTAAAAAGAGCGAATGCCATCACCCATCTCACAGGGCCAGGATTGTTGTAAGAATTAGACTAATGGATGGCTCCTGAGCATTTGGGATACTCCCTGACCATAATGTGCTCAGTGCATCTTAGTCACTGTTATTAATGATAATAATGACACCACCAACAACTAAGGCTTGCTGCGGACTTGGGGACCCATCTAGAGGTTGGCTGTGTTTCCCAGTGTCCCCAAAGGACTGTGGTTTGAAAGCCAATAACGGGTATTCAGAAAATGGTCATGTGCTAAAACCAGAAGTTTTCCTTTCTGTTAAAATCCTGTGCTGATTTTAATATGCCACCTCTGTGCCCTAAGAGGTAAATAAAGGAACTCACGTTGAGTAACAGGCTATTCGAACTACCAATATGCTTTCTGTAGGGCGTGGGTGGACATGAATGTGTGTGTCACCTTCAGGGATGTAATGTTTGAGGTAAGGATAGAATTGTGACTTATTAAAATTTAGTGAATTTTGTGGATGTTCTATGAATTTATATGCTGAAAATTAATGTGAGCCCACCTTCTATGGGCTGTTACCCCTTCCCTGACCTTACCAGGGAGCCTGATAGGGTGCTAAGGCAGCAGCCTCAGATTGATTAGCACGTAGGCTTCACAAATCATCCAGCCACAGTTGTTACCATGGACTGGGGGCAGGGCATGTGGTGACCAAAATGGACCTTGAAAACATTTGTGTAACTATTAATAAGCACTCTGGAGTTGATCTTAAACACAAAGGCATTTTGTGCGGTCTGTTAACGTGCAGCTATGAAAACCAGTTACTTCTAATTTATGTAACTCTCAGCATTTCTGGATGATCTCTCTAACACATGCAAGTTTGTTTTGGGGGGTGGGGAGCAAGCACCTAATTGTTAGTGGCCACAACTCATTTATCTGCTGAATATATAGAGAAAAAATGCTGGGACATCCCATGAATTTTGTCTCTGGCACACCCTCACAAAGTCAAATTCACTTTCAAACTTAAAAAGAAGCTGAGGGAGAACAAAGGACTCTGAATTGCCAGACGCATGATTAAATTCACTGAAGAGGCTGAAACTCTGTATGGAAATTCTCAAAAGCTATAAAAGGTTAAATACGCCATACCGTCCCTGAAAACCTGAGCTAAAATACTTAAAGTGCTTCGGAAAGTCATACTATAAGTCTATTAGAAGATGGCCTTTGTTTTAATGCCAAAAAGGTGTGGAAGTCCTCTAGGAAACCCTTGTAAAAATTCAATTAACCTTTGTGCCAAAAAAAGAAGACCCAGAGACAATGCCGGAATTGAGGTTATTAGCCACGTGCTGGCCTCTTGGTCAAGGAGAGCCAAGACCTCAAAGTCAAATGCTCTGAAAGTCAGGCTCACTTGCAGGGAATTAATAGTAATGTAGAAAGCATTCTTCACGCTTCCCTGAGCATCCAGTGTGCATTTGTGCTTTATCCCATTTTTTCCTAAAATATTCAAAATGATATAGAGAAAGTAGATACTTAAAAGCCAATTCTCAAACGAAGTAGCTAATCCTCAGGGGCTGCCTTTCTCCCTTAAAACACTCAGTCGTGTCATTTCTTCTGTCTTCTCACATCCGCATTGGTAACAATCACCTTCTTGACCTGAGAGTAAGGACAAGGTCAACTCTTTCTGTAAATTAGCTCTTTCAGGACACATCATTTTGATCCAGACAGAAGCTACCTTAGAGTGCCAGCATAATGACAAGGACTCTTTAAATCGTTGACTACTTAGAAGTGGTGAGCAACGTGCCACAACAGTTCTTAAAACATGAATATTTGAGCCGTAGAACCTTAAATGTGTCATTTGTTGTGGAATCTAGATGAGGAATATGAGTTCAGTTTTGCCATTTTCAAAAGTTGATAAATTGTTGTAATTTTAATTGTGATGAAGTATTTCTTTGAAAATCATCTACCTTTTTTAAGTGAACGCTGAACCCATCATTAGCATATTATGATGTTATTGCACTTGCCCCTCAAAATGAACATATTCACCAATTTCACACTCATTTTCTAAAGTAGCTCTAATAAATTGGATTCTTTTTCCTTTTTCCTTCCTTTTGTCCTTTGAAAAATTACCCATACTCTCACGACCATGACTGTGTTCTTGGCATAATCCTTAAGAATAATAGTAAAGAGCTCAAATGAAACGAGATTTCATCTTGAAATCTATGATTAAATTACAGCTGCCTCTTTTTTTTACCAAATTTTTACCAAATTCACCTATCCTCCTTTTGACCCAAAGGCTCTTTTCCTTACTTATTCTGTAGCCTTCTGCACCCTGTGAGAGCTAAAAAGGGGGGTGAATGTTGAGTAGAATGATAGGAATTCTCAAAGAAAAACTATGTCATTTTAACAATAGTTTTTGTACATTTCAGATGGCCTTTAAAAAATACACATCTTTCGATGGTGGCATGTAATGTTTTTCATTCAAAACCCTGCTCTTGACTGGAATACTCCTGCGTGCTCTGTGCTGTATGAAGTTGGAGGGCCAGGCCCACTTTCCCTATGCTGTGCTGAGAGCAACCGTCTGGTCCCTCCCTCAGGACTCCCCTCTCAGTAGTCCCCAGCCGCTCTTCCCCAGGTCTGGTTACCATGGAGAAAGCTGCACCATCAGCTTTTGTTTCCAGTTGCCAATTGGCTGTTAGCACATTGCTTATGAAAATGGTTTCTCTAATGCTAATTAGTTATAGCAGTGGAATTTAGAGCTGTGCCTGCTTTTCATTATTGATACTCTTTGGCAGTGGTTCTCAACCTTCCTAATGCTGCAATGTATGTTCATTGTTAAAAAGCATCACAAGAATGGAGAAGCATGAATCCTATGTACTCAATTTTGATATGAGGACAATTAAGGTCATGGAGGGGGGGAAGCAGAGAGAGGGAAGGAGGGAGAGGAGTGGGGCCTTGGTGTGTGCCACACCTTCTGGGGGCAAGACATGATTGCAAGAGGGACTTTACCTAACAAATGCAATCACTGTAACGTGGCTTATTGTACCTCAATGAATCCCCAACAATAAAAAAAAAAGAGGGGTCACAACCCACAGGTTGAGAACCACTGCTCTTTGGCATGTGCCGAGGCAGGTGTTTCAGATAAGGACTGAAATTACTATCAAATAATTACCCTTTCTGGCAACAGAAAACATCCACCTAGCATGTAACGGATTAGATTTTAACTCTTTTCTTACCTACTATTGAAGGATCCGTTTAGGTGATTTTCCACCAAGCGTCTGATATTTCCTAGGTCCTGTCTGCTTCCTACGATGGTGTGCCTGGCTCCTTGTGCCCCAAAGCCCAGAACTATGAATTTACAAACGGCCCATGATTGCAATGTTAATAGTACCAGTACAATCAAATTCTGCCTTCTGACTCTGTGATTTTAAGCAAGCTGTTTAAAGTCTCAATTTTCTCCTGTGAAATAATAGAATTATTTCTAGGATTGCCATGGTGGTGAAATGAGAAAATCAGGCCAGTTTCCTGGGCACATGACCTGCTGTTTGGTCACACAGGGACCTGCTCTCACAGCGCCCCATGGAGTTTGGACACTCTGCTGTCACCATCTTGGAATGCTGAATGTTTTGTTAAGAAGGGGCTCTGTGTTTTCATTTCTCACTAGGCTCCACAACTTACGTAAGCTAGGAAATGCTGCAGTGATAGTTCTCCAGAATTTCAGGGGCTTGACACAACCAAAGTTTGTTTCTTGCTCATGCTTCGTGGCTAGCACTCGGCAGGAGGATGCTCGGCTCGTGAAGGATGCAGGCTGAAGGAGGCTTTCTCTGACCCGGGCTCCATAATCTCTATACCTGAGAGCAGGGAACCGAGAATTGTGTGCAGGTTTAGAGCTCTCACACAGGAGCGACACTTGTCACTCATGCTCACAATTCTTGGTCCGTAATAGCTCACATGACCAGATCCAAAGTCAGAGGGCATGGGAAATGCAGCCTACCCGTGCCTGGAGAGCAGAGGCTTCAGGGAGCTGAAGGGACACTGCCTGTGAGATCTGCCCTCCCTACAGCTACACTGTAAGATTACAGGTATCTCCTAAAAAAAAGCAAAACCAAATTGCCCAAAAGTAAAATGTTTTACCTTTCAAAAGAAGTCCTTAATTTTCTTGTTTTCCAACAAGTTCAAGATTATCTTAACTGTCGTCTTTCCCAGGGACAGAGCATATGCTGAGAAAGTTAATGTTACAGTGTGAGGATTAAATCCTTTCTAGCCGAATTGAGACACTTAAACCAGCATTACTGATCCCTTCATTACCCTTCTTCAAAACTGAAATGGCATTGCTGCTTATGTTCTGATTGTAAAATATAAATGGATTATCATAGCACATTCAAGCCAGATGAAAGGCACAGAGTTAACACAAAAAGCCAAAAATCAGTACCACTGATTACTGCTCCTTAGCTTTGTAGGCATTTTAGAATACCTACCCACACTTGAATTTTTTTTTTTTTAATTTAATTTTTTTTTTTTTTTTTGTAGAGACAGAGTCTCACTTTATGGCCCTCTGTAGAGTGCCATGGCCTCACACAGCTCGCAGCAACCTCCAACTCCTGGGCTTAAGCGATTCTCCTGCCTCAGCCTCCCGAGCAGCTGGGACTACAAGCGCCCGCCACAACCCCCAGCTATTTTTTTTTTGGTTGCAGTTTGGCCGGGGCCGGGTTTGAACCCGCCACCCTCAGTATATGGGGCTGGCGCCTTACTGACTGAGCCACAGGCGCCGCCCACACACTTGAATATTTTTAATATTAGTATTATTATGTGCATTAACTTATGCATACGGTTTTAATAAATGTTAGCGTATGGGATTAAATGTCATGATTGTGAGAAGTAACCACCTGACACAGCCACAGGTGCAAAGATGTGTCATCCTTGCCCTAAAGCTGTAGTTAAGACTGACCTCTTAGCAAGCATCATTCCAGAAACATTCTGCACAGCTATAAAAAAAAGTATTTTTTTTAATTTTCACCCAAATTATTGCAGTCTACATATAAATTGTTTTCATTCCTCTATAGTAGCCCATTTTATGAACATAACATAATTTGTTTAATGAACTACGTACCTATAAATGACATTTAAATATTTTTCCTATTACCAGCAACTTCGTAAAAAATTTAAGAATATTTTTCATTTCTTATAGAATGCTTTTTTAAATTTACCTGGTTATTTTCTTGGAATCTATTAATAGAAGTAAAATCATGTTACTAATTATTAAAGAATATTCTAAATGTTTATATAATGACTACAGCTATATCATTGCATCAGCATAATCACATAAAGTTTATTTATCTTCTTATTTGGTACATCATTCAGAATGTTTTGGAGAGGCTACTTAGCTATTTGAGAATTAAATGAAATAATCACTTGGAAAGTATTTTGTAAATTAATCATTATCACATGTGTAATTATGCTGATGGTAAATAGTAATTACTTATAGTATATCCTATTGTTTTATTTTATTAGTAAGTACAATAGTATAATTATATAACAACCATATGTTAACTTCGCATTCCAATGCAAAACATACCATAGAGGCAGCCATAATCTATATGAATAAGCTCCATGTCAATGGGGTCTGAAGACAAGGAAGTCGTTCTGGAGTACCTGTTAATATGGTCCCTCTCACTCTCGAGATTGCTCAGTTGAATAATAAATCATACGGTCTTTCTACTTATGGGTAAATCAGCCGTGCTCCAAATAATGAAAAAGGCATCCTAAGCCTGTCTGTGGATACTGTCATTTTACTGTCCTCAGAACAGCTAAGACGGAGCTCAGTATGACTCATCCTTGTTAACCAGTTCACTGTGACACTGTTCAGGCACAATTATTTATTCATACTTTATGCGAATCTGTCGATTTAAGGCCACTTTTTATATCATTCTTTCTTGCTTTGAAGACTGGCCATTCCATCCACCCAGCCAGCCTCCCTGCCCTCCCTCCTTAATCTGGGAAGCAGGGAAGGGCTTGCACAAACACACTTCAATGTGTTTGCTGCCGTTATCAGAACAGTTAGGTTAGTAATGCTCACGCATTCTCATAGCACGTCTTCACTTTCCAAATTTTGATGTTTTACCACTTGTCCCACAGAAAAATAAAAATTATCTCTAAAACACCGAAACAGTGCACCTTTTCACATTTTCAGTGGTTGTCCCCCAGACATAGTCAATATAATTTTGTCCTACCCTGGTGCAAGTGAATTAAGGAAGGCCATCTCCATAACCTCTGTTCATTAACCTTACACCAAATGAAGTTCCAGCTGTTTTTTCCATCACCAATACAAGGTGCTAGTAGCCTGCAAAAAGTGTCGTTTAATGTTTCTAACTCTATTAAAGCAAAGTATCTTTTCAAAATGCTGGGTAGGAGATTACACTTAGAACGATGTTCTCTGATAATTAACCACACTGGTGAGTTAAGTGCTGTTGGCTTTTCCCCGGGACACATCCCTATCCAGCACCATCCAAGTTAATTAGCAGACATACTGCTCACTTCCTCCCCTGTCTTACTACCTCATTAGAGCCGCAGGTGTTGCTTTGTATCAAAGCCATTTCACCTCAGCTTGCCCACCAGTTATTCTGTTAGCAACTCCTGTAAGCTGCCCCTCGGCTTCCATCCCGTCTTTTTTATGCTAGGTAACTTCTTTACAGGGAATGTGAGACAGAGAAGCATGGCCTTGTTTCATTGTCGTTATGGAATGTCCCAGTTAGAACTGAAGAGTGGAGAGATTCCACAGTAATTCCAGCGTCTCTCCAGCGTTCTCAGAAATTGATGACTGTGTGACTTAGCCACACGTGTCAGAGAAACAAATCGGTGCGTCTTCTGCCTCCCAGATGCCCCACTCCCGACAACTGCTCTTTTCCTGGGAACCATGTTATAATGGTCTTTTTAATCACTATCATCAACAGTGGGGAACTCTCAATAACATCTTAAGCTTTAAAAATTTTTTGAACATGTATTAAAAGCATAGTACTTGGATTTTCTCAGGGAAAAGCATTTTAAGTGTTTGAGTCCTGCACTTAAGCTGTATTCTATTTTAAAAGGTACCCCCAATTACAGTTGCAAATAGCAGTCCCACAAACAAGGCCTTGGGAGAAAGATTTACTAAATGTGGCTAAATTCCTTAAATTCTGATTTTCCACAGACTTTTCCAAAGCAACAACTTTTCTTTAGACTCTGACTCTTTTCTTAATCTAAATTCTTACGCTCCTAGTAAGGAGTTCTTAGCCATTTTGTGTCATGGATTCTTCTGGTAGTTTGATGAAAAATTCACTACCTTGAATAATATTTTTTAAATACATAAAATAAAATATATAAGATTCCAGAGGAAATGCAGTTATCAAAGTATTAAAAACAAATTTGTGATTTATAATATATGCTTCTGTATGAATGTGTTAAATAACAAATCAATACTGTACATTTAAAATATAAAGATAAAGTTAAACATAAGTGTTTAAAAATATCAGTACAAAGAATGTTTTTGCTTATTTTTTTAAATTTCAGAATATTATTTGGGTACGAATGTTTAGTGCTTTGGTGCAGTTTGAGTTAACGTTATAAGCGTGCCCCTTACCTGGACAGTGTGCATCGTGCCGATTAGGTGTGAACTTACCCCTCCCTTCCACCCCCTCCCACCTCCTTGCTTTCTGTTGAGTGCTAATGTGCACATGGGTATTAATCGATTAGTTCCCATTTAAAAATGGGAACATGCGGTGTTTGTTTTTCCATCCAGATTGTTACAAAAGGTACTAGTTCGCCTTTTTATGGCTGAGTAGTACTCCATGGTGTGTGCGTGCACACAGAGATCCCACATCACGTTAATCCACTGTGTATTGCTGGGCGCTTGGGTTAATTCCACATCTTTGTGATTGCAGATCCTGCTGCAATAAACATTTGCATACATACGTCTTTTTGATAAAATGATTTTTTTTTCCTTAGGGTAAATACCCTATAGTGAGATTACTGGATCAAACGTTAGATCTTCTTTTAGTTCTTTGAGGTAACTCCATAGAACTTTCCATAGAGGTCGCACTAATTTGCATTCCCACCAACAGTGTGTAAGTCTCACTTTCTCTCCGTATCTATGCCAGCAACTGCTGTTTTGGGAGTTTTGATATAAAACCATTCTCACTGGTGTTGGGGGATACCTCATTGTAGTTTTGTTTGTTTATTTGTTTGTTTTGTGAGAGAGTGTCACTCTGTAGAATGCCTATGGCATCATCATAGCTCACAGCAACCTCAAACTCTTGGCCTCAAGAAATCCTCTTGCCTCAGCATCCCGAATAACTGAGGCTGCAGGCAACCTCCTTGATACTTGGCTAGTTTTTCTGTTTTTATTAGACATGGGGTCTTGCTCTTGCTCAAATTCCTGAGCTCAAGTGATCCACCTGCCTCGGCCTCCCAGAGTGCTGGGATTACAGGCGTGAGCCACCCTGGTTTTGATTTGCCTTTCTCTGATGATCAGAAACGTCGAGCATTTTTCCTATGTTTATTGGCTATTAGTTTATCTTCTTTTGAAAAGTTTCTGTTCATGGTTTTTGCCTACCTTTATATAGGTTGTTTGATTGTTTTTTCTTGCTGATTTACTTCAGTTCTTTATAGATTCTGGTTATCAGCCTTTTTTCAGATGTATAGCAGGCAAATATTTCCTCCTGTTCTGTAGGTTTCTCATTGATACTCTTATTCATGCTTGTGGTGAAATCACCTAAAATCTACTCTTCTAGCAGATTTCAGTTATACACTATAATAACTATAGGCCTCTTCCTGTGCTTTAGATCTCTAGACGGATCCTTCCTGTTCGCAGCTTTGTGCCATTTGACCTTCATCTCCCATCTTTTCTCCCACGTCCCCATCCCCTGGTAACCACCATTTTATTCTGTTTCTATATTTCTTTTAAGTTCTGCAAGAAAGTGAGGTCATCAGTATTTGTCTTTCTGTGTCTGGCTTATTTGACTTAACATAATGTTCTCCAGGTTCATCCATGTTATTGCAAATGGCAAGATCTCCTTCTTAGGGCTGAATAATATTCCACTGTGTGTGTGTGTGTGTGTGTGTGTCACAGTTTCTTTATCCATTCTTCCTTGATTCTTAGATGGTTTCCATATCTTAGCCATGTGAATTATCATTGCAAATAATGCTTCAATGAGTGTAAAGGTGCAGAATAGCTTTATTAGATTCTGATTTCACTACTTTGAGTATATATCCAGCAGAGATGTTAATGGGTAATAGGGTAGTTCTATTTTTAATTTTTTTAATGAACTTCTCTACTGTTTCCCATAACCACCGTACCCAATTTACATTCCCACCAATAGTATATAAGGGTCCCCTCTTCTCCACACCCTCACCAACATTTGTCATTATCACTTATATTTTTGAGAATATCCATCCTAACGGGTATGAGGCAGTACATCACTGTGGTTTTAATTTGCATTTCCCTGGTGATCAGTGATGTTGAGCACCTTTTCAGATACCTATTCTTATACCTCTTGACCATTTTTAGTTCTTCTTTGAAGACATGTCTATTCAGGCCATTTGCCTATTTTTTAATTGGGTTATTTGTTATTTTGTGGGGTTTTGTTTCTTTTTTACTACTAAGTTGTGTGCATTTTTATATGTTTTTTTGATATTAACCCCTTATCACATATATTGCTTGCAAGTATTTTTTCCCACTCCATAATCTGACTTTTGTTGATTGTTACCTGAGCTTTAGATGTACACCCAAAAATCATTGCCAAAGCCATGATGGTCCCCTGAGTTTTTTTCTATAACTTCATGTCTTACATTTAGTTTCTTCATCCATGTTGGATTGCTTTTTTGTGTGGTATAAGCTAGGGTCCAATATCATCCTTTTGTTTTTTTTTTGTTTGTTTGTTTTTATTAATAGTTTATTTATCACTCATATTCATAGCTCAGGAACGCGGGTCAGTGACAATCGTCTATGTTAATCAGCCCAAAGAAATTCTTTATGTTCCAAAATTACTTTACGCTCTGAAAGACACCAACCTTCCTCATCTCCTCAAAATATTTCACAGAATCATAATTTCTGTAGAAATCTGCATATGCCTTCTTTCTTGGTTCAGCCACAGCATACTTATAGAAAGCTGCAACCCCCAGGGATACAACAGGGACGCACGACCTGCGATCCAATATCATCCTTTTGAATGTTCATATTGAGTTTTCCCAACACCATTTATTAAAGAGAAACTGTCCTTTCCACAGTGTGTCTTTGTGGAGCCCTTGTCAACAATCAGTTGACCTTTGCTTTTCAAACTCGGGCAAGGATGACAAGTCATATTGATTGAGTTCCTTAAACCTCAACTTTTTCTGCAGTTAAGACTTACTCTCTGAAAGAGTCTATTCCTTTTTAAAATAATTCTAATTTTCATAGTTTTTCTTTATATCTAGCTAAACTCAACCTCCCTCTATCGTCCTGGAGAACTCGAAGCCTTCATCCTACTGTGAAGAACTTCCAACTTGCTCATTGCCAACTCATTCAAAAAGACATTTGTCCTTTCTTCTTAATGTGCTTACCTAACTAGATTAGGGTTTTCAGAAAGTTATCACATGAGAGGGAAATTCTACATGGCTTCAGTATTTTTCAATGTCTCCCAAAGTTAGTATTAAAATTAAACAGAACCCAAGTGAGGCCCTGCCACCACACAGCAAAATAAAGCTATCTATTCCTTCATTTTATGCTCTGTTTTTATATTAATGTTACTTAAGATATTTAAGTTTGTATCCATATTAATTATCCAATTAATTCTCCTTATTACACATGCTGTCATTACACTGTAGCTCCCAAAGCCAATATAGCTGTTACATATCCTAGTGCTGGGGTTTTAACTGTTTCTATAGAAGTTTGCTCTGTTAATCTTGTCAGTTTAGCCCATGATTTCAGACTGTTGGGGGATGTTTTTGAATCCTGATTCTGTCTCCAATATACTTTCCAGTTCAAGATCATATAAAAACTAGTTCATCGGGCGGCGCCTATGGCTCAGTGAGTAGGACGCCGGCCCCATATACCGAGGGTGGTGGGTTCAAACCCAGCCCTGGCCAAACTGCAACAAAAAAATAGCCGGGCATTGTGGCGGGCGCCTGTCGTCTCAGCTGCTCGGAAGGCTGAGGCAAGAGAATCACATAAGCCCATGAGCTGGAGGTTGCTGTGAGCCATGTAACGCCACGGCACAATACCGAGGGCAGTAAAGTGAGACTCTGTCTCCACAAAAAAAAAAAAAAAAATTAAATTAAATTAAATTACAAAAAAACTGGTTCATTATTCTATCAAGATCTATTTTCAAGTAGTTAATGACCCATGTATTGAAGGTTTGTTGTTTTAGTTTGGTTTGTTTTACATCCTTAACAATGTCTGTTCTAATGTTGACATTGTGCTAGGCACTTACTGAAGAAAGTTTGTATGTTTGAATTCATAAGAAAATATTTTAGGATTATAAAACTGCTTATGTAAGTATGTATCTGTGAGTAAAAGAAAACAAAATCCTATCACCCCAAAACTTCTTTCTCCACCTGTGGCTTCCTAGAATCCCCAGAAATGTTCTCTGCTCAGAGCTCACTGACGAGTCCCAGGGCAAGTGAGGCTGGAGGAAGCAGCCTCCGTGGGGCAGAGAGCACGGCACTGGGCAGGTGCTGCCGTCTCTGTCACCGCTGGCTGGCTTCTACACATCTGTCAAAACTCAGCAGCTCCAGAAAGCTGCCCCCTGCCCTCATTCTGGGCTCAGCACTTCTAGACCCACGCTGCCCCAGCAGTCCGCATGCTCTCTGTTGCAGGAAATTACAGCACTGCCCTGAAAAGCGTGCAGCTCTTCCTGTTGGACTGTCGGCTCAGGAGAGATGCCTGTCTAATCTTTATACTCCGATCCACCCAACACAAGAGACCACATGGTAAATGTGTATTGGACCTGTCAAAACGTAATCATTTATTTGCCTCAGATGGCTGGAACCTTGTGCATATTATATGTGCCTGTATGAAATTCCCAGCACAGTGTCAGGCACTCGGTAATATTTACTGATGAGTGAAAAAACGAATTTTAGTTCAAACAGAAGGGCGTAGATGGAAGACATCTCTCTCCGAATGCTGCTTTCCCAGTACATTGGAAAAGACTCTGTTCATTAGCACAAATGGCTCCCCCAGCAGCAGCCACTGATGAGCGGTAATGACAGGGGCTTCTTAATCCAGAGGCAACAGTGAGAAGAAAAATGAAATCAGTGGCAAACACACACAGGATCTGGGATGGAGGACGCTTTGCAGAGAAAAGGTTGGCTGATACCAGAGAATTCTGATAGAGCAGGAATTCCAGGTCAAGAGGACCCTAAGACCCTTCTGCCCTTTGCACTGTGCTGGACAGTATTAAATACATCTGTCAGTCATTATCAGAAAGCTGGTCCTTGGCTGTCCACCTGTGTATCTGTGCGTTTGCTCTGGCAGTGTGGCCGCATATTTCTTTAAAGCTCAGCCTCATCTCACCTGGACAGTATTTCTCACCAAAAAGGATGGCAAATCCCAGAGATGTATTGCTTATATTTTAACATGCAAGCTTAAGATCCTACTGTCTACAGTGTCTGAGTTAGTTGAGAAAGCTGAGTGCTTAAAGCTTCTGCCTAAACAGATCAGAGTGGAGGAATACAAAAATAGGAACTAGTAAGCGGAAGAAGAAAACATCAAGCTGCTTTTTTAGACTCCTACCATAATAAAAACTATAAGCCAGACAGCCAACATATTTTCAGGGATTTTTTTAATCTATCAAAGAGCTGGGATCACAAAGAAACCTAAATGAAATGAACAAAATTACTAAAAGTAACAAGACTTTTCTAGAAAAGAATATGTCATCTGAATTGACTAAATCACTCCACAGGTTGACAGAAGACTGAACTGCGGAGGGAGGCATCAGCGATCTCAAAGACAGGTCCATCTGAACCATTCAAACAGGAACACGTGGAGATGTGATGGGCAGCATGGTGACTGTGGTCAGCCATATTGTACTGTTTACTTGAATGGCTAAGAGTAGATAGTGAATGTCCTCACCACAGACACACAAAGCTAAACATGTGTGGTGGTGGATGTGTTGATTATTTTGATTGCAGTAATCATTACACAGTGCTTGCAGATAATAAACCTGCAGGTTGTGTGCCTTAGGAAGATTGTTGTCAATTATGGCTCAATAAAGTTAGGTAAAAAAGAAACCCAAAGAGATAAAAAGTAAGAAATAGAGCATCCAAGCTCTATTTGTGACATCAACACACATGTCATCGAAATACAAGAAGGGAAAGTAATATTAGAAATATTAGAAAAGATAATAGTGGAACATTTTCCAAAGTTCATGAAAGACATCTAACCAAAGACCCATGTAGCACAGTGAATCTTCAGCGGGAACGATATAAGGAAAATGAAACACAAGCAAATTACAGTCAAAATGCTAAAAAACAAAGATAAAGAGATAATCTTAGAAGCCTCCAGAAGAAGATGTGCAGTGAACAAGGATAAGAATGAAGGCTGCCTTCTCTACAAAAACAACGGAATCCAGAAAACAAAGGAATGATATTTTCAAAGTATTGAAAGAAAAAAATCATATACCAAAATTCTATATCTAGCAGAGGAAAAAAAAGCCTCAAAATAAAGGCAAAAAAAAAAAAATGACATTGTCAAACAGACAAAAGCTGATTGAGTCCATGTCCAGCAGCTTCGCACCACCAGAAATACTGAAATAAGTTCTTCAGGTTGAAGGATACCAAATCGAGCCCAGATCTGGAGGGAGAAATGTAGACCATCTGCAAGATGATTGAAAAAAAAATCCCAAGGTTAAGAAACCAAGTCACCAAGAGCAGCAAGTCAGTAACATGTCGCCCTCCACGTGTTAAGAACACTCCCGTGGGCACCAGCAGAGCTGAGGCAGCACAGCCGGAAGCTGTCACCAGTCAAGTCGGCCCTGTGACGGGAATGAGGACTGACCTGCTCTCCTGTGGGCTCTGTTGCTGCACTTTTACACATCCTAGGTGCCAGAGTCAGTGATTCGAAGGGCTTTCTAAGAGGTCACAACATGTTACCTCTCCGGCTTAACCAGCAAGGACCGTCTCCTACAGTTTTTGTTAACAGCAAGGACCTGAGCTCTGCAGAAGCAGCTGTCGCCTCCATGTAGAGCAGTTGTTCTCAACCTTCCTAGCGCCCGAACCTTTAATACAGTCCAAAGAGGTCGAGACCCAGAGGTTGAGAACTGCTGATGTAGAGCTTCTGCCTCTGCAGTTATATTCTGTGGGTTAAACTAGTTAAGCAAAGGGGAGTGTGTGACCTAGACGATGGTAGGTAAGAAAGCTCAGGGGGAGGAACTTCCATGTATCACTGGATAATTTTATCTCACATTTGAATAATAAAAATGTGCAAAAAAAGATACACAAATAAAGCCATGAAAAGATGCTCAACATCAGCAGTTATCAAGGACATGCTAATTAGAACCACAGTGATGGACCACATCCACAGTCAACTGAGATGGCTACTGATATTCTCAAATGTTAATGAGGATGTGGAGCAACTGGAGTCCTCCCCATTACTGATGGGAATGTAAAATGATACAACGACTTTGGAAGCAACTCGGCAGTTTCTCAGATAGGTAAATATTCACTTGCCAGGAATCTCAACACATACAGTTTATAATATTTACTAAGAGGAGCTTAGACAGGAATATTGTCCACACAAAGATTGTACAGGAATGTTCCTAGCACCTTTCTTCACGATAGGCAAGGAATTCAAATGTTCATCAAGGGGTGCATTGATAACCAAATTGTAGTATATTCAAATAATAGATTACTAATCAATAAAAAATGAACTACTGACTCAGACAACAATAAGGGATTACAAAAATTTATATTGAGATAAAGAAGTCAGACAAAAAGAATACCTCCTGCATGATTTAAGATTTCATATAAGTAAGAAAAGCAGAAAGAAAATAGTTTGATGATTTTCTTAGGCCGGGCACAGGGCGGCGTTGACTGCAGAAGGACCATTCTCAACCTTCTGTGGGCAATGGAAATGTTTTACAATATATCCTCATTGTAGGGGTGCTTATGTTGGTGTATATACTTGTCAAAACTCATCAAAGTATACAATCAAAATGTTATATAAATTATACCTCAAAGAAGTTTTAATTTTTAAAAAAATTCTGAGATTCCAAGAATGAAATGGGGCTTTACGTGGGAATTTGCCAACACCATTCATTTTCCCAAACCAATCCCTGACTCAACCGTGTACCTAGGAGGTCTCGAAATACTGACATCCACCCTCCTAGCTCGATGGAATGCGGCATCTTAAATTTGACTGACTGCTCTAATATTGTAGATAATTATAGGACATGGATTGGGTGCTTCTAACGTATAGATGGAAATATTAGTAAAAGTAATCACTGGGTTAGGATTCTCCTTCCAGGGTGCCCCCCCCAGGACACTTGGTCTCTACCTTTATAGTATATTCCCATAATAGATTGCTTTAGCTGGGGCTGAATGTCTGCAAAGTCTTTCAGGCTTACATTACATTGAATTCCTGATTCATGCTGAATCCAGTATTTGCCTTTTAACTATAAAGTTTCAGCGCATAGGGACCAAGAAATTGAATATTTCATATCTGGATATCAAAATGCTCAAAGAAAGTATCTGGTAGGTACACTGTGGCTTGATTTAAACAGAGACCCCTCCAACCTTCGTAGTTGATACCCTTGGAAAGTGCTGCCAGATTCCAAACTTGTCCTGTCCAAGATCAAGGAGAGGCAGGATTAATGTTTTATTTAGGATTTCCAATATCTTCTTGGACTCAGTTGTCCTCTAGGAAACATGAATAGGCAGATTATGGAAAGTAAGCCAGGTAAGCCAAATAATATTAATTCTGAAAGCTGAGAAGGTTTTGGCATCCTTGGTAGGAGAGGCACTGGCTGAAGGTGGCAATGACCTGGCAGTCACCTTCTAGAGATGTGCTAAAGGTGGGTGCCTCTGGTACACCATGCCACCCCCTCCAGTAATGTGTCACTGACTGTTACACTGCTCATGTGCTCACACGACCTTAGAACCCTGCAGTGTTCAGTTACCGGTTTTCCCACTGGGTAGTGTTTTCTCCCTGGAGCACTTGTGTATTTATCTCTGCACCTTTCCTGGTGTTTCTAGTATATTATAATCTACACGGGAAACTTCTCACACCTTTGTATCACCCACAGCCTAATGTAGTGCCTTATTTATTATAAGCACTCTGCCTAGCAAACAAATTGAGCAAAGAAAACCTAAAGAAGTAGAAAATATGGGCAGCACCTGTGGCTCAAAGGAGTAGGGTGCCGGCCCCATATACCGGAGGTAGCAGGTTCAAATCCGGCCCTGGCCAAAAACTGAAAAAAATATACATATATAGAAAATGTTATAGGCCTTGAGGTATGGTCTTTCTGTACAAAAGCCATTAAGCCAATTTTGAACTAAATTCACAGATTATTTAAAGTATGCCAACTTTATGTATTGTGTTGTTTATTATTACCATTTTCTAATGAATCAGAGTAATATTTTCCAGCTACAGAATGTTTCAGCAGCGATTCTCGATTAATTCAGCTTAGTTTTCATCAAGTCAACCTCTGTTAACAACATATTAAATTTTGATACTTTTTTTTATAAGATTACCCTGGGGAGACATTCAAAGTACACCTGTTAATAAGGGTTAGCTGTACTGCTATAGTATATCAAGGTGTCATTTCACTCAAGAGAATTATTTTCCCAGAAAGGCCAACTCTAACGACTGGTCAGACATACCCACCACCTCATCGTTGCTTTGGGCCGTATAACTAATTTAGATAGTCATTAGCTTCTAGGTAATGGGAGAGCAGGTGCCGTGATACTAACTAAATACCAAATCACATCCTAAAATAACTTCCTCTGTGGTATTTGGACAGAAAAATGCCAGCTTATACACCAGAGGTAGCTAGAAATTCAAGTCTTCTCTAGACATTACAATTAGGATTAAAAAGATGTTGTTTAGGGCGGCGCCTGTGGCTCAAGGAGTAGGGCGCCAGTCCCATATGCCGGAGGTGGCGGGTTCAAACCCAGCCCTGGCCAAAAATCACAAAAAAAAAAAAAGATGTTGTTTAGATAAAGTTATGAAATATGAATGATTTCAGGCTCACTTTCGGGCTGATCTCTCTGGATGGACTAGACTTTGATCATGCGGGTGACAGTCTATAGATGCCAGTCTTGTGCACAGATGCAAAGGACAAGACGAACCCCGTGCAGGCGGGTCCTTGTGGCGAGTACCCGCTCCCCGCTGCTGGCTTCTTCACATCTGCCGGCTTCTGGGCTGCCCTGCCCACCTGCCTGTCCATCCACTTCCCATCACGTACTTTGCCGTGTGCATCACAACCTCGTCTTCTGCCTGCCTTTCGACTGCCAGCATTTTCTTTTTTCCTTACTTCAAAGTATTACAGGGGGGCAAATGTTTTGGTTGCAATAATAATGCTGGAGTCATGGTTACAGGCATGCCTGCCTCTCAGATAGCATTCACTGTAGTGGGCAGGTTCACCTGTCCCCTCCGCCCTCCTGCCCCCTGCTGGATTCCCACTGAGTTTCACTTCCTTCATACAGTCACACGTATACTCATCAGTTAGACGCTGGAGTGCATGCAGAGAGGAAGGAAGCCTTAGCTGCTGGCATTTTCAAGGGGACTATCCTGGGCCCTCGGTCTCCTCAAAGTCCTCCTTCACCCATTCCATTCCTTTCTGCGGTTCTGACTGCGCCGCCCTGTATGTGGCAGTGAGCGGCACTTGTGGTCACCCATGGACACACTCCAGACTCTCACCCGCAGTGGCCAGCCGATCACTGATTAATGCCATCGCCTCTTTCCTTCTGATTCAGGGTCCCCTGGGATCCTTTGCCTCAACTGCTGTAACAGACTTCTCTCCTCCTGCCTCCAGTGTGTTTCCCCAGGAACCCGTCCTTTACTCCAACATGATGCAAACATGCTCATGGCAAGCCCCACTCAACAAATCCCCAAAGGCTAAAAAATGTCAGCTCCCGACTTAAGCATTATGAAAGGTATCCAAGTAACAAAAACGTGTACCCTTTAATATTTTGGAATACAAATAAATAAATACATCTCAGCTCCTTGATCTGCTCTATTTTTGGGACTCTGCACCCCTCCGGCCTCATCTTCCAGCTCTCCTCTTCTTGGTCATCCCTCTCATCTCCAGGGATGCCTGGTTCTTCACTCGCGTGGAAGCTCTTCTGGCTCTGGGATTCGCTGTGTCCTTTTCAGAGTTCCAGACCTCTGGGGATACTGCTTTTCCTCTGAGCCTCCTTCTACAAAGACAGGTTTGACCCCCCAGTTCTGTCTCCTGGAAACCTGATAATGCAGGTGGAATCTTTACTAGAATTAGATATCTCTGGGCCTGGGAGCAGTGGAGGGGGCATCGCGTCTCCTCTGCCTGTTATTCCCAAAACAGTGCCTCATCCGCTTTTAAGCTCTTAGTCAAAGGCATCTCTGTAAACATGCAGCGCCCACCAAGCCCTCCTCACCCACAGGCAGATAATCCTTTCATTGCAGCCACTGTAGCATTATAAAATAGCACAGATCACAGTTGAATCACATACTTTGGCTATGTTACCTTCCAGTCTGTCCTCCACTCTGCGCAGAGACCTTCCCAAGGGTGAGATCAATTCCTGCTCACATTTGTTCCTGCTGTTCCTGCATCGTGCCCGCTATGTCCTATGGATACACAACCCAAGTTGAAAGATTGGACGGATCGTTGAACTGAAGGAAAGAGGGTTATATTATCTGGCAAATAATATGTCCTTCACAAAAAGCCAGCAGCCATTGTTGTGGCTTATGTAGAATAAGGCACTACTTTAATGTAATAGTTTTTGCTGTCCCATGTCTAGGCCTGAAATCTCCTGTTAGGGGGCAAGTCTTGGAAACCTTTTGAATTATGAAGAAGGAAACAAAGATAAAACTGAACAACCAAACCTCTATAACTTGAAGAAATCTACACGTAAGTGGAAGCCTCTGCCAGAGGCGTCCAACCAGTGGCCTACAAGGTACATGCAGACTATGGGGACTTCTTTGCTTATCTGTGATGGCAGCTAGCATGAAAATTACGCACAGACTTTTTGGTTTTTGGTTTACCAGCTTTCATAAGTGTTTATGTATTCACTGTGTGGCCCAAGACAGCGCTTCTTCCAATGTGGTAGAGAAGAGAAAAGGTCAGACCCCTGTGTGGGAGTCACAGGGCAGACAGCGGAGGCAGGGGGGCTCTAAGCGGCTGGGGTGTGAGCAAGGCCCTGGTGCCCTGCAGGATGGAAGTTCCAGGCGTTCTGTAAGCAGATCCAGGGATTCAGGGGGCATCATGCCTCCCACCACTCTGCTTAGAACCAGCTCCCTGCACTCCACTACTGAGAAATGCTGGCTTCTTTTGTAAACGCACCCCTGATTTATTCCAGCAAGCACACAGCTTGGACTTTCTCAAAAGAAAACTGGAGCCAAAAGGATCACTTAATTTACACCATATTCTGGAATTAATAGTCACCTCCAGTACATTTCTGAGAATGTCCTCATTATTACAAGAGAATACAGCATTTCCTATAGGTTGCCGACTGGCAGGAAGAGAATTCCACCAACACACCTGCTGTCAAGTGTGATGGGGTTTCCAGAGTAATTAACCTGCAGCTCAAATCTTTCCTGAAATGTGGTGATCACCAAAGGCTGGAGCAGATGCATCCCATCGGAAAGTAGCTCTCTTTGGCCACCAGGCCACTAATATACCCTGGGCTGCGGGGGCACTGAGCTGGCTCAGCCGTGCCTCCCGGCTGCTGCTGTCATTGCTTTTGTCATTACTTTTATTCCTGTCCTTCCTCCAGATAAGATGATATTTATCTTAAAAAGAAAAGAAAATGCCCACTGAGTGGCTTCTGGTGATGGTAAGGTTGAGACCAAGGTCCCAGTGAGTCATGGTGACCGTATGTTCCTCACTTACCTAAAAATTTACACATTTCTGGCAAAGTGAGTATTTCTTCTCTGACCAGTTCGGCTACCCACAATGTAATGCGTGGCAGATAGCGCAGAACCCAGCAGACGTGGACTCACTGTCACGTTGAGCACAAAGCTAATAAACATAGTGCCCGCTGCTCTGCCGGAAAAGAAAACAAATGTACGTTTTAAGCATAACCTTTGTGCTTAATGGCTGCAATGTTTTTGTGCCTTGGAAATGCTCCTTTGCTATTAAATCAAGGATAATCATACTTCATTTAAACATAGGAAGGAATAATTGATGTTTTCACATTACTGAGCATTTGGTCCAAACACAGGCTCTGCAGTAAACAGCATGCAGACATTTTAGGAGACAGCCAGCCGCGGGAGGCAGGCAGACCGCGGCTGCACACGGCGGGGCGTGCTCTGATAACAGCTTCCAGGTTCCCATCAGCCACACTGATGACCGATCACACCAGGCACGCCAGACACTGGATGAAAGTGCTTCAACATCCCTTCTACTTAATAATTAAAATTTCAATCATATTCTCCAATAATGATCATGATTAAAGAATGACAACACGTTTCTAAACTCTGTGAGCGGCAGAGGAGATAGCAGACCTTCAGATGGGGAGGCAGCTGCTCTGAGGTTTATTTATGTTCTGTCAAACCCAAAGCCTTTCTTAAAGGGGGCCACCCATTTTTTGCTAGCAGTGGGAATCTGAATGTATGGAAAGCTATATTTCTCTTTTTATTCTTGTAAGTGTTCCTGTAACAAACAGCGGGATTCCGTTTTTCTCTAAGAGTTTTGAGCAGCCCACATCATTCAGAAGGAGACCATGTTCACTCTCCTAGGTCAGCTGTGGCTCACAGTAGCCCACAACCCTTGAAACACCAAAGCACAATTGTTCCAGGCCTTTTGGTTATGAGCACCCTCTCTCCACAAAGCTACAAAGAAAGGGCAATAGAAGAACACCGTTTTGTAAACTTGGGTATGTGGTTAAGTGCGAAATGTTGGCCTTCTTATCACACATAAAGTGGGGACTTCCAGGCCCTCTGTTTTCAGCACCAGTCTCTCCTTTGGAGACAATTTGCACCTACCAGGAGGTTTTCATATTTCTTTATCTTGCTGTCTGCCCTTCGAGAAATTTTCTGTGATGCTGTCAGCCCTCAGATCACAGAGGTCTTATTAATTCCTCCATCCAACTGCCCATCTGTCTGTCCGTCTGTCCACACACACACATCTCCATACATTCAGCAGTCTCGTCTTATCACTGTTCCAGGCACTATATATAAATGCAAGCCTGAATTTTGAATTATTTGTATGACATCCATTTACCCTTTAAGAATATCAGGGCAATTAGAAGAGATGATTTCTCTTGACTTACTAGCTTGTTAATTCCTTCGACATCTGGGGTAGAAATTATTAGAGTTGTGTATCATGGGATAGAAAAGTCGGGAGGGGTTGGCCCTGCCATGGCCCGGCTGCCTGTCTGCCCTGCAAAGTACTTGAAGGAGGTACATGGGCAAGAAGAATAGAATTCTTTATTGTTAGCTCTGATTTTATTCCAAAACTCCAAACTGAGTGGAGAACTTCTGGATTCCTGCACACCGAGCAGGCTAGGGGGAGAACCCCGGGGCACCTGTGAGGTGAGCAGGCAGCTGTGCGGCCATGGTCACACTGCCCTTCCATGCCCAAAGCCAAGCCTGGAGCCCAGCGCTCCTACAGGAGCAGAGGCAGAGGCAGAGACTGAGAGGGCATGGGTTTGGCTCACAGTCCAAATGCCTTTCCAGGACTCCTCCAGCCCCCACAATACCTTAGAGTTTGCCTAAAAGATCTGCTGAGCGATGAGGGCAGCTCTCCTCCTGGGAAGCCCCTGAGGTCTTTAGCCACGTGGTGGAAGAGGAAGAGTTAGGGGCCATGTGCACATTCCCTTTCACTCTTTGATCGCACCCCGCAGGTCCAGGTCAGCATTCTCGTCAGCCTTTCTTTGGGGGCAATATAGTGTCTTTCCCTTAGTACTGTTGACTCCTGGGCAGTATTCAAGCTGGTGACATTAGGGAATGGAGAAGCCATTTCTTTACATCCCCTCCATTACTTCCCTGAGAGCATTGGTTCTCGACCTTCCTAATGCCATGAGCCTTTAATACAGTTCCTGTGCCTTAGAGTCTAACATTTCTCTTAGAAAAACATTTTTTGAATATTAATTTTGAAATGGAAGAGCTCATAGGCACACATGGCCAAGTTAGAAAATTTTTCCATGTTTGTTTCTCTGTACAATGTTGATATGAGTTGACGTGTGTGTATATTTATTTATTTTTGTTCACCTAGCATTTCTATGACTTCCAAGAGACCAGGGCCCTGATTCAACTTCCTCAGCTAAAAGAGTGCCCAGCGGCCAGCCTCTAGAAAAAAAGGAATGATGGTGATTTTTTTTTTTTGATTGGGATGTTTTTATTTGAAATTCACTCACCAGGTCGCACTGAGTAGACTGATGTAAATAGCAAGCCCTCACCGCATGTCTGCTGCAGGCTGGGTGCTTAGAACATAGCCATCAAACGAAACCAACTGACAAGCCCAGTACTCAAGAATTCTATGTTCTGGGCAGCGCCTGTGGCTCAGTGAGCAGGGCGCCGGCCCCATATACCGAGGGTGGCGGGTTCAAACCTGGCCCCGGCCAAACTGCAACAAAAAAATAGCCGGGCGTTGTGGCGGGCACCTGTAGTCCCAGCTACTTGGGAGGCTGAGGCAGGAGAATCGCCTAGGCCCAGGAGTTGGAGGTTGCTGTGAGCTGTGTGATGCCATGGCACTCTACCGAGGGCGATAAAGTGAAATTCTGTCTTTACAAAAAAAAAAAGAATTCTATGTTCTAATAAGAGGGACGTAAAATAATAAATCTATGTATAATATAATGTCTATAGGAACCTGAGTTATGAACAGAAATATAGCTGAGAAAGAAAGTACAGAGAAATTGGTAACCAGAGGAGAGGAAGACTGATGTTATTTTGACATGCAAAATGGTCTCACTAGCGAGATGTCAGCAGAGACCTGAATGCAGTTATGGACCAGGGAAATCACTCAGAAATCCAGGTGACGGGCCGCAGACCTCCAGAAAGGAGCTGAGCTAATAGAGTTTCAACCGCTTACTGTTGACTCTGGATTTTGCATGCCTGCTCGGGGACCTTCTGACCCACACACCCTAAACTTCAGTGTATCTGTAAAGTTGCTGCTGAGTTCCCCTAAAGTAAACTCAGGCACTTCAGGTACTAGAATCAGAATCCACTCGGGAAACTTCTGCAGCTATTGTTATTGTTCAGCTAAGAACAACAACAATAAAAAAAAGAAAAAAAAAACACAGACCATACCTAGAGCCCGGCAGGTGGACTCAAGACCACGAGGCCCCTGCTGCTACTCCCGCCTAGTTAATGGAGGACTTGAAAAGGATTTCTTAAATACTAAAGGGCTTCCCAAAGCCACCCCGGCACCAGCTAGTGCATGTCCCCAAGAGCTTCAGAGTATGGAAAATTACACAGGAACCAAGTGACACGAGTGTTCGGTCTTTCTTCTTCTTGCAGGACCCAGGACAATGCGGGAATGGGCTATGTACCCACAGTCCTCGCACAGCCTTGGCTTCTAGGGCCCATGCTGCCTTTCTGAGATCCGTAAGGGCACACCAAGGTGCTGCCCAAAACCACGAGCAACATTTATGCCAATGGTTACTTCTAGGTTTCTTTCCATGTCCTCAAAAAGAAACAGAAAGAAGCCTTGTGTGTGGTCTGTGTTTAACAAGCACGTTTCTTAATGTCTGTATTTGCTGGCATCAGACTGTGCACTGCAGACCCCCAGAAGACACTTCCAGTGTGTACTGCAGTGAATAGAGCAATACTCTTCTGGTTCCTCACTTCATTCAATAGAAAATAAGATATTAATCTTCCTCTCTGAAGGATAATTCAACTACCTATTGGCATGTTACTGATTTTCACTACTATTATTGTGTGTACTAACTACTAGTGTTCCCAGATAGGATGGTCATGAAGTTTGCTCTTTTGAGTTTGTAGGGAGAAAGGAAGAAGGGAAACAGGGAGGAGAGGGAGGGCAGGAGAAAAGAGGGAGACGTCATTGTGTAGTAGGATTCTCTTTATTTCAAGGAATTAGTTACGGTGAGTATGAACATTGGCACGTGAGAATTCTACAGGGAGGGCCAGGGAGTTGGGGGTGAGCAGGAGCTGATGTTGTGGTCTTGAGACAAAACCTCTTCTTCCTCTGGGAAACCTCAGTGAAAGCTTTTCAACGGACTGGATGAGGCCACGTGGGTTATCTGGGTGATCCAACTGATAGACCTCACAGCAACACCTGGAATAGTGGTGGGTTAAGTAACCAGCACTGCTGATTAGCCAAGTTGATTCATAGAACCAGCTACCACCCTAGCTACCCAGTTTAATGGAGCCTGGGAACAGTCAGAGAAGTATTTGTGCGTGTGCGCGCACACACACAGAACTCGGGGTAAGGTTAAGAGCAGGAAGTGAGCCAAGATTCTGAGCCCAAGAGGTCTGTCTGCCTCCTAAGCAGGACTGGTCGCTGGCTCAGAGCTCAAGTCCTCATTGACCATCAGGGATCGAACATTCTATTTTTTTAAACTTTCATCAAACAGATTATGTGAATTGAATAATTTTAGAATTTGTAACTGAATCATCAAATACAACTGTGAGAGATATTAAAATTTTAATTAGAGAGAGTAGTGAAGAATTGTAATGTTCACAACACAAAGGAAAGATAAATGTTTGAGTTGCTGGAAATCTCAATTACCCTGATTACATCTTGTATACAGGCACCACAATATCATATGTATACCAAAACTAGGTGCAACTATTTATAGCAATAATTTTTTTTTTTTTTTTGAGACAGAGTGTTATTTGGTCACCCTTGGTAAAGTGCGGTGGTGTCACAGCTCCCAGCAACCTCAAACTCTTGGGCTCAAGCAATCCTCTTGCCTCAGCCTTCCAAGTAGCTGAGACTATAGGTAACCACAATACTCAGCTATTTTTAGAGACAGCATCTTACTCTTGCTGAGGCTGATCTCAAACCCCTAAGCTCAAGCAATCTACTGCCTCAGCCTCCCAAAGTGCTAGGATTACAGTCATGAACCACCACGCCTGGCAGCAATAAAAAATTTTTATTAGATACATTTTAACATCTGAAAAATGTATGTGATCCCATGGAAACAATGGCAGAGTATGAGATTTTATTGAGTTCAGAAATACATTTCCATCTTATGAGCATGATAATACAAAATTCAGTCAAGTGATTTGAGTGGGGGGTGTTACAGTAGGACCTCTGCAAGTTGACCACCCAAGGGACTGTAACAAGCTGTTCAACATATGAAGGTGGACGATGTAAGGGCCTGGGCCAACTTACTGATACATGCAGGTGGGGCATGTCCAGTCTATGAAAATTAGGTCAACTTAAGGAAGTGGTCAATGTAGGGAGGTGGGCAACTGTGGCAGGTCTACTGTGTACCTGTAAAACTTGGATCTGAAGTTAAGGGCTCAGCTGGGCATGGTAGCTCATGCCTGTCTCTAAAAAATGGATGGACATTGTGGCAGGCGCCTGCACTCCCAGCTGTTTGGGAGGGTGAGGCAAGAGGATCACTTGAGGCCTCAAGAGTTTGAGGCTGTTGTGAGCTATGATGCCATGGCACTCTACCAAGGGTGGCAAAGTAAAACTGTGTCTAAAAATAAATAAATAAATAATAAAGTCAGGGGCTCCATGTCCTCTCCTATTAGTTATGGAATCATCACCATGGCAACGTAAGTAAGGTTCAGTGTATGCCACAGGTTCAGTGTATGACTAGATTCTATGAAGAATCTAGTCAGCACCCCAGCTAAACATTTCGCTTACCATGCAACCCCAAGCAGGCTGCATTGCAAACATAGGAAAATAACCTGGAATAATTGTGTAGCTGATACAAGAGTTTCCTTAGTAGCTAATCATCTTTCACCCTTGGAAAAATTTATAATTAAGTAGAGAAATGTTTAAAAGGATATTAAAAAGAATCAATACTTTTGTGTTAGGGAATTTGTGTATCTCTGGAATTTTATGAACTTTTAATATTTAAAGGAATGTGGCTAATAAAGAAACAGATCAGCCTGTGACTTAGGTTGACACATTTAATAGAGAAATTGACTAGGAGGGGTGTAAAATTGAATTTTAACAAATTTTGTAAACAATACTGAAGCCTTGAAGAGAATCGAAGATTTCACTATATTTATTGTTTTGATTTTTTCATGAGAGTTCGGTCCACAGAAAAAAAGTGTAATTTGTAAATCTAACATTGGAAGTACTTTAAGAATATATTAGGTTTATGAACACAGTTTAAAATGTTGGAAGGTGGCACCAATTTTCTACATAATTAAGAAAATTATTTTCAGGTCTCCATGTGGAGTGGTCAAGAGATCTGCCAAGACCAGCACAGTCCCCTAATGCTCTAAATGTCACTGTCTGGTGTCCCTCTGTCTGCAGCTCCCTGCCCACCCGGGCTTTCATATGACCCATCATGGCCCTTCCAATATTTATGTACATTGCACTGTAACTGCCATGTTCTCTTGGATTATCTTGCTCATTTTCCAGAGACTGGTCACTCTGGCCATTTAGGGATGGGTGGCCCCTCAGCTTTGGGGCCAGGCAGGGTCCTCTTGGAGCAGAGGCTGTGGGCAACTGTTTTCCTTGGGGGGCTGGGGGCAGCCCTGAGACTGTCTTGAGTCTACTGACCTAACTATAGTGACAGACACAAGGAAGGCTCCTCTGTGCTCTGTCTGCACTAATTAGGCCACAGCTGAAACTTTATATTCAAGAGTTGGGAGCAGAATCAAGAGGAAACTGACAGAAGGGGATATGAAGCTCAGACGTCTTGAGAGAGGCCTTCTCGTAGATGCCACTGGGCGAGCTAGGGCTTTTTTGTGTACATGAGGCAAAAGTGGGATACAAAGGCTTATACTATTTATTTATTTATTTTTGAGACAGAGTCTCACTTAGTTGCCCAGGATTGAGTGCCGTGGTGTCATAGCTCCCAGCAACCACAAACTCCTGGGCTCAAGTGATCCCCTTGCCTCAGACTCTGGAGTAGCTGGGATCACAGGCACCCACCACACACCTAGCTTGTTTTTCTATTTTTAGTGGAGATATGGTCTCTCTTTGCTCAGGCTGGTCTTAAACTCCTAAGCTCAGGTGATCCATCTGCCTTGGCCTCCTGGAGTACGGAGTCTCTCTTCTTAATGGTTCATCTGCTGCAGTGGGAGACCAGCCTTAGGAGGTGCTCAGGATGGTTTTCTGCAGTGCCAAGACCCAAGGGATATAATACAAAGACACATGTAGCAGGTGGTATCCCGCCAGTTCTCTCCCTGTGCTCACGGCATCTCTGCTCCTCGCTCACCTGACACTTTACAAACAGGAAGCAAGCCCTGGGCTCTGCCACTAACACTAATGTTTTGTTTCCATTTTATTTTTATCATTTATTTTTACAGTTACCTTCTATGTGCAGCAAGTGATAGGATATGGCCTATTTACATTAGTGGTATGTTTCTTTAATAATTTTAATTAAATAGAGAATATATTGAGAAAATCACAATGCAGGTGGTATTATGGGTAAGACAAAAGTTATGGAGAAGGCAAGAAAATGACTGGGCCTTGGAAACACCAGTGTAGACTGAGCCATCTTGTGTCCTGGGGTGAGGGAGAGACAGTGTGTGGCCGTCAGAGGCAGCTGGCAGGGAGGACGTTCTCATGGCAGATGGAGCCTCACACATGGGACATGAAGTGTCCATCTCATCCGTGAGCTTCTGTTTGAGTCGGGGAGGCCTTGGGAAAACATCTCGCCAGGACGCTATTGCAGGGGTCCCGCGTGAATCGGAAGTCAGATGATGACCTCTAAAGCAGCAGTTCTCAACCTGTGGGTCGCGACTCACAGGAACTGTATTAAAGGGCCGCAACATTAGGAAAGTTGAGAACCACTGCTCTAAAGTGGTGGCCCCGTGGCCCATGGTTCATGCAGGGTACACCCTCCTTTGGCCCTGCATTTTCCCGTCCTCACTCCTAACTCTGACCTTGGCAAGGGCTCTGAAAGGCACAGTAGACGTGGCGGCCCCATGGCCCGTGGTTCATGCAGGGTGCGCCCTCCTTTGGCTCTGCATCTTCCCGTCCTCACTCCTCCCTCTGACCTTGGTAGGGGCTCTGAAAGGCCCAGTGGACACAAACAGCAAGATGGTCTCAGCCCCAGGAGTGAAGGATGCGTTATTGTGTCCTTGGCTGCTCTCGGGGAGCACAGAGGATGTGTGTTTGGGGGTGGCAGTACTGACGCAGTGCGCGCACCCCGACCTCCTGATAACCAAAGCGACAAGGCAGCCCCAGGCAGGATGAATCTTGGGCCGGTGCAGAGGAGGGAGCCCTTGGCCCAGAAACAACTAACAGTCCTGGGGACATGCGGGTGGGGGCTGACAGGGCATGTTAATGGAGGAACCAAATGCCCCAGTCCCCAGGCATCTTCATCCCTGCACCTCCTCTCCAATTCCCTGCACCCGCCAGGTTAGGATGAAATAATAGCTGTAAATGTCTTTATAAACTGTAAAGCACCACTGGTTACAGAAGTTCAACCAGTACCTCACTGCCCCTCCTTCAGTCTCCCACCTGCCATCTCCGTGGGACGATCCCAACTATTGGTTCTGATTTCTCTGGTGATGGTTCGGTGGCTCCCTGATGATTTTCTTGGCTACGTCTCGTCACCATGTGTACTTGTTGCTTGACTGAGATTTCTGCAGAACGTGAACATGAGGAGAATAGTCTTCATCAGACATTCACAGACATCCCTCAGACCCAGCCTGCGTTTTCTCTGAGTTACCTCCCCTCGGTTGCATCCCCCTTCCGGGGAGCCCCGGATGTGCAATGGTACGATATATATTAGGGCAGATGGAAAAACCCTTTTCCTATTTTATTTTGGGAGACCTTGAAAGCTTTGAGTTTCTTTATGTTTGTTTGTTTCTTTCCCTGGTTACTTGTGTTTTGTTGTTGTAGGCAGGTGACCAGTTTGACAGTCATTGTGCTTAGAGGATGTACTAAATCATCAGACAAAATCCAAATGTCAGATTTTAGAACTAGGGCATTGCTTTCTGATATTGGCAGAATGGATTGAGCATACAATTTATAAATTGCAGTGTAAATCAAGTAATGGTAACAATAATACATAGAGCTTTCTGTCAGGTTGGTTCAGATCAATAACCGCAAACCATTCATCCAAGATAATGTTCGTACCTGAGCCCTGACAGTCTCATTCATAATGCTTGTGAGTAAGCTGTTTACCCAGGTGACAACTGTCTTCTCGATATTGATTCCTTATCACTTTATTTTTAGCAGACAATATCTCAGACCCACCACCTTTTTAATGTGACGTTAGGGAGAAAACACTGGGCCCTGTGTTGCAGGGGTCCTCACATCATGTTTTACCTTGAATGATTTTATTTTAAAATAATAATACCACTCACTTGGAAAAGTTAACTCAGGCCCCAACTTACAAGGGCTGCCCAGCAAATAAATGGAAATGTAGGGGAGTAACAAATGCTCTTGGGGCTCTTAATTTCCCAGATTTCTGGGAAACATCTTTGCAGCCAGAGATATCTAGCTTCTCCCATGCGTGTGTATGTGTAGATATGTCAACCTAAAAAAAAAAAATCAAAGGCCTCAGAATTCAGTAAAAGTATTTGTTCAAGCTCAAAGCATGGGGCAACAGTCCAGGGTTACGTGGGCACCAAAGGATGTTGATCAGAGCTCCCGGTGTGGGGAAAAGTGAAGATCATTTATACAGGCAAAAAAAGGTGCTGAAAGAATTGCAACCTTTTCTACACAATGGCTGATACACAGATCCAAGAATTGATTGTATTGATCCCACTCTAAGGGGGTTGCTTAACATTCTGTTTTAAAGAGGTGACAGTCACAAGGGTCTCTGTCTTCGTGTCATTTAGTCTTGGTGTGAATGAGGAACAGGGAGTCAGGTTCATGGTAACATCTCAACACAAAGGCTGGGAAGCCACACTCAGGCCCCGCAGAAGCAGAACAGCCAGATGACATGACTCGGTCTCCAGGGTTTAACTCTTCCCCTTGGCATCCTAGGTTGTGAAGGCCTGAGATTTTATTTTCTTTTTACATACACATATGCATATTTTAAAAGACACATGAGGGGAAGAAAAGAAGGGGTGGCAGAGGAGTAAGAGACATTTTCCCCAATTATTTTCCTTCCTGAGGACCTTTCCTAAACTTAAACCAGCACTAGAAGAAAAGATATTCATAACTAAGACAAAATGTCAATTCATTTCTACTGAGTTCAGTTCTGAAAAGGATTGGGGAATTATACTATTAGGAGTTTAAAAGTGAATTTTAGGGTTTAGCCACAGGAAACCCAAGAGTAAGCATGTCATAGAGAATTGAAGAATTTGGACACCCAGGGGAAGACTGGTCAATGAACAGTGAAAAAGTAGCTTTCCATTAACTTCACTGGGGGACCTCACTGTCCTGGTAGCAGGGAGAGTGTTGCTATAGCAACAGCTCAGTGTGGGGTGAGAAGGAAAATGGGATTAAGAAGGGATATTTTCCTTCTATCAGGTTCTTTCCTTAAAGATCCTTAAGAAGTCACCTACCCGTCACTATTTAGCCTTCGTGGGGGGAAGCCCACTTTCGCAGCTGGGAAAGGACAGCAGCCGCTCCATTGTCGGGGGGGGCAGAGTGTTTTTAACTGAATTTAGGAATATTCAGTTGGGGGGGGCTGGTATTTTCCTTTGTGTGCACATGGCAGGAAAATGGATTGAGAGGCATAATTAGGGGAATTTAAAGAAATCTACCAAGCTGCCTGTGTGGCGGTTGCTGTCTCCCACCTGCGCCCCCCCACTCTTGGCTCAATATTGCCTGTGTAGGAGGGGTTTGTAAATGAGATAAGGATAAACTGTTTCATTTGTGCAGAGCTTTAATTTGATAGAAAAAAGAGGCCTAATAAATCACAGATAGAAAAGAGGCTCCATTTAGTTTAAATTATAAAGTGTAGTTCAGGTTAACAAGGTTAAAAACAGATTGCTGTAGAACAGGTGGATGCCTCCCTGGCGTTCAGATACCACAGGCACTCTTTTCCTTCCCTGCTTTGGCATCCTCAAACTTTTTAAACAGGGAGTCAATTCACCGTCCCTCAGACAGTTGGAAGGCCGGACTATAGTTTTAAAAAAAAACTATGAACAAATTCCTATGCACACTACACATATCTTATTTTGAAGTAAAAAAACAAAATGGGAACAAATATAATCACACCGCTTCATGTGGCCCGCGGGCCGCACTTTGAGGACCCCTGTAACAAAGTCAGATCTATGTCAAGTCAGACTCCAGGGCATCAGAATATGCATTTTGGGAGCAGCTGGGTCAGTCCTGAGCCTGGCTGCTGTGGGTCACTGTGGCCCTGGTGGCCACAGTTCCTCCAAGTCACACCTGGATCCTGAAAGCTGCCCCCAACCAAGGCACACAAGATGGTCCTGCCCTGGTCCCCTCACACACATCTGCCCCACCACAGGAGCCTTCCAGGACTCAAGCCACTGAGCTCTCCCCCTTGCACTCTTTGCTGGCGGCTGATGCAGAGAGGGGGCTCAGCTCAGCTCTCAGCTCAATGCCCTTGCCCCACACCCACAGCGAGAACCGTGGCTTTGCCCTACAAGCACGCTGACTTCTTAGAATGTGCAGAAACCAAGCGTCCAACCCTTGGACCCCTAAAAGTTAGCTAAAAATCATTGGCAGATTGATTAATAGGAGAAAAGACAGACAAATGTTCTTTGTCATGTACACACAGGGTTTTTCAGAAGGAAGACTCAAGAATATGGGGAAATTGCCCATTGTTATGCTTCAGTTCAACAAGACACGTACAAAGAGGGTAGATCTAATGCTAACAGACTGAGTGGGGAAACCAGGCCAGGGCCGTCCATCTAGATTCTTCTTGGCCTCTCTGGCCATGTACTTCCTCCTTCGGGGTGTGGGCAGGGCCCTTTCTGAAATAACAAGTCAGACAAGGTAGGTCAGATGATTGCTTTATGGCCAGTTTCACACAGGATAATTTTAAGTTTCACGGCTGGCTTTCAGTAAAAAGGGCTGTGGTTTTCATAACCTTCCTGAGAGAAGAGTTCCCATCACTAGCCTCAGGGGAGAATGGGACTGAGAGGCAGGGCAGGAGAATGTCAGAGGAAAATTTTTCCTTCTGAGTCTTTAGTTTTGGGTGACTCTTTTCTGAGCTCCTGATCTGATTCTGCCACAGTGCAGGTAGATAGTACAGATGGCCTTGTTGTCTGCCACTGGAATGGCAGCCAGTGAGCTCTCAGATGACTTGAGGTCCAGGCATCTTCCTGGGAACTTGGAGAAATGACAATCTTCCCTTATTCCCACTCAGAGGTGTTCTTTGGTAGGAGAAGGGAAAGGTGGCCCTGAGATCTCAGCTCCTTGTTCAATCCACCCTGCTTAAACAGGCAGCCAGAGGTGCGTGGCTGAATCCCCTGCGAGCCCCACAGCAGCTTTGTTCCAGGCCGAGTGGCCCTCCTCCCCTCCTTGCCCAGGTTGGCTCTGCACACCAGCAGGTTGTCACACGGCTTTTGTTTGACTATCTTTGTCTCTACTGGTCACTGTGAAGTCTGGCTCCATCCTCCTTTTCCATCCACTTGGTGTGCAGGATGTGGAGGGGCATTGGTGAAGTTGGGCGTGATGATTTCAAGAATTATGGGCTGTGGGCAAACGTGTCAGCCTGGCATCTTTCCCTCAAGTCCAGGATAGGCGCTCTTGGAATCCCAGAGTAAAGTGTAGTCAGGAATTGCCGGGCGCGGTGGCTCACGCCTGTAATCCCAGCACTGTGGGAGGCTGAGGAGGGAGAATCGCTTGAGCTCAGGAGTTCGAGACTCGCCTGAGCAACAGTGAGACCCCGACTCGAGAAAAAAATGGAAAAACCCAGCTGGGCACCGCAGTGAGCCCCTGTAATCCCAGCGGCTTCCGGAGGCTGAGGCAGCGGGGTGCCCGCAGCCCGAGTCTGAGGTTGTGGTGAACTACCACGCCCACTGCACTCTGCTCAGGGGCATAGGGTGGGACCCTGTCTCAACAAAAAAATATGTGTAGTCAGGAATTATCTGGAAATTAAAAAATAGATATTGTGCCAAACACCCTCGTTAGAGAAGACCATGGTAAGAATAAATGAGAATGCGGGCTAGAGAGGCATTGGGGTTTTGTAACTATTACTTACCTTAACAAAACAGAATAAGCCCATTAAACTGATAACTTAAAAACACCTCTGTAGGAAACCACAGGCAGGCTTTTTCTAAAGTAATTGAAATGCAAAATAAATTACATGTAAAGATTCTGCCCATACAGTGTGTCAAGAGTGCCATTCCATTCATCACCGGAACGAGTGTCTCCACCGTCCCTCGTAGCTCTCGTCCAGAGCTCACTTTTGCTCCAGAGCCCTCGTGACCCGCACACAGGCTGAGCAGAGTGAATTAGCCTCTCAGGAGGAATTCAGCCTCTCAGAGCACAACCTCCCCACATCAATTAGTATTTGTTGATTGAATGCCTGCGCTGTGTCTACCTCCAGCCGGTTCCGCGGGAATCTCTCAGAGCACAGCAGCAAGGGGAGCGCTGGTTTAGCCTCACTGGAAAGACGACGTGTGGAAATGGAAATGCCAGCAAGTCCAGGAGATGTGATGACTGGGAGGGTTTAGCACAGACATCCTTGTTCCTGGAGGAAGAGGATTCGATTGCTTTGGCTAAACCTGTTATGGGCATGTTCATGTTCATCAGAAAAATGTGTCATTGTGGAGGAGAATCTTAATCATTTCTTAAATGATCAAGAAGGTCAAGTTTGCAGGAATCCAGAAGCCCCTTTCAGGTCTGACGGTTTCCTTCAGAAGCTCTGAGATGTCCAACCCACAGACCTCGCCCTGGCCTGGGGCTGGGCTGCTTTGTGTGCCCAGAGCCTGGCTAGGTGCCTTGCAGTTAGTTCATATACAGTGACTCGAATCTCATGTAAATTAAATGCTAACAGGCTGCTGAAGCCAGCTCTACCTTTGTCATTTAATGTCACAGGACCCTTAAGGACTATAATTAGGCAGCTCGTTCATTACTTGAGCGAGAGATGCTTAGAGAAGCATCTAGAAGGCGGAATGCTCACTTAGCTGGCTCCGCCTCCAGATTATCAATTTAGATTGACGTAATATTAGTAGCTGGAACGTATTTATTTTCACCAAGGGTAAAACTGATAGAACTAATGGTTGTGGAGGATTTCTTTTTTTTTTTCGGTAATGACCTGGTTGTTCATGTAAATAACAGTATTTGCCCACTTACCATTAGTAAAGTGCATGCGTGATTTGTAACACCGCTGTTCAATTTCCTTTGTTAGGACATTGCCAGGTGTGTAGGATAATGAACTCTCCTGAGCACCTCTCTGAGGTCCCTGTCCTGCCGTGCTTCTTGGTACCACTGGACTCCACAGCTCTGGTTTAGTCTATGTGGCCCACACCCCACCCCCGGCCTGGGTGAGGTGCGTTAACACGGTGGGAGACCGTGGCTATCAGAGGACTTTCAGACTCATTTTTCCTAATCTTGAGCAGGTCAGTTAACCTCTCTGAGCCCCAATTTCCTCATCTCCAAACTGGAGAGAACAGTAACTGGCCTGGTTAGCAGGGTGGCCACAGGCAGCAAAGGAGAGAGGGTTTATGACAAAATGCTAACAGATAATCACTTTGTGTGTGGTTGGTATTATGTCCGTAATTAAAGGGAGGAGACCCTCCCTGCTCCACCCCCGCACATGCTCCCCTGATGGGGTTTGTGTTCACTGTTGCCTTTCAACGGCTTCATCAAAAAGCATCAATGGGTGTCTGCATGTAAGTGGGAGCGCTAAATTCCAGGCCACCTCCAGCTGAGCTCCAGCCAGCCAGTCCACGTGAAGGTCACGGCTGTCACCCAGTCACCACCTTAGATGGGAGCAGGGCTGCCGCGCTCCCCTCCCAGGGAAAAGCAAGTCTGTTGTATTCATCTGCTACAAGAGAAGTGGCCACACAAATTATCAAAAAGATTAAACCTAAGATTTTTAAATCCTATCAAGGAATGGTTTGGAATAAAGGTCATTTGTTATTATCACTAAAGTAAACCTTTTTACGGACATGAGTAAGGACTTAAAACTCAATTCCTGGTGTATGTTTTGCACTAATCATTTCGTGTTTTCGCTTATCGTAGGAGATGGAAAGCCCCTCCAATGAATCTGTACTGACTTCTGAAGTGGAGAAATAATTCTCCTTCAATTTCAAAGAAATTGAAGTTTACTTAAAGATGATTAAAAATCTGTCTGATAGACTTTGAGAAGGTCTCTCTTCCAACTGCTGTGATTTTAAATGATTCAGAGCCCGCCTGGCACATGTATGTTTGTTAAAGTGTGGATGCAAATAGAACCGACTGGCGTAGCTGCTTTGTCTCATGGAACATTGTTCTGGCTTACATGGTTTCCGTAAGTTCTGGAGTGATAACCAGAACCTCATTGACTATGGTCTCCCTGTTGGATTCCACTAGGACTGTCTGCTGAACAGCCACGGCTTTCATCCTCTTCCCTGAGAGAGCCTTCCTCCATGGAAGCATCTTTCCCAGCCACAGGACCCTGTTCTCAGAACAATGAGCCAGGAAGCTGGGGGATGGGGAGGCGCAGGGCTGGGACCCTTGGGTATGCCCTTCCTGGGGCCCCTGGGGCAGAACCCACACCCCAGCAGGGGCAGCTGGCAGGACTGGAAGTCTTAAGACCCTGGACTCTTTCTGTAACTCACAAATAAATAAAATTAGTAAATAGAATATCATACAGGGCTTCCGAATAAAGTCTACAGCTGACACAGACCTGGGCTTCTGTTTACACCAGATCGGTAGTGATTCCTGAGGACGGGCTCCTCCCTCCCCTCCAGCACACTGGGCTCCTCGTCCTTCCCGGCTCCTTCCGTGGCTGTTACACCCGCTCTTCTGTGCTGTTCTTTCAGTTTTGTGCTGCAGACAGGCCCTTTCTGACTTTGTTTGACTCACACCCCTGATGCTGTTTAGCTGGCTTAAATTCGAAATCCCTCTGAGATGCTTTTAGTTCAGAATACTTTTATTAGGAAAATAAGAAATTCTCTTTACCGATGAGAATTTTCAAAAGCAATCCCATCTTTCTCTTTGCCTTTCAACTGACATTTTAGTCTGAAATTTTCTAGGGATACCATTAGTTCAGCCTCTTATCACATTAGCCTCTTGCTGGTATTCTGGTGGGATGCTGGTCTTTAATATTCTGGAAGACCAATAAAGAAGCCACGGAAAACCCACAGCCACTCTAACTTTCCAGCCTCGGTGCTGAATGAAGTGAGGAGTTATTAAGAGCTTCAGGTGGTGTTGCAAATGCTCTTGGGTTTTCAAGGGGCAACTTAGATCCAAGCCATCTCGGGACAGTTTGTGACAGATATGTATGCATTTTCAGGGCCTTCCCACCTCCCTGTCTGTGAGGTAGGACCAGGGATTTTCTTATTCATTCCCAGCAGCTCCAGAGGCTGCCTCTTCCCTGAACAACTCCATTTCTGTCAAGGTGTATCCTACCGATGGCAGGAGTGGACTAATGTAAGATTTCTCCACCTCAAGGGCAGGTGCTGTGACACTGTGATTCTTTGTTGTCGGGGCTGTCCTTTGCATTGTGGGCGGCTCAGCAGCACCTCTGAGCTCTATCTGCTAGACCAGTAGTCCCTCCTAATGTGACAATAAAAACATCTCCAGACATTGTCAAGTCTCTCCTGAGGGGGCAAAATCGCCGTCCGTGGAGAACCTCTGTAATAATGAAAGGATTAACAACCCAGGGCCCAAGTCTTGATGCTCAAATCTCAATTCAGCTTGTGTGACCTTGACAAAGTCTATCAGAGCTTGTAACACTTGCCCCACAAGCTTACTTTGATAGTTAAACTAAATGATGTGGGAGGTTTCAGTCTGTGTTTATTGAAGCCAAATCTCCTATTATCTATTTTCTTAGTTAATGATAAGAATTACGTTAAAATGGGCAGTAAACAGTGAAAATCCAGCTTTTTTTATTCCGCCAAAGGCCTATCTCTCACCCTTTTCTACAGACTGGTTTAGTTCAGTGTAGATTTAATGCTCCTGGAGATCTTGCTTTGTCATCGGAAAGGGAAGACGTTCGACTTCAGGTGCAGTCTTTTATGTGCCCCCTGATAGCTGCTCCCACGCAGTTAATTGCACCCAGATAATTGTAGGCAGAGTTGCCGTCGGGTTGTAAACAGAGCTTTGGGTGATTGCACACTTTCATTTATTTGTCCTATTTGCATTTGTCCTATTTGCATTTCTACATCTCCCCCAGCTGACACTTGTTTTTCTTTAATTTTGTGATTCCAAAGCACTTTCCTGATTGCTCTGTGCCTACTAGAGACTCCCCAGCAAGCAGGCGGCTCCCAGCCTCCTTCCTGCTCTGCCGCTTTACTTCCCCCTTGTTTTTGGAGGGAGGCCAGTTGCTGGGCGACTGGCATCTGCCGTGGAGCCCGGCGTAATGAGTCATTGTTCTTCAGAGAAGCTCCTTGGCACCAGCTTCCTTTCAGCTGAGCCACCAGAGGACCTTGTCTGCCTTTTCCTCTGGATTACACGTGGGGACCCACTATATTATGTTACTGCGACAAGAGGCACCTTTCTTTCTCTTTTAGAAAGTGAGATTGACCTTCCTTCTCTTTCTAAAAGAAACAGGACTTAAAAAAAAAAAAAAGCCAGTCTGTGGCATCAGCTCTCGTAGACTAACTGTGAAATGACTAAAACTAAAGAACACTTTCCATTTCGGAATTAGCTATGGTGGTGAGCACCTACAACCCTACCCTTGTAAGCCTCTCGGGCACTTATATCTCTAGAATAAACAAGGTGGCTATGTCTGCTGCCTTCCTTTGGGTGAAATGTGTATTAGTCAGTTTAATAAAATGCATATTGTGTGTTTTCTAAGCCAGTTGAAAAGCAGCCTTGGTCAAAATAGCCACATGCATGACAGCCATCCAGGGAGCTCGTGGTTATGTAGCATGCTCTTTACAATTTGCTCATTCTTTTGAAATATCTATCTTCTCTTTTTCTACTTTACTTTTCTCCCCCAGTCTCCACATGAACCCTGCATTTAAAAGTTTCCTGTCTCCTCAACGTGTACCATTTCTCCTTCCCATCTGCATGAAAAGAAGAAAAGCTACCTGTATAAAGTGTATCTTCTGCCCTACATGCTGTGGGGAAACAGTAATCCTGCACATGAGCAAGGTCATAAGAAAACAGAAACATTGCCTATTCCATTGGATAATAAACCTTTTGGGACAGAACATCCCCCTAGGTGATTTCTTAAATGCCGCACAGATTATGTGAGCTTTACTGCACCTCACTCACGGCAGGCGGCATCTCTGCCCTGCATAGCATCTCCCAGACTTAGTGCAGTTTCAGGCAAGTTCTGTATTGAGATATCTAAGCACAGACTTGGGCTCCTGTCCTAACTGTATCGATCACAAGGCAAGAATAAACAAATGTTTGCCAATCAGACCCTCCCAGAAACCTCCAAGTGGTGGATATACTAGGATTCCCATATGGAGAAGGCATTTATTTTAATATTACTGTAATGGTCACTTTCAAAATATGCTTTCTGATAAATTACTCTTATTTTCTACCTACAGATTAGTACAGCTTGTGTGAGGTTAGTAGATATACTACTGTTAATACTTTAAGAAAGGCCTTATTTATACTCACTTCAGAAGCACACTAATATATAACAATTGTGATGCTTGTTTTTTACATATAACCCATCCCAACAAGGGTGGGGTCACATTCTTTGACCTTATTCATATAAAAACCCAAAGGAGGCCTCATTCCCAGACAGATGGACGGGTCAGCCACGGCATGTCCTGACCAAGTGCAGCAGTCCCCTCTTAACTACAGTTTTGCTTTGCACAGCTCCAGTTACCTGTGGTCAACCATGTCCAAAAATACTAAATAGAAGATACACAAAATAATTCATAAGTTTTAAAGAGAGCGCTATTCTGAGCAGAGTGAAAAAATCTCACGCCATCTACTCTGTCCTGCCTGAGATGTGACCCTCCCTTCATCCAGCCATCCACACTGCAGACATTGTCTGCTGGTAGTCACTTAGTAGCCAGACGGAGTAGCAGATTGACAGGTCACAGGGAGAAGAAGGATGAGGATGATGCCATAACGGATTTTGAGACTCAGAGAGAGGAAGAGAGGGAGATTATGCCTACCTAACTTTTATTACAATGCTGTAATATTCTTTCAATTGTTCTATTTTGTTACAGTTGTTGATCTCTTACTGTAACTGACTTATAAACTTTATTATAGTCATGTATTACAGGAAAAAACATAGTCCAAGTGTATATGTAATACTCTCTGTGGTTTCAGGCATCCACTAGGGGTCCAGGAATGTATCCCCCAAGGATAAGGGGGGCTTACTGTAGCAGTCACATAGGATCATGATTGTTATTTTGTTTTGGGGTGGTTTATTATTATTTTTTTAATTGTTGGGGATTCATTGAGGGTACAAGAAACCAGGTTATACTGATTGCATTTATTAGGTAAAGTCCCTCTTACAATCATGTCTTGCCCCCAAAAGTGTGGCACACACCAAGACCCCCACCCCCTCCCTCCTCCTCTCTCTCTCTGCTCTTCCTTTCCCCACCCCTCCCGCCTTATTTCTCTCTCTGCTCTCCCCTTCCCCCAACCCCACTGTGTCCTTAATTGTCATTAATTGTCCTCATATCAAAATTGAGTACATAGGATTCATGCTTCTCCATTCTTGTGATGCTTTACTAAGAATAATGTGTTCCGCTTCCATCCAGGTTAATACAAAGGCTGCAAAATTTCCTTTTTTTTAATGGCTGAATAGTATTCCATGGTATACATATACCACAGCTTGTTAATCTGTTCCTGGGTTGGTGGGCATTTAAGCTGTTTCCACATTTTGGCGATTGTAAATTGAGCTGCAATAAACAGTCTAGTACAAGTGTCCTTATGATAAAAGGATTTTTTTCCTTCTGGGTAGATTGCAAGATCAAATGGGAGGTCTAGCTTAAGTTCTTTGGGGTTTCTTTATACGTCCTTCCAAAAAGGTTGTATTAGTTTGAAGTCCCACCAGCAGTGTAAAACATGATTGTTATTTTGATAAGCACTGCCACCAAACTTATAAATGTCTTCATTGTACACAATAATGAGACTGAGGACTGTCAAGATTATTGAACTTGTCTAAGTTGACACCGGGTAGAACCTAACATAGAGAGGAGAGGCCAATTTCAAATGGTGACACTTGTTTTTATAGAGACAGATATTTTAATAGCCAGGAGGCCCCCAAGAAATGGCTCCTAATCCAGGTGCTTTGGGAAAGGGACGCCCATGGTAGCCAACTAGGATGACAAGCATCAGCCAGGGGAGGGGGAAGTTAGGGTGAGAGGTGACGTTTGACCCACTTTACCATAATGTCTTTATTCCTTCCTTTCCATCCTCCCTTCCAAATCACATCCATTTATCCAAGCATCTCTTGGATGCAAGAAACTACCAGAAATGAGGAATCACTCAGAATTTAACTCTTCCAGGAAGAGTTTGCAACAAAGGCATTTCTTACCCCCAAAGAATCTCCAGTTTGTAGAGAGTGAGCAAGAACCTTCTAGAACTTCATATCTCTATATGATGCCCGCTCCTGCCACCCCAGAGAATGAAATCCACCCGTGGAGAGCACAGAGTACCCCCCATCCTTCTCCCTGCCCCAATCCTTCCTCCCCCTCCCCTAGTCACTGCCGGGAAGAGGGGTCAGCACCCCCCTCAGCGCCTGCCCTAAGGCCCTTGAGGAAAGTATACATTTCATGAGGAAAAGAAATGCTTGGGGAGGTTTTCCTACAGATACAGATTTTATTTGGAAAAAAAAGTCCAGAAATAAATGGATCTACTGGGAAAAGCAATTATATTTTACTTTTAAGATTAATTTAAATATTATTCCTGGTAAAAGAAGTGTGATGCAGAAAAACAAAAGAGCTCAGAAGGCAGAAAAATCTGTACAGGTGCATCTGACCCCTTACAATAATGAACCACATGGACCTAAGCTAGTCACACGTGATGGCTCCAAAACTCTGTTTCCACAGTAGTGCCATAAAGATAATAATGATGCCTACGTCATTACATTTAGTATTAATAGAGTTTACTTTATTAAAAAATTAGTTAATACTTACAAACAGTAACATTTGTAAAGCTAATATTAATATTTGTAAAGCTCTTTGCACAAGGTAGGAGCTCGATGCTCCTTTATAAAGAACATTAAAATGATTTCAAAATGATTTCATTGATGGGTGGCACCTGTGGCTCAGTGAGTGGGGCGTCAGCCCCATATGCCGAGAGTGGCCAGTTCAAACCCAGCCCTGGTCAAACTGCAACGGAAAAATAGCCGGGCGTCGTGGCGGGCGCCTGTAGTCCCAGCTGCTTGGGAGGCTGAGGCAAGAGAATCACGTAAGCCCAGAGTTTGAGGTTGCTGTGAGCCGTGTGACGTCATGGCACTCTACTCGAGGACGGTACAGTGAGACTCTGTTTCTACAAAAAAAAAAAAAAAAATGATTTCATTGACCTTCACACTAACCCTTTGCATTAGGGATTATTATAAATCAGGCAGGATGTGTAAAAAGCATAATCTGATTTAAAAAAATAAGGTACAACTATTCTGGGAGTTTTTTAGGGCAGTAGAAATGTAACAACTTACAGTGCATATCAAAAAGGTTGCGTGTAAAATACTATCTTGCAAAATCTCTTGTAGTGAAATAATCTCTCTTTTTTTTCTGGTAGAGATACATACTAGATGAACAGTTTCTGGTAGAAACCTCTGTATTCTACCCAGTTTACCTTAATTACATCCAGCTGCACAGAAGTACATGCTTTGTTTCTCCTCACGCTGTCTCCCCAGACCTGTCTGTTCACGTTAACCTAGTTACCAGTGGAACAAAAATGCATTTGGCCAAAGGTTATATTTCTTTGTCACAAGCTCAAGTGAGCGAGAGAAATGTCAGGCAAGGGCTTTCAGCAAATTTCAACCAAGAAGTTGGGCTTCTTCCCAGTCTCCCTTTAGCCCTGCCCTTCCCTCGCTCCTAGAAACGTGCCTGGCACTTTACCCTTGCTGTTTTTCCTTGCTAGACTCGTGATAATTTTGTTGTTGTTGTTGTTTATTTGTAAAGATACATCTATTACTGAAAGAAATGCTACTGAATTTACTTTAGCACACCACCCAGTTTAAGAGAAGCTTGAAATTTTCCATGTTTAAAATTGTTTTAGACTTTCAAAGAGCTTTCTTTCCCTATCTCAGCCATCATCCTAAAAAGATAAGCAAAAGATGTTTTGCAAATCCTCATTTTACAGAGAGAATATTAAAGGAAACAAAATGACTTGCCCACCAGTTAACACAAATACTAAAATAAAGGGCCCACTGGGTGTGGATTTTAAAACAGTTAGGGTACATCCCAGCCTTGGAGAGGATGTTGTCCTGCAGCGTGGATGGTTCTGACAATAAGAAAGAGACAGTGTGAGAAGCAGAAAATTGGAGAAATTGAGCAACGCAGCAGGCAGAGCCAGCCTCCCCCAGCCACACCGCAGACATTACCCTGGAGTAAGGGCAGCTAGGAAAGGGTGCTCGGGTGACTATGACTGTGGCAATGTTGAACTGGAATAGCAGACTTGAAAAGCCTCTGGAGCAAAATAGCAAGTGAATAAAATGCTTCTAATGGCATGGTAGGAAGTGGTGGTCTTCCTGATATATTCCCCCGTAGGAAACTTGGAAAACTTCAAAATTTAAGTCAATCTATAAAATTTTTTCTAGGTTTAAGTAGTTGGAAAAAGTGAAACTTCTCAAATATTGTAAGTACTGAATTATATTTAGAAGAAGGAGATGATACAGCCCCCTTTTAAATGACAGAAATAGAATCCGTCAGAGATTTGATTCATTTTATGAATACCAATGGGAAGTTTATTATATCATACCGTAGTCTACTCCACTTTCCTCAGTTCCTAATACAATATGTTTTTGAAAATCATTTACTGTTCATCTAGTATGTATCTCTACAACAAAAACATATACAAAATTAATTGTTTAATTTCTTAAGAGACACCAGGTTTTAAGTGTTAATATTTTTCCCACTTGATTTATTAGTAGTACATAACTCACCAAAACAGCTGACTTATATTACAAAGTTGATGAACACTAATTAAACAAAAAGTAACATGGTAATCAAAATGCACAAATGAATGAAATTCTATGAATAAATGTTACTTGCTGCTAGAACGAGAGAGGGTTTAATAAGAATGCTTTTTCTGTTTTTTTTTTTAATTTCTGATTAATATAGGTGTACATATGATTGAGTTACATCATTTGCATTTCTTAGATAGTGTCCAAGTTGTTTTGGAGTCGTTCACCCGAGAGGTGTGCCATATAACCCTACATTGTATCCACTGGGTAGGAGCCTCCTCTCTCCTTTCGCCCTCCTCCACCCTTTCCTTCCTAAATTTAATCATGTTTTCCTCTTGTGTGGGGCTGTAGTTGTTTATCTACTGGTTTTAAATTAGTATTGAGTACATAGGGTGCTTACTTTTTCATTCTAGAAATACTGTACTAAGGATAACATTCTTTAACTCCATCCAGGTAAACACAAAAGATGTAAAGTCTCCATCTTTTATGGCTGCATAGTATTCCATGGTATACATATACCACAGTTTGTGAATCCATCCATTGGCTGACCGGCACTTGGGTTGTTTTCACATCTGGGCTATTGTGAATTGAGCTGCTCTAAACATTCGAGTGCAAATGTCCTTGGGATAAAATTATTTTTCTTCTTCTGGATGGATACCTAGCAATGGGAATGTGGAAGATCTACTTTTGGCTCTTTGAGAATTATCCATACTTTTTTCCAAAAAGGCTGTGTTAGTTTGCAGTTCCACTAACAGGGCGTAAGTGTTCCCTTCTCTCCACACCCTCACCAGTATCTGCAGCTTTGGGACTTTGTGATATGGGCTGTTCTCACTGGGTTAGGTGATATCTCAAGGTGGTTTTGATTTGCATATCTCTAATGACTAGGGCTGATGAGCATTTTTTCATGTTTTGGCCTTTCATCTATTTCATTTTTAATTTTTATTAATGTAAGCACTAAAGGACTTTGTTCATTTAAGTAAGTAGAGTGGAAGAAGTCTTCTAACAACGTTCCATGTTTTAAAATTCACTTACAGTTATATGCCAAAAATCGTGTAGTGCTCTGCCAGCAAAAACTATTTTTACTTTTCAAAATTTTCAGGAACAAAGAATTAGAAAGAAAGGGATATTTCTACTCTTTGAAATGGAATTACCAACATGGCAATTTACTTTTTCAATATCTGAGGGTACCAAAACGGTTTTATGAAGGTCTAACAAATAACTATTAATTATACTTTCATTTTGTAATTTAGAAAACTTTTGTTCAATTTAACATATACAAAAAGGATTGAGAAAATTTTAATATTGGTATTTTCAATGAACATTTTCAATAAAATATCTCTTGACAATATACTTTTTTTAACAATATACTTTTATCATGTGCTTTAAATATATCCTTTACTAAATGGAAGGTGCTGATTTATTCAGTTTATGGAAAAAGTAAAATATTTAACAAACTTAGGCTCTATCATCAAACCAATGAACAAACTCAGACCAGGTGAATTTATTTTTTTAATGCAAATAAATATACTAACGTGTTTTAAAGAATATTATGTCACTAAAAAATAGATACATATCTCCCCCTTGCAAAATGGGTTATGCAAATTAGTCAGGATCAAAATGACATAGAATAAATCTGTCTGTTCTTGTACTTAATTTAGAATAAGGGAACATTATATGTTCCTGAAACTATAAGTTATTTATGAAGCAAGGATAGCCTGGAGTCATTGGTAGGTGTGTCTGTGCATGTATTGAATGCATTCTGGTGTTTTCTGTCTGTGAATAATTAGGTAAGAGTCATGTCTAATAATCCAGAAATAACTTTACTCATGATCAGACTTTTTCTACATATTTAAACAAAATGAAAGGCAAAAATGTATGTATATATAGAGATATAAAATATTATAACTCAATAGCCAGCATACAATTTTAATTATTTTGTTAATAAGAGGTAGAAATGTTAAATACCTTATTATATGAAGTACAATGAGTATTGATAGACTGGAAATATAAATTTCCAGATGTGATTTAATAAAATAGGTTTGAACTACCTTGTTAAATAATGCACATCAACTCTGAAAGGAGCCACAGAAAATTTTTAGCTGCTGATTTGATTCAGTAGTAAATGTAAAAATTTGGTAGTCCCTGGGCAGTGCCTGTGGCTCAAAGGAGTAGGGCACCAGCCCCATATGCTGGAGGTGGTGGGTTCAAACCCAGCCCCAGCCAAAAACTGCAAAAAAAAAAAAAAAATTGATAGTCCCTGAAAATATTTAATTTATGTTTAAAAAGGTGGGCTGTTTCAACCGTTCAAAATTTCCTTTCAGCTAGTGATATACCCTCAAAATAAGTATTGAGACTAATCACAATAGCTTACATTAAACACATGGGGAAGAAAGATATTTCGGCATCCAGCATTCCTAGCCACTCCCTCTTTGTCTCTCCCCAGACTCTCCCCAACCCCTGCCCAAGGGCAGTGAATTTACCAGCAACAGTCAGAGAAGAGGTTAGACCGTTAAACAAAAATTGGGTAAAAATTACTGTCATTCTGGTATGGCTTGAATATCCCCTCCAAAATTCATGTTGAAATGCCTGTCTGAAGAGATGGAGCTTTTAAGAGGTGTGACGAGGTGGGGCTCCACTCTCATGCATGGACAATGCCATTATCATGAGAGTGACTTTGTTATAAAAGTGGCCTCTCTCTTGCACCTGCACTCTCACCCTTCCACCTTTCATCTCTCAATGGAATGGCCCTTGCCAGAAGCAGCACCATGCTCTGGGACTTCCCAGACACCAGAACCGTGAGCCAGATGAACTTCTGTCTGCCTGTGGTAGTGTGTTATCACAGCAGATAGCCAATGCATTGCCACTGACCACATTCGACAGTGTAACAGGTTGAAGAGCATCCTTGTGAGGCACAAAATTCCTCATACCCGTCATACTCTCCTTCACACTTGTTTCTAATATCTGTAAGGCAGACACTGCAGGTCCCAAGGTGAGTGTCTAGTGCCTGATGATTCCCCAAAGGACGCTTTCCCCACCTTTGACAAAGGTCTCTGAGAGGAGGAACCTTCTCCTCTGTTACCCATTGTGCCTCTTATCTAGTCAGGCACCTGGTAGGTATTTGTTGGGTAAATTTGTGAAGAATAAATTAGTAAATGAGCAAGAATATGGATGTTTTCTCTTGCATCACATGACACTATTGATTACAGCATTCTCTTTGAAGGAAAGGTGAATAGCCCAAGGCATGGTCAAGGTCAGTAAAGGCGCCATCCGTAGGGGTTCTGCCTAAGAGAAGCATTGCCTTAGGCACATCTTAATTGATCTCTTGGGCATGAGCAAAACTGTACCCTTTTCTGAACCAGATGACCTTAGCAGGTCCACCTGCCTTCCAGTCTTAGGCAGAAATGCACCCGTGCCTGCCCATCAGGAGGAAGGCCAGGAGAAGCCAGGGACCCCTGGCCACAGGGGGTCAGCACATGCCAGAGGCCTGCTTTGCAACACTGCTGGGTGGCCATGTAGGACTTATAGTTATCTGCCTGGTAAAACATGGTTTTAAATCCATGCTTTTAAATTTTCAAAGCTAGAGGTGTTCAGGCAGAAAAATAAAAGAAAAAAATGTGAATGTGCTTTTCACTGGGAGCTTTATTATATGTGTGAATTGCTAATTCTTTAGCAAGGCAGTAACAGTTGACAAATAATTGCCCTTCAGAAAAGTGGAAACACACTCACAGAACACAGCAAATGCTCCAGACAGTCAAAGGCATCCACAGTGCCACACACTCAGAGACACAAAGCCTCCATGACCTTTATGGCTTCTGCCCTCAGCCTACACAGCACCGGGATGCCAGCTGGCCTGGGAGACGGAAAGAGCAGCCACCTGGCTCCCTGTGACGCCAGCGCGACCACTGAAGCCTGCAGAACCCTGCAGGTCTCGAGCCTCTGTCCCCTCACCTGTCCCTCTCTACCACTCGCAGCAGGAATCTGATATGTCTGTCACCCTCCTCCACACCAGGGGCCATGAAGGCAGCACTGTATGGAGGGGAAATGCCAGAGTCTTTTGAGAAAGGGTTGGGTTTTCTTCAGCCAATTGTTAATGCGTTTAGTTCAGAGTGTGATTAGGAGGAAGACCTCCCCTCTGTGGCACTGGGAGGAGGAGTGTGGCTTTGAGGGAAATGTTCCCGACCTCCAGTGCCAGGATGTGCAGGCCGCAGCGGCTGTGTCCAAATGCCCAGCTTGTCGCCTTTGTTGGGACTCTCGGAGCTCGTCACCATACCAAGAACTTCCCTCCAGTGGTGGAAACCTCTGCCTACGGGCATATTGCCAAGAGCTAGTTTAGTCTGAAATCGTGCCTAGACATAAGTGACCTGCATGGTGTGTTGGAGGAGCCGACACAAACCGCCAAACCACAGCACGTGCATGTCTGCCAACTGCGAGTGGAAAGGAGGTTGGTCAGCGGACTGCTGTTTACTCACCTGTCACCCTTATTAATGCAGCTGTCAGGGAAGGCTTTGTTTACTATTTTTGTTAAGTCATATCCACATAGATCATGAACACATTCATGCATATGTGGGATGCAATGTGTTGATTTTTTAATACAGTTTGGAGTGCTTACATCGAACTGATTAGTACAGCTTTCACCTCAATTACTTGATTATTGTGTTAAGACATTTGTGTTCTATACTTGTTAGATTTGACTTGTACCCTTGCAATATGCTCCGTAGGGGTGGTCCCATTGTTTACCCTCCCTCTATCAAACCTCCCCACTCCATTTCTCTCCTTTATCCTGGGCTATACTTGTGGTCTATCTCTCATAAGAAAGTGTGAGTAAATATAAATTGATTTCATAGAAGTACTGAGTACATTGGATACTTTTTCTTCCATTCTTAAGATACTTTACTTAGGAGAATATGTTCCAGGTCGATCCATGTAAACATAAAAGAGGTAAAGTCTCCATCTTTCTTTAAGACTGCATAATATTCCATGGTACACATATACCGCAATTTATTAATCCATTCATGGGTCGATGGGCACTTGGGCTTCTTCTTGGGCTGCAATGAATAATCTGGTGCAAATCTCTTTTTTCCAAGTGATTTTTGGTCTTCTGGATATACTCCTAGTAGAGGAATTGCAGGATCCAACAGCAGGTCAATTTTTAGATCCCTGAGTGTTCTCCAGACTTCTTTCCAAAAGGGACATACTAGCTTGCATTCCCACTGGCAGTGCAGAAGCGTTCCCTTTTCTCCACATCCATGCCAACATCTGTAGCTTTGGGATTTTGTGATGTGGGCTACTCTTACTGGAGTTAGATGGTATCTCAAAGTGGTTTTTATTTGCATTTATCTGATGATTAAAGATGATGAGCATTTTTTCATAGGTCTGTCAACCATACACCTGTCTTCTACTGGCACAAAAATAGAGAGGAAGATGTATGGAACGGAATTGAGAACCAAGGGCTTTGTTTATTTATTTGAATGTCTCCAATCTCAGCAAGGCCCTACACATAGAAAACAGTAGTAGCTAAGCTGTTTTATCCTTATGAAATATATATCCTATGTTCACGTCTCAGAGTCTGTTGTAATTGTGTTTCTATTTCACATATCAGATTTCATGTAATTATTGCTAATTATTAACAATCCAGACAAGAACTAGACCTAGGAAATTGCCTTATAAATCTAGTGAATTTTCCGTAACTGGGAGAAATTAAAAAAGAAATCCTTGGGTCAGCCCAATTCCAACTGTCTGTTTTACAAGCTGGGGGCCTTGAGTAAACCATTCAACTTCTGGGTGCTTCAGTTTCCCCATCTAAAAATGTGGATGGTGACAGGACCCACTACTTGGGGTAACTGTGAGGGCTGAGCGAGCCCATTCACAGACAGCGCTGACACGGGGCTGGTGACCAGAAGGATGACACCGGTGCTCAGGGGAACGAGGGCAGCTCATTTTCTCTCTTCCTTTTTGCTGATCTCCTTTCCCCCTTTTCTCTTTTTGTTTTGTTTCATTTGTAATCCCCCCATCTCCTATTATTTGTATTCTCCTATAACTTTGTCCTCACACACGCCACTGACTGCCTGGGCAGCTGTCACTCCTCTTTGTCAACTCCTCCTTGATATCCAACTCAGGGCTACACTGCTGTCACTGCTACTCATCTCAGAACTAGAAGGAGGATGGGACAGCCCACTGTGCTTCCCTGTTTAGGACACCTGGACTTCCAGGGCCACGGGCGAATATGGGGGCTTAACGATCTGGAATGGGTCTCATCTACAGTATGCAACTACTGTATTTCACAAGGCACAGAATCTTGCGAATTTGGGCAAATCATTTGTTCATAATTCTTTATGAGCAGTTGGCCCTAAAGGCAGGTGCAGCCGTGAATGTGTGGGAAGGTGCTTCCTCTGTGAGTGACGATGCACCTTTGTTCTGGTTTGACAGAGGAGCAGCCATGGGAACTAGGCCTGGCCCAGTGCACCAGAAATGACTATATGGATGCTGATCTCAAAAGACAGGGTCAGCTGAGACGTGTTGAGACCAGCCTTTGACACAGACTGAACCACAGCCTCATACCAGCTCTCCTAATGCTGCTGAAATAAGTCACTGGAGATTCTGTACAAAGGACCCTGGGCAGGCAGGACTAGCAAGTATTGTAGCCTTTCTTATCAGGATTTTAATGGATGCAGAGATAACTTCAGAGGCCACAATTGTGCTGTGCTGTAGGGCAAAACCATAGAGGGAAGGGTCAGCGCACTGTCCACCCTCCGCCCGGTCCGGTGGGCTCTGTAATCAAACCTATGCCTGGCCTTTAGCTCTGCCACCTTCTAGCAGGTGGTAAAAGCAGTTATATTTACCTGTCTAGGATGCACTTTCCTCCCGTGTGCAAGAGTGTGTGTGTGTGTGTGAGAGAGAGAGAGAGAAACATCGTGCCTCCCTCAGTTATGTTCTCGGTACGGGTTGGTTTCTCCACAAAGATGCACAGAAATAGGAGCACCTGTAGACCTCACCTAATGAAAGTCTTCGGTTATCTCTGAAGGATTTCTGAACACAGTAACTCACTCCCATTATCTCCCCCAATAACACAGTCCAACTTTTCAGAGCACTTTAAACAAGGAAGTTCTTCCCACGTCTTGGCAGCTGTCTCTTCGGAATGTGAAGGAGTTCCCTTTTGCCATCATGTGCTGACAGCCCTGCCAGCCGCTCCAGAATGAGCAGCGTCCGTTCCTAGAGCCTTTAGGCCTCACACACTGTGATTGTTCTCAGTGGTCTCGTCTAAATCCTCTCCAAGTTCTCCACTCCCATTTTTGGTACAGGATGTGGCTATCGAGCTGTAGTTACACTCTTAAGAATGGTGAGAGCTGCCCTTGTGGTTCCTACTGTTGAAATAATTAAAAAGAAGGCCACTTATCTGAGCTGTCCGTGTGCAGGGAAACTGAAACTCAACTCTGTGGTCATTTTCTAGGCCAACCAGCTAAGGCCTAGCCTGGAACTTAACACTGGAAGGAATTATTTGCCTTACTTCTGAGTTCACCCTATAAAGCTCCCGCCTTGCTCCCCTCCGAGCAGTCCAGAGCTGCCTGGTTCGAGGACTGTGGTTTGCTCAGATAAACTCTTGAATATTTTCACATGCCTCCATTTGTCTTTTAATATTGCAGGCTGCACTCCCGTCTGAACACTAGCCTCATCCTTGCTCACTGACCATCTCTGGTGTGCTTATCTGTAGACTAGAAAAAACTACTAGTAAAAATTGTATTCATCCGACCAACCCCTGCTCAGCCCTGCACATACACTGCGGACCTCTCTAGTCCATCCACATCCAGTGATGAAGCCCAGAGTTCACTCATTCTGTCAGACAAATGCTGGAGACAGATGACAGAACAAGGCAGCTGGAGGGGATGGGAGCATGCAGAGGAGAGACCGATGGGGCAGTGGGGGTGGGGGTGGGGCGGAAGGGACCCACTGTCACTAACGGTGCTCTAAGAAGGAATCTCCAAAGAAGCACTTCAAACTAAAACCAACAAATTGGATGAATCCCATCTTGGATTGGCAAGTGTTCTGAAGCTATAAATGTTTTGCCTGTCATTAGTCCCAAATCAAGGAATTTTAAGATGCACTTTATCATCCACATTCCAGAGTTTGACAAATGCAGACAATCCCCCATTCCAGTAAGTGTTCTTTGTGCATGGGTGAGTGGACAAGGTTTCACAATAAGGTTCAGATGGTCCCAATGTGAAACGGAATCACAGAACTCACCCCTTGTTATTTACCTGACACATATCAGCTCTTACCCATTTGCATGCAGACCCCTCTGTGCACAGTAGAAACCACAGAGAAAGCATGGTAACCTTTCATCTACTAGATGGGAAAAATTAGCTCTAATGCCCCGCTGTTCATCTGGGGGCTTCATTTTCTCAGATGAAGACCTCAAACCAGACCCACACGAGGATACCATGCATTAAAGGTGCTCGGTTCAGTTCCCCAGGCCCCCTGAGCTGTCTCATTCATTCTGAGATTGCTACACACACCCATTAATGTCGCAAGGCCTCCCCCTTTCTGGGCATTTCTCATGTAATACAATGCTGAGCTGAGAATGGATGTATAGGAAATATAAAGGCTCTCCAAAAGCCACAAATAAAATGTCTGAATGCATGCCCAGGCTGTCTCATATTTTGGTCCCGATGCTATAAGTGATGTGGCAGCCGATGTCTGCTACACTAGGAAAGGGCTGTCATTGGCACCCTGGTCACTGGCATCATCCTGTCTGTCTCCTGATGTCTGGAATGCAAGGCCAGTGCGAGAGTTCTCATTTGGAAATCTCCAGCCTAGAAGTAGCTTTAAAAATAGAAGCTATTTGCTTCTGGGGCATTTCTTCTCCTTCCTTTCTTTCTCTTTTTACCTCTTTTTCTTTCTGCAATTTCTTCCTTTTTCATAATTCTTTCAGTATAAAGGGGGGTAATAAAGAAATAAGAAAATGGACCATAAAGATAAAGCTTCTGAACGAGAACATGGATACCAGCTAAAGAAAGAAAAGAGATGATGTAAAGTTACTTTTCTCAAGATTTTATTTTTATTTTCTCGGTTGGTGACCTTGGGTGGTTGTGGTGGTTTGTTTTTCAGCTGGAGAACTAAGTTGGAATCGTTGGTTAATAATTTTCACGGGGGTCTCACACCAGTTTGCTCAACTGATTTCTTGCGGTGAAATCTGAAAATACTTTCCTTCTCTGGATTCTGTTTCTATAGTGGTAGAAACTCTGATTATTAGAAACTCCAAAAGAATTTAAGCTGTTCTTTTCTATCAAAATTCCTTACACCTAAAATTGACCAAATTCTAAGCTTCTTCTGCAGGGTGGCCATAAAGTGCGTGTGCAATTACAACTGTTTAAATTGCGTACAAACTTTATGGCCACCCTGTATTATCAAATTGGCTGTTTTGCCTACGAATGAATAATAAGAAGTTGTTTAACACTACTGATATTAAATCTCTGACTATACTGAAGCCAGAATAAACCAGATAATTTATAATTGCAAGAATGTATTTGAAAACTTCAACTCATTATTTTTTACAATTTTTAACTCTTTATGTGACTTGTTGTGTGTAGACGCTTCACCTGAGTTCTCTTACGTTAACTTTATGCAATCCCTGATTTCTCCCTGAATGTCAGTGTGGTCTCTTTAAAACAGTATATAACAACCAGGGTAAGAAACAGCCTCAGGAGGTAACTGTCTCCTTCCGTCGCGCTCGGGGTCCCCTAAATTCCTTTACTGATGGTACTGCAGGCGTGGGAAAAGCAATGTCGTCTGTGGAAGTTACAGCACACTCTCTAACCAGCCTCAGGGTGATCCTGCTTAACTTTTAATGAAGATCTAATGTAATTTCCGCACGGGCTCAGGGCATTGGTTATGACCCAGAAAGTAGTTAAACTCCAGGCGTAACTGCCAAGACTCAACTCCCTTCTGACTACTTTTCTGTAACTTTTGGATGGAAAATCTACATCTACTTGTTAATTGTTTAGAAAGCACTGGTTTTGCCATTCAAATTAGCCTGAGAATTTGCTTCTGTGTTTGTAATTTAGCATGTTTAAGTTAGTACTTCAGTGCACAACTTAAGTATCAATTCAAAATAGCCATGAGTACCCACCCCCTGTCTCCTCCTGGTTGTGGGGTTGTGGGGCACGGGGACCCTGGAGCTGTCTGGGGGCAAAGGCTCACTCACCCAGATGAGTGCCACTTGATTTTCTCACATTACTACCCAAAGACCTAGGAAAAGGAGAACCCTTCCTTTCTATACTTAATTGCTTGTCCTTTTGTCTGCCCTGTCGTTAATGACTCAGGTACAAAATTAAACTTACCATGAATAGGAATCTCAGAGAGCGAACTACACAGTTGAGAAAAAAATCACAAATATTATAGCACATTACCTAGTATAGCAAATGGGAAAAACATAAAGCCCAGCAAATCTAAGTTCGAATTCTTTCTCCAACTATGTGAGCCTGGACGTGTAACTTAATCTCTCTGCCTCCTGGTTTCCTCATTTGTAAATTTAGAATATTAATCTTTAAAAGTTAAGTTGCTCGTCATGTTAAAAGCCTTTGGGCTATGGTTGGCACCAACAGTTGGCATCTGTAGTTAGTCTATTGCCACTTCAAACAGATAAACCGAGGCTCCCCCAGCCTTCCTACCTTCGAAAACTGGCCTTTTATGACACGCTGTCGAAAAGGATACTTCACTGTATGCACGTTATTATTAATTGATTTAAAAAATCAAGTTCTTAACATTTATCCAGTATCTTCTGTGTGCCAGCCACTGTGCTGGGAACTTCATTAAATTCGTTACTTCTAAACTCCACAGCAATCCCACAAGCGGGTGGAGTGAATTGAACTTCAGAGATGGTAAGGGAGCTGCTCGGAGCCACCGGGACCCACTTGGTGCCGAGGGTGCGGCACATGTGGAGGAGTCAAATTTGATTCAACACAAACGGACCCAACCTCTTTTCCTTACAAAGGCCCCAGGAAAGCCCCCCTGAGTGGTAATCAGGACCTCCAACCTAAGGTCAGCACCCTCCAGTCCAGTGTGAAAATGAGCATTTGAGAGGGAGGCCGAGGGAGAGGCTGTGAAGCAGGTCGCTCCACGTCTAGTCACATAGCTTCTGTCATCAGCTTGAGGAAGGAGCACCCTTGTTTTCTTGACGTAGGCATAGATATTCAGTGAATGGTAACAGTCACGTAGGTTTATTCACATGTCACTAATTCTGTGTCCTGGATGTAAATGAAGTGTTTGCATTTAACATATCTTCAGAGATCTGTTTTAATCCTTCATTTCTAAGTATCCATAATATATGATGAAGTCTCTGTGTAGGCAACAGCAGACACCGTTTCCCGATTAATGCTGAAACACTAGAGAACTCCACTGCCTTTGTCTGAAAACGCCAGTGCACTGTACAAGCAAAACCAAGCACCAAATGTTTCCGGGTCCGGCAGTTAGGTCCCAACGCACACACGGTTTAGGAGGGATTCTTACAGCAGTGCTAAAGTTCTAGAAGCAGATACTATGTGGGAAGCCATAGAAAGAGTGAATTGTTGTTCACACTTCAGCTTTGATTTGGAGACACCTGTGAAAGAAAATAATCTTTTCCCAGAATTTACCGATTATTTTGTTGCCAGAAAACATGCTTGTTATTTTAGACCGGGTAATTGCCTTGGCTGTGGAGCCTGGTTTATGACAAATGAACAGTGACACCTACTGGTCCAGGATGATCCTATTTATTCACTCGGCTCATTTTGCTGTGTATAATCCCCAACATAATGCCCCGAAAGCTTGATTTCAGGAGCCAACACTGGACTTAAAAAGAAAAACCAAACCATATAGAGGCATAAACATGAATATAGACAAATTCACTTTTTGAAATGAAGATTGCTCTTTTCTCCTCTAAAATTGTTGGGATTATTTTTTCTTCCATAAAAATAGGTTTGTCAGAGCTGCTCCAAGAGACTCAGTTCAAGTGCCAAGTAAGAATGTTTGGCTTGAATCACCTGTTTTTCTTCTCTGCATTGATTAAACAGATTGGCAGAGACTGTTCCAAATACACTATTTGTCTAACTCATTACATATTAATATTTCCAAAGTAAATTTCTCTGTTCTGTAACTTTGTTAAATATTTTTTATTGATATGCAGCAACACCTTTTCAAGATGGCATGATTGGCTCAGCAAGCAGCCCATCCTGAAAGCTTTAGTGAAAATAAGCATGTCTAGAGAGACAGTGACTTGGCTGACCATACGAGACCATTGTCCTTCAACATGATGCTGGGTGCCCGTAGAGTCGGCAGACCTGGGCTCTAATCCCAGGAGGGAGGGCTGAGGCAGCCGCAGCTGCTAGGCAGGCCACCAACTGGGTCCTGGAAAGCGGGAGGTCTGTCTGCATTCTCCCAGCTCAGCCTTGCCTAGTGCCCTGTATTGGGGAAATTATTGGTTATTAGATATCATTGATTTACAAAAGCTGGTCCTTTCATCCAGTTTGGTTCACTGGGTCTAGAGCAGGCGTCCTCAAACTGCGGCCCGTGGGCCACATGAAGCAGTGTGAATTGTATTTGTTCCCGTTTTGTTTTTTACTTCAAAATAAGATATGTGCAGTGTGCATAGGAATTTGTTCATAGTTGTTTTTTTTTTAAACTATAGTCTGGCCCTCCAACGGTCTGAGGGACAGTGAATTGGCCCCCTGTTTAAAAAGTTTGAGGACGCCTGGTCTACAGGTTAAAACCTGAGATTATAACTTCCACATGTTGTGCAAGTTATTTAACCTGTTTCCTCATTTGTCAAAGTGTGGGACTTGCAGGGTGGTTGTGATGATTACGAGAAGCAACAGACATGTGACCCCCAGCCCAGAGCCTGATGAGTAATAAATGCCAGTTTCTTTTCTTTTAAGACACAAATCCCATTCTCAGAGTTGGGGGTAAGGTCACTTGCACACTTTAAGTCAGAGATTAAGCAATGGCGTATGATCGATGCCATGAAAAGATACAGATGCATTTTACAGGCCATCAGAAATCAGTTGCCCTTGAAACTTCAGACCCAATGGCAAGGCCTGGCTCTGGAGCAGGTCTGGAGGACCAGTGAGGGATGGGCTTGAGCAAGTGTCACCCACACCACGCTTCTTCCTGGCCCAGCTTCCCCTGAGAGTGCTTTTATCAGTCTTCCATCCTTCTCTTCCTTGGTCCCTCGCCCCAAAGCTCGAGCTACATTCCCACAGAGACGGTTTCCAAGGCCAGATCTTGTGTTACTACCTTTCTGCCAAGCTTCCTGTGCTGTCTGCACCTGCGGGACATGGAACTGGGGAGTTGTCAAAAAAGCCAGGCCCCAGCCCAGGAGAGATGAGTGATGGCTATGCTGACAGTATACACCTATCAGGGTAGATACGACATAAAAATGGGTCCAAATCCTCAGCCAGACCATGTGAACCCTTGACTTTAGCTGGTCAGATACGGAGGAGCTCACAGTCTCCCAGCCTGACCTGGAAGTAATTTGTCTCATGGTCAGAAACACGGGTCGTTCTTTCTTGCCTACATTACTGGACCTGAGAGCTGAGGGGGGTGCCTTGCTTCCTATCCGAGTGCCATGAGCTAACACAGGCAGTGGTGGATGGGGCGGGGAGGGGACTAATTAAGAATGGGTCTGTTTCCATGATGATCCCTTCCGTCTACCTGGATTTGAATGTGGTCGCCAGGAGGGACAAGCCCACCACTAGCATGACTTCAGTGAGCTGTTTAGCAACTCTGTGCCTCATTCTCATGTTTATTCAACAAATGTGTCAGCAGGGCCAGCTACATGCCAGCTGCTCCGCTCAGGTGGGGAGCACATCAGTGATCAAAGGAAACCAAGGCCCTGCCCTCGGGTGCACACATCCTGCCAGGGGACACAGACCAAGAGAAATAAGCCCAATCAGTAATGAGATTGTCCAGGATGTTAGAGTAGGGTCAGCAGGCTTTTCTGTAAAGAGCAGGGAGTGGATGTTTTTAGACTTTGAGGGCCATGAGTTGTCATGTGAAAGTGACCAGAGACAGCACACAAATGAAAGGGTGTGACCATGTCCCTAAAAAATGTCACAATAAAGTTGATTGCCAAGCCTTGTGTCAGAGCAGAGTAGTCACTGAGGGAAGGACTTGGGGGGACTATGTTAAGTGAACCCTACAGTGCCTGGAGCATGGGAGGGCGAATCAGAGTGAGTTTCAACAAGAAGGTATGATCTGAGCAGAGACAGGGCCGGGGAGGTAGCCGCGTGGGCACTGTGGGGATTCAAGGGACAGACAGCTGGACAAAAGCCCTTGGCATGTTTTGGTATAACCAGAAGAGCAAGGTGGCTGTAGGAGGCAATGAGGGCAGAAAGCGGGGTTGGGGGGTAGGCAGGGATACCTGGCCCTCGCTCCCAGGGCAAGGGTCAGTGTGAACAGAAGTGACAGCATTTGAAAATCCTGCTTTTGTCCAGGGGCTAGGCCAGGCTGGCTCTAGGGGCAGGGGATTCTTGCAGCAACTGTAGTTAGACCCAAGGGGAGCAGCGTCTCCGGAGAACTAAGTGAGAGGTGTGAGAGAAGAGCTTGAACACCTCCAAGGTTCTGAGTTTGTTTCCCTTCTGCGGATGGAGAGAGTCACAGCACTGTAGGGTGTCTGAGGATCAGCAGAGTCAAGAGGGCGTAGCACAGTCTTACCGCTCAGTAACTGCTCGGTCAATGTTAGTGGGCTCATTATTGTTTATTGTCATAAGTCTTTCAAATCTGGATTTGAGCCTAAGTGAAATCCTTTACTAATGTGAAAGGGAAAACTTCCCCTTTGCCCTCTGAAGAAGCCAGATTAATAGGAGAAAAGGCATACAAACTTACTTGTTCATAGTTTGACATAACAGGTGCCTTCAGAAGGAAGATCCAAAGCTGCAGGGAGAGCTGGCCACTTTCATGCTGAAGTTCAACCAAGTCTAGACAGCCACGTAGCAATACAGTGGGACAAAGAGTGTGTGCGCTGACGCCACAGGCGGGGGTGTGGGGGTGGGTGCAGGTTCCACCAGGTGCTTCTTGGCCCTCCTGGGGGAGGGGGCCTCCCTGGCATGGAGGTCTTCTGCCCACAGTCAAACACAGTAGGTCAGGTCATTTCTTCGTAGCCAGTTTTCACACAGGCAGGGAAAAGTTGGAATCATATTTTTAGGTTTTATGGCTGACATGGGGGAAAGAGTTCTGGTTTCTGTGCTCCCTTGGAGAAAAGGGGTTCTAGTTTCCACAGCTAGGTTTGCAGGAGAAGAGAAGCCAGCGCAGGAGGGCGGGAGAAGGTTGGAGAGAGATCTTCCCTGGGTGGTGCTTGCAAGGCCTTCCCTTTGGGGCATCATTTTCAGAGTCCAGCTGCACCTATGGGATCTTGCAAAAGTTTGTAATCCCTGAGTCTCAATTCTTCACATTTATAAAATGAGTTTAAGACCCAAAACGAGGACGACCCCATGCGAGGGGCAGTGTGAGGGTCAGTGGGATCTCCCTGGTATGGAGCAAGTCCAACTACGTGGGTACCACATTCTGGTGTCCATTTCAGGCATTATTTTGATGAATTGGCCATGCTCTTCCCAGGCCTCTCCGTGCCTACCCTGTCCTGCAGTGGGACTGCGGCTTCTCCTTGGCATTGGGGGGAGTTTCCCTGAGCTGCAGTGTAAGGCGCTGGTGACGTGGTGACAGAGCAGCTCCCACCGCTCAGCAGAATGACAGGCTCCATGCCCATCCCTCAGAGCAGCTGAAAGTAAATTCCTCACATGCCTCACTCTTTTTCAAAATGAGTTTAATTTCCTATGAAGGATAAGAGAGTTGGTATTTAAAATGGAAACCCATTAATGTACAGCCCATGTGTAATATAGTCTTTGGAAACTAAAGACTCCCTGGCCACTGGGCTGCCCTCCTGCTCCACAGAGACCGTCCTCAAGTGGAGGAGGGTAATTTGCCTTTCATGCCTTCTGAGCCTGCAGCCTTGCCAGGAGAAGGTTCCCTAACTCAGCTAAAACCGACGGCTTTCACACGGGTGCGGGAGGAGACCACAGTGGGACACAAGGAGGCCCCAGTTACCTGACATTTTCTATTTCGTAAAATGGTCTTAGTGAAAAGGTCAGAAGTCAATAAGCAATTATATAGCTCGTCCTTTAAATAAGATTTTAACACTCCAGTATTTGCTTGGAAGAAGAGTTTGGAGAGTAGTTCAGGGCAGCATTTTGTATTGGAGGGTCGCTGGGACAGAAGCTGTGGCTGGCTCCCAGGGACTAGAACCTGTTCATGTGCCTTAGATGGATAGAAACAGAATCTGGGAACAAACTTAGGACCCATGGCAGGGTGCTCGAGATGGCAGAGACCAGCAGGTGGCCCCTCTGGTGGGGCCACCCCAGCCTCTGAAGGTCACTTGGCTCTGATGTCTAGGGAGAGAGTGCTGGAAGGCACCCCTTTTGCTGAATGCAAAGATCCAGAACTTTGTGGGGTTTCCACCATTTCCACTGTGTTTAGAAGCAAATTGCAGTTTGTGCTCCAGGGAGCCATTTGCAGCAAAGAAGAAGGGAAGTCAGAATTAGGTTTCACCAGCACCTGCCCTCGCTGCCCTCCCTCCCCCACCCAGGGAGAAGTACTGTGGGGACCCCCCGGGCTTGTCTGCCCTCAGCTCCCTGCCCTCCCCCCTCTCCGGGTGGCAGGAGAGAGGAAGGAGGCCACTCTCCCTGCCTGACTTCGTGCTATGAATGCTCCCCTCTCCTCTTGGGGAGGGTTTCTTTTTAATTAAAAATTACATTTTTGAACTAACTTCCTCGGAGCTGGAGAGACTTGACACATCATTTGGCTGACATTATCCTTGTCCCCAGGAATGACCATGTATCTCCCTCCTCAGCTTGACCAATATGGAAAGTGGTGAACAGAAAGCCCCTGCCCTTGGTGTCTGGCCAGGCCTCAGGTGGCCCTGGGCCCCAGCGTGGCCAGCCTACTGCAGGCTTCCGGCTCTCCTACCTCACCCAAGCCCGCTGCTTCCCAGTTCTCTCTGCCATCCTCAGCTCAGTGTTCCTGCCTTGCAGTCCATCCCTGACTGGCCAGATCCCTGGGACTTCGGTCATCATGTATATGAATCTTGCCTTTCTCCTACTGTAAGGAGACTCAGGTGGGGACAGGGCAGGGGAGGAAGGCAGGTCCTGGCAGGGGGACAGGGAATGGGATGGACCCTCCAGACCACACCCTGGGCCACTGTCCAGGAGGCCCTGTGGTTTCTGCAATAGACTGAGTAGTATACACAGTCCTGACACCAGCCCTGCTCCCCTCGGACTCTGCATGCCTGGCCTTCTGGTCTGAGCAGGTGTTTGGAAAGGGGATGTAGTTGCCACAGGAGCCTACTGGGATCTTGAATAAAGCTGGATCCTGAGAGGTTCCATCCAGTAGTCAGGGAGCTGGGTGAGAGCAGGCAGGGACTGTCTTTGTCACTTTCCTGTCTGCAGCGCCAGTCAAAGGGACAGGTATATAGGTGATTCCTGATAAGCATGTGCTGACTGAGTGAGGGAGTCCACAAGCAGCCGCTGTATTTGTCTCTTCATGCCTGTCTGTCGCCATGATACCCAGACTCTGGCCCAGGGTCTCTGGGGTCTCATCAACATGACAGAGGTGATAAATCTTGCCTCCAGTGAAACCAGAGCGTACAAGTGTGCTGGCCACCCTGCAATGGTTCATATCGTGGCTCACAGGATTAACCCACTGATCTCCAAAACAAAGTCAGTGAAGGAAGGGGAGGTGATGCGGGTGCACTGCCTCCTTCCAGCGGGAGGGACACTGCTTCTGCGGGGAACCTCCCACATAGGCCACAATTCCCAGAATTCATAGTCACTGTCTGCCCACGCACCCGCCTTTTTCTGATGTGTACATAGTTGCTTTGTTTTGTTTTAAGCAATCTCACATCATTCTGAGGATGAGGCATTTTGTTCATGCTTACTGCTGCTGCCATCGAGACCCTTTACGCACCACTCTCACAAGAATACATGCTGTGCGTCCTCACAGTCACCCACCCAACCCCCTCTGTGCCCTGCCATACAGGGTACTTCATAGCAGCCACACGGCCTGGCAGAGCCAGAGTAGAGGGCACAGCTCGCTCTTCCCCTCTCACTGAGCGTCTGGGCAGCTGGGACCCAGGGCTCCTCGGAGTGTCAGTCCAGAGCAGGGTGTCAGGTGGCCATGGACTTGGCTGTACAGGCTGAAAAGCTCAAACAGGCAGCCCACTATGCTTGGTCCAGGGGAAAGGCTGAGCCAGCTACTCATAGCCAGGGAGAATGAACTGAGCCAGGGGTCAGAGCAGGGTTGGGGTGGCAGCAGCCACTGTGCTCCCAGCTACCTCCTGGGGCTCAGGAACCACCAGCTGAGACACACACTGACTCTCAGGGTCCCTGTCCCTGCCTGTCCCAGCCCCTGCCTCGACCTGCACCAGGTGCTGGAGTCTCCCGTCCACCTTATCAAGGGCCGCAGCCACTGGAAGCACATCAAGTGGCTGGGCCAGCAGGTCCACCACATGCCCAGAGCCTGCCCCTGTGATCCTGTCCCTCCTGGCACAGGTACTGAAAGGTCACTGGTGCCCCACTTAGCACTTTTATCCATGATACACAGAAGACAGAATTTAATCTTGCTGTTTCAAAAATTCCCTGAAATATTGTTCAATCCTGCTTCTCAGCTGAAAAGAAAGATGGAGTAAGCTTGATGAGAATGGCTCTGGTGCTCAGATTTATACAGATACTTTGCAGTTCTATTGATCTCAGGCAACAGCAAGAACCTTGGTAATGAACCAAAGGCAGAGCGGCATTGAGAGCTGGGTCCTTCCGGCGGGTGTCGAGGGTTGTGGTGTGAGGGGGGCTGGGCCGTGAAAGGGAACTGGGCGTGAGCTCCTCAGACGGGGCTTTAAACTTTTATTCTGTAGACTATTGTTTATTGAAAAATATCATGCCAAGGTTGGAGTTTGCTTTCATTTTTATAGTGACAGCCTGATGTGATTCCATTGAACATTCTGGCAATCTAAACATATCCAGCAAGTATACAACTTTCCTTTGAACTTAGAAGTGCTTTGTCTTTAGAGGGGAGCCGCTCCAAAAGCCTGAGTCCCTCCCCACTTTGGTTTTTTATTAGTGTGAGCACACTTCATTTTTGTGTGCCTCATGGTAATTTATTCTTACAGATCCCACGTGGGGAGCCATATGGCCATTATAACCCGGCGCATTAGAGGACTTATAATGGTCTAGCAATCTAAGAGATTTTCTGTCCCAAAAGCTTACAGTACTGAAGAGTATCTTCAACCACATAAACCACAGTGTTCAAAGACCTGACTTTGTCAGTATAGCGTCTGTGAGACTTAAGTCCATGCTCATGAACTAGTTTGGGGGATAGTATGTGAATGGGCAACAGCTGCCTCATTTCAGATAAAATTTTATTAGCCATTTCCTAATATTGTACTTTAATAAAGCAGTGGGAAGAGGTGTCACTGTGAATGACACCCCTGGATTCTCCTTTAATATACATGAATGATTCCAAGTGATACTATGTGGGTGTAAAAAATATACTGTGAATGTTCCAGCCAGTAGCGTTCCACAACGCTGCTTTCTTCCTGGGTCCTCCATTCCCTTGTGGGCATCAGTGACTCTCCAGCCAGTGACACATTCTCATAAACCCCAGCTGTGTTGGTCCTCTGAACCCACGCGTGCATCCATCCCAAGAAACCCTTGTTAAATGAAAACTGAAAAAGTGTTTATTATTACAAACGCAATACATACTCATTAGAGCAGGGGCAGGGAACATTTTCATGTTGGAAAGCACATTCATTTAGCTGTAGCCATGTCCAGAAACCCCAGTTAGGTATACTTGATAGTCTACATTATTTAGTAAAAATCTATTTGTTAATTTTAAAGTTAACTAACCTTTTAATGACTTTGTGTGTCTGCTTTTTGTTGGGAAGCAGCCTGGAGGTCCACAGTTTCAATTGATCCTCTGGAAGGGTATCAGTCATCTGTGGCCTTCTGGGCATCTTGATTCGGGTTAGGTAGGAGAGTGTAGATTTACCACAGTGAATAGTTGAAAAGCAAGAAAGCATTTTCTCATGCTGCCAAAGGTATGGGCATTCTACTGCATTTTTCTATATTTCAATTGGATCTTTTTTAGCATCATACAATGACTTTAAAATTTCATCTACTGGCCTGGCGTCCATAGCTCAGCGGTTAGGGTGCCAGCCATATACACCAGGGCTGGTGGGTTCGAACCCAGCCTGGGCAAGCCAAACAACAATGACAACTACAACAAAAAAATAGCTGCACATTGTGGTGGGCACCTGTGGTCCCAGCTACTCGGGAGGTGGAGGCAAGAGAATCTCTTAAGCCCAGGAGTTAGAATCCCTTAAGCCCAGGAGTTAGAGGTTGCTGTGAGCTGTGAGACCACAGCACTCTACCAAGGGCAACAAAGAATCTGTCTCAAAAAAAAAAAAAAAAAACTCATCTACTGAGAGCTCAGTCACTCACCTCTGTAGTTCTTTAGGTGCCTTAGGGATATCAACCAGGTGAGACTGACATGCTAATTTGAGTGTGATGTCAGGATTCTCCAAGTCAGTGAACCTTTCATTGTATTCTCCAATTAATAAGTCTGTAACAGATGCATGTTCTTTAAATGATTCATGTATATCATCCTGCTCATGACCTTTGCTAACTAGGTAAAAATGTTCATCTAAAATTTTCTTTTGAAGAAGAAATTTTTTGAAAAAATGATAATTTTCAAAGTGCTTAGACTTTTTGCCACATATCCTATATGGACTTAGTTTTGCCTTGCAAAGAAATGCTTGAGTCATTTTGGTTTGACATGATATCACACAGAAATTCTGCATTCCTACTGAAATCTTCTTTCAATAATTCACATTGCTGGCTGGGCGTGGTGGCTCCCACTTGTAATCTTAGCACCCTGGGAGGCCAAAGCTGGTGGGTCACCTGAGCTCAGGAGTTTGAGACCAGCCTGAGCAAGAACAGGACCTTATCTCTAAAAACTATCCAGGCGTTGTGGCAGGACCTGTAGTCCCAGCTACTTGGGAGGCTGAGGCAAGAGAATCGCCTGAGGCCAATAGTTTGAGGTTGCTGTGAGCTGTGATACTACAGCACTCTACCCAGGGTGACAAAGTAAGAGTCTGTCTCAAAATAGATAAATAAATCACACTGCTGATTCTGTTCTTGCAGAGCTACAATTTTGGCTGACACCTGTCCTCACGGATATGGTAAATCCACTCTGAACACCTCACCCTTCAACTTTAGCATGTTACAAAACTGGCGAAGCTGTGTTGCATTTGCACAAATATATTTAACAATACTTATAACTTATTACAAAGTGTCAGCTAAAGTAGTAGCTTTAGCACAGAGATTTTGCTGATGCAAGACACAGTGAATATGAATGAGAACATCTGAGTCTGTTAATACTTTTTTTTATTTCAGATTTATATGAAGAAACACACAACTAAGTTACATTTTTTGCATTTATTTGTGAGGTAGAGTCTGAGCTGTAGTTGTCTCCCTCCCAGGAAGTGTGCCATATTCCCACGCACTGTTCCCTTTGGGTGGAAGCTTACCAAATCTCCTCCCCTCCTTTCTTGAGTGTAACTGAGTTTTCCTCTCAAGTGACCACATAGTTGTTAATCTGCTAGTTTCAATTTAGTATTGGGCACCTGTGATGCCTGCTTTTCCATTCCTGTGATACCTGGGAGAGTGTTCTCCAAAGCCATCCAGGTGTTAACAACATACAAAGTCTCCATGTGTTGTGGCTGAATAGTGTCCTGTGCATACATGTGCCACGGTTTTATTCCATTCATGTGTTCAGGGCATTCAGGTTATTTCCGCATCTTTGCCATTGTGAATTGGGCTGCTATAGTCATTCCAGTGCAAATGTCCTTATGGCAAATGACCTTTTTTTCTTTTGGGTAGATACCTAGTAATGGGATTGCAGCATTAAATGGAAAGTCCACTTTTAGTTTTTTGAGGGGTCCCCATACTTATTTCCATAAAAGCTCTATTAATTTGCAGTTAATAGTTTTTATATCTGTGCAATAAACCCTTCATGTTTTCCTGTCATGGAAGGTGCACTGTCTGTGCCTACACTCACTGAATTTACCAACTCAGTCCAATTTCATGACATTTATTTCAGAAGTTGTTGAAGATAATCTATTCCCTGTGTCCTATTTGCAACAGTGCCCAAAGTGAGTAATTCTTCTTAAATAAAAGAAGTAAATAAAATCTACTATTATAACCTGAATGAAGTATAGAACATGAACTGCATCAGTAGTAGCAGTTGATTCATCCAAGGCGACTGAATATTTATTTTCCTTTTGAAGTATTGCATGAAGTTGTTCTGTTAAGTTCAAGGCTATTTCATGGTGCTGATCAGTTGTGGTTCTCCTTGAAAAAAGCAGTTGCTTGCACGTTGAAACATTATCAGGGACTAAGCATCTTACAGCTTCAGCAATGCAGTCTTCACAGTTTCTATGTTACTAACTAGCTTCCCTTTCCTCCCCCAGTATATAAGCCACTTTATAAGTTGCCTCAGTGGCATTATTTCCAGGTCTTAACTGCTGCTTGAAAGAATTGTCTCTGCTTTTGCTTTTCATCTTTTAATGTCTACAACACAACTTTTCACACCTCTCTTTCTAATTTAAAGTATTTGTGTCCTTGTTAGTATTATAATACTGGTGAGCATTGAATCTCTCTAATGTTGATATTGCAGTATCACAAAGCAAGCAAATCATTTTATCTTAGGAGAAATGAGATAATATTGCAATTACCAATCCTCATTTAAAAGTCCGTTTTCTTCCTTCAACATTGCCTTGTTTATCTTTGACATGATGGGCTGTTAAACAGACAGAATTAAAAAATACTGTTGCTGTGGAAACTAGTCACACATTCCACTTCAAACAGAAACACAGTGCACCATTGTCACAAGCTGACAACAGACTGGCCCACTCGACCCCCATAAACTCTCCCTAGCCAGCCTCATGCAGTAGTGGCACCAGTCAGGTGGGGGAGTTAGAACTAAATCATGAGTATGGCAGCCAGCAAGTTAGCCCTTGCGGCTCACTAATGTTCTAATTGTGCTGCTCGATATTGGGAGGATTATTTCACTGAAACTTATTTTATTCTTTGATATTTTAAATATGTTCATTTTTAAAATAAATGAAAAGATAAAATGTATTAATAAAAATAAAAGGATTTGTTCTATAAAAATTGGATTCAGTCAAAAGCCCGCACTTAAGGACCCGGAAGGCCCCGGGTGTTCTTAAAGCCGCAGGTTCCCCACCCCCCCTGCATTAGACAATGTCAGAAAATTGAAGAGAAACAGTTGTAGCTGGTTATGGAATTTTTTACTCATTGCTGTAGAGCCATTTGGATACTTTAACATGCACACACATTTTTTTTTTTTTTTTGGTTTTTGGCCGGGGCTAGGTTTGAACCTGCCACTTTCGGCATGTGGGACCGGCACCCTACTCCTTGAGCCACAGGCGCCGCCCTGCACACACATTTTTAACAGAAATGAGTTTGTGCTGAGTGTTTTTTACCCAGTTTTTCTACCCTTAATAGTGTGCACTGACATCCCTGGGTATTTCTCTAATGCTGTAATGTTTAATGGTGACCACTCATGAGCACATGCCAGAATGGTGATAACTTTCCTATGACCTAATGTTTACTGCCTTCCTGATTCTTCTCTAGAAAAAAAAATTCCTAGAGGAAGAAGTTTGAGGGTACGTACATGTCTTTAAGGCTTTCTATACAACACATTTTCTTGGCTGTAAGAGTCACTTTTTATATATTTTAACATTTCTGAAATCAGGGTGATGGTTGAAATTGATGTGGATATTTACAATGGTAGAGTTTTTCCTTTCTTTTGTCAAGCACCCAAATTGAAGTTGCTTTTTACAACCGATGCCACCTTAGAATGAAAGCATTCCAGTCCTATTAAATTGCTTCCCAGAAAACAATGGTACCATAGGACAGACACTTCCCAAAGCAGGGTGTGGCTTGCCCACATCACCAGAATGCTCCCTTTTAAGTTTTACCAAGTAAGAAAAAGATTGTTTCTTATTTATTAAGTCAATACATTTACATATTTATGACTCACTAATAATTCATAACCATTAGCATATTTATTAGCAATTGTAATAATTTCAGTATGACTTTTTTATTTTCTATATAGGTTACTTTCCTTATACAAAAAAATTGTAAAACCACATTTATAAAATATAAAGAAATATTAGTGACAAATATAGCATGCTCATTTTAGAAACTTTCATGAAAATATAATTTAGTGATCTTATATTAAAATTAAATCTTAATTAAATTTCTCCAAAGTTCCATCTTATTAAAAATATCAAACAAACCTAAACCCTCAGTTGGCCAACGTGCACAGCGTCCTGAAGTCAGTAGGGGCTTTGCCCTTATGAGGAACAGCAGTACCAAGATGTTATCCTTTAGCTCTACCTGCCTTTCCAAGCTCGTCAGTGTTGGAACAGTGGGGTTGACATAATTCACTGTCAAATGCTTTGTCACATTCACTGAAAAACGCTTCCAGATTTGAAAATCCCGGGTTGTGATAACACTGTTGGGCATCACGTGGTGTGGTGCACAGCCTGGCAGAAGCAAGTTGTACTTAACACTTGAACTGCTTGCTAATCACTGAACATGGACAGAGAAGACCGACGTCCACTCTGCCTGCATAGGAAGGAGATTGGGAGAAGAAAACACTTACACTGAAAGTCACTGTACTGCCCTTACCCTAAAGTGCATCTCCTTCAGGCTGATCTGAAAAGCTGCCACACTATCACCCATAAGGCATCACGCTCAAAGCCCTGTCGGGGCTGATCCCATGAAGTGCAAACTAGGACTTAGTTCAAAAGAACAGAATGAGATGTTCCTCTCAAATTGCAGTGACTGGACCGCTAATAAGGTTTCCAAGTACTGCGCTGGTATCTCACTCCATGAGAAGACCGGGGAAGCAGCCCACCTTATGTTTTTGGTGGATTGGAGAAAAACAGCCACACTGTACCAATGGGGGCTCCAGTTTCCTTTCAGAGAACATCATCTTAACTTTATGATGTTAAAAACAATGAGAAAATTATATACAAAATGGAAGGATCTACTTGTAAACCAAGACTTATGTCATATCAAGTTGCCAAAACCAGGAGGTCGTAAGGGTCATTCTGTCCACAGACTGTTACCAGCGTCCCTCATTACCGAGTCTGTTCTCCGTGCTCTAAGGAGGTGGCTTTATTCCCAATGCTGAACCTGTATCAGATTTGTATTTATTTTAGATTATTGAAAATAACTTGGCATTCCTTCTCAGCAGAGCAAAGCATACTTTTCAAAATGAATGGCAGTAAATTTTCATTTTTTTTAAATCCACCATTTGAAGGGCCACGTTAACAGGAACAGGTGTACACTTGCAATTAATCTTTCTCCAGATTCCACCGCCACTACCAAAAAATTACCCAGTGGTTTCAAGACTGAGAACACAGGCCCACCTGGCTGTGAGGACTCATGGCCCCTCACATCCCCTTCACGTCCCCTGGGGGCCAGCCAACAATGCCGATGATGGCAGGCCCACGTCCAAGTCAGCTGCAGCTGCTACAAACGATCCACAAACTTGAGAAAGTGGTGCGGAGTATCCAGTGACAAATGACAATTAACAACCCCCGACACACATCCCACTGTAAATCTTGTCCTTGTGTGACAAAGCCTGTTTCTCCCATTGCAATTTGCTGTTGGTCTGTAATAAAGTAAAGGTCTGTGAAATATTTGGGACATAAATCAGTATTCAGGTTAAAGAGTCCCTGAGCTGGCAGAGATGGTAGGAAGTGATTTTCTCATTTAGTCAATCTTCTCGCCTTTTGTGAAAATATAAAATAGCAAACCTACATCTGACCATCCCAGTAGGAGAAGAATTAGTTCAATATTTTGTGAGTCCAAAAGAGACAATGAGTTTCTGCTGGAATGACATCCTGCGCAGTGTTTACAGCTTTGCGCTGGTAAGTTTTTTAGAAGTGTGTTTCTACTGACTCAGAGAGGATGTCAGATTCTCCAAGGCAGTAACAGGAAGGTGTGGCCATCTGTGCCATTGCAGTGACTTATTTAAATAGGCATTTCTTAGTATAGTGTCTCAAGAATGGAAGAAAAAGTACCGAATGTACTCACCCTTATTATGAAACTAATGTAGGACCTCCACATGAAAGCTATAACCCAGTTATAACCTAAGAATAGGGAGAAGGGGGAAAGGGAGGGGAGGGAGGGGGGAGGTAGGTGGAGGGAGGGGGATTAATGGGATTACACCTGCGGTGCATCTTACAAGGGTATATGTGAATCCTAGTAAATGTGGAATGTAAAGGTCTTAGCAAAATAACTAAGAAAATGTCACGAAAGCTATGTTAACTAGTGTGATGAAAATGTGTCAAACGGTCTATGAACCAAGTGTATGGTGCCCCATGATCATACTAATGTACATAGCTATGATTTAATAAAAAAATAAATAAATAAAATAAAAATAAATAGGCATTTCGATCCTTGGAGCTTCTGATGAAGAATAGTTCCTGTGGCTTCGCGTCACTGGGCAGCGAGTCATCTACACCAGGATACACTTTCCTACAGAGAGGCCGTGGTGAACACAGAGTCGGGGAGATGGATCCTCACAGGGAGTGTAAACAGGGTAATCCCATACATTTGTGTTATCTTAATTTTGAATCTTAATTAACTAAAATTTACTGATGGCTTTGGGGTCATAGAGACAAGAAACTATGTTCAAGCTGTAAGCAGGCTCCCGGACACTGATCTACCGGCTCGGTGTGGACAACTGCCTTGTTCTCATCTTCGGTAATTTTGTTTACCCTTCAAGTGTCACTAGGGTGGTGGAATTGGTCCAGACCGTGAACCGTTCCCTCCTCTGTCGTCCCACCTACAAGCTGTCACATGATGATCTCTTTAGGCGTCTATGTCCCTTCCCTCCTTCCTTGAATGAACCTTCATTAAGCTCCTGCTCAGGGCCGAGTGCTGGGCATAGCAGTGCTCAGAACACAGGAGTAAGGCTCTGAGCAACTTGAGCAATCTACTCCCAAAATACAGGGATGGTGCGTAAGAAAACACCCAGCACAGGGTGAAGGGAGTCAGGGTCAGGGAGGAACAGGGTGGTGAGAGGCCACGGGAAAAACTGCAAACTCAGGCCTGGGGTCAGAGAAGTTTTCCCAAAGGGATTTACTGATCAAGAATTGGCATATCCTTATCTTAGTCTGTTTTCTGTTATTATAACAGAATATTACAAGCTGGGCGTGGTGGTACAGCCATGTGGGCCTAGCTACTCAGATAACTGAGGCAGGAGGATCACTGGAGTCCACAATTTCAAGGTTGCAATGAACAACAACATCAACGCACTCCACCCCCGGTGACAGAGCAAGACCCCTTCCCTAAAAAAAAAAAAAAAAACAGGATAGGTAATTTATAAAGAAAAGAAGGTTATTTGACTCACAGTTGTGGAGGTTGGGAATTCTAAGAGCACGGCAGGGGCAGCTGGTTAAGGTCATTCCCTGGCAGACAGGCACAGGGGCAAGAGAACATGTGTGGAGGAGGCTTGTCTGTATAGCAGAACCACACCCTGGATAACGACCAACTCCCATGACCATTGCATTGATGCACTTAGGAGCCAATCACCTCTTAAAAGCCTCAAATAAATCTCAACTAAATCTTTTAATCTTTAATCAAATGTCAACATGAGTTTCAAAAGGGACAAATTCAAACCATAGCATTCTTCCCCGGGCCCCATCACCCTGAAATCTGGATCCTTCTCACATGCAAGATACGTTCACTCCATCCCAAAGCTCCAAGAGGCTTAACTTGTTCCTTCACCAACTCAAAAGTCAAAATTCCACAGTCTGGTCTAAATCTGATATGGGCGGGACTCAAGCCACGATTCAACCTGAGGCAAATTCTCTCTAGCTATGAGCCTGTGAAATCAGAACAAGTTATCTACTCCCAAAATACAGTGGTGGAACAAGCATGGGATAGACATTGCCATTCCAAACAGGAGAAATAAGCAAGAGAAGAGAGGTAACTGGCCCTAACTGAAGTCCAAAACCCAATAGGGAAAACAGCGTTAAGTCTTAAAGCTGTAGAATGATCTCCTTTGACTCTGTGTCCCCTGTCCTATCACATGGGGACAGGAGGTGGGTCCTCAAGGCCACCAACAGCACCAACCCCATGGCTTTGCTGGGCTCTGTCCACCTAAATCTCTCATGGGTTGAAGTCTTGTTCCTGATTCTCTCCCAGGCTGGTAGCTCTGAAGTTCAGGGGTCTCTGAGTGGCCCCACGTCTACAGCTCCACTAGGCACTACCCTAGTGGGAACCCTCTGCAGAAGCACTCCCCGGCATTCAGCAGGGGTCACGTCATAGCAGGGAGACAGAAGGGCCAGAGAGCATGGTGAGAGAGGTCACTTGTATCACCAAACCACTCCCACCACAACTAACTGGTCCCCTTCATGATGGCGTTAATCCATTTATGAGGGTAAAGCCCTCATGACCTCATCACCTCTGTTGCCCCAGGCTGGAGTAAGGTAGCAGGATGTGATTGATCTTCTGTCCCTCCAGCCTCAAACTCCTGGGCTCCATCAATCCTCCCAAGTAGCTGGAACAACAGGTGCCTGCCACCACCATGAGTTTCAGAGGGGACAAACACTCAAACCACAGCAATCCCTGTTACAAGTTAGCCGGACAAAGGAGGGCCACGGGGAAGAGCAGCTCAGGAGCAGAGGCTGCAGGCTGGCTCTTCATTGTCTGAGCCCCCGGAGACCCACAGGTCCTCACTCTGTGCTGCTGCCCCAGGACCCTGTCCTGCGTCTCCACAGATGGCGGTGGCATGAAGGAGTGATTTGATTCAGAACAACAACTGACCCCACGAGCAGCTTTTCGTTTCTCCATGGGATAGTAAATGTGCCTTATATGCTAATAGCCTTTTGGAAATTTGGTGTTAGTCACAGAGATAGGATTTTAAACTGTGATTATTCCAGACATATTCACTAAATGCCCATTTGTGCTTGCCACAGTCATTGGACAATTTTTTAAAATACAGGATTATATTTGGTCCCAACGTTACTGAGAATAACAGGGCAAAGGGGGAGCTATTCCACCCTGAGATTATAAATGCAGACATGCTAAGGGCCTGTGGCTCCGGCAGGGTGTGGGCCGAGCCTGGGGGAGAAAAGAGGCCCTGTGTAGTGAACAGTTGGTATTTGCCTTTGAAGGGGCTCGGGAGATGCCCACAGAAGGCTGCTTTGGTGTGCTGATCAAGTCAGAGGGCACTGAGGAGCAGTAAATGGCTTTCTGTGAACTTCCCTCAACTGCCTAAAGATGGATCTCAATTGTCCTAGACCCTCTCCTGGGGAGCCTTGTCAGCCAGGGAAGAGTGAGGCATTGACACAGGTCCCACAGACCATCACCTATACCTCTGAGCGCTGCTCTGAGGCAACTTTGATTACCTTTATTACCTGGGAGGCCTTTTGTCTGCATAGCATGACAGCATTTATTTGCCAGCCTCCCCTCACCCTTGAGTCCTCACCACCCCCACGGGCCCCACGCCCAGCTCCTTCCTCTAGCTCAGGATACCACATAAGCTGTAGTCAGGTGACCCTTCGCAGAGTCTCATACTATGTGGGACTCATAATTAAATATGTTTTTTCTTCTGGTAATCTGTTTAATCTGTTTATATGTTGATTTAACCTGTAGGGTGGAGGGAGGCCATTTTTGCTTCCTATAGCTTCATGAGCGTCTCTACAATGATGGGACCAACAGGCTTTGGTGAGGAGGCGGCCATGGCAGTGGCATTTCCATGGCTCACCCTGTGGTCTCTCTGGAGGAACCTGCTCTTTAGCTCTGTCTTAATTAGTTTGCTTTCTGCATCCTTAGCAAAGCAATAAAATTGAGAAAGAAGAAAAAAACTTAGGCAGGGAGAGTTTTGCTTTATAATTTAGACATTGCAGGTGTGAGTGCTGCTGGGAGATGACGTTTTCCAGGTCACTGGAGACTCCACCTGTGGCTCACAGCCGCAGGCCTGCGCTATCTCAGCCCAACAAGCCGCAGAAGAGGTCTCAGAGCCCAGCCCAAGGCTGAGGGGCTGAGGCTGTCAGGCCCTGCGATAGCATCAGCTCGCCACATGTTCCGGCTTTCACTGTTGTCCACCGGTCTGGCCAGAGATGCATATCCAGCAGGACAGTGTGCAGAGGCCCCAAGCTGGGACCTTCTCTAAGAGGCCTCAGGAGCACAGGCATTCCCGGGCTTAGCTGCAGACAGAGGGGTGGTGAACCAGCACCTCAGACCTCTGATTTTACCCCTTTGAGGTGGAATTTGGGGGAGTAATCATTTAGGGCAGAGGTGCCTGAGGTCTGCAGGACCCCTGGGGAATCCTAACGCCACTGCCTGAGAACATCACATGGAGACATGCACCTGGAAAGTGCTGGAAAGTTTGGGGATTTATTTCAGCTGCTGTCGTTAGTGCCCACTTCACTTCAGAGTGAAATCCAAATCAGTGCTCTGCTTTACAACACTGATTCTGCCAGACTCCGATACCTCATTCACCAGCATTGACCTGAACAGTCACAAGTGACTGTTATTAAAATCCTGCCAGACCAAGCCCTCCAGCTTGGCACGTTACACCCAAAGCAAAGCCCAACCCTCCTGGTTGGCTAAATTGAGGGACTGCAATAACATCACCCCAAAACTAATATGGCCCAAGCTGAGGGTCTCTGTGATGGGGCTTATTGAGAGCACCTTATAACAGACAGCACTGCAGCCCACAGAAACCGGTATTTGTTTGCCTCGGGCCCGTATCACAGCCTACCTGGTGACTAATGGCCTGGGCACTATCTGTCCTTGGTACAGATTTGACAAAGTGAGCGAACGACTATATCAGACACCCAGAGACGGGGTGAAAGTTAGCAATAACTGGGGACAGCGCTTATGTTCTGGCTTTCTTTTAACAAATAACTCAGAGTGTGTGGCAGGAAAATTCGTATTCTCTCAGTGCAGGGCAGTTCCGCCCCATTTTCTTTAATTTGACTGATTTTCTGTGCCCTGCACTGCTTTTCTTCATCTCAGTGCAAAGGGAAACTTCATGAATCTTCCAAAGGCTAAAAGTAAACGAAGCACCCTTAGTTCTCTTATCTTGCCTGTGCCCCCACCTGTCCTATTTATAGAATATGGAAGGTCCTGCTTCTTTGTCTTCCACAGTCCCTTAGCAAGTCCTCGGAACAGAGGGTCTTCTAGACCTGCACTTCTGAGAGTGGTGACCAGGTGAGGCTCCCAAGCCCATGCCCAGGGCTCTTCCCAGATGAGAGGTGTCGAAAGTGCCAAAGCACAGCACATTTCAAAGGCTATGTTAAAAAAAAAAAAAAAAAGGTACAGTAATTCATTAACAATTTTTATATTGATTGCATGGTGGAATGATCCTATCTGAATATCTTCAGTTAAGTAAAATAGTAATTTCATCTGTTTCTTCTTCTGCTTTTCACGTAGTCACTAGATGGAATGTGTGCTGAGTCTGTGGGCCGCATGCTATCTGTCCTCTAGACTGTCTCCTTTTCACCTGTGGTTTCAAAGTCAAACAGACACAAGTGTTGCAGAATTACACTAGCAGAGTCTTTTCCAGCCTGGTGTTATTAGCAATGCATCCCCAGGATCCAAATTGATTTCCTGAGTTTTCTCCCTGCTGCCCTCAGCCTCATATGACAGGTGCTCCGGGCTTCCCAAATCCCTCAGGCAGCAGCTCAGGTGCTTCCTAGGGAAGCCCCCACACTGAGGCCCGGCCACCCACAGAACACAGCAGCCTCCCTCCAAGTCCTGACCTCCCTCCAGCCCCAGTCCCACATCGTCACTACCTGGGGCCACCTCTTCTGCTCCCCGCAGCTCCCGGATTCTGTGGTCCAGAGTAAGAAGTGCCGTCCTCTCTCCCCTAAATGTCCCCCAGTGCCAGCACCATGCCGAGGGGGCCTGTGTGGGGGACAGGCTTGCTGACTCAGTCTGTCCCAGATCACTCTCCGCTGCCTCCAGCTCTGTGCCCCTGCACAGCCCTGCGTCTGTCACCCAGTCAGGGTGCAGCCCACCAGGGGCACACCATGGGGAGAGGACATGCCAGCGGGGTGAGCTGTGACTCCTGTGTGACGAGGAGTTATGCTTGTTCTATTTCTGGATAGACACCAGCACGCCTGGTGCTCAGAGGGCACTCAGTAACTCTTGGTTGAGTGAATGGGCTAGAAAAGTGGTTTCTAAATGGTGATGTGTGCACAGGTCACCCAGGGACCCTGTTAAATGAAAGGTTCTGATCCAGCGCTTCTGGGGTGAGGCCTGAGATGCTGCTCAGTTCTCAGGTGATGCTGGTGCTGCAGGGAACTAAGGGTTAGAGCTGTTGCAGGAATTTGGTCCTCAGCACGGGGGGGGCTGTGCTTCCGTTTGTGTCTTGGGGTACCGATTGACAGTGACTGTCCAGAATCCTTCTCAGTCCATAGTGCCCTCTCCTCCAGGACTCCAGACCATCCAGATAGCTGGCCTCACATTCTGTTAGGAGGATGGGGACATGGGTGTCATCTCCTTCACAACCTGGCCCTCCTCCTTTGGAAGCTGCAGTCCTTTGAGTATTTGCCCCTGCCTGGCCTTGACGTCCTCTGGGGCTCCCACACCTTCCCGCCTCCTGCTGCCTTGATTCTCTCTCTTCTCGCTATCTTTTTCTGTCTTCAAAACAATTTGAAGCCCCCTGTTGTGAAGCCTTCTCACCCCATCATGCCCGTGACCCCAGTCTCAGAGTCAGGCTAATAATCCTTGTATCATTGGCCTAGAACTGTGGGCTCCAAGGTCCCTGAACTATTGCCCCCGCCCCAGCCTAATATTTTAGCCTCCTTCCTCACATTCTCGGGGCTGGCCTCCCCCCGTCAGCCCTCTGTCTCCTCAACACGGCTCTATCCCCTCACTTCTCAGAAGCTCAGACTTTTCCAGCTACTGCTGCTCATTCACTCTGCAAGGATCTGATTCCTGTCTACGTGACAATCACGCTGCTGGTCCCTGCAACTCCTCAGGAATCACAGGGAATTGGAATTGACTTGAATTTGAAACGACTGCAACATCTCCAAATGGAAATATGCCGTAGGCGCCATAGAGCTTAGGAGAGAGCTCAGGGATGAGGGAGAGATTTCGAGAAGTTGTTAGCAGAGAGACCATTGGTCAGGCCTGCCGTTGAAGGGGTAAACATGAGCCACAGAAAAAGCAAGCACCATCCCCACGTGCCGTTTCCCACTGACCTCAGCCCACTTGGAGTCTCCGTGGACCCACATCCTGGTCTGCCCAATCCGGTACACACGTGTCGGCTGTACCCCACAGTACACTGTTGTTCCCCAGCTTTTTGTTCTTCGCGAGGTCACTCTCCACCTGAGCTGTAGGCTCCTCGACTTGGGCACCTGTCGTGCTTCAAAGAGACCTACGGCACTCCAGACACCCGGATCCCGGGGAGACAAAGATGAGTAAAGCACAAGTCCTACCCATTGAGAAGAAGAGATGGGTGAAAATAGTTTTATTCAGAGGGATAAATATTATAATAGAGGTATGTATCAGCGAGAGACCGTGCTTGGAAGGAAAATACCCTGATCATTTTGGCTGAGGCTAGGGGGAGCTGGGCCAGAACAGGTATAGCTCGGACACCTGTGAGACTGCTCTGCATACAGTCAAGGTTTAATACATAATCGTGATTGATTGATCTACTATTGATAAGCTGCAAAACTTCCAAAGACAAGAGTCTCTAAGATGTGTTAGCAGAGCACCCCCAACACTGCAGGGCCCCTTTCCAAAGCTGGCCCTGCCCCAAGTTGCCCAGGGCAGGCCCAGGTGTTCAGAGGAAGCATTTAGTCTCCCCTGCTGTGCTACAGCATAAGGATGCCCACAGGCACATGGGACAAATTGGGCTCAAATTGCCATATGGCTTGGATTTCACATTTTTACTGGCATAATGTAATCATTTTTACAGAGTCTAGTGCCTTGCTACAGATTGTAAATGATAAGGTCACAAGGATTAGAGACCAGCTAAAAATTATAGAAGACATATGCTGTGCATTTTGCTAATGAATGGCCATATTCAAACATGTTCACTAATTAATGGCAATATTTGAGTGGGTCCACTAATGAATGGCAATATTTGAGAGTGGTGTTGAATTTGATACTCTGTGACCAGTGCTCCATTTCTGGAAGGAGCCAACTGCTCCATAAGGTCTGAGAAATGCTGATTTTCAAGCAAAACTGGCCTTGCAAGACGTTAAAGGGAATTCTTAATTAGATGCAGAAATTTGCCCACCAAGAAGTTTGTTTCGACAAACGTTGATGGTGTAAATAATACAACAACTAAGAAAATGCCAGGAAGGCCATGTTAACCAGTGTCATGAAAATGTCTCAAAACTATTTATAAAATCAGTGTATGGTGCCCCATGATTGGATTAATGTACACAGCTATGATTTAATATTAATAAAATAAATAAATAGTTACAAGAGTTCCAGCTTACAACCAAGTCCTACTTCAGCCTTTGGAAACAAGAGAAGTCATGACATGAATTTGAGAACTGGGGAATCTGGAAGACAGGGACTGTCACTATAGGAGTTTTTCCTTTAAAATGAGACCACAGCATGTTGCAGGGGTAAAGGGAAGTGGCCTTCACACACCTTGCTGCTAAATGTGTGACTGAGCAGGTTGGCAAAAGCAATCAAAATGCAAAGTCTACATACCCTTTGGCCCAGTTATTTATTCCTGGAAATCCATCCTACAGATTTTCTTCCTGTGTGTGAAATGACCATTTCCTGTAGCTTTGCTTGTAATGGCAAACTAGTGGGAAGGACCTTCGTGCTCGAGGTAGGGGACTGGTTAGATGTATGAAGACATGTCTATCAGCTGGAATACTGTGCATCCGCATAGGAAGCGCGGTGCAGCTCAGCATCACTGACGCAGAGCAGTCTACAAGATGGCAAGTGAAGACCAAGGCACAGAGCCCATTCCCTGTGCAGTCTTTTATGTGTATACGTATGCTTGGGAGATATATGAAATATTTCCCATACAAGCAGGTGATGATCGTCTCTGGGATGCCTGGTAGCTGACCTAAAGGAAAGGAGGTGTCTTTCACGCTGTGCCTTTGTTTGTTTGGTTTTTTTTTTTTGAGACAGAGTCTCACTATGTTGCCCTCGGTAGAGTGCCGTGGCATCATAGCTCAAAGCAACCCCAAACTCGTGGGCTTAAGCGATTCTCAGCCTCCCAAGGAGCTGGGACTACAGGCGCCCACCACAATGCCCGGCTATTTTTTGTTGTTGTTGCAGTTGTCATTGTTGCTTTAACTGACCCAGGCCGGGTTCAAACCCACCAGCCTCAATGTATGTGGCTGGCGCCGTAATCCCTGTGCCACGAGCACTGAGCCATTCTGTACCTTTTATTGCTTTGAAATATGTGCTGTGTGCATGTATCACCGACTCAAAAAATACCTACTTTTTAAAACCTCTCACCATGTGAATTATATCTTAATAAAGCTGTTAAAGAAGAGGAAAAATAAATGGCCCATAAACGTTTTGAAGTTTTATAAAAAAAAAAAAAAAAAAGAATAATAATAACTATTTTGAAGTAGGAAATAAATTTAAATGTCTGTGTCCATAATTATAGATTGGACAGTTCCGTCCCCGGCAGTGCCCTCTCCAGGGGTGCCACTTGATCGTCTGGAGCATTTATCAAGCACATCTCTTCATACCAAGCATGAGGTCACTCTGTGGCAGGGAAGCTGAGCGGATCTGGTCCTGAGGTCACTCTGTGGCAGGGAAGCTGAGCGGATCTGGTCACCCTGCGCCGTGTGAGTTCACGTGTGAGAGCTGTGGTCTGAGAGAGATGCTAATAAAGTTTCCACAAGATCACACAGTTGAAAGACTGAATGGGTACCTACACGGCCCTACGGGGACAGACGATGGGGTGGGAGAAGGGAGTTTCCAGAGTTCTTTTAAGAGCTCCCACTAATGGAAATAAAACCAAGGAGAGGAAGGGCTTTTCAAAATACCTTTAGGATACAGGGCAACCGAGGTCATGGCATTTTATGGGAGACGAAGTGGCATTGTGTAGCCATCCTTGACAATTAGGATTTGAGGAATCAAAGGCAGCTGGCTGCTGAGCTGGATCCAGACTCCTTCAAATTATTTATTTTTAGCCCTTTGAAGATTGCACGTAAAAGATTGTCTGAGTCTGTCTGCATTTAGAGCTGGTGCAGTTGAAGATTGCTTCCCACCATGAGATTCTGTGATTTTAAGATGTCGTGTACTTGAAAGGAAATAACCTCACTTTCTTCTTTTCAAAATTGCGCTTTAGTGCATTATAATCTAACACCACTTCGGTTCCATGGCACTGTCTTGTCAGGTTGAGTTTTGCATATTTCAGCCCCTGGTCCCCCCACAGGGAGCCATTCTGTAGGCACATTATTTGTAACACAGAGGTAGATCTTCTGTATCTCTGCTGCCATCTTCTGGAAAGTTATATGCCGAAAACAAAAATATTTCCTCTATTCCCTAAGAAGCACAAATGAGTGATTCGAGCTTTTGATGTTCCCCTTGACGATAGTAAGGGGTCCTGAGCTGGTATTTGATTCTCCTCTATTCTTTTAACACAGAACTTCGGTGCTGCAGAAGGAAAATAAATGACACATAATAAAATGCTTTTATAATAGATGCAAGCGTGACAGAAAAGAGGCACAAAGAAATTTTGGCTCTCATGCAGAGATCATTCAACTTTAAGGATCAAAACTTATTTTAAGGGTCATTACTTGTAGCTACTGACTGGCCCTAAATTTGCTTGAGCCACTTGAATATTCTGGTTGTGTTGGAAGCTGTTTGCCACTTTTTCATGCTTCCAAAGAGAAAATAAGAGTACACCTTCCTTTGGGATGTGTCCATCATGGGCAGAGGGGAACTCAACTCAACACCAATCACTTGGCCACACGGCTGACCTGACACTGAATGATTGATTGACGGGCCCTCCCACAGCTCTGTGGGGGTCACACTGTCCCAGGGGCCTGACGGCAACTTACCTGTGGCTGTGGACCAGTGAAGGAGGCCAGCACCCCTTTCTCTACAGCATTCCGTACATATGGGGGTTTACACGCTTGGCATTTCCAAGTCCATTGGTCCCATTTTCATCCAAGACTCTCTTAGAACTATCAGTATACTGGGAAATGTTTGCTATCACCTTACTTTTCTATAGAATCATATTGCTTGTAAAGCATCCATAACCCTCTGAGAATACTATTTATGTGTTTACCATGTGCCAAAAACTGTGTTTAATATTTATTATCTTAAAAAGAATAATAATCATTATTTTACTATTAGTTCTTTGCTGATGCAAAAAAGCTAAAGCTAAGAGATATTAGGATCAGATGATAAATGACTGAGAAGGGCCTCCAATTCCAGATCTCTCTGACTTCAAAGGCTTTGCTTTTGAACACTAAACTATATCTTATTTTTGAAAATATAAATATTAGAGGTTTCCCACTTGGATTCCCCCCCCACACACACACACACACACTGCTGGAGGTTCTGGTCTCTTTTATTTTTTACCTCCTCTCGTTTGCTTAGTGTGCTTATCAATCTTTCTCTCTGGCAATAAACTCTGTCCTTAAATATATATATATACATACTCTCTATACTCCTGTCACTTAAATATACATATATACATATTGTATAAATACACCTGTTACATGAGTTCATGAATTACAATATGCAATTCTCTCATTGCCCAGGTCCAAGATTTTAGTTGCCTTAAAAGTAAATTTCCAACACATATTAGTTACAAGACAAAAATATAACTTCAATGTTAAGATTAGTTTCTCTATTTTTCTTAACAGAAAAAAATTGACTTATCAGATTTAGCCTTTATTAAATAGTTTTTAAAAAACCTTTATACCTCATCTTAGGCACTTAGGATGAGCTAATTACTACAGTTAAGTGGAGTTTGACACCAAGCTCCCAGACTTGAAAATGTACTGGAGGAGAGTGTACAAAAATAGCTTTTCTCTTTTTTTTTCAGTTTTTTTCTTTTTTGGCTGGGGCTGGGTTTGAACCCACCACCTCTGACGTATGGGGCCAGCACCCTACTCCTTTGAGCCACAGGCACCACCCTACAAAAGTAGCTTTTTACATGAGTCCTTTTGCAAAAGAAAGGGAATAAATGGACCTAGTTAAATTTTTTCTATAGGAGCTGCATCAGCCTTGACTTCGCCAGAGAGGCAAGGCCAGCAGAATGGTGTGTGTGGGGTGGGGGGGCTGTGTATACATTCAAACACACACATATACATAGATATGAAGAGATTTATTGGAAGGAATTGGTTTGCGTAGGTGTGGGACTGGCCCAGGCACCTCCTAAATCCATAGGGCAGGCCATTGGGGTGGACAGGCTGCAGCTGTGGGACACAGCTAGACACTACCGTCCACAGATGGAGTCTCTTCTTCTTAGGGAAGCCTCTGTGCTGCTCTTAAAGCCTTTCAGCTATTGAGCCCAGCCTGCTCCAACTATCTCAGATCATCTCCCTAACTTAAAGTCAGCTGGTTATAGATCTTAATCATAGCTGTGAAATTCCTTCGTAGAAACACCTAGTGTTTGATTGAGTAACTGGGGACTGCAGCCAGCCAGGGTGACACAAAGAACAGTCATCACAGCAGCTTGGATAACTTAGCTCATGTATTTGGCTGCTTACTACTCAAATCTAACATAGGGATAGAGTTTAGAGAAGTAAGTATTCCTTTATAATTTTTTTAAAACGTTTTTAAAATTCTTTTAATTAAAACTCGAAATTGATGGCATTTGTCAGATCCCAAGAGATGATAATCCAGGAAAGATGCCCTATACCCTGTACGTTTCATGGTCCACTAACTTCCAGTCCATTAATGTTCACTCATAAGGCAAGGGAGGTCCATGCATCTTAAAGGAGCCTCAGCAAATGTGAGATTAGGTTAATTAGCAGCAAATTCCTGGGTAAATTCCAGCCTTCTACACTGTTGGTTAAAGCCCCATGTGCCCTAGATATGAGAATTCAGGTCAGCAGAATGACTGTGAAAATGGGAGGCTGGGTTTGTCTTTTTCCCCAAGATCCCCTCTGGAAAAGGCTGTTCCCCAGGGAGTGTTTGCTAACTGGCCTGAAACTTTCAAGTAGTTTTGTATCTGGCCTAAGCCAGAGTTCCCCAAACTTCTTTGTTCACCATACCCTTATCAGCTCAGTAAGTTTTTTATGCATTTGTAGGCTGAAAGAAGTGCCTAACAGTTCTGGTTATGAAAGACTAAGAATTAATGTCTTCACAACCTAATAGGCATCTGAAAAATAGTTCACGTAAATTCAAAGAAAAAGATATTTTCATTTCCTTGGTAAATAATCATATCTTTGTTCCAAAAAGATCTTTCTTTATACTTATTTTATATTATAGTAACTTCTCAAACTCAGGTTTACAAAGATAGGATATAGCAAAAAGGAAGCCAGCTCGAGCCACCTGAACATGGAGTTAACTACCTGAGTTAGCAAATCACGTGCTGTTTACCAGGTGTTAAGTATCACTGTGTTCTCCTCGAAATTTTAAAATATCCTCTACATCCATGAGTATGTTGCCTCACCCTAGGGCACCTTGGTGCACAGAGTGGGGACTGAAGGCCTGAGATTTTGTACAGTTGCCTAGTGGAGAATGTTGACCTCAGGATAATGTAATTATCCTCTCACTGGTGCTGTGAGAGGATCTTAGGTATGCTACAAAATTTGTTAAGATCACTAAATAAATTATTTTTGAAAAAACTTCAAAGCACTATAATATATTCTTTTTATTTATTATTTTTTTTTTTTGATCAACATAAGTGTGCCTCAGAAGTTTAACTATAGGGTCAAGTGTACTGTGAGATTAAAAAAGGTTGAAAAACGCTGATATAATTAAAAACCCAAACATTTTCAAGATCCAATCAACTTTCTAGATATTTCCTATTTTGTATGTAACACATTCATATTATTGATCTATCTCTCTAAATTTGAATTGTACTCTCAGAATAGCAGCAAAGTAATGAGTGCATTAACGCTAGCCCACCAGTGGATCCCTGTAGCATTTGCTCGCCTCTGTTAGAGAGATGCAGAAGTGAAGAAACTTTAATTTGTATATGCTCTTCCTTTTCTGTTATTTCCTTCTAGTCTATTCTTTGCAGCACCAGTGTGAAAGGGAATTTAATGTCTTTGCATCAGGAAAGGCCTGTTTATTCTGACAAACCGATCAACCTCCAGGGTGTTCTGTACCATGAAACTGACTTTCTGCCTCACCCACTAGTCATTACGACGGGAACGGCCTTCCCTGTCCTGCCGAGAGATCAGACTTGCTTCTCCTGGAAGCTGTAGGAGCAATCCCATAGCCGGTTCTCCATAGTGGGCCTCACAATCACGTTTTCTCTACAGAGCATAGAAGATCAGACTGATGAGTCTGAGGCAAGCCCAAAGATTAGCAGATACACAACAGCTTAGGAGGAAACCCTAGGATCCAATTTACAATTCACTGGATGTGTCTTTCAGTTCAGAGGGAATGCGATGTCTTTTATTTATTTATTTTTTATTGTTTCAGGTTAATTGAGGGTATAAAGAATTAGGTTACAATGTGTGCATTTGTTAGGTAGAGTTTCTCTTATAATTGTGTTCCACCCCCAAGAGGTGTGCCGCACACCCTCACATTGTGCCCATTAAGTGGGAGACCCCCAGCCCCTCTCCTCTCCCTGCTCCCTGCTCGCCTGTAGAGAGAATAAAATGTTAAAAACTAAGACCTGGTGGTGTTAGTGATTGTGTAAGGACGTCCCTAAACACACGCCCTCTTCCACCAAACTGAGCCTCTAAATAAGGTTAATATTCCACAAGATTTGAGTTTATTCTCTTTACTGTGAGAAAAAATAAGAATATAATATGCTGAAAGTGATGGTTTGCAGACCAATATGGAATCTCTATAGAGGCCATTTCCTTACAAAATGATCTCCTTTATTGTTTCTTATGTCCTGAGATGAAAAGTTTTTCAGATGAGTTCTTAAAACAAGAAGTTGGACACAGGGAAGGAGACCTGTGGTGAAGACACCACAGCAGGGAATGAGGCGGTGGGTCGGCTGATGCTTTTGAGGCAAGGAGGACTGTGATATATTTGGGGTTATCTAAATCGGTTGGTTTTATTTTTGTTTATCAGTTCAAATCAATCTTGGCTTAAGCAAAACTGGGCTAATTCCCTGGCTTCTGCTATAGAATGTTAACCTGAGAACTTTCAAGACTCTGGAAAGCTTTTGAGTCTTCCAAAGTCAATGTCATTACTGTATCAGTTATTTATTGCTGCATGAAAACTACCCCAAAACTTAGTGATTCAATAAAACCCAGCCACAAAGCTGGAAAGTTGGTGCTGGCTGTGTCCTAAAAGCTCAGCCAGGGTTGCTGAGCTTTGGGGCTGAGGCCTCAGCTCCTCTCCTGTGGGTCTCTTGGGCTTCCCCACCACAGGGCAGCTGGCCTTCAAGAACAAGCGTCCCAACAGCAAGTGGAAGCTGCCAGTTCCTGAAGGCCTGAGCCTTCCACCATGTTCTAAAGGTCAAATAGTCAGCACATCTGGATTTGGGCAGGAGGGACATAAGGCCCTGTCACTTTTGGGGCATCCTGTCACTATGTGTCTGTGCTCCAAGACCACCAGCATCGCCCACACTCCACACTCGTAGGTGGCACTCTCCTCTCTGCTGAAACACTCCGTCTGAATATGGTTTCGCTCTGGGAGGTGTTGCCCCCTAATCAGTTAAAGAAATGTGCATCGGAGATAACCAGTTTTCTAGCAAAGAAACTCCTTCCCCAGCTATGAAATGAAGTATGGAAAAAGCAGTGCCCGAGGGGCTTCATCTCCTTGGAGTTAGAAGCACATCGTACGGCAAGCACGGCCAAAGCCACTTTGCCTATATTGTCTCGCCTGCCTCCCATAGTGGTTATAGGAGATAGCTGTCGTTATTCTCCTGGATTTTCAGAGGGAGAAACCCAGGTGGCTCTCACAAGGAGTTTCAGGCGGCAGATCGTGGGACGGTGACTCTGAGCCAGTGCGTTCTACCATGGTCCCGTACCCTGAGCCACTATAGCAACCTGGGGAGCTTGGCTGGTGGCGATGATAATGTAACATGCTTTCTGGAGGAGCCCAGTGATTGCAGACATCCAGCCATGAACAACCCTGGCTGACATTCATTTTGTCAGCCTGTTTCTTTGTAAGATGAAAGGCAGAGGACAGTTGACCCCTTGCGTGTCTTCAGTTCCCTGGTACGTGAATGTGGAAAGGAGCTCCACTGCCCAGAGTGGAGACCCCCTGCGGCCGTGTGCTGGTTTCCCATAAAGGAGAACCACAGCCTGGGTGGCATAAGCAGAAGTTCATTTCCCACAGTTCTGGAGGCTGGAAGTCCAGGATCAAGGTGTAGGCAGGCTTGGTTTCTCCTGGGGAAAAAGGAAGAGCGCGGTGTGGCTGGGCGGCCGGGCGCCGTCTAGCGCCCCTAATTCCCAGACGTGTGTTCTCTTGCAGTTTGTCTTCTGCCGGGAGTGTAAGGAGGCGGACCATGACGGGGAATGCAGCGCCCTGTTTGAAGCCTCAGGAACAGTCGCTCAGGTACAGCAAGACCTACTCATTCCTCAGGGCAGGGCTCAGAGCACCAGTGGGGGACCAGGGCCGTTTCCTGGAGGTCACTGAGGGGCCACGGGAATGGGGCTCGGGCTGCTCCCAGAAAGGTAGGATGTCGGCTTCGCAGTGTTCATTGAAGATGTCCAAACCTTCTGTGATATTTTTTTCCCCAGGCAAACATGAAGTAGGGATAAGGCGTATTAGCATGACCAGAGGAGGCTTCAGAGGGCAGATAAAACAGTGTCATGACCTTTAAATGAGAGAAAGTAATACTACTTTACTTTGATTTTCTTGAATGCTTTCATTTAGAATCTTTGGTGAAAACTATCTCCATGAATGACACATATGGAAGTATTATAATATGCAAAGAAATCATTGTTTTTAGCAAAATCATGCACTATGCTAAATTGCATGTCGGTCCTGATTAAGTAAAGAACATGTTTACGGAGCCTTACTCTCTAAGGCGCGATCTCAGGCTTAGGGAAATGCAAATACATTTTCTCTTATTTATTAATTATGATCAACTAAATCTAAGGGAAAGAAGTAAAAACTTCAGCACTGATGATGAATTTACTCATTATTTTTCTCTTGATACAGATGTTAACAAGGGTGTCCACACCACATCTACGCAGACAGACCTTTGAGTCATTTTATTCATAGGAACCTGATAGACATAGAAACCCAGGACATTTTAATTTTACGGTAGAGAATTTAAAGATCTGGCTGCTCTAACATCAGAGTGTGCAAAAGTGCAGCCCTAGTGCTATTCTGGGGAGATTTGTCCACTACTGGAATGACTGAGTAATAAACGTAACTGGTGAATTCAGGGCTTATCATCAGCTCCAGAATTGTTGGTCTTGAGCATATTGGGAGATTTAGGACAGAGTTGCCACTTCCACAGCAGCGGTAGCAGAGGCTCTTTCTGCTGATTTCATTTTGGCTCAGGGACACTCGGATACAAGCTCAGGGGTGCTGAGAGCAGGTGGAACAATGGCCTTGAGACCCCCTGCCTCGGGATCAGGGTGGCAGGGGAGGCTAAGCCTGAGGCTCTGGGAACTGGAGATAGCCTAGCAACTTACAGCCAAATGCTCTGAGGACCAGACTGGACAAAGGCTTTCAAGAGGTGGCAAGACCTCACAAGGGGGAGTTGGTAGAGGAGAAAGGGCACCTTTGACCCTGGTCACTCTACATTCCACCAACTGTCATGCTAAAGAATGAGGTGGCCCTGATTTTTTTTTAAAAGTCATTAAATCTTATTCAACTCAGAAAAATGGGGAAAAGGAAGTCAGTTAAAAATGACTTGAGGCATGGACGACAAGTTCAAGGGAACGGCTATCAATCAGTAGACATTAACTGAGCTTGTGTGTGGGTGGAGCTGCTGGCAGGCCCACTGGAAAAATACACAATAAGCTGGGAAGCCATGGGGGAGATTACAGTAACATGCTAAACCAAAGTGCAGCCCACACATAACTCACGTGATGCTTCCCCAGAAAGTCAGGGAAGGTGGGTCAGTGGGTCGCAGGGCGAGGGCACAGGGCCCTCCCCTCTGCCAGACCCTGTTGCCTCCCCAGGCTGAGACCATGCCTGGTGCACAGACACTCAGCAGCTGTGTGCTGAGTGATGGTCGCTTCAGAAAGGAGAGACATTAGTTCATTCTTTCAACAAATGTGTGTTAAACACCTCTGCTGTGTTAGGCATTGTTCCAGGCCCTTGCTCTACTCTCATTGAGTTTCTGTTACTTCATCAGATGCCACAAAACTGCATGAAGAATCTGATAGGAATCCTGGGTGGTGCGGTTAATACAGGTGGGGTCACCCCACAGAGAACTCAGGTGTGGTGGCCTAGCCCTGCCTCCTGGAATGAGGTCTCTGTTCTGGCTCTGGGCGCTGGCCCTGCCTCCTGGTCCTCTCACCTGAAAACAAAACACACCCCAAGTGAATGGGGAGAGGCTTGTGGTCAACTGCTGCTGTGAGACGGAACAGACGGCAACTCCCTGGATTCTTTCCTGGCTGTTTTTCCTAAGTCTCAGATTCAAGCAGTGTCCACAGCAAGGACAGTCCACCTCAGATGGCCGCGTGGAGAGATTTTAACAGAAGGGTGACCCATGGAGGTGGGGTAGAGGCACAAGAACCATCACAGTGTGGAGGGTATGTGGGGGCCATGACCACCCTGCTGCCCGGCAGGAGGAGGAAGAGCATTGTGTGACCCCATGAGCTAGAACCTTGAAGGAGGGGCCGTGGAACTGGTGCACAGGAGGTCAGCACTGCCAGCAATGGGCCCCAGCAGGAAGGGAGCACGAGACATCCTGAACTTTTTCTCCCAGATCCACCTCTGATCGCTGCCCCAAGGGAGCCTAGGGACACACCCCAGGAGTCAGCCTTCCCAAGCAGGGCAGAGGAAAGAAAGGAATTCTGAGCAACCAGCACATTCTTTATGGGCTAATTTACCCAGTTTCCAAAGTTTCCTTATTTCAAACACCCTTGAATATGGAAAAATATGAACTGAACAAGCTGGTTCTCCAAATTTCGAGACCCAATTCCACTTGGTAGTAGAATGAGGGTTTTTATTTTAATAGAGCTTATTTTCTGTTTCCCACGTTTCTCTCAAATGACAGTGATCTCCGGGAGGATGACCTCTGCAATTCTGATGACCTGAAATCTTTGAAAAGACAACACCATACACATCTAACCATAAAAATCTAATTGCAGCTCCCAGTGGAACCACACACGAGGTGCACCCTCATGTCTGAATCTTGCTAATACTAACAAGATACCCTCATTGGCCCCCTTCACATTTTCCTTTTAATTCAATGCAAGGTTTTTTTGCTTTTAGCCATTGTGACCACTCTGCACTGCTCTTCCTTTAAGGGCGGATTGGTTTCTGCCCCTTGATGTTACATTCTCCAGCCAGGCAGGCCCACCTCCCCTGGGTCCCAATCGGCTTCTCCTATCAGTTAGGCCACTTGACCCAGTACTTAATCCATTTTTGATTAAAGCAATTTTTAAAAAGCTGGTTGAGAAAAGCAAATGCTAAAATTGGTTTTAAATTGGTTTTAGACTATTGAACAAACTTGAAGTTGAAACTGCTGGGGGTTGGGGAGCGTAGTGATGGAAGGTCCATCTGTCACAGGCTGATAAGAGTCTGACCCCACTCACTTTCCCTAGTACTGGCCTGATTGTTCTTCCCAAGCTCAGGTTCCTTCCATGTCTTCCCCCAGAAGTTTTCTAGAAACAAAATACTTGCTCTTGCAAACCACATAAAATGATTCATTTTCCCAGTGATCCTAAGCGGTTGATGTTACTCTCCCCGTGCAACAGGAAGGCACGCTGAGACTTTCAGTTTTGTTTCATTTTGTTTTGAGACCGACAGAGTCTCACTCTATCACCCGGGCTGGAGTGCAGTGGTGCCATCAGAGCTTACTGCAGCCTTAAACTCCTGGGTTCAAGTGATCCTCCTGCCTCAGAATCCCGAGTAGCTAGAACTACAGGCACCTGCCACAAGGCCCAGCTAATTTTTCTACTTTTAGTAGAAACAGGATTTCACAATATTACCCAAGCTGGCCTCCAACTCCTGAGCTCAAGCAATCCTCCTATCTTGGCCTCCCAAAGTGCTAGGATTACAGGTGTGAGCCACAGCGTCTGGCCAAGACTTCCAGACTTTGTGGCAGTCAAATGCCACAAAGAAAGTCAATTTCCATAGCTGTACCTGATCTAAGGAGTTCAGGAACCTTGTCTGCTCTCTATAATTAATGTATCTACAGTGTGGAAGGGCTATGCACTGTCCCTGACTACCAAGCTCCTCCTCAGCCTTCCTCTAAGCTTCCAGCCAACTGCACCTGCTCCCACTACACATTCATCACTCTGAAGGGTCCTTTCTCTGCCTCTTTGCTGAGTCTGAGCTTTGTTATTCAGCCTTTGTACCTGTTGCATCTTACAGCACCCAGTGCCAAGCATGTAGTAGACACTCACTAAAACTTTGTTGAATAAATGACAGCTCCCTCCTGCACCTCCACACCTCCCTCCTCTGTAGGAAGAGGCTGTAGCTTTGGGGCTGGCTTTTCTCTCAGTAATTTTTTGAATCATTAGAGAAAATAAGGTTCCCACAATTAACTTCAGTTCCCCCTGGCTGCCTCCTAAAATTAGAAAAATAGAGCCACCATCTTTCCTGGTATAAAAATAATAGTGTATCCTTCTACGGTACTTGCTTACAAAGCACTTTCAAGCACAGCGTCTCATTTTGAGCCTCATCTCCGCTTTTCATTATGGATTTTACTTACAGGCAAGGTGCAGGGAGGGCAGTTGATGGGCCCCTGATTATCATTTCACCCGCCGGGACCCACGGCCACTCCAGTCCCAGTGAAGCAGCAACGTGGCATTTCCACCATTCTTAGCAGTCACTCTGCCTTTCCAGAGAGGGAGAGGAGAGGGTTGATTGTTGGCTGTACCATGCCAGCGATGGCCACCTCTCCAATGAGTAAAATAGGGCTGATTAAAGTCGCGGACCTCCCAATATTTCATCCGGGATGAAGAGATTCACATCACTTTTCCTCAGCCTCTCCTATTAAAACAAGCAGAACAATTAGCAAAAATCATCAACACAAAAACCCACACACAGAGTCGTGTGCAGCCCCAGGGTGGATTCTGAGCTGCCTGGGGTGTACAGGGCTTGTCTAAGGGGGCAGCTGCCTCCCAGCTCCCAGGGGGTTCACCAAGCAGAACGGGGCCCTCGGTACCAGACCTTCCAGTCTTACTGTTTTGATATTTCATAAACATATGTTTATGTTAAATGTATTTACTTTTAAATGTTGATAATTTTAACTTTTTTAAATTGTAAACAAACCTATAGGTAGAATTTTGGCTGTACTCTTTGTGTTACACTTCCCAGATTATGTGTCTTTGAACCACATCTTAGCTAAACCTTAAATTATTACAATCAATGGAAAGAAGGGAAAAGGATATTCAGTAAACACTTATAAGGCACCAATTATGTACCATAGTCTAATGCCTCCTAATGCCACGACCCTTTAATACAGTTCCTCATGTTGTGGTGACCCCCAACCATAAAATTATCTTCATTACTACTTTATAACTGTGATTTTGCTACTGTTATGAATCATAACGTAAATATCTGATATGCAGGGTGTATTTTCATTGTTACAAAGGGGTCGCGACCCACAGGTTGAGAACCGCTGATCTAGTGAAGCAGAAAAGCAACTTACCAAATAGCTGGAATCCTATGCACCAAGAAGCGCCAGAGAGGCCGTTCTAGACTCTATGGAAGCCTGAGGGTGGTGTCCACCCAGTGTGCTGGAAAGACCTAGAAGGATGAGCTCCCAGGCAGGGAGGGGGCTTCAGTGTGTCTAGGCAAATGGACAAGTATGACATTCTGGAGATGAGGGAGAATGGTCTGTGCAGTGACGTGAAAGCAGGTGACAACAGGCCCAGCTGGAGAGGGAGGCAGAGGCCCCTAGGGAAAGGCCTTAGCATTCATGTTGACAGGGCAGGAACTGAGGCTGGTGTGGGACGTAAAGGAGCACCAAGAGACTCCGCAGAGAGTCCCTGGGGCCAGTTGTGTCCTCCCGTTTATATACCCACCTGCCCAGCTATGGCCCCACCTCCTCTGGACGCTCCGTTATCCCTTCCAGGATGGTGACACCTTTCTTTGCCTGCTGGTCATTCAGCAAATTAAACATAAAGTGACCATATGGGGACTGTAGTTAAAGCTTACTGGGACTCCTGTTGTATTCCCTGGAAATGGAGGGTGATTAAATTTCGACATATGAACTGGTGGAGGTAGAGGGGTTGTACACACGTTCAGACCAGAGCGGTAGCATTGCCAAGCTCTGCCCACGGACAGGATTGCTCCTCACCACTCTCTTTTCACCCTATAGAAAGTGAGAGCCGGGCGGCACCTGTGGCTCAGTCGGTAAGGCGCCGGCCCCATATACCGAGGGTGGCGGGTTCAAACCCAGCCCCGGCCAAACTGCAACCAAAAAATAGCCGGGCGTTGTGGCGGGCACCTGTAGTCCCAGCTACTCGGGAGGCTGAGGCAAGAGAATCGCTTAAGCCCAGGAGTTGGAGGTTGCTGTGAGCTGTGTGATGCCATGGCACTCTACGGAGGGCCATAAAGTGAGACTCTGTCTCTACAAAAAAAAAAAAAAAAGAAAAGAAAGTTAGAGCCTAACAAGCGTCCACTGCTACTTTGCAAGTCAGTTGTGAACCAAGCTTAGACCCCCTCACAAGGTTCATCATAAGAACCCCCAGCCCAGCCACCACCACCAGGGCCATGGTTGTGAGCCCAGGAGAGGCAGCAGGGCCACAGCATGGATAACAGTGGCTCACTGGCACCCGTGAGCCTGCTGTGGCCTGGTCCTGGTCACCCACTCCTTTGTGTGGGTGCTGCTGAGATGCTGCTGTCCGCAGGGGTCGGGGGCACCTGTACAAGCCGGGGCTCCTTTCCAAATAGTGCATCATTCTCAGCTGCAGAACCCTGGAGACCACCAGCGGCCTTCTCTTATGGACTTACAATAAGCTGTCCCTTGTTTTCCCACCACAGACACCAAGAAGCCACGGGATCTGCCCGTGTGTGTGGCCTGGAGACAGGGCCACTCACTGTGCATCCTGGTCATGCCCCCCTGCCCCTTTTCCCTGTGGCCCTGCTCAGAGCATCCAGAGCTCATCCCCCGCAATGATGGGCTCCTCTTTGGCAACCGGAAGGACCATTTTGGTACCAACTGTCACAGGTCAGGTTCTCAACAAAACAGACTTCAGCCTGCAGAAAGGAGGAGGCGTCCCAGGAGAGCTGTCAGCAGGAAGCTGCCGGTGGGGGGGGGATGAGCAGAGCTGTGAGTGGCTACAATGGCACAGGAGGGGGCCAGAGAGGGCCCAGATGCACCATCAGTGTGAGTTACCCTACCTGCACAAGGGGTTGTGACCTGAGGAGCCAGCCGTCCATGACAGAGGGCAATTCCCCTGACTGCAGCTCTGCCGAGCCCAGCAGAGCCATGTTCCCAGGGGCCAAGGGGTGAGGGAGCCCCATCCTCAGCCCCAGGGTGCAGGGGGGCTGCCAGTGCTGCAGAGTATGGATTCCGAGAGCCAGGAGGCCACAGGGGTGTGGCCGGCACGTGCTGGCAATCAGCTAGAGGACAAGGTACAAGTGGACCCGGGAACATCGGTGCTCTCATTTCTAACTTGGGTAGATGGTAGTGCCGTTTGCTGCAAGAGGAAACTCAGGGGCAAAGCAGACTGTTCATTGTGGCCATCTTGGCAGAGGTGTGTGGCAGAGGGATGGGCACGTAGCCCACCTCAAGTCGGAGCCACCACCCAGAAACTAAGTCATAATCCCACCTGGTCTGAGGTAGGAGTCCAGGCCAGCCCTTTCCCTGTGTCCTACCTCAGACCTGACTCTGGCCAGTCACTGCTGTGACACATGTGCAGTCCTGGAATTGGGGGACCAGTGACACTACTTTCCCTGGAACCTGGATGCCCAGTAATCTGGGAGCATGTTTGCTAAAGGGCTGGTTGGATGAAGTAAAACAGCTTTAGCCACACCACCTCTCTTGAATCCTTGGCTCTGGGCACGCAGGCTGAGTGGCTGTGCAGACAGCACCAATGGCTGAGCCGGGGCCAAATTAAGGCGGAGTGTCCTCCAGTGTCCCTCCATGCTAGAGGCACTGGTGAGAACAGGCCTGGCCCTCTGCCCACGCTCAGGGCACCTCACCTCTGTGCCAAGTTTGCTCCGTGGGAGCAGAAAGGGCCCTGGGCCAGAAGACCAGCATGATTTCCTGCACCTCCAGGCAAGTCACTCAGAGGTTTACAGTCTCCCTGGGCAGTGATGGGGCTCAGCGAGATCTGCGAGCTGTAAACGACAAGATGAGAAAGTGCGGGAAGCAGTCCGTAAGCTGTGAAGTATACAAAATGGGGAGACTCGGGGGTTAAAGCTGAATATTCAACATGTCCGAGACAGTAGAGAAAGGAAAACGAAAGGTAAGATTGAGACTCAGAGAGGCACGCCCGCACACACACGCCTGCACACAGGCACACACATCACACACCACGGGCTGTTCTGATCATCACCAGAGGACCCCGCGCCTTGGCAGTTCTCTGCACCCCCCTGGGAGCAGGAAGAGGGGCCGGCAGAGCGCCTCTGAGGCGCCAGGTGGCGCTCACTCCCTAAGGGAGAGCCTGTATTTTGCAAGAAACAAAGATGAATTGACCTGGGAAAAAGAGGGAACTCCACTGTCAAAGGCTCCCCAGCCACCTCCATGCAATACCTCTGACAAAAGGGTGAAGGAACCAGAGGATTGTGTCCCCCGGAGCAGCATTTCTGAGAGGCGTGCAGACTTAAAAAACCAAAAGGTGAATCCTGGCTCCCAGGTTAAAAATGGAGGTGGGGGTGGGGATGGTGTGAACCAAGCACAGTCAGACAGATGGTGGCTGTCCCCTAGGCTTACATTTAATTTCTTTTAGCAAGAGCCAGTTGCTGCCAGCCTAGTTCTGTGAGGAACCCAAGGCAAGGAAGAATGGATTTGAAGTCAAACAGATCTGCTCTTGAAAATGAGTGGCCCCGTGCCAGCTGCGATGGTTAACTTTCTGTGTCAATTTGGCGAGTCCACATTGCCCAGATCAAACCGTCACGTAGGTGCAGCCGTGAGGGCAGTTAGTAGATGTGCTCAACGTCTACACTAGTTGACTCTAAGTAAAGGAGATGGCCCTCCAAGGTGAGGGTGGGCCTCACTCAATCATGAAGTTCTGAAGAGCTAAGATTGGGCTTTCCCTAAAATGAAGGAATTCTGCCTAAATACAAACAACAGACAAACCCTGCCTGGGTTTGCGCCTTCCCTGGGCCACAGGTTGTGGACTTGTCAGCCCTCACCATCCCACGAGCCAGTGCCTTAGCATAAATCCACATATGTTACATACTTGGAGATCCGTATATCCTGTTGGCTGCTTCTCTGAAGAACCCTGGCTGATGCACCAGCTGTTTTAATCATTATGTGGATTTTGTGTTCTCTCTCAAAGCCACCTGTCCTCATCCATGACGTGGTACTGTGAAGTCGGGAGGATTTAATGACTCAGCGCAGGCACAATGCCTCACTCAGAGCCTGACACATCACCGTGGGAGCTCAGCATCCTTCCGTGTCCCGTGGGTCACATCAGGCTGGCCAAGCAGACACACACACTGGACGCCACCCTCCCCAACATCTCTGTCTTTGCTGAAGGCACCACATGCAGACATTTTGCTAGCAATGGTTCTTAAAGGGTCCCCAGCTGGGCCAGCAACATTGGTGTCACCTGGGAGCTTATTAAATCACAAATTCTGGGACCTACTGTTTCAGAAACTGGGGGTGGGGGAGTGTGGATCTGTAGCAATCTGAACTCTAACAGGCCCTCCCGGGACCACTGCTTTGAGAGTCACTTTCTGCAGAAGATCCGTGAAGCAGCTGTCACTTGTCTGCTGTTTGTCACCTCATGTGTTTGCTAAAGTATCTCTAGTGTCTAGGACAGTGCCTTGCACATCGTAATCAGCCAACAAATGCCTTCAGTCTAACACTGTAATCGTCTGCTTGGTGCCAGCTACACTCCACGCAGAGCGTGAACCCTGCTCTCCTCTGTAACTTGCCCTGGCATCCTGCTAGTGAGGTTTCCACATCCAAAGTCCTGTCTGTGTTGGTAACTCCAGTCAGAACTGTCCCAACCAAGCCAGGAACTAGAAATCTCCATTATCAAAAATACCGATGAGCTTATCTTTCTTGCTCCAGTGTAAATTTTTCCCATTCGTCAATTTATGGCAATAGTAGAACACAGAGCACTTTAAAAATCCCCAGTCAGGGTCCCTGTTTATAATGTTGCTACTTAGTATTTGTGTGGTTACATATCTCCCATCAATTGTAAGATAGGTTGACAGACATTATTTACTTCACTTCCCCTTTATGGAGTGTTTAAGGCCCCCTAGGGCAGGACCATAGAAAATCTAATCTGTGCCGCTGTGTCCACTAATAGAAATCCACCACTGTTAAGTTCATCATCAAAAATGCTCTTCTTTTTTTATTTTTTTATTTCTTTTTATTTTTACATATACGTGTGTTTATTAGGTTTCCACTTTTTGCCCCCACAAAATTAAAAAGGCTTAAAATGTAACAACAACAGCAATGTTTAAGATAAAGACCAGAAACAAAAACCTCGTGAAGAATGGACGAAGATAAGTACATTCAGAAAAGAAATCAATTACTGCAACGAAGCACTTTGTTGCAAAAATGCTCTTCTAAATTGCATTCTAAAGCATGGCCTCGGACGTTTGGCACTTGGTAGAGAGAGCGTAGCCTTGTGGATACATCCTCCCAAAAGAGATGATAGTACAACAACGTCATGAGAACAAAGCAGGCTTTGTAAACGCCCTTTGCCGAGTGCAACGTCATCTATCCCTGAAAGGTGATGCTGTTTTCGTGCTCACCAGCAGGGGGCGAGCCGAGCCCACGAGCTGTTGCGTTCACCTGGCTCTTGTGGCTGTGACCTGCAGAGGTGGAAGGTTTCAGAGACCCTGTGACAGGAGGGTGTGAACTGGGCTATTTTGATGAGAAAGGTAAAACGTAAAAGCCATAATTCACCTGAAAACTCTCATGTGTGAATTAAGCCATCTGTATTTTCAGTGATTAGTGGCAATCTGATAATCCTTTTTGGAGCATAGATTTAAAGTGGCTTTCAGGATTCCATCATACCTGCCCAGTTATTAGCTAATCAGCTGTCACAGATGTCTCCTACAGTGGGGAAGAGGACATATCCAGTCCCTCCAGTTGTTTTACCTAACGTGTATGTTAACATGATTCTTAGGCACCAGTTGGCTTTTAAAACTTCTCTGAAGACGCTTCCATTTACCTGTATTTAAAGGAGCATTAAGACCAAGCCAGGCCTCCCGCTGTCTTTTCCATGTATACAAATCCATCTCCATAAACCGTAGATGATGATGACGGTTACAACAAAATGGTAGTGACCGTGGTGACAGGAAATGCGCAGTCTGCACTGGGGCACATCAGGCTCTGCCCCCAGTGCTTTGACTCACTGAGTCACAACGACCCTGGCAAAGCGTGCGCGGTAGTCATCGCACTTGGACACGTGAGCTGGAGCCTGCTTCTATGCAGCAGGTAAGGAGTGAAGAGCAGCTGAAACGGCTTCCAGGGTAGCTCCACAGCCTGCTCTTAGCCACTCCTCATGTTCCCTCCCCTCCTTCACTCAAAATCTCACAGTATCAGACAAAAACAGTTATTCCACCTTAAGCCACAGATTGGCTATCAGGCTATCCTGGGCCTTGCTGGGGCAGTTTTGACTCTGTGTTTGTGTGTGTGTGCATTGATACGTATCAACGTGAGGTGCAGGGGGGTTGGAAACCTTCACTTTTTGGACAGCATATATCACTTTGGGCCTAGAGAACAGCACGATTAGATAGAGAAACTTACTCCCCCGTCATGGCCTTGGTCATCAAGTTGTAAGCCAATGGTTCTCAACCTTCCTAATGCCACGGCCCTTTAATACAGTTCCTGTGGGTCGCAACAGGATCGTTGAGAATGGCTCCAGTGTGAGCTATGCCTTGGTTGCCAGGAAGGGGGTTGTGCTGTGACTCAGTATTATCGCCCTACCTTGCAATAAAGTATGGCTTGTGTAGCTCGATGTAACAGTTGGGTTAATTTTATGGACTTCTGTCCTTGAGTGCTGCTCGCTCATCACGGGAAGCAATAGTGTGTGTTTGTGTGTGTGTACACACAAGAGCTAGGGTGGGGGTGGAAGGGGATAAGTCTCTCTTCGTACATACATAATTCCCTGTGATTTCGGCCGGGCAAATTATTTCATTTCTGGAGGCTCTGATTCCTTCAGCCAAAATAGTTGCTAACAAGGCCTGCTTTCCAGAGATGCTACAATCACTAAGTTACAGGACGGAGGGAGGTGAAGCCCCCGCAGAGCACACTTCCTAGTGGGATGGGACATTGTCACCTTCCCTTCTCCAACCCTTCCCCTCCTGGGCACCCAGGCCCAGCCCAGCTAGCTGCCACTCCCCCTGACACCTGCAGCCATCACACCCAGCTCTTGTCATCTGTGCTGGCTTCTTAGTTACTGAATTGACAGGAAAACCAGCTAAAGTACAAGAAAGCTTGGCCCCAGGGTGTTTGAGGAACAGGGTGCCGTGGAGTTCTCTGGGAAAGGAATGCTGAAATGCGATTTCTAAGTTACATACAGAACTGCGCCATATCCTTTGGGGGAATAAAACCATGACCTTTGGGTGCATATTCTCTGCCAGAAAAAAAAAAAAAAAAAGCCACACCTTATCAGTTTTCTACAAGCTAATCCCTAATTCTTCAAGGCTGTGAACCCCCTCCCCCTGACTAGCTGTGGGTCAGAGTGGACCCCTGCCCGAGAAACTGCTAGATGGCTGTCCTGCCAGCTTGTAAGAAACTCCTCTAGCTCAGTACTGTAAAGCATTCGACACTGTCCCCATTTGTCTTGTGTCTAAAGTTTTGGGTATTTTCCCCTCTTATCTCTGACCTTTAAATGTGGGCATCTCCACGAGGGTGTGTCCTGCTCTGGAGAGCACCATGGCTGTCCAGGCTGTCTGTGGGGTGGACACTGAGGACCCACACTGCTGTCCACAGTTGGCAGAATCTGTGCCCAACCCAGTGCCATCCTGTGGCTCCACATTCTACCTGGCCCCTAGAGTGACTAAGGCAGTTCAATATTCCCAATACAGAAGAAACCATTATTTGTGGGGACAAAAGTGACTTTATTTTAGATGCTAATCTACCATGTGGCTTCTTACGAAAGTTTCGAAATACACAAAAAGCAAGAAACATAAAATCCTTGCAGATGGGAACAAACAAAGCCTCCCAGCGACACCAAGAAGCCATGCAGGTTGAAACTCGCCCAGATGAATCAGAGAGGAGGCTGCTCACTGAGCTTCTTAGAAAAGAAATAACACACCATGGCACAGCCCATCTCAAAACTTTCGTAGTGACCCACATATTGTTTGTCATGCAGGGAGGCCTATTCTCTGTAAATCTCACCATTCCTGCAAAGCAGCCCTCCACGCTGGCACAGGAATGAGGTTGTGACACACACTGATTCTCTCAGCCACCTGCACACTCTCCCCAGAGCTCGGAGACTTTCCCCTACACATGAGCCTGGGTCTGGGGGCTGCGCTGGAGACCTGCCTGTCAACCTCGCCTCTGTCTGTACACACCTCTAGTAAACCCCCCTGCACTGACTGGATCTGTCTGTCTCCTGTGGTTTCTCAGCTTCCCGGGCATTTGGGGGCTGCTTTGTGTAGACAGCCCTTTCACAGAACAGCAGTCATTTAGACGAGGAGAATGTGTTGCGGAAACAAAACTCATCAGAACCTGGGTTCTGTCTTGGTCGGGTGGGGCTACATAACAAAGTACCAGAGACTCGGGGTTTATAAACTACACACACTTGTCCTGGCAGTACTTGGGGCTGAATGTCTGAAATCAAGTGCCAGAGTGGCTGGGACCTGACGAGGAGCTCTTTCTGGGGACACTGTTGGCTTCTTGTGGTATCCTCATAGAGGGAGGGGTGGGCGCTTGCTCTCAGAGCCCTCTGGTAAGGGCCCTGTCCATTATGACCTGGTCACCCCCCAAAGGCTACACCTCCTGATACTACCACATTGGGGGTGAGGATTTCACCTTCAGACCCTGGGCAAGGATATGACATTCAGCCCTTTGTGTGTCTGCAAAGGAGATGAAAGCCCCTGGAGGGGTGTGTGTGTGTGTGTGTAGACCAGCAGTTCTCAACCTGTGGGTTGCGACCCACAGGAACTGTATTAAAGGGCCACGGCTTTAGGAAGGTTGAGAACCACTGGTAGAGATGGCACACGGGGAGGCTTTCCCTGCCCTCCCAGGCAGTAGGTTTGTAGCAGGCGGAGGTGCTAGGGCAGGCGTCCTCAAACCGCGGCCCGCAGGCCACATGAAGCCGTGTGAATTGTATTTGTTCCCATTTTGTTTTTGTACTTCAAGATAAGGTATGTGCAGTATGCATAGGAATTTGTTCATAGTTTTTGTTTTTTTTTTAAACTATAGTCCGGTCCTCCAATGGTCTGAGGGACAGTGAATTGGCCCCCTGTTTAAAAAGTTTGAGGACGCCTGTGCTAGAGGCACAGCCCTCTGCGGGAACTGGGAGGGTCTGCAGGATCTGGGAGGGTCTGCGGGATCTGGGAGGGTCTGCAGGACCCTCTCTTCTCCATGTTCTCTGGAGGTCAGAAATAAAGTCAGAGGAAATTGGAATTTTGAGACACAATTATTTCTCTTCCTCTGCCATAATTTTTATCTTTCTTCCCCAAAAGAGCAAAGCACAGAAATGTAATTTGCAATTTTCCCGTTTGTGATTACCCTCCACTAACGTGCTACTGATAGGCAGGATGTTTCTTGAGGTTGTGCTCGGAGTGTTTCTCTTGGATATAACATCCTTTGTTAGAGCTGAAAATGCTTTTAATCTGGCAACATGTAGCCAAGGCTCAGGTGCCCACACTGCCCTGAGTGGAGGGTCCCAGCAGCTAAGGGCAAAGACTCCATAGGTGAGTCCTCACAGTCAGGACTAGAAAAACTACCCACAGTGAACACCAGAGTCCTCCCTCCCTTACCCAGGAGGACTTTCTCTTTCTTTAGAGAACCCCCTTCCTTTCCTACCAGATCAGCTGTGCGTTCCAAATTTCCAGATTTGATCCAGCGTTTCCAGGTGTGTGAAACTAGGGAAAGTCGCACCTCACATCCATCGTGCCATATTGCTGAAAAGTGGCATTTTGAAATTACTGTTTAATAAGTGAAGTCATATTTTTCTCCAATCCATGTAACGGAGCAACCCGCTACCAGCAGGCAATTTCAAGCCACTGCTACAGAGTTACAGACTCTCAGAGCTTAAAAAGAAAAGTCTGGAACGTGAGGCAGGGGCTTGCTGGGGGTGTACGTCTCTGGGGAATATCTGTGTCCCTGAGAGTCAGGACCACTGGAAAGCACGTGGCTCAGTGTCACCCCCCACTCTCACCATGAGTGGTCCTCATGCTGTCCCAGAGCCAAAGGGTGATCTCAGGGACCTGCCACTCGTCCCAGCAGTCAGTCTGACCCTGCCGTCTTCTGACAAAGTCCTCACAAGTCACACGGCTCCCTCAGAGGTATCAGAGAGCCTTTCTTTGATGGCTGTGATGGCAACTTTACAGAAATGAAGTCGGTTTCAACCTGACGGGTAGCCTGAGGTCTTGTCTGTGGCCCCCAGCCCACATGCCCTGCCTTGTCCCAGTGTCCTGCTCCTGATGACTGTCCGTTCAGTGCCTACTGGGTCACGTCATTCACTCACTCAGCTAACATCCACCGAGCGCCCACTACCAGACATGCGATGTGGGCCCGGGAAGAATTCACTTTTGGTAGAAATTACAGAAACAGAAATACTAATCCCCGTAGAAACTGTGAAATGCCGCACAGTTGTTATCCTCATAATGCTGCAAAAGGATTTAGAATCCAAAGGTGAAATGACGAAAGATGGGTTTATGTCTGGGGTGAAGAATTCCACCTGACCTGGGGGCCTCACTGGTGAGACACATGGAGCCTGAGTGCTCACGGAGGTCACGGCCAGCCCAGGCCTCTTATGCCACTGCAACCGTCTAGAAAACCTGCTAACAGACCCAGCCCTCAGCAACACAAATAATGTTCACAAACACAGCCAAGAGTCGGAGGTAATTGGGCTCATCATTACAAATATATGCCAGTCACTCGCTCTGAGTCTTTGAAGACAGGCGCTCACAGGTCCCTCCGCAATGCCCTGGGCATTTTTATTTCCATGTGGGAGATGGGAACTCAGGAAGGATGGGAAGATTGTCCCCAGGGTTGCCCACAGGGTGGCCCTGGGATTTGAACCAGGCTACTGGCTCCAGGACCCATAGTCTTAACCTCTAGCTGTTCTCAACTCCAGCTGCCTCTGTCTCATCAACTGCACTTCCTCATTCCTGGTGTTGTGACATTTGGAGACCTCCACTTCTGGGTACAAGGAGAGATAGCAAGATGAGAGGGCAGTACTTGGGGGGCTGAGGCAAGAGAATTGCTCAAGCCCAGGAATTTGAGGTTGCTGTGAGGTGTGACGCCACAGCCTCTACCAAGGGTGACATAGTGAGACTTTGTCTCAAAAAAAAAAAAAGAGGTAGAGGAGAGGGTAAAATCAAAGATTCCAGAGTCACACCAACCGGCTCTCACTTGCCAGCCTCGGGCCATCATTCCCCGAGTCTAATCCCCAAGGGGAAATACAAACGAGTGTTGCCACCCCTCACCTGAGCAAGCGCCTGAGCAGAAGCAGAGGCAAGCAAGCCCTCCTGGCTGCACATTCAGTCTCGGATAGATGTCACATGTACAGAATGGAAGACTTCACACTACAAAGCGCAGCCATCTTTTCCCAGCTTGTAAGCGTGTGGCACATGCTGGGGGCTCTGGATTCCCTCCACCCAGAACCTGTCCGGTGCCTGTCCAGTGAGTTAATATTGGGCCTTCTTGCCCAAAGGCACTTCTGTCTAAAAATTTCCTATAGCCCTGTCCCAAGCAACCTAAGCATCAAGCCCAGTAATAAAGGCCCGAGTCTGAACCCGTCTGTCCTTCCTCACCCAGGCCTACAGAGTTGATGAAAGAGCCGCGGAGCAAGCCCGCTGGGAGGAGGCCTCCAAGGAAACCATCAAGAAAACTACCAAGCCTTGCCCTCGCTGCCACGTTCCTGTCGAAAAAAATGGTGAGTCTGGGACGAGCAGAAAACGGGGATGTCACTTTCGGGAGTGTGTTAGTTGTGTAGCTGTAGCAGTCAGGGACTCTGAGATGAAGTAAGACAACATCTGTGAAGGGCCTGGTGTGCAGAGGAAGCCCCTGATATATGATACCCATTATTATTATTATTTTTCATGTTACAGGAAAATAGGGAATGAGCACTGTGGCTATCTTAGGCAGATGTCAGTTACATGGCTGAGAAGAGAATAAATATAAATATAAATAAACTTGGATCAAGATGGTGGAGATGGCTGAGGATAAGTGGCTGGGTGGTGGTGGCTGTGGTTGTTCCCTCCTCCCCGTGACCTTCCCCTGCCCTGACAGCTGACCAGCAGGTGACCATGCCATCCCAGCTCTACAATTAGCAGTTAAGCTCCCGCCTGCATGTCTACATTTAAAGTGTTCCTGTGGCCAGCTCTGATTCCTCATGGTGACCCATGGGGGAACTGCTGCTGTCCATCTTGGACATGCCACCCATGTAAAGTCAAACGACCCAGTGCTGTGGAGCCCTTTCTGTGTGTAGAATATTGTGTACATGTGATGGAGAGCCAGCAGTCACACCGCAGTGGGAAGGAGTGCCGGGCGCAGCCACTAGGCTTCCCCTCCGTGAGCCCCCACCACGCCCTGGCTGGAGGCCGTGGACAGGGGCCATGGAGAGGGGCCACAGTGCAATGAAGCCTGGCCAGGCCATGACCAGTATGCACATCTCTTTGCTCAATTGTCTCCTTTTGAGAGTGGTCACTAATACAAACAAGGTGTCCAACACTCCCCAGGGCAGCAGACGCAGGCTTAGTTCCATCCACGTCCCCAGCTCCAAATCAAGTGGTCACCTGGGGAAGAAAAAAGTGTACCAATGAGTCACAGTCACTCCTGGGCCTGCTCTAGTGCTCCTAGAAGGTGCAGTGCCCGTGTGCACCTCACCAGAGGGTATCAGGGGGTCAAAAGAAAAAGCCTTTCTGGTCTCAGCCCCACTGCTGGGTACGTGGGCTCAACTGGCGAGGGAGGGCGGAGCAGCCCTTATGGGAGAGGGTGTGTGACGATGATCCCATTTCACGGGGACAGAAAGAGCACAGATAGTAAGAGACTATTTTTCTATTGTCAAAGGTTTTTAATTTTTTGTTTCTTTTGTTTTTAATAATAATCCTCGAAGTTGGTGAGGACATTGTTAGCGTAACTTTTCTGGAAACAACTTTGGCAATATATATAAAGACTTTTGGGTGGTTATATTATTTCACCCAAATAAATAACCTGAAATGCACAATATGCTCATATACTCCACACACACATTTTAGGGGAAAGGTGCTAATTACGTTATTCATTTAAAGGAAAACATAAAGTCAACTAACTGTGCAATGGCTGCAAAAAGAGAAAGATCAGTTTATATTGTGGCGAGCCCAAGACTCTGGATTCCCTCGGCCCAAGTTCGAATCTGGGCTCTGCCACATCCCGTGTGGCTCTGAGCACCAGGCTCCCCGTTCGTGAGCTGGGTGTCCAGGAGCGCTTCCTCGCAGGATGGCGTGAGGACCGCAGGAGGCCGTGTGTTAGACGAGGGAGCACCCGCCGGGGGCTGGACGGCACAGGTGGCCCGCGGTCCCTCCTGACTAGGAAAAGCAGAATTCCAAAACACGCAGCCCAGGGGTCGGTTATTGAAGTATAAATACATACATGTGGAGAAAAAATAGAAAGAGTACAAATAGCAGGACTGGCTATTTGTCACCAGGTCACCATGGATAGCTCTAGGTACAGTAGGATCAAGGATGACTTTATTTTCTTTTTATGCTTTTCCATAATAAACATGCATGATGCATCACCAGAGACATAGAATAAATAAAAACCAGGCAGGTCGCTGTCTCCAAGTCTCTGCCGAGGGCCACAAGGAGGACGAGGGGGCTCCTCAGATTCCCAGCAGGCAGGTGTCAAGGCGGGAAGGTGTGCCGAGCCAGCACCTCCACAGGCCTCACCATAGGGAGGCTTTGGTTTTGCCAGTTGGGAGGTGAGACGTGGCCGGCGTACCTGGACACACTTTCTGCTTCTCTGTTTGGTGGCTCCGTCTGGCTGTGTGTTTACGGCCCACACTTGGGATACTTCTCCCAAGTGACATGTCCCTTCTTGTGGCTTTAAATGCTGTCTGTACACTGACAGCTGCCAAATCTGCATCCCTCCCCTTCTCTTATCCTGGGTGTCTGACCCCAAGATCCAACTGCTGACTTAATGTCTCTGGTTACTGTTTAACAGGCGGCTGAGTTTATCAAAGGGGATGTTAGCTATCCCTGAGGGGAAACAAGGGCAGCCCGCCCTGGGAAAAGCACCAAGCCAGAGCCCAGCTCCCCCTCCAGCCTGTCCTCTTCTCACCTTGCACATCCCCTCCCCACCCCCCGCCGTCACCCCTCCGCCCCATCTGGCCCAGAGGCTTCTCCACCTCTGGGTCCAAGTCCTGCTCATCAGCTACCCGCAGGGGCTGCACACTGGTCTCCTGCACCTTTGTGACCCATCCTCAGCACAGAAGGCCAGTGGGCATCTTAAAGCACAGGTCTGTTCTGTCCTTCTGCCCTGCCGGCCGACTGGTTTCAAGTTGGGGTCTCACACCCCCTTCTCTGGATTCAGTCAATGTGCCTGAGCTGCTCACAGAACTCAGGGAAGCGCTTATGTTCACCAGTTTACTTTAAAGGAGGTTACAAAGGATGCAGATGAAGACTTGGCACGGGGCCCCGTGTGGGGGAGGGAGTTAGCCTCCTTGCCCTCCCCAGGCTCACTGCCCTCCAGGCCTGCATGTGACCAGCTATCTGGAAGCTGCCCAAATCGCTGGCCATTTTCAAGCATGGACAGCCGTGTCGAAATGTGACTGCACAAGAGGCATATGGACAGAGTGGGAAACCCAGCAAGGCCTGTCTGCTGAGACTCCTCTGGGCCTCTGTGCAGGATTCCCCCCTGGAGGGTCTGGGGCAGGACCCCTGTGGAATGGGGGTCTTATGAGCCGCAAGCAGAAAACCGGGGGAAGGTTATAGTCTTGCCTTGGGCTGGTGAAAGCAGAGCAGGGCAAGGTTTTCTGAGGCCTAACGCACCCCAGCATTACAACAAGACTGTAATGAGGGCTAAGGAGTCATGAACCGGGAACCCTGGATGAAAACCAATGTGTACATATATCACAATACTGCACATTGATACCACAGCACAAAAACGTTCTCGCTCTTTCCTTTAGAGTTACTTTAACAGTTCACTGAGTTAAATGGGGTTTAGGATTAGGGTTATCATTGCTCAATACTTCTGTATGATATTTTGGAGAAACTTAAATGATTTTACAGCATCGCATGATTTTGTCATATTATTTATATCTGAAGTCTACAAACATTAAGTGCACAGTGAAAATAACATAATCCCAGCTGGAAAGTAATAAGATATAAGTGTCCTAAGTTTTCCTTATTTTCCACACAGCTGTAATTTTTTTTATGATCTTTAAAACAAACTAAAAGGAAGTAAAACATGGGGAGGGAATTTTACATATAAGTAATTTACCCTAAAACAATGCCTGTCACCACCCAGGCATATGGATTTTAAATTAGTGGAAGTTCCCCGGCCAGGTTCCTAATAATAAAATGAGACAGTACTGAGGCAATTACTTAGAAAATTTGAGAAGAAACAATGACTTAACAAGATAAATGGTAAAACTAAATAGCAGAGCACCTTCGCTGCTGTGCGGGATTCAGGCAGAGAAACTGCTTGTGCCAGGATTATCTGGGGGGTTGCTCAGAAACAGTTCTCTCTGCACAACTTTACAAGGATCACTCCGCTTCTGGGCACTGCTGGTGCCTGAGCCCCAGAATAATTCCAAAACTAGCCTTCAAGGAAGAGATTTCTCCTCCTGTGCGGAAAAGAGCGGGAGGGGAGAAGAAGAATGTGGGAATCACATATTTTGTTTACATCTCGGCCTTCATCCTTTAAAAGTGCTTCACCTTAGGGTGGCTCCTGTGGCTCAGTGAGTAGGGCGCTGGCCCCAAATACTGAAGGTGGCAGGTTTGAACCCAGCCCTGGCCAAACTGCAACAAAAAATAGCCAGGTGTTGTGGCGGGCACCTGTAGTCCCAGCTACTTGGGAGGCTGAGGCAAGAGAATCGCCTAAGCCGAAGAGTTTGAGGTTGCTGTGAGCTATGATGCTACAGCACTCTACCAACCGAGGGCGACTGAGTGAGACTCTGTCTCTAAAAAAATAAATAAATAAATAAATAAATAAATATAAATAAAAAAATAATAAATGGCGTTCTTCACCTTGAAGGAATTCTGCTGCCGAGCAGTACTCTGATCTCAAAGTGCCTTTGAAGAATAAATGAGATAAGGTATCTAGAGCACCTGATATTACTGGTTAATTCCTTTCTGTACTTCTCATCTTAAATAAAATTTTGGATAGAATTAAGGAACACGTTCCCTATTTAAAAGAACCAATTCCTGTTGTGTGAATCTCGCCAAGCCAAACAGCCCTGCAGAAATGGTAGAAAACAATTATAATATGTTGACATTGTGTTAAATAATTCGGTTATATTATTACCTTGTATTATTTAATATATTTAAAATATGAAATGTAACATATTTAAAACATTTCACATATAAAAATGAGGAATTGACTCCTATCAGTGAAACATGAAGCATTTGTCTCTAAATCTCATTTAGGAGAGTAAACTCAGATTACAAATAGCTGGGCATGGTGGTGCCCACCTGCAGTCCCAGCTGCTTGGGAGGCTGAGGCCGGAGGACCACTGGAGCCCAGGAGTCTAAGTCTGTGGTGAGCTATGATCAGGCCACTGCAGTCCAGCATGGACAACAGAGTGAGACCTTGTCTCTTAAATAAGTAAATAAATCAATAAAATGTGTTCTGGATGAGGATGGTGTGGTTCAATTTCACTCCTTTTCTTAACCAATGTCCGAACTGTGCTCTGATTTCCCTTCCTCGGGCTGAGTCTTTTGTATTGCTTGTTCTTGTTCACTTAGAAAGTCACCTCCACAATAGTGTTGGTGGGAATCCATGTTTTCAGAAGCTGCCAACCCACCGCACCTGTGTCCTTTGTCCCCGCAGGAGGATGCATGCACATGAAGTGTCCACAGCCCCAGTGCCGGCTCGAGTGGTGCTGGAACTGCGGCTGCGAGTGGAACCGCGTCTGCATGGGGGACCACTGGTTCGACGTGTAGCTGAGCACGGCCACGCCATCCCACGCGCACAGCGTCCTGCCTGCACATGGCTACTTCTCTTTCCAAATACACACACGCGGTGCACACACTCACACATTTATACACACACTCGGACACACGGTGCACACACTCACACACGCTCGCATACACTCTTCAAATTGTCTTTCCAAAATCACAAAAGCAAAATCATAGAAGAAGCTCCTGCGTCCTTTACACTGTGTCCAAAAAAGCCAGCAGAGCCGACCGTGACACCAGCAAGGAGCACGCTCAGGCCCCAGGATGACACCAATGGGAGACACAGCCACGTGCGAGCCACGGGTTTCCTCTGGGCCATCCTTCTCATGGATTCCAGTCAGGCCGGATCAGAATGTGGAGAGAGATTTCTCAGGTTTAATTTCCTACATTTTACCCTCAGTAAACACTGGGATGGAACCACTGGCCAGGTGGGAAATAGGTTGGGGACTCTTGTAAAAGTGGTTCTTTGTAAGATTCTGCAATGGATTCTCAACACCATGTCCATGGCTTTAAGAACCATGTCCTTATTTAAGTTTTCAGAGACCACCTGTTCACAACAAACCCCAGGCAACAGTCAAAAATATTTGTTTAGCCTCAAGAATTCTAGGTTTATAAACTGCACTGGTGAAATATCAACCAGTTTGTCATCTAAGTGAGGAATTATGGAAGTTAATTTGAATATCGAATATTCGAATTACCAGGAAGAAATCAAAACGTAATGTACTTTTGTTCCATTTAATTATTTGCAACTTTAGAAAGAAATTGTTTTTCTGAAAATATTACAAAATCTATAATTCGATTTTAAGTGTTCATTTTGCAGCTTGGAGATTTAGCTAATAGATTGAGCTCCACTATAAATTTAATAGATAAAGTGCCTATAAAGGAGACATTTCTAGAAATGGTTTCATAATGATATTTCATCTTAAGAAAAGCGTGCATGCAGTATTACAGCAGAGTCTTTAGGAGGAGCCTTTTCAGAGATGAAAGCATGCCAGACTCTGTGCATCGGATGGGTTCGATCTGCACACCTGCTCTGGGGTCCAGCCTGCATGTCCCCACGGCCTTGCACTCCCAGTGGGCTCCTTCCAGAAAAGTTATTTTCCGAGGACAGTAAACTCACTAGAATATTCTTCATGGGTTAAATTTGAGTGTTGATCAAATTTTCAACTTTTTTTAAGGCATTCACAACTCATCAAAAAATTAACATTAGATGTGCAAACCACATTTTCCCCACACCGTGTGTAGACACTTGATAAAGTGTGGCCGCTGTCTTTTGTTCTAGTGAGTTGTCCGACTTCTCATGTGGATGGTGAACTTGGCTGAGGGCATCGTGAGTCTCCCCAGCACAAGGAGTCCCCTTTGGGTTTAGCAGGTCTGGAAATTACAGAGTCATCATTTGCAGGGGTTTGCAGACATAGTCCCAAAAGTCCTTGCTGGCAGGAAAAGGGCATGAACTCAGAAGTTTTCCAGGTCACATCCCAAAGACATGTGTCCCTCTTTACCTAATGGCTTCAGATAATCTATTTCCTCCAGCCACCCAGGGACAGTCCTTTCCCCTCAGAGATACTGTGCTAGGGCAAAATGGGGCGGCCACCTTAGTGCTCATAGCCTGGGGTGGCTGCCCTATCAGGAAACACATTGGCTTCAGCGTGGCTGCACGATAGAAACGATGGGGATGCAGGTGCCAGTGCAGTGTGAGGAAGGTCACAGGCACGAGCCCGGGCATCCCAGTGTTCGTGTCTTCCCTGAGTCTGGATCCAATCAGAGGCTGACACTGTGTCACAGTCTCCTTACCCTGACTCAATGTGACAGATCACGTGGCTCCCTCTGACTTGTGGAGCGTGCCCCATTTCATATCATCTGCAGCTTTTTTAAACTGAGGTTTTTATTATGGCTACTTCCGAATCTGCGTGATGTGCTGGGTTTGTGATGCTGAGCGAGGTTTGCTCCCACGAGTTTCGGGAGGTGTCTACTGGCCAGGCATGGTCCTTTTTCCTTTTTTTTTTTTTTTTTTGGTGTGGTTTCTTTCTTTCTTCTTCTCAGAATAGAATGTAATTCTTAACACAACCACTATACGTGAACATGAATCACAAACTATTACTTGAACATGAACGGTGTGACAAAATATGAATATATCAAAGGAATAAAAATGCATTTGCAGAAGAATCTTTATTTTTCTCTGAAATGTGTTAAGAACTATCTGACTAGCAAGTCTAAGGTTGTACTCAAGTTGTCAATAAAGGGATCAAAAGAGCTTTTGCGTCTGTCTTTGAAGATGTGTTTTCCATGTAAGTGGAATATGTGGGAGAGAAACAGAAGCTGTTCCTCTCCGGTCTACACTGCTGGCTTGGAAGAAGTGCCTGGCGAGGAAATGGCCATTTTTATTGCTATTCTGAGCTCCACGCTAACCCTACTTGTTTCTCTCTGTAAAATTAGAGTAGTTGCTTAAGTATTATCAAAATCTGAAAGAGCCCTAAAATGCAAAGTCTTTTACAAAAATCTAATAGCTACTTTCTTGCCTTACTAGCAAATTTATCTAATAAATGATTAAAAGAGAAGTGTGAATTGGGAAGGCCCTTCATAAGGGTCCCTCTGTAGGGTCATTTTAGAAAATCTCAGTGACTTTGCACTGTGCTCACTGTGGTGTGATGATGCTCGCTGTTCATATCGCTGTGAGCCCACATTGGAGGGATCTGGAATGGAGCATCCCTGGATAGCTCCTGTCCATTTGTCAGGCAAGCAGCCTTCAAACCCTTAGTTATCCAGGCAATAGTTCCTTAACACCACAGGAAACTCTCTGAGGAGATACAAAGGTTGTGGGAAGGAAGAGCCTGGTATTGACAGCAGAGAGGCTGCAGAGGAAGGGGGTGAGCTCCTGGTGCCTGGGTGGGAGTCCCGACTCCACCACCCACCTGTGTGCCAAGTCCGGGGACAGCAGCAGCATCTGCCCATAGGGCTGCTATGGGTGGTGAGTGAATTCACTTAAAGACTGCAGAGCTCTGTCTGGCTCATAGGAAGTGCAGCAAAATCCTGCACGGCTGTGAACAAACGAACGAGTCCGCAGAGACCATAGAACAAAGTGACGAGAAACATAATCTAATGTAAAGGATGGGCAAGCGCCAGGAAAGTGTGAGCACACATTAGTAGACTGCATGATTTCACGTTGGAGGCAGGATTCGTGTTGGGTTTACATGTGATTATCTCCTGGGCAATTGCAGAAGTTTTCCTATAAAGGAAGTTGCTATCTGTGTGTATACACAGGCTGTGTCCAGGGTGAAATTGAAAAGTGAGTATTGAGAGTGGAAATGAGTAGCCCAAATGCAAAATGCTTATAGGAAAAGAAACAGCGGACTGTGGGAGAAAGCCAGCCACTGGTGGGCAGTGTACGCCTCCCACCATCATCTGCCCTGTCCGGACAGCATGGAGAACACCCGTGTTCGGTTTTTTGAAGAAAATCCTATTTCAAGATAACAATGAGCCTATCTTGCACCCTCTGTGAATAAACTGTCCAACACCAAATATTAAAGCCCTGTTGCTGCAGTTGGAATAATGTGTGGAAAGAGCAAGGGTTATTATCTGGGAAAATCTAGTTGCCCACACAGGTGAGTGGCACCGGCCTGGGGGATCTCATCCTGAGCTCTCTGGTCTCATCCTCACCTACATAGGCTGAAAGAAGCAATTTTGTCACTATGGTAAGAGGTGACTGGACCCAAAACTGACACACACTAACCAAACTCATAAGAGAACAAGGTATAAAACATAAAATGCTAATTTACAATTTATATTTACAATGAGAAACTTTCTTTATGAATGCCTTTCCGTCTGCCTGGAATTATGTCTTCATAATTCTCTTCTCTCCCTTTGACTGGCCAGCTTGTAGGTCTAAACAATTCTTGGCTAAATCATGAATATTCCTGGTATACATTTACTCCCCAGATCATAGCACTGAATGTGCGATGCTTTAAACACTTACCATCTCTGTCCTCTTACGGGACAGATAAGAAGAGAGGTCTGTACTCACCTTTGTACACCCAGCACCGGGTCTGACAGGGTTCCATAAAAATGGAATCACATTTTTTAATTCTGAGCAATTCTGTGTGGACAATCAAACTATAGTAAAACTCTTGGTTTCCTGAACTCAGAGCTAAGTGACTTAGTCATATGGTGTCATTAGCTATTGTCAGCTGGCCAGGTGCATCCGTTCCCATCGCAAAGGTAAGTCTGACCCAGGCTGGAAACTCTAGCTCTCAGGTCAGGGTATTCTTATCTCAAAGTGTCCCGTGATAGTTGGTCAAAGGAGTCTGCCGTGGAGCTCCCCCCTCCGCCCTCGGTGCCTCAGGTCACCGCAGCTGCACGCCAGATGTCCCCACCTGGCACACTGTCCCTCCCACGGCACACTCAGACGGAAGTGTTCATCTGTCTCTGTCTCTCAGTTTGTTTTATCGTGTGTCTTATCTTGGTCTGTAGGCGCTGTAATGAAATATCATAGACTAGGTCACTTACAAACAATGAAAACTTATTTCTGGCCTGCTGTGGTGGCTCATGCCTATAATCTAGACCAGGGGTCCTTAAACTGTGGCCCACAGGCCACATGAGGCGGTGTGATTGCATTTGTTCCCATTTTGTTTTTTTACTTCAAAGTAAGATATGTTCAGTGTGCATAGGAATTTGTTCATAGTTTTTTCTTTTAAACTATAGTCCAATCCTCCAACGGTCTGAGGGACAGTGAATTGGACCCCTGTTTAAAAAGTTTGAGGACGCCTGGTCTAGCCCTCTGGGAGGCCGAGGCCAGTGGATAGCTTGGGCTCGGAGGTTCAAGACGAGCCTGAGCAAAAGTGAGACCCCGTCTGTAAAACTAGCCAGGCGTTGTGGCAGGTGCCTGTAGTCCCAACTACTCAGGAGGCTGAGGCAGGAAGATGGCTTGAGCCCAAGAGTTGGAGGCTGCTGTGAGCTATGATGCCATAGCATTCTGCCCAGGGAGACAAAGTGAGACTCTGTCTCAAAAAAAAAAAAAAAAAGCAGCTTGCTGTGGCGATAAAATATGTGAATTTTTATTCATTTCTTGCCAGTGTGAAAATAGCACTTTATGATAAAAAATGTTTCTCGTGATAGCTTAAGGTGCCCATATATAGCTTACAGCTAAGTATTAAAGACATTCCGATCAATAATTCTGTTGTGTAACTACCTGCACTTTACTGAAGTGACAAATGAAACGTAATAAACACATTCTGCTGCTTCTTTCAGAGGAATTTTGCCGCATGATTTGGAAAAGATGGGATGGGAGAAAACCAGCAGAATGGAATTTCTGGGAGAGCGAGGCTCTGCTTCCAGCCCCAGCACGAGCACATTTCTAAGTTTCTCGTGAGCCCCTGCTCTGCTGGTAGGAGAGCGACCAGCCTTCCTGCTTTGTCCAGCACAGAGAGGGTTCCTGGCACAAGGGACTTTCAGGTTTGAAGCCAAGATGTCTGGGCAAAGCGGGCGAACAGGTGGGGAGCCAGACCCCAGGCTGCACCAAGCACCAGCACCTCCTGCAGGCGCAGCCCTGGGCTCAGGCTGGAAACCTGACAAGCTCCTTTTGCAATCTGTCTCTGAAATTTACCCCATCCTCCCTCTACCAGACTAAGCAAGAGACTCACGTCTCCAATAGGCCTCCCAAGGGCTGCCCCACTCGGGACAAGACCGAGCAGGCAGAGCAAGCCCTGGACATTCCCAAGAGACCTGTTCTGTGGTATTGGAGGATCCCTCAGTTCTGAGATTCCTCTCTCCATTAGCACCAGACTTTGTTTTCAGGACCATTTTTCATAAAGGCATTTAGGTCTCAAGATTTCACTCTGTGCTATCACTCCGGTTCCGTCAGCATTCTTCTCTCCAGCCTATTTTCCTGCGGGGAGCTCCCAGCAGGTTCTACCTGGTCAACCTGTCCCCACCTCTCCCCGCCCCCCACAGCTCTCACCTGGATCTGAACTTCTCTACCTGATTTGTCTGGCCCCTCATTAGAGTGCTGGCTCCATGCAGGCAGTTCATTGTGTGGTTGTGGATTTTCTGGTGAGTAGTCATCAATCTCCAACTCTCATCAGCCGGGATCACTCCCCACCCCCCTGCCCTCAAACCTTTGAAGAATCACTTGACACTGTGGGATTATAGAGAGAAGTAAAGTCCTGGCAAGTAGAGCCGCTGTGCTGACGCAACTGCAGAAACTATTCTTTAGAAAAACTGTCATGGCTCCTCTTAATCCCGGTGTCATTACAACGTTACTATTACTTATTTTCATCTTCTTGCCTTTCCTGCCTGTTGTTCTGGGTGAAGTTTTTCGGTCTCTAGGTGTTTTCACTCATCGTGTTTTGGTAGCCCGAACAAGTTTGGTTAAAGGGGCTCTTCTGTTTGATTTAGCAAATACCAGCTGCCTCTTCTCTGAAGAATGGGAAACACAGAACCTCTCCCCAGTTTGTTCTTCCTCTGAAGTTACTTGACAAATAAGCCTTGTGTGGCATCATTTAAACAATAACAGAACCATTTTTCAGTGTCAGGTGTTGGAGACAAGAATTCCGAGTGCTGGGCACCAGGACAGATGAAATTTAGGGCCACATGCCACAATCGGAACATCACTGTAATTCAGTCCAGAGATAGCTCACTTTTACTGTGATTCATCGAACCTTAAGCAGCATCTTGGGGCGGCACCTGTGGCTCAAAGGAGTAGGGCGCCAGCCCCATATGCCAGAGGTGGCAGGTTCAAACCCAGCCCTGGCTAAAAAAACTGCAAAAAAGAAGAAAAAGCAGCATGGCGGACAGTGCCTTGCAGGTGGTAGTGGTTAGTGATCTGCTGCCAGCCGCACCAGCCTGCAGAAGGCCCCTCATTCTACATGGTAGGACAGGCCTCTTTGCTTGGCAGGTTCATCAAGGGTCATGTGAAAGAGCAAGTTACCGAGGACCTACTGCCTGGTACAGCAAAATGTCCACGTGAATTGCTTGCCTGAGTTTCTTCTTTCTGTCCCTGACTATGATACTGATGAGGAAATGACAATTGTAGAGCTGGCCATGGCCATGGGTGGGAGCCGTGCTGGTCTGAAATGCTCGCGTAATGAATGGCACCATCAAATCAGAGACACTCTGCACTCAGGTGGGTGAATAAAGACCAAAGTCCATTCCAGGGACCAGCAAACTTTTCTGCAAAGAGCCAAATAGTAAATAATTTAGGTTTTGCAGGCCACTAGTCTGTCAAAACTACTCAACTCTGTCTTTTCAGAGCAAAAGCAACCATAGTGACACTCTGATGAATGTGTGTGGCCGTGTCCCCCTAAAGCACTGACCAACCAGCCAGAGGGCCCAGTGCCCATAGTTTGCCAACCCATGTCACAGTAACAGAAAAACCTGTTATAGATTCAAATATGAAGTCCCATAAAGCAGGAAAACACTAATTTTTCTCTAACTTATATTATCTACTCAGCAAATAATTACTGAGCATTGAATATGCTGCATGTCAGGGCAACAAAAATAAAGAAAAGGTTTCTTGGCTCAGATTCTCATGAAGAGGGCAGGAGCAGTGGCTCACGCCTGTAATCTCAACACTGTAGGAGGCTGAGGCAGGAGGAGCACTTGAGCTCAGGAGTTTGAGACCAGCCTGAGAAAGAGCGAGATCCCATCTCTACTAAAAATGGAAAAACTAGCCTGGCATTGTGGCAGGTGCCTGTAGTCCCAGCTACTCAGTAGGCTGAGGCAAGAGGATCTCTTGAGCCCAAGACTTTTAGGTTGCTGTGAGCTGTGACACCACAGCATTCTATCCTGGGCAACAGAGTAAGACTCTGTCTCAAAAAAAAAAAAAAAAAAAAAACATTCTCACAAGCAAGTGGGTAAGAGTCACATCATTACGAAACAGTTCAATAACTGCCCTCACAGAGGCTCTTCTAGATTAGGGTTTGACATGGGGGAGGATCCAGGGACAGGTTGACCAAAATTGTGTAAGAGCCATGCCCAGGGGCCCAGATAAGGGAACACAGACAGTGCTGCCTGTGGGGGGCCTGGGACTGAGACATTCAGGCAGATGAGGTGGGAGAAGCAGAAATGGAGCAGATGCTAATCTAAATATTCCAGGAGGTTTCAACTTTACCTTGTAGGTGACGGGAAGCCACCAAGCGAATTTGAGGAAGGGAAGGGACACAATCAAAGCTGCATCCTGGAAAGATTCTTAGGGAATGAAGTAGGAAAGAGATCATTGATAACAGTCTTTTAGAATAAATGTTCTCTCTCCAAATTAAGGATCATCATGAACATACAGTTTTAGTAATAAGGACAGAAACCACAGTTAAGGCCAGCTGGTGAACGTGGATTCCCCTTGGAGCAACTCAACTAAGGAATTAAAAAGCAAATAAACATACTCTGCAGAAATCATGTTTATAGTACACAGGAAAAGAAAAGATTAGGAAGTTGGGGAAGGAAGGTTAGAAAGGCATAGATGTGCTTCTCACCTTGGTTTACACAGCAGAGTCACTCCAGAGTGACTAAAATTGAAAAATGTGGCTAAAAGAAATAGTCTTGGCTTCTTGACAGTGACTGTAATTGCTTAGCATTAGCGTCAACCTTGGAGAACTAATAATGTCTTCTGAAGAAATATATTTTTTTATGGTTGGGGATTCATTGAGGGTACACAGAACCAGGTTACATTGATTGCTTTTGATAGATAAGGACCTTCTTGTCTGTGTCCCGCCCCCAAAAGGTGAACCACACCCCTTGTCGCCTCACCCCCTCTCTCCTTCCCTTTCCCAGCTCTCCCGTCCCCTATCCTCCACCCTGTACTAGGACCTCAATTGTCCTCATATCAGAATTGAGTACATAGGATTCTTATTTCTCCATTCTTGTGCTGCTTTACTAAGAATCATGTGTTCCACATCCATCCAGGTTAATACAAAGGATGTAAAGTCACCATCTTTTTTAGTGGCTGAGTAGTATTCCACGGTGTATGTATACCACAGCTTGTTAATCCATTCCTGGGTTGGTGGGTATTTAGGCTGTTTCCACATTTTGGTGATTGTAAATTGAGCTGTGATAAATAGTCTAGTACAAGTGTCCTTGTGGTAAAAGGATTTTTTTTCCTTCTGGGTAGATGCCCAGTAATGGGATTGCAGGATCAAATGGGAGGTCTAGCTTGGGTTCTTTGAGGGCTCTCCATACTGCTTTCAAAAAAGGTTTTATTAGTTTGCAGTCCCACCAGTGTAAAAGTGTGCCCTTCTCTCCATATCCACACCAGCATCTACAGTTTTGAGACTGTGTGATGTGGGCCATTCTCACTGGGGTTAGATGATATCTCAGGGTGGTTTTGATTTGCATTTCTCTAATAATTAGGGACGATGAGCATTTTTTCATATGTTTGTTAGCCATTCATCTGTCTTCTTTAGAGAAGGTTCTGTTCATCTCTTTTGCCCAGTGATCTAAGGGATTGTTGGCTCTTTTTATGTTTATTTATTTGAGTTCTCTATAGTTCCTTAGTTATCAAGCTATTGTTTGAATCAGAATATGCAAATATCCTTTCCCATTGTGTAGGTTGTCTGTTTGCTTTGGTTGTAGTCACCTTAGCTGTACAGAAGCTTTGCAGTTTCAGTAAGTCCCATTTGTTGATTTTTGTCGTTGTTGCGATTTTTACTTTTTTGCGCAGAAGTCTTCCTCATAAAGTCCTTCCCCAGGCCAACAGCTTCCAGTGTTCTCCTCACACTTTCTTTGAGGATCTTAATCGTTTCAGGCCTTAGATTAAGGTCTTTTATCCATCTCGAATCAATTTTTCTGAGTGGAGAAAGGTGCGGGTCCAGTTCCAGACTTTTACATGTGGATATCCAGTTCTCCCAGCACCACTTATTGAATAGGGAGTCTTTTCCCCAGTGTATGTTCTTGTTTGGTTTATCGAAGATTAGGTGGCTGTAAGATGTTTGTTTCATCTCATGGTTTTCTATTAAGTTCCAAATGTCTATGTCTCTATTTTTGTGCCAATACCATGCTGTTTTGATCACTATGGCCTTGTAGTACAGCCTGGTACAGTCTGGTAGGCTAATGCCCCCAGCTTTGTTTTTATTACTAAGAATTGCCTTGGCTACACGGGGGGTTTTCTGGTTCCATACAAAATGAAGAATTATTTTTTCCAAGTCTTGAAAGTATGATGTTGGTATTTTAATAGGGATAGCTTTGAATCTGTAGATTGCTTTGGGAAGTATGGACATTTTAACAATGCTGATTCTTCCCAGCCATGAGCATGGTGTGTTCTTCCATTTGTTAATCTCTTCTACTATTTCTTTTCTTAGGGGTTCAAATATTTATAGACGTTTAGCAGTCCATTTTATTTCACTTTATTCTCTTTTTCTTCTGTTAACATTCTATGAAACAAAAATATGAATGTTTATCACGAGAAGAGAACATATGCCATCCGACTCCCTTGCCATAAAATGTACTCATACTTCTTTTGCTCCTGTTCACCAGCCATCATTCCTGCCATCCGTTTGTGTGGGGAAGGGATCCCCAGTCTTTAGACACCCCCTTAGATTAAGAGCAGCCATTTAAGTGAGGTGGCCACTCAGAGAACCTGGGTCAAGAAGCCAAATGAATTGAGCCAGAGGTCAAACCGCAGAACAAAGGCCAGTCAGAGGGCCTGTGGTCCAGCCACAGATTAAAGCTCCATGTTGGAGGTCCTGCGGTCCAGCCGCAGATTAAGCTCCACGTCAGAGGTCCTGCAGTCCAGCTGCAGATTAAAGCTCCACATTGGAGGGCCTGCGGTCCAGCCGCAGATTAAAGCTCCACGTCAGAGGACCTACAGTCCAGCCGCAGATTAAAGCTCCATGTCCCTGGATTACTGCAGGGCAATCACTCCCAGAATGCAGCAGTGTGGAAATTCCAGCCTGGCTAGCAGCCCCGCTGCAGGAGGTAAGTCCCTCCTGTGGCCAGCCCCACCCACATTCTTGCTATAGCTGCTGCTAAATGTCATAAAGATGCCTGGAACTGGGAGGAGCGGGGCTGACTCTGCCTCAGACCCCATGGCACTCTACCAAGGGCGACATAGTGAGATTCTGTCTCAAAAAAATAAAAATTAAAAAAAACAAAACTCCCCTTTATAGCTGGACTGGGCTCCTCTCCTTTCTGCAAACTGCCCCAAATTTCTATCCCACACCCAACAGTATGCTTGACAAACACTGATGACTGGATGGCGCTTCCCAAGAACACTGCTGGCTTTGGGGATGACACTGATATTTAGGGCGATTTTTCTTTTCCTCTTTGCGTCTTTCTATATTGTTTGAATTTTTCTGTAACAGTGATGCATAATGTTCACTATTTAGAGAAAGCCAACAGGTATCTATGGACCAGCCTCATTTGTGAATGTGTATTGGGGAGTCCTTACTGGAGGTCACGTGGAGATTGTGTCCACACTATCACCCTCCAAGGGCAGTGCCCAAAGGTGGAGAAGTTGACTGCGCTGGGGGCTCCCCAAGTGTTCTGTCAGAGTTGAACATGCATCTGTCAGCTGAGTGTGTCCATGTGGGTGTGGTTAGTGAGGGAACCATCACCATAGTCTCACACACTAAGGGAGCACCGATGGTGGAGCACCGATGGTAACTGTGTAGACCTGATAATGTTATCCAAGAGGCACCTCAGGCCCTCTTTAGACAATTCTATACAAACTTTCTTCCAGCTGCTAAAATTCCTTTCCCAAACGCCTTGCTTGCTACATCTCTGTATCAACACTCATTACCTATATTTATTTGTTGTTCTTACTACTAAGGAAGTAGAGCAAATATGATCTTAATCTTTTAGGGGACTCCGTGATGGGGAGAGATTCATGGCAGAGGTAAAGTGTTTGTTGTACACCTGGAGCACATTTATGGCCATAGGGTAGGAACCAAAAGTTTAATATGCAGCAGAGCAACTGAACATTCTAGAAAAGAGAAGATATGATTGGTACAAGGAGGACCAGCCTCAGGAGAGAAGACAGCCGGCTGGCTGCCTTGCCTCAGTTCTACTCACGGTCGCCCCTCCAAGAAAACCAGCCCATGGGTCTGTTCAAAGGACTGGGACAGTGAGGTGGTCCTGCCTGGCCCAGCAGTGAAGGGGCTTTACCTATCGAGCCACCATCACTAAAGAATTCTGGAAAAATCTTAGATGCCTGCCCCAAAAGGTGCTTCAGATGTCCCAATCCTCCCCCTTCTTACCTCCCCCCAGATTCAGGTGAGCGCGACATGAACTCGGCAGGAAGTGAGCTGTTCAGGCAGGAACACCTCTTTAAAGCCACTGCAAACTCACAAATCTATTTTGCAAACTCCTAGTTAGCCCATCAATTTGTGCTGGATAGCTCTTTCTTGCAGAGGCTGAGGAGCTGTCCTGTCTGTGGTCAGTTTGTCAGAGCATCTCTGCCTTCCACTCACTAGATGCCAATGGCACCCCTATTGTCACCCATCGTGTGGCAACCAAGACTATCTCCAGATATTGCTAAGTGTTGTGAACCTGTGCCTGCTGTATTTCTACAATATTTATGCTCAGATAATATTATTTTAAATCTTCCTTTCAAATTCCCTGTAAGTCCACACCAGGCTAGTTTTGACCTGAATTTCTTGGCTGTAGACTGTTTGCTGTCTGGCTGCAGGAAGCTGGTAACAGCAGTGTCATTCCTGCGGGAAGATGTCCTCAGGGGCGCCACATTTGCAGAAAGCCCCAGGTTATTCTGGTGAATTACAAACGGCCCTTTCAGCCAGAGGAAAATTGGCCTCAGAGAAGAGGTAAAACACACAATTAAGGTGATTCAGTAAAATCTGTACTTCACATGTGTATAAATAATGACTGCTTGAGTGTTTGAGTGCTGGATTCCTGTCTTTAGTAACAAGCCAAGAGTACCTGGCTCCTCTTAGAATAAAAGCTCAAATTCCCTGAAGCAAAATAACCAAACCTGAGTTTCTACTTTTCCCCAAGTTTTCAGCTTCCCAGCTCAGCTGAGAAGTTTCTAATTGTTATTGAGATGTTCTGCAAATTAGAAAAAGACCATGTCTTGTAATGGTCATTAGAAAAAGACCATTAAAAATGCCCTGTCAGATTTTTCAGCATTTCTGTATAGCAGATCACTTTCTAGGATACCAAAATGATGTCTCAAGTACAAAATTCATCCACGTGGAGTTCTATCCTATGTTATTGTCACAGCATCAAGTAAATTGCAGTGTCTATTATTTAAAAGTCCTTCTTAGCTGAGTACAATGGCTCACACCCGTAATCCCAGCACTTTGAGAAGCCAAAGCAGGAGGCCACGAGTTTGAGACCAGCCTGGGAAACATTGCAAGACCCAGTCTCTACCTAAAACAAAAACAAAAACCAGAAAAGTTAGCCAGGTGTGGTGGCACATACCTGTAGCTACTTGGGAGGCTGAGGCAGGAGGATCACTTGAGCCCAGGAATTCAAGGTTGCAGTGAGTTATGATTGCATCCCTGTACTCCAACCCGGGCAACAAAGCCAGACCTTGTCTCTTAAAAAAAAAAAATTCAAAAAACATGCTTCTGACATGTTTGGCAAATACATGCAGAGTTTCACTTATCATCAATGGCCCTTTATAAACTGTCTTCCTTTCCATTTGGTATATTGAAATAAAACCTCAATTTGATGAAGTAAGCGATGATGTGTTTTCTTTGGACATAGCCACAAGTGCTTACTGGATTCTTGGGTTGGGGACCCAGTGATGATTAACAGTGGCGTTTTACCGTTTGTGCTTTTAACTGATAGGAAATCAAATCAACTATATGCACTTGGCTTCAAAACATGAGACAGGCAAACAACAAAATTACACAGAGCAGGCGATTCCATCGGCCCTCGCTGAGAAAGCACACATGGTGCCCGAGGGCGCTTGAGATGCGCTTCAAGTTTGCCCAGGCTTTAGCTGCTCTTTTTCCTGCCTCCATGAGTGTGATTATATTTTATCATCTTTATAAAATAGAGTCCTAAAAACACAAACGAGCTGCTTGGGCACCTGCTAAGCCAGAGAAACCGTGCTTTGTTTCATCCCTGAAAGAAAATGTGATCATAAGGGATTTATTGAAAAATGTTATGTCACTTTCCCAAAGGGCTCTCCCCTTCTAAGAACTCTTCAAGAGCAATGCTGTGGATACATTACCTCGCGTGATCTTTTCCGCGTGGGGAATGTAACAAGGAACTTCAGCAACAGCGCTTTGCCGCCCTCCTGTTTCTGGACAAGATCACCACTTGCCTGGTTAGAAGAGGTACCGTAGGCTTCTCCTGAGAGCACAGACGTGCTCACGTCTCTGCTGTTCCTTTCAACTTCTTCTCCTTCTTGAATCATGAAAACCAGAAATGTTGGGTGGTGCCTGTGGCTCAAAGGGTAGGGTGCCAGCCCCATATGCCGGAGGTGGTGGGTTCAAACCCAGCCCCGGCCAGAAACTGCAAAAGAAGAAAGAGCAGAAATGTCCTCCTAGAAGCTGTGTTTTATATTTCCTCAAGTCTGAAAGTCAAATGCATGGTAAAATTCTTGTCTCCCTTTTCTCTCTCCCCTCTAGCTCTTCGTTTCCTTTTTCTTTTTTTTTAACTGTTGGGGATTCATTGAGGGTACAATAAGCCAGGTTACACTGATTGCAATTGTTAGGTAAAGTCCCTCTTGCAATCATGTCTTGCCCCCAGAAGGTGTGGCACACACCAAGGCCCCACCCTTTTTCTTTATTTTTTTAATTGAACCTCACTTGGCTCTCTGTCTGCCAGGTGCTCGACAGGTGCTGAGCATGCAAAGGGGAGGACACTACAGCCCACAGGAGCCCAGGTCCACGGCTCCAAGGACAATGGAGGAGACGCAAAAGCCACAGGATTCAAGGTCCCAGGTGAAACACTGGCTCTAAAGCAAATGGTAAAAAATACTTCCGAATGGAACATCTGACTTTAGGGGTGAACTAAGGCAAACGTGACCTCATCGGTAGACGTTAGTGACAGAGTGAAATGTGCTTGAAGACGATGTTTCATAAAGGCACCAGCTGATTTTGCTAACCATCTCACTTCCCTGATTCTTCTCTAATCTCAATACTCTGCCTTCATGATGAGAATAATCTAATACTCTTTTCATCCCAGCGGCCGGCAGTTTTATTGGTTACCATTTTATTTAACAGAGATTGTGATTGTATTAACTAACGTCTTTACTCTTTAAGAAACTGATCATTGGGTTTATAAGATAAAGGATAGAATAATGCACTTTATAAAATAACCATAATATGTCCCTAAATTCCATTTTAACTGTAATGCTGCTACTTAAGCAATGGATACTAACATGCTTGTTATCAATGCCTTTTATTTCACCCTATAGGAAATCATTCACTTGTAGAATCAGATAGAACTACTTAGAGATTTTTAATGTTTCTCTTGCTCCCTCCCTCATTCGGGGTGATATTTGAAAAACCATCGTGCAGGAGGAAATACCATGAATTTAGACTAAGAGAAGATGTCCAGAGGTTCACGGTGATAAAGTAAATCCACAATAGAGAAAACCCATAGTTTGCAAAACTAGAAGTTGCTAACTGTGGTGGGCCTGCACGGAGCTGCCAGGCTGCTTCCCCTAACTGAAGGAGCAGCGGTAACTTCATAGCAAATGTACTCTGGGACATGTTTTCCAGGAAAAGAAAGCGACCCCTGACTGGACAAAGAGCAATTGTCGAGCTACCAGGCACCACTTTGTTCCTAGACCCAGAACCTGGATCCATCAGTTGTGCACAGCAACAGATCTCCAGATGTGAAACAAAGAAGCTTTCATCAGGACGCCCTTGACAGGGCGGGTAGACAGAGCTCAAAGGACAGAGAAAGGACGGGTAGTGCTGACCGCTGGGGATGGACTCAAACATTCACTCTGTATCCCAACGAGTCAAATTTCAGGTTTTTGAACAAATCGGTTGGAAGAGAAGGAGACCAAATCAAAAAACAGAAAATTCTTCGGAACTTGGATTTCAGACATGCAATGCACTGCAAATCTCTAGTGCAATTAGAACTCAGCTAATGTTGTCTAATAGAACACTTTAGGATAGCTGCTTTGATTAGCCCATGGAACTCACTTAACAGTGACTCACTACTGATATATTTATGCCAGAACTCGGTGGGTGTAGCATATTGAAAGGATGCACAGGAAATGTTGAAAAAAATAAACTGTCAAGACAGGGAAGATACCAGCAGTCAGCTATTTCTTCTAAGTTCTAATCCTAAGTGATCACGCTAACGGAATATATTTCTTCTGTGTCTAACATTGGCAGTGTCCTACTCCCATCCTGAAAGCACCCTGCCCTAGAGAGGGGCAGGCAGGCTCAGGGCCCGTGCTGGGTGCACAGACACACAATTTGCACACAGGGTCTTACCCTCTAAGTAGGAGGCTCTGCCAGACTAATTGGTGTCAAATATGACAGGAAAATTGTCTTTACATATAGGAGGGGGAAAGTCTGCCTTCCTTAGATGGTGTGCCCTGTGGCAAAGATCATGCTGTTAGGGTCTACAAAAGCCTCTTTGTATCCAGACACTCTGATCCACTGAATGGGACCCCACAGAATCCCTGCCCTCTTTTGTTGCTGAACATGGAATCCTGCAATGTGCCACCTCTTCCCCTGCTTTACTTTTATAATAATAGGTTCGTGGTCTCTGTGCTTTAATGCAGTGCAGCAGATTGGTGCTTTTAAGATCTGTGAAATGTGATTACCAGGAATTTCAGTATGTTTCACTTTTGTACAGAGTTGCCAAGCACCTGACTCTTTCTCTAACCACTAGGAACTTAAATATCACCAGGCTAAAAAAACCACAGTTGTAAAACACATACCCTGTCTGGTATAAGGTTTCTGTCCAGACCAATGAGAAGCGAGTGAAGGTTATTTAATTCCCCTGTGGAGTCAGGTGACTTTTCAGATGTGAAGTCATCAAGAGGATATTTTCATTCATTCATTCATTTGGGGACTTCTATGTGTGTCATCTTGGGCTGGATCCTGAGCTGGGCTGGCAAAGCAGGGAGCATCAAAGAGCAGGTTTAGAGCCGCATCAGCTTTGAAAAGAAGAGCTACATGGATGTTGTACCGGATCCTAATATTGAAGCCAGGTTAAATTCCTGAAGGGCATAATCGTATGGTAGTTGTCTAGGAGAGCACCATTCTTTTTGAGAAATATATATTTAGGGGTAAAGTATCTTTTTTTTTTTTTTTGTAGAGACAGAGTCTCACTGTACCGCCCTCGGGTAGAGTGCCATGGCATCACACAGCTCACAGCAACCTCCAACTCCTGGGCTTAGGTGATTCTCCTGCCTTAGCCTCCCGAGCAGCTGGGACTACAGGCGCCCGCCACAACGCCCGGCTATTTTTTTGTTGCAGTTTGGCCGGGGCTGGGTTTGAACCCACCACCCTCGGTATATGGGGCCGGCACCCTGCTCACTGAGCCACAGGCGCCTCCAGGAGGTAAAGTATCATGATGTTTACAACTGTCAAGTAGTTTGTCAAAAAGTATATACATGCACGTGTGTATACATATCTAATGTGTGTGCTTTGCTGTACGTATACAGGCCTGTGCCATTTCACAACATGTAAATGCATTAACATCACGAAGTGTAGTAACACAAACCTATTGGGTGTGTTTACCCTACTAAAAACCTAGGGTATTTGGCAGGGGTCCTCAATCTACAGCCTGCGGGCCACATGAGGCGGTATGATTATATTTGTTCCCATTTTGTTTTTTTACTTCAAAATATATGTGCAGTGTGCATAGGACTTTGTTCATAGTTTTTTTTTTTAAACTATAGTCTGGCCCTACAACAGTCTGAGGGACAGTGAACTGGCCCCCTGTTTAAGAAGTTTGAAGACCTCTGGTATATGGTACAGACAGCGGTGTCCAACCTTTTGGCTTCTCTGGGCTACATATTAAATACACAAACACTAACAAGCTGATGAGCAGAAAAAAAGGTCTGTGTGTAGTTTTCGTAATATCTGTCACCACAGACAAGCAAAAAGTCATAATCCTAATTATGCAGCAGCCTGTTCAGAGAGCCTTTTTTTTTTTTTTTTTTTGTAGAGACAGAGTCTCACTTTATGGCCCTCGGTAGAGTGCCGTGGCCTCACACAGCTCACAGCAACCTCCAACTCCTGGGCTTAAGTGATTCTCCTGCCTCAGCCTCCCGAGCAGCTGGGACTACAGGCGCCCGCCACAACCCCCAGCTATTTTTTGGTTGCAGTTTGGCCGGGGCCGGGTTTGAACCCACCACCCTCGGTATATGGGGCCGGCGCCCTACTGACTGAGCCACAGGCGCTGCCCAGAGAGCCTTTTAAAATCGTCAAGCAGATCCCAAGTCTGTGACCAGTACTATGGAAAATATACAAGTCTAAGTTATAAAACATCTTTTTTTTATATATTTTTTATTATAAAAGTAAAAGAAAAATTGGGCCACATAAAACTTGTGGGACAATTAACATTGCATTAGAGAATCTAATGCGTCAGGGTAGCAGCTGCAGCTCAGCGAGTTCTCAAGGTGCTCACCAGATACCCTGATGCTGATTTTACTCTGTATGTGCTTCATTTCTGAAAAAAGTTGCTCACAAGTGCAGGTGCTTCCAAAAAGCGATGACATGAATAAGGCGTGATTGTGAAGCGAGGGAGAGGGAGGCCCTGTAAAAGTCCAGTGAAGAGACAGGATCAGATTTTTCTCGAAGCTTAATGTCAGATTGCAGCTCTATCCATTCCATTTGAAAATCGGCAGGTGACATATTTATGTTGACTGAAAATGGAGTCTTAAATGCACCAAAACTGTGGTTATTTTCCTGGAAATCTTGAAACCTGTTTTCAAATTCTTGTATCAAATCAAAAACAAGGCTGCATTTTTGTTTTTTTGCAGGAGGACTGTGTTCAGTCAATGTGTCAAACTGTATAAAACTGTTTACCTTTATTCGAGCTTGCCATGATTTCAGTTTCATCTGGAGTGCTGCTGTGCAGGCCATGGGTGCTCATTGTAGTTACTGAGCACCTTTCCCATAGTTGTGAAATTTTTCACAGCACAAAGTTAAAGGAAAATATCATCTTTGCCCTCAAGGAGCTTATAATCCATAGAGCAATTATTTTTTCCAACAGAAAAGAAGCTGAGAAGGACTAGATGGCGAGGAGAGCATTGGTGAGCACGTCAGCTGCTGCCTTCACGAACCCTGACGCCTAGAGGGCGGCCCAGGCAGATGTGGTAGGGTTCAGATGAGCCCCTGATTTTGCCCAGAGAGGTCAGCAGGACAATAAGGCCCAGGCTAGGCCCCAGGCAGACTCTTCGACCCACAGTGGGGAGGCCTCAGGGTAGAGTCGGCTCTTGGATAGGGGTGACACGGTGGCCTGCACCTGCTGGGCACCCACTGATGGCCCAGCAACACTTGAATGGGTGTTTAGTAAACGAGAAAGTAGAGAGGACACTTAGGAACATAAATCAGAAAGATGAAATAAACCCCTGCTATGTGTTGGCTCAGAAGGACTTCACAGAAGGCCATGGGCAATGGCACCAGGGCCCGAGGACAGCAGGGCGGCCCACCAGGTAGGGTGTGGGGGTGAGGAAGGCTGGCATCTTGGTTGCTGAAGTGAGCCCTGAGGAGGCACAGGGAGCCACAGCAGGGGGCTGGCTGGGGGGCAGCAGAGCTGATAGCAGCCCTGGCAGCAGTGCCCAGGCTCTACTTCCTCAGCCACCAGGCTGGCGTGCCCTGACACAGAAGGTTGAGGTCCCCTTCAACACCGAGGAGAGCAAGGGCGTGTCGGCACCCACCAGCCCTCCAGGCCTTAATCCCTCTGCGAGGAGATGGCTCCACGAGTGCCCTCAAGAGCGAGAGATAGGATGGGCACCCGTGGGAAGTGCCGAGCGAGCGGGAGGCCAACACAGGCAGGCGCATGATGGAGCACGCCCAGGCCCGGCTTGCCCCTGGCCCTGTCTCCCATTCACGGTCCTTGCTCATCCCTGAAATGCCTTCTTGTTCCTTCGGAGCCCTCAGCACAGTGAGGCCGTCTCAGCAGGTCCTGGAGGTCCTGCTAGGTACAGATTTTGTCGTTGTCGCCGTCACTCTCATTTGCTCCCCATCCTGGAGCAGGTGAGCCCACCAGGCACTGCCTGCGGTCCTGGGGAGAAGGGGACTTTTTTTCTCACGGACAAGTGCCATTCCTGTCATCTGGACTTTGGGGTCCTCTCTGCGCCCTCTGGGACCCAGCTCTATCTATTCCCCTTTCCTGGGGGAACTTCTATCTCTTTGGGGGGCTCCCTTTTCTCAGGCAACAGGTCTAGCCCAGCAGGTCAGCTCCTCTGGCTTCTCATTCTCTTAAGATAAAAAAGATGTAAGGATGGGGGGGGGTGGCCCTGCATGCTGGGGGGATGGATGTGGGGAGTTTCCCTTCCTTCACAGCCTGTGTGGGACCAGGGTGGGCTGGGAGGAGGGGAAGGGAACAGAGCTCCCCAGTGCTGAGGACAGGCCATCAGCAGCAGGCCGGGGGTGGGGAGGGGGGCGGGGGGGGTGTCCCAGGACAGGCCAGAGAAACTCCTGAGGTCTGAACATTCAGTAGGTTTAATGGTGACCAAATGCCAAGTTCTGAGTCCTCTGGACCTAGGAAGAACTTTCTGCCTCCTCAGGCATAGAACGTGTTTTCTGCTCGGTTGAGTTTTAATGACTCCCTGGTACCTAGATACCTAGGTGACCCATGTATTTTCTGCAACCTTTTCATAGACCATTGTCACTAAATGGGAAGGGCACATGACTAGAAAGGAGTTTGAGCCCATGGTGATAACTGTGATCCCCAAGAGACCTCCTCCCTGCCTACTGTCCCTCCTGCAGGATGGCTGGGCTGTCCCAGGGCCCTGCTCTGGCCTGGAGGCTAAGCTCCTCCCCCTCCCTGGCTGGGTTTGTGGTGTCACCAGCCCGTGCTACCTCCCTCAATGGTTCCTCATTCTAGTCACATCTTAGAAGCAAGTCTGAAACAATAACTCAGGGATCTTGACTGTGAGAATGTTACAAAGTCCTAGAATCGTGATCATCTGTTTCCCCGGAGGGATTCATGGTAAACTTAAAAGTGAAGGGGGCCTGTCATGGGCTGAACTGTGTCCCCCAAAATCCCTGTGTTGAAGCTTTATCCCCAAATGTTGTATTTGGAGATAGGGTCTTTAAAGAGGTAATTAAGCTCAAATGAGGCTGTTAGGGTTGGCCCTGATCCAACGTGACAGTGACCCATAGGAGAGAAGAATGGAACACAGGCAGCTACAGAGGGACCATGTGGACACAGGGTCTGCAGGTCAAGGAGAGACCAACCTGCTCTCCATCCGTGAGCCTCTCGAACTCTGAGAAATAAATGTCATCTACGCTGCCTGCTCATCTGTGACGCAACAGTAAGTGGGTGGGGGTGGGGAGGGTGAGAGGAAAGGTAGTGTCCAGGTCCAGGGACGAGGGGGACAGCAGTCTGAAAGTGGACAGGGACTCGTAGGAGTAAGGCCCTGTGACACCCCTGCCCGGAGATTGTACCACAGGGGAGATCCAGCTGAGGAGAGCAGGGTCACAGTTGGAAGCAGTCAAGAGTCTGTGCCACCCACCCCACACAGAGCTGCTAGGCTGGAGACAGAAGACAGAAAACCATGAAGGACAGATACGAAAGTGCAACAGCACTAGGAGGCTGTGCCCATTTCACGAGGGGGCAAGTGGCCTCCGAGGCCCTGGCAGTGATGAGAGCACTGTCCCACACACAGTGTGTGACAGGAGCCAGGCCTGGTGGGCAGCATTCCAAGGACGCACCAAGAGGTCAGGTCACGGGTTCCAGGCCAGCTCCCCCAGCCCAGCCTGTGCCCCACTTCCCACTCGGCCCCCAGCACACCCCCGCTCCAGCACCTAGAAGCAGCAGCTCACTGATCGCTTAGGTTCCTTTTTGAACTAAAATTCTGTGGTTTTGATGCATAATGATGATTCATAGTGAGTCAACAAGCAAAAGATTAAATTATGTCCTGAATATTCTAGTTGAGAAAACAGGCAAGTCTGCACTCCATTGTATGAATGTTTCAGAGTTATTAGGATCTGAAATCCATTTTGTTTAAAGATGAAAGGTTCAGATACTGGGGAAATTGGTTGCTGTGGAGTCTCTTGCTCTGCGTGACGCTGGATGGGCCCTGGCAGTACCAGCCCTTTGGAGCCTTCCTGGCACAGTGACACTGCAAACTGGGCATTACAAGGTCAGAGAGTTCTACGGGCTGAAAGAACATATTATGTGATAGAGTGTATAATAGCGTTTAAAGTTGACATGTCATATCTAATTCCAGGATTCTTTCAGAAACAGGATTGTCTATGAAAACAAAAATTTGATATTTACAGTTCCCATCATCTTTCCAAACAACTCAGTGGTTTCCAAATACCAAGAATCTATCTGTCTTAAAACTATTTAAAAATTGTAATTATTTCAAAATTAGAAGGAAAGGATTGACGATGGTATCTCTGTCCCTTTTTCTCTTGGCTAACGACACATTTTCTTCTACTTGTTTTCAGCACGCAGCTGTCCGGGTAGCAGAGACCATGGCAGTACCAGCAGATGTCCCTCCTGCCCTCTACAGCTGCAGAGGGCAGGGGACCCAGAGAAGTGCGAGGGTTTGTCTCACCCGAGGAGGCACCGCATTCTCCTCTCCACACAGCTCCAGCCACCCGTCCCTCACCTGCCGGGACTTGCCTGGACTCCGAGCTCTCCTTTCTTACGTATTGTGGGTTCAGTTGTTCTTTTCCCTTTTCATCCTGAGATGAACGTTCTTACTTACAGGAAAAGAATGATTCTCTGTGTGGATGGTCTGGGGCACTGGGACCGCTTGTTTGCCTTGAGATTCACATAGTCGGGTAGCACTCCCTGACGGCCTGTGGGGGGGACAGGTGCCCACCCAGACCTCTCCAGCACCTCCTGTCCTAAAGAGGAACTGGGACAACCCCCTCCCCCTTAGATTTCTCTCAAGGGAACACAAATACTTAGGTTTATATCGACAAATATTTGTCAGAGGCCTATTGTTTTAGTTATGTTTGTAGAATGTTGGAGTTATAAGAAATTGTAAAAAAAGTAATCTGGTCCAACGCCTTCCTTCTGTGGTGAGAAAACTGAACCTCTGAGAGAAGGTTACGAAATGTGGGGGTTGACCTCTCTGTCCCTGCTGACTATGCTGCTTCTGAGCTTGACAGAGCATCACCTCCGTGCCACCTCCACCCCCAGCAGCCCCTCCACAGGCATGTCCCTGGCCTCAGCAGGGGTCACGGTGGCCGTCCTGCAGCATGACCAGAGTGAGCACTGATATACCAGAGGTCACCCTGACGTCTCTCCTGCACTCTGGACTTTCCTCCAGTCCGGGAAGTTAAGACCTTCCACAGAGTAAGAGACCCAAAGCGACGTTGCTTAGCTTTTGATTTTTTCTTTTCCTTTTTAAATTTTGGTAGAACAACATACAATTTACCATTTTAACTGTTCTAAGTGTATGATTTAGTGGTCTTTAAGTACAGTCATAACATTGCACAATCATCACTATTATTTCTTCCCAGAACATCTTCATTCTCGCAAATGGAAACTCTATACCCATTTGTTGTGAGTGGAGTTGTGTCCACCTCAAAATTCAGTGTGTTGAAGTCATAACCCCCAGAAGACAGCTGTCTGCAAGGTAAGGAGAGAGTCTTCAAAAGAAACTTGCCCTGCCCACACCCTGATGTCAGCCCTCTAGCCTCCAGAGTTCTGAGAAAATTAATTCCTGCTACTTAAGCCGCTCCGTTCTTGGTGCTCGGTTACGCCAGCCACAGAAAACTGTTAATAATGCGCAAGTAAATCCTAACTCCCTCCTCCCACCCTGCCGGCCCTGGTAACGTGTACCATCCCGTCTCTGTGTACCTGCCTACCCTAGGACTTCACGTGAAGTGGACTCGTGCAGTGTTTGCCCTTTCGTGTCTGGGTGGTTTCACGTGCTGCGATGCTTCCATGGTCCGTCTACATTGTCGCACTTGTCAGTATCTGCTCCTTTTATACAGCCGAGTAACATTCTGTTGTGTGGATCGATTGCCTCCCTTTCTTTATCCGTTCATCTCTCGATGGACATTTGGGTCATGCCTACCATTTGGCTATTGTGAATCATGCTGGCTTAGCTTTTGACTTTCAAAACAAACCAAAGCAATAGCTTCAGAGAACCAGGTATCGAATTTTCGTAGGTCAGAGTTTATGCCACAGTAGAGTTTAAAGTATGTGCTATGATGTCAGAGGCTCCTTGTTCTCTCTGGACGGGGTGGAGAATGCAGTAGGCGGAGCTTGCTGCCTGGTGCATTGGCCACCTGTACCAGGCCCTGATTGGAGGAAGTGGAGCCTCCAGAGTGGTGGACATCCAAACACAGAGAAAGCGCAGGCTCCTCCTCCATGAGCTTCCAGCTCCCCTAACCACTGGGGCCTGGGCACCTGGACTAGGGGTGTCTGTGTGGTGAATGTGCACCAGGCAGAGGGTTGGAATAGACTTGCTGCATCTCCTTGATGTTCTGCAAGGGCTCAGGGAACAGCCAAATGCCTTTCTCAGTGAGGAAGAGGGAGCCGCTTGCTCTGGTCAGAGGGATGGGTAATATGGGCCAGAAAGTGAGCAGCTGTATGTGAGGCCAGCTGTGATTTCCTGTGGGCACCTCGGCAGGGGCCATGGGCAGGAACTCCCTGAAGGACCAATAGCACTAAAAGTAATGAAAACTAAGTCCAATAAGGACATAAAGGAAAATACAAAGGAAAAGCTCTGAAAGTGGAGAAAAAGAAAATAAAAAGAGCAAGAAATAAAATGTAAAGGATGACAAGATAAAAAAGAAAAGAGAGGGAAAAAAGGTGGTGAGAAGGAAGAATCCCAGAGGAAATTCCAGGGACCCTCCAAAAGAAGGAAACTAAGAAAAATTCAAACTCGAGCCACATGATGATCAAGCTTTTCCGAATGAACATGAGGTGTGTGTGTGGATCTGTGACCCAGCTCACTAAACCTTTGTCGTGGGATTAACTCTTGCAGTTGCAGTAACAGTAGGTGCCCTCTCCCCTCTCAGGCCGGCAGGCACAAGGGCCTGCGTTTATTCCCTGGCGGGCACAAGCTGCAGTGTCCAGCATTCTTCCCCTTGCGGTGGCTCCTCAATTCTACTTACCATCTGGCTTGTAACTGGAGGAAGGCACCACTTCAGTTCTCGCCAAATCTGAGGGCTTGGTACAAGTGGCCGGTGCACCAGGCAGACTGCCGAAGTGGGCTTCGCTGATTCCTTCAGGCCTGTGTCCACACACGATTCCAAAGGACCATATCAGACTTCAAGAAAGAAGAGAAATCTGAAATCAAAAAGCAGTGGACGTTGACAGTAAGGAAAGCCAGAGAGTGACAAAAAGGAAGATGAGGAGGGAAACGTGTGGGAGAAGTCACGGGGACAGAAGGCTCAGGTGGAGAGTGGCACTCAGACACAGGCGGCCACGGGAGGGGAGACGGGACAGCAGGTGCAGGTGGAGAGTAGCACTCAGACACAGGTGCCACAGGAGGGGAGATGGCTGAGCCCAGCACAGCAGTGGGAATGGGAATGTTTGTGAAATGATATCAAAAGAGGGCCTGGAACAGCAACAGATTGTGAAGAGGAGGAGGACAGGGTTGGAGAAACACTGAATCTTCACGGGAAAAGCCATCATCTGACTAATCTGGGTTGAATAAGTACAAGAGGTTGGATTTTCTGTTTACTGCTCATCATCACAGACACATGGCATTTGTACATTCTATAAACCTATTTATCAAAATAGATTTGACATCCAGGAACATCTTGGTTGGGGTGTTATTTGACATCTCCATCAGAGAAAATGAACAGCATTGGCTGGGAAGGAATGGCTCCTCTCCATCTCCTTGGCAGAACATAAAGTGTAACCTGTATGTAATTTACAAATCAAACATTTCATTTTAATAGTTAGTTATTAGACAGTTCTCAACATTTAAATTTATGAAATTAAGACCATCCAAGGGTATGTCTTTAGACAGATGGAAGTTTCAGTAACCCGAGACCATCTGTGATCTTCTCCAGCAGTCGGTCCTGTGCCAACACTCCATGTATTTGAATCTGAGTAAAAACTGATCTTTATTAAATAAGGACAAGCTCAGGGTAGCACCTGCGGCTCAAGGAGTAGGGTGCCATCCCCAGGGGTGGTGGGTTCAAGCCCAGCTCCAGCCAAAACTGAAAAATAATAATAATGATAATAAGGACAAGTTCAAAATAGCTGTCTGTATGCCTTAATGTTCATTTTGATTTATTTTAAATCTTTAAATTCATGAATAAGGTATTATAGTAAACGACCAGGAGGCTCTGCTGTGAAAGATAACTTGCTGTTCTAAAATATCAATTTAAAATAAAGAATATAAAAGAAAACATCTTTTTTAAAATGTTTGAGGCTGGGTGCAGTGGCTCACACCTGTAATCCCAGCACTCTGGGAGGCCAAGGCAGGTGGATTGCCTGAGCTCAGGAGTTTGAGATCAGCCTGAGCAAGAGCAAGACCTCATCTCTACTAAAACTTGAAAAACTAGCTGGGCATTGTGGCAGGCACCTGTAGTCCCAGTTACTCAGGAGGCTGAGGCAAGAGGATTGCTAGAACTCAGGAGGTTAAGGTTGCTGTGAGCTATGCCCCAGGGCACTCTACCCAGGGCTACAGAGGGAGACGGTCAGAAAAAAAAAAAAAAGGCTTAAGAACCACTGCTTTAACAGAAATGAAAGTTTGAGTTGGCAGGGTGTGTGGAATAGAGGCTCACCACTTTGCTACTGGGAAGGTAGTAAGCGGTAAATACAACTTATTCAAAAAACCACTAGAGGTTGGAAAGAATAGATTAGACACATCAGCTCAGTACCAGAATCGTTAAATTTTCACACAAAGATCATAACTATGTATGATCTATCCTGCTGCAATTAAACAATTTTTAATTTTTAAAAGACCCAGCAGCATGGTGAACCAGACACCCCCTCCTAATTAAATGTGTAATGCACAAAAAGCTTGCACAGTCATCTAGTAATTAGCTTAGAGAGAGCTATGAAAATTCTTTTTCAAATAATTTTTGAAGTCATTGAGTTTTTTAGGACATTTTGTAAAAACCAAATGAAGTTCAATTTAAGTATCTGAATTATATACTTAGTCACAATGTTGTGAGAGTGACCTTTCTTTTTAAAGGCAAGTAGACGCCAGTGTGCAGATGTGTACAGATGTGCTCCCAAGCTCATTTTCTATCATAAGAGTCTAACTAAGGTTTCCAGTCTTGATATTATTTGGATAGGGGACAAAGATGAGGTCTGTGCCATTACACGTGGTGCAGAATGTTCTTTTGAGCCTTGGCCCTCCCTGGTACTCAAGTTCACAGAAAGTCTTAATCTAGGGTAATGTTACATTATGTGAACATCACTACCCACATTCAATACCATTTTATATTTCAGTTTCATTAAGGCCAAACTCTGCCTTGAATGTTGTTTCTGTTTGTTTTATCTAACTCTAAGAAATAAATCCTTCGGGGGAAAAAAAAGAGAGAAATAAGTCCTTTGGATTCTATGACTTAGGCTATAAAAAAAAGACACTCTCCTGGTGGGGGACGGCCATGAGATGTGTTCAGGTGAACAAAACATGTTGGTATTTCTTAAATTAGGGAACTTTGTGGTAACATCCACATTTTATGTATTTTTTTTATTAAATCATAAACACATAGATCATGTATACATGAATGCATTTATGGGGTACAATGTGCTGATTTCATATAGAATTAGAAACACTTACATCACACTGGTTAATATATACCTCATCTCATTTACTTAATTATTGTGTTAAGACATTTATACTCTATACTAACAGATCCAACAAGTACCCTTGCATTATGCATCCCTCGATCTGACCTCCCCTCTCCCATCTGCCCCTCCTACCTCTTTCATCCTGGGCCATCGTTGTGATCTATTCTTCATATGAAAGTGTGAGTGATTGTAAATTGGTTTCATAATAGCACTGAGTACATTGGATATTTTTTCTTCCATTCTTGAGATGCTTTACTAAGTTGGATATGTTCCAGCTCCATCCACGTAAACGTAAAAGAGGTAAAGTCTCCATCTTTTTTAAGGCTGCATAGTATTCCATGGTATACATATACCACAATTTATTAATCCATTCATGGGTCAATGGGCACTTGGGTTTCTTCCATGACTTGGCTATTATGAATTGAGCTGCAACGAACAATCTGGTGCAAATATCTTTCTTATAACGTGATTTTTGGTCTTTTGGATATACACCCAGTAGAGGAATTGCAGGATCAAATGGCAGGTCTACTTTTAGATCCCTGAGTATTCTCCATACTTCTTTCTAAAAGGGACGTATTAACTTTCATTCCCACCAGCAGTGCAGAAGTATTCCCTTTTCTCCACATCCATGCCAACATCTGTAGTTTTGGGATTTTGTTATGTGAGCCACTCTTACTGGAGTTAGATGATATCTCAAAGTGGTTTGGATTTGCATTTCTCTGATGATTAAAGATGATGAGCATTTTTTCATGTGTCTGTAGGCCATGCACCTATCTTCTTCAGAGATGCTTCTGTTCAAGTCCCTTGCCCACAATGAAATGGGATTACTTGTTCTTTTCTTATTAATAAGTTTGAGTTTTATGTGGATTCTAGTTATCAAACCTTTGTCAGAAGCATAACCTGAAAATATCCTCTCCCATTCTGAGGGCTGTCTGCTTGCTTTACTTACTGTGTTCTTGGCTGTGCAGAAACTTTTTAGTTTGATCAGATCCCAGTAATGTATTTTTGGTGTTGCTTCAATTGCCCAGGGGTCCTCCTCATGAAGTATTCTCCAGGGCCAATTTCTTCACTTGTTTCTCCTGCACTCTGTCCAAGAATCTTAATAGTTTCATGTCTTAAGTTTAAATCTTTTATCCAGTGAGAATAAATTTTTGTTAATGATGAAAGGTGTGGGTCCAGTTTTAGTCTTCTACAAGTTGCCAGCCAATTCTCCTAGCACCATTTGTTAAATAGGTAATCTTTCCCCCAATTTATATTTTTGATGGGTTTATCAAAGATCAAATGATGATGTGTCTGGGTTCATCCCTTGATTCTTAATTCTGTTCCATACATCTACCTCTCTTTTTTTGTGCCAATACCGTGCTGTTTTGATCACTATAGATTTATACTATAGTTTGAAGTCTGGTAGCATGATTCCTCCTGCTTTGTTTTTATTTCTGAGTAATGTCTTGGCTATTCAAGGTTTGTTCTGATTCCATATAAAATGAAGTACTATTTTTTCCAGATCTTTAAAGTATGATAGGGATTGCATTAAATTTGGAAATTGCTTTGGGTAATATGGACATTTTAACAATGTTGATTCTTCCTAGCCATGAGCATGGTATGTTTTTCCATTTGTTAACATCTTCAGCTATTTCTTTTCTCAGAGTTTCATAAATCTCTTTATAGAGATCTTTCACATCTTTTGTTAGGTAATTCCCAAATATTTAATCTTCTTTGGCATAACTGTAAAGGGAATAGAGTCATTGACTGTTTTTTTCAGCTTGACTATTATGGTATATATAAAAGCTACTGATTTGTGAGTATTGATTTTGTATCCTGAGATGCTACTGTATTCCTTGATCACTTCTAAGACTTTTGTGGTTGAGTCCCTGGGGTTTTCCAGGTATAAAATCATATCATCTGTGAAGAGTGAAAGTTTGATCTCCTCTGACCATACTTGTATACCCTTGATCGCCTTCCCTTGCCTGATTGCAATGGCTAAGACTTCCATTGCAAAGTTAAAAAGCAGTGGAGACAATGGGCAACCTTGCCTGGTTCCTGATCTGAGTGGAAATGTTTTCAGTTTTACTCCATTCAAGATGATATTGGCTGTGAGTTTGCTGTAGATGGCCTCTATCAGTTTGAGAAAAGTCCCTCCTATACCTATTTTCTTAAGTGTTCTGATCATGAAAGGATGCTGGATATTGTCAAAAGCTTTTTCTGCATGTATTGAGAGAATCATAAGGTCTTTGTTTTTTTGTTTGTTTAAGTGATGTATTATATTCATAGATTTACATATATTGCCAACCTTGAGACCCTTGATCGTGGTGTAAAATTCATTTGATGTGTTGCTGGATTCTGTTTGCTAGGATCTTATTGAATATTTTTACATCTATGTTCATTAAAGATATTGGTCTATAGTTTTCTTTTCTTGTTGGGTCTTTTCCTGGTTTGATATTTACTTTTCAGGGTGATATTTACTTCATAGAATGTGTTGGGAAGTATTCCTCCTTTTTTAATGTTTTGGAAAAGGTTAAGTAATATAGGTAATAGTTCCTCTGTAAAGGTTTGGTATAATTATGATGTGAAGCCATCTGGTTCCAGACTCTTCTTTTTTGGGAGAGTTCATATAAGTGATTCTATTTCAGTACTTGATATAGGTCTGTTTTGCATTTCCAATTCTTTCTGATAAAGTCCAGGAAGTTGGCATGCTGCCAAGTATTGGTCAATTTCTTTCAGATTTTCATATTTCTGAGAATAAAGTTTTTTGTAGTATTCATTAAGTATTTTTTGAATTGCTGAGGTGTCTGTTGTGTTTTTGCCTTTGTCATTTCTGATTGATGATTTTATGGACTTTAATTCTCTATTTTTGGTTAGGTTGGCCAAAGGTTATCAATTTTGTTGAATTTTTCAAAATACCAACTTGATTCATTGATCTTTTGAATAATTCTTTTGTTTTCGATTTCATTTAATTCTGCTCTAATTTTAGTTATGTCTTTTCTTCACCTGTGTTTGGGTTTGGAATGTTGTTCCTTTTCCAGTTGCTTAAGATGTCTCATTAAGTTATTGACTTTCTCTCTTCCCCTTCTCTTAAGGAAGGCTTGCAATGTTATAAATGTCCCTCGTAGGACTGCCTTTAGAGTATCCCACAGGTTCTGATAATTCATGTCTTCATTATTGTTTTGTTCCAAAAATTTGGCATTTTCCTTCTTAATCTCCTCTATGACCCAGCTATCATTCAGCATAAGGTTATTTTGTTTCCATGTCTTTTTATGAGTGTGCAGATACCTATTATTGGTAAGTTCGACTTTTAGTGCATGATGATCTGAGAAAATACAAGGAATAATTTCTATACTTTTAAATTTGCTGAGGTTAGACTTGTGACCTAAGATGTGATTAATTTTGGAGGATGTTCCATGGGCTGATAAGAAGAATGTGTATTCAGTTTTGTTAGGATGAAATGTTCTGTAGATGTCTGTTAAATTCAATTGTCGTATAGTGAAGTTTAAGTCCAAACTTTCTTTGCTTAGTTTCTTATTGGAGGATCTATCTAACACTACCAAAGAGGCATTAAAATCTCCAACTACTATGGTACTGAAAGATATTAAATTGCTTATGTCTGTTAGGGTCTCCCTTATAAATTGAGGAGCATTCTGATTGGGCACATAAATGTTAACAATTGACATCTCATCATGTTGAGTGGTTCCCTTAACAAATATGAAGTGACCATCCTTGTCTTTCCTTACTTTTTTTTATTTAAAGCCTAGTATATCTGCAAATAAAATTTCCACCCCTGCTTTTATCTGATTTCCATTTGCCTGGATTACAGATGCCTATCCCTTCACCCTGAGTCTATATTTATCCTTTAAGGTAAGATGAGATTCTTGTATGCAGTAGATATCTGGCCTGAGTTTTTGTATTCAGTCAGCCAACCTGTGCCTCTTAAGAGGACAGTTTAAACCACTCACATTAATTGAGAGTATTGATAAGCCTGGTAGTGTTTTGGGTGTCAAGTTTTCCAAAAGTCCAGTGGACATTTTGAATCTTTTCACCACTGTGGAAATTGGGTTTGGGTCAAGAATTTCAGAGTGAGTTTACTTTGGTGGTAGAGCATTGTGCTGGTCATTATGGAGGATGGGTCTGAGGATATCCTGAAGACCTGGTTTGCTTATGACACATTTCTTCAATGTGTGTATATCATTAAAGTATTTAACATAAATGAAGCTCAATTTAGTGGGATACAGGATCCTGAGCTGAAAGTTGTTTTGTTTTAGGAGATTGAAGGTCAATGACCATCCTCTTCTGGTTTGAAAAGTTTTAGCAGAGAGATCTGTAGTCATTCTAATATTCTTCCCCTTGTAGGTTATGATTTTCTCACATCTGGCTGCTTGCAGGATTTTCTCCTTCATATTAACTTGGGTGAAGTTAATTACAATGTATCTAGAAGATGCTTTATTTGGGTTGAGTCATGCTGGGGTTCTAAAACTGTCTGCTATCTGAATTTCAGTATCTTTTGCCATGCTTGGGAAGTTCTCCTCAATTATCTCTTGGAGTACAGTATGTGTGCCTTTTGGACCATCCTCTTCTCCTTCAGGGATTCCTATGAGGTGAATGTCTGCTCTTTTGGAGTGGTCCCATGATTCTTTCAGGGAATGATCCATTTTTGCTCTCCACTTCTCTTCCTCTTTGAGCTTTTGGGAGTGTTCAAGAGCTTTGTCTTCAATGTCAGAGATCCTTTCTTCTGCCTGCTCCATTCTGTTACTGAGGGATTCTACTGTATTTCTCCAATCTTTGAGGGCTGCAAGTTCTTGCCTCAATGTGTCAAAGTCTTTGGTGATTTTGTCTTTGAATTAATTGAATTCTTTTTTATTATTATTATTAAATCATAGCTGTGTACATTAATGTAATCATGGGGTACAATGTGCTGGTTTTATATACAATTTGAAATATTTTCATCAAACTGGTTAACATAGCCTTCATGGCATTTTCTTAGTTATTGTGTTAAGACATTTGTATGCTACATTTAGTAAATTTCACATGTACCCTTGTAAGATGCACCATAGGTGTAATCCCACCAATTACCCTGCCTCCACCCATCCTCCCCCATCCCCTCCCCTTTCCCCATATTCTTGGGCTATAATTGGTTTATAGCTTTCATATTAAAGCTATAACTTGGTTTCATAGTAGGGCTGAGTACATTGGATACTTTTTCTTCCGTTTTTGAGATACTTTGCTAAGAAGAATATGTTCCAGCTCTATCCATGTAAACATGAAAGAGGTAAAGTCTTTATCTTTCTTTAAGGCTGCATAATATTCCATCGTCTACATATACCACAATGTATTAATCCATTTGTGGGTCAGTGGGCACTTGGGCTTCTTCCATGACTTAGCAATTATGAATTGGGCTTCAATAAACATTCTGGTACAAATATCTTTGTTATAATGTGATTTTTGGTCTTCTGGATATATACCTAGTAGAAGAATTGTAGGATCGAATGGCAGGTCCTATTTCTAGGTCCCTAAGTGTTCTCCAAACATCTTTCCAAAAGGAACATATTAGTTTGCATTCCCACCAGCAATGTAGAAGTGTTCCCTTTTCTCCACATCCACGCCAACATCTCTGGTTTTGAGATTTTGTTATGTGGGCTAATCTTACTGGAATTAGATGATATCTCAAAGTATTTTTGATTTACATTTCTCTCATGATTAAGGATGATGAGCATTTTTTCATATGTCTGTGGGCCGTGCATTTTTTCATATGTCTGTGGACCATGCACCTGTCTTCTTCAGAGAACTTTCTCTTCAAGTCCCTTGCCCAGCCTGAGATGGGATCACTGGTTCTTTTCTTACTAATACATTTGAGTTCTCTGTGGATTCTGGTTATTAAACCTTTGTCGGAGACATAACCTGCAAATATCTTCTCCCTTTCTGAGGGCTGTCTGCTTGCTTTACTTACTATGGAATTCTTTGAATTCTTGAGAAAACTTTTGAATTGCTCTTTGAATTTCTAATTTCATCTTTACCTCCATTCTGTTAATGTTATTTGCAATCCAAATTCTGAATTTGATTTCTGACATCTCAGCCATTTGTTTATGAATGGGATCTTCTGTTGTGTCTCCTTTGTCATTCCTTGGGGGAGTTGATCTACTCTGGTTATTCATGTTGCCAGAGTTTTTCTGCTGATTCTGCCCCATAATTATTTTTTTCACTGTTTGGCTAGAGAAGCTGAAATTTAATTCCTTGGAGTCCCAGCTTGTTGCAGCAGGGGTGATGGGAACCTAACAATCCTCTCTCAGCTCCTGATCTTCCAATTTATTGGGTTATTTCTGGTCATTATTTCTCCCTCTGGATGGGAGCCTTTGCCAAAAGCTGGCTTCAGTTGGCCATCTTGCCTCCCTCCCCCAACATCCACATTTTAAAAGATGTAAAGGATTCAAGTGGTACCACCCATGCTTACTCTTTCCAGAAAGTGTATTCAAGCTTTGGAAATGGCTAAGGTCAGCTAAGGATGTGGGCACCTCTGGCTGCCCCTGGTTCCCAGCCAGGCTTCCCTTTCCACCTCTCCCAACCTCCTGAATGAGGCTCTGGGTGTGGCCCAGCCCTCTGGCTCTTTTCCTGGTCTGTCAGTTTACCTGTTTTTCTCAGTGCACATTTCCATTTGACCACTTCAATTCCACATCCATACTCAGGCCTGGCCTTTTCTGAAGGATGCTAATAGTGAGAACTGGGTTCCCCTAGGATAGTGGTTCTCAACCTGTGGGTCACAACCCTTTTGGGGGTTGAATGACCCTTTCACAGGGGTCACCTAAATACATCCTGCATATCAGATATTTACATTATGATTCATAACAGTCGCAAAATTACAGTTCTGAAGTAGCAACGAAAATAATTTTATGGTTGGGGGTCACCACAACATGAAGAACTGTATTAAAGGGTCGTGGCATTAGGAAGGTTGAGAACCACTGTCCTAGGATCTGTTCAAGATAGATTCTCCAAGAAGCACCAAGTGAAAAATCACTATGATTGCTTTTCTAGATTCATTGTAGATTGACTAACCCAGGGTATTTCAGGCCTCCACTGCAGGAAGCAGCAGAATCACGTTTGGCCTTGCAAAATGCTCATGTTACTGGCAGGCAAGTGCCCTGTCAGGGTCACCAATGGCTTCCCCACTGCCAATCAGTCCTGTCTCCCTGAGCACCACTTCCTCTTCTGCAGCACTCTGCAACCCCGGGTTCTGGCAACCCACCACCCCCACACCGTCTCAGATGGGCTCGTCCTGACCCATCCCTCAACCAGCCTCCTCTTCTCGCTCCTTCTCTCCACAACCTTTCTTTGTGTCCAGCAGGATTCGGTCCCCACACCTCTTCTCTTCATGCTCTCCATGTAGGTAGCATCACCAGATGGACCAAATAAAAACACTGAACTCCCGGTTACAACAACTGTTTCATAGTGTAAGGCTGTTCCAAATATTTCATAGCCCCATGCAAGGAAATATTGCATGACACATACTAAAAATTACTCATTATTTATCTGAATTCAAATGTAATAGGGCAGCCTGAGTTTCATCTGCCCACCCTAAGCTGATCTCATTCAGTTTTGGGGCTTTAAATGCTGACTCCTCTGAAAACGTTTATCTGAATCCTAGATCTCTCTGTGCTAGGCTTCTTACTGACCCCACCCCATTGTGACCTGGGTAACGAATGACTGTCTCAACCGCAGAATGTTGGAAAGGTGCTGATATTTACCCCAGATCCTGGCTCCACTCACAGACACTGCCACCCCCCCCTCTGCTCGGCCAAAAACCTTGGGCTCATCCTTGAATCCCCCTTCTTCTCACACCTCCATCCCATCTGTCAGGAGTCCTTTGGTCCCAGCTGACCTAGCCAAAGCACCTCTTGCTGGACCACTGTGACCACTTTCCACTCCTGTCCCTGCTTTGTGCCCCACAGATTTTTTGCTCAACATGCCAGCTGGAGTGAGTCTTATAAAACATAAGTCATGCATGTCATGTTTCAGCCTCCACCCTGCAGTGGACTCCCTTATACTCAGTGTAAAAGCCCAAAGTCCTCATACCTTCCTGCAAACCTTGTTGCTCTTCCCCAGATCACTCCTTCCTGCAGCCTCCTCAGTCCTCCCACAGCCAGCACGCTCCTGCCACAAAGCCCAAGCCAGAGTCCTGCGCTCACTCCTTCCTCAGGGAACATTCTCAGAGCAGGTGTGTGTCCAGGCAGACAGCTCCTGTTCCTCCCCACATTTTTGCTCAAATGTCACTTTCTCAGTGAAGTTTGCACTGACCTCCCTATTCCCATTTCAGCCTGCTTACACTCGTGGCACTCTGGATACTCCTTCCTGATGCTCTTTGCTGTCTTCTATAAATATCAGCTTCTAACATAGTATGTAATTTATTTATTATCATTGTCATTTGTTTTCAGGCTCTCCCCACTAGAAATCTCCACAATGCCAGGACTCTTTGGGCCCCTGAAGAATGCCAGGCACCCAGAAGAGAGCTGGCCTCACAGGACGCACATATCTTTGAAGAGAAAGAAAGAGAGAAAGAGAGAGAGAGAAAGAAGAAGGAAGGATGGAGGGAGGGAGAAAGGGAGGGAAGGAAGTAAGGAAGGGTGGGAAGAAGGGAGTTGGGCAAAGTATGCCGACCGATTCTGTCAGTTCAGGCTCCTTCCTGGGCCCTGGGTGAAGAGTAATCATTTATAGAACTTAAATTATCTTTGACTTCTTCCCCTGACCCACCTCCTACATGCAGATAGGGCAAATGCCAGTAGGAGGAGTTAGTTGCCCTGCACCTGGGGCTGGGTGGAGCCCCAGGGAAGAGGACAGGGCAGTGCAGAGCCACCCCAGCCTTTTCCAGAGACAGGCCTTCTCTAGGCCAGCCAGTAACTTCATGGCCTGCAAAGAGCTGTTTTAGAGCCATGTATTCACATCTAAGGGGCCAGTGAATCCAAAGGGAGCCACGTGGCACCAGCAGGATATATTGAAATCCATCTTGTTGCAGTCAGGGCTACAAGCAGCATTACTTGGTTAGCAATAGTTATTTTCTTAGGCAAAGTTGTCAATTTTAGTTCTGGGGGATCTTGACAATGTCATATTTTGGGAAAAGAGGTTAGAAAATAAATTTTACTAAGATTATTTGAGGGGTTGTATTCATCCCTGGATGCGTTCTGACAGCCCAGGGCTGCCTTGCTGAGTGAGGTGTCGCACCAGTGCCCAGCAGATACAAGGCTCCAGAGGGGACGATTAGAGTCTGACCAACCACATTCAGGTGCAGCCCTGTTCCCCTCTGCGGGGCTCTCAGCCTGCTAAGCGTGACTTGCCTCTTCTGTAAAATAGGGATGCTGCGTCAAAGGCGCGTTGCCAAACACGTGTGAGCAGTGGGCCCAGTTTAGTGCCCTGAACCCAGGGAGCGCACAGCCAACCCAAGCTCCTCTCATTCTTCAGGATTTAGGTGGAAGGTGCTTTATTAAGGTATAACTGACAAATAAGTTTCACATGCTTAAGGTGCACTGGGCGATGATACCACACATGCGGAAACTGCCAAATGATCACCACAATCAAGGTACTCAGCATGTCCGTCGCGGTACCTGTTCTATGTGGTGGGAATACTTAAGATGTACTCTCTCAGAAAATCTCAAGTATACAGGGCACAGTGAACTACAGTCACCATGCTGTCCATTAGGTATTCAGAACTTGTAAATAGGTTTATACCTGGGACCAACATCTCCCCATGTCCCAGCTGCTGGGGTTCTGAAAAAACAATCTAACAGTTTTCCCAAGAAAGGCAGAACTTATTTTCCCTAAGGATGTGCTTTAATAATTGTACTTCATCTTGTGAAAGTTCAGAAGTCAAGGAGGGGTTTCCATGTAAAAACTCTCTGCTCTGACAAGATGTTAATACTTTTTCTGCAAATACTTCCTACAATAACAATGTAGGAAGAGGCTATAATCTTAAAGCAGCATTGGCCAAGGTACTTTCTTTTATTTTGTTTTATTTTATTTTATTTATTATTTTTAAGACAAGAGTCTCACTTTGACACCCTGTAGAGTACTGTGGCATCATAGCTCACAGCAATCTCCAATTCCTGGGCTCAAGTGATTCTCTTTGCCTCAAGGAGCGGGGACTACGGGTGCCCACCACAACACCCAGTTTTAGAGACAGGGTCTTGCTCTTGGTCAGGCTGATCTGGAACTCCTGACCTCAGGCAATCCACCCGCCTCGGCCTCCCTTCCAAGGTACTTATAAATTCAAGTTACGTTCATGCCCAGACATAACCTCTTCCAATAATCAAACTGAATTGTGCAATTGTTTTTTTCTTTTTTCTTTTCTTTTTTTTTTTTTTTGAGACAGAGTATTATTTGTTGCACCCAGTAGAGTGCTGTAGCATCATAGCTCACAGCAATCTCAGACTCTTGGGCTCAAGTCATCCTCTTGCCTCAGCCTTACCAGTACCTGGGACTACAGGCACCTGCCACAATGGCTGGCTAGTTTTTGAGACAGGGCCTCACTCTTGCTCAGGCAGGTCTCAAACTCCTGAGCTCAGGCAATCCATCTGCCTTGGCCTCCCAGAGTGCCAGGATTTCAGGTGTGAGCCACTGTGCCCGGCCCCTGTGCAATTGGTTCTTGGCAATATTTTTCAAGCCTATCTACAAAGGGTTGCTATTAAGTAGTAGAGGTCTGATAGATTTTCTTATTTTGTTAAAAAAAAATTATACCATAGGATATGTACTTATAATAAAGAAGGGAGTCAAAGCAGACTCACGTGGAAAAAACCCACAGAATAATTACAAATGCAAACTCTCACACTGACTGTATCAAGCCAGGCTGACATGCCACATTTATCCTGAAGCCCCTTTCAGGAGCCAAAGCTAGAATCAACTCCACTCCTAGGAACCCTGAAGGAAGAGAGATTTACTTTGAAACCAGTATTGGGCTGGGAGAACCTAATCTCTGTTGTTTGGAGCGGGGAATCTAGAGTTTTCCCTTGGATAATAGATGGGGTCTGTCTGTAGGGTTTTTATTGGGTTTTTCACTAAAACAACTTAAATACAAGAAAGGGCACAAAGCATAAATTTATACCTATCAATGAATTTCCACAAAGTAACTGTGCCCAGATTGCTGCCCAAAATGAGAAGGCGAGCACCCTCAGGTCCCTTTCTTTTCCCTCCCACATGGCCACGTGTTTATGGGACCGACTTTTTCTTATTTATTTGAAGCATATTTTAATGCACCTGGATAAGGGCCCTTTGTCAGTCACACGTATTACAGATATCTTCATGTACTCTGGAGCTTGCCTTCTGACTCTGTTAATGTCATCTATGATAAACGAATTTCAATTTAGGGTAATTCAGTTCCTCAATCTTTTCATTTACGGTTGATGCTTTTCAGATTCTGCTTAAGAAAATGCTCTCTCTCCCAAAGTTTCAATGAAGATAGTTTCCTATTTTTTCTTTGAGATGCCTCATTGATCTTCCTTTCATATCTAAAACTACGAAGCACCAGCACGTGACTTCTGTGTGCAGGTGAGGAAGGAACCAAGTGTTATTATTTCTGTGTGGCGAATCAGGACACTCAGCACTCCAGGAGAACCCCTGTAAGTTGACCACCAAAGGGACTATAACAAACTGGTCAACGTATAGAGGTGGTCACCGTGAGGAACTAGGCCTACTGTGCTGTACGTATGGCACATGACTAGTCTATGAAAACTGAGTCAACTTAAGGTGGTGGTCAATGTAGGAAGGTGGTCAACTGTGAAGGTTCTGCTGGATTTTTTTTCTGACTATTCTTTCCCAACTTCCCTCTAGAGCCACCTCCACCATAAATGAAGACTTCATAAGTGTGTGGGTCTATGTCTGGACTTTGCATACCACTTCACTGGTCTGTTTCCCGTGATTGCACTGTCTAAATCAATGCTGATTTGTAGTACACACATGCATAGTTTCAGGTGCGTGGAAAGAAGGGGTCCCCTTGTTCTTGGCTAAGCTTGACACTGCATTTTCATGTAAGTGTTCAAATCAACTTGCATAGCTGATGGTTTTGAATGGATTATTTCCAGGGGTCCTCAAACTTTTTAAACAGGGGGTCAGTTCACTGTCCCTCGGACCATTGGAGGGCCGGACTATAGTTTAAAAAAAAAAAAAAAACTGGGCGGTGCCTGTGGCTCAAGGAGTAGGGCGCCGGTCCCATATGCCAGAGGTGGCGGGTTCAAACCCAGCCCCGGCCAAAATCCACAAAAAAAAAAAAACAACTATGAACAAATTCTTATGCACACTGCACATATCTTATTTTGAAGTAAAAAAAACAAAATGGGAACAAATATAATCACACCGCCTCATGTGGCCCATGGGCCTCAGTTTGAGGACCCCTGTAGGGGAACAGTACCTCTTTACAAACATATTTAAATTTTTGTCCATGGTAGACTCCTCCATGTATTTGTCTTCTTTGATTTCTTTTAATAGAGTCTAAGAGTTTTGCACAAGCTTTTTTGGTGCTATTGTAAATATTTTAATTTTTTAAATTTTATTTTTCTCATTGTTTAATATTGGTACGTTTTGATTTTTCAAAGCTGTGTGACAAACCACCCCAAACTTGGTGGTGTGAAACCAAGCAAATTTTATCACAGCAACCGTGGATCAGCAGTTTAGACAAGGCACAGAGCAAACGGCTGAATCTGCCCTGAGATGTCCAGGGCTTCAGCTGAGAAGGCACCAATAACAGCCGACATTGACTGGGGTGTCTGGGGGCTAGATCCCGAGGCTCACATGTGTCGCATGTTGGGCATCTGGGCTGGACTGACTCACAGGCTGGGCTCTGCAGGGACTGTTCACACAGCTGCTATGGCGACCTCCCTGTGCTTGGGTTCTAAGAGGGAGAGCCCTAATCTCTTTGAGACTGAGACCTTTCAAATACCCAGGAAGAAGCTGCTTCACCTTTTCCGACTGAGCCCTGGGAGTGGGAAAGCATTATTGCTATCACCTGCTATTAGCTACAATAGACTCACAAGGTTGTTCAGGCTCAAGGGACAGGAAGGAGATTCGATCTCTTGCTGGGGATGGTAAGTCACACCGCAGAAGAGCATGTGGGTGGCAGATTGTTGTGGGCATTTTTGGAAAATAAAATGCAGCACATGATATGCAAATATCATTGATTTTAGCTTGATGACCTTGCTAAACTCACTAATTTAAAAAAGTTAATTATTTTATTTATATTGTGGACTAAAATAAAATTTTAAGACTCCCCCCCTCCCCCAGCAGCAGACTGACTGGACCACCCTCTTGGCCAAGGGGATCCCTAAAACTGAGTTGCTAACCAAGCGAAAGGAGATCAGACATGCCTCATCATGCCCTCCCCTTCTTAGAAATGTCCTTCTTGACTCATTAATAGGCCTAAGGCTACCGAAGACTCACCTGCAGGTCCTCAGTATACACAACAAACCACTTGAGTCTGAGCCTAAGTCTGGTATTTTGTCTCTGATTAACAGACCCTTATCTGAGTTCAGCATTCCTTTTTGCTTACTCCTGATCTTTTAGAGAAAGCCTGACTCTTTCAGCCAATTGTCAGCTAAAGAATCTTTATGCCCACCCATAGTCTATAAGACTCCCCAGTTTGAGATGTTCCATCTTCTGGGGGGACAAACCAATGGATGTTTTCCATGCATTGATTTATGACTTTACCTGTAATTTTTGTCTCCCCAAAATGTAGAAAACCAAACTGTAACCCCAGCACCACAACTCCACTTGCTCAAAGCTTCTTGGGTCTGGCTCCAGGTTGTGGTCCTCAGATTGGCTCAGAATAAACCTGACTTTGGCTCAGAATAAACCTGACTTCTACAAACAATGGCAATTTTATTTCTTCTTATACTTTTCCCCCAAAAGTAAGTGGTTCCTTCATTGTCCCTAAGTGATTCTAGTACTATTTTGTTGGATTTGCCTCCCCCCTTCTCAGGATACAATTGTTTTGAGAAATATTATATAAAAAGGGACAGATGGTAGTAAGTTTACAAAGGAAGGAAAGAAGGGAGGGAGTGGTGGACGGTGAGGGGTGGGGAAAGGGTAAAACACGTACTTTCTTCCTAAATTGAAATTTTGATGCTCTTTATTCATTTTTTTCCCTCTCTCTAGGCACAACTATAAGATTGGCTGGGAAAAATTTATTTCACAATTTAGCCAAACCCTGGTTGTTAAGAAATCCATTAAGAGGTTTCTCTTAGAAATAAATAATTCAGCTCTTCCTTTTCATTTCAGTAAAGACTTGATTTTCAAAAGCCCTTAGGAAATCCCCTCTCCGCCTCCGTGTTGGGCCAGCTCAGGGCAGGGCCAGGGGAGGAGCCACCTTCTGGGTAGTGAAGGCCCAGAAGACATGTACAAAGGTGACAGAATGTCAATCAGGAAAAACATAGGACTAAGCCACAGGCTAAATCCCTCAGAAAAGTCACGCTCTGCTCAGATAAGAGAGAGAGTAAAGACTAACTCTTAAAACGTGTCCCCAAAGGCAAAACCTGGCCGTCTGTGAAGGTAAGGACCAACTCTGTGACTGCTAAGTGTCGGGAGGACACAACATTACCAAGCCAAGCCTCAGGAACTCTTGTGCTCAAAACACCGGTGCCCAGGCCAGAGAAGTGCTCAAGGTGCAGACAGGGAGGGTCAAGCTGAGGATCCCCGCCCCGGCAGTTCAGTAACCAGTGGTTTGGTGGGGCTTTGTTTGGCCCCACCAAGTCTCATATTGAAATTTGACCCTTGTGTTGGAGGTGGGGCCTGGTGGGAGGTGTTTGAATGAAGCAGAATGGGTCCCTCAGGAATGGCTGGGTGACAGTCTCATGGTAATGAGTTCTGGCTCCTTTAGTTCCTTTGAGAGCTGAATTTTAAAGAAGGTCTGATACCTCCCTCTCTCCCGTCCCTCCCTCCTGCTCCTCCCTTTCTCTCCTCTTCCCCTCTCTCCTTCCTCTTCACTTTCTGCTGTGAGCCTCACCCTCTCAGTGCTGGAATTACTGGTATGAGCCACCTTGCCCAGCCTCATGTAGAAATTTAATTGCCAGTGTAATGGTACTGGGAGGTGGGACCCTTAAAAGGTGATTAGCTCATGAGGACTCTGGCCTTGTGGATGGATTAATGCTGTTATTTCAGGAGTGGGTTAGTTACTGTGGGAGAGGGATCCTAATAAAAGGATAAGTTCAGTCCCCATTTTCTCTCTGTCTCTGGTGCATGCTCCTGTTCACAGGACACCCTGCCAGATGCAGCACCTTGCTCTTGGACCTCTCAGCCTTCATAACAGTGACCCAAGTCACTTGTGTTCTTTATAAATTAGCCAGTCTGTGGTGGTCTGTTACAGCAGCAGAAAATGGACTGTGACACTCTGGAAAGAGACAAGAATGGACAGAGACACAGGGCCGTATCATAAAGGGCCTTGTACGCTATGCTGGGGGGTCTGAGTTCTAAACCAAGATAAGACATTGAAGAACAGGCAGGGTGTTTTGTTTGTTCTCAGTCAACCAGGAGAAAAGTGATGGGAGCCTGGACTAACCCAGCAGCTGGGATGGTGACAGGACAAGACTGTGCATAAATACCTTTCAGTAGAGAATTAACAGATGATTTGAGGGGAAAGGGAAGCAAAAGGAACAAGGAAAATTCAAAGGCAACTGCAGAGCCATCAGATTCACCAGAACAAGGAAATAGGAAGTGGGCAGATGGGATCCCAGAGTATTGACCAAGATGAGGTTGAAAGGTCTGTCTTTAGATGTGCTCGATTTGGGACGTCTTGGGGATATCTAAATGAAGACAGTAATCAGGACATGGATACATGGTCTGAGCTTTAGGAGGGAGATGCCAACTCAAAATACAGATCTGAGAGTCATCTATGTGTTCATGAATGAGATGAAGGGAGGAGAAAAGAATGAACTTTGTTTGAGGTTCTACACTAATTCAGGTGCTTCCCGTGTATCATCACGTTTAAATTTCACAACCACCCCCATGAATTTCAGGTATGAGGAAGGTGAGTCTCCAAAGATTATGTTGATGGAAAAGAAGCCATACTCTGTAAAATAATTTAAAGAGGTTTATTCTGATCCAAATTTGAGGACTACAACCCAGAGCCAGACCCAAGAAGCCTTGAGCAAGTGGACTTGTGGTGCTGGGGTTACAGTTTGGTTTTCTACATTTTAGGGAAACCAAAATTACAGGTAAAGTCATAAGTCAATATGTGGAAAGCGTACATTGGTTTGGTCTCCAAATGGGGGACATCTCAAAGTGGGGACTTACAGATTATAAGTGGGTTTAAAGATTCTTTAGCCGACAATTGGCTGAAAGAGTTAGGCTTTGTCTAAAAGACCAGGAGTAAGCAAAAAGGAATGCTGAGCTAAGGTAAGTGTCTGTTAACCTGAGACAACCATGGGACTCAAGTCGTTTGTTGTGTGTATTGAAGACCTGCAGATAAGTCTTGCAGGGCAGGCCTGTTAATGAGTTACAGAGGACAGCTCTAAGATGGGAGGTGGACATGATGAGAGACAGCTGGTTTCCTTTTTCATGGCAACTCAATTTTAGGGGGTCTCTTTAGCCAAGAGGAGGGTCCACTTAATCAGCCCTGCTGGGGGGGGACCCTTAAGATTTTATTTCAGTTCATAACTAATTAGTACTCTTTCTTGCAACTGATAAAGCTAGCTTAGTGGCAGAGTTTACTGTAAGGATACGGGAGACTCTCCAGGTGCCTAAGACAGAAAGGAGAGAGCAGGCAGCATGTTTTCATTTGTATTTTGCAAAGCTCACTTCTGCAAAGAAAAAAAGGGATTCTTTTTCCTTTTGCCAGCTTTCTTGCAAATCAATCTTAAAGTGAAGATTTGTTGAACTAGATATGGCTTGGGCTTGAAATGAAGATTGAGCAAGTGCTCATGGAGAAAAGATATCCTGTACCTTTGCCAACTTCAGTTGTTAGTTGCCAAATTCTAAGGTTGTTGTTTGTTTTTCAGTAAAACTGATTTTCTGTGTATAAACTCAAAATGCATGGAGTATAGATGATTTTCTTTTTTTTTTTTAAGACAGACTCTTGCTCTTACCACTCAAGCTAGAGTACAATGCCATTACCATAGCTCACTGTAGCCTCCAACTCCTGGGCTCAAGTGATCTTCCTGCCTCAGCCTCCTGAGTGGCTGGAACTACAGGTGCCTGTCACAGTCTATGTTTTGTAGAGATAGGGTCTCTCCCTCTCTCCTGGTCAAGCTGGTCTTGAACTCCTCACCTTGACTGATCCTTCCACTGTGGCCTCCCAGAGGGCTAGTAATACAGAAGAGAGCCACATATGCCAGACCTAGTTAGACTTATTGATTGATTGATTGACTTATTTGATAGAATTTTAATAGCCATACCTTGTAGGCTAATCGTGACTTTAAGTAGAAATTCTGTTTTGCTTTCTTTTGTTTTTGCCATTTTCATGCCAATTGATTTTTCTCTCCCCAGTGGTGCCTTTGGAGACCCTGTCTCTACTGCAAATAGAAAAATTAGCTGGGTGTTATGATGGGCACCTATAGTCCCAGCTCCTCGGGAGGCCAGGGCAGGGGGATTGCTTGAACCCAGGAGTTTGAGTTTGTAGTGAGCTATGATGACACCACTGCACTCTAGCTGGGCCCTTTCTCAAAAAAAAAAAAAATTTTTTTTTTTCCAAAAAAAAATCAGACTATATATAAAGTGCACTGAAGTGAAAATCACCCTAAGTTAAATACCCCTCAAATGAATGTGCTTTCTTTTCCCTTGGTTACGAAGAATATACTTAGATTCTTCCTCTTCCACTTGCACAGTTTTAGTATTCATGTTGTACTACCTTGTCTTTTCACATCAGATTTTGAGACTGATATCTCTTTCAGTTTTCTGCCAATCACATGGGCATTAATCAATTTGAATTCATTTCCTTTGATTGCCATAGATTTGCTTTCGCATTGTGTGATTTCAAGTCTCTCATTGCCTGGGTTCAAGAAAAGGGCGTGGACGACTCAGCCGTGCTGAATTGACCTGAACATGTCTAAATGAGAAAAAGCTAAGTGGATGCAGAGAGCAATTCTTAAGATAAAGATCAGAGGCCCAGGTGTGGGGGCTCATGCCTATAATCCCAGTACTCTAGGAGGCCGAAGAGGGAGGTTCCCTTGAGCTTGGGAGTTGGAGACCAGCCTGAGCAGGAGGGAAACCCTATCTCTACAAAAAATAGAAAAATTAGCCAGGCATGGTAGTGCGCGCCTATAGTCCCCCAGCTACAGTGGAGGCTGGGGCAGGTGGATCCCTTGAGCCCAGAAGTTTAAGATCACTGTGCTCTGGGTTGATGCCATGGGGCAACAAAGAGAGACTCTGTCTCAAAAAACAAACAAACAAAAAAGATAAAAATCAGAGTTAAAATGCATCAAAAGCTCATCAACAAAGTGTTCTGTAAATACATTCACCTTTAGGGAATGACTTATGTCATAATCACGGTTGACTCAGAAGGAGATTTTGTTTGGTTCCTCTGTGCTTCCTTCAGTGATAGTTAATGTTAAACCTACTGGAGTGTACTTGAAATTATTGCAGTAATAACAAGACGGGCTAAGGAGCTTTTTGGTCATTAAAAACATGTATATGACATTTTAAAAACTCAGAGTTTATTGAAATATACAACCATTAGTTATAAGATTATGCATTCTAAACATCAAATTAACTCCTAATTTAGCATACAATGAAGTAATCCTAATTGCAAACTTATGATAGCTTTATATTTTATAGCATTAGAAACATTTTAAGCTGTGTATATAGATTATAGGAATATCTATATCAATATTCTCAACATTGGGCAAATAAAGCAAAAATATTGTTAAGGTGGAGCTGCCGTGTGTCAGGAGAACAGTCCATTTGTTTTTTATGTTTTTGTTTCATTTTATTTTATTTCTTTGTTAAGACACAGTCTCACTCTGTTGCCTGGGCAAGAGTGCCATGGTGTCAGTCTAGCTCACAGCAACCTCAAACTCCTGGGCTCAAGCAATCCTCCTGCCTCAGCCTCCTGAGTAGCTGGGACTACAAGTAACCACCATAATGCCTGGCTAGTTTTTCTATTTTTAGTAGAGACAGCATCTTGCTTTTGCTTAGGCTGGTCTGGAACATCTGACCTCAAGCAATCTAGCTCTTGCTCAGGCAGGTCTCCAACTCCTGAGCTCAAGAGATCCTCCTGCCTTGGCCTCCCAGAGTGCTAGGATCATAGGCCTGAGCCCCCAGGACCAGCCAGAATGGTCAATTTGAAATAATGTCATTAGGAACTCAACTAGGTAGCGTGGCTGTTGAATATATCTGTGTGTAAATTCACATTTTAAATAAACGATACCATGATGTTAAAGACCAAAATTTAGGTCAACAAAAGTTTCTGGAATACACAGATTTCCCTACCTCACAGAGGGTTCCGAAAATACTTTAATCTTTGGGATTTAACATGTTATAATCATCATTGATCATTCTTTGCTTTTGTCCTAAATTGCCTTTATTTGTTTTTTTTCTACTTTTTTTTTTTCTAAATTGCCTTTGAACATTATGCTTTTGGAAACCCTGGGTCATCTGTTATTTAATCATAATCTTTTTATTATAAAAGTCATACGGTTCATTGCAGAAAGTTCTTCTAAATACAATAAAATAAAAATCATCCTCAGTGTCATTATCCAGAAATAAAAATTGCCAGCAGTGTCATACCTGTATGAGTTCCCCAAGGCTGCCATAGCAAATTACTGCAATATACAGCAGACGTTTACTCTCTCACAGTTCAGAAAGCCACAAGTCTGAGATCAAGGTGTCCTCAGAGCTGGCTTCCTCTGGTGGCTCTGGGAGAATCTGCTCCACGCGCCTCTTCTAGCTTCTAGTAGTTGCCACCATCCGTGGCTTACAGACGCAGGACTGCTCTCTGCCTCCCTCATCACGTGGTCTTATCTTCATACATCTTTCCGTGTTGGATCTGCAACCCACCCTAATCCAGTGTGACTTCGCTTTAGCTAATTACATCTGCAAAGGCCATGCTTCCAAATAAGGTCATATTCTGAGGTTCTGGGTGAACAAGAATTTGGAGGACACATATTCAGCTCCCCATGCACAGTGCATTTGTGTGATTATACAGAGTAACAAGGGGATCATATTTTATATATAGCTTAGTTCTCTTTCCAGTTAGGATATCATGAGTCTCCCTGTGTCTTTCAAAAACAGGCTTTTTAATTTTTGTCGAGTGCTTCATCATATGACTATCATATCACTTACATAGCCAACCTGCTTCTTCAAACATTCAGATGGTTCCCATTCTTTTCTATTATAAACGGCTCTGATGAATATACATGTACCTAAATCTTTGCATTTATCTCAGCTTACTTCCTTGGTATAAATTCTTTTCAGTTGAATTATTGGATTAAGAAGTGTGAACATTTTAAAGGCTCATGAAAATTTTTGTTTAGTGGAATCTCAGAGATTGTATCCACTTACTGCTGCTAGCAGTATTTACACTGGCATTCGTTTTTGAAGGTTTGACAAGAGACTAGGCAAAGAAATGACACTCTGCCTTTGTGCTTATATTTATATGTAAGGCTGCATCTTTTTCGGTTTGTTTACTGGCCACTTACATATCCTTTTTGAGTTCTCAGTTTATGCCTTTTGTCTATTAACATTTTTAAATTTTTTTGACTTTCTCCAACTATCAGTATTCATTTCTTACTGTTTCACTGTATCCTAATTGTTGACATGTCTGCCTCCTAAGACTTTAAGCACTTTGGGGTAATGTTGATTCCATACTCATATTTTTGCGTCTTCGGCAACTACCACAGACACTCAATAAATATTTGTTCAACTGAAGTGTTAGGTAATGACCTGGAAATGTTCACAATATCTTGTTAAGATCAAAACAGCTAACTAAGGGCATATAAAATAAGGATAGACTCTGCAGGGAACTCTGAATGAAGTGAGCAGGATTTCACCCATGATCATTTACTTCTACTTGAAATTTTTACAAGTAATTCCGCTCCCCCATATTTCTCAGCTGTTTCTGAGATTACTGAGACTGAGCAACATCTTCTAGACCAAGCGTCCTCAAACTGCAGCCTGCAGGCCACATGAAACGGTGTGAATTATATTTGTTCCCGTTTTGTTTTTTACTTCAAAATAAGATATGTGCAGTGTGCATAGGAATTTGTTCATAGTTGTTTTTTTTTTTTTTAACTATAGTCTGGCCCTCCAACCGTCTGAGGGACAGTGAATTGGCCCCCTGTTGAAAAAGTTTGAGGACACCTGATCTAGACAATGTTAGCAATTATAAGCATAATAATAATTACAGGCAGAGTCATGGAATGAAGACATTAACGTTTCAAGATGGGAATGAGTTGCAATTGCCAATATTTTACAATTCCTATTGTTTCCATCGAAATAATTGACTGTACCTGTAATAAACATAGCACAAACGTATGCAATTTGTAGATTTTGTAATACGTTCCCATTCAACATTCAACTATGAAAAACAGTCTAACTTTATTTGAAGAATACTTTGAAAAGCCCTGGTAAAAATTTCTACCAAGCCTAGGAACAGGTTATAAAAATGGCATCAGAAAAGTTATGAGAGAACTCTTAAAAATTGCATTAGCTGCAGGAACTTTTCCTAAACATCCTTAAAAGCATTACTATGTGATCACATTTATTTTCACGTGGATAAAAAAAGCTCTTGCCACAAACGGGCTCTGTGTTCTGATCCTTTTTCTGCCCCTGATGTCCTTTGTTCCCCACCCTAGTTTCACCTTTCCTCTGTCCCATCAACATGCCACCCTCCCTGCAGAACCCAGTCCATCTGCTGCTGGATGACGGATGGAGACCTTCCTGTCCTCCCTGGCTTCATCACACACTGTCTTTGACACCTTCCTTGGATGGCTTCTGGCTATTTGCCCCTATAGACTGTGAACACCTAAAGAACAGAATAAACCTGGGAGTCAAATGTAAATACTCACATATTATTAGTGACAATGGCTGTCACAGATGACATTTGAAGGACATATTTCTTAACCATTTTGAGATTAAAATAATTTTCTAGGAGTATTGGAGACTTGGCATTTCCGGACGTTCACCAGCCTGCCTCCTTTTAAAGTTCTGATCACACTATTTTATGGTAAAGCTCTGCCAAGACCCTCTATAATAGGCCTGGTGTGAATGCCCGTGCATGTGCATGTGTGTGTGTGAGGGAGCGTGTGTGCGCCTGAGTGTGCGCATGTGTGTGCTCGCGTGTGAGTGTGCACGTGTGTGCCTGTGTGTGCGCGCGCGCGTTAATGTGCGTGTGTGCATATATGTGCATATGAGTGTGTGCGCGCGGGAGTGTGTGTGTGTGCGCGTGAGTGTGTGCGCGCGCGTGCAGCGGGAACCAGCCTGGGTGCCTGGGCTCGGAGGGAGAAACTCCCCGATTGGCCTGCAGGCTTCTTCCATCCTCGCCCTCCTCCTTTGTGGAGGAGAGGAACGCAGCCTCCTTCCAGCGCGGCGGGCCGAGGAGAGGTGAGGGCGCATTTGAGATTGTGGGTGGGTATTTTACCGGACAAATGGAACCTATACTTGGGTGAATTAAAGGTGAATCAATTGAGGACGATTTTTACGTCGCAACCCAGACCGGGCTGGAGTCTGTGGGCGCTGAGGTCGGAGTGGCCATCAGGGCGCGGGGACGCAACAGGGTTGGGGAGAAGGGAGGAGAGCAGGGCGCGTCTGCGGGCTTTGTTTTGGATGCTGGTCGATTCCCCGGCCAGATTTCAAAGGCGAAGCCGACCCCAGCGCCTCCTTACGCTAATCGGGAGGGGAAGGCAGTGACTCGAATTACACCAGCGCGACCTTCCCTCCCGGGCGCTGCTCACTTGTAGCTTTAAAAGGAAGTGACATGAGTGGGGAGAGACGTCAGCCGAGGACCACTTCTTTTCCTTCCCGAAGGGTCCACCCCATGGGTGGAGTCTGGCTTTCCCCGGCCTGCGTTGGCTGACTTACAGCCCCTAGAAACCAGTGGCAATTTCTGAACCCGCCGGCTCCCTTTCAGTTTCCGATCGCGAAGTCCATGTGCCCGGGGCTGCCAGGAAGGAGGTAGGTGTTGCCCGCGCTCCGGCACCTTCCCGCTGGGTGTGGCCGCGGGGTCCGCCCGCTGCTCCGCGCCGCTGGGCCGGCGGGGTGGGCTCGGGCGGAGCGGGCGGGCGGCGGCGCGGAGGTGGCCGGGGTAGCCGGAGCGGCGCGGAGGTGGCCGAGGTGGCCGAGGTGGCCGGGGTGGCCCGGGCGCACGGCGCTGGGACGCGTGGCCCTGGCACTGCGAGCGCGGCTTTGTGCGCGGCGGGTGAGCGTTCCTTCCCGGCCTATGACTTCCAGCTGCCCTTCTCGGCGCCCCTGCGCCCACCCCTCTCCCAGGGTCGGAGCGTTTTCCTTGCCGTGGAAGAAGCCGGGAGAGCGTCCCTGTCACATACTGCTCTTTTATGTCATGCAACATGGTCTTCCGTCTCTGACGTTTCTATGGCAACCACAAAAATACTACCGGAGAGGCAGCCCTGATGTGCGCCGCTCTGTTCGCAGTTGGCTTCTGGGCTGCGGCCCGCTGGGGCCCGGAGGCTTGGCGGCCCCTCCTCACTTTCATTTTGGTTTTTCCCTGTCGCAGGAGGGGAGGAGGAGGGAATTGTCAAGGAAACCGGCATGTGCAATTCCCTCTTTAATTACCTAATGTCGGGCCCCGCCTCTCTCCATCATACCTAGGGATTCAAAAAGGGTCTACTTTGACGTTTATGTAAGAATTCAGGGTCTGAATTCTGTTTTTCTAGGAAACCTAAACACTTCTCAAGATGTGACCCTGACCCTGTGACCAGGCTGAGAGGGAGGCAACACTTAATTCTTTACATAGGGGGTGAGATCCTTGAAATAAAGTTTTAGAGAATGCTGGCGGATTCACACTGACAACACGGTACTGTCTGCCTCTCTTTGCTAGAAGTCTCAATATTTAAAAGAGGGGTCTTGGCTCTAGCCTGGACTGACTTGGGGTGATAGCTGAGTTCCACAAGCTGAGTGACAAATGGTAACCAGCCAGGAGGGCGCTCAGTTTCCTTTCTGTGTCCTGTCCTGAGATGGGGTGACGCTGGCTGTTCACCGTCACTCAGCTGAGAGCTGACAGACCTTTTCTCTTGCAAAACTGTGGAAGAGCAATCCACTTGTGATTAAAGTCAGCCATCCTTAGTTGGAAAAGAAGTATCTTCAGAGAAGGGAGAAAGAAGGTGGGTGTGTGTGTTTAGGTGGGAAGGGGAGAACTGAGGCAAATCAAGAATCCTAAGTAAAAACTCCTAAATCTTCTGAATGCTCTCCACAGGGAGAAACAACATGATTTTTAGAAAAAAGTATGAAATGAGAGAAAGTTATTATCTACCTGGTACTAAGCAAAATTAAATATGATTAGAATCAAATAACACATCTCTTCAAAAGGCATAGTCCCAGTGGGCCTCCTGGCAGGTTAAATTAATGCTTTTGTTCAGCACCTCTAAGAAAATGTTTGCTGGCAGGCACCATTCGTTTCATGGACATCCCAAATTATCAAATGAGCCTTTATAAAATCAAACAGTAGTAATCCCATCCTTGATTCTTAAAATTATCTGTAATTTTGGTTAAGATTTATGAAGGCCACTTAGCCCTCAGGATACCTTCCGGCTATTAAAGCCAAAAACGTTACTTAGAAACCTCAGAGTCACCCTGCCCGGTAGAAGCAGGAAGAAGAGGTGGTTTTAATGAGGTTTTGCTCTCTGAGCTCCTCATCTAGATGTGCTAGCATCAATGTCTTATTAAAACTTATTACGAGGCAAGAGGACTCAAGTATTTCAGATAAAATAGTTTTCTGGAAATGGGGTTAAATAGCATTCACAAAACTGAACAGAGTTGTAAAGAGAATGGTTTAAAGGGCATAAAACATAGAAAAGTAGTAATAAAAAGAATATGACACATTTTGAAAAGCACGTTAGGACACACAGAGAAATGGTCGGGTTGTAGGTTATTGATATTTGCCAAGAGTTCTGGAAGGCAGTCAAGCCAAGTTCCTGTTTTTCCAGCTTGAAAATGATCCACAAGGATGTAGATTTACCGCATGACCTTCCAAAGCAGATCAACGCCATGTACGGGAGCGTCTGTGGTGGGAACGCTCTGTGGTGGGCTTACTGTTGAGCTTCCAGACCTAGGAATTTCACAAGGAAAAGCACATGGAGTGGAATTCAAAGAGAAAATGGCAAGAATCCTTTGGAAGCATAGTCAAAAACAAACAAAAACACTTTCTGATACTCAGATCCTGAGTAGAGTTAAAATAATTAGCAGCCTTGACCTGGGGCAGGTAATTGGAACTATGAGTGTAAAGTAAATGCAGGGTCTCATAGATGATCAAAGTGGAGGTAACACCCGGGAAGTAACATCCAGAGCTTCAGTCAGCCCTCAGTGTATTGGGATCCCACCATCCGTACCTGGGTGCTATGAAGCTGGCAAACAAGGTCGCTGTTGTAACCTGTGCTCTCAAGTTTAATTTCCATCAAACAGGGTAGCAGGACGTGTGATGAGCTGGAGAGGAGGTGAGAGCAGGTAAAGGGAATGTGGAAGGGGGTGTGGGTCGTCGGAGAGGAACGCTGGTAGGAAAGACTTGATGATGGCATTGAAGTTTTGGAGGGCAGGAAGGCAGACAGACAATGAGAGAAGGTGAGGGTGTCCCAGATAACAGAGATGGATGATAAGAAGTGGAACATTGTTCAAGGCGCTTCTTAAGCAGGGAGAAGTCAGTCATGAGTATAGAACAGAGTGGGTATACTTTGTACTGGCTGAAAGAATAAGAAGTAGGTATAGATTAAGGGCCAAACATTTTCTTATAGATCAGGATGAGGAAGACTGTTAGAAGAATAGAAGCCAGGAACAATGTCTTTTGCCCCTAACCCCAACACTCCAGGAGGCCGAGGCAAGTAGATTTCTTGAGCTCAGGAGTTGAAGACTAGCCTGAGCAAGAGCAAGACCTCCTTTCTACTAAAAATAGAAACATTAGCTGGGCATGATGGTGAGCACCTGTAGCCCCAGCTACTCGGGAGGCTGAAGCAGGAGGACCATTTGAACCCAGGAGTGTGAGGCTACTGTGAGGTAGGGTAAAGCTATGGGACTCTAGCCTGGGCAATAGAGTGAGAACTCTGTCTCAAAAAAGAAAAAAAAAAAAGAATAGAACACAGAATCCTTCTCCATCTCAAAATTTTTTAGCTGAAGCTCAAAAACTAAGGACCAGACTTTAAACAAGTAGGAACTGGGGGAACCCCAAGCTCATCCTAATCATTCCTACCATCAACATTGGTTTGAATCGCAGGATGTTGGGATGAGGCTTTGGCAAACATGATACATTTTGTGTGATCTGCTATGCTCTGAAAGGGAGGTTGAATTCACATTTCTGAATGGTGTTTGACATCTAAATACTTGGAGAAACCTAAGTGATCAAGCTGGGCTTAATAACCTTCTAACATTATCTAGAGCCCAGGTAACTCTGATTCATCAGTCTTTGTCTAAGACAAATAATTGTTTTGGAAACAATTATTGGAAAGTAGGTGCTGGAGCCCTGAAATCTGGCTTCATGTGTGGATTGGAGAGGATCTACCCGCGCTGCCAAGGCTGTATCAGGTAGAGGAGACGTAAAGCACCAACTGCGTCCTTCAGGAAACACTCTGTATCTTTTATGTCTGGTGCTATGGCTACAACTGTGAGCCAAACGAGTTACAATTTAATTATACATTTCAAATACCCTAGGGTTCTCCAGGAGCTCCTGTGATTGGCTGATTTCCATTTTCTCCCAATGACCGAAAGAGAGGAAATATCTTAAAATAGAAGCAATTTTGTTGAACAATATCAGGGAACGATCTATTTACCTCGTCCTCTTCCAAGATGCATTCTTGCTTCACAAACCTTCCCTTCCAGTTGTGTGTCTTTATGTTGTTCCTTGAATCTGTTCCTTCCTTTGACCTGAAGTCCCGCCTTTTACTCCTTCATTATTCATTCCTACACACACATAGTCACCTGTCACCCATCTGTCCATCTGTCCATTTATTATTTATTCAAAAATAACTTTGCTATCATGTCTCAGGCACTATATTATGGATATAGCAATAAATAGGAAACCAGTTCTTCCCGTAGAAGCTGTGGCATTAACCGAGAGACCGGGGTGGAAAGAGGCCCTGAGACGAGGGAGGATAACTTTGGAACAAGGCGTCTATTGGTTAATGACAAGTCTATTGGATGCATTTTTCACTCCACAGTTTCGTGTGTAGACAGGCTGGGCAGGGATGAAGTTGGTGGTTAGCTGCTCACTATTGTCTACCTTATAGATTTTTAGTATCTCCCATGTTGGTTGAGCATAAGGATGGTAAATATTTGCGAATTAACTAATGGGAAGAAGTGGGATTTCTGACCCTGGAAACAGAGGAATAGAAACCTTGTGTGTCCTCTTTCTGAAAGAACAAGTGGCGTGAGACAGTCTCTCATGGTTCCTTCTCATAGAGGGTTACTTGTAGCCACCCCAAGATGGACTCCTTTATTTTATTTATTTATTTATTTTGAGACACAGTCTCATTTTCTTGCCCCTGGGTAGAATGCCTTAGTGTCACGGCTCACGGCAACCTCAAACTCTTGGGCTCAAGGGATCCTACTTGGCCTACCGAGTAACTGGGACTACTGGTGCCCACCACAATGCCTGGACAGTTTTTAGAGACGGGATCTTGCTCTTGCTCAGGCAATCCACCACCTTGGCCTTCCAGAGTGCTAGGATTACAGAAATAAGCCACTATGCCCGGCCCTAGGATAGGCTCCGTTAACAAGGAAAAACTGCCTGCATCAAATTATATACCTCACATATCACTCTCGTGTCCTTTGGAGATGATTTCCCATGACACATTGCAGGTCTGTGTCTTGTTTTGACAAAAAGAAGTGGGTTTCAGTCCCTCATAGCTTTCAGCCTTATGTAGGAATAGCAGTTCCCCCAGAAACCAACAGAGCCTAACACAGGTGAGCACCTGTCTCTTTCTCTTCGTGTGTCCTGACATTATGGAGCTCCACCAGCAGAATTGTTCCCCCCACTCAATTTCCCCCCATCTGTTGCTATGTTCATGGTGCATGGTGGCTGAGACGTGCCATCAGTACTATTTGTTGAATCCATGGCTGGCTGGCTGGCTGGCTGGCTGACGACGGGTGTGTACATCTGAGTCAAAGAGTAAATGAATGCGACTGAAAGGTAAGACTCAGGGTCAGAGGGAGGAGCAGAGCAAACCAGATTGGAGGGCAAAATACAGACAAAGGAAAGCAGGAGCAAGCGTGCACCTCAGAAAGGAATTCCAGTGGAATGGCTTCCTCCACTTCAGCCTGAAAGTTATACGGGCAACAAGACACAGTTCGCCTGGAAAACCACACTCCTCTGCTTGGAGAGCCTCTGGAGAAAACATTGAGCAAGTTCTCCTAATTTATTTTTATTTTTTGTTATTTTAATCTCAGATGCGACCAGCACAAAGCTGTTGATAACCCTGCTGGCACAAATCTCTGCCCTCTGCTATTTCATGGTCATTTCCATGTAGGATCCTACAAGAGTAGAGGTGCATTTTAAACTTCATGGTACTTTGAAGCTGGACACAGAAATTCCTGCAGGCTTTGTGTGATTCCTCAGTCTGGAGGAGCCCTGCAGAGGCCCTCAGAGACCTGGGGTGACAGGAGGCTGTAGGAGAAGGGTAACAGCCCACCTAAATGCCGGTGTATGGATTTCAGATTTTTTAATTTATTTTATCCTCATAACAAACCTAGCATGTGGAAACTATTATCACTTTCCATTTTACAGATAACAGAAGATTAGTGAGATTAAGCACCTCACCTATGATCGTAACAAGTAGCAGAGCTGAGACGGGAGCCCTGGGCGACTCTCCCGTCACATCTGGCTGCGGTGTATTCCTCAGTCTGTCGCCAGCACCAGGTATAGAGCCTACTAGCAGACGCTGCAGTCATTTATTTTTTTAGAGACAGGGTCTCAAGAAGTTGCCGAGTCTGGACCTGAAATCCTGGGCTAGCTCCCCAAATAGCTGGGATTACTGGGTGGTGCCACTGAGCCCCACTGATATTTTTGAAATAATGAACAAATCTCTAGCTGTAAACCTTCCCCTTGCATACCTTCCACTGTAGTTTTTAAGAGCTGCAGAAATACTGCAAGAGAAAACTGTGTTTTAGAATTTAGAGAAAAACTAATAGCAGTGCTTTTAAGCTACTATAGTTTACAAGGGAGGGTTGTTTTTCTTGGGGTTTAGCCAGAAGCATGAGATTTTGGGCAAAAGAAAGGGGCCCTGTGATTAAAATATCTGAGTGACATTCTAGTACATACATTAAATTAAATATGAACTGTTCTCAAAAGCAATGTTTGAACATAGATTGCACTTGACTGAGCAGCTTACTCCGGAGGGTACGGTGCTGTTCACAGTTCCTAGGCTGCGGTGGGTGGAGCCAGAGGCTTCCTTTCCTTTTGTTGACTTTTCAGCAGATCTGTCTCTGAACTTAAAGTCTCTGCCTGCCCTTATCTTAGACAACCTTTGAAGTAAGAATGAGGAGAAGTGCATTGGTCCCTGAGTGAAATCTGATCTGTTGCCCATCTCCAAGGGCGCCTCACGAGCTGTCAGTTCTCTGCGGGCAGAGGTTAACCGAGGCTCATGAAATTTTAAAGAACTATCTGCCCAGATCAAGCACCTCTTCCTCCCGGGATGCAGTGGTCATCAGCACACGCTCAATGACATCATCTCAGCCTGCCTCTGAGCCCCGAGTGGAGGCCATCTGCCTTTCTCTTCCCCTCTCCTTTCTTTCCAGCCATGGGGAAGGCTGGGGTGATGGGGTGGAGTGGGGGGGAGAATGAGGAGCGACCTCCTTTGCAAGTGTGGAGCAGGCCAGCCTGGGAGCCCTGGGAGCCCTCCGCCTGCCTCTAGCTCTGTGTGCTGACGGGCTCCGAACACCCCCCGCCCTCATGAACACGCTTTCTGATGCATAGCTACCTTACACTACAGTGGCTCCCATGTCATTCCGTCTGCACAACAGCACTGGGTGCTCACTGCTGTGACGGGGCTCTGAATGTGTGTCATGTCTTAGACACTCAGAAGTCTGGCAATCAGGTTTGCCTAATCTACTGGCCTCTGGCCATGTCTTCCCAAGGTGACACTCCTTTAGAGCAAAACTTCTCAATCTCCTCCATCATTGCTGCCATTTTGGGCCGAATACGTCTTTGTTATGGGGCTGTCCTATGTGGTATGGGTGTTTGGCACCATTCCTGGCCTCTGCCCATTAAATGCCAGCAGGGGTTTCTGCACTCCTGGTTGTGACAGCCAGAAATGTTCCAGATGTTGCCAAATATCCCCCAAAAGGGCAAAGTCACCTAGAATTGAGAATTGTTGGTTTCAGAAGTTCCCATTCCCCACTGGGTCTGATGGGGCCCCTCCCAGGCCTGGATCTGCTCCATTGGCCCAGCCCTGCCCTGCCCTGCCCAGCCAGCCTGGCTTTCCCAAACGCTAAGTTGAGCCACCCTGGGAGGGGAAACAGGTGAGCACAGCTAAGAAGGAATTGAGGGAATTGCTCTGGATAAGCAGATACGTAAGTCTTTGCTTCTGCTTCCACCTGCCAATTTGATTTTTCCATTTTCTTGACCTTCACAAAGAGTGGATGCAGCCACCGCTCAGGCCTCAGGAGCTTTTCATTTGTCTCCTAGCACCCACCCACCAGCAGCTGTTGGTATTTCAAGCCTTTCCCTCCCTCTCAAGCCCTGGTGCTTGTCACTCACAGGAGGGGCTGCTTTCCCCAAACTACCTCCCTGCCCCCTCCAGGTAAGGCATCAACTCCCCAGGGTCTCCTCCTCCACCCCCCACTGTAGGGTTTCCATATCCAGCCCTGGGCTACCCTCAAGTTTCCCCATCCAGACCCGCTGGACCCTCAGGGGTCTATATGCAGCCCCGGGGCCTCCTTGGGATTCCATAGTCCCTCTGTCCCTTCCTTTTATCCCCTTACCCTTTTCCAGAATTTCAAAGATTGATGGGCATGGGAAAGTGTGTTATTGAAATCCTCTGCAGCATTTCTTCTTAAAACCTGGTACTCAACCTACCCTTCTCTGGTCTCGGGGTACAAAGATGAACCAGGCACCACCAGTGTCTTTGAGGGGCCTGCTGTGGGGAAGGGGAGACAGAAACCTAACTCGATTCTTCGGAGACGGTGGGATAAGGGGTGTGTGGAGCAGAGCATGGCACCGTGGGGCACGGAAGGGGCGCACCCTCCTGCTCTGCCCAGGCCGGGTATTGAAATGCCTGGGGGTGGAATTACCCCCACTTGGGTCTGGGAAGTACAGTACTGACACCTATGCTTGTTTACTGGGGGACGAATGGTGAGGGGCTGGGACAGCAGGAGGCTGAGAGAGCCTGGCCAGGCTGAGGGTCCCCAGCAGGCCTGGGCAGGGAGGTGCAGAGACCCCTGGCCTGAGGATCTGGCAGGATTTGGCAATGTGCTGTCTAGAAGGCCTCTTTGACACTCTGCATAGTAAATACAGAAAAGAAAAATCCCATTTTTCAGAGATGGGAACTCACTGTGTTATGCGCTGTAATGGTCATTTATGCGCTTTGGTGACCAGCGTTCTTTACTCAGCACCTCCTACAGTTGCCGCTGCACGAAGCATATCTCATTGCAGTCTGGCTCCGGCCCTGATGCTTATGAATTATTCTCCTAATCTGATTTGAAGCTGAGGCACAGAGCCAAGGAATATCTGAGTACACTAGGACTTTGCCGTGTACGGGATTGTCAGCCAGTCACATATACTCGAGTTGCATATTCTGCTTTTCCTGAAATCTCCCTGAATTTTCTCTGTGGGTGAAAAGACTTCCCATTGTTTCGATATGTGCAGAAATTTCCCATCTTAACCCTCCTTGAATCATAGAAATCTAAGAAGTTACTTAAAACCAAATAATACAATGAAGGTTTTGTGGTGTCTCTGAATTCCTAATTTGGCCTCCATCTCTGGAGGTGTGATAGGGTTAAGTCTGAGAAGAGGTGGGGGAGAACCTTAACATGTGCTTGATTCTTTTCATTGTTTATTGTCTTTCCAACTTTTGCTGCAGCAGGGCTTACCTCCACTTTGCTGTCCCTTCCGCCTTTGCAAATGGCTGAACTATGGTTTGTCTTTAAGGCGGTCTGGTCTCCAGCGGCTCCCATGGCCAGCTCCCCAGAGAAAATGAGCTCTCATTAAAGCTGTGCCTTGTGAGATCAGGGCCTAACTGTGTCCTGGGGCTCCAGATCAGCCCTTGATCTGCATTTTCCTCATAATAATTCAGGACTGTGACACAGCCTCCTTATCTGTCCTGGCAAGGGGAGGACTCACCATGGCCTCAGCAGGCAGGAGAGTTGGTTAGTGAACACCAGAGATGGTGCAGCCCAGCCCCTCACCCACTTCCCTGGCCAAGTAGCTGCATCGTCCAGAGACCTTTGGGGACTATGAGTAGCAGTGTGACATCTGGAGGAGCAGGGCTGAGACACAAAGCCTGTGCTGCTGGGGCCAGGTCCTTCCTCTCTGTGCGCCCTTGAATCGGCCAAGACTCAGAGCTCCCTCATTTGTGGTGTCCTGACTCTAGGAGAACAAATGGCTGAGCTGTGCTGTCACACGCTCTGTCCCAGCACAAGTGGCCTCGTTTCCTGGTCTGGGCCAGGGAGTCCAGGATGGCCAAGGTGCCCCATGCGGGGGCTATTCTGTGGTGTGCCGGGGGCACTCTGAGTAAAGAACAAATGTGGCCGTGTCACTGACCAGGAGTCCAGGATGGACAAGGTGCCCATGATGGGGCTGGTCTGTGGTGTGCCAGGGGCACTCTGAGTACAGAACAAATGTGGCCATGTCACTGACCAGGAGTCCAGGATGGACTAGGAGCCCCATGCTGGAGCTGGTCTGTGGTGTGCCAGGGCACTCTGAGTACAGAACAAACGTGGCCACCTCACTCAAGAGTCCATGTTGCTGGAAGATTCAAGGGAAATGAACTTTTTCAAAACAACCACCAGGGTTATGCCATGATATAACACACAAAATTTATGTCAAATTTTAAGACAACATAGAGGACCAGGGTGTTTGGAGAACTTCAGGATAAGCTCAGGCCCTTTGGAAAGTTTTGAGAAGAAGCAGAGGTGCTTGATCTCTAAGTAAGCCTCTCAGGGTGGCTTGAAGTGCTGCCCTTCCACTGGCTGTCCCCAGGTGGGGACTCTAAGTCCAGGGGAGTGGGTGAAAGGGCGAGTCACCCCGAGAACATGCTGCCGCTGTTCTTTTTCTGTCACTATCCTGATGCTCTGACTGATGGAGGGCTGCTCGGGCCCTCTCCTGTTGCCCCCACCTTCCCTCGCCTCCTTGGGAGCCGCCCCTTCTCTGGGTTAGCTGGGGCTCACTCTGTTTTCTGATCTCTCTTCCTCTCCGTTTGCCTTGAGGTCTCTTGGGCAAGAGACGCCTTATCTCTTCCTGCTGCTGTCTTCCGTAGGTCACCCTCAAGTTTTCAGAAAAGCCTCTTTCACTTGGGATTGCTTTTGAAATCTAAACAAAACAGGCATGTGAAATTTGCCAATTTGCATGCACAGCCAGTGCCACCCTGAGGGTCCCTGTGTGTAGACCAGGGTCTCACCCTGCCCAGTGGGATTGAAGAAACGTGGAACGCAAACGTCCTGGGTAGAGCAGGAGGCATAATGGATGGAAAGAGCAGCGCCCAACACCCAGCTGCTCCAAAAAAACGCCTTTTCTCCCTTTATAGTAAGGTGTTGGCGGGGGAAACCTGGGCTGTCACTTGGCTTGGGACGAGCAAACCAAGTTTTATTTGAACAGTGGAGAGTCCTGAGGAAGGATGGTGCCGTCTTTCACGTGTGTTTGTGTGTGTGTGCACGCATTCTTTTTAAAACTGCTTTTAAGCATGAATATGAGATGTCATTTGCCCCAACATTTCACAAAATTACCTGAAAATGGAAATAGTGCTGACACATTATTTTGGTGCCGTGAGGTCCGCACAACAGTAGGACCATCCACTCCAGTGAGAGTCGCTTTAGAATGTCGTGTGCTGCAGGGCAGGGGGACTGCGTCGCAGGTGGAGCTGCTGGAAGTAGAGAAAGGTACTTTCTGGCCACAGAAGTTCATTTTTCTGATTCAGGGTAAACCGACAAGTGTGCTAAAATGCATCACCCATTTAGGAGGTGGTGTCATCCATGTCTGGTGGAGACAGACTGGACCGGGTGGAACGCAGCCCCAAATCTGAAGGATAAAGTGAGCAAAGTTATTGTTAAATGCCTGTGTACTATCAAGCTTAATTTGATGTTACAACTGAACCTATTTAAATAGCATGTGAAAGCTAAAATTACAGACTTCAAAAGGTTGGTCGTTGGCCGGGCATGGTGGGTCATGCCTGTAATCCTAGCATTCTGGGAGAACAAGGCAGGAGGGTCACTTGAGCTCAGAAGTTTGAGACTAGCTTCAGCAAGGGCAAGACCCCAGTCTCTACCCAAAAAAGAAAAAATTAGCCAGGCATGGTGGTGCACACCTGAAGTCCCAGCTACACGGGAGGCTGAGGCAGAAGGCTCACTTGAGCCCAGGGGTTAGAGGTTGCAGTGAGCTGTGATGGTGCCACTGCACTCTGTTTACCAGGGCGACAGAATGAGACTCTGTCTCAAAAACAAAAACAAAAACAAAAAGCTTGGTTGTCTACTTTCCCAGGAAAACTGTAGAAAGGCAGTGATCGATAGCAAGGTAGGAAGAGAAAGACTTGTCAGTTAAAAGATCAGTAGTCATCGAGGCTCCCACATGTCCCAACAGAAGGGTGGTCCTGAATTGTCTGTGGTGTATCCAATGTGCTCCATTAACTAAGGCAGGAAAGTCCAAATGACACTTGGAAAGTTACCATCAAAACAAAGTTTTGTTTTACTTATTTGGCAATTTAAGTTATAAATTTTAACTTTCCAGAAACTTCCTTCATTCAAAACACTTTGTTCCCCAACTTACACAGGAGGAAAGAGATTGCTGTGGGTGGGTCCTGCTGGGCTGGCAGCCTTCCTTCCCCAGGGCTGTGCTCTGAGCTGACCATGACTAGAGGGGAGAACTCGGGAGGGGGTTAACCTAAGGAAGTGACAGTGAGCTAGACTGGGGGGGTCTGGTGCCCCAGCACACAGGGGAACGGGGTCAGGGTGGGAGTGAAGGGCACACGTGGCTGGCGGCTGGCAGGAGCTGCCTCTCACCTTCTCTCAGGCCTCGGCAGCAGGGTCTAACCTACATGTGAGGGTCACCTGGGAGCACGTCACACCCCCCTGCCTGGGCCCCACCTGGGGCCAGCTGAGTCACATTCATTGCTTTATTTCTTATTTTTATAAATGATTCTGACAAGTTGGGAATACTGGAACCACAGGATGGAAGGAGGGTGGGTGGCAGGAAGAGGGTGACTTAGACAGAAAACCAGAGCCAGGACAAAGGCATTTGTGACAGCTGAGATGGCAGTGATGGCGGTGGCTACAGTGAAGGTTAGAGGCCACCAGAGTTCTAAAAATAATCCCCTGAAGGGGCAGTATTGTCTCCATGTTACAGATGCGGAAACTGAGGTTAAGCAGTTTTCCTGGGGTTGCTTAGCCCCTGAAGACAGAGAAGTTCTCTGGCCTTGAAATCCCTGCTCAAGCGTGAAGGTTGGCGCCTATCTCCGACCAACACACCGTACTTTGCCGCGTGGCATGTGCTCCCATGTATGATGCACACCCACAGTTTCGGCCCAAACATTCAGGAAAAAAGTCTTTCAATTTTTCAATTCAAATGTTTATTTCTATATATTTAGATACTTTTTTTTGTATTATAAAGAAATTTTAGTGTTTATTTTTTAACATATGGTATAAGAAATTTTATATAACACTCACAAAGCACAGGACAGCTGGTAGATACAAGGAATTTTATGTACTGGTAACAAATCTATGATGTTTGTGCATCATAAACGGCCAAGAGCTTTCCATCCCTGTCACTATCAGGAGCGTCGTCCGCTTCAGTTTCTACACTGCTGGTGTCGCCTGAAGGGTCACTTCCCTCATCCTGGTAAATTTCATCACCTGGGGTGCTGTCCATAGCATTGCTGATGCTGCATTTCTTTCTTTTTTTTTTTTTTCATTCAGAAATGGCATTCATTTATTTATTTATTTATTTTTTATTGTTGGGGATTCATTGAGGGTACAATAAGCCAGGTTACACTGATTGCAATTGTTAGGTAAAGTCCCTCTTGCAGTCATGTCTTGCCCCCATAAAGTGTGACACACACCAAGGCCCCATCCCCCTCCCTCCGTCCCTCTGCTTCCCCCCCCCATAACCTTAATTATCATTAATTGTCCTCATATCAAAATTGAGTACGTAGGATTCATGCTTCTCCATTCTTGTGATGCTTTACTAAGAATAATGTCTTCCACTTCCATCCAGGTTAATACGAAGGATGTAAAGTCTCCATTTTTTTTAATGGCTGAATAGTATTCCATGGTATACATATACCACAACTTGTTAATCCATTCCTGGGTTGGTGGGCATTTAGGCCCACATTTCCACATTTTGGCGATTGTAAATTGAGCTGCAATAAACAGTCTAGTACAAGTGTCCTTATGATAAAAGGATTTCTTTCCTTCTGGGTAGATGCCCAGTAATGGGATTGCAGGATCCAATGGGAGGTCTAGGTTGAGTGCTCTGAGGTTTCTCCAGACTTCCCTCCAGAAAGGTTGTACTAGTTTGCAGTTCCTTCTTGACACTGTTCCACAATCTTGGGGTTCAATCACAGACCTGGGCAGTGGAAGCTTTCTCGATTCTGCCTGTAGGTTAAATCGTTATCAGCTGACCGCATCCAGGATGTCCACTCTTTCTTCATTAGGGCCGTCAAGGGCTTGGTGACTGACACCTCAAGGGGTTGCAGCTGGCCGATGAGCCCACCAGGTAGCACAGCAAGTTGGGTTTTCAAGTCTGCTGCCACTGCTTCCGCACTTTGTATAATCTGGGCTCTGAAGTGATCAAAAACAAGCAAAACCAATTTTTTAAGTAATCCTCCAGGCCTTGTGACCAGACTTTGTTAAACCAGATTTTGATGTCTTCTTCATTCATCCGTTCTTTTTCATAGCTCCACTTGGAATCTTTTATTTTGGAAACATTTTTCTTTTACAGATGATCATAGGTGGGGGCTTTGTCCCGTCTGCACAACAGGCTGGAACAACAGTGAAGTGTGTTTTCTCATGTCCACTAGTTTGAACAGTGTGGTCTTTGCTCCAAAGGTTGATAATGTAAGAATGGAATTCTCAAACCGCATTCTCATAGGCTGCTGGAAGATTTGGGGCAAATTTTGTTTGCGTTCTCAGGCATAAAGCTCTATATAAAGTTAAAGCACCATTTAGGAGCCCCTGAGGAATCATTGATGCTTTTGTTCTTGTGCAACCCTCGTACCCTCTTCTTGTGTCCTCTTGGTGGAAACGGAGATCCCAGTTTGACGCAGCTCCAGAATCCAGGGCTCCACCTCCACCACCTTGCAGGTTTCCCTCATGTGGATGCTTCGGTCTCGGCGTCTGAAGCCGCTTTTCTAACTGTTGCCTCTGCAGTCTGATGATGCTCTCGGTCTGGGGGGAGGTCCCAAGTGTCTCTCAGCAGCTTGGTCGCTGTGCTCTTTACCATCCGTATTTAATAACTGTTAGCTTAAAGTTTGCAGTGTACAAAAATTGTTGACGTTTTACAAGAGATTTTCCAATAATTTTTGTAAAAATATCAGCTAAATTGCTAGCTCCTGCCTATGGTGTACGAAGAGAAGAAATATATCGCTCTTCATTGGCCAAAACCTTTCTCATTGCAAGTTCCTTGTTCAGTCTAACGAAGCTAATGAACGTATTCTAGGGTATTATTTTACGTACAGATGTCATTATTGCTTTCTAGGGTTGCATCTGTAATGCATGAACATAAATAATATTTATCTAGATGTGGAATTAGCATTACGTATGTATAATGCACATCCTTACTTTTCTCCTCAAAAATTCGGGCAAAAAAGTGCATTATACATGACAAAATATGGAATGTCCCTAGAAAAGAAGTGGAGTTGAATTATGCGTTTTTCCATATCCGACATAGCTTACTAACACTACATTATTAGCAGGATTAAGGAAGGTAAAATTTCCTTCTTCAACTCTTTGATTTGCTAATGAGCGTGCTTAGAACTAAATGCAGCTTGGCGGCTGTGGTCCTCTGTCAGATGTCACATTACTAATAAGCCACACTTATTAGTAATGGTGGCTTACCATTACTAATCTCTGGAACGGTGTGGTGGATGTGATCAACAATTCAGCCCACTTATTTTATGAATGTTTATTAACCACCGTGGATACAAACTATGAAAAACAGCCTGTGGGGAAGCAGATACACAGGAAGGGAAATGACATCGGCCGATGTCATATGGCTGTGCTGAGAATCTTTTATATCAGTTTACCACACAAAGGTTAAATTCTATATAGTGAATTTAACAGTCAAAATAGAAAGGGCTGTGAGAAGACAGAGAAGGATGCACCTGGCCGTTTGGGGGAGGCAGGAAGGTGATGCAGGCTGGAGAACGTGTGGCAAGTCAGCAGTGGGAGAAGGGGGTGGGGCTTAGGCAGGTGGAACAGACTGCGCGGCCCAACAGGGAAGTGAGCCCTGCTCGGGGCTCTCAGAAGTTAAGGTTCAGTGACATGCGTGCTCCAGTCCAGGAACTCTCCTGACCTCCTCACTGCCTGGTGGGTCAGGTACTCTAACCCTTGCTATTTATTTATTAATTTATTTACTTATATATATATATTTTTTTTTACTTATATTTTTTTGAGATGGTCTCACCCTGTTGCCCAGGGTAGAGTGTCCGGGGTGGCGTCATAGCTCACAGCAACCTCAAACCATTGGGCTTAAGCCATCCTCTTGCCTCAGTAGCTGGGACTACAGGCATCTGCTACAATGCCCAGCTACTTTTTCTATTTTTTGAGAGACTGGGTCTCGCTCTTACTCAGGCTGGTCTCCGATGCCTGAGCTCAAGGGCTCCACATGCCTGGGCCTCCCAGAGTGCTAGGATTACAAGCGTGAGCCACCATCGCACTCAGCCTTGCTTTCTATTTTTAAAACATGCTGTACTTTCCAGGAGGATAGCAGGTGGTCTTCAACTTGGAATTTGAATTTCCTATCATGCTTTCCTGTGGCGTAGCAAGCTCCTTGGGACTGTCAGTGTCCCCTCCCCATGATGGCACCTTGATAAATACTTGTTGAAGGAAGGAAAGACATCTTCTGAGGAAGGGGCCAAGAGATAGTGGACACCCCCAGCTGTGGGAGTAATGGCCTGTCCCTCATCCCGGCAGCTCAGCTGAACCAGAACTGCATCAGGGCTGCAAACCGCCTCATCAGGTGGCGCTTTTCTCGGTTTGTTAAAGTGGCATGTGGTTCGATGCCAGCATACTCCCCAGCCCCAGACTTGTGTGGTTCGATGCCAGCATACCCTCGGCCCCAGACTTGTGTGGTTCGATAGCAGCATACCCCCCGGCCCCAGACTTGTGTGGTTCGATAGCAGCATACCCCCCGGCCCCAGACTTGTGTGGTTCGATAGCAGCATACCCCCCGGCCCCAGACTTGTGTGGTTCGATGCCAGCATACTCCCCAGCCCCAGACTTGTGTGGTTCGATAGCAGCATACCCCCCGGCCCCAGACACGTGTGGTTCGATGCCAGCATACCCCCGGCCCCAGACTTGTGTGGTTCGATAGCAGCATACCCCCCGGCCCCAGACTTGTGTGGTTCGATAGCAGCATACCCCCCGGCCCCAGACTTGTGTGGTTCGATAGCAGCATACCCCCCGGCCCCAGACTTGTGTGGTTCGATAGCAGCATACCCCCCGGCCCCAGACTTGTGTGGTTCGATAGCAGCATACCCCCCGGCCCCAGACTTGTGTGGTTCGATAGCAGCATACCCCCCGGCCCCAGACTTGTGTGGTTCGATAGCAGCATACCCCCCGGCCCCAGACTTGTGTGGTTCGATGCCAGCATACTCCCCAGCCCCAGACTTGTGTGGTTCGATAGCAGCATACCCCCCGGCCCCAGACACGTGTGGTTCGATGCCAGCATACCCCCGGCCCCAGACTTGTGTGGTTCGATAGCAGCATACCCCCCGGCCCCAGACTTGTGTGGTTCGATAGCAGCATACCCCCCGGCCCCAGACTTGTGTGGTTCGATAGCAGCATACCCCCCGGCCCCAGACTTGTGTGGTTCGATAGCAGCATACCCCCCGGCCCCAGACTTGTGTGGTTCGATAGCAGCATACCCCCCGGCCCCAGACTTGTGTGGTTCGATAGCAGCATACCCCCCGGCCCCAGACACGTGTGGTTCGATGCCAGCATACCCCCGGCCCCAGACTTGTGTGGTTCGATAGCAGCATACCCCCCGGCCCCAGACTTGTGTGGTTCGATAGCAGCATACCCCCCGGCCCCAGACACGTGTGGTTCGATGCCAGCATATCCCCGGCCCCAGACTTGTGTGGTTCGATAGCAGCATACCTCCCAGCCCCAGACAGGTGCACGGCCACATGAATGTGAGTCTCCTCTCAGCACAGCTCCCGACAGGGCTGACGTGGATGAGAGAAACTGGGTGCACTTCTGGTAAACACACCAAGCGCTGGTGGGTATAGCTCACCATGTATTCGATTGAACTAGCTGCTGACGCTTCTTTCAAAAATGGACCCCTTTTTGTTTTACTCTCATATTCCTGGCGATAGTTACATGTCTTACGGAGTTGGACAGATCTCCAGGAGTTGTCCTGTTGGTAAGGTCAGGGCACCGCTAGGTCAGGGCAATTCCAAGTGGGTTCAAACTATCCATCGCCCAGGATCCAGCACTTGGGGTAAGGCTCTGCTCCTGCTATTTAAAAATGCTGAATAGTCTTTGAAAAGGGAGGCCCACATCCTTTTTTGACAAGGACCAGAAAACTAGGTAGCCTGCCCTACATGGAATCTAGAGGTGGTTGAGTTTCCATGCCTGCCAGCGGGATGGCGCTAACTACAGCCCTCTGCCAACTTGGATAGCCTTGCAAAAGCAGACAGTGGCCGACGGGGCGGCTGTATATAATGAAAATGAATCCACCATCCCCAGCAACCCGGCAACTCAAAGCAGACCTCTGATAGCCAGGGTCTTAGTAGCATCATTTCTGTATTGAAAGGAGGATTATGTTTCTATTAAAGTGTGAGGGGTCCAGGGACCCATTACACAGCATGGCAGTGATAGCTAATAGGAATGTGCTCTTTACCAGAACGTTGCTAAAAGAGCAGATTTTAAATGTTCTCCCCATACAAAAATGAAGTTTGTGAGGTAATAAGTTAACTACCTCGTTTCTTTTTTCACAATATACATGTATCAAAACATGCTGAATACCATAAATACATATAACGTGTACTGTCAATTTAAAAATACTTATTTTTAAAAAGCTTGTAGTGAAATAGTCCCCAAGTCCTTTACATCTAGCCTTGTGACCAGACTTTCAACCAAACTGTATTGAACCCAGCTGGAAGAATATCTTTTCTGTGGATAGTTTTTCTTTCTTTCTTTCTTTTTTTTTTTTACTAAGAACCATTTCCCATAATATCAAGGTACCTAATTCCAAGCCAGAAGTTCCCCTAAGTAAGAGAACTCTTCTTGTCTCTGATGACTCTGAGAAGCTGTTGTTCTCTTGTGTCAATTTAATTGCATTTTTCTTTCTGTGTTTTGGTTGTCTTTGTGATTCAAGACATGAATAAAAATGAACTTTTCAGAATGTCTACCAAGAACATCAAGTTTATATTCAGAGATGATAACTTTTTAAAAACCAAAATTCTGAACATGTTTGTTAGATACTTTCAGCTGTTTGGAGGATCTGCCCACCCTGTTTACAGGAAATAGCGTTCACATGGGAAAGGACAGAGCCCTGCGAAGCTGGAGTTGCCGCCTCGTGCGTTATTTCAGCTTCTGCAGGGAGGCAGGGTGCTTTTAAGGAACAGAATGAGCTGTGGTTTTCAGCTCTGAGCTGCCATTCTCAGTCTTTTAAGTTCTCACAGGGAAACCAGTATGACTGGAGATACACAAAATTCCCTGTTTTCAGAAATTGGGATATGTAAATGCGAGAACCTTCATCGCAAATGCAGGACTTTGTTCTTCCCAACGATTCCAATTTAGGAAGTAACACGCAATCACACAAAGCAGCACCAAATTGTGATAAGTCAGGCTGCGTTAGCCCAACGCATTTCGCTGGTACCATGACTGGGTGAGTCAGTTGAAAACGTGCCAGAGCAAGGGTGTTATTGGTAAGTAAAAATTTGACAGGTGCACCATAGCACACTTGTACGTGTGGTGGTGAACCTGGGGTTGGCAGACCCACTGCACTCATAGCCAAGGGACAAACGAGGCCTGTATTTGCTTTTATGTCATCCACCACAACATCAAAAAAGGGACTGGTACTGGTTGTTCCTTTGTCCTAGTTCCTGTCTCTTTCCCATTCTTTCTTGCCTACGGCATCCTTTTCTAATTTCCAGAAAGAAAATTAAATCACTTACACTCAAAAATCATTCCTATTATTCTTTTTTAATGTTCTGATTTCAATAATTTTTAAAGATTTTTTTTCCCTTCCATCCATCCATTCGTTTATTTTTTTTTTTATGGCTTTATTGAGATATAATTCATATACCATAAAATTCACCCATTTAAAATGTACACTTTAATGAGTTTTGGTAAACTTATACTAAATTTGGCAAATTTGGTGTTTGGTAACCATCACCAAAATTCAGTTCAGAACCCTTCTGTCACCCTCCCAAATCCCCTGTGCCCTTGGAATTGGTCCTCACTTCAACTCAGATAACTATCAATTGGCTTTGTATGGGTCTGACATATCAATGGCTAATTCAACGTATATTGTCACATGGCTGGCTTCTTTATTTAGCATATTATTTTTGAGGTGCGTTGATGGTTTGTGTAGTTTGTTCCTTCCTGCTCCTGGGCCATCTTCCAACATCTGGATATACCACCTCTTGTTTATTTATTCCTCAGGTGCTGGATTTGGGATTTTTCAGCATTCATCTAATTTTAAGTTTACTGCTTTCATTCCTGAACCGAACTCCATGTTAGCCATGAGTCCCATTTCCTTTGCACATTATCCCCATCCCCAACATCCCATCTGGGGGGCAAGAAGTTTCCTAATGAGGGCTTGGAGGAAGCGTGAGGACAGCTATCTCTACTCCCTGCTGGCCAGGGTAGCAGGGCTGTGAGCACAGAGCAAAACCCTTTGGATTTGATGCTGGAGGTTGACTTTTGGGAAAGTAGAAAGTCTCTCAGACCTAAAACTGGAGACAAGGGGACATACTTCTTGACTGTTGTCTCACTGGTTCTTTTTTCTCCTAGTTAGAAAGTATGAAGGTGTCAGAGCTGTTAACACAACCGAAACATTTTGTTCCTTTCAGTTATTTATCTCCCCACTGATTTCATTAATTGATGAAGCTTTTGACAATCCAGCAAATTTCCTCCATGAGCTCTTCTGGCCAGTCTGCCACGTGCTGTCTGCTGGGGGCAGGCTGGGCCCCAGAGACCGTCTGCCTCCCGGAGCCTGCTCCAGGGAAGACGCGTCAGCTCCACTCTGGTTGGCTATCGAAGAACGCTGATGTCATAGCACCAGTGTCATTTCTCTCACACACTCGAGCCTGGATTTCATCTGAGTCTGATCAGTGAGTCTGCTCCAGTAAATCTGTGCACCTGCTATTACACACGCTGGGGAGCAGTGCTGATAGGAATGGGTGTCCGTGGAGGACTGAATCTCAGGATTTCAAAAGCAGCCTGCATGAATGGGAAAAAAACTTGGACCCACTGAAGATTTTCTCTGGATCTTGTGCACAAAGCCTAATTCTTCTAGATGGTGGCAGTGGCTGCTGCTGGGTCGCAGGCCTGGGGTGATTTCCTTTTGCTCATCTAGGCTGCCTGGAAGCCTCACAATTTTGCCTAAAGGTCTATCCATAGGTGCAAAGGTGCAATCCAGTCCTACCAGCCTCGTCTCGCGGAGATCCTATCAGTTTAGGAATGTCCATTTTACTGCCCAAAGGTGCTTTGGGAGGCACCAATGTCACCCTGGCAGTCCTGGCGTGGACACACCTTGCCTGGAGCCCTGGCTGAGGGTGAAGCCCCCTCCCCACCAGGCCGACGCGCCCCGAGTTCTCCTTTCTCATTCGTTCCTCCTTCCAGGCCATGACACATGGTCACAGTGTTGTGGGAGCTTAATGCTGCTGTGCCATCTTGTCTTTTGTGTGGCCAGTGGGTTTTTTGTTTTTTAAAAGCACCTTTAAGATAATTTATATGCTGACTATACAATTCACCCATTTAAAGTGTACAATTCAGTGGCGTTTAGTATATTCACAGTTGTGCAACCATCACCACTATCTACTTTTAGGACATTTTTGTCACTTCAAAAAAAAAGCCCTTACCCATGCCCGCCCCTCTAGCCCCAGACAAACATGAGGAGTCTTTCTGTTTCCATAGATTGGCCTGTTCTGGACGCTTTTTATAGATAGAATCCTGCAGTACGGGGGCTTTTGTGACCGGTTCCTTCACTTAACACTCTGTTTCTGCGGTCCATCCATGGTGTAGCATTTATCAGTAGTTGATTATTTTTGTGGCTGAATAATGTTCCATGTTATGGATGGATTGCATTGTGAATTGGCCTGGATTGGCCATAAAATCCCCTGTATAGGATTGTAGGTCAGGCCAGACAGACATCTGAGCTGCCTCCACCTTTGGCTCTTGTGAATAACGCTGCGTGGACGTGAGTGCTCAGGCTCCTGTGTGGACAGACGTCTTCACTTCTCGTGAGAAGATACCTGAGAGTCGGAGTGTCCAGACCGTGTGGTAACTCTGACGTCTGAGAAACTATATACAGTTGAGTGTTTTTCATTTGCTCCCCAGAATCTTGCCCGAGGCTGAAGAACCAGTGGTGTTTTGTGTCTCTCACTTTCACATCCAAGTTTCTTTGCTGTTCAGACCTATGACAAGTTATCACAGACTTAACGAAGGAGAACTTTAGGCAGGAGACGCCACAGGAATGAATGAAGTAACTGCCAGAGGGCCGCTGGCCTGACCTCGATCCTGTAGGGGGGATTTTATGGCCAATCCAGGCTCAGCGTATCTCTACTTTAGAAGGACTGTGCAACTCTCAGCTGGCCCTGACCTGCCCTCAGGCAGTTAAGAATGGTTTGCTGGGCGTGTTCTGCAGTTTGAGGCTTTTTCTTAACATTGTTAGAGCTGTAGCTTTTTTGAGCAGAGGCATTGTATTTCCAGAGCTCTCCATTCTTGCCAGGATTTGCTTTCTTAGAAACCAGGAAGTCCTGTGAAGAGAATTATCTGAAACCAACACGCCCTTGCTTTGAGTATTGAATCCATTTTTTGTTCTCTCATTTCAGTCGGTATTTACTGGTCTTTAAGAACTAAATTACTGTTAGCGTTAAGGTCAGATCCAAGGATTGAAGGAGTAAGTCATGTGTCGCCTTAGTAAACCTAAGGATTTGCTAACCCATACTTCTCTCCATGGGAAAGACCTGATGAAATGGTGCCCTGAGGTTTTGCATGGATATATTTTTCCTTTGTTCCCCAATACTTAATTCTTACTGTGAACAGAAAAATGGCAGGGATGTAAGGAATATAACCATGAAAAAAGACAACCAGTGGCTCACAGCAGGTGCTCCACAAATACCAGCTGAGAGAATTGTGTGTGCACATGAATATGTGTATGTACATATAAATCCCTTCACTTTTTTTGTATTTTTGATCAATTATCTTCTATTATCCCCTCAGTAGTTTTGTGAGGTAGGTTAATGGGAGTGACAAGAGGAAACTGAAAAGATGGGGACCTGAACAGGTTAGTGACCAAACAAAACAAGTCACAGAACTTCTCTAAACTTCCATTCCTTAACTGTAAAATGGGCACACTGCTAAGTCCCAGAGCATTTTCACTGTCCAGTGATGCCCACAAACATGTACCATCAGAAAAGTGCAGTGTCGAAGCTTGAACTTTTTTTTAAACTTAAAGATAATATCTAAGTGGTAAATACTTTTGGTAGACTAACTACGAAATACAGAGAAGCATGAAGAAGAAAATGAATAGTTCCCAGTGTCTCACTGACCCCAAACATCCACCTGCAATGTTAATTGCCCAGCTGTTTTGAAAAGCAGTTTGTTAATAAATAGTGAAACTGGAGGTGTTGCCCGAGTGACACCGCAATTCCAGTTCCACTGACATTGTCGCCTTGTTTGTAGCAATGAAGAAGTGTGGAAATAATGTAAATGTCCATCCGTGTGGGAATGGATTAGTTTTGGGTGTGGTCTTCTGAAAGAATATTCTTTTGCAGTTTTGGGTGTGGTCTTCTGAAAGAATATTCTTTTGCAAGAATATTCTGAAAGAATATCTGAAACCAGATATATAAAATTTTAAAAAGACAGTGTTGAATGTAGAAAGAATATCAAAAAGAGATTTAAACATTATGAACTGGTTGTGAATACAAATGCATAAAGTTAAAAGAATAAAAATGTAAATGGAAAAAGCGCACTCATTTCAACCTGAAATTAAGGGGTAGCGTCAATAAAATAATATTTTATTTTTTTAAGAAATGAAGCAAACTCGACTAGATATGAATGTGGTAAACTACATTGTATGTTTTATGTATTTAAAGTATTTTGCACATGTAAAAAAAAATGTTGGCTGGGCATGGTGGCTCACCTGTAATCTTAGCACTATGGAAGGCCGAGGTGGCTGGATCACCTGAGTTTGAGATCAGCCTGAACAACAGTGAGACCTCATTTCTACTAAAAATAGAAAAACTGGCAGGCATTGTGATGGGTCCCTATACTCCCAGCTACTCAAGAAACTGGGGCAAGAGGATAGCTTGAGCCCAAGAGTTTGAGGTTGCTGTGAGCTATGATGACACCATGGCACTCTAGCCAGGTGACAGAGTGAGACTTTGTCTAAAAAAAAAAGAAAAGAAAGAGAAAAGAAAATGTTGCACTAACCATCCAGGCTACTTCCTCTGTATGGTGTATATTGTTTCTTTTGCCTTATAAAGTTGGGTGGCACTGCGTTTCTTTCTGTTGACTCAAGACATTGGAAACATCTTTTCTGTCACTAAACGTGCTTCCTCATTTTCATTTTTCCCGGCCCTTCCAAGTCGTTCTGTCCCAACTTAATTATATTCTCAGAGAAGACTTTTTAAAAGAAGAAAAATTCTAGGGGGCCTCTTTAAATTTTCAAATTATTTTCTGTTTGTTTATAATGTGCATAATTATTTTTAATTCATTTGTAAGATATTTGACACTGAAGGACCTCCTACTTTAAGAGCAGAGGCAGAATTAAAAGCTAGTTTAATCAAGATGTACAGAATCCATTTGGTTTGTTAGGGAATTTCTCAAAGTTTGGGCATTCATAGCACGAAACTTTTATTTATTTTTACCAAAAATAACTTAATCAGATAGATGTCTGTGTTGGAAAGAGGATTCTCCCATTCTGATTGCAAGGACCCGGTCACTGACTGTTGCTTGTCCTGCCTCCAGCGTTCCCTGCGTCCTGGACTATCTGGAGGACGTGGTCCAGGGCATCTGGAGGATGTACCCTGCTGCCACATTGCTCTGCGCATTTCTGTCCTGGGACTTCTGTGCTCTAATCTCTAAAAGGTGATGTGTCCCTTTAAGAAATCTAAACAGCTGCCCCCTCTGCTTTTTTTTCCCTCTGTAAGAAACCATCCTATTGGTAGATGATAAAATATGGAACCAGCAATGCCCTATGAGTATCCGGAGCACTTCTACCATCTTGAATGGGAAAAGCAAGGGCTGGGAAGGAGCCCCAGCCACCCCAGCAACCTTTGTTCCCACCTGGAAACAGGTGGGCTTGAATGAGCTGCAGTCTTCCTAAGGCACAGCTGTCGTAGGGCCTGTGGGTCTTTAACCAGTGAGCAGACAGGCTGATCAGTAGTGCAGGGCCACATTCTGCAGGCTCTGAGAGACTGGCCGTCAGGTGGAAAGGCCAGGAGGACAAGGCAAGGGGGTGGATGGTGCCCTTGGAGCTGGAGGCACTCAGATCTGAGCAGAGCTCCCCCTCCATCCCTGATCCTAGCTGTCAGCCTTGTCATCTACAACATGGGCAGTTAGAGTTGTGAACTAAAACAAAATCTTAAGCCCCCCCCCCCCCAGCAACGGACTGACTGGGCCCCCTCTTGGCCAAAAAGATCCCTAAAACTGAGTTGGAAATCATGAACAAGGAGATTGGACACGTCTCGTCATGTCCCCTCCCTCCTTAGAGATGCCCTCTGTGACTCATTACAGGCCTAAGGCTCTGCAAGACACACCTGCAGGTCCTCAATACACAACAAACCACTTGAGTCTGGGCCCACATCCTGTGGGTTGCCTCCGATCAGCAGACCCTCATCTTCACTCCACACTCCTTTTCACTCACTCCTGGTCTATTAATCAAAGCCTAATTCTTTCAGCCAAGTGTCAGCTAAAAAGTCTTTTAACCCACATATAACCTGTGGGCCCCCACTTTGAGGTGTTCCTCATTTTTAGGCTTTCCACGTATTGATATATGACTTTACCTGTAATTCCTTCTCCCAGAAATGTATAAAGCCAAACGGTAACCCCACCACTATGCGTCTACTTGCCCAAGACTTCTTGGGTGTGGCTCTAGGTCATGGTCCTCAAATTTGGCTCAGAATAAACCCCTTTAAATTATTTTACAGAGTGTGCTTTCTTTCCTGTCCATAGAGTTCTGAGCCCTACTGGGCATTCACCTCTTTTTATTGGTATATAATGTATGAAATTGTATGAATTAATGGGAAGGGTCTTTCAATAACTGCCTTGGATATAGCTGGTTAACTGTTACTTAGAAATAAATCCCTTTAGATCCTTACAGAGCATTGCCACCAAAAATAAACGTCACGTCACAGAGCTAAAGGTAAAATTTAACTATAGAAAAAGACCTTACAGCATAACAATTTAAAGCTCCAATAAGCTGAAATTAAAAGCAAACATCCTGGAAAAATCGGTCGCCCTATTTAATATATGAAGAACTCATGCAAATCAATGTGCTAGTGATAAATAAGCAATAAAGAGAACAGAAAACTCAGGAAAGAAAAAGCGAGTGTTCAATACATGTTAGAAATATGCAACTTCAGGTGGCGCCTGTGGCTCAAGGAGTAGGGCGCCGGTCCCATACGCCGGAGGTGGCGGGTTCAAACCCAGCCCCGGCCAAAAGAAAAAAAAAAGAAATATGCAACTTCACAGCCATTCTAAAATGCAAAATTTGAAACAAATGCGACACAACTTCTAATGTATGAAGATTTAGTTTTTTTTGTTTGTTTTTAAGTCAGAAATCCTTATTGCTGACAAGCCCGTATTGAAATGGGTATTTGTGTATATTGCCCCTAAGAATGTAAATAGCTACAAACATCTTGGAAACCAATTTTGCGACATTTATTAGATACCTTAAGATGTTTGTTTTTCGGACCCAGAAATCCTGTTGCTGGGAATTTATTCCAATGAACCTGAAATTCAGGGGAAGGGGAGAAGCTTTATGCCCAGAATTGTTAATCACTGAAGTATTTATTCTTAGAAAACAAAAAGAAGTCGTTATTGACAATGAGTTGAGGAGTAATGATTATGATGTATCCTGTATAACTATCAGAAGGAGATTTATATTCTAGTATGGAAATGAAACGTGATCTCACTCTAAAGGTTAAAAAGGCACATAAAATTGATTTACTGTAAAATCTCAACTATTGTTTACTTAGAACCATTGCAGAGCCTTTAAAAAATTTTTAATGGAAAGGTCAAGCCTTGTGTATTCACCAAAGAACAGAAGAAAATAAACCAAAAAATATTGTCAGTGGCTGATATTTCTACACTTTAAAACTTTCTGAACTTTTTATAATGAAATACTGTTACATTAGGGGGAAATTACCTTTCTAAACATTCCTAACTTTGGGCAAATGACTTCCACAGTGATTATACTTTAGTTCTTCCAGATTTGTTGTTTTGTAAGAGGTGTGGGGAAAGAAGTGTGTTTTTATTTTTTGAGACAGAGTTGCCCTCGGTAGAGTGCCGTGGCATTACAGGCGCCTGCCACAGCGCCTGGCTGTTTTTTTTTTTTTGTTGTTGTTGTTGTTGTTGTTGTTGAAGTTGCCATTGTTGTTTTAGCTGGCCCGGGCCGGGTTTGAAACCCCCCACCCTCCCTCCAAGAACCTTCCAGCTTCCGTGTATTTGGCAGGTGCCCCACTGACTGAGCTACGGGTGCCACTAGTTTTACCAAATTTGTATTTTGATAGAAAATTCTTTATTTAAAAAGAAGTCAACTCTGTATTACTCAACCAATATCGGAGTTCCCCTCCCTTACCAGGGTTAAGTAGACAATTTGCTTTTATTTTAGTTATTATCATGTCAGTTTAATACATGGCCTTGTGTAATTTAGTGTTGGTAGGAGGAGAACTGCATGCTGCTCCCATAATGAGACGATTTAGAGAGCAATACGGGGTTTATGCACATGGCTTCTGCAGGGAGGATGAATTGGTGGGTCATCTGTGCTTACTGTCGCGGGAATGATACAACAGCATGCTGGTTCATGCTATCACTTTCGCAATGTTTTTGACAACTCAGAGTTATCAGTGTGCAGATGAAATGAGGTCATCTAGACATTCCGACAGAATCAACGTTTATTGAGCATCTGTGTATTCTCTAAGAGCTGGAAGGGGTGGGAGTCCATGCAGGGCCTGGATATATGACTTAGTAGGCACTTTAGCTTATTGGGCATGGTACTTCCCACTTAAAACTTGGAGAGGGGCTCAGTAGGAATCCCCTGTGCATGTGTTCGTAAGTCTAATGCAGTATTATGTATAAAGCTATAACTTAAATCGGGATCAATCAATTTTCAATTTAATGAATGGGCAGCTCCCTGGACAGACAACCTAATGAATGAAGGCGCGTATCAATGCATGAATGGACGTAAGCATGCTTAGATAACCCTGTCCTGGACTCTACTTAGAGACTGCAAAGAATCTCACTGCTTCCTGGAGCATATTTTGCTCCAGAGCTTGATGACTGAAGTAAGGTAAGAAAGGGAGAGAGCAGGCCCCACTGCGCGTTTTATCACTGTTGTTCTTAATGAAACTTTCCAAGGAATAGCCAGTCCATAATGACCCCGAAAGCATGGCTCATATCTGAGTACTCCAGTATTCTTGTGGCTGTAATTCAGAGCTATCTAGAAACAAGGAGACTGTAAGTCAAACTTATTTTGGGCACTCAACAGCCAGCGATTCTGTCTTCAATAAATGATTCATGTCAGGAGTGCATTTAAGTGCATTTGTTTTCTAATAAGTCTCTCTTCAGGTCCATTATGCACGAATCAAGTTGGGGAAATTGCCTGGGCTCACTTGGCATCCTTTATGAAAATCAAAGAAATAAAAGATTTAAGATCTGGTCATATTGATCTTCTACTTTCCCCACACTTCTTACCAGAAAATAGGATTGGCAGCGACAGCATCTCTGAGAACTCAGGGGTCAAGGGCACTTAGCAATCAGTGGGGAGGAAAGAGAAGGACACAGCAGAGGGAAAAGAGCCTGGTGACTGGTGTCGAAGAGCTGAAGAAAGGCCACCTGCTCATTTCCCCCAAAGCCAGTGCCTCTGAGTTGTCCTCACTAAATCACCCCACCTAGTGAGTTCCTGTGATCACCACGACAGAGCCAGCAGAGTGCCTCTGCCAAGCCCCCAGGGCAGTTAGTACCACATTAGTCCCTGGTTGATGGCATGTGAGCAGGCGGCCCCACCTCCCATTTCTTAGCACCTGCCCTGCAGACCCCTCTCCTCACTGAAATCTGCCACCTGTCTGTCAGGTCAGGGGTCAGTGTTCCCTATTGACCGATGAGGTAGCTGAGCTGTCCAGAGGCAAAGTGACCAAAGCTGATGAGGATACACAAACAGCCAACAGACTCGGACCCCCGGACTCAGTGCTGGGCATGCTCCACGCATCCACTTAGGTGCTAGGAGGGTCGCAATTTCTAGGTTCCCCAGGTTTCTAGCCCAGGTGGCACAGGCTGGTCCAAATAAGTTCCCAGTCTCTGTAGCGTCTCCTAGCATGAATCTGCACAAAGGTAGCTGTGTTGTAGAAGAGCTGCTCATGCCCATGTGGTTTTGTTACTTGGCCTTTAAGCTCTGGTTACTATCACTTAGCATCTTGGCCTCAGATAGCCTCTCTCTGACACCGGTGACCCCCCAGGTCTCAGGGTTTAGCACATTTGTCTGTGATTGGCGATCTTTGCTAGAGAGGAGCTTTGCTCTGGTGGCCAAAGATGGGGTTTCATCCTGTGCAAAAGGGAACAGTTGACCCGGACGGACAAGGTGGGCCCCAGGCAGGTGAGAGGTTTGTGCAATCTTATCAGCTTTTTTTTGGGTGTGTGAGGACAGAGGATAGGTTTGGTCATCTCTATCTGGTGGCTCCATATTATTGTCCCCCCTGTTTCCTGGCCCACCTATTCACAGAGCCTGGGAATGGGAGGTGGTTTGGCCATATTGGAGGTTACAGAGCTCCAGATGACTGAATAGGTTGTGATTCCAGCCTTTTCCCCAGGGAGTATTAAAAATGAGAGTGCGGAATAACAAAATAAGGTTAAGGAAATTTCCAAAAACATTTTTAGTTTTGCCATGAGTCTTAATTTTCAAGGCTTTTTATAATTGGTTTTTGTTTTATTTTAAAATAGTAAAGATCAGATTTTATAAAAAGAACCTTTTTGTGTACCATGATTTGCTGATGATCTACAAGAAAGCCTTTCTGCTCAGATCACCCCTGCCCAGCAGCCTTTCCTGTCCCTGGCAACACACTTTCATCTACTTATTTTTGTGTATTCCATCTTTGTCAGAATTGTGTCCTCAGCTCCTTGCTCTTTGTGATCTGGGCAATGCAGGGGTACTGAGTACCAAGGTGATGGTGGTCTCGGAATCTGTATCTCTCTTCCACAAAGGGGGCAAGACATGTATCATAGCTGCCTGCAGGCACCTTATCTCCTCAGTGAGATCCATGCAGAGCATTAAACGTCATTATCCATTATTATGAAGAGTCTCAAAACCCGTGATTTTGAGCTGTCTTCCTTTGGGATGGGAATAAGGACATCATCGTTTCATTAAAACTCAAGGTGCGCTTTGAGGGTCCTGTGAGTCACTTCTGCTAAGGGTCATGCTAGGAAGAAAGGCTGGTGCATGGATGGTTGGGGGGGGGCAGCAGAGAAGCAGTGTTGGGAGGTGGAGGCAGCCCCCAGGCAGACTGGGGCGGGACTTGAGTTGAGGGGCCCTTCACAGGCCAGTGTGCTGCACCACACTCTTGGGAGGCAGGTGCAGAAACTGAGGCTCAGAGATAGATATTAAGGTACCTGTCAAAGGTCGCACAGCTAGTGAATGGGGCCTCTCCACTCAGGCTTTGGCCCCTCATCTTTGTGGTGGGCCATGTGGGCAGGACAGCCATGGGCTCCCACACTGGGCGGCCAGTCCTCACTGCGTTGCCTTGGTGACAATGAGAGCAAAGGAGGAGGTGGTTTATGTGGTGAATAAAGCTCTCTCTGTTTCTGCGCCCAGTGCTGGGTGTCAGGCTGCCCCTTCTTTGGTGCGCTCCAGGGCTGGCTGCCCCTCAGACACCTGAGCTCCCGTGTGCTCCCAGCCTCCCCAGGTCTGTGACTGAACTGATGGCCGCTGCCATGTGGCACCTGTGATGATGATGAAGATCGGAACAGTCATTTCCATTCAGCGTACATCCTGCTTCCATTCTGTATGTGAGGAGTTTTCATTATTAATTTGAATATACTCATTTAAAGCAGAAATGTGGACCTTTTCCGATTTGGAAGATTACCTTTTCTCATTTCATTTCAGTTTGGGGTTTCATTATATTGGATTTTTTTAATCAGGACTCGATAGAATTTTTTTGAAACTTCCGTAGATTGGACATAATTTTAAAATGTACCTTCCACTGAGCATCTTTTACATGCGTTCACATGCTCTTGGCTGTTGGAAATGCATCTAGCCAGCTGGTGTCTGTAGACTGAGGACCAGCGACCCTGGGGAGAGCTGGATGGGGGTTTGGAGATGATGGGCCTTCTGCCCAGAAGGAGGCTGTGATGGGGCTTTCCAGGACTGACTGTCAGAGGGTAGTAGCTTAAAAACTCGAGATCACCCCAGCCATCCACAGTCAGGACCATGAACTGAATGGTGGAATGAAGGCTGAAGTTCATGGTAAAGTGTAGCTGTTGTGGCCTTCCTATCTAAAAGCTCGAGCCTGGTCCAGGCTTGGCCCTAACATTTACCCTTTGTTGGCCCTGTCACCTAGTCCAACCAAACCTCAGTGTCCCTATCTATAACATGAGGATGACCATACCTTCCATGTTGGGTTTTTGTGACAATCACAAGATCACATGTGCTAAACATTACTATCCTGATCCTGCTTGCGCTGGTTACATCCCAGAAACCCTGGCATGTTTAACAGCAAATATTTCCATCTCATAGAAGTTATAGCTACAAAAAGCCTTGGAGACACCTAATTTAATTTGTTCCCATCTTTATTTCTTCTCGTGACAGAGAAAGTTACCCAGGTCAGCCTTCTGTGTTTGCCTCTGAGTCTTGGTTTCCTCGGGCTAGATATAAAAGCTCTTTAGAGTTTGTTTTTCTCTCACAAGCTGCTCAGAACTATTAAATATGAACTTAGATTATCAGTTTTCCATAGATCTAAGTTTTTATTGTCTTATAGTTGGACTTTGGAGAAGGACTAGGGCTATTTATTAGGCGACGTAATGAAAAGTCGACTGTGTTGGGCGGCGCCTGTGGCTCAGTGAGTAGGGCGCCGGCCCCATATACCGAGGGTGGCGGGTTCAAACCCGGCCCCAGCCAAACTGCAACCAAAAAATAGCCGGGTGTTGTGGCGGGCGCCTGTAGTCCCAGCTACTCGGGAGGCTGAGGCAAGAGAATCGCTTAAGCCCAGGAGTTGGAGGTTGCTGTGAGCTGTGTGAGGCCCCGGCACTCTACCGAGGGCCATAAAGTGAGACTCTGTCTCTACAAAAAAAAAAGAAAAGTCGACTGTGACTTACGGCTTCTTCAGACTGTGGCTTGTTTCAGTGGACATCGTGTGCTGTGCAGGGATCTTGGACAAAGGACGATTCTATGAAATTTTAAAATAAGCTAATTTTATATAGGCATATGATTTTTTAATTGTGGAATATTTTAGTTAGAAATGGTCCCCCCCCAAAAAAAAAAGAAAAGAAATGGTCCCAAAGACGGTTAAATTTGGTCTAGAATTTCTCTCCTGTTTTTTTTGGGCCTTAGGCCAACCCAACTCCAAGGAATCCTCAAACTAAACTTGGCCTTCTTTGTCAGGACTGGGTGTTAGTTGCTGCCCTCGTGGAGAGGGGCTAAATTCACCCTGAAGGTAGAGCCAGTAACCTGGGTGTCTTACATCCCCGACACCCCGCCCTCATTTCTCCTGCATCTAGACCCCCTTGCCCCCGAGGGGAGGGCCTGCTGGCCTCCAGGCATTCTCTGCCCTACAGACCAAAATAGGGGTCTCGAAAGAGAATTCACCAGCTGTCCCCAGCTTAGCCCTTCTCTTCACGAATCCCTGAAGCTTTTCTTTTATTCATCTGGTTAATGGAACCCACTTGAGAACCTTCTCGGTAGATGGGAGCTGGTTAACAGAGAAGGAGCTGCATTCCTTAATCCCTGCTGAGGAAGAGTGAACTGGAATAGGAGACGCAGCTGCCTTGCGAGTGTGCTGGTTTGTTCACTATGGAGGGGACCTCAGGCCTTGCCCTATTTCTTCCTAGAGATAAAGACGCCAAAGCTGTAGTCCTGGGTGTGGCTCAGGCTTCAGGTAGACTGACCTGCAAAAGTGCCTGTGTGTGTCCCTGTGTGTCCGTCTGTGTGTCTGTGTCCTGTGTGTGCGCATGTGTCTGGTGTACGTGATGGTAACTGCTTAGTGTTTTCTTCCCGTTTGTTCCTATACTTGATGATAGAGGTGCAATTTTTCTGTGTAATTTTATACACTTTGTCACTTAACAGCATAATGACAATGTATCCACTTCACTGCTAAGCTGTTAGAGTGACACTGCATTCCAATGGATGGTTTCTTATAATTCACTTTTTCTTTCTAGTCAGAAATGTAAAGTTTTTCCAATTTTTGGTGCTTGTGAGTAGTAGTTGTTGAGTGTCTTTATACATGGAGAATTTCCTAAAAGCTAATTCTGCCCTAAGAAAGACCATCTCAGACTAAGTGGAGGAACATGTTCAAGGTCAAGGTCCTCAGCTGCACTTCAGCTTTCTCACTGGAGAGATGGAGGGAATTTTATTCACTAAGGCTGTGAATCTCTGTAGAATGGAGTCTAATCATTAAAAAAAAAAAAAAAATCCCTGGTTTGAAATGTAAAAAATAGTATAAAAGAATTTTTATTTCTTTGATCTCTTTTTGTATGTTTTGTGAGTTGTCCTGGATTTTGAGGTGAAAACAGCCTCAGTAAGGTGTTGCTTGGATTTTAATGATGCTGAATTGAGCATATTACTTTACATTTCTTCCCAGATTGATTTCCTTGGCAGAAAGAGTTTTGCTTCTTCTATAGCTCAAACCTGGTGAATACATGACCCATATATGTACATATTATATAATACATGTACGTATTCATATATAACATTAAATAAATATGTTTTCTGAGACCAGATTCTCACTTTGTGGCCCTTGGTAGAATGTCGTAGTGTTATAGCTCATAGCAATCTCAAACTCTTGGGCTCAAGAGATCCTCTTGCCTCAGTGTCCTGAGTAATTGGGACAGGTGCCTGCCACAATGCCCGGCTATTTTTAGTCATGGGGTCTTGGTCTTACTCAGGCTGGTCTTGAACTCCTGAGCACAAGCAGTCCACCTGCCTCGGCGTCCTAGAGTGCCTGGCCTGTGTGTGTATATTAAATCTTTCAAAACAAGCTGGCAAGAAAGCTCAGCCCACGAGTGTGACTGAAGTTCATGCCTATTTAATAGTTTAAGAATATGGAATAGGGAAGAATAACAAAATCTTAACACAGGGTTCCTCATTCGTTGCCTAATTTAATGCCTTACGCGGACAGCTCTATGTGTCTATATAGAGAAGACTGTAGTTCGAATCCTCTCCTGGGGAGATTTTGAGATTTCTTTGATTTGTGTATGTTTCCGCCAACATAGGCTGGGCAGCATAAGGTACCATCTGTTTTCCACCATACAGAACTCCCTTCTGCAGTCCTGGAGACCAGCAGCTCTGCTGGTGTGTGGGGCTTTCCATGTCAGTATGTGCAGCAATGCTCCTTGAGAAAGCTGGTGCCGCCGAGAGCCCGGCCAGCTTGCACTCTAAAGCGTTCTGAAGTCGGCTTCTTCATCCTTGTGCTTCGGAAAGGTCTTGTGTAGTTAAGAAGAACACGTGTAAGATGCTGTGAATGTATCGTTTTCATTTCTGAGGCACTAGCAGGAAAGTTTGGTTAGAATGAAAACGTATGGGGGTGGGCTTTAATGTTACATGCTTAGAGGTAAAATGTTTTTTGAGACAGAGTCTCAAGCTGTTGCCCTGGGTAGAGTGCTGTGGCATCACACAGCTCGCAGCAACCTGAAACTCTTGGGCTCAAGTGGTTCTCTTGCCTCAGCCTCCCAAGTAGCTGTGACTACAGGCGTCTGTCACAACACCCGGCTATTTTTTTGTTGCAGCTGTCATTGTTTTTTTTAGCTGTCCTGGGCCAGGTTCGAACCCGCCAACCTCGGTGTATGTGGCCAGCGCCCTACCCACTGAGCTATGGGGCGCCGCCCATCTTAGAGGTAAATTAAAGAAAATGTCAGGGTCTAGGTATAAAGTAAGAGGGAAGGCTGAGCTGCTTTCTGTGCCAGAGTAAGGTATCTTAGCCGCTCCCTCTTTGCCTTCTTAGTTTCTTGCAAATGATAGAACGTTCCTTCCCGTTCTTGGATCCCTCCTGGTCCAAGCATTGGGTTGAGTGTTTCGGACACATTACCACACTTGATCCCACAGCTACCTTGTGTTGGTTGTTGTTGTTCTGGATTTTACAGATGAGGAGACTGAGAGCCAGGTAGTTGAAGCTGTAAAGTGGCTGAATGTAGACTTGTAGCCAGAGCTGCCCGGCTTCCAGTGTTTCAACAGCATCACCACTGCAGATGGCCCGGGAGGCCTGGGCAGCCTTTGCGTCTCATGGCTTCTGTTGTCTGTTGCCATCTGGCTGGGTTATCACCTCTCTGCTCACTTGGATCAGGCGTGCTGACCCTCAGGCTTTTCTCATCAAGTTGGCAAGCAGCATCCTTTTTTACTTTTTTACTTAGACTTGCAGGTACCTAATCTTCACCTTCACAACTCATGCCCTTTGGCCACACCTAAACTGGCAGGGCTAAGACAGGGGCTCCATCCAGGTCTGTGCCCAGAAGAAGGAAGTACTCACTTATATCATAGAAAAGGATGATAAAACACAGAGAAGAACAAAGAAATCAGCCCTAATCCTTCCAGCAAAATTTAGCCACTATTAATAGGTAGCTATGGACATAGAAATAGACGTAGACAAGAATGATATATATGCACACATTATTATTTTATAATGCAGAATCATACTTCTTTGTGAACCTTTTTTTGCTCAGTAAATTCTATAATAATATTCTCTAAAAGTCAATACCAGCTGACTTAACCCCTTTGTTACACTGTTGGTTCACAGTCAACACCCTGGTGTATGTAACCCCAATTTTGCCCACATCCTTATATGAACAAATTAGTTTTTACATTCAAATGGTGCTGAAGGAGATTCTCCCTGGCATTCAGTAACCACCCCCCACTTGCAACATTAATGACAGTTACCTGTTTATCAAACAGCTGTTAACTAGTTTAGCACAGACTGGAAGCCAATAGCTTTTCACTGTGTTCTCAAGGATGGTCAGAGGTTTTATCAAATGATTAGTCAAATTCAAACTGTACTAAACCATCAGGATCCTGGGATATAAAGGTAATTTGGAGTAAATTCTCCTTGAACTTTGGTGATTCCTAGGGACAATTGCTTTTGTCCATATTTAGAGTGTTGGTTCATTGTATGATGAAGTCATAGGTGGTCAGACTATCTTCTGGAAAATTCAGATATGTAACCAAGTTAGATTTACTGGCGTATCTCCTGTGTTGTGTGATTTCTCTTAAAAATGTCTTCATGTTTCAATACTTTGCATTGCCTTAGTTTGTGGGGTTATGGTTTGTCTGAGAATCCTCACCCCCCTTCCCCCAGCTAGTCCCATGTATATGAGCCTTAACTGCGTTACCTCTGTCTCCGGTTGCCCCATGGCACAGTGCTGGCCTCTGTAGCCAGATTTCATGTCATGAATCTGGGAGGAAAATGCCCGGTAAAGTTTGGCATCCTGTACTTTACATCCTTAGGGTCTGTTCTCAAGGTCATGTGGGTGGGCTTCATCTTTACATCCTTAGGGTTGTTCTCAAGGTCATGTGGGTGGGCTTCAGGAAAGGGCTATTTGATGTGGGGTCTACTGCTGTTTCACTTTGCGAGTGCCAAAACCCAGCAAGAGGCAACACCATTTTGGGTTTTGAACACACAAGTTTATCATTGTTGCTCTGATGATAAGAAATATTTTTATTCAGAGAAATATGACCTAGAAATAGCTTCATAGGTATTCGTTGATTTAGAAACTCCATAAGTTACTGCTCTGATGTTCTCAGAAATAGCATAAAATTCTTTTGTCATATCCTTACTTCGTATAATAAACTAATCAGTGCATTTGCTGGCAAGATTCCTTCCATAACATTCTAGGTAGGTTAAAAGCCGAAAGGGAAATAGTCAAAGTATTTAAAAACGATTTCTCTCTAGCTATTTTCATCTCTGGTCAGATATTTTTTACCATCTTTCCTCAGTATGGCACAAAATTGGCTACTTGCCACATCAGAAAAGAAGGTTCTCCTTTATTCCAGACAGGAAGGATGGGGCTCACAAACCTCCACCTGGAATAAACAGAAATGTTTATTTTTCACTGGACATTCCCCTGCATGATTTCACCTTGTCTCTCTTTTAATAAAAATCAGCCCCAACCCTAAGTCAGTTGAGTTATGTAACAACTTGTAGCACTTCTCAACACTGTCTTCTTCAGGCCATTCCTTGACTATTCTTGTGTTTGCTTTTTTTTATAAATTTGAAAATCTGCTTAATTTTCACAAGATCAAAAGACGATACCCTCCTTGGGATTTTGATTAGATCCTATTTGGTTAGAGAAACTAAGATTCAGAAAAGTTAATTTTCCCAGGGATACACAAGCGCGAGGTAGAGATAAAACCGAGCTTCACACTCAGGGATTTGAACTCCCAGCTCATTCCTAACCCTAAACATGGAACCTGTCTAGGAAAGGAGCCTTGTGGGAGTTCACATCTCGGGACTGCAAACAAACCCATGCTCCTCTGTCTGTGATTCCCTCTAATGGGGGGTTTGCTTGAAGGCCTAGTGGTCCTTGAAATCTTATGAGGAAAAGAAAAATTCTGCTTTTCTTTGTAGCGCCCTCATCTTGCACTGGAGACTGAGGAGGGCAGTGTTTAATCCCTGTCTACCCCACGTCAGATGGCTGCTTTATCTTAGTGTTAAGTCGGCACAGCAAAGGATTTGCCAAATAGTTTACAAATGCTAGACCCCAGAAACCTAGTGAAGACTCAAATTTTGTCTGGCCCGATTGTCTTGAAGGTGTAAGTGGCTAATCCAGGAACAGAGGATAAAATGTGTGAATATTCAGCAGCAAGCCGTAACTGCCCGCCAACTGTGAACCAGCCTAAGTCCCTCAGGGTCCGGGGCGCCGAGGGTGTAGGGCCAGCCCAGTGCTGTTCCTGACAGGGAGGAGGGGAGTGTTGGAGCTAAGGAAGGAGTTTTACAACCTGGGGATGTCCGTCTGAGAAAGGCCAGAGGTGTGATGATGCAGACCCTGGGGGCCTGGGTGGGTGTCAGAGAGTGGAATTTTGGGGACCTGAAGAATGGGATGTCTCACCTACGGGAAGGTGAGACATTAGGGCAAAGTACCCATTTCCCTGCAGTCAGAAATGTGCAGGGATCTCACAGGGCTGCAGCCCTCCTGGCAGATGGTCTGCGCCAGTGTCCACATGCCCACCTCTGACTGTGCTTATGCCTAAGACCTCCTCAAAACCACCCGGAAGACCCAGGAGCGAGTTTCATGTCATACCCTGTGAGTTATGAACTTAACTAGAGGCTGTGCTGTCTTTGGCCTGTGGGGTAATTTCTGGGTTGCTCTGCGGAAAGGGGCTCTGAGCATAGGCAACCCCCACCCCAGGCCTCAGGAGCAGAACAGCCCAGACAGGTGAAGGAGAAAGAGCTTGGAGTTAAAGCTGGGCCCCAAGTCCAGTTACCCATCGTGGCTACCTTAGACAAGTCGATTAACAGCTGCTTCAGTTTCTTTGGAAAAAAATTGAATAACAAGAATATTTATCTCATAAGATTTCATGGGAACCTTAAAATGAGGTAATATATCTGAAAATATTACAGATGCTCCTTGATTTACGATGGATTTAGACCCTGATAAACTCACTGTAAATTGAAAATATTGTAAGTGGAAAATGCTCCTTCCTTCCTTCCTTCCTTCTCCCTCCCTCCCTCCCTCCCTCTTTCTTCCCTTTCTGACAGAGTCACTCTGTTGCCTTGGTAGAGTGCCCTGGTGTCTCTGCGCACAGCAACCTCAAACTCTTTGGCTCCGAGGAGGCAAGAGGATCGCTGGAGCCAAAGAGTTTGAGGTTGCTGTGCGCGGAGACACCAGGGCACTCTCAGCTGGGACTACAGGCGCCCACCACAACACGCAGCTAGTTTTTCTATTTTTAGTAAAGATGGAATCTTGCTCTTGCTCAATCTGGCCTTGAACTCCTGAGTTCAAGCAATCCCCCGGCCTCGGCCTCCCAGAGTGCTGGAATTCCAGGCGTGAGCCGCTGTGCCTGGCCCTTTCAGCTTGCCTTCTCATCAGAGTATTTGAAACTTCTGCTTTCACCATTTTCCTCAAAGAAAACTGTTCATTTCCCAAAGTGTAAAGTAATTGCATTATTCCATTTTGGAGTTGGAGATGGATTCTAGAACTGTGATTCTTGTTACTCTGTACGTGTTGAGTTTCCTTCTGATTTTAGATGTATGGGGGAGGGGCACCAGTGTGCAGTGGGGGTAGTTTTCTTACCTTCATAGCCGTGTTTATTGAAATCTTCAAGCCTCAGCCCTTGTCTACCTTTGTTAAATCACCCTGCAAAATTTTTTTTTAAATTAAGTTCCCATCATGTGCCACTGATGCTTGTAAGGTGCCAGGAAGGTGATGATTGTCCAAGTGGTCACGGTCCTGGAGAAGCTGTCAGATTAGGGTAGGAAGGGGAAGAATCACAAGCAAGAGCAGAGCATGCTAAACGTCGTCATAGAGTGGGGGCTTGGGGATTGGGGTCCACCCCAGATCTGTCCCCACCCTTCTTACCTATGGCAGGCTGACATTCAGGGCAGTCCTGTGGGAAGTGGGGGTGGGTGAGTGGGGGTCTGGAGGATGAGAGCAGGTTCAGGGGAGGAGATGGGATTCAGGCTGTGGCGGCAGCAGGAGAGAAGGCCCGGTTCTGTGAGTCTAGCAGACCACTGGCAGCTGCCCGCCCTGTGGGGCTGTGGGCTCTGTCTGGCTCCGCCACTGTTCAGTGGAGAGGCTGTAAAGTCCCAGCCAAGCATGTCACCTTCTGGGCCCCAACTTCCTCATCTGTCATCTAAGTACTGACCTTGGAGCATGATGGGAGAATTAAAGGAAGGATTATTAGTAAAGGGATTATTAGTAAAGGGCTTAGACTGTGCCCAACAGGAAGTAATGCCAATGTTTCCTAAACAAAAATAAATCAACTAATGTGCAATGACTTTAACCTCGAGTGTGCATTTTTCTTTGAAATGCACTTTTTTTCTCAACTGTAAAAGCACATCATGTTTTTACTGACCTTTCATATCGGTTTGTGTTTTAGAGGCTTTCCTGAGTCCTGGATCTTTCTCCCTTCCGGAAGTATTCTCCTACGGGCATTTATTTACTCTTGAGTACGGACAGCCACACACCATGGACCTCGTGGGACTGCTCAAGTCTCAGTTCCTGTGCCATCTGGTCTTCTGCTACGTGTTCATCGCCTCGGGGCTGATCATCAACACCATCCAGCTCCTCACTCTGGTCCTCTGGCCGATTAACAAGCAGCTGTTCAGGAGGATCAACTGCAGGCTGTCCTACTGCGTCTCCAGCCGTAAGCCCCGCTTCTGTACCCCCCTCCACCCCACTTCTTTTTTTTTTTTTGTAGAAACAGAGTCTCACTTTATGGCCCTCGGTAGAGTGCCGTGGCCTCACACAGCTCACAGCAACCTCCAACTCCTGGGCTTAAGCGATTCTCTTGCCTCAGCCTCCCGAGTAGCTGGGACTACAGGCGCCCACCACAACGCCCGGCTATTTTTTCGGTTGCAGTTTGACCGGGGCCAGGTTTGAACCCGCCACCCTCAGTATATGGGGCCGGCGCCCTACTCACTGAGCCACAGGCGCTGCCCCATCCACCCCGCTTTTGTACCCCCTTCCCCCCGCTTCTGTACCCCCTTCTCCCGCTTCTGTACCCACGCTCCCCGGGATGCGCCTCAGAGGCAGGGCCCCCTGAGGGGTTCACCCCGCTTTCACTTAGGCTCAGCTGAGCTCGGGTTTTCATGTTTTGTTTTCATTTTATGCTTGAAGTGGTTATTTTGTTTTTTCTACTCGGAAAGTATTTTTGAATGAATAATGACAATCCGAAGAATCCAGCAGGCACAAAGGGTATCCTGTAAATAGTGATCTGCGTTCCATCACTGTTTCTCTGGTTTCTGCCTCAGAAGCACCAGGTGTGAAGGAGTGCTTTATCCTCCCAGAAATAATGCAGATTTGCGGCTCTTATAGGTGTACGAGTATGCAGGTGGGGTCTCTGGGTGTATGTGCAGAGACATACGGTATGGTTTTAAAAAATGAAATGGCAATATACTATATTGTTCTCTTATTTTTTTCCTCCTTCAACTTTTTATTTTGAGATCATTGGAGATGTACTTGCAGTCATAAGAAATAATACAGAGAAATTCTGTATACCCCTCAGCAAGTTCCTGACGGTAGCATCTCCCTCCCTGGAGTGCAGTCTGCCCTGACACAAGCCCCCAACCCTACTCCGATCGATTTCTCCACTCTTCTCCGTACTTGTCTGTGTGTGTGTGTGTGTGTGTGTGTGGATTATGCTGGGCTATCTCAAACCTGACTGATTCAACTGGCCTGAGTTTCAACAATGAAAAAGGATAAAATCATGTCTCTCCCTGCCTTTCTTCTCCTCAATCCTCTCACCCCCATTTCCAGCAGAGGCGTCCTACCACTTCTAAACCAAGAGAAGAATAAGGGTAGTTGTTCGCTCATCCCTGAGTGACAAAGCAGTCCCCGCACGTCCAGGGACCCGTTACGGTAGGAACAGCGCAGGCAGAGATACCTGTTTCTCACTCACCATTGGTTCAAGGGTTATTGCCAAATACATGGCACCTCACACCACACATACACACTATGAAATTAGTGTATTGGGATTTTTTATTTTTTTGAGACGAAGTCTCAATCTGTTGCCCTGGTTAGAGTTTCATGATGTGGTAGCTCACAGCAACCTCAAACTCTTAGGCTTGAGCTATCTTCTTGCCTCAGCTTCCCCAGCAGCTGGGGCTACAGGTGCCCACCACAACACTTAGCTAGTTTTTCTATTTTTAGTAGAGACGGGGTCTCACTCTTGCTCAGGCCAGTCTTGAGCTCCTGAGCTGGAGGGATCCAGCCACCTCGGCCTCTCAGAGTGCCAGGATGACAGGTGTGAGCTACCGCACCCGGCTGTGGGATGTTTGAAGATGTGTTTTGCTGTTGGTGATGATTGGTTGACCCTGAACAGCTTATACGTATTCTCAGAAGCAGAGAACACAGTGTGTTGTTAGCCATTATCTATATGGGTATGAATAGATTTCAAAATATGAGCTCTTTCAAATTAAACATTTAAAAAATATGAGCTACCTTAGATTCAGATTATGCTAAGAGTATAAAGTTACTAATATCTTTTTTATACCCTTTCAATCATTCAAATTTGAATTTGAATCAAAGCTGTGTGCAGTTATCCTAATGGATTACCACTGATCCAATTAGTCTTATTTGTTAAACTCCATAACTCCAAAATACTAACTTGGGGGGGGGGGTTGGGGGGGCTGACATTGTTTTTCATGATTTCTTTTGCCAACCACCACCACAGTCCGCTGCTACGGGATGTTCTTTGCCTTGTCATGTGCTGTACCATTCGCCTCCTGGTAGCCTCTCCCGAGGTGTGGGGACAGGAAGCAGGGCAGAGACAGTGGGAGGTGGCCTGGAACAGGAGCTGTAGCTATTTGAAGAGAGACAAGTGTGCATTATCAAAGGAAAGGAGATAGTTGACTGACATTTACCTCATAATTTTAACTGTCTTTTTACCCTCTAGCGGTAGATTTCTATTTAAGCAGAATTTAAATTTAACAAAGCAATGCTGATTGCGCTTTTCACTGAAACCTGTATTTATGTGATAATTTGCATGTACCTATGGAGATTCCAAAGTCTGTCTGCCTGCAATGTGAAATCCTATCTATTTGCACTGTTCTAACCCCTTTCCAAATCTCCAGCACATGGTTAAGATTCAAATTTCTCATGTGGAGTTAGGAAGCAAGAAATCAGATTTGGGATCAGAATTCCACAGAGTACTATATTTTGATTTAGCTTGGTGGTAGACATGCTAAGGTGATGGCAGGGTCATGTAGGCATTTTTCTGAGGATGCTTTAGCCTGCTTGTCTAATTAAGCATGTAACAAATTCAGAAAGCAAGGTGGATTTTTAATCATCCCAAATTAAATTATTTAGAACAAATGCCAGATGAAACTCAATAATTAACCACCCAAGATCACTGGCATTTCCACATGTGGCACGCGGAGGGCAGACAGCCCAATGTGATGGAAGGACTGAAGCACCTGGTGCCTCCCACAGTGATCTGTGCCTGGTTCTCCAGAAGGAATCTTCCATGGTTCTAGGTTATAGCAGAGACATTTTATAACAATGGGAAGGGGCAGGGACTATTTCTGCAGTCCCGACGCTTGGAAGAAAAGAATGTGGTAGAAGGGGGGCTAAGCCATCCTCGAGGTGGCTCCTGGATTCCTCTCTGCCACCGGTCAGTTCCTGTTAGGAACCGTGTCCATCCTCTCGGGATTCCCCACTGCTGGTGACCCAGGCGGTGTCAGGTAGCAGAGCTGTTCTTTTTCTGCTTCTTTTCACTTGCTCTAGTCCTTGACAGAGCTCCTCATAGCCTGAGTTGTTTCACAACAACCAAAGACGTGTGAACAGACAGAATATTCAGGAAGTTTTGCTGGGCTACTGACCGTCTGTCTGTAGGTGACAACTCGTAGGCAGTCTGGCGCTTCTGTGTGGTGTGACCCTCCTCCTCTTCCCTCCAAGTTAAGTTAGAAACTGCCCCGGGCTTCAGTTGTATCCTCTGCCATATGACCATTCTAAGCGTAGAAAATCAGCGGCATTCATCACTTGTAGCAGACTTTCTAAGGAAAAGGCAGAAAAAGTTGTTTCTTCAAAACACACCCCCCCCAATCACCCTGAATGTTCACTTTTTCCTAACAAAATTATGTCCTCATCCCTTTTTAAATTAAATATTTGTCAAGAGCTGGGTGTTGCACCGAGTGAATTCAAAGTGCTCACCAGCCCTGGTGTGGCAAAGCTCTGGTGTTCAAGGCCGCAGTGATACAAGTGACAGCTAGAGAAAAAATGCAGTAAAACCAGCCTGGGGGGCCGCAGGATCCACAGCAGAGAACGTTAGTCTTCTGTGAGGACCAGCCTCATGAACAAGAACTTGAAAGTACAATAACTTAATCCAGATGGCTATTTTGTCTTGTTTTTGCCAAGATTTATAGGAGGGAAAGGCTGAGCCAGGCTGGCTCTGCTTGCTGCCTGAGGAAGGGAGAGTGAGGTCAGCTGTGGCTTCAAGGTGAAAAGTGAGAACATTAGAAAAAAGAGGTGAAGGGTAGAATTTTGTTACCTCTTCACTGTCTGGGATATGCCTTGTGATCTCTAGGGAAAAGTGACCAGGACTGGCTGTTTTTTCTTTACCCTCAACATAATAGGTTAAACAAACAACAAAAAGGGGGGGGAGGGGGCAGGCAGCTCCTGTGGCTCAAAGGAGTAGGGCGCCAGCCCCGTATTACGGAGGTGGTGGGTTCAAACCCGGCTCTGGCCAAAAACTGCAAAAAAAACCCCAGAAAGATTAGGAGAACCTATTAATATTAAGGCTTGGGTGGGGAGGACAACAGATGTCCTCCATGTCCTGGAAGGGGCTGGTGAAACGAGACATGGTGAAGATGCCCCCTCCGCCCTGCGCCCAGCCCTGCTACATGTGGAGACGCCCCCTCCGCCCTGCGCCTCAGCCCTGCTGCATGTGGAGACGCCCCCTCCGCCCTGTGCCTCAGCCCTGCTGCCTCTCTTCCCAGCTGAACTCAGTGCCACAAACCAGTCTGTGAGTTTGAACTGCCACTTGACCTTCTTGGCCTGGAAGACTGTTTGGCTACATGACATCAAGGGGGGAGTCAGAATTCAGAGCTCTGTGATGCAAAATTAAACACTTCACCCTCCTGCTTGAGGCTTGCTCCAGCCACACAACGTCTCTCAGTTCAAATAACAGGACAGATCATGTGACTTTTGAAAAAGCGGAATGAGGTGCTACATGCAAGATGCAAGAGTGCTTTATAAATTGTTTATAATACCTCAAATTAGAACAAACATTAGGACATAGGGAGGGCGGCATCTCCCCGCCGTGGTGCCTTGCTCGGGCAGGTAGCTAGCCAGCTCAGCTAAATGACAGGGATAGTCTAGAGTTGACCCAGATTCCAATATTTTTATAACGACGGGCTTAGGGTGTTTTTGTCTTGGCTCTTGAGAAGCTGTTTACCTTTTCACCACCTCACCCTGGCACCAGGTTGATGGTTGTTTGCCATCCCATGTGGCAGGGTCAGTGTCAGTGGCGGGAGGGAGAAGAGAAGTGGGCGGTGTGCTGCCCGCAAAGCAACCCTGCGCCAGTCCTGCCTTGAAGCAGGTGTCCGCCTTCTGCTGTTCGTAGGGTGCTTCGGGGCATGCGTGTCACTTCGGATGTGTTACTGAGAAGGGGCTGGACCGAGGCCAGCAAGCCTGGTGGAAGCTGGTCTGTGAGCCTGTCTGGAAGGTGGAGCAGGGCCTGGTGACTCAGCAGGAGCAGCTTCCTCAGGGAGTGTGTGCAGGAGGGACCGGAGCCCCAGGCTCCCTGGGGAACTGTGCACACCTGCTATCCCTTCCTCAGCACTGAACCAGGGAGCACGGGGAGCGGGAGGCAGCTCTGCTCTCTCGAGAGAAGGCGGGTTCTCCCCCCAGCCTGAGCCTTCCCGCTGCATTTGGGAGCAGTCTGGTCTGGTGACGGGGTCGAGGACTGGGTGTTTCATCCCCTCCTCTGGGCAAGGCTGCAAGTCCTCCAGTTATGACTCTATTCAGATACTTACACTTTGTGACCCAGGTGTCACAGGTGGGTCGGAAGCCCTAACAAGACGAAGCTGGAGGAACATGGAGCCTTTGGTACATGAATCATAAAGCGGGAGGTACGCAGGCTGGTGCTCTGGATCTCCGCCCCTGGAGACGTGGGGGCTCCCAGCTCTGGTGTTCTGTGCTCTTCTGTATGCCGTTCGGGCCCCGAGACTGGCAGACAGATTTGCGTTCCTGCCAGCCTTGGAAGCTGTCTCGCCGTGACTGCCGGGGGCCTGCCAGCCAAGGGTAATGCGGCTCTCCCCTCACTGACAAGCACCTCTTCCATGTTACATTTCAAATAGTAATGCCATGAATTGTAAAACAAAACTATCCTTTTTTTTTTTTTAATAGTGATCTTATTCCCTGCTTTGCCCAGGGAACTTTTGTGAAGTAGCACAATCTGATGGCCTCTCTTCCAGGCCCCTTGAGACAACAGGTGGGCCCAAGAGAGAACTGTGGGTGATGTCCTAGCACTTCCATTCTGAAGTCACTACTATGTAAATTCTGTGGGTTAAAAGTTTATATCAAATTCACCTAGATCTGCAACACTGCCTGTGCTACCTGCAGACTTTCTGACTCTCTGAGAAGTGGGGGACCTGGGCTAGCAGCTCTGAGATGCTTATCAGCTTGGCCAGATTGAGTGATATCTCCCTGGATTCCAGGAGAGCAGCCCCCAGGGAGCCAGGGGCTCCTGCAAGACGCTTTCTTGGTGCTGCCCACAGGTGTCTAACCCTTTGATATTAAGTTAACGAAGTGGGGAGCCACCTGGGGGAAGAGGCACTGACGCTCTGGCTAGAGCCCAGGGACCGGACCCCACCAGCAGCCCAGCTGCCTCTGGGGCCACCTGAGAGCCCCCAGGGTCTGCCTACCACACACAGGATGCCATGGCAGGGGTCACCTGATTTGGGGTGAGAGCAGGCGTGGGGGCAGAGCTAGGATGGAAGAGGGCAGTGGGTGAAAGGCCAGGATGACTTCTGGGGGTCCGCTTCTGAGTGGAATCAGCAACAGGGATTTAGGAGGGCTGTGTGCCATCCTGAGCAATAGCTGCGTATCCTCCATAAAATGAGAATACAAGGCTGGTCTGGGCTGCCCTTAGTAAGGAGGCCCCGATTCTTCAAAGAGGGTCACTGTGGCATTTCCAGCTTCTGCCCAGCGTGCTGGGTCACCCCTGCTCCCAGCCTAATGACAGGGCGACTTCTTTTTGTTTCTGTCCAAGTTGAGTCGCACTCTTTCACTGTCAAACATGTTTAGACGCCTTCACTTTATTATGGAAGTTACCCAGTGTCAGAAAGGATCTGTTAGATTGTCCCCCGAGGCCCGCAGTCCTAGTCCTAACCCTTTGATCGCCATCTTTGAACTGAAATGTGGAGTCAGAGAACATACCCTCTACTTCTACTGTGGAGCCACAGCCCAAATCCTCTCTGAAGGTCCAAAGAGTCATCCTCATTGGTCTCAGGTGGTGACCTTGTCCTTTGGGAGAGCATCGGTACCTGTCTGTGGGTTGACTAAGATGAATTGCCTGAAGTTGGTGCCCTCCCTTCAAGGAAGCTTCACTGACCCGCTTTGGAAAGTCAAGTCAGATTGAATTGAAAGGGATTCAAAGACCCAGGACAGGTCCCTCCAGGCTGCTGTGCCTGTGGGTCTGAGATTCTAGCAAAGGCAAAGCCGTCTCTTCCCCCAGCTCAGCACCACACACAAGTGTCTGCATCAAACCACCTTTTCCTCTTTAAACTCTGGGGCCTTTTACCTTTCCTGCTTCACAGCTTGAAGAAGCAAACTCAGCCTGAGTTCACCTGGGGTCACACCTGGGAGGTCCCCAGTCTACACAGGCGATGATTCAGCTGAGTGCCCTCAGGAGTGGACACAGGGAGATCTTCTTTGTTTTGTTTTGTAGTTCTGAGGGGTGTTCTTTTTTTTTTACTTAAAGTTTTAAATGCATACATTTATTTATTTATTTATTTTTATTATTATTTTTTATTTTTTTATTGTTAATTCATAGCTGTTTACATTAGGGCAATCGCCTGTACCCATTCTAAGATGCACCATAGATGTGGCCCCACCCATTACTCTCCCTCCACTAAAACCTCCCCCCTCCCTTCCCCTTCCTTGGCCCTTTCGCCATAGTCTTGTGCTATAGTTGGGTTATAGTCTTCATGTGAAAGCTATAATTTAGCTTCATAGTAGGGCTGAGTACATTGGATACTTTTTCTTCCATTCCTGAGATACTTTGCTAAGAAGAATATGTTCCAGCTCCATCCATGTAAACATGAAAGAGGTAAAGTCTCCATCTTTCTTTAAGGCTGCATAGTATTCCATGGTATACATGTACCACAATTTGCTAGTCCATTCGTGGGTCGATGGACACTTGGGCTTCTTCCATGACTTAGCAATTATGAATTGGGCTGCAATAAACATTCTGGTACAGATGTCTTTGTTATATTGTGACTTTTGGTCTTCTGGGTATAAACCTAGTAAAGGAATTATAGGATCAAATGGCAGGTCTATTTTGAGGTCTCTAAGTATTCTCCAAACATCCTTCCAGAAGGAACGTATTAGTGGGCATTCCCACCAGCAGTGTAGAAGTGTGCCCTTTCCTCCACATCCACGCCAACATTTCTGGTTTTGGGATTTTGTTATGTGGGCTACTCTTACTGGGGTTAGGTGATATCTCAGAGTAGTTTTGATTTGCATTTCTCTGATGATTAAGGATGATGAGCTTTTTTTCATGTGTTTGTAGATTTTGCGTCGGTCTTCTTTAGAGAAGTTTCTCTTCAAGTCCTTGCCCACCCTGAGATGGGGTCACGTGATCTTTTCTTGTTAATACGTTTGAGTTCTCTGTGAATTCTGGTTATTAGACCTTTATCGGAGGTATAACCTGCAAATATTTTCTCCCAGTCTGAGGGCTGTCTGCTTGCTTTACTCACTATGTTCTTGGCTGTGCAGAAGCTTTTTAGTTTGATCAGGTCCCAGTAGTGTATTTTTGATACTGCTTCAATTGCCTGGGGAGTCCTCCTCATAAAATATTCACCCAGGCCGATTCCTTCAAGAGTTTTCCGTGCACTTTCTTCAAGTATTTTTATAGTTTCATGTCTTAAGTTTAAATCTTTTATCCAGTGAGAGTCTATCTTAGTTAATGGTGAGAGGTGTGGGTCCAGTTTCAATCTTCTATAGGTTGCCAGCCAGTTCAACCAGCACCATTTGTTAAATAGAGAATCTTTTCCTCACTGGATGTTTTTAATTGGCTTGTCAAAAATCAAATAACGGTAAGTAGCTGGATTCATCTCTTGGTTCTCTATTCTGTTCCAGACATCTACTTCTCTGCTTTTGTGCTGGTACCATGCTGTTTTGATCACTATGGATTTATAGTATAGTCTCAGGTCTGGTAGCATGATTCCTCCTGCTTTGTTTTTCTTGCTCAGTAATGTTTTGGCTATTTGAGGTTTTTTTCTGATTCCATATAAAATGAAGTATTATTTTTTCAAGATCTTTAAAGTATGACAATGGAGCTTTAATAGTAATTGCATTAAAGTTATATATTGCTTTGGGCAGTATGGACATTTTAACAATGTTGATTCTTCCCAGCCATGAGCATGGTATGTTTTTCCATCTGTTAACATCTTTGGCTATTTCTTAGAGTTTCATAGTTCTCTTTGTAGAGATCTTTCATGTCCTTTGTTAGGTATACTCCCAAATATTTCATCTTCTTTGGCACTACTGTGAAAGGAATAGAGCCCTTGACTGTTTGTTCGGCTTGGTTATTGTTGGTATATATAAAGGCTACAGATTTATGGGTGTTGATTTTGTAGCCTGAGACATTGCTGTATTCCTTGATCACTTCTAAAAGTTTTGTAGTAGAATCCCTAGTGTTTTCCAGATCTTTGATCATATCATCTGCGAAGAGTGAAAGTTTGATCTCTTCTGACCCTATGTGGATACCCTTGATCGCCTTTTCTTCCCTAATTGCAATGGCTAAAACTTCCATTACAATATTAAAGAGCAATGGAGAGAATGGGCAACCTTGCCTGGTTCCTGATCTGAGCGGAAATGATTTCAATTTAACTCCATTCAATACAATATTGGCTGTGGGTTTGCTGTAGATAGCCTCTATTAGTTTAAGAAATGTCCCTTCTATACCAATTTTCTTAAGTGCTCTGATCATGAAGGGATGCTGGATATTATCAAAAGCTTTTTCTGCATCAATTGAAAGAATCATATGGTCTTTATTTTTAAGTTTGTTTATGTGTTGAATTACATTTATAGATTTACGTATATAGAACCAGCCTTGAGACCCTGGGATAAATCCGACTTGGTCATGGTGTATAATTTTTTTGACGTGTTGTTGGATTCTGTTTGTTAGGATCTTACTGAGTATTTTAGCTTCTATATTCATTAGGATCTTATTGAGTATTTTAGCATCTATATTCATTAGTGATATTGGTCTATAATTTTCTTTTCTTGTTGGGTCTTTCCCTGGTTTGGGGATCAAGGTGATGTTTGCTTCGTAGAATGTGCTGAGTAATATTCCTTCTTTTTCTATATTTTGGAAGAGGTTTAGTAGGATAGGTACTAGTTCTTCTTTAAATGTTTGGTAGAATTCTGACGTAAAGCCATCTGGTCCTGGGCTTTTCTTTTTAGGGAGATTTTGTATAGTTGATGCTATTTCAGAACTTGATATAGGCCTGTTCAACATTTCCACTTCATTCTGGCTAAGTCTTGGTAGGTGGCATGCTTCCAGGTATTGGTCGATTTCTTTCAGATTTTCATATTTGTGAGAGTAGAGTTTCTTGTAGTATTCGTTAAGGATTTTTTGAATTTCTGAGGGGTCTGTTGTTATTTCTTCATTACCATTTCTGCTTGATGAAATTAGAGATTTTATTCTTTTTTCCCTGGTTAGGTTGGCCAAAGGTTTATCTATTTTATTGATCTGTTCAAAAAACCAGCTTTTGGATTTATTGTTCTGTTGTATAATTCTTTTGTTTTCAATTTCATTTAATTCTGCTCTGATTTTGGTTATTTCTTTTCTTCTGCTGCGTTTGGGGTTGGAGTGTTCTTCTTTCTCCAGTTGTTTGAGATGTTCCATTAAGTTATTGACTTCCTCTCTTTCTGTTTTCTTGAGGAAGGCTTGCAGTGCTAAAAATTTCCCTCTTAGGACTGCCTTTGCAGTATCCCAGAGGTTCTGGTAGTTCGTGTCTTGATGGTTGTTTTGTTCCAAAAATATGATGATTTCCTTCTTAATCTCATCTATAACCCATGTATCCTTCAGCATAAGGTTGTTTAGCTTCCATGTTTTTATATGGGTATGCAGGTTCCTGTTGTTATTTAGTTCAACTTTTATTCCATAATGATCTGAGAAGATGTGAGGAATAATTTCTATTTTTTTTAGTTTGCTGAGGTTAGATTTGTGACCTAGGATATGGTCGATTTTGGAGTATGTTCCATGGGCTGATGAGAAGAATGTGTATTCAGTTTCGGGGGATGAAATGTTCTGTAGATGTCTGTTAAGTCCAGATGTTGAATGGTTGAGTTTAAATCTAAAATTTCTTTGCTTAGCTTCGTTTTGGAGGATCTATCCAGGACTGGTAAAGGGGTGTTAAAATCTCTAACTACTATGGAAGTGGAGGAAATCGAGTTGCTCATGTCTGTTAGAGTTTCTCTTATAAATTGAGGTGCGTTGTGGTTGGGTGCATAAATATTAATAACTGAGATCTCATCATATTGAGTATTACCTTTAACAAATATGAAGTGTCCATCCTTGTCCTTAATTATTTTGGTTGGTTTAAAGCTTATTGTGTCTGTGAACAGTATTGCAATGCCTGCTTTTTTCTGCTTTCCATTTGCCTGGAATATAGATGACCATCCCTTCAGCTTCAGTCTATATCTGTCTTTTAATGCAAGATGCAATTCTTGGATGCAGCAGATATCTGGCTTGAGTTTTTGTATCCAGTCCGCCAACTTATGCCTCTTTAGAGGACAATTTAAACCATTCACATTAATTGAGAGTATTGATAAGCCTTTCGAGAGACCAGTGGACATTTTTAATCCTTTTGAGACTGTGGAAGTTGGAATTTGATTAACAATTTTTTGGGTGGGTTTACTTTTGTGGTGGAGAATTACGCTGGTCTTTATGAAGGATAGGTCTAAGAATGTCCTGGAGAGCTGGTTTAGTTGTGGCAAATTTCTTCAACATGTGAATGTTGTTGAAGTATTTAATTTCTCCATCATAAATGAAGCTCAGTTTAGCTGGGTACAGGATCATGGGTTGAAAGTTATTTTGTTTTAGGAGATTAAAAGTCGATGACCATCCTCTTCTAGCTTGAAAGGTTTCAGCAGAGAGATCTGCAGTTATTCTGATATTCTTCCCCTTGTAGGTAATGGTTTTCTTTCGTCTGGCAGCTTTCAGAATTTTCTCCTTCATATTAACTTTAGTGAAATTGATTATGATGTGGCTGGGGGATGTCTTATTTAGGTTGAGTCGTGCTGGAGTTCTGAAACCGTCTGCTATCTGAATTTCGGAATCTGTTGGCATGTCTGGAAAGTTCTCCTCATAATCTTATGGAGAAGAGACTCTGTGCCTTCTGAAGCCACTTTGTCACTTTCAGGAATCCCTATAAGACGAATATTGGTTTTCTTCAAATTATCCGAGAGCTCTCTGAGACAGTGGTCTGTTTTTGCTCTCCATTTCTCTTCTTCTTTGAGGGTTTGGGAGCATTCGAAAGCTTTGTCTTCAATGTCAGAAATCCTTTCTTCTGCTTGCTCCATTCTGTTACTGAGGGATTCTACTGTGTTTCTCAGATCTTTGAGGGATGCAACTTCTTGTCTCAGTGTGTCGAAATCTTTGGTCATTTGGTCTTTGAATCCGTTTAATTCTTGAGATAACTTTTAGAATTCTAATTCGATCTTATTTGCTATCCAGATCCTGAATTCAATTTCTGACATCTCAGCTATTTGTTTGTGCATGGGGTCTTGTGCTGTTTCTGCCACATTGATCCTTGGGGGAGTTGATCTACTCTGATTATTCATATTGCCAGAGTTTTTCTGTTGATTTCGCCTCATGATTGTTTTTCACCATTGCCTCTGACTGTCCTCAGAGTTGGGGAGGTGTCTCTCCAAGATTAGACCCCAGCGGGATCACTCTATTGTTGCTGGATCTTTGTAGGGAGTGACCCTGTGTAGTTCCTCTGGGGCTGCTCTAGCTAGGGAGTTCTGGTTGTGGAAGCGGCTCCAGTTTGTGACACACCCGGATCCAGCAACAGGGCTGGGGGCCGTGCGCACTGTTTTGGGAGTGCCAGGCGCCCAGTGACTTTGGCACAGAGAGCCCAAGGCTCCAGCAGTCTCTGACCAGGAGAAGAACTCTGCGCAGAGGCAGGGAGGGCTCCAAAGGGCACACAGCTACCAGAGTCCCTGTCCAGATGAACGGGCTAGTGTGGAAGCTGGGAGGACACAGGAGGGAGGACGCAGGGTTGCGTGGCTCCCGCAGTTCCTGGTCAGGGAATGTGGAGGCCCAGTGGGTGCGGGTCACGGGTCGGGGGTCGCAGCACAGCTCTTATGGAGGTCTGGGCAGTGCCAAGCCCAGCAGTTTGACGTTGCTATGAGCTGTGACGTCATGGCACTCTACCCAGGGCAACAGCCCAAGGTTCCAGTGTGCCAAAACCATCTCACTCTGCCCCTAAGGATTAAGGCTGTAAGGCAGCTCAGTCCCCGCCTTTAGGCTGCTCAGTCGGTAGGTTACTTTGACCCGCCCAATCCTTGCTCTGAGACCCTGAGGGCGGAGTTTGCCGGGGCAGTTCTTTCACAATGGCTTCGTGCACCCAGCTCAGTGGCTCAGTCTGGGGTCCCAGACAATGCCCAACGTTCTCCACACTCCTGCACAAGCTCTCCCCAAGGCAGTTCAACTGAGTGCCAAGTCCAAGAACACTGAAACAGTTCACAGGTAAGGCCTTTCCGGTTTGCAGTCTCACTGCTGATTGTCAGTAAGTGCTCACTTACGGTTGCCGGCATGATTAGGTCAATCGAACACACGCAACCACTTGCCAGTTTTCCACTGTTTTTGTCCTCCTCTTGGGGTCCAGAAGTACCTTGCTGGCTCCCTGTATCCTCAAAGGGATGATTATAGGCAGATCCCACCGGCCAGAGATGGCTAGAGTCTTGTCTCTCCAGACTCGCTATTCCTAGTTGCAGGAAAGCTGTTACTCGACCGCCATCTTTAATCTCAGTCCTCGGGTGTTCTTCTTCTAAGGAATGTCTCCCCTTGCAGACCCAGAATCCATAACTGGATCCCTGAGATGAGAAGGCTGTACTAAATCAGAAGTCCTCCTCTAACTCATTTTTGGATGATTTATTTGACAAGTGTTGCCAAGCACCTGCTGTATGCCCAGCACTGTGTGCCTGCTGGGGAAACAGTGGTGGGCACAGGCAGCCACCATCCTGCCCCCAGAGACTTGTGATCTGACTTCTAAAGCTCTCCCCTAATCTGACAAAATGAGTCCTACCTGCCACATGTTACCCGGTTATTACTAACAGAACAGACCCATCGTGTGTGTTCCATATTACCTGCCACATGTTACCCAGTTATTACTAACAGATTCTTTTTTTGTGTGTGTGTGTTTTGGCCAGGGCTGGGTTTGAACACACCACCTCTGGCATATGGGACTGGCGCCCTACTCCTTGAGCCACAGGCGCCACCCAGTTATTACTAACAGAAAGAACCATCCTGTCTGTTCCATATTACTAAAAGAACTGAACCATCCTGTTTGTTCCGTATTACCTGCCATGTGTTACCCGGTCATTACTAACAGAACAGAACCATCCTGTCTGTTCCATATTATCTGCCATGTGTTACCCGGTCATTACTAACAGAACAGAACCATTCTGTCTGTTCCGTATTACCTGCCACGTGTCACCCAGTCATTACTAACAGAACAGAACCATCCTGACTGTTCCATATTACCTGCCATGTGTTACCCAGTTATTACTAAAAGAACTGAACCATCCTGTCTGTTCCATATTACTAAAAGAACTGAACCATCCTGTTTGTTCCGTATTACCTGCCATGTGTTACCCGGTCATTACTAACAGAACAGAACCATCCTGTCTGTTCCATATTATCTGCCATGTGTTACCCGGTCATTACTAACAGAACAGAACCATTCTGTCTGTTCCGTATTACCTGCCACGTGTCACCCAGTCATTACTAACAGAACAGAACCATCCTGACTGTTCCATATTACCTGCCATGTGTTACCCAGTTATTACTAAAAGAACTGAACCATCCTGTTTGTTCCATATTATCTGCCATGTGTTACCCAGTTATTACTAAAAGAACTGAACCATCCTGTTTGTTCTGTATTACCTGCCACGTGTTACCCAGTTATTACTAACAGAACAGAACTTCCTGTCTGTTCCATATTACCTGCCATGTGTTACCCAGTCATTACTAACAGAACAGAACCATCCTGTCTGTTCCATATTACCTGCCACATGTTGCCCGGTCATTACTAACAGAACAGAACTTCCTGTCTGTTCCATATTTGGGCAAGACAGATCTTGCTTTATATTTTTTTCACTTAGTAAGGTTTTTTGGGTACTATAAAAAAACCAAAAAACATACTAGGCTAGCCAAGTTAGCCCTACTACGTACCAAATCAAATGTAGAAGAAGCAATCGTGAAATCGCTTTGATTTACATCTTATTTAAAATTCTTTATCGAGTCAAAGAACATATATGAATTTAAACGACATCAGACTGGTAGATGGGAGAGAAATGAGAGAATCGTGCCATGTGTGAGCTAGCTTTCTGGCGCCGTCCCTTTGTTCCGTAGACTTTAGCAAACACTCACCATGCACTTAACTATTCTGGGCATGGAGAGGCTGGGTCACACAGGGTTTGGTGGGACTGAGATGGTGCAAAGTCTTTGAGTGCACAGCCTCTCACGCTGCCTAACCCTGCGCCACCTGGGGTCCAGAGGCGAGGACAGGGGTCTACCTGGTGATTGTAGTGATAAGCTCTCAACCTATGGCCTCTGAGGTGACTTGACAGGGCTAAGTAGGAATAAGAAGAGCAGGCCATCACGACAGGTAGCTATTTCCTGCTCTGACCATTACACTTGCTGTCCCCTGTCAGGTGATGACTACATGGCAAGTGTGTCCCAGGCAGCGTACTGACCCTACTGTAGCTGCCACCTGCTTCCCCCACACCCAGCCTATCAGCAGGAAAGCTCCCATTCTGCAGACCAGTCAACTGAGGCTCAGAGAGGTCGGACCACTTTTATCAGGCCAAGTAGTAAGTGGAGGAGCTGAGATTCCAAAACCTGCTTTTCTCCCACAGTTTGACAAGCCAATACAGCGCACCAGGCAGGTTTCTCTCAACACCCATGGGTGACATCAAGCCAGCCTCTGCTAGGATCAATTCAGTGTCTCAGCCCAAGATGACCCCGCCAAATGCCCATCCACGCTCAGCAGCCTCTTCAACAAACATGCTTCTGACTTCATCTGGGGGCTGGACACTGGGCCAGCCCTTGTAGCACAGACACAGGGGATATGCTGCTGCCCGTGGTGGGGGCCACACCTTGGAAACACCATGTGACAGCCACTAGACTGGAAGTGCCCGAGGGAGTGCAGAGAAAGCCTATCCGTCTGGGCCAGCAACCCGAGCCAAGTGTCAAGGAAAGGGAGGCAGCTATTACACATTGAAAGGAGGAGGAAGAGGTGGCCTCATAAGAGGAAAAAGCATGTGTGGGATCCCCAGTCGCCTGGGGGAGGGTGTAGGTGCCTGCAGTGGCACTCAGCACGCTCACCCTCCTGGGCATGGTGCGCTGGGTGGGCCCCACGCATTTATCCCTCAGAAATTACAAGCTCTTTATTTTTGTCTTGCCCTAAGCAATCTTTCTCAAAATGTGCTTTGAGAATTTGTCAATTTGTTTTTTTATAGACTTTTTTTTTCAGATTTTGGCCGGGGCTGGGTTTGAACCCACCACCTCTGGCATGTGGGGCCGGCGCCCCACTCCTTTGAGCCACAGGCACTGCCCCTTGTCAGTTTGTTTTTTGAAAAGAAATCTGTTCACATATAATTTTTTATAGAAAGATACCCAGCTGGGTCATAATTTCTTTGAACCATGTTATGCCCCAAGTATAATATTAAGTAAAAATAGCATGAGCCAAACCCCTTGGTACCATCTAACATCTATTTTATAATATAGATTGAAAGTAAATTCATTAGAGTATTATTTTAGGAATAGTAATTAGAGATGATTTTTTAAAAATATCCTTATATTCTCTGAATGTCTTGCATTTTATGCAATAAACATGTATTTCATAAACTAGAAAAAAATCCAAAGTAAAACTCAAACACCAAAAAAGGAATGAACTAGGGGATAGCTTACGGAAGGGAGTAGAACAGGAAAATAGAAAGAGAGCCCTTTGCGAAATAAAGTGGGGCCAAATTCATTCAAAACCTCTTATAGGTTGATTATCAATTGATCGCCACTTCCAGGTTGGAAGAGGCAGAGGCACTCTGTGGCAGAGGCCTGGGGCCCAGGGTGACAGGAGGATGTGTCAGGCTGCACCTTCCCAGGACCTGAGTTGACATAGTCCAGTCTTGTCACAAACATGGCAGTAGTTCTATGGAAAGGAACTGGGAGGAAAGAATGGTCACAGGAACTGGACAGTGCTAAGGCCCAGTGGTGTCCCCCAGGAAGAGGTTACAGCCCTGATCCCAGGGCCTGGGAGTGTGACTTTGCACGGAAATAGGGTTTCTGTAGATGACCAAGGTGAAAGTCATTAGAGTGGGTTATCTAGACAAGAATTGTGGACACAGAGAAAGACGTGCAGAGAGGGCAACGCTGTGAAGACAGGACCACGCCAGCAGCAGGTCAAGGAACCCTGAGGACCTGAGGCTCCCAAAAGCCAGGAGAGAGGGAACAGACCCTCCCACATCCTCTGAAGGAAGCCGCCGGCTGACACCTGATCTGAGACTTATGGACTCAGAACTGTGAGATGTTAGGTTTCCATTGTCTGAGCCCCTAAGTCAGTGGCGCTTTGTTATAGCCCGTAACTTATAGGTTAGGAACCCAAATGAACAAAACTGGGGCTGGTGACCTCAGACATGGAAGAAGATGACAAACTATCTAGACACTGAATAGAAACCTCCCTGGAGACAGTGGCCCTGCTCGGGGCCAGCGGTGATTGTCGTGCAGGAAGGCAGCCTGTGGGGTGGATCTTCTGACGTCTGGCGGAAAAGACCACACATCCCCATCACCATGTATTCTTCGTACGGTGTGTTCAACTGGCATTCAGATCGTCTCCTAAAACACACTGTCTTCAGAACTCCGTTGGCCAGGCACCAAAGCAATCTGCTTAGGAAAAGCAGAATAAAATTTTGTCCTTCGACCTTGGAAAAAGGCCCACAGGTGGCAGGAGACGTACACCAGTGACTCAGGTGCAGCCGTTGCTGGCGTGCGGGGCAGTATTCCGTCTGTCATACTAATGTCCCCTCTGACCAGTGACTCAGGTGCAGCTGTTGCTGGCGCGCGGGGCGGTATTCCGTCTGTCTTACTAATGGCCCCTCTGACCAGTGACTCAGGTGCGGCCGTCTCTGGCACGCGGGGCAGTATTCCGTCTGTCTTACTAATGTCCCCTCTGACCAGTGACTCAGGCGCGGCCGTCTCTGGCATGCGGGGCGGTATTCTGTCTGTCTTACTAATGTCCCCTCTGACCAGTGACTCAGGTGCGGCTGTTGCTGGCGCGCGGGGCGGTATTCCGTCTGTCTTATAATGGCCCCTCTGACCAGTGACTCAGGTGCGGCCGTCTCTGGCACGCGGGGCCGTATTCCGTCTGTCTTACTAATGTCCCCTCTGACCAGTGACTCAGGTGCGGCCGTCTCTGGCATGCGGGGCAGTATTCTGTCTGTCTTACTAATGTCCTCTCTGACCAGTGGCTCAGGTGTGGCCGTCACTGGCACGCCGGACGGTATTCCGTCTGTCTTACTAATGGCCCCTCTGACCAGTGACTCAGGTGTGGCTGTCGCTGGCACGCCGGACGTATTCCGTCTGTCTTACTAATGGCCCCTCTGACCAGTGACTCAGGTGCAGGCGTCTCTGGCGCGCGGGGCCGTATTCCGTCTGTCCTACTAAAGGTCCCTCTGTCCAGTGACTCGGGTGCGGCCGTCGTGGCACGCGGGGCGGTATTCCATCTGTCTTACTAATGGCCCCTCTGACCAGTGACTCGGGTGCAGCCGTCATGGCGCACGGGGCGGTATTCTGTCTTACTAAAGGCCTCTCTGTCCAGTGACTCGGGTGCGGCCGTCGTGGCGCACGGGGCGGTATTCCGTCCGTCTTGCTAATGGCCTCTCTGTCCAGTGACTCGGGTGCGGCCGTCGTGGCGCACGGGGCGGTATTCCGTTTGTCTTACTAAAGGCCTCTCTGTCCAGTGACTCGGGTGCGGCCGTCGTGGCGCGCGGGGCGGTATTCCGTCCGTCTTGCTAATGGCCTCTCTGTCCAGTGACTCGGGTGCGGCCGTCGTGGCGCGCGGGGCGGTATTCCGTTTGTCTTACTAAAGGCCTCTCTGTCCAGTGACTCGGGTGCGGCCGTCGTGGCGCGCGGGGCGGTATTCCGTCTGTCTTACTAAAGGTCCCTCTGACCAGTGACTCGGGTGCAGCCGTCGTGGCGCACGGGGCGGTATTCCGTCTGTCTTACTAAAGGCCTCTCTGTCCAGTGACTCGGGTGCGGCCGTCGTGGCGCACGGGGCGGTATTCCGTCTGTCTTACTAAAGGCCTCTCTGTCCAGTGACTCGGGTGCAGCCGTCGTGGCACGCGGGGCGGTATTCCGTCTGTCTTGCTAAAGGCCTCTCTGTCCAGTGACTCGGGTGCGGCCGTCGTGGCGCACGGGGCGGTATTCCGTCCGTCTTGCTAAAGGCCTCTCTGTCCAGTGACTCGGGTGCGGCCGTCGTGGCGCGCGGGGCGGTATTCCGTCCGTCTTGCTAAAGGCCTCTCTGTCCAGTGACTCGGGTGCGGCCGTCGTGGCGCACGGGGCGGTATTCCGTCCGTCTTGCTAAAGGCCTCTCTGTCCAGTGACTCGGGTGCGGCCGTCGTGGCGCGCGGGGCGGTATTCCGTTTGTCTTGCTAAAGGCCTCTCTGTCCAGTGACTCGGGTGCAGCCGTCGTGGCGCGCGGGGCGGTATTCCGTCCGTCTTGCTAAAGGCCTCTCTGTCCAGTGACTCGGGTGCGGCCGTCGTGGCGCGCGGGGCGGTATTCCGTCCGTCTTGCTAAAGGCCTCTCTGTCCAGTGACTCGGGTGCGGCCGTCGTGGCGCACGGGGCGGTATTCCGTCCGTCTTGCTAAAGGCCTCTCTGTCCAGTGACTCGGGTGCGGCCGTCGTGGCGCACGGGGCGGTATTCCGTCTGTCTTACTAAAGGCCTCTCTGACCAGTGACTCGGGTGCAGCCGTCTCTGGCACGCGGGGCCGTATTCCGTCTGTCTTACTAAAGGTCCCTCTGACCAGTGACTCGGGTGCAGCCGTCATGGCGCACGGGGCGGTATTCCGTCTGTCTTACTAAAGGCCTCTCTGACCAGTGACTCAGGTGCAGCCGTCTCTGGCACGCGGGGCCGTATTCCGTCTGTCTTACTAAAGGTCCCTCTGACCAGTGACTCGGGTGCAGCCGTCATGGCGCACGGGGCGGTATTCCGTCTGTCTTACTAAAGGCCTCTCTGTCCAGTGACTCGGGTGCAGCCGTCGTGGCGCGGGGCGGTATTCCGTCCGTCTTGCTAATGGCCTCTCTGTCCAGTGACTCGGGTGCAGCCGTCATGGCGCACGGGGCGGTATTCCGTCTGTCTTACTAAAGGCCTCTCTGACCAGTGACTCAGGTGCAGCCGTCTCTGGCACGCGGGGCCGTATTCCGTCTGTCTTACTAAAGGTCCCTCTGACCAGTGACTCGGGTGCAGCCGTCATGGCGCACGGGGCGGTATTCCGTCTGTCTTACTAAAGGCCTCTCTGACTAGTGACTCAGGTGCAGCCGTCTCTGGCACGCGGGGCCGTATTCCGTCTGTCTTACTAAAGGTCCCTCTGACCAGTGACTCGGGTGCAGCCGTCATGGCGCACGGGGCGGTATTCCGTCTGTCTTACTAAAGGCCTCTCTGACCAGTGACTCAGGTGCAGCTGTCTCTGGCACGCGGGGCCGTATTCCGTCTGTCTTACTAAAGGTCCCTCTGACCAGTGACTCGGGTGCAGCTGTCATGGCGCACGGGGCGGTATTCCGTCTGTCTTACTAAAGGCCTCTCTGTCCAGTGACTCGGGTGCAGCCGTCGTGGCGCGCGGGGCGGTATTCCGTCCGTCTTGCTAATGGCCTCTCTGTCCAGTGACTCGGGTGCAGCCGTCGTGGCACGCGGGGCCGTATTCCGTCCGTCTTGCTAATGGCCTCTCTGTCCAGTGACTCGGGTGCGGCCGTCGTGGCGCGCGGGGCGGTATTCCGTCCGTCTTGCTAATGGCCTCTCTGTCCAGTGACTCGGGTGCGGCCGTCGTGGCGCGCGGGGCGGTATTCCGTCCGTCTTGCTAATGGCCTCTCTGGCCAAAAAGAGGAAAGTAAGTCATTGCTGCTTCTACTTGCTTCACATTAAAAAAAAAAATACTAGGTGAAGTCCTGTCACCAAGCCAGTATGTTCTGTTGCTCCAGGCGTTCCTGGGCTGTTAGAGTCTGAGTTACCCCCGGGGACATGGCCTCAGCTCAGCCCCATGTAATGCTTTCTCTTCACAGCTGCCTTACACGCTGGCCCATTTTCTAGTGAAGTGATTTTATTTAGAATTGGGCTTTTACTTTGCTGAACTTTTCCACGTGATGCCTGCTACAAAATTAGCCCTTTGTGCCAAACACCTTTTTGTTTACTTAGGGGAAAGAAGGTGGTATTGGGGCTGGGATCTGAGGATCACACCGACGTGGTGCCAGCCTCGATCACCAGGTGACACCACAGGCCGTGTGACTGGCGTGCCTGGGGACTGGAAGCATCTGGTTTGACCTTATGAAGCTGATTCCGTCAGGGGAGTATATAAGGAAGGACACCGGATTTGGAAGTTTTTAAAGAGAGGACTATAACGTGGTGACATGCTTTGTTTATTTTGAGTAACATTTGTTTATCTTAAATACGTGTGTGTGTGTTTGTGTACATACATATATCCATTCTTCTACTGTGAATCCGTGACCCCTGCTCATTTCTTATGAAATGACCTTACATTTTAAATGGGAGTTTAACCACGCCGAGTTCCAAATGGGCGCGCTGAAGAAACAGCCAGTTTGGGAGGAGCACAGGTGTGACCCTGAATTATGTGAGGGACTGCTTGGCCTAAAGGAAGTCGTCCTAGCTGTTGAAATGGTTTATAAATATATTAATTCTCAGCCAAGATGCCCATTTGTTTTTGGAAGCGTTAAATTTCACTTGTGACTTAAGTTACAGCTTTCAAATTAGGTTGTGAGTTTGACTTTGGTGTCTGATGACTTCATAAGGTGATTGTGGATGGTGTTCAAAGTGGAGAGGGTGTTCCCAGGAGAAAATGAGATGAGCTGTTGGGGTAGAGAAAGAAAACCTGAGCGCTCCTATTTATGCTTCTTTTATCATATCATATCATATATCATATCAATCTGCCTGGATAAGATAAACTGTTTTTTTTTAATTTCAGATTAATATGAGGGCACAAATGATTAGGTTTCATTGTTTGTGTCTGTTAGATAAAGTTCCAGTTACAGTTGCACCCTCCACCTGGAGGGTGTGCTGTGCACCTTTCCACTGTGCTGGTTAGGGGAGAGCTTACCAATCCCTCTCTCTCCTCCCCTCACCCTTTTCTCTCATCCCCCCCTTCCCTGCACTTGATTTTAATTTTATCTGTTATTTTTATATTAGTATTGAATACTTGCTTTTCCATTCCTGTGATAGTTTGCTAAGAAGAATATTCTTCAACTCCATTCAGGTAAACACAAAGTATGTGAAGTCTCCATTGTTTTTATGGCTGAATAATATTCAGTGGTGTACACAGACCACAGCTAGCTTGTTCATCCGTTCATGAGTTGACAGGCACTTGGGTTGATTCCACACCTTGGCGATTATGAATTGAGCTGAATATGATTTTATAGTTGTAAAATTTGCATAACCAAGTGGCAAATTTTCTTTTTCTTTTGTTTTTAATTTTTCTTTTAAAGAATCAAAAACATTGGAAGGCCACTGTCTTAACCTATGGGTTTTGGTTTCAGTGTACTGAGACAGAATTTAAAAAACGTGATCTGAAGTAAGGGGGAGACAGATTTCATAAAAACAAGCTAAAAGGAAAAGGAATATTAATGGCAAAAAGTATTTCCAGGTTTCCATCTGTTTTAGTTGGCCGTAGGCTCTGATGGAATGTCAAGCATTTTCAAACATTCTGAGGCCTTCTTCTCTAGCCCTGTCCCGAGTCTCCAGACAGGAGGGAAGATGTTAGATCAGAAAGTATTCCTCACTTCCATAGTCTGTTTTGAAAAACAAGACTCTAGAAATGCTTCAGCAGAGAGCCTTTCAGTTCTTCTCTGATGTGCTTGTGGCTCCATTTGTAGATTTCACGCGGTTTCGGGGTAGGTTGGATGCAGATGTAGGACGCCAGGTTCACGGATGAGGGACCCTGCCCTGTCCGTTCACAGCCTGCTGCCCATGCACCAGCCCAACACCCTGAGACCTCAGGCCACTTACCTGGGGCTGTGTTGTAAAATGCAGGTCTCTTACAGTGATTCCCCAAATAGTCAGACGGGTCACCTTGATGTGTGTGGATGGAACCACCAGGAACACGATGGGACTCGGGCAGAGATGCTGGGGGCTGTGGGGACAGCCGCGGAGGCATCACAGCTGTGTTGAGGGGACGTCGTGTGTAAGAGGGACTTGCAGCATCCTTAGAATCTCAGAGAGGAGCAGCTGAGCATCTGGAGGAAACTGCCAGACGTGCACACAGGGATCTTGAACACCAGCGCTCCTGAACGGACAGGAGCCTCAGCAACCCCGCCCCCCAGGAGCTCTGCATAGACTGGGATGGACCATTCAGGGCGGTGATTTGCAGCATGTTGTTAAACAACTCGTGTGCATGGAGGAACTGTTCAGATGACCTTGAAAATCTCTTCTACCCTTCAGACAGGGCTGCACGATGCCGGCCACATGCCAGCTGCCAGTGAGAGTGTGTTGACTCTGAAGATTTGATGAGGTAACTCTCAGTGCTTAACACAAGCACAGGGGACACGTTTCCGATGTATAGAACAAAGATGCTGAAGCTTAGATGTTTTGCTTGTGCGTGAGTCAGAGGGATTCCTATTGACGCATAAGGGAGGGAGATGTTAGCATGGTGTCAGGCAGGTAGGAGGATGAACATCGCAAATTCTGTTAAAAATAACAGAATTAAAAGATCTTAGGCAAGAAAAATAATGCTTTGAACTGGCTGCGAGATGAGGAAACACGCGTTAGAGGCCCTGTGTGGTAACCATTTTGGCTGGGAACGGCTTTTAGGGTGAGGTCATGGGGTGACACCCAGCTGAGACTAGTCAGCCCATGAGCCTCTTCCTCTTATACACGTCTTGTTAGCCCCTGAGGGGCTTCAGGGCACCCCGCCTTCCCGCTCAGCCTCCAACTGAGTACGCGAAACTTTCTGTTTTAAGATTGGGACAGTTCCAGGCAAACCATGCCACGTTGGTCCAAGTACAGATGCCCAAGCCTAAACCCACCTCCTGAACCAGAACTAGCTCACCTTTACTCTCTAGTCAGAGCAGGGGATCTGAAGCAGGTGTCATGTAAGGGACACCCCAGGCTTTAACTTTACACTTGTGCTGCTTCCTATCAGGAGACTTCACCACTTTTTGGTTCCTCAGGGACGTCTCTGAGTAGACACTATAGTGTGATGTTTTAGTTTTGAATGCTCTGAGCAAACATCTCACATTTTGTGAATATGACCCTCACGTGTGCTGGCTCAGCCAGTGGTTATTTCTTGGTAGAAAGAAAGGAACTGTATAAATTCAACAGTAATAAAAATTAAAAAGTTACGTTTTATTTAGAGGATTAATATTTCTGGCTAAATATTGTGCTTGGAGGTCATTTTCTTTCTTTCTTTTTTTTATTATTAAATCATAGCTGTGTACATTAATGCGATCATGGGGCACCATACACTGGTTTTATAGACCGTTTGACACATTTTCATCACACTGGTTAACATAGCCTTCCCAGCATTTTCTTAGTTATTGTGTTAAGACATTTACATTCTACATTTACTAAGTTTCGCATATACCCTTGTAAGATGCACCGCAGGTGTAATCTCACCAATCACCCTCCTTCCGCCCATCCTCCCCCTCTCTCCCCTCCCTTTCCCCCTTCCCCCTATTCTTAGGTTATAACTGGGTTATAGCTTTCATATGAAAGCCATAAATTAGTTTCATAGTAGGGCTGAGTACATTGGATACTTTTTCTTCCATTCTTGAGATACTTTACTAAGAAGAATATGTTCCAGCTCTATCCATGTAAACATGAAAGTGGTAAAGTCTCCATCTTTCTTTAAGGCTGTATAATATTCCATGGTGTACATATACCACAATTTATTAATCCATTCATGGATCGATGGGCACTTGGGAGGTCATTTTCATGCTGTGTGAGCTGGGACCTGGTGGGATTAGAGACTTCCTGGCAGACATGTGAAGGCAGAGAACCCCTTTCATGTCATTTGCATCAGAATAATGTTTGTGGTCATTTTCTTGGAATTCAAGGAAAGGCTTGTGGTATCCAGAGAATAAAAGGATGCTTCCAGGACAGATGGTCTGGAAGGTGCATCACACAGAGCTGGTTGGTATCTTATTAAAGGACCTGGTTTCTTAACCTGCAGAAGTCTACTCAGTCTCATTTATAAAACCCATGTTGTTCCTTCCCCTCAAATGCTGGAGAACTGAGTCACCACGTCCCTGTGCTTCCCTCCTGGTCCTCCCTCCAGCAGTGTCTGATTAGCGGTGAGAGCCACAGGGCCAACAGCTGGCACGTCCTGCCACCACAGCAGAAGATTCCTCCATAGGTGGCTAACTGAATGAAAGAACTGACCACTCTGGGGCCCAGAGTGAGCCCTCGAAACAGGCTTACTGTGGATGGGAAAGACCCAGGTGGGTTACTGCATTTCACTGTTTCCATGTCATAATTATTAAATGAACCAAAACCTATGTATTAAGTACTAATCTAGTTTCAGCCATGAAACCAGTAGAACACACACAAAGAGGATGTAAGGTTATGTAGCAAACTCCTAAATAGTGTAGGAGAGACTTAAGTATTACAGGATTTCATAGAGCAAAACAAGTTACCATAGGCTGGTCAGGGAAAGCTTTAGAAAGGGAATGTCTTCAGGCACACCTTGGGTGCAGAGAGGTGCAGGGAATGGTGAGTTTGCCAGGATGCCTTGTTGCCTGGAACTGACACGTGGCTAGCCTCAGCAGAAATCACAACTGTATTAGCTCACAAAACCAAATAGCCATTATAAATGCATAACGAGGTGTGGAATAAAACAAAGGTAACAAATACGCAGGGTTATTTACGTCCGTTGTGTCTGCAGGATAGACAAGCCACTGGCCGGTGTGCTATGACATGCCCCTCCCAGCTTTGCCTTGAGAGGTTTTATGTTGACAGGTTGACGTTGACAGGAATGGGAATATTGACACTGTGGAAACCAGCAAAGTTATGAATTAGGTTTTTTCTGTACCCGCTTCCCCACCAAGAACTAGTTGTTAAACATTTTCGGGCACGGCCCTGTGTGCACTGTCCCAGGGACGGGGGTGGAGTTTGTAGCAGTGTCGTCCAGCCCGTATGCCCAGCCCTTGAGGGTTCTCTTACCAGGAGAACAGGGCACTGACTGGTGAGAGGCAAACACTGGCCATCTCCAAGTGTCCCAGGGGAGTGAGTGACTTTCAGATGGTCTTTGTGGGTGTCTGTGTGGCTGGCACTGTGCTGTGTGCCAGGCGGTGGGTGGGGAGGTGGTGAAGAGGCCCTGTTGTGACATGGACTGCTCCAGTGCACCCAGGGCCAGCAGAGCAGACACCGTCCCAACAGTGCGCCTGGGCTTGGCAGGGTGGGGGTGGGGAGGGGGCTTCTGTCAGGGCCGTGCGTAGCTCTCACTGGAGTTATCAGTGTGCTGCACTGGGTCATCCTCTCACCAGGGTGACAGTGACGTTCACAAACTTGCGCTTGCCCGTGCATTCCAGAAGCCAGCCTCTTTACACAGAAGGGAACAGGTGAGACTCCAGATCTCCCGCCAGAGTGGAACATGGCCAGCGAGAGGGAACACGGGCAGGCGCCAGCACCTTCACACTGGGGTAGTGGAAGTACGGCCAGACCCTTTGGCCGTGCAGGGACGGAGTCTCTTCTGGTCCAGTTGTCGTTCCTGATGTCGTGGTGACACACTTTCAGCACAGGCCTCCCCCAGAGCCCTCCACTCTCCCCATTGCCTCTGCTACCTGGCACCCAGTAATTTTGTTTTAAACATGCTCGAGGAATGGCATGCCCTTGAATTCAATTTAGTGAGCATGCATTGAGCACCTACTGTTGCCGTGTGCCAGGCACTGTGCTTCAGGTGCTGGGGATCCAGAGAGGACCGAGCATCTTCCAGCTCAGCCCCAAGCCTTGGCTCCCAAGCAAGACAGCAGTGTCCTCCTGTCCCTTCACGTCTCTGCACCTGTGCCAGCCTGCCTCTGCCCTGCCACACCTCCTCGCTCTGTCTGCTTATCTCTCATGGCTGAAATGCTGAGTCAGGCCAGAGTGGTGAACGGCCTAAGAGGAAATGGTGACAAGGACAGGAAAGCCTGACAGAACGTGCCAGGGCGACAAGGGGGTGGAAGCCACGTAGCAGCCAAGTCCGAGGCGGAGCTGAGCCTGGGAACTTCGAGGAAAGCTGCCGGAATTCAGAGAGGGGTGGACGCTGCCCTAGCGGGTTTCAAGCTGCCACAGCGGAGCGCAGGGTGGAAGCTGGGAGGGCATGATTCCACAGAAGGCCTTTCCCTGTGCTACTGAGACGGGGCCTGAGAGCGGAGGAAGGCGGTCGCAGGGGGTCCGCCCTCCTGGACACAGGGCAGCTGCTCATTGCAGACATTTGCGTGGGGCAGGGGAGGGGACGTTGCCACCACCGCCCCCACCCCCACCCCCACCCCCTTGCTTTCCTCCAGGAGCCTGGCGGCATCATCCATCCACTCAGTCCCACCCAGCCCCACCGCCCTGGTGTGGGGTCAGAAAGTGCCTGGAAACAGAGACGTCGCCAACTTGTATCAGTGGAACAGTCTCCTCTGTCAGCCTGTGAAGGAGCCTTGTCAAGTCAGGAGACAAGCAAGCTTGGCAGCCTGGCCGAGTGGGCCGCAGCTGAACAGCAGTGTTTGTTGGTTTTCTCTAATCCCTGTCAACTGGATACGGAGCAGTCCGGAGAGACGCGTCCAGACAGCAGCTTCCAGCTCTGGGACAGAGACAGGTCGCAGCCCTTCGTGTCTGCTTGGCCCTGTATGCTGGGCAGGGGAGAGGCAGTCCTGCCTGAGGTAGAAGAGGCTGGGTTTCTCCGCCCAGAGTGGGGAAGCAATGGTGGATGGTGACTGTATGCTGGGACTTCTCGAGTCTGAGATACCAGTAGGAACCTTGGATTTTGTGGGGGGTTGCAATACTGGAGATCATTCTAGGTGGTTCAAGTGAGCTGAAGCCTCAGCTCTTGCCAGGATCTCAGTATTCAAGCATGTGCTGGATTCTGAGATAGAAAGACTGGACTGTGGTAGGTTCAAAAAAAGCTTGTTATGAGTTTAAAATATGGTTTTGCTTCTAATATGTGCCAGAGAGACAGACCTGAGAACCACACTCAGGAAGGGCCCTAATACTGAGACTGATCTCTGGGAGATAGCAGAGTGAGTCCCTGTCACTCGGCCCTCACTGGGTATGCACGCATCTTCTGCAAATCCAAGAGTGTGGGAAATAGTGGAGAAGGAGTGAGCTGCAGCCTCGAGGAGCTTGTGACCCAGCACGCACTCGCCCACTGGGACACATCAACAGTTCCCTCCAACGTATGTGGGATATGTGGAGACCTGACTCTGCAGAGGTGTTCAACAACCAAGCAGCACATTACAAACGCAATGCCCTGAGGTACAGAGGAGTGGGGTGCAAATTAAATCGGACGACTAATGTGTCTCACCAAATTATACAGGTTTACATGATAGTAGTGTTAAAATTATCCTCAGATCTGTAGAGATGAGGAACATCTAGATGGGCTCTTTGGGGGATTTGACTCAGTATTTAAAATACTACATAAAGAGCACAGTGGTAGGCTCGCTAAGGAAAAAACTATTAGTATCAAGCTGGACATGAAGTTGACTAATTTTTGGAAGCCACAGATGGCCCCGTTGCCTGCATCTCAGTCCTGTCTCGGGAAAGCCAGCAGAGGAGGGTTGGACGCTGACGAAGATATGGTTTTGAAATACAGTCATGCAACCTGTGGACTTCCAGCTCAGTGGACTGCATTTGCAACAGTGTTCCCCTAGGATTATGATACTGTATTTCTGCTGTATCATGTTTCTGCATTTAGATATGTTTAGATACAGCAATACTTCTGTGTCACAGCCACCGCAGTACTCAGGGACACTGTACAGTCCCCTGGGAGCAGCAGAAGTACCATGCTGGTTTGTTTAAGCAACTCTTATGTTCATACAGCCAAGCTCCCCGAGTCGCCTAATGACATGTTTCTCAGAGTGTGTGCCTGTTGTTAAGCGAAGCAGGACTGCACTGCCCTTGTCCCTTTGCAGACACTTTCCCGGGGAGGATTCTAACGGTGGAGTGCAGGTACCATGCACACTCGGTGTGCCCAAGTGCCTGGTGCGCTTCTCCAAGGTTTGGTAGCAGAAGTGCTGAGAGACACTACTGAGTTTGACCACAGGGAGGCGTGGTAAATGCATTGTAAATCCCCGCCGAGATGCACTGTCCCTGGGCTGCAGCTGGCTGGCCGGGGTCAGAGCTGCTCTTTCAGGCATTTGACCTTAAAGGGTCCCTCTTGGTCATTCTTGATTGTCCTTGAGTTACTGCCTAGCACCGATGTGTGAAAAGATTGCTCTGACCTTGGTGTCGGGAGGTACAGCCCCTGGCTGTCCTTGGGCTGGTTCTAACCATAAGGCTTCACTGCCTGAGTGTCTCCAACCAGGCCTAGAGGGTGCTGAGTGCAAGGCCTTGTGGTCAGGGGGATCCACGTGCCCACTGTCTCTGGTGGGGCAGCCAGGAGGGAGGAGGGGACTCTGGGGGAGGAGCTATGCATTTGGGACCCACTGAGCCATCGAGCCATGGCACGTCTGACTGAGTGGGTGAGCTTGGCTGTGCTTCGACAACTTCCCTCGCAGCACAGAGCACCTGACAGGCTAGAGGCTGGCAAACCCCTGCTGTGTCACCTGCTGTGAGGTCCCACCGGCTTGGTTCCTGGTTCTTCCCTAGCGCTTTCTAATCAACAGTGACGCGTGTAGTTCCTCCAATGGTTTGTTTTTAAACTGTTAATCTTTCTAATTTGGGGGTGATTCTTTCTTTTTTTTTAAACCCCAACTGAAATTATTCTTATAGCTGACTCAGTAATAATTACAAAGTTGTATGACACAGGGAAAAAGGGGGATGAAGAATCAGTCAAAACTTTGCTTCGCTGAAAATATGTGTTTAATTCTGGGGAAAAAGAGTTCCTGCCACTTTTACCCACCACCTTAGAGCGTGTGTCTGCCATGCTGGGCACCACAGCACTTACGTTCTTGGAATTTGGGGGACCATTTTTTTCATTTAACAGCTGCGGATGACAAGTAACTGTACATCAGTTTTGATTGGCATTTTGTTTGCCTTGTAAGATTCAATTAGCATTTGTCAAATTTGGGAGAGTTAAACTTAATCATGAGGTAATGAGATAATGAGAATTGAGGGCTGTTTCTAGATAATTGTGTTCAGCTGAACGATAAATATAGCTGAGAGAGACTTTGGTGGGGGATTAGGGAGTGACTGAAGTATTTACTTTCAAGGCTGGAGCTGGTTATAAAATGAATGTTAAATTGGAAGCATCATTGCTCTTAAGATCAATAAAATATTAAGTTAAGGCACTGAACCAATTAAATCAGACTTTTTTAATATATATCTTATATTTACATAGGAAGGTAGACAGAATGATTAATAAACTCATAATCCTCCTTGTATACATTTATTTTTTTCTTACATACATTTATTAATGAGAAGATTAAATTCATTCAACTTCTCTGAGCACAAGTGAGAAAAACTTAACTTTTAAAAATAAATATTCCTGACCATGTATTTATAGTTGAGGAGGTTAGTCAGTGCAAGAGTCTGAAATTGTTTTTAAACATTTAATAACCTGGAATCCATGTTACACGTGAACCTCTTTGGCTTTGAGGTGATAACCATTTCTCTGATCATTATTACTATTTATTTATATTAATGGTGCTCAAGTCTTTGTGTAGCAGCAGACAGAGCCCCTGATTAAGTGTTTTCAATGTGAATTTCTTTCTTTTTTTTTATTGTTAAATCATAGCTGTGTACATTAGTGCAATCAAGGGGTACAATGTGCTGGTTTCATATACAATCTGAAATATTCTCATGAAACTGTTCAACGTAGCCTTCATGGAAGGTCAAACGAAGGGCAGGGAGAAAAGGATGCCCACCAAGGTGGAGGGGCAGCGTGTCCACTAGCCTGGGCAGGTGGAGAGCAGTAACTCTGCTACAGGGCTTCAGACCAGTGAGTCTCTTGAATTCTAGACAAAATCCCGTGCACTCCTATTCATTTATTGTTCAATTTACATTTGTTGAGCATGTATTATGGGCCAAGCACTATCCTGGGCGCTGGCTTTGTATTACTAACAATGAGAAAGACTCAGTCCTGTGCCCTAGAAGACGTGCAGTCTAACAGTCCGAAGGGGGAGAGAGAGACCACAAACAGCCCGTGATAATACAGTGTGTGTCCCAGTTACTAAATGCTGTGTAACAAATAATCCCTCAAATGTAGTGACTTAAACAACCTTCCATGGTGCCTGTGGATTTTGTGGGTGGCTCAGGAATCTGAACAGGGCCATGGGGAATGGGTAGACTCTGCTTCAGGACACCTGCTTATCAGTGGGGAGACTCCAGAGCTGGGGGCAGGAATTGGGGCAGGTGTCTTTGCTCACTGACCCAGCAGTGATGTCCGCTGTTGACTGGGACATCAAATGGGGCTGTCATCTGGAGCAGCCTATCTGGGTAGCTGGGCTTCCTCATGCCTCAGGTGGCAGGATTTCCTAGCTGGTAGTTAGGGCTCCAGAGGTGAATGTCCCCACCAATGGGGCAGAATGGGTACTGCCTTTTGTGACGTAGTATTGAAATTCATGCATCCCCCCCCACCACTTTATCCTGGTTATAAGCAAGTTAACCCTCTCAGAACAAGAGGAGAGGGATTTGATTCTGTCCCTCAATGGGGGGAATGAACGGCTGTGCTCTAGAGAGCATGAGAAATATGCTAATGGTATTGTCACAGCCATTTTTGGAAAATGTGGTCGGCTGGGAATGCTAATCTTTAAATACGTCTTTGACAATCTTCCCTGCAAAAAGTAAAAGCTAATTTCCCTAATTCCTGAGTGTAGGCTGGACTTAAATACTCTCTTCTATTAAATCAAGTTGTATAAATGATGCTTTGTGAGTTCTGAGGGGAGGCTGTAAAAGGACGGCTTCTGCCTCGCCCTCCCTCTTTCTTTTCTTTCTCTCTTTCATATCCCTCCCTCTCACTCTGGAGGAAGCCGACCACCAGGACTTTCAAGCGTGAGGTCACTCAGGCAGCCCCTAGAGAGGCCGGTGAGGAGAGGAGTTGGGATCCGCAGCCAGAGGCCGGCGCCACCTTCCCAGCCTCAGTCAAAGCCCTGCCAGCACGCTGACTAGAACCTCCCCAAACCACAAGTGCTCGGCCACAACGGTCCCGAATTCCTGACCTCCAGAAACGCAGAGACCATACGTGTTTATTAGTATTTAAGCCTTGAAGTTTGGGAGTACTTGTTAGAGATAAGCAATGCACACAGCATGGCGCACGTGTGTGTGCACGTAGGGTGTGCTCTGGGCATGTATCTGAAAGCCAGCTCATCCCAGCTTGCTAAGCTAGGTGGGCTTCCTGGAGGGGGAAACACACGTGATTAGCCTTAAATGCCTTAGAAGGGCACCGCAGGCTAAGGCATGTGAGCTGAGATAGGCTCGGTAAGAACGCTGGGATTATGGGCGAACGATGGCCAAAGTGTATTAATTGTGAAGTGGGCCTTCCTCTTGGACTGGGCAGGGAATGAATATAGTTAATGTGCGTTGTTTACAGGACTGAGACCAGGACATGACCCTGGTCTGGGGCACAGAAGTTCACCACCCCTCCCTCCCTGACAGCCTGGGCAGCCCCCGGAGTTGTTAAACATGCAGAATCTCCAGCCCCTCAGCCTCAGCCTCTGCACTGTTACAAGCTCAGTGAGGCGAATACACGTCAGGGCTCAGTAGCCCTGCTGCAGGGGACAGGGGCTGTGCCACCTGAGAGCTCCCGCACCTCACAGGTAGGGCTCAGTAGCCCTGCTGCAGGGGACAGGGGCCTGTGCCACCTGAGAGCTCCCGCAGCTCACAGGTAGGGCTCAGTAGCCCTGCTGCGGGGGACAGGGGTCGTGCCACCTGAGAGCTCCCTCACCTCACAGGTAGGGCTCAGTAGGCCTGCTGTAGGGGACAGGGGTTGTGCCACCTGAGAACTCCCGCACCTCACAGGTAGGGCTCAGTAGCCCTGCTGCAGGGGACAGGGGCCTGTGCCACCTGAGAGCTTCCGCAGCTCACAGGTAGGGCTCAGTAGCCCTGCTGCAGGGGACAGGGGCCTGTGCCACCTGAGAGCTCCCGCAGCTCACAGGTAGGGCTTGTGGTGGGGAAATTCAGGTGACAGTCTTGAATCAGAAGTGATTAATAAAAGAAACAGAAAAGCATCTTTCCTAGTTTTTACAAATGACTTTACTTCTATGTTCTATTTTTAACCTGAAGTGCTCTTTGAATAAAAAATAAGACTTTAAAAAAAAATAGTGAATTGGTTCCTGTAATTTCCTTTTCTTCTAATTTACCATCTCCCTTGGGGTTGCAGTGCTCACTAATCCAGTCCCAAAGAAAATTGTCATTTTTCATTGAGGACTTCTTAACCTTCTCCTTATCTGATTAGGCATACAATTAAGTCTCCCTTGAAAAGCCTCCAATTTCCACTGCCCTGTTGGCTCATCTCTCCAGAAAGGACCTGAAAGATCAGGGCTGCGGCAGAGGCAGAGTTGATCCCCGGGACGCAGTGTCCTTTGCACCTTTGCAGCTCTGCGGCTGATTTCCTCAGCTGAGCCGTTACCTCGGTGCCAGGCCAGAGGGCAGGACGAGACCCTCTCCGGGGGAGGCAGGTCTTCCTGTCACTGCTAATGGAAAGGCTGGGTCAGCTTTGCAGTTACCCGTCCGCAGGCTGAAATATGTGTTTCAGTTCTAGGGGGAACCTGGGCTGTGATTGGGACCTGCTATTCTGAAACCAGGCTGGAGAAGGTCTAGCTCTGTGTCCATGAGTTTGGACACATCAGAAATTATGGCCAGACAGAATCACCATCCCAGAGACTCAGCCGCCTGTGAGGGCCACGCACCAAAGTTCTCCAGCTCCTCACATGAGTTCAGAGGTGTTACTTGTTTGTCCCTGGTTCTTTACAAAAGACAAAGGAGGCACCTGTGGTGTCCCTAGTCAGGAGGATGACTGTGCGTTTGGAAGAGAGGGAGAGCCACAGATAATTCTCTCCAGGAAATAAAAAAATGAGATTATGCTGCACTCTGGCTGTGCCAAACACGGGCACGTTTTTCCTCCTCATCCAACCAGCTCTGGTGAGACTCTGGATGGATGTGGAAGGAGAGGAGGGGAGGGCAGGTCTTTCCACAGGCAATTAGGATTTTACCATAGTGATTTAGAGATGAAATGGCATATTATTTAAGATAAAACTCTCTGAATTCAGACAGCGCACTCTGTTATTTACTGGCCTATGAATCCCTCCTGTGCTTGGCACATATTGCCTAACGTAAATATCAGTAACTCTTCCTGAACACTTGCTGTGTACATAGAAAAATAGGTAAATGTTAACTCTTACGAGCAACACTGTGTGCTTTTCCCAAAGAAGTGAGGCGCGGTCTTCCATTCCCCCTGCTGGGGCCCCTTCAGCTTTCCCTTTTCTCCTTCTGTGCTTATTTTTTCCTTCCCCTTTCTGCAAAGACTCGTCCCAATGCAAATTTAAGTCCCAGAAAGCCCCGCCGATGCGCTTCCTTCTCCTTCATGTTTCTGGGAGACTTTCAGGGGCAGGCTGGGGTTGTCTGGGGGCCAAGAGGCACCAGTTACACAGGCGCTGGGCCAGGCTGAGGGTCAACGCCAGGCGATTTCCGTAGCAATGACAACAACAAATGGGGCGTTATTCCTTTTCTCTGGTCCTTCTCCTGTCACCCACAGGGGACTGGTAGAGATGGCAGCACGGGTCTAGGTCCCCCGTGCGTACATACATGTATGCAGGAGATCTACAAAATTCTGTCATAGCAACACCGGGGGGAGTGAGTGATTAGGTAACTAGGTTCTGTACCCTGGCTATGTAGAGACACAAAACTGTCACACCAGCTGGGATGAAGCAAGGGTCTCACCTGTGGTTTGAACCCTTTGAGGAGGGCCTTGTCAGCCTGTGCTTTGAACACTGAAAGAATCATAGGAGAGCTGGGCATGACAGGAAGACATATTGGGAGACGAATGGCAGACCAATCCTGCTGAAGCTGTTCATTGCTCTGGAGGAAGGGTTTTGATATGTTTCCGCACATCTGATGCACAGTGTTGTAAAGTGTTATTTATGCAAAAGACACTAAAAGGACAATTAATTTGTTTTGTAATTTTTCTGTAATTACCAAACTAGAATCCTTTCAAAACTTGCATTATTAGGCACATCTGTTGTATCCAGATGTTCTTTAGAATGAATGTAGATAATCTCTCCTGAAGGCTTACTGAATCGGAGATTTCAAACACAAATCACAGGACTCGGCAGTGCCCATAACTCAGTGGGGAGGGCGCCGGCCACATACACCGAGGCTGGCAGGTCTGAACCCGGCCAGCTAAAATCAACAATGACGGCTGCAACAAAAAATAGCCAGGCGTTGTAGCAGGCACCTGTAGTCCCAGCTACTTGGGAGGCTGAGGCAAGAGAATTGCTTAAGCCCAAGAGTTTGAGTTTGCTGTGAGCTGTGGCCATGGCACTCTATGGAGGGTGACATAGTGAGACTCTGCCTCAAAAAACAAAACAAATTGTAGGACTTCAGAGAAAGAATCAATATTAGTGGTCATTCTGGTATATGTTTGAAGATTTCTTAGAGTTCAAAATATAGAATCTTGTATAAACAAGACATTTTCCCTTAACAAGCTATGTAATCATTTGAAAAAACATTTAGGTTCTAGATCAGTTTCCCTGTCAATGTTCAACTACTATTAATGTAAAGGGAAAAAAATCCAGAATGCATAAAATGTTCCAAGCACTCTCCTAGGCCCTTTGCATGTATTAAACCTTGTAACAACCATTACAGACAAGGAAACAGGTACAAAAAAGTTAAATAACTTGCTTGTCCAAGGCCTCACAACTAGCAGGTTAGGTGGTAGGGCCAGGATGCAAACCTAGAGGGTGCAAATTATATATCTAAATTCAGATTTAATCCTGCCTTACCTTTCTTACTCTTGATGGCTGTGAAACAATAGATTTCTCAATAGCAGCACTATTGACATTTTGTGCGAGATCTTTCATTCTTTGTTGTGGGGGACTGTTCTGAGTATTATAGGATGTTTAGCAGCAACCTGGCCCTACTCCCTCACACCAGCGGCAACCACCTCCCCACCTTGTGATGGTGAAAGGAGTCTCCAGACATTACCAGATGTCTCTGAAGAGTAGGGGGAATTAGCGGGGGTGCTGCACAAAATCACTCTCCGCTGAGAACCACTTGCCAAAACATGAAAAATTAGTTGAAGATTATTTTTGGGTCTGAGCAAGCAGTATAATTTAGAGGGTTTTATTATATTTAGGAAAGACTCTAAATATCTTGTACTTATCTACTTTTAATATTGAGAGTAAGAAACCCAACACTCTTCAATAAGCATGTTAGTAAGTAGACAATAAAAAATGCATTCCAGTTATTTATTATGGAAGAGTTGCAGGAAATATTTTAAATATAAAACAAAAGAAGAGTGAGAAGAACAAAATATAGAAGGAGGAGGAGGAGTTGGGGGACATAGAAATAGGAAATGTGTAATGCCAAGAAGAGAAAGCACCAGACTAGAGCCAACAAGTTGCTTGGCCTAGAGTTTGGGTCAACCCTACTCAGCGTTTGACGTTTCTGCTGAGGATAAGCCAAGACCACATTTCAGTCAAGTAACAGTGAACATTGATTGATGGTAACATTTTCTCTAGAGCCTACGTAAGTAATTTTGTTCCCAGACATGCCCTCTGTGGGTGACCTCCCTGTCCAGCTCCTGACCTTTCTTGACATTGCTTTTAACACTGATGAAGGGTCAGCAGTCAGAGAGCAAAGTCTGAATTATTCATTCCCACCGCTGTCTTCCTTCCTCCTAGACATGCCAGCACTCTGAGGGATGGACCCAGATCGTGTAAGAACAATGCCACGATCTTTCTGTTTGGGGATTATGGCATCACTAAAGCTCATTAAGCTGAGCAAGTCCTATAATCCTGGCATCTCTAAGGATTTGTGACTGTCAGGCGAGGCAGTGTAGGGTCATGGAGCCCTGGGTGAGTGCGCTGCCCCTACAGGAGAGGGCGGTAGGGGGACAGCCATCACTACAGATGCTTTGGGGGAGAGTATGACTGGAGTGGACCTCAAGAAATCCCACTTTCAAGACTTGCCCTGATGCCTAGTGCTGGAGAGCTGGCCTGGCCAGCTGCACACCTGCTGAAGGGAGAGGTGTTGGGCTCTGAGCCTGTGTGATGTCCCTGAGGGTGTGGCAAGGCTCCCTAAGTGCCTAGTACCCTGTGTGTGAGGCAGAGGGTGGCTTCCCGGAGTTCTTTCCTCCTCAGAGCGATGGAAGGTGACCAAGGCAGGGCTCTGGGCTCCCTGTGTGTCTCTATCCACTGAGGTTTTTCAATTCTGCCCTCACCACAGATGCAGAAGTGCACGGGGAGAGCTATTGCATGAGGTGCACTCTAGGGAACATGTGGGGCCTCACAGGTGACCAGGTACTGGGCATGCTGCTAAGTCAGTGGTTGCGAAATCACTCTAATTCTAGATGGCTTCAAAGCTTGCCAGGACTGTGAATTCATTGCTGGACCCGCCACATAACAAATGTTGGCATGAGAGGTGTTTATAATCCAGTTTGCGTCCTTGTCCCACTGCTGTCCTGCAGCGCTTGTGTCCTCTGAGTAGTTTTTTTTCCCTCTTTGTTTTGGAAGTTTGCCACCGACCCAGAAAGGGAATGCTAGACCCTCCCCCTGAACAGAGTGGCCAGTTTCTTTTCTTGAGTTATCCTTCAGTTTGGTTTGGGGTTAATTGGGAAATGTGCTTCAAATTTGGAATAATATTTCTGGTGTGGTTAAATTTAATTGCATTATAATATTTTGGAGAAAAGAAGACTATATTTGATTGTGTATTTAATGTTTATATCCCCAAGAGAGTCCCAACAAATAGTACTCTTCTCAGTTGTTTTTCTGAATAATTTGAGAAATGAAGCAAAGGCATGGAACATGGCAGCCAGAATATTTCCTCTGCTGCGGGCAGAGTCTTCACCTGAGATTATAGCTTTTTGAGCAAGCCACGTGGGCCTCCTAACAAAGTTCTACCCACCAGCCCCACGCAGCTGCCCAAAGTCAAGGAGAGCAGTCCCTTGGCCAGTTGGATTCATAAGGTTGGTGTTTGGCTCTTTTCTGGGTGGAAGTGAGAAGGGTGCAGAGATGGCTTTGGGTGAGGAAAGGGTGTTGGAGATGGTGAAGGGTCGTCGGATGAGAGGCCGGCAGGGCATCAGGGTGATGGGGCAAGCACGTGACCAGAGACAGGTGATGACACTTTCAGAGCTTCAGTTTCTTCATTTGTATGCAGGACTCCTAATCCTGACAGGTGACGATGTGGCTAGATAAGTGAGTTCTGGCATGTGGCAAGCCCAGCCCGCCACCTGGCTGCTCTGTGTGTGTGTCAGATGTTGGTTCAGCCCCTCCTTGTTCCTTAACCACCCCGCCCCTTACCTGCTCCACCATTGCACAGGTGCCCTTTCCTCAGGCACCTCCCATTGTGCTGAGCTGTGTGACCTCACTGTCCAGGGCACCCTGTGCTAGCACTGGCCACACTCCCTTTAGGCTTCATCATAAGAGCCACATGTAAGGCCTGGGAGGTCCACAGATAGAAACGCCTCCTCGTCTTGGCCTTGGTCTTCCCAGATGCCCAGCTGTCGGGTTCAGAACATAGTTGTGGGGCCACTCGCCAGCTTTGTAGCTTGATTACGTAAAGCTCAGGTAAACCTTGCTGGAGCTTTTTCTCAGGGACTTTTTTTGAGACAGATTCTCACTCTGTCAGCCTGGGTAAAGTGCCATGATGTCACAGTTCAAAGCAACCTCCAACTCTTGGGCTCAAGAGATCCTCTTGCCTCAGCCTCCAGAGTAGCTGGGACTATAGGCACCCACCACAATGCCCAGATCGTTTTTCTACTTTTAGTAGAGATGGGGTCTTCTTGTTGCTGTGGCTGGTCTTGAACTCTTGAGCTCAGGCAATCCGCCTGCCTTGGCTTCCCAAAGTGATTATAGGCGTGAGCCATGGGACCTGGCCTCTCAGAGACCTTTTAAAGATTGGGATATAATTGAAGCATGGAGTTATTATGTAAAACTTGTTACAATGCTAAGAAACACATGTTATGCGTACACACGAGTCCAGCAGGGTCAGCGACTCTGTCCTGCACTGCCAGGTGCTTGGGGTGGCAGCCTCCAGCTTAGCAATTCTGTTCTCAGAATCTGCACGACCTTAGGAAAGCCTTTTCTCTTCCATTTGTCACTTACGAAATGCAGAATGAGGCCCCTCTCGCCAGGTGGCTCTCAGGGTGACAGGCAATGACCTGCAGGGAGCCCCACCTGGCCAGTACCAGCTGTGGGCCCCTGAGGTGCTGTTGTCCAGTCACCCCTAAGCCACCTTCCTCCAGCCTCATCAGAGCTTGTGGCTGCTGCAGAGTTGATAAGAACTTGAATCACCAGATTTAACAAATAAAAATTCAGGACACCCAGACAAATTTAAACTTCAAATAAATAACAAAGAATTTTTTAGTATAGATTCCAAGTATTGCTTGGTTCATAATTTAGTAGGGATGTGCTAATGCTAAAAAAAAAAAAAAAATGGTGGTTTATCTAAATTCTTTTTTTAACCTTTAAAATATTTTATTTTATTATTATTTTTTAATTAAAGCATAGCTGTGTACATTAATGCAATCATGGGGTACCATGCGCTGGTTTTATATACAATTTGAAATATTTTCAGCACACTGGTTAACATAGCCTTCCTGGCATTTTCTTAGTTATTGTGTTAAGACAATTATATTCTACATTTAGTAAGTTTCACATGTGCCCTTATAAGATGCACTGTAGGTATGATCCCACCAATTACCCTCCCTCTGCCCATCCTCCTGAATTTACTTTCTCTAAATTCAAATTTAACTGCCTACCTTGTATTTTACTCAGCAGCCCTAATAGGGACAGGATAGTACCTTGTTGAAAACACTGATAAGTTTCACTTGAAACTAGTGATGTGCGGATAGGACCTCAGAAAGATCTGGTGACTTCACAGAGTAAGTCTGAAAGAAGGATACGCAACTTAATTATCCTGGGTAATTAAAATTGTTCTCCTGAACAAATTGATCCTGTGTTACAAAGACACAAACTCAACATCCTTGGGGCCTCCTAGGCTGAGCTAAGGAAGCAATGTTTTATGTGAAATAACCTTTTTTTTTTTTTAATAAGGCAATTCCAGAATATCTCCCTTTTACAGTCTGTCCACAAAAATTATTGTGGCAATTGTGTATATTTTAGCATCCTACTTCGTTATCCTTTTCAAATTATAATATATGTATAGCATTTCATTGTATATCGTATGTGTATTAAAACTGCACTTTAATATAGTCACATTTCTCTCCGTGAGTGATGAATTTGAATTGTGAAAACAAGCCTAATTATACAGAGAGTGCCAAAAAAAGTATACACATTTTAAGAAAGGAAAAAATGGTATTAAATTTGTAATTCTCAAGTTTCATTTGACTTCTTGCTATTTTAAGAGATGTACAATGTGACTTGTATTCATCTTTTATTATTGGTATATTGAGTATTACAATTTTAATACCCTTTTTTCTTTCTTAAAATGTGTGTACATTTTTCCGGTACCCTCTGTATTTCAGGGAGGGGGAAGGTGCAGGAGGACATTGAACAGATGGAAATTGGGAGCTGGTATTTATCTTAACGTAGATTTAAAAGTATACTTTAAACATATTAGTAATTTCTTAATGTTGCTTTTTAAATAGAAATAATTTTAAATAGGCTTTAGGCCTACACCATCCTCCACTGCCTTTTGCTGTGATTTGGACCTTGGTGAATTTTCTCTTAGCTAAATGACTCACACCATCACCCAGGTGGTTGAACTATAAGCCTTTGTTGAGCTCACCAAGTACAAAACCTGCCCTGGGTGCTGTGGCCACAAGAACAAAATGAACAAGAAGACCCTCGCCTTAAGGAGTGTACACTCTGTGGTAGAAGAAAAACAGAACAAAACAAAAAGTGCCTAACTTTTGGGGGGAAGAGGGTGAGGGCGAGCGGGAGGAGGCCGGGAGGGGCGGACTGCCCAGCACCACTGCCGCTCACCCCTCTTTGCTCCTGGTACCTCCTTTGCTCTTTTCCGTCATCTCTGCTGCTCATCACAGTCCTTCCTTTCTTTAACAGGTGAAACTGAAAGTCAGTGAGGTTAATGAGCTGGTGTCACAAAGGTGGTAGATGATGGAATTCAAATTCAGGTCTGACTTCAAAGTTGACGCTGTGTCCCTGGTTGGGGATTTAAGAGAACTTGTTTCTGATGGAGGTGAGGGGTGGGCCTGGGTTCTTATTTGAGCTGAACTTGGAAGACAGAGTTGGCCATCCTGTATGAAGGAAGGACTTTTTGGGCCGAGAGAACAGCTTAAACAAGAGGCCAAAGCTTGGATAGGTACAGAGAATTCCAGGTTGTTCCGGGAAAGCATGTGGTTCCACTGGACTTTCTCTTAGGGTAAGTGGTGGAAGGATCCAGAGAAAGGAGAGGTGGCTGAGGAACTGCCCGGATGGCCTGAGCTGAGGAATTGGAGACCAGGCTGAGCAAGGACGAGTCCCCATCTTTACTAAAAATAGAACTAGCCAGGGACTGGCTAAGCAGCCCCCACTTTGTCTGCTTGATGAGCCAATGAAGGTGTTCAGTGGTGTGAAGGTGGGGGCAAAGCCCAGGGTCCAGTGGTGGGCGGGGACTTGGGAGGCAAGAGACCAGACAGAAGCCATCAAGGGACAGTGAGGCAACAAGAACAGAAGCACAGCCAGGGGCAGGGCTAGGGAAGGGCCTGGCCATGGACGGCTCATGACTTGGCTATGGGTAGAGAAGCCCCAGGAGACAGCAGGGGCCTGGCAGGGTCTCCCACAGGCCGGCTGTCCTGCGATAAGCAACCACATCCCAGAGTCTGAGCCTGATTTTGTATGCTGAGAAATTTGATATATTCCCATTTTAATCCAATTCCAGTAGCTCCTATTAAGCATGAGCACCTTTGTGAGTCCTGGGGAGAGGGAGAGCCCCAAAGTCACTCCACTAAGGGGCGGGGGGGGAGGAGAACAGCATAAAGATTCTCCGCAGTCACAGCATCTAGATTTAAATTAGCCCAAGGCTATGGGGACAGGCCTTGCGTGCCCCGTGCAGTGTGAGTGCCCATAGCACTGGGCAGAGCCATTTCCCTCATACCCTGCCAGGGACAAGTGCCACGTGGCAGTGGCAGCTCTCGAGGGCTGGGATGAGCGGAGGCTGGGGGAGTGCTGAGCTTGGGCTGCTCAGACCTACAGACCTCTGTAGACAGTTTTTCCCTCATGGTTCCCCAGGAACTCTTACCACTGCAGATACGCTGTGCATCGTTCACCTGCTGTGGACACATCTGTGTTTGCCACGTGACAGAATGAGATTGTTTTCCATCCCCCCAACCCCCGACAAATTTCCTCTGCCTTAAGGGCAATGTTACCCCCAGATAAATTCTGGATACTTTCCAAGAACAATGAAATTTGACAGTGATGAGGAGCCAAGATGTCATCCAAAACACCAGCCTGGGGAGACCTGGTAACCCCAGGACACCAGAACGAGGCCCTACATCACAGCATGCGTCCCCACGCTGCGTTCCACCCTTTTCTCAGACCTCCGGCTTCTTGCCTCAGCATCGCTGGATGGTCTGGGCAAGCAACTGGGGAAAGAAGGAGCTTGGGGCCAGATGCAGTGGCTCACGCCTGTAACCCTAGCACTCTGGGAGGCCAAGGCAGGTGGATTGCTTGAGCTCAGGAGTTCGAGGCCAGCCTGAGCAAGAGAGACCCCATCTCTACTAAAAATAGAAAAAATAGCCAGGTGTTGTAGCAGGTGCCTGTAGTCCCAGCTACTCAGGAGGCTGAGGCAGGAGGATTGCATGAGCCGAAGAGTTGGGGATTGCCATGAGCTGTGACAAGTGGTACTCTACCCAGGGTGACAGAGTGAAACTTTGTCTCAACCAAAAAAAAAAAAAAAAGATACTTGGGAGATTCTGAGATGTGGATTAGAATGTTGCAAGTAACAACAGGACTTTCAGTTTGGTATCTCAGGAAGAAAGTGCTGAGATCTGGTTGTGGCAAAAATGCATATATTAGTGAATTAACTAGAAAATAAAACACCAGCAAGTGCCCCAGTGACACAGAGCACACTGGTGTCAGTAAGTTGGGCAGCCTCGATGTCCGTGTGGCCTGAGTTTCAGAGATGGTCTCAGGAAGGTGTGGACATGCACCGAGCTCGCTGGAGGGGACAGTGTGGGGACCAGGAGGAGGTACTAAGCTCCACACATGGGGCGGGGCAGGGACGGTGCTGCGGCACGGAGGGGCTGCTTGGAGCCACAGGAGCACCTGAGGACAATGGCACCAGACCCGCAGCAGCCTGTCTGGACCCAGAGATCCCAGACTCTGTTGAGGTCAGAACATCAGAGATGCGTTCAGCGATCTAACTCTGTTCCCTTTTTCTGCACCTCCGTGTTCCCCTCAGGCCAGCCCTTCCTCCCGTGTGTGCAATTCAACTCCTCTCACATGCAAAAGCAGAGAACCTTTGTGTTTCCTGAGCTCTGACTCTGTTTCCATTGCCCAGACCGAGAGGTGGGCACCCTGCAATTGAAGGGTGTTAGGTAGGTGCAAAGGCATCCTTGGCCTGTCTCTTCCGACCCTCACATTGTTACGGGAAGGGGCAATGTCACGTTCGCATGTGGAAACTTCCTAACTTTGTTTTTGTATTTTGGAGCCTTTTGAGGATGAGAAGTTTAATTTTTAACCTAAATTACTATCAGTTACAAGTTAAATTATAAAAGGTTATAAATATATAACTAGGTACATGATATTACATAACATGGAATCACATATGTATCACATAACTGCTAAAACCAGGGAAAGTCGTGATAAAGAGGCCATTCTCCTTAGTTGCACCACAGCCAGCTCTATACACGTGGGAGATTCTGGCCCTTGGCATGTGTTTGAACAATGAACTCTACTCCTCAGGGCTTCTGTCAGCTGGTTTGGGGGTTCTTTTCTGCCTCCCTGTTTCAGCAGAATTCTTGGCACTCTGCCAGCCTGGGCGGCAGACTGGAGGGGAGCTGGGACCCTCTGTCTGCCTGGTCCATGGGAAGAGCTTGTCCAGAAGTTCGAAGTGTGGTATGTGTGGGACAGGCATGGGGTGAGGGGGAGCCCTGCTGCGTGTGTACCCCACTAGCCAGGGATAAAAAGGGGGCACACCTTTTACAGAAGACCCACACACAACCCACCCACCTGTCCAACATTGTCACTCCAAAAATTCTACAGGCGTGTGGCTCATGCCTGTCTGTGATCCGAGCACTCTGGGAGGCCAGGTGGGTGGATTGCCTGAGCTCAGGAATGGAGACCAACCTGAGCAAGAGCGAGATCCTATCTCTAAAAAAAAAAAACTAGCTGGGTGTTGTGGCAGGCACCTGTAGTCCCAGCTACTTGGGAGGCTGAGGCAAGAGGATCACTTGAGCCCAGGAGTTTGAGGTTGCTGTGAGCTGTGACACCACAGCACTTTACCAAGGGTGACAAAGTGAGACTCTGTCTCAGAATAAACAAACGATTTAATTTCAGAGTGCTGTGGAGTCACCAGCCTTCAACTCTTTTTGTGGATAATTTCCACCTATAGGCTTTCCCTGAGGCTTCAGACTGGGAACTGGTCACCTGGATTAGAGGCTTTAGTGAAGAGTAAACTCAACTTGGTCATTATTGCCTGAGAAAAGAACTTGTATATTCTCTCAAGCTCTTGCAAGGAATAGTTCAATTGTTTTCTGTAGGCCCACCTTGGGTGCCAGTCTCCCCTTGCCCTTGAGACACTGGAAGGCAGCTGAAGGAAGTTCTTCATTCCTGTTGCCCACAAGTGTCCTGAATGGGAGAGGAAATGGGGACTTAGTGTTCTCCGGTGGAGTTTGTAAGTTCCCCAGTTAGTCATTCCCCAGGACATTAAGCCTTCTGCCTGGCGTCTCACGCTGCCTTTCAGAGCTCAGTAGACTCTTGATGGATTCAGGCTTTCTGATTTATTTTCCCTCAAGGTACTTAATCAAGAAATGTAAGTCATTTACCTTTCAAAGCGCCCTCTTCTCCTTCCCTGGAGGATGCTGTGGAGTCTTTCCCATTTCTCTTCTGCTTCTAAACTCTTTGAAGGGCTGGAGTCTACACTGAAATGATCCAGAACTTTGCCCCTAGTTTGCTTTCTCCCCCAGCCTGGTGGGCAGAGCTCTGCTTCCGGTGTGCCCCAGAGGATGGAGGACTCGTGACATAAATGTGTCTGTTGTGGTTTTTTTTCCAGAGCTGGTGATGTTGCTGGAGTGGTGGTCGGGCACAGAGTGCACCATCTTCAGTGACCCACAGGCCTACACCAAGTATGGGAAGGAAAACGCCATCGTGGTTCTGAACCACAAGTTTGAAATCGACTTTCTCTGTGGCTGGAGCATGGCTGAGCGCTTTGGGCTCCTAGGGGTAAGTCGGAAATGCGTTTGCACACCCGCCTCATACATTTCACTGCCTCTTTGGTCTTGGTCGTTCAGAATTTATAGAAGAATCAGCAGAGTTTCTGCTTGGGGAAAAGCTTTTAACAAACTGCTTTTTATTCTTGCCTGGAGTCAGGATTAGCATCTTAGGATAAAATAAGAGGTTCTCAATGGTTACAGCCCACCAGGCATTTTACATACTATTGGTTCATTTCTTTCTTTCTTTTTTTCTTTTTTTGTAGAGACAGAGTCTCACTTTATGGCCTTCGGTAGAGTGCCGTTGCCTCACACAGCTCACAGCAACCTCCAACTCCTGGCATACTATTGGTTCATTTAACTCTTACAGAAACATTATGCACTGGGTGATACGCCACTGTTCAGGGTCATGTGGCTGTAATTAGATTTGGATTTGATTTTTTTTTTTTTTTTTTGTCCACTTTGACTCCAAATCATGTTCTTAATTACCAGGCTCCTCTGCTTCCCCCACTAATAAGCAGAGATCACCTCTGATTGTGATCATCATAGGCATTGAATCCCAAAGGCAGAAAGTTTAAACTTCAATTTGGAATTATTATGAAATTCTGTTTCTCTCCAGCTGTTTTCACGACTTCTTGCGTGTAGCCTGTGTGCCTTTGGAACTGGGTCTCTTCAGTTGACTTATACCTCCTTTAGCACAGCGATGTTACTGGACAAGGAAGGCTGGCCACCTGGCGCTACCCAGCCAATACACAGAGACGGGGGATGGGTCCACCAAGCTTTATTGTCAGAAGGCCAGCGGTTCTGGAGAACAGTGATAAGACTCTTCTGCCTTAGTTACATTCTAATAATTTTTAAAATAGGATACAAGGAAACAAACCTGGAAAATTTAACTATATCTGAAAGAATCATCAAAGCAAACAACATAAAGTAGCCTTTACTCCAACAATGTAACAGTGTTTAAACATCATAATGGTTTACCTTTACCCTAACAATATAACAATACTTACTGCGTAGGGGTTCCTATGGTTGGGGGTCAGCACAACATGAGGAACTGTATTAAAGAGTCGTGGCATTAGGAAGGTTGAGAACCACTGCTTTTGAGATAAACATCCTTACGGTCATGGCGAAACCTTACCTAGATAACCATGGAAGGTGTGTGGGGAAAGAATATGGTCTGAGCAGACTGGGTCAGTGGCACTGATTGAGCTCAGCTTCTCAGACTCCATCTTGTAGACATTTTTCTGGCTTCAGCAAGGTGTGCGCTGGTCGACCTTTCTGAACAGAGGTATCCACGGCATACAGGTGTCCCAGTGGACAGTGTCCCAGTGTGTACTGGTATCCACGGCATACAGGTGTCCCAGTGTGTACTGTTCACACCAGAACTTGGAGATCAGGTTTTACATCTGGGATCAAGGTTTGTGTAACAAGTGATTTTTCTAGCCAGTGCAGACAAAATCACAGTCCTTAGAATACAGAGGATTGGAAACGGGCTATGAGACCATGGAGGACAGCTGGGAATAGAAGACCTCGCGGTCTGATTCCTTAGGGGAGCTGAGGCTCGCCTGCCAACAGCTTCTCCTTTCGTTTTCTTATATATTTGTCCGGGGCTAACTTGTGTGTGTTCAAATACATTTTCAGGGACAGAAGAAAAAATTCTAATACCTTCCTCTCTCTGCTTTAGGCACCCAGGGGAGACATCTTGGTCATAGTTTTGTGGTTTTATTTTCTCTGCGGTGCGATCACTCCTTAGAATACCATAGTCCTGGTAACCCTGTCGTGGCTCCCAGTGGTAATGACCGGGTCCTCCCTCGGAACAGGTGGAAGGGTGTGCCGAGCCTGTACGTCTTGGCAGCAGCAACACTGGTCTTTCCGCCTCGTCACTCACTTCCTGACACGCTGCGTCCCCTGGGACACCCCTGGGGGTTGGGGCAGCTGACGATCTTCCAGGAGTTCCTGCGGTGGAGCAGAAGCTGTTGGACTGGGAGGCTCCTTCAAATCCCTACTCCCCCCTCCCACTCCCAATCAGGACTGTATGGCCAGTACTGGGTCCCTATGTGGTTGGCCTTTTTTATACCATTTCTAAACCTTATGCCATTACCATTCATATTTTATAAACTCTCAGAACCTCCACTTGGTTAAGTAATTTGCCTAAGTCTGATTTCAAGGCTTCTTCCCCCAAAAGGTGCTGGACGGATAAGCTGTTGCAGCCCCAGGGACCACAGACCTGCTCCAGAGACCCAGCAGGGGTCCGACTACTGTGGGGACCAGGCCTCCTCCTGCAGGCCAAGGCCATCTACACCCTCGTGGAGTCAGGGGCAAGCTAACAAAGTAGGACATGAACAGAGGAGCTCCGAGAGGCACCCAGACAGCCCAGGTGGGCAGTCACAGGGAGGCACAAATAGGCTGGAAAAGGTGAACCTGCAATGCTGTTCCCAGACCAAGGGGTCTGTCCGCCTGTCACCCGAGTCAGTCAAGGAGAAGTGGAGAAGAGATGAACAGTTTCTCTTTTATTTGCAGAAAAGGCAGCGATTCTGGATAGCAGCAGGGATATCTCCCCAAGGGACTGCTCTGCCCCCTCTTTCCCTCTGTTACTTTTTATTCTCACAGTAAAAGGAAACATCGGTAGTGTCATTACTCATGTCAAACAGATTGCCCCTCACAGGTTACAAAGTTACACAGTATTTTCCTCTCTTAAAGTGGTTATATCTTCAAAGCATTTTACTCTAGACTGAATTTATAGTTAGGCAGCACTTCACGGGGGTCACAGAGCACCCTGGGTCCTTGACTGGTACCATGGAGTCCAGTCCCCCAACTTGTCTATGACAGTGGCCTTGAAGTGAATGAACTATCTCCAGATGTCCCACATGGGCCCTTGTTTAGGGCCTGACCAGCAGTGTCCAGCAGGAAATGGCCGTTCAGGAGAACAGTGGCCGGTAACATGCTCTGAGAAGCAGCAGCCCGTGACGAGGGGAGCCAGGCCCGGAGACAGGGAGAGGCTTTCACGGAGCAGTAGCCCAGCACCAGGCTTTGGAATCTGTGTCACTTGACATCTCTGAGTTCAGAGTAAGGAGCCTAGGAGCAGAGTTAGTCATCAGACGCTGGCACTGCCTACGGCTTGGGGACTTCTCATCTCTGCCTTGATTTTGTAAATGGACACAACACAGTCCTTTATTTCCAAGAAAACTAAATAACCAGTGCAATGGGCGAAGGAGTGTGGGCATTGCCATTGGTTTTGGAGATTTTCTGGGTGTTTGGGAGTCTTAGGAGACCCTCACCTAGAGGTGATGGGAGTGGGGTTTGCAGGTCACGAAGCTAATAGGTCACCTCTCCTGGAAGATTGGGAGCCTTGCTCTGGGTTTTCTGGATTCTTGCTAAACTGGAAGGAGAGTCAGAAGCCGGTGATCTGCTTTCCCCTCTTTTCTAGACACCGGAGAAACAGCCAGTGTTGCTGTGCAAATTCTAATGAAGCAAAGAGCAGGGCCCATTCCAAGAGGGGACAGGAGAAGGGGAGTACAGAATCTGGGGGCACACTGGCCGGCTCAGGAGCAAAGTACCAGACTATGCCAACTGGCCTCCCTGTGTCTGGGGACAAGTCCTGACCTCCTCCAGAGAGTGGCCACCCAGGTGGGGCACATGCTGGTGGGTGAGACGCCTCTATCCAGGCCTGTTCATTTCTGCTACCCTTGACATGGGCTAAGAAATGGCATTTTGTTATATTAATTGTTCAGCAGCATCTTTTGTCTTCAATGACCTTCAAAAGAAAAAAGAAACTACCTTATTCATCTCCTCCTTTTCTTTTGTAAAAGCACATGATGTTGAGATCTTTCTGGAGTCTGAGGAATTTGCTTTGTAAAGACACAAGGAAAAAAGGAAGTTCGTGATGAGGCGTTTTTCATTTTCCATCCTCACCTATACAGCCTAGTGGAAATGAATTCAAATTCAAATCGAAGTCAATGATATGCAGAAATTCTTGAAGGTGGTTATTAGTGTTAAATTAGTGTTAAGGGAAAAGTGATAGATGTCTCTTTAAAAAAAAAAAAAAAGAGGCTTTTGATTTCTTCAAAACACTTAAGATCCTTTGTGGCCCGGGGTCATTCCAGTGACCACTGGGAGCTGGCACATTCTGCCATGGATCAGGGCCCCACAGCTTTGGTTGTGACTGTGGCCTAACACACTGACTCTTTCCCCCTCTGCAGCTGAGTGTGGTAAGTGGGCAGATGCGGGCCTCTGCCAGTAAGGTGCCAAAGACACAGGTGTGTGGGCACCGCCCAGTCACTGTCCTGAGGTCTTGGGTCCCCTTTGTCGTCTTGTGTCTGGCTGGGACCCCAACAGGCCGTATAGGATGGTGATGGTGAGTCCTCTGCAGCACCAGGCCCAGCAAGGACTCTGGGAACAGTAGCTACTATTGTCAGTGTTGGTGTGTGGGCAGGTCGTGGCCTGGAGGTTAATTCTCAGGCCAATTGGGGTATTTTTCTTCAATCCTTTAAAGAAGCTGTATGGACTACTTATCCAAGGCAGCTCCCTGAGTCCCACAATGCAATGGCTTAACCCAAAAAGCATGTCCACAATCAGCTCCCTTTACGTGGCCAGGAATCCAGGTGCAGGCTGGACAGTGTGTGCCCTGCCTCTAAGCTCTGCCATGGCTTGCTGCCAGGCCCCCCTCCCTCACCTCGGGGCCTCTCCACAGGGTTTCCCTGGGACTTGGCAGCTGCTACGCCCAGGGCGACTCACTGTGCGAGAGAGAGTGAGGGACACCCAAGATAGAAGCCACAGGGCTTTTGTAAACAGAACCCGGCAGTGATGTCCTATTGCGTCCCCATTGTGCTCTATCAGTAAGCATAGCCACACTCTAGAGAATGCCACTGAAGATTTGTCTAGAAAGGCCACAACCCCTTCCCCTTATAACATTCCCCCACATTGTAGGCTTCCTGTGTTTTGTCTTTGAACATCCAAAATTTAGCAATAAAGGAGATCCTTTGAAAGAGGAATCTACATCTTCTGTCCTCGGGCATCAAGGATGATTATTTTTCTCTCCACTTACTCCAGAATGATCCTCTGGTATGGGTGACAGGGCAGAGGCCAAACATGTGTAGGTGAAACCAAAAGATGATGGCTCGAAGTCCTGGAGATGTGGAGCTGAACTTGGCTCACTGCGTTTTCCAGCTATGTGACCTTGGGAAGGTTTTCTGGCTTTCCTGAACCTCTGTTAATTTCCATTAATGAGATAATGTATGTAAATACCAAGTTTGAGAGCCTAGCTCAAATAGATGGAAAAGAATTACCCATTTCCTGACCCTGATTAGCTCTCTGCCACCAACTATTTTTGTATCATGAAAAATAGGATAGGGTTGTGGAGCGTAAGGGAAAGTGAGTGTTGTTCTACAAGGGATCAGCCCAGCTGCCCTGCATAAGCCCCTGCAGCTAAACCCCCATGGGTTTCTTTCTTTCTTCTTTTTATTTTTTCTGAGACAGAGTCTCACTTTGTTGCCCTCTGTAGAGTGCTGTAACATCACAGCTCACAGCAACCTCCAACTCCTGGGCTTACGTGATTCTCTTGCCTCAGCCTCCAGAGCAGCTGGGACTACAGGCGCCCGCCACAACGCCCGGCTATTTTTTGTTGCAGTTTGGCCGGAGCCGGGTTTGAACCCCCCACCCTTAGTTTATGGGGCCGGCGCCCTCCTCACTGAGCCACAGGCGCTGCCCAACCCGCATGCCCAAGGCCTTACTCCCTTGTCTGTACCCCAGCCTCTTCACGCACACTTGCCTGTCAAGTGCTCTTTTGTTCCAGAGAAAGTAGGAATTTGTTTCCAGATGCGGAGTGTTTCTGCTGATACACTTGCAGCCATGGTGTGCACCCCCCCCCAAAGGCTGGGATCACCTAGGTGTGCAACACATGCCCTCTGCCCTCTGCCCCGCCAGCACCAGGCCCTGGCAGCAGCTCTGTCTGCCTTGCTCTGAAGGCACAGCCGTCACCGTCACACCACACTCTGCCTCCAACCACTCAGATCTGGCACCTTGTGGCTAAGGAACCCCAGAGAATGGTGGCAAACAGGGTCATCCAGCAAATTATTGGCCTAAGACAGGAATGGTCAGCTAGGGAAGTGCAGGTGTACCTCCTTGAGCTTGTGATAACTGAGTCCAGTCTTGGGAGCAGCAATGTAGTCCCACATCTGACATACAGCGTCTTCTTTTCTTTTCTTTTTTTTTTTTGAGACAGAGTCTCACTCTGTCACCCTTGGTAGAGTGCTGTGGCATCACAGCTCACAGCAACCTTAAACTCTTGGGCTCAAGAGATTTTCTTGCCTCAGCCTTCTGAGTAGCTGGAATAACAGACAGCTACTTTTTTCTATTTTTGGTAGAGATGGGGCCTCTCTCTTGCTGAGGCTGGTCTCGAACCCATGAGCTCAGGCAATCCACCCATCTCGGCCCTCCAGAGTACTGGTATTATAGGCATAAGCCACCAGATTCAGCCCAAGGTCTTCTTTTTCATTGAACAGGATCCTCTGGTGATGTCTTACGTCCAAATCTGATCACACTGGCCACCTGTGACCCCAGGAAGGCATAAAGCAATGTGCTGTGGGGCTTCCTGCCTTCTGCAGACAGTCCTGGGTGAAGGCTACAGCCTGTGGCATCTACGCTGCCCAGACTCTGTGTGGCCCTTCCTCATGCCCACCTGCTGTGCACTTGGGTCCTTTCTGGGGTCCCTCTGACCTCCTCTAACCCCTTCTGTGGTCATCCACCTGCACTTTGTGCAGCTAGCTGTCAGCAAACACCTACTGGCTACTTGGCACTTGGCACAAGGAACATGCCAAATCACCTCTGCCCTTGTAGCACCCTGCTCCCCACCTACCCCTGATGCCTCTGCTCTGCCTTCCATTCCAGGGAGACTGGGCTGGCCACTGAGAACTGCACCCAGGAGGGGGCCTGGGGGCCTGAGGGCCTGTGTCCAGGAAGGGCTTGGTGGCGGGAGCTCCTCTCTTCCGTTCCGTCCCGGCAGCCATGACCCTAAATCTGCTGTGGTCAATATCCTGGGGGTCAAAGCCTTCTTGTTGTTCCGAAATGCCTGTCCTTCCCCACTGCCCATCTGCACACCTGGCACATGGGTGAGAAGAGGAGGCAGGTGGCTCCACACGTTCTGTTCCACTTTGATAGAGAGGGATTCTTAGGGCTTTTGCTTCTCATTTGCCTTATGCGTGTCCACTGTGGTGGTGTCTCACTGAAGGCAGAGTTTATTTCACTTCAGGAGTCTCTTGATGTTTTTCGGGTGGTCTAAGGTCCGTGGTGTTTCCTCTCAGCATCAGGAAAGTTGGAAAGCAAGAGACAGGTGTGTGGCAGAGCAGGGCCGGGCCACGTCTGTGCCACTGCTGTGCAGGAACGAGCATCTCCCCCTTTCACACTTGTTCACACAGCACGTCCTCGGGCCCCGCCAGCTGGACGCACACCACAGACATGCTGCTCCCAGGACGACACGGAGTCCCCTCCAGGACAGCGCAGCTGCAGCAGCCTAAGTCTGACTTGTGCTTTTTATTGTAACTGGGGACTCTGCTTTCGGGCACCGTGGCCCATACGGTCCTTTCTTGCACACTCCTCTCGTGCGGCAGAGTGGGGATGTTCAAAGACAGAGACAGAACACAAGAATTGTCAACTTTCTGTTTCTTCCCACTGGATTTTATGTCCCTCAAAGCCACTGCCAGTGACATGCAATTCTGCACTGCCCTGGCAGACCAGGGTTCTTAAGCAACACCTTCTCATGGATACAAAAGTCTGTGTGTTCAGGACCCCAATCAGATGAACCCACGTGTCACATATCACAACAGAGGCTGAACCGTTGGCTGCCTGGCTAGTTATCCACAGAGCCTGGGCTGGACAGTGTAGCTGGTCTCTCTGGAACAGAAACATTTGGTGTGGTGTCTCCAGTCAAGTCAGGAAAACAGTCAGGTTTCAAGTGTGGACTTAGCCTGTTGTCAGCCGAAACCTCACCAGTTTCCAAAGTTGAGCTTAAGATAGCCCCATTTATATCTTTGGTAGAAATAAATGACCTTGGGTGAACCCAAATGACTAACTGGTGACCACGCTGGCAAACCTCCAAGAATGGTAGGACGCTTGCAAACGGTGCCAGGGCCGCCTGCTGCCTGTTGTGAGTCCCCAGGGAGTCCCGGGGAGGGGGCCGCACAGCACTGTGTGACTGGGCACCCTGCTGCTCTCAACCATCCTAAGCAACAGTGCAATTCACCTCTTGCCTTTAAACAGTGATCTAACAGTGATGGGAAGTACAGCTCCGAGGTTACCACCCTTGAGTCTAGATACCCACGTTGCTGCCAGAGTTGCCGCTTCTTTTAGCAGTGGGTCATCAAAGGCCGACCAGCAAGACCCACTCGGGTCCTGTGGGGTAGAGCCGCTCATAGGAAATGCACCTGAGATTGCTTCTCCCCAGCATCACTGGCTGCTCGGGACCCAGCCCCGGCGACACTACTCTAGAGCGCCCGGCCCCCCTCTCGGCTCAGAGTGGGCCATCTTCCCTTCCTCCCTCCTACTGCTGTGCATTTGTTTGGAATGAGCTCAGTTATTCCTGATTTTATGAAGTCATCTTAACCTACCAGGAACACACATTTAGGTTACTGGTGAAGATTTTTTTGTTTCGTTTGTTTTCATCTTAAAGACTATCATTAGGGAGGTCACAGAAACAGAGGCGGGTAGGAGGCATGGAGAATGCCCATTGCTGGCAGGAAGAAGGGGAGCGAGGGGACCTCGCATGGCCTGACACCCCGTGTGGACACAGGTCAGTGGGTTCTTGGTGGGGGGAGGGGGCCAGGCAGTTTGTTTTCATGCTTTTGAATGACCGGCACGTCCTCCTCAGCTGGAGCCTGAGAAATGAGGATAATTTCAGCAGCCGGGACAATCAGACCGTCCTTTTAGGGTTTTAACGTAACCCCACATAGAAAAGAGAAAGGGGGTTAATGGCAGCACGGGTAGCGGCCCAGGCGCAGCGCGTCCTCGGGCCCGCCAACCACAGACACGCTGCTCCGGTGATGACACAGAGTCACCTCCAGGACAGTGCGGCTGCAGCAGCCTAAGGCTCCACATTTCCAGGCTGTTGTCTCCCAAGTCGTGCCGCAAGGTCGGCAGCCAGGGTGGAGGCAGGAGGACAGGCCGGACCACTGGGCCACCCTTCACTTGTCTGGGAGCAAGCTCCTCCCCTGAGGCCTCACCACCCGTAACCTGGGAGACAGGGAGGACTTCTGTCACCCTTGGTCATCCCTGGGACCCAGAAGACTGTCCTCTGGCCCCGAGCGTATTGCCCTTGGAACCTGATGGAGAGTCTGTTAATGCGGGAAGAGCATAGCAGAGGCTGTCGGCCCGAGGCCTCCGTGCTCACCCAGTGACAGCCGGGGCCTCAGGCTTAGTCACCTGGGCAAGATTCTCAGCGTCCCCAGCTCTCAGCCACACAATGCGCGACTCTGGTCCACTCCGCGTCTGACCGTCTGTGCAGTGGGAGTACATATTCCTGGGGGTTTAGAATCACAGTTTACAGCAGTGCACGGCCTCAGAGCCCGCCACTGCTCCTGAGAGTTCTCACCATGAGGATTTGCCCCTGAGACCTCTGGGGCAGGGCTTTAGTTTTAGAGCTTAGGTTTTCTTGTTGGATTTGTGTGAAAAACAAAATCCATCAGAGGATGGAGATGCTATACTTGGACCCTGTGCTTTTTCTTGCCTGCATGGGGGAAGAAGTTTGTTGGTTTTAAGAGTTTTAACCGGCTGTTACCCATCTCAGTTCTGCACGACAGGGCGGGGTGTGGCTGGCTGGCTGCCTTCCCTGTGCCAAGCCTCGAAGTGGCTGTGGGATATGATGGCATCTCTGCCTGCCTGAGCTTCACTCCTGGCCCAACCTCATGCCACTGCTAACCTGAGAGCCCACAAGCCTCATGCTCCCCACTGTGAACAGGACTGCCATTTGCTGTGACAGCCTGGCTGAGGCTGGAAGGAAAGCCAGGGGAAAGATGGCGCAGGTCAGGGTCCCACACCTGCAAGGTGGGTGGACCCCTCCTGGCCTCCTCCCGGCCCCCTCTGGCCTCCTGTACCCACTGGCAGTTAAGACAGCCTTGGGCACTAGCTGACAGGTGGGGAGGGCTCCAGGGTCAACAGCTGTGACTTTACTGTGTTCTGGAACTGTCCCCTGAGGTCTTTGGAGTGAATGTTTACTCTCCTTTGTCCCAGATCTTCAACAGCCTGGGGAGGTGACTGATGTCTCTTTCACTGACATCTGGGCTCCTTCCTCTGTTTCAGGGCTCCAAAGTCCTGGCCAAGAAAGAGCTGGCATATGTCCCCATAATCGGCTGGATGTGGTACTTCACGGAAATGGTTTTCTGCACTCGGAAGTGGGAGCAAGATCGCAAGACAGTGGCCACCAGCCTGCTGCACCTCCGGGATTACCCTGAGAAGTATCTTGTACGTGGGTATCAGAGCAGCCGTGCTGCAACAGCTCCTACAGGGCTGTGTGTGACTAAGGAAACCTGTGTGCCTTCCATGGGGTGACAAGTGACTGTGGGTCATGGATGACCATGTGACCATGGGACTGGGTGTGTGCCTTCCATACATCATGTGTGACTGTGGGGTTGTGTGTGACCATAGGACTGGGTATGACAGAGGTCATGTGTGCCTTCCATGGGATGACACGTGACTGTGGGGTCGTGTGTGACTGTGTCACCTTGGGATTGGGTGTGATCCAGGGACTCTGTGTGTATCTTCCATGGAATGACGTGTAATTGTAGGGTTGTGTGTGGCTGTGGGTCATGTGTGACCGCTACCCTCTGCCCCTCAGTTCCTGATCCACTGCGAGGGCACCCGGTTCACGGAGAAGAAGCACCAGATCAGCATGCAGGTGGCCCAGGCCAAGGGGCTGCCCAGCCTCAAGCACCACCTGCTGCCCCGCACCAAGGGCTTCGTCATCACCGTGAGGAGTTTGAGAAATGTAGGTAAGGAAGACGGCCGAGTCCCCGTGGTGCCCACTGCAGCAAGGACAGCCGACCAGCTGCCCTCTGATGGGCAGAGCTTGTTCCCCAGCACTGCTGCCCAGCTGACCTGTGGCTAGGAACTGCGGTCTCTAAATCGGGTCTCTGAGGGGACTCCGAACCAGGGACAAGGGATGCACACACAGCTCGTGGGCGCCTGACTGGCCCTGCTCTTCTTGGGCAGCCAGGCCAACACTGCCCTCTGCTGTCAGCAGTGGCACTGCGGCCTGCAGACCAGGGAGGCCCACTGGGTTTGGGGGCGCATTTCTTGCCCCCTGCTTGCATGGCTGGCTGCAGATCATGAACTCTGACCTGTGGTCTGTCACAGCCCACCCTGGGTAGGAAGGACATGGCAGCGGAGACTTGCCACAGCCCCTGTGGTTCTTCTGTCTGTCCCCTTTAATCCTCTCATTTCACAGATACCTCCTCCCACACCCACACTGTCCTTGGCCCTGGCTCTGAAGGAGGTGTCCCTTCCCATGGGGCTGGATGGGCCTCGGCCAGCCGGGGGCAGTTCAGTGGCTGAACAGGTGCCTTCCCCACACCCTCCTGATGCCAGGCACATGAGGAAAGGCTGGCTGCATCCTGGAGGCAGTGCTGGGCATGGCCAGGCCATGCTCTGTCACTGGAACCAGGACAGAACCTGCCCTCCTGGCCCTGTCCTCAGGCCTCCTCACCTCCTCTGGAGCAAAGGGCAGGCCCCCAAACTCTATCAGGCCTGCCTGTGGGAATCAGTGGGGATGACGGTGGAGCTGTCTCTGCGGTGTGGCCACGTCCCCAGCCCTGCTGGCCTCCCAGGGGGACCTAGAGCAGCAAGGCAGATGGACGTGTACCTGTAACAAGTCCCCGAGTAGCCTGCTGCTTTCGGAGTCCCGCAGTGGTGCTTTTAGACCCCTGAGCCAGTGCCTCTGCCTGGTCCTTGCGCCCTGGCCCCACCCCACACCTGCCAACCCACACCCTGAAAGCAGCCTGCTCCTATCTGGGGGCTATAGGAGCCTAATCCAGGCTGGCCATGGCCCTGCCCTTCCCTTAGCCCAGTTGACTGTTTTCTTCTTCCCCAGATTCTTCCCTTTCCCTCACATCCCCCATGTTCCCAGAAGGCCCTCTGTGGCACGATGGTGTGTGCTCCACACACAGTCGGGGCCGCCTCCAGTCCTCGAGACCAGCCAGCCAGCTCCCACTGCCAGTCAGGGCAGGAAGTGGGGTCTCAGGAGTTGACTTGGACTTGGACTTACAGAACCAAGGGCCCCCAGGGAGGGCCCCCTCCAAGCTCCTGTCCTCTGCCTGTACCTCCCTCCTGTGCCTGTGTGGCAGAGAGGGGCACCATTTGTCTACAAGCCTCTGTGGCTCAGGAATTACCCTGTGGGCCTGCCTCCACTTGACCCAAACTAACCAGAGCCAAGGAGGACCCTGTAGCTCATCCCTGTCCACATCCCAGACACGAACTCCAGCATTCTGTGTCACAACAGTGTGGGCTCTGTGGTCAGGGCATCTCGCATTAAATCCTGTTTCCCCTGCTAACCAGCTGTGTGACTCTGGGGAGGTTACCTCACCTCTCTGATCCTAAGTTTGGTCTGAGTTCTGTAAAACCTGTTAGGCTTGCAAAAATATGTGTAAAAGACATAACATCCTGTCTGGCACTTGGTAACCCATTAATCAAAGACAGTCTGTCATTACAAGCCATTGGCATCCCAGCACACGGGCACCCAGCTGTGGCTGCCTTTCCTCATCCTGATCCACTCCTCTGGGTTGGACCAGTGAGTTTTGCCTCTGTTTTGCCCCCCTACAAGCCTCAGCCCCCCAGCTGCTGCTCACAGAGAAATTAACAGGCTCCCATGAAAGTGATGTAGCTACTGGGCCCCAGGGCATGTGGGATCAGCCAGTGCTATGAGCACCTGCCCTGGAGGGCAGCCTCACCAGGACCAGGGAGGGGATCCCTGTTTTTAGTTCACAGATAAGGATATTGGGGCTCAGAGAAGTCAAGGAGCTTGTCCAAAGCAGCTCAGCCAGTCCCTGGCGAGCTGGAAGTCAAGCAGACTCAGGGGCTGGCCCCACTCCCTGTGGGCTCTGCAGTCAGAGGCAGGCCCTGTCCCTCACATAAGGCACTTCCTATGAGCTTTCCTCTGGCAGACGAGACTGGTACCAATCACTGCTTCTCAGGCTGCTCCCTGGGGAGCTTCTGGGGCTCTGGGGCTCTTGTTGTCTGGATGGGTCCCTGTGTGACAGCTGGTTGGAGGGACAGGGGTTGAGAAGCCACTGGATTGCATGAGCTGTGCACCCCTGTTATTAGTCACATGCCACGCAGCCTGATAGCTGTCACTGTAAATGTACTTCTATGCTTTAATGTGTTAGATGGCCCTACTGGGCAGTTCTTCTGAGGAGGGTGAGGGAGGACAGGCCTCCAGCCCCAAGGAAGGGAGCTTGTTCTTGGGCCCTGCCCCCAGGGACCCCTACAGGCCAGCAGGAGGGACCCTGTCGCACGGGTAGACGGTGCACCTGCAGACCCCACACCCTGTCAAGCAGCAAGTAGAAAAAAAATAGAGCACTATTTTCTTACTGGTTTTGAATCTTGGTTCTTCACATTCCCAGCCAGACCTTAGGCCTTTCTTCCCTTCCATCACCCCCCATTCCTTTACTAATAATGATGGAACATGGGGAGAGCCCAGAGTAAGGTGCCAGCCTCATCATTTAGTGGTAGGATGGGTTCTGCAGCAGTGCCTGACACTGTCATCTCAGCAGCCCTGTGACCTCTCCCCTGGAGGTGAGTGGCTGCCCAAGAGAAGATGCAGTGCTGGGAAGCTGGCGGAGCTGGGATCCACACCCAGGCTGGCCAGAACTCCTGTCCTTCAGCGTCCAGCGCTGACTTACACTTCAGCACGTGGCCATCTGTCTCTACTTGGCATTTCTCTGTTCTCCCTCACTGCTGCTTTCCTCCATCCTCTGGTCTGACAGCATCTACAGGGCACAGGCCCACAACGGTGAATTCTTCCAATATGTGACAGGTTAACTCACTGTTGGGCAAACCCATTAAAATCACACTTACTTCTCGGCCATGTTTCAACTGACTCCCAGTTCCTTAAGGAGTTTCTAGTCAATTTCTCATCAGAGGATGATTTCATAGCTATCTGATTTTTCTAGAGAAAAGAATGCTCACAGAATGGTTATGCTGCTGTAACTTAGGCAACCCTTAGATAGTGTGCCTTGGATTCATTTGTCTTACTATGCATATTTGCTTAAATTTTAGTATTTCTTGACCACGACAGGCTGTGCACATTAGAAAGTTGCAAACCATCATTGTGGTACCTTCAGCCCAGACTTTGCAGTGTTATTGATCTGACCTCAGTAACAAGCTCGGCTTCTATTGCTAAGTTATAGCGCATTTTCTGATTACAAATGACACTTGTTCAATGTAGAACATCTGCACGACACAGGAAAGCATGAAGAAGAAATGTGTGACTGCACCTCCCCTAGATAACCAGCTAGTGATTTGATATTGTCTTCCAATGTGTGTGTCTGCAAAACAAACTTGGGTTCACACGCTATATACTGCTTTGTATTTGTTTTATTTTTTTATAGTTTCAGCTGTATATGACTGTACACTCAATTTCAGAAATAATGAAAACCCAACACTGCTGGGAGTCCTAAACGGAAAGAAATATCATGCAGATTTACTTGTTAGGTAAGTTCCATTTCCTTTCTGGAAAAGAGAGTGCCCATTCTAAAGTAAATACATCATAAACGACCCAGAGACCTTCTTCCAGAGATATCTGGTTAACATTTTCTTATTTGCAATTGGTTTCACATTGAACTTGTTTATGTATTTATATAATGAACTCAAGAAACATATCCTCCTCCTGGGAATAATCTGATGACCCTTCCCTCCCTCCCAGTTACCTCCTGATCCTCTTTCACCAGCTCTTTCCTGTCATAGGGCTCAGGTTGGACAAACGGAAGACCTTATTTTACAGTTGTTTTGAGGTTGAGTGTGGGGAGATTACTTTATTGACCCTTCCTTGGAAGATGGGGATGCTAGGTAGAAATCCACAGATACAGGTTTATAAGGAGGCCTAGAAGCAAATGGAAAACATTTTTGCATTTTGCACATACCTCACTTCTGTGTTATATTCTAGGCCGATCATGATTTTATTGAAAACACTTCCAGAAGGTATTAAACATACCAGTTGTCTTTGCCTATTTACCAGCTTAGTGAATGGGTCTAACACTCCCAAAATGTCACCAGGATCAGCAGGAAGCAGTTTTGAAAGATGCTGCAGATGGTAATACACTATGATTCATGCGTTAAATCAGCAATTCGTGCATTGCAACCCAGGGTGACCAGGGTCCACAATGGTTCTGCTTTCTTACGCTGTAGATCGTCTCCCCTGAAACTAAACAGGAGGATCTGAAATGCCCACAGAGACCTACAAGTCCCTGGTAGTCAAGTGGCCTAGAACCTTCTGATTAAAGACCTTGCACCTGCCAAATTACAGCATGTCATGAAGAATATTCAGTGGCCCCTCATCACTGTTCAGCTGTAAAAATGTTCTAACTGTCCTGGAGAGATGTTTTGCTGGACCGGCAACCTGAGTTAAACAGCTTCCTTCCTGGAAACTACCCTGGCTTTCCCATAAAAATAGGAAAGAGGCATCATCATTATTACTATTTTCTAATGGTACAGGTGACAGTCCGCCTCATTAACTCGGTGCTATGGCACAAGAAGGCAGGAGAATCACCCACCTTCCCAAAGTAAACCTTCTCTCAGGAGTAAAGGGAGATTTATTTCCCGACACCTGGTATGAGCTCCACTCGGTGGTCTGTTGGGCTCAAGTTTTTGGGGAACCCCCTAGCAATGTGGCAAGATGGTTTACCTCACAGGTAACTGCAGCTCTCTAAAGCCTCGGCTGGAGTTAGGGGGCACAAGCCAGGACAGCACTGCCAGGCTCACCCCTGAAGCCTGCTCACTGCCAGGCTCACCCCCGAAGCCAGCTCCCTGTCAGGCTCACCCCAAAGCCAGCTCACTGCCAGGCTCATCCCCCAACAGCTCCCTGCCAGGCTCTCCCCAAAGCCAGCTCACTGTCAGGCTCACCCCAAAGCCAGCTCCCTGCCAGGCTCACCCCTGAAGCCAGCTCCCTGCCAGGCTCACCCTGAAGCCAGCTCCCTGACAGGCTCACCCCTGAAGCCAGCTCCCTGACAGGCTCACCCCTGAAGCCAGCTCACTGCCAGGCTCACCCTGAAGCCAGCTCCCTGCCAGGCTCACCCCTGAAGCCAGCTCCCTGCCAGGCTCTCCCCGAAGCCAGCTCCCTGCCAGGCTCACCCCTGAAGCCAGCTCCCTGCCAGGCTCACCCTGAAGCCAGCTCACTGTCAGGCTCACCCTGAAGCCAGCTCACTGCCAGGCTCACCCCTGAAGCCAGCTCACTGCCAGGCTCACCCTGAAGCCAGCTCCCTGCCAGGATCACCCCTGAAGCCAGCTCCCTGCCAGGCTCACCCCTGAAGCCAGCTCCCTGCCAGGCTCACCCCTGAAGCCAGCTCCCTGCCAGGCTCTCCCCTGAAGCCAGCTCCCTGCCAGGCTCACCCCTGAAGCCAGCTCCCTGCCAGGCTCACCCCTGAAGCCAGCTCCCTGCCAGGCTCACCCCTGAAGCCAGCTCCCTGCCAGGCTCACCCCTGAAGCCAGCTCCCTGCCAGGCTCACCCCTGAAGCCAGCTCCCTGCCAGGCTCACCCCTGAAGCCAGCTCCCTGCCAGGCTCACCCCTGAAGCCAGCTCCCTGCCAGGCTCACCCCTGAAGCCAGCTCCCTGCCAGGCTCACCCCTGAAGCCAGCTCCCTGCCAGGCTCACCCCTGAAGCCAGCTCCCTGCCAGGCTCTCCCCTGAAGCCATCTCCCTGCCAGGCTCACCCCTGAAGCCAGCTCCCTGCCAGGCTCACCCCTGAAGCCAGCTCCCTGCCAGGCTCACCCCTGAAGCCAGCTCCCTGCCAGGCTCACCCCTGAAGCCAGCTCCCTGCCACAGCCTTAGAGGAAGAGTATGGTTTGTGCTACTCAAGTCACTCCTTGTTGTAGTTGCCCACTGCAAACGATCCATTTCTGTACATACTGTGAGCTCTGTACAAAGTACTAGGACATCAAGGGCACTAATATCAAGTAATTTATTGAAAAGAACAAAATCGCCTAAGTTCTCATTATCCAATAAAGAATTACTGTGTGGGCTCTACAGGTCTGGTTTCTAAACCAGAGTAGATCAGAAAGAGCAAGGATGGTGAGGAACAAGCAGGGGAGAGGAATCTTTCTGGAGAGGTCACAGGGTAAGTTCCAAGTATGCGAAAAACTGACCTCTGTACAGGGCTGGTTCTAATGGCAGTAGCTCTCTGTAATCTGTTATAGATTCTCTGAGCAGCCTACAGTGTAACAGATAAGTTCTAAAAATGTATCTTCTTACTAAGATCATCCTGGGACACAGGTGGGAGTGAAATGACATCTGGAAAATTATGCCAGATGTGAACGTTGACATGGACGAAATCTGGTAGAACAAATAGAAATGTATACGGAACAGGAAGTGTGGCAACGTGACCTCTCCCTTTATTCAGAATGGGCTATGTGCAAATGGATAGGCCATAAGCCCCAGAGCTGCCCCTGAGTCACTGAGCGATGGCAGAGGGTCTCGGGGGCCCTGGCTTCTCCCACCCTGGGGGATCTTTAGTGCCCTAACATCTGTACCAGTGACTTGTCACAACCCATCTCAGTGCTGCCCAAGAGGCCAGAGGAATCATTTGATGTGCCCTACTTTGCTTCTGCCATTACATCATCACCTGGCTAGGAAGAAATTACTAGCACATTATCTCTTATACATAGATTCTGTGTATGTACGATTGTCTCGTGGAAATTATCCTCTATGGGAGACATCAACATCAGGTTTGGGGACCTTCTGCACGACGTGGGAGGGAAGATGGGATGAGGCAGGTGTCCCCTCTTCTCACAATGTCCCCTGTTCTCTGTGTCATCGAATTGAACCCTTGGTTGTTACTTCAGGGGCCATGTTGCATTTGGGCCTATATCTCTCCTCTTTCTATTGAATTAATTATTCTCTTCCCTGCCACATTATTTATGCTACTTAAGTAAAAAAACAAACCATGGCAAGCACTGCTATTTGAAAGTGAATGCTGGGGGCGTCAGGCGTTGGCTGGCGTGCTCCCTGCTAGCTGCTCTCTGCCCTTGCAGGCGGATCCCGTTGGAAGACATCCCGGAGGATGAGGATCAGTGTTCAGCCTGGCTCCACAAGCTCTACCAGGAAAAGGTCAGTGCACCGGGGCTTCGGGGTCCTGGTCACATCACAGCTGTGGATGTGCTGGGACGTGCCCAAAATCCTGCCCAAAAGGGGAAAAACATAGCAAAATCTTCTTTAAAGAGGCTTCACAAAAAACAGTGAAAATGTCCTACAGGCATAGTGGACCAGAGACAAAGTAATGGCCCCAGAGCCCCTGCCCCTGTGTTCCTGCCTCTGGTCCTTGGACAGAATATTCTTCTGGGATGGGTGTCCTCTTTAGCAATGGATACGAGATTGACTGGTTCTGAATGAACAGTTTGGCTGGGTCTCCAATCCTAAACCATCTCCAGAATAAGCAGCATGAAACTCTACAAGGATCCACCATGGCCTCAGCCAGTTCAGACCTGCTATCATGGCCTGTCCTATTCCTGCCAGTGACCCAGCTCCCCAATGCTCCTTTCTCTGATGATGCCTTTAGACCAGTTCTCAACCTTTCTAATGCCATGGCCCTTTAATACAGTTCCTATGGGTCGCAACCCACAGGTTGAGAACGGCTGCTTTAGACCATCACTGCACAGAGCTGGCTGTGTGGGCATCTCCTGAATGGGCACAGCTCTCTGCTCCTCTTACAAATATGCAAACTACATGTAGTAAATAGAGACTAGCCTACCTTGTCACCGGAGCATGGAGTGTGCAGATTCCTGCTTGGGACCAGCCTCAGTGCTTCTGATGCAGAAGTTGTGACATGGAATCTAGAAATATGTGCTTCTAGCAACCTGCTTCTGCTGTAGACGGTTCTGATGCAGGTGATCTGAGGCCTGAAGCTTTTTAACAAGACTCTAAGTTATCGAGTGTCTGTGCCCCTGCATATCTGTGCCCAAGCAAAGAAACACAAAACAATATGAATTCTTGGGGCAGCGCCTGTGGCTCAGTGAGTAGGGCGCCAGCCCCATATGCCGAGGGTGGCGGGTTCAAACCCGGCCCCGGCCAAACTGCAACAAAAAAATAGCCGGGCGTTGTGGCCGGCGCCTGTGGTCCCAGCTGCTCGGGAGGCTGAGGCAGGAGAATCGCGTAAGCCCAAGAGTTAGAGGTTGCTGTGAGCCGTGTGATGCCACGGCGCTCTACCCGAGGGCGGTACAGTGAGACTCTGTCTCTACAAAAAAAAAAAAACAAAAACAATATGAATTCTTCCCATCTGGTGTCATGCACGAGGTGGGAGTTAATCATAGAGGCAACGGAAAAATATGACTTTTAGCAAAAAGAAAAGTGTGCTAAGAAAAGGCTTAAGAAGTGAATCCTTTTACAAAGAGTGACACAAAAACATTCCACAACAAACGTGGGCTCTGAAACTCATCAAGGTAAAAGATTTTTCTAGATGGGCCGGAGCAGTGGAACCATGGTCATTGTGGTGCAAACCAAGCTAAGAGGCACCTTCTCTTCTTGTTAAAGTTTCTTAAGATGTTTTCTCTAAACCATGCTTGCATTTATTTTTATTTATTTATTTATTTATTTTTTCAGAATTCCAACAATAACCATGCTTGCATTTAAATGCTAGCATTCAATCTGGTAGGCTTCTCAAAAGAGTCATCTTGTCCAAAGCTCTCACACTTACAATGAGGAAATTAAGGTCCAGAGCATGATGCAATTGGCCCAGGCTTCCAGCTGGTTGATCAAGGCCAGGTGCAGGAAGCCAGGTCCTTTCTGTGTTGTAGAGAGTGTGAGCGGCAGCCCAGTTCTCCAAGCAGCTGTGTCTCTGAGCAGACTTGGAGGCCTTTTCCCCTTTGGGCATGATCACTGACCAGTAATTGGAAGTAGTATTTGGTCCCTACAAGCAGAACAGTGAATGGATATCAAGGGATGATTCCCATCATGATGTGTTTCAGTGTCTGCCCTGTCTTCCTGGGAGCCTAGATCTGCGGCTGTACGTGCCCCAAATCCTGGTGCCCACCCCCCCAAGCCTGTCATAGTGGGATTCCATTTTAATCACTGCCTTGTTAGAGGTATGCTGCTCTTCAAAAGACAATTCCATCGACTTTGACTTGAGTTTTTAGCACAGCGTTCTTAGACTTTTTACTGTCATGAACAAGTGATGTTTGTACAGGATGGGAGGGTTGATTGGACGGCCAGCAGGGGGGGTGGCAGCGTTTTCTTTGGTCCAGGCAAGGGCACAATAAGAAAGCCACCACCTACAGCTGACAGCAGTCTCTAGCACAGAAAGGGCATCTCTGAAAGCACGGCCATTCCTTGAGTGGAATGAATTTAGCTTTATGAAAAATGCACAGTATTTCTTACATGTCAGCATCAGGACCCTGCTGGGCATGGGCTTTGGGAAACCATTTGTACTTCGCGCAGTCTGCGCATGAACCCAACCTCAGGCTGAGCCTCTGCTCCTGGAAGCACCTTTCCCCAGGAAGGTCGTAATGGTCATCGTGGTTTCTCAAATGTGTGGGGGGAACAGATTCTGACACTTCATTTCTAACTTAAAGTACTTCCCTGGGTTGTAGTTTGATGTTTGCTGAAGGAATTAGAATTTAGCCATTAATGGTGCAAATTAAGAAATGGATGAGACTGTGGGAGGCTGAAGAGGGAGAATTGCTTGAGCTCAGGAGTTCGAGACTTAGCCAGTGAGAGTGAGACCCTGACTCATACAAAAATGAAAAACCCAGCGGGTGCCACGGCAAGCACCTGTAATCCCAGCAGCTTCTCGAGGCTGAGGCAGCAGGACGCCCACAGCTCGAGTCTGAGGTTGCAGTGAGCCACGATGCCACTGCACTTTGCTCAGGGCATAAGGTGGGTAAAAAAGAAAGAAATGAAATGAGAGAGCTGCATGCAGGGCTGTCTTGCGGGTCGGAGGTGTCCACAGAGTGGCATCGTGAGATGGATGCAAGGCTGCAAGTGCGCTGGCCTTCAGGAGCAAGGATGAGAGTTGTTCTAACCAACGATGGTTTTCTCACTTCAACTGTAAGGGCATCACTCTGCGTGAGAAAGTCGCAGGCTCGGCCCCATGGTCAGCACTTTGCACCCCACACCCTGCATTATGCCCTGGGTGCCCGTGGGCTGCAGGGCTGGCCGCGGAGCCCTTCCCAGAGCCTCTCCCTGCCTGACTTGCTACACAAGAGAAGCCGGTTCTTTCTTTCTGTCCTTCCTTTCCCCTCCTTCCTCTTCGTCTCTTTTTCCTTTTCTTCCTTCTCTCCCTGGGAGTGAGATGTGGTTTTTTAAATAAATCAGAAAGTTTAAAAAAAAAAAACAACTTTGGATTTAATCAGAAGTCTGAGCCCTGCTGACTCCTAGAAAAGGGGGTGCCTTTTCTTCTCACTAGACGTTGAAATGAAGTCATTTTGCATCATGTTGTAATACTACCACAGAGAAGCCCTAGCAGGACCATTGAGGACAAGAATTTTAAAAACACTATCTGCCCCCTTTTAAAATGGGTGAGTTTCATGGCATTTGAATGACACCTCAAGAAAGCTGTTTTTTTAACAAAGCACAAAAATCTCACCTCCTCCCCTAGTACCCAGGGCCCAGCGGCCCCAACCTGGGCTAAGAAAGGGTCACTGCACCTGGCAGGGAGGGGGGATGGGCGTCCTCTCCCCAGCAGAGCTGGGTGCCGCTCTTCTGGGCCTCCCTTGCACGTGGATAACTGTCCCTGTTCACATCTTCATGTACAAAACTTGTCCGTTTATGTGGCCAGCTGTGTCTCCCTCGCTGCATGAGGGTGGAGCTATATGGCACAAAAACTGGTTCCACAATCACTGGATTATCTGATGTCCTGAGAAACCCTGGTGGCTCCTGTGGTTGGTATCTGAGGACAGAGTCACGTGGTGAGTGACATTTTGGATCAGGCTTGTTGACCAGCTACGGAAAGCTGCAGGACATAGCAGAGGCACCTGAATGGCCCAGCAAAGGGGCTGGGGCCCCACAGCGGCCGGTGTGTGGACTGATTTTAACAACGACTCTGACAGGTCAGAAAGCACGTTACTCAGTACACCCTGAATGGGGAAGGGGAAAGTGAGGTGTCCAACCTACAGGCCATATGTGGATTATGTGAGGACTTTTTTACTTATCTGTGGTGGCAGATACCAAAAAAAATCGTGCATGGACTTTTTTTTTGCTTATCAGCATTTGTTAGTGTTTGTGAATTTAAATGTGGCCCGAGACAACAATTCTTCTTCCAATGTGCAGCAGAGAAGAAAAAAGTTTGTACGCCCCCAGGAGCTGGGCTTTTCTATCTGAAGTTGTTAAAGGAAAGAACCCTGCATTTAAGGTGTAAGTTTCAGTTATATGGAAGCTTGTTTGTCAGAAAACTTGATTCCATAGAGAACAAGGACGGTGCCAGACCAAGTCAGGGTCACACGCTGGGGCCTGGCTGGCCCATAGGCATGCTCTGTCCTGTGCACATCAGCCACACGACGCTCTCACAGAGCTAAGTCAGCTGTCCGTGGCCTTCCAGGCCTCCTCGCAGGCTGTAGCTTGCTCCGTCAAGGTCAGCACCCTGGCCTCATCCTCAAGGCCACAGTCTCTGTCCCTCATCCCCCCTCAAGCCCCACTGCAGTTGAGCTGTCGAGGTTCCTGGGCCCTGTGGTGTCCCTCCTGGCTGTCAGCTGCCCACCCTTTACAGATCTCGAGGGATGGGACGTGGATGAATTGAATGGCTCCTGCTAAGACTCTGCTCCAGGAAGCAAGGGCATGAGCCTGTTTACCAGGCTGTCTGGATAGTCACAAGAATCACTTGATCGCCCAGGGCTGGGCACACGAGATCCTGAGTCTTCCCTGTCACCTCCTATAAGCAATGCCCTGCAGTGCCCAAGCCTTATTGTCCACACAGCCTCCAGGCAGTGGGTGGGGGACCACAATGAACCTGTGTGTAAAGAGGCCAGAATGTCTGGGCAGTGTGTGCTGGGGTCAGGTCCTCTCTGAACACCACCCAGGAGTCTGGGGCCTCCTGAGGGCCAGCTGCCGTGCACTTCTGTTTCACTGTCCCACCGGCTGTGGCTGCGGGAGCTGCTGCCCGTCTGACAGTGCACTGCACACAGTGTCTGCGGGAGGGGCGCAGCCAGACACGGTGCCCACAGAGTACTTTCTGAAAGGTGCTGCACCAGTCCGCTTCAGTTGAACTCCTTGTGTCCCTAAGCTTCCCTCAAGGACCCGCCGCTGAGCCCAGTGTTCTGTCGTGTCCCACAGGACGCCTTTCAGGAAGAATACTACAGGACAGGCACCTTCCCCGGGAGCCCGCTGGTGCCCCCGCGGCGGCCCTGGACGCTGGTGAACTGGCTGTTCTGGGCCTCACTGCTGCTCTGCCCGTTCCTCCAGTTCCTGGTCAGCATGGTCAGCAGCGGCTCCTCTCTGACACTGGCCAGCTTTGTCCTCGTCTTCTTTGTGGGTAAGTGGGGAACAAGAGGCTGGCAGTGGAGACAGTAGTGCCTAACCCAGGCTGCCGGGAGGGTGGGCCCTGACACCTTGATGTGGGGGGGGCAGGTGGAGTCCATGCTGGGGACAAATGCTGCACAGGCAGTTGTGCCACTGAGGAAAAGGTGCAGCCTGCCGCCTCCTGGGGACCTGTATTTCAGGAGAGTGCAAAGACCCCAGGGGCCCCCACTCTGGCCAGAAACCCCCACACCGACTCTGCTCATCCAGCCTCTGGCTGGTGCTGGACACCCTCTCACTCCTTGCCAGGTGGTGGTGCAGATGCCACCCCAGCTCCTCCGAGGAGCCCCCCTCCCTGTCCCTGCAGACAGCTCTGCACACGGCTGAGGAAAGCCACTTGGTGGATCCCACAGAACCAAGACATGGCTCTTTGCCCTCTGTGAGGTCTGTGTGAGTCCCTTGTGTTGTAGGGAGACCGACGCTGTGGGAGGTGCTCAGGGGAGGTTCTCTCCTTGGTCTGCTCCAGCTTTATTTGATCGGTATTTTCGAACTCTTTCTGCCCCTTCTTCGCACTGAGGCTGCCGCCTGCCTTTGAGGTGGGCAGCTGTGTGGTGGCGCCAGCTTGTTACCCCATGTGGGGCCTGTGCTTCCCGGGGATGTGGGAGGGGCCCTGCAGGGGCCCCATCTCCCTGGCACTGGCGTCCTCTCCCGAGGCTTGTTTCAAGGGGCCGGATCTCAGCTCTATCTTGTGAAACACAGAGGTACTACACGTTCACTGGAAAAGACCTAACAACATCAAGGGCATAGGACTGAAAGTGACCAGGAAAAAATTCCCCAGCTAGCCTACCCACCCAGAGGTCACCATTACTGACAGTTTGGTGCACACTGTTCTGGTCTCACACATACATGTGTATATAAATTCACATAAACGGAATTTCTTTAATTCGGTTTTTCACCTATTAATCTGATCATCTGGACATGTTACCGCACACAAAGCTCTCTGATCCTTTCTGATAGAACCAACCGATTCTAGACTATATGGTTACAATGGGAAACTGGCTCTTGCTCCTAAAATAGACCCCACTATACTCATTTTTTAAATTAAAAAATACATTTTAATGCTAAAAATTAAAACACCCCCCACTCCTTATAGGGGAAAAAGTATAGAAATAAAGAGTATGGAAAACACCCCCCATTCCCCAGAGACAGGCCCGGGGATACCCCAGTGCTACTGCAGAGGCTGGTCAGTGCCCTGGTGGGACAGCCGGAAGGCAGCTAGGGCCGTCCTGGAGAAAGCTGCTGCTGCTTCAGATGAACATGGGGGGGCCACATCCAGGTGGTTAAGACGTGGCTCCTGCAGCCAAGGAGCCCACCAAATCCACCTATTCCCGAGGCGGCAGTTTAAACTACAGCTCCTGAGTGCTGGCCCGGCCTTCCTCCTGGCGGTCCTGCACGCTGTCTAGTGCAGGCCACTGCTGCTGTCGGGGGGCAGGTGGGGCTTTGTTCACTGCTCTAACACTTGCACCAAAACCAGCATTGTAATTTAGTAGGCCCTCAACAGATACTTGAGCACTTGCGTTTCTGGTATGTTCTTTATAAAGCTTTGCTAAAGATGCCCCTGTCAACAGCTTGGTATATTTGCCAAATTCACCTCCAGTGTCCAAGGATGAAACCCGCCCCCACCCCACCCCCCGCAGCCTTCCTCTGTTTGTTTTAACATCACTTAGACATATGTTCAAGGGTGACCGTGAAACTGGGATTATGAAATGGCACCCCAAACTCACCAGCTCTCAGCTGCTGCATGCGACTGGCCGGCAGCCACCCTCTCACAGGTCTCAGTGGCAATCACCCTGCAGAGTGTCCCAGCTCCTCCTGACTCTGCTCTCCCACCTCCGCAGCTTCCATGGGAGTTCGGTGGATGATTGGAGTGACAGAAATTGACAAGGGCTCTGCCTACGGCAACTTCGACAGCAAACAGAAACAGAATGACTGACTCAGGGACATCTCTCCATCCAAAGGGAACCTCGGGGAACTGGTGGCCTCTGCATATCCTCCTTCCTCGGACACAGTGGCAAAGGCTGGGGGAGCCCCTGCTGGGAAGAGGGGAGTCTTGGCCTCTCCAGCCATGGAGTTTGGTCTCAAAGCTGGACTGGGAGGAGGATGCTCTTAAATCCCCCCACCCCACGTTCGTTAGTGGGCTCCGGTTTTCTTTCTTTTTGTGTGTGTGAGTGAGTGGTTGTGAGGACAGGTGAGCCTGTTCTGTGATCATTTCAAGGATGTTTTAGGCTGCAGCGGGGGCAGGGCTGGGGACCAAAGGGGGCAAGTGTTCCCTTTTATCCTTTGGTGCTGAGTTTTCTGTAACCCTCAATTGCCAGAGATAGAGTGAAAAGTGCTTTAGGTAAGATGATTAAATTATGCCTCAAAAGAAAAAAAAAATTAAAGTGCTTGTCTGGGTTACCTGTGGTGTATATTTACACAGATGCTCCCCCTCCGCTCCTCCCTCTGCCCCATGCACAGGAGGGTTAGGGAACTGTGGGACCCTTCAGAGGGGTGGGTGCACCAGCACAGGACACAGACTGGTGTAGGTGCCCATCAGCGTGTGACAGTAACAGGGCCTCTGCAGGGCCACTCTGGTTCTCAGCCTCCCTGCAGTGAGGTCTCCTGCAGTCTTGAAGGTGGCATCAAGCCCCTGAAGAAACTGATCCTGCACGTAGCAAACATGAAAGCACAGCCTGGGTACCCGGCAGCGCTGTGCGGGATGGGCCCGCACCCCCTGTTCCTCTCAGCAGTGATAGAAGCTGGGTCTCGCTAGGGCAGGCTCACCTGATACAAATACCTTGCTCTTTCCTGCACCTACTGTGCAGCTGCAGCACTAAAGAGCCAGGTCTGCTCTGACAGGTCACAAGGGGGCAGATGGCACAGCTGTGTTCCTAGGTGCCCATTTCCTCCACTAAAGAGTAAAGGGCACCTCCAGTGGGCTCTGCAGGAAGGGACAGGGACAGGACCTCTGCAGACGGTCAGTCAGAAGAGGCCAAATGCAAAACAAGAAGGAAAAAGTGATATTTTCAAAGGAGGACAATTAAGTTCTCCTGCCCTGTCATCTTGGGCCGAGGTGCCAGTGGCACTTGGAGCTGTGGGTGTCTGTGAGCGTGAGACCAACAGAGATGGCTTCCCCGTGGCTGGGGTGATAGAGGGATGAACTGTTCTGTTCAAAAACTGGCAGAACATATGAAAGGCACATTCTACAGTCATATTTTTAGATGTTTGCTCATTTAGTCACCAAGTATTTACCAAGCACAACTGAACTAGATAAGCTGAGGAGTTACAGCAGTGCTAAAAGAAGTTCTTCTCTGATACAAATGAATTGAATCTGCAGGAAAGGAACACACCCCGGCTTGCTGGTGGGACAGGTGAGTCGGAGCACAGGCTCTCACGGCAGAGCCAGTGTGCCGTCCACCATGCATAAGGCCAGAAGCACAAAGAGCAGAGAACCTGGGAAAAGGCAAGAGGGGCCTTAGGACAGCCTGGCTGTGTGCAGGTATGTGGTCTGAGGATCTGTGGGCATCCCCGGTGAGCCCACACCTGGATATGAGGGCCATCCTTGCGGAGGCACCCTTGAAGTGTCTGTAATGTGGGCTACACAGAACCCTGCCCTCTGCTTGCTGTAAGAGCTGGGCAAGCCATTTCCTGCCAGACTCCACCTTCCCCCTCTGCAGAATGGGGATGGTAATGCCGACCTCCTGGTGCGTCAGGGTAAAAATAGACACATTTTATGAATCTAAGGCCACTGATCACGCAGGGGATAAAAGATTAGAAAGCTGCCTGCATTAGAAAGTTGCTCTTGCCAAAAATGCCAGAAATTACCTGCAGTACTAAAAATGTGTCATTTTCTATCTTCCATTCACTATAGAGGTAATGCAAGTTCTAAAAACATCCTTTCATCCCCTGCTTCCACGTGGGACTTAAAATGGGGCCCACATTCAATTTTTTTCTGAATCAGCTCTGGTATCAAACACAATAAACAAAGGCTGCTGCCAGTGCCTCGGGGCCAGGCTGGGGGGGACAGGCAGAAATTTCTAGGAAAGAACGAAGTGCCACTCTCGTTGGAACTGCCTTAGAACACAGGCAAGAATGCTGCGTGTTGGGGGGAGACCCTGATACGCCCTCACTGGCCGCCAGACCCTTCTGTGCAGGAGAGTGTCACTGCACAGCTGGGGCCTGGTTTTCCTTCCACGCTGCTGTCTTCATGACAGACACGAGCACTGGTGCCCCTGGAGGCTCTCATCACTCTCATCAAATCTATGATCCAGTCACACAGAGACCACAGTCTCTTCGGCAAAGAACTATTTCAGCTACCAGCATATTTGTCTTTCTGTGAATTAAAAGCCCATGGAGTTTTAGGCATCTTGTCCCCTAAGCAGAGCACCATGGCCTCAGCGCTAAATTTCCTGTCTCACAGCTCTATCTCGTTAGAAGTTCTCACCTATCTACAGCCTGTTCTGTGACTCAATGTGGCAGAGAAAAATACAAACCTAAACACTACAGTCTGGAGAGTAACGCAGAGTTGTCTCTAGGTATTAAGGGCATGTCCTAGTCATTCAGTTCTGTCACTGTCATCAGAATTCTTTTATGTTCCTGAAGGCAGGAATCCAATGAAATGCTAGGAACCCAGGCCCCAAACATGCCTTATTAAAAATCATCAATCATCTGGCAGTTGCAGCTTGAAGCCTGGGGGAAGCAGATGGACTGTAACGCATTCACCTGCGTGTGGAGGCACCGCGGCTCTGTGTGATGGACCTACTGCCCTGTCCACTGTCACAGATAAAACACATTTTCAGGGACCGCACAACAGGACCAGACCACCTCTTCACTGCTGTATTCTCTACATACACGTAAGGTCTTGTGATGTGTTTGTAAGTGACACTAAAGACTGTGATTTAAACGTAAAATCCAGTGATAATCATTGTCCAGCCAAAATTTGGGATCACTGATGTGATTGATATAAAAAGTGCCCGGCAGTGTCTGGTCACTTCCCCAGCAGTGGTCTGTCTGGTCCCTCGGCAAAACAGAAGGGGCTCTGCACAGGCTTGGGAACATACACATACAGACAGAAGTGCTGAGAAAAGTACTAGGGAGAAGTGTCTGGTACCTACTCCTGCTCAAAACAAAAACCTTCAGCCAACTTTTTCTAGAGCACTGGTCTAGACTGTTCATATTTCATTAGGTTAAAGATAAAATGAGAAAAACAGACTGTGGGTTTAGCAGGTTTTTTGAAGGGCCACAGATTGTATGGAGAAATATTTAGTGGCACCATGACCTGCCCTTTGTGTTTAAGAGTGACAAAGCAAGGAAGGCCACGATTCCACCTGCCTCTGCCATAGCTGTAGACCACTGCACCCTGTCTCGGAGCGTCCAGGGAGCTACCTGCCAGAGCGTGAACCTCCCAGTCACTGTATGCAGGTTCCCTCGGCCGCCTGCTGGGCACGTGTCTCCCTCCACTGGCAGCCGTGTTTTATAATGCCTTAAAGTGTTTCTTAAGTGCTGTTTACAGAGAACAAAATAGAGCAAGCGTAAGGGCATCACCACACTTTCTCGTGCCTCCAGTCTTCGTGCCTTGGCAGGAGGCCGAGGAAAAACCAAGATGAGGACAGGTGACGCCGACCGAGACCAGCTGGCCTGCTGATGTTCTGATAAGTACTCTCGCAACAAAAAATGGTTCTGCTGGAGCAGAGACCAGGACTTCCCCAGCTGAGAGTGTGTCTAGGTCTGGGGGCATGAGCTGGCTGTCCCAGGCTCACGGACAAAGTCTCTGCAGACACCCTGCTCTGTCCACGAGGGCACACAGCAGAGAGCCGCATCGCCGCCTCAGACTCCGTCACCCTTTGCCCGGCCGGGGAGCCACCTAGGGACTTCAGGCCAGTGTGTTTGGGGCGAAGGTGCCTTCAGGCGTCCCGTGCAATGTTTCTGAGCATCCCACAGGCAAAGGGCTGAGCTTCTTTTCTGGATTTCTCCTGCCTCCATAAACACACGGTGGCTATGCAGACAAGGAAAAATCGGTTCAGCTCAGCAGGGTGTTTTCCTAAAAATATCTTCAGAGCTTTAATTGGAAAACAATTTTTTGACTAATTTTCTTTTTTTCCCCTTTTGGCCAGGATAAATAGGGCTCCAATCACATCCTTAATGTACATGATTGACAAAAGGGTCAGGCAAAAAGTATGTGCAAGGGCCAGTCCTTCTGCCCTGAAAACTGGGTCCTGTGAGAAAGGTGAGGGGCCTGGTCACCACAGACCCCCGAGTCAGCACTGTCCCCCCAGCTCCCGCCTACCCAGGAGGGTCACACCCCACCTCTCTAGTTCACACCCTCAGCATCTCCCACTCCTGCATCCCAGGCTGGGGTTCTCGGTGTTTCTACAGTTTCAAGTAAATTTAAACAAAAACCAAACACTCCAGGTGTTCTGAGGCCTTGTCCTGTCACAATGGCTTCAGAAAGCCCTGGGCCTCACACGTGAGAGAAGAGTCAGGGACTGGGGGCATGTTTTGCCTCTGTCGGCCCAGGACATTCCACAACATTTGCAGTGCTGGTCACCAATCAGCAGCAGTGTCTGATCATAGTATTCCACTGAAATGAAATTACCATTATTTTGGTCATGAACAGTAGGACGTCAGAAATTTGACCCTAACAGTCTGCGTGCTATCAGTCTATCATCCCAAGCGTAGGCCCGGGGCCACCGTCCTGCCCGCAACCTCCTGCAGGCCTCTGCAGAGTGGCCTCCACAAACACTTTACTATAGGAAGAGGGATGCTATTTCGAAGCCTGGATGACTGAATTTCAATTGTCTTTTGATTCTTTGTCCTGAAGTAAGTAAGAACTTCTCTGAAGAACCATTAGATCAAAATAAACTCAAGGACTTCACAGCCAGCCCTGACTCTGAAGCTCCTGTGTTAACAGTGACCGAGCAGAGCTGCTCAGGATCAGCAGCTCCCAGGCAGGCCTCCTTGGTGCCTGCAGCCTTGGGCCAGTTTCATATTAGGGCCGTGAGTGGTGAACAAGCATTTACTAAGCACCTACTTAGATCATTTCAGTATCTAGAAACATCTCTGAGGGCTGTGTTAATAAAGCTTTTCAGTGGGTAAGACTCATACAACTTTTACATGTAATTTTTTTTCATATACACATGTTGTTTTACATGTTACAGTAACTAGCTTGTTTTACATGTTACAGTAACTAGCTACTTTTGAAACTCCTGGCATTTATGTTCTGTTGAATTTTAAGGAGGTGAGTGGTATGAATACAAAATTAAGATTGTTAAATAACAATCCCTTTGCATTTTAAAAATAAATGAACTACATAAATGTCACTTTTCCTTCTTGTATTCCATAGTGTTAAGTTTTAGCTATGTCTTTGCCAAACATTCTAGAAAATTCAGAAAAGGCATCAATAGAGTTTCAGAATGCTATTCAACCAGTATCTTTGCAAATGATGAGAAAGAAAGTGGATGAAATTAGTACAGGGTAGTTCAGACTCTGAAAGTGTGTAAGTCACAACACTGCAAACAACACAGCCTGGAAAGCCAAGTTCAACAAAGGTAATGTGGTGGATACCACTAGAAGACCCAGCTTAACAGAGACTGGAGGAAGTAAATTTAGATGAAACATCAATCTGGGCAGAGCTCCCAACTGTCCCTTGCCCAGCACCCCCTCTTGCCACCCCAGCGTGAGCCCAGGCTCGGTCCACCCGCCCACCCCCACTCAGTGCACACGCCCTGTCCCGTGTGCTCCTGGACTCCCTGTTCGGCTCTCCTCAGGGGCTCCCCCGTGATCCCCTCACCAGGCCAGCTCTCACACAAGCCACCAGGAGAGAGAGGCCGAGGGTGCGGTGTCTCCCTGACTATAGACTACACAGTCCAAGAAGGCAGGGACCAGGTCTGCTTTGCTGCACTAACATTAGTATAGATTAGTGTTTTTCAACTTTTTTATCTTATGACACACTCGAACCTATAAATTTTTGCAGCACACTTAAATTATGTTGATCAAAAACAGGTTAAAAAAATACTGTGCTTTGAACTTCAAAAATAATTTAATGAATGATCTTCAAAATTTTTGTGACACATCTAAGTTCCTCTTGAGGTACCCCAGTGTGCCGTGGCATACCGCCTGAAAATCCCTGGTCTAGACACTACAGCACGAATGCCCGACTCCTGCCGCTGTCAGAACACCGATCGTTACAATCAGTCTGATCTTTTTTTTTTTTTTTCTTTTTCTGTTTTAGAGGCAGGGTCTTGCTCTGTCACCCAGACCAGAGCGCACAGCTCACTGCACCTTGAACTCTGGGGCTCAAGTGATGCTCCTGCCTCAGCCCCCCAAAGCACTAGGGTTACAGGGGTGAGCCACCGTGCCCAGCCTGATATATTCTTTACAAGAGTACTTGACAAACTGAAATGGGGCCTGGGAAAGCCAAGATTGTTTCAAAATTAGAAACTATCACAGAAGGAGCTTGGGAAGCAGAGATGAAGGAAGGGCCTGGAGAGGAAATAGCAATATTCAAACACGTGTAGGGAAAATGAGGTGCCCAGAGCAGAAATCAATAATACAATGAGGGCGACTTCAATCAACAAAAGAAAAGAAACGCATGGCAATTAAAATGGCCCTAAAGTGGCAAGGGGCACGTGAGGAAGATGATGAGTAAAGAATAAAATGCAACACTAATAGTGCATCCTGGAGGTTTGCACCACAGCCATCCGTCCCTTCTAGGGAGGGAGGTGACAGGAAATGCAAGGTGAGCAGGAAAATGCCACTAAGGCTGGACACATTTGTAGTAAGTCACTGGAACAATGATTCTAATGGATGGATATATGATAATGATATGTGAAAAGTGACAATAGCTGGTTCAAGAGAAAAACTGACTTGCCAAAATGGCAGGGCACTGGAGCACATGCCCAGGGGGCCTGCTCCCGAGGGCAGGCCTGGGCCTCTGCTGATGGGGGGAGGCTGGGAGCAGGCGCAGTTGGCAGGCTTCAGGGATAAACATTTCGAGTGGTACATCTCCTGGGAATTTCCATCACAACATTGTATGAGTGGCTTTCAAGACAGTGACTCTAACCCCACACTAAGACAAGAGAGTTACCTGCTTCAGCACACGGTCAGGAACAAATAAACTGATCATGTTCAAAAAATATGCTGACCTTCCTTTTAACAGGAAAAAAAGTCAAAGGACAGACGTAAGTCCCACGAGCAGCAATGCATTCTTCCACAGCAGGCTGAAGCTCTTCTCAATCATTCTGAATTTCTGTGTAAAGCCTTTTAAAGCCTAAACAGAGTGCGCCAATATAAAGGCATGTCCCCGGACCTTAACGGCTACTGTGCCCCAAGAGATAATACCTCATTTCACTCTGTATGTATGGAATAGAATTAAAGTCCAGAAATGAATTTTTGCCTTCATGGTCAACTGATTCTGAAGAAGATGCTAGGACAATTCAGTGGAGAAAGAATAATCTTTTTCAACAAATAACGTTGGCTCAACTGGATCTTTATCTGGTATCATACATAAAAATTAAGGCCTAATGTTACTACTAAAACTTGGGTGTAAACCTTTGTGGCCTCGAGTCAGGCAGTATTTCCTAAATAAGAGATCAGAAACACAAGCAATAATGAACAGGTTGATAAACCTGACTTCAAAAAATTTAACAACCTTTTACCCTTTGAAAGATACTGCTTAAGAAAATGAAAAGACAAGCTAAGGATGGGGTGAAAAAAAATTTGCAAATCATATATCCAGTAAAAGACCTATATCCAGGCTCTCTCCCCTCCTCTCTCTTCCCGTCTCTCTTGGTCTCTCCTCTCTCCCCCTCTCCCTCTTTCCCTTTCGTCTCCCTCTCTTTCTCCCCTCCTTGGTGCTGCTCTGCAGCATCCCTCCCTCGCCAATAAAAACTTTTCGTACAAAAAAAAAAAAAAAGACCTATATCCAGAATATATTGAATAATAAGATGATGAATAATCCAATTTTAGAATGGTCTGAATAGTCATTTCACCAAGAGATGTGAATAAATATTTTACCAAATAAGATACACAAATGGTCAAGAAGGACATGAAAAGATGTTTACCATGATTAGGCAAATGCAAATCCAAACCAAAATGATCCACCACCTGACATTCACTAGAACAGCTACTGTCAAAAAGAAAGATGGTAACAAGTACCAGGGAAAGAAAGTATGGAGAAGCTGGAACCCTCACGCGTTGCTGGTGGGAACAGAAGAGGATGATGCATCACTTTGGAAAACAGTTTGGAAGTTTCTGAAAATGCTGAATGTGGATTCACCACATGACCCAGCAAATCTGCTCCTGAGAACATTAAGACTGATATTTACACAAAAACTTACAAGGGCGTGTCAGAGCAGCATTAACAGTGGAAGCATGCCAAACACCTATCAACTAGTAAATGGACAGACAAAACATGGCAGCTCCACAAAATGGAACAGTCTCCAGCAGTAAAGAGGAAGGACGTGTTGATGCTCCCGCCTGAGTGAGCCTTAGAAACAAGCAGAGTGAGAGCACCCAGAGGCAGCAGGCCACCCTGCAAGGTTCCATTCATATGAAATGCTCAGAACAGACAGGGTTACCGGGACAGGAAACAGCTTAGTGGTCAGCTAAGGCTGGGGGCAAGCGCAGTGAGGGACTCCAAATGGACATGCAGGTTCTTTTGGGGTGATGGACTATTCTAAGAGGAATATTCTATTTTACACAACTCCATAACTATCTTAGAAATCACTAAACTATACCCTTCAAATATTATGTAAATTACGGTTGAAAAGGCTGTGTAAAAATATAATCTTAAAACAAAATTCTAAGTAGTTGAATAAATCTTTTTGAAGCCAACATTCTCCGGAAATTATTTTCTTGGCTGAGGGATCTACTGTCCTGGAGGCAGGTGAATTCAGAACCTGCTTGAGAACTTACTCACCCAGGGTCAGCTACTGTGTAAGGAGTGGGTCAACGATCCTCCAAACAGATTTCAGGAAGCTTCAAGGTCAATCTTTAAAAAAAATTTAATAGCGAAAAGAAATAAAGGAACACCACCAATGACATATAATTTGGGCTATTTTTAGAAAGCTACCTGCTGAAATGCTTACATTCTGAAAAAGATGCTTTCTTATCAGGAGATAATTCAGCCGTATTTACATTAACCTAGCACCTATACAACTTGGCTTAAAAAGAAACCGAGCCCTCAACATGTGGCGGTAAGACTAAACTTTTACCTGTTATAAATGTCCTGGTTAATATAAAACAATTAAAAGGGCTATCTTACATCATTAGTGTTGTTTCATTCCTTCACCGGCAGCAAGGAGGCCCTGGACCCTACGGGAGCAGCTGAGCCAGCACCCGTCCTCAGCGCACTTGACTGAGCGCCTTCTGCTGAGGAACACGAGTGTCATCCTATGTTGGCTCATAAACTCTTAACCATTAAAAGACCATTACTGAGCTTTCCTAAAATAAACATTTATTGAAAAAAGAACCTTTTTCTTAAATTTCATTAATCAGCCTTTTGCATAACAAACCTGCAGCTTGCCAACAACAAAAAAAGGTAAGGTTTCACAGTCAGTGCACTCGACAAACAGGAGATTAAAAATAAGGTCCAGATGCCCTGATAACACTACAACTTCTTTTGAACCTAGAAAGGTCAAAAACACTACACCGATGTCATGTTCTCAGTCACGCGAGAAACAGAGGAGACAGAGGCGATGGTCCGTGTACAGTAGTAATGGCACTTGACGTGCAGCTTCTTTAACCTCGTGGACACCATCCCTCCGGAGGACCCTGTGCCACATCAGATAAACAGGAGCAGCAGGAGAAGTGACGCTTGTCACCTGTGCAGTCTTCAGTCGTGGAAGGTTAAAAAGGCGTATACTGCTTCTCAGCACAGTCTTTATGTAAATATTACATACAGTAGTGATTAAGAGAGTTTTCCAAGTCTGTACACTACCAGGCTACAGACTGATTAGCTTCATTCTTCATCTGTGCAAACCTGTAAGGAAGCAGAAGAGGGCTGAGTGTGTGCAGATGCAGGTGTGCCCGTGCCCACGTGCCCATGATTCTTACAGGAAGGCCCCATCGGCTCGTCCTCATGCTCCCAGGTCTGTGCTGGGCAGAGTCAAGAGCCCGAGAAACGCAGTAAACAGTGGCAGTGCTAAGTCACTGCTCTGAAGTCAGGTCTGGGAACGGACTATTCAAAATGATTTTTTAAATGTCTATGTACAACTTCAGGTCAATATACATCATCTGTGTACTTCATAACTAAGACCTAAATGGTTACTTAATTACAACTTCCTGATATCTCCACAGACAATCCACTTGCTTGGTCCTTAACCCCACTCACCAGGAAAAACGCCACCCCACTCCTCCCTTGGCTGCGAGCTCCTCTGCAGGCCCTCCAGTGCTGTTTCCTCAAGGTTCCATTCTGATCCCTTTCCCTTCTACAGACTATCCCAGCACGCTTGTGTATCTGTAATCTGTCCCTTAGCCCAAGTCCCTCTTGCATGCCAGCTCAATGTATTCAAATGCCCATCTGAAATCTCCCAAGAAATGTTCTAAATACACCTCAAGCTTTATCTATCTCCCTTGACCTGCTCTCACCCGGCTGTCACCTGGAGCCTGTGGCCTGCTGATGCAAACCAGAAACCAGGGAGCCACCTGAACTGTTCCCGTCCTTCACTTTCACATCGAAGCAGGGAGCAGCCAGGGCCATTCGAACAACTCATATCGCTGAGAATTCACCCTGGCCACCCATCACCAATGATTTCTTTAGCTGTACAGAAGCTTCCTAACTAGCCTCCCCACAGAAAGATCTTTCTCGAACACCATTAAATCATGTTTATAATAAAACTGAAATTCCTTCAGGTTGCTCCTACTTAATTTTCCAGCTTCTCTGTCACCATACTGTGCACCCTGTGCTCTCCAGATGGGTCGCTCTTCCCTGAGTTCCTCGACACTGTGTCACCTCCAGGAGGGTGTTCCCCTGCCTCTTCCCTTTGCCTGCTGTATCCCTCCCCCATTCCTGTCTGGGCCAAAACCTCTCAAACAGCTTAGGTAGCTCTTCCTAGAGAAAATAACAACCAAAACTACCTGACTGCATTCAATTCCTCTTCTCAGAAACCTACATAACCATCTGAACAGCTCCTGTAATGATTAGTCACTACTAATGTGTCTACCCTCCAAGTAGACTTTGTATCTCGAGAATAAAAACTGTGTTTTTCATTCAGACCCATTTGAAATTCCATTTAACTGTCTCAAGTGCATCTCAAACGCTCCATCAAAATAGACTACACAGAATTTCAATGAACATTTTCCAAATCAAAAAACATGGAAAAATGTCTAGCATAATAATAAGGTTTCTTTCCATTTAAAATACAAGTATTTCAAGTTTCCAAATTTCCCCACAGACCAGATGCAAACAGAACTCAAAATATTTAAACATGAAGATTATCCAGCAATCTGCCAAACCTTGACAAATGAATGGTCGAGGAGCTGACTGGCTGTCCACCTCATCTTTGGGTCACTTTCCAGGCAGTGAGAAAGGAAGTCCTTTCCTTCAGGGCTTAATCTTTCAGGGATTGGGGGCTTATGTCCCATTCCCACTTTATACATAATCTGAAAGTTGTGTTCATACTCATGCCAAGGCCTCTAAAAAGATAGGAAACAAACCCAAGTTTTAGTATTAAATGGCCATAAAAAATGCAAATGGCCAATCTCTTTTTAGGTTTCTCAAAATTAATATACATCAAGAAATCAGCAAATTTGTTCTGTAAGAGCTAAATAGTTACTACTTTAGGCTCATGGGCCATGTTTGGTCTGTCACAACTAGTCAATTCTCTCATGGTGGCAAGAGAGCAGCTTACACAATATATAAATGGATTGCATGACTGTTCCAATACAATTTTATTGGGAAAACAAAAAAACAAAAAAAAAAAACAGGAGACCAACATAGTTTGCCCACCCTATTTCGGACCTGCTATTAGTCCAGCCTTATCTAGAAGCCACGTCATGCAATGGAATACATAGGATGACATAAACATACAAGCCAGACAGTTCTCTTACACGTACGTTTAATATGCAATGTTGCTAAAAACCAAAAATTCCATTAATGCAAAGTTTAGACTATTATATTACAAATGTACCAAAAAAGAGATTCCTAGGATAAAGAGCTAAGCGTGTGCGGCATTCTGACTGTGTGCTGCTCTGTGGTCACCGCCGTACGTGTCCTTCAGTGGGAGAACTTTCTCTTCTCTTACATGTGGTTTGACTGAAACAACCCAGAAACCATGGCCAGCTTTCTATCTTAATGCTAACAGAAATAATATTAGCTAATATTTATTGAGCACTTATTATGTGTGATGTTTTCAGCACCTATGAGGTATAGCTATCTAATAATTTAACTCATTTCCTATTAGTAACACTGAAGAGATTCCTAACACTTTTGCTGTAAATAACTCAACCCGTATGTTTTGTGTACGTGTGTATCTTTGCTCATTAGTCTCATTACAAATCCCCTGTGCTCCACCTACCCATCCCTGACACCCCTTCTTCATCAGAGGATAAATTTTCAGAAGCAGAAATTTCTTAGTTTATGGGCAAGCACATTTAAAATTCTAATAGACAGTTAGGATTGCTGAAGAAAAATAAAACTGCCTACAAACTGATACAAAAAAAAAATTGAGAGACATTAGATTGTTCTCCAGAGCAGTTCTACTATTTTGAATTTCTGTCCATAGTACGTCTGCTTTTCCTTACCCCTTAACCACAAGTATTATTAAAATGTCACTCACATATTAAGTAAAAGCTAAAATTTAACTTTTAAATATAAAATTCTGATTAGTGAGGCCGATCAACTTTTCACTTTTTTAGAGTGGTCTGCATTTATAGAAACATTAACTGGAAGGCACAGAGTTCCCACGCCCTCTTCCTCCCACTGCCCCGTTTCCTCTATGGTATTCTCTCTCCCTGGCATTGGTGGGATCCTCTTGCTACAGGCTGAGCCAGTGCCGACACATCACTGTAACAAAGGCTCATCAGGGTCCGTTGTGCTGTGCGCTCCATGGGTCTCGACATTCACGTATGTACGGGTGTCGACCATCACTGCCCTACAAATCCCCTGTGCCCCACCTATCCATCCCTGACACCCCAAACCCTGGCAACCAGTGATCTTTTTACCATCCCAATGGTTTTGCCTCTTCCAGAGGTCACGCAGATGGACTCATGGTATGTAACCCTATCTTTCCTCACTTGGCCATGGGCATTTCAGGTTCCTCCACGTCTTCTGTGGCTCTACGCCACATTCCTCTTTACCACCGAGTAATGCTGCTTTGTGTGGGTGCAGCTGTTTGTCCATCTTGGTTGCTTCCCAGCTTTGGCAGTTATGCTAAAGCTGCTACTAGTATCTATGTGCAGGCCTTGTGTGACCTAAGTTTTCAAACTTGCTTCTCTGTGCTGTAATTCAAGGTAGGCCTCTTTAAATTCACTGGTAAGAATTCTCTCTGGCCCATGCTTCTAACTGCTGGGTTCATAGTTTGTCAGCTGTCTTACTCTTAATGTTACCTTTTGAGAAGTCACATTTGTGCCTTTAAACATGATGCCCATTTACCAGAAAATGTGTCCAAAGTGCTGATAACAGTCAAACCATAGTCACTGTCCTACCAATGTACAGTGCCCTCCTGAGTTCCTCCTCCAGGTATGGGCTCTGCTTACCTTCCCAGTTACCATCTCTATGACAACACACCCCAGACTCCAGATGTCAGCTGCTCTCCCATGGCCTTCTCCTTTAGCACGAGTGATGACTTCAGGTGCCATGTATGCTATAAAAGTCACAGGTACAAGTCATTAGTAATTAAACACAGACCATGTATTAGTAGAGCCAAGCAATAAATTGATACTTATAATATTCTATCCCTGAGTTACATAATAGGAAATATCAAAAACTTGCAAATAGGTATTTCAAATCTACTTATTGAATGGACTTTCTAGAGGACAAATTCTCTTTTAAAAGAAAACTCTCTTTTAAAAAACAATTTTTGAATGTGCACATTTTCAAATAAATTGTATTCCCTATTAAAATAAGAAATTTAAACTGCAAAAGAAGAGGCAAAATTTTATGACACTGAATTATCAAAACAAATAAGTGCCATTTAACCACAGTGTAATAGGACTAGAATTAGTCTTAATAAAATCAATATAAACAAGAGTTTTTCTAAGAAGAAAAAGAGGCTTTAACTTTAAGGAGAAATTTCATTTACCCATCTGCCAACTGTGCTCAGGGGGAGCCCAAGTCTGAGGGGCAGCAGTTCTTTGTGACTGGGAGCCTCTCCCTGCCCTCCAAGTCCCCACCGACAGATAGGAAGGTCGGGCCCGCGTACCAAGCACACTGTGATGAGTTAGAGTGCAGAGGCTGATTAGACTGGTCCCTACCTGCTGTCCCCAGCGTGCTATTTACTTCACCGGGCATGGTCTGAGCATTGTTTTTAAGCTTTACTGAGCATCCAAAATCTCCCAGTTTGATCAGTCCAGATGAGGTAAGGAAGATATTGGCACCTAACAAGAAATGAGCAGCGGTTAAAAGCCTCCGAAATCCAACGCAAGCACTGTCAAGCTCACATGGTGACCTAAATTACAGGCACGTCACTCACAAGCTAACATAAAAGTTTAGGGAACTACTAATAAAATACAATCACAAAAACATTTGTGAGCCTTATTCACAAAAGTCAATACAAAGAAAGACATTTCAACATCAGTGCAGGTAGCTTTGACTCGTAAACTCTAAACTGAAATACACAAATTCTAACAATAAAAACCCACATGGACGGCGTTTCGCGCGATGCTGCAGCTGGGTATCTTGGAGCTGAGGCTGCGACACTTGAATTAGTTTTAGTAGAAGAGAAATGGAGGAGCCATAGAACATTAAGGATGAATTCAGGAAGGCCCAAGACCATGGAAAACTCGCCTGCCCTCTACATTATTTTCCAAGGAGAGGTTGCTATGGTGACAGACTATGGAGCCTTTATCAAAATCCCAGGTTGTCGGAAGCAAGATGAAAAATGATAGAATAAAAGTATCCCTGTCCATGAAAGTTGTTAACCAAAGGACTAGGAAAGACCTCGACCCCAACAATGTTATCACTGAGCAAGAAGAGAGGAGGCGGCGTTCCTTCCAGGATTACAGTGGGCAGAAGATCACCCTCGGGGCTGTCCTGAACACCACCTGCAGAAGTGTGGTTGTAAAGGCCACTTTGCAAAAGAGCTGCTTCATGCAGCCGGGTGGGACCAAATACTCTCTGATACCTGATGAGGAAGAAGAGGAGGAAGAAGCAAAGTCAGCAGAGTTTGAGAAGCTGACCCCATGAAAAATTCTTCCAGAAAAAGAAAGAAAGAAAAGAAGAAAAAGAAACATAGAGACAGGAAGTCATCTGACTCTGACAGCTCAGACTCTCAGAGTGACACAGGCAAGAGGTCAAGGCACACATCAAAGGGCGGCGGCAAAGAAGAAGAAAAGGAGAAGAAAAAGAAGCAAGAGAAGCAGCACAAGGAGTGAGAGTAGGAAGAGTGCAGAGGGTGGCTGTGACCTTGAAAGCCCTGCATCCTAGAAAGACTCAATAGTGAGAATACGGCTTCCCACCCTGTTAACTTCACTCCCATGGGAGACGGCTTCCCCTCCGGCAACAGGCAGGTTTGGGAACTAAAGTTAAAAAAAAAAAACCCACATGGACACTTTAAAAAATTGCATACAAAACACAATGTTTGTGATGGAAGTCCCTAAAAATAGGAGCTGTATGCACTCGGCAGCTTCTTTTACAGAAGTGCCATGGAGACAGATCTACTGCACAGACTGTAGGTTTTTAGAGTTGGAGCTACAGCCACTCTTGGATTTTCTTGAGTATGACTAAAAACAAACCTTCTGTAACTTTAAGACATTTCTACAAGCAATGTACATGACCGAGTGGTGTCCAGCTGGAGCCCGGTATACTGCCCATCTCTCAGGGCAGCACGGCCTTCTGCTACAGGGCGTAACACACTATCGCTCTAAGCCACCCATTTCTGGCATCACGTCTCTGGTACACACAATCACTCAAGTTAGACAGGCGGCTATACGATGAGCCAAGTCTAAGAGTTTAGTCCTCGTGACTTAGTGGCCCAGAGTTGGTGATCCCACAGTGGACAACACAGTGGGGACCTGACCTTCTAGAACTACCCTACATTGTTCACTCTTAGCCATGCCCAACTAGGAAGTATTTGGTAAGGACACCAGTAGGCCAACCCAATTCAAGGACTCTGAGAAATTCTCTTTGTGCCACGGGACTGTAACAGAAGATAGCATTTTGTGACAGTGAACAGAGATGGAATATGGTTGTTTGTGCAGAATGACCAGAAATGAGCAATGCATGCATGGCCTGAAAAAAAGCAAATGAAGCAAACACCAGTGAGCCCCAGATTGCAGAGCAGAGTGGTGGGCAGGAGGGCAGCCAACCAGACTGCCACGTGTGGGTGAGCTCCTTGCGGAGCAAGAATGTCTTACACTCGAACCAAGGCAGACTCTGGTGTAATCTAGAACAGGCCCCTAGACTGGGTCCAGGCCCTGGTCAGAAGTCAGGCCAATTCTTAAGTGTATGTGTTGAATTGTGTTAACTGCAGATATATGCAGACTGAAACTCTTCAGTCTAGGGCCAATTAGACACAAAAATACTGCCCCACTTTAGTTATTGCCAAGACTCCCAAATACCAAAGTCCAGGGCACAGTGTGGTTAAGGCCAATGCCACAGTCAACACAGTCACATTCTCTCAACTGAGACAGAAGCACAGTTATTTCCCTCATGCCAGAAGACGAAAGCACTTTTAATGAACCAGCATGACCAAATAACCTCTAGCAAAACTCTAATTTGGAGGTTACTCTACATATAACTTACATAGGCATTTCTGATTTACTGTTCCTTTACATATTCACAACTTTCATATGTAAATAAACAGGAATCTTGACCCAGGACAAAGGTTGTTTTAATCATGGATGTCTAGTAAGTATTCAGGTATACCAGATCAGCTTATAAAAAATGGCAAACCTCACTTCTGGGAAACAGATTTTTCTAAAAACAATGTTAAACTGGGTAGACTTCATTAGATGGTGACGTGACTTCTACATTGTTCCTTAACACAGGATTCTTTACGAAAGCACATTTAAAGTAAAGGTATTTCAATCTAGAAAATCATATGTAGGAGTGGGAACAAGTGTCTTTGGCACGTCTACTACATGCTGGATGCCAGGTGACTCTGGCCCACAGCAGCAAGGCCCCTGTGGGATTACCTTTAATGTCACGGTGAACTATGCCATGCTCGTGGAGGACGTTGATCGCGCAGGTGATCTGCTTGGAGTACAGCCTAATGACGTGCTCCTGCAGGCCCAGCCTCGACACCTCTTCCAGCGTGCCCTCGTCACAGTACTCCATGAAGATGTACATTTCTTCCTGCGGGAGGAATACAATCCGGGGCTGTGCTTACGATTTTCCTTCTGTGTGCACTAAGTGAAAAATCTGAAAAACTTCAAGGGCCACGCCCCCGAGGAGTCTCCTTCCTATGGTACACTAACTAGCCTTGTCATCCTGATACTGTGATACTGAGTGTGTCTTGTAACAGTTGTTTCTAAGTCTTCTACAGAGGTGTCTTCCTGCCTCCTCTGTCTGGAATTACACAGCTTGTTGGGATAAGAACATCTCCAAATCACAGGGCATAAATTTCTACAGTCCCTTGAAATTAAGTCTGCTATATAATCTCAGACAGGGACCAACAGGGCTGTCCCTACGAATATAATTATTAAGTACTGAAACACATCCTTTTCAAAAACGAATTTTTAAAAATGATCAAATCCAACTTCCCCTGGAAGCTGTGCTCTACACCAGTTACCCTTTCCCCCAACGTGTTTCTCTTTAAACACGAGGGGGAAAAATGAGTCTGGGGTCTGAATTTTCCCCATTTCACAAGATTACTCAACAACGGTTAGGCAAGAAAATGGAGAAAACGAGTCACAAGAAGCGGTGGAAGGGGCATTTTAGAAGAAGCTTCTGACTGTCAGGATGGGTTTCAGTGCTTTACGATGTTGGGTTGAGACTACAGTCTACAACTTACATTTTAGGAGGAACTCCTCTAGTTTCAGAGAGAAGGCAGAAATGATGTAACTCATGGAGATTTCCTGAGAATTAGGCAAAGTTACTGTGCTCTGAAATGAGAAGACCTGTGATGTAGAACAGGACTCCAGTCTGTGCCCTTACTGATTCCTCACACAAAGCAATGTCATGAGAGTCGGCTTACTCTGTGCAGCTCCACACCAAAATACCGAACCAGATTGGGGTGTTTGATGCCTTCAAATATCTTCAATTCATCTGCAGTTTCCTTGATAGTCTTATGGTCATTAGGTTGAAATCGAATCTGAAAAAGGAAATTTGCTGGTTACTGTTAGTGCTATAACAAATGACCACCGGAAGCCCTCTGACGTTTTCACATCCAAACCCACAGGACTGTGTTCAGTCTGTTTGTGACCTGACTTCCAGATTTTCTTACCTTTGTTGTTCCTTATGAATTAAACAAGCTTGCTTTTGAGTATGTGATGAGATGGCAACTAATGAGGCCACTGTCACAACTGCAGACTGAATTACCACAAACTTGACGCATTCAGGGAGCAGTCCCGGTGTGAGGGTTCAGGGCAAGATAAAAAGATACAGTCCTGCCCTGAACAAGTTTACAACCTTTTTCAATTCCACGCGTAAGTGACATCATGTGGTAATTCACTGTCTGTACCTGGCTTATTTCACATAGTGTCTGCCAGGTTCACCCATGTGTTGTCACAAAGGTGACTACAGTTAATAATATGTATTTCAAAACTGCTGAGAGCAAATTTCACATGTCTCACCACAAAGAAAAAACTGGTAAGTGAGGTGATGAATATATTAGCTTGATTCAGCCATTCCACATTCTATATAGATATGTATCAAGACATCATATTGTATCCCATAAATACATACATTTATGTGCCAAGTAATAAAAAAAAAGAAGAAAAGCTGGCAACCAAGCTGGAGGAAGATGGGAAGGAGGCAGAGCAAGTGCCACACACAGCAGAGGTGTGCGGGGAGGGAGCGCTCCCGGGGGGAGGGCGGCTGCCCGGGACACCTTGCACCCCTCCTCCCCTTCCAAGTCACACTGGACAATAACAAACCTTGTTTCCTAGTATGTGCCCATCTCTTCCCCACTCCCCATCCAGCTGATAAATGTTACTTATTTTTAAAGCTTATCACCAGTGTTATCTTCTCCCTCCAAAATACCCTCTATAAGATGTTACTATAACTACCCTCCTCTAAGCCTCCCTCAAACTTCATTTCTGCCCCCCTCTGTACAGCACTTCTGATGCCTACCCTATATTGTGTTAGGATTATTTGCGTTATCATTGCCCTCACTCAAATCATAAACAGCTTCACTGTCCATAAATGTTACCTAAGTACATCTGCCTGGTTGGTCCTGACTATCTAAATGCTAAAACAGCAGGACTCAGGCCTAGACAACTGAATACAGATGCCCTATGCACAAAGAAATGAATAATCACCAGTGTCTCTACGGGGCGCCCGTGTGCAGATGACTCACCTCCTTCATGGCCATCAGCTCCCCGGTGTCCACGCTGATGCAGGTGTAGACCTTCCCGTACTGGCCCTCTCCTGTGAACGACAGGAGCAGGCTCCTCCTTCAGTCACCACAGGCAGGTAGTGTTAAGTCATTTGAACTTCAAATAATATTGTCTGATTATTCTGGATGCACATTCATATGTGTTTACTACAGCTTACTGCTCTAAGACTCAAAATGGTTCTGAATGTTTCCTAATAAAACTAAAGTTAAGGAATCTTCTCAATACATCTTATCTATAATTATCTTTAAATAGAGTAGAATTGACTTAGGCAAATGCCTAGAGAGGCACAAAGATGACCAATAATCAGCCCTGGTGCACACTTCTGTGCCCTCCTGCCCCTCAAGGAGGGACCAGTTGGGGGCAGAAGGAGGTGGCAGGAGTGAGCCTGGCCACCATCTGTGCTCTCAGGCATGTCCTGGAGGCCGTGGGAGCAGACATTCTCCTGGCAGACCTTCTGCGACATTAACCCAAGGGACATATAGCTGAACAAAATAGATAACAACAATTAATATAACTTATAAAGTACTTGAGGCTAACAGAGCCCTAGGCTTCTTCCCTCACATAATCCACCCTAGTTATGTCACAAGGAACAGTTTTACCTGGAAATTAATTAGTTAAAAAATTTTTAATGCTCTTGTAGGAAGTAAAAAGAATACAGACTAGAACAAATGGATACATTTCAGTATTTCTTTACTGGCAGCTTCTAGAGTCCCAAAGCAAAATGATCCAATTTAATGAACTATTTTAAAATCTCTTTCTAAAATCTCGCTTTGTATCGCTCTTAGAATATGTTTTACAAATTAAACAACAAAAAACCCTAGACCTTCCTCTGCAAAAAGATACAATGTATATTTGCCTTGTCTATAAAAAAGACAAGCAACAACATAGGATTTAACCTAGAAAAGTGTAACTATTGCTATTTCTACCAGAGACAATCTTCACACTGTGTTTCTTAGTTTCCTTACCAATTTTGTTTCCTCTTTGCCACTTGAAGGTCACCTTCCTCAAACCAACATGCATAACGTTATCATAGGACTTAGGAGTATCACAAACTTGACCAATGATATTCTTTCTCCTCATTTCTCGATACCTCTTTTCTTCAAACAATCGGACTGACTTCTGGATAGCTTCAATGGGTCCTTGCTTAGAAGCAGAATCTGCAAAGAGAACAGCAAACTCAGTCCAATCACTGTTATCAGGTCAATGTTCCAACATGTAATAAGAAAAACAAGGCAATATACCAGGGTGGTAAAAATAAAAACAAATAAATAAAAAAAAACAAAAAACAGGGCAATATGGCCAGGTGTGGGAGCTCAACCCATAACCATAGTACTCTGGGAGGCCAACGCAGGAGGATCACTTGAGATAAGGAGTTTGAGACCAGACCCCATCTCTACTAAAAACAGAAAAATTAGCCAGTTGTTATGGGCAGGCGCCTGAAGTCCCAGCTACTCAAGAGGCTGAGGCAGGAGGATCACTTGAGCCCAGGAGTTTGAGGTTGCTGTGAGCTACGATGTCACAGCAATTTAGCCTAGGCAAAAGACTGAGACTCTGTCTCCCAATAAAACAAAACAAACAAAAAAATGCAGAGCATTATACATTCGTACTCCATTATAGCAAGGCTTATCACCATATATTGAGATAAAGAGCAGATGAATTAAAGTCCTTTAAAATCTAATAATTCCAGAACACATGAAATATGAGCTAGTTGGACAAACGCTATTTCCTCTGGGTTAGACTACTGCAGTTACCTGCCTGCCTGGGGCTCTCCTCTCCAGTCCACTGTTGTTTGCCAGAATGATTAGAACGTAAAATGTGATCACGTTACTTTCCTATATAAATATTTTTTCATGGTTATCCACTACTTATTAACCCCAAACCCAACTCCTTCATATGGGATTCAAGGCTCTGATGAATTTGGATCCAGCTTATCTTTTCCAAGTCTTCACACTAGCCAAACTGAAAGACTCTTAGGAAACATGCTAAACTATTTCTCACTTCCATGACTCTATTCACACTTTTCCCTCTGCCAACAGTATCTTCTTTGTACCACAGTACCTGCTGAGTAAACCCTACTTATACAGCCTGGCCACAACTGCATACCTCTTCTGGGATGCCATCTCAGATGAGGAGGGAATGGCGTTGCCCCTTCTCTGGGAAGAGTGCACAGTAAGCGGCTCTACAATTAGAATGCCTGAGCTACATCCTGGCCTTCCAATTTTCTAGGTGTTTGACAATGGCAAGTTAACTGACGTTTTTTTTTTTTTCTGGATACAGAGTCTTACTTTGTCACCCCCTGGTAGAGCGCAGCAGCAGCATAGCTCACAGCAACCTCAAACTCATGGGTGTAAGAGATCCTCTTGCCTCAGCCTCCCAAGTAGCTGGGACTACAGTTGCCCGCCACAACACCTGGTTATGTTTAGAAATGGGGGTCTCACTCTGGCTTAGGCTGGTCTTGAACTCATGAGCTCAGGCAATCCACCCACCTCGGCCTCCCACAGTGCTAGGATTATAGGCGTGAGCCACCACGCCCCGCCTTAATTGACTTCTTAATATACTAAATACTTAACCAGTAAAATGAAGGTAGTAATACTTAATTCACAGAGCTATTGTAAGGGTTTAATGAAATAATATTTGTAAACCATTTAACTCAGTGCCTGGAACACAAGAACACTCAATAAACATTCGCTATTATTTTTATTCCTCATTTTCCTTTCAGGCTCTACTTCTCTATTTCCCCAAATTATTTTATTATGACTTACAGTAAAAAATACCTTTCATACATATACATATCTAGAATGGCAGTTTCACGAAGCATTATTGCTCTTACTACACGTGATTCTGACACCATCCTACTGTTTTTTTAAAAAGCTGATCACGTTCAGTAAAATTTACAATCCACTAATGAGTCACAAGCTATACCTGGAAAGCCACTGGTTTATGCACATCTCTGGGGCTGCACTTCTCACATTGTATCCTAATTAGCTGCCGAAGAGCCTGAGTTTTCTGGCAGACAAAGAGATCCTTGAAAACTGGGATGGCTATAAGGTTAATCTGAGAGGAGAAATTCCCAAAGATTTATAATGGTCTAATTACAATTTCTTATATAATTGTGTCTTTAAAACATGGATTGTTGTTTGTTTCTTTTACCTCAGTATAAGACACAGCAAATCTACCTAGCACAGACAAGATATTAACAGCTGTCCATTGCCAAATACCAGAGCCACCATGGTTGACACGTCCCTGTGACCACCTCCTTAAGCTGATCTAATCTTCATAGACTGGACATGTACCACATGTCCTCAACAGAAGTTCCTTACTTTGATCACCTCCACATGTTGACCAGTTTTTAACAGTCCCTTGAGTGGTCACCTTACACAGGTTCTGCTTTATTTCTGGGAAAGACTTTTTTCCCAAACACAATTTCTCAAGATTTCTCAGTTTTCAATGTCAACTGTAACTTCCCAAGAGGAACTCAGTTCTGAGTAGTTCCCAAGTTCACTTGACCAACAAGTATGGTAGACCCACTGTAAGCTGACCACCCAAGAGACTGTAACAAGCCGGCCAACACACAGAGTGGGTCAACCTAAGGATCTAGGCCTACTGCACCGACCTGTACACATGGTGCGTGTGCGGTCTGTGAAAGTTAAGTCAGCTGAAGGAGGGGTCAGTGTAGGGAGGGGGCAACCACGGAGGTTCTGCAGAGTTTGTTTTGAAAAGCATGACAAAGACCTGAGATCTGGGCAGCGGCCACAACTCCCCTGACACACATCTTGTCTGTCACCACGTTTGGCCACTGTTACAACAAATTGTTTCTTATTGCCATTCCCTTTTTAAACTGCCACTTCAGTCCAGTATCTTATTATTTACACTGAAGTTTACTGCAATGGTGTTCTAACTCATTTTCCTATTTCCTCCCCAGTTGCTGGTCAGTGGATCTACCTCACAGTGTCTTAAATCTCTACCCTCCTGCTTCCCACGTGCACCAGGTGCTCAAAAGCCTTGGGTCTGCCAACCACCTTTAGGTGAGGCCTTAATTATTTAACCAGTCACTGAAGGCTGTCCACTCCCCCTGCAATTCCACCCGCACTTATATCCACCCCAGCCAATCTAGTGCTGCTGGTCTATTCGGTAATCAGTAGGCCTCCAGGTATGTTTCTTCCCTTATGTTTCTTTTGGCCTGCTGCAAACCTGTCTTCCCTTCAAAGGCCAGCTCAGCCTCCTCCCTCCACGAAATCCTTCCAGATTGCTCTGGGCCCTGTGGGACAAATACTCTTCTGCTCAGTCGCACACAGCTCACAGGGTGCTGCAGCAGGGAGAGCACTGCACTCGGGGACAAACGTGCCTTCCATCCCCAACCCGGCACTGGTTACTTCGACCACATTAGCTTTGACCACATCAGAAACTGCTTTATCATTTATGAAAAGACAGCAAGATCTATTCTGCCTGCTGCTCAAAACTGTCGTGACAAAAAAATACACGAAACATTTTGTAGATCATGACGTGCTAGAACAGTAATTTTCCTGCTACTTATTCTTTTGATTAGTATTGATCAATTCCCTACCTCATAAGTTCTTTCCCCCAATTTCTTAGTATAAAAAATGAACAGTTACTTATTTCACAAATATTTATTATACTCCAAATAATCATGCTGAGCTACTTTAAGACTACGGAGATGAGTGAAGACATATTCTGGACCCAAAGAAGCTTGTAATTTATTTATTTTTCTTTTTTTTATTAAATCATAGCTGTGTACATTAATGCAATTATGGGGTACAATGTGCTGGTTTTATATACAATTTGCTAAAAGAAAGAAAATATACACAAAAAGTAATGTTAGAGATATAAAAGAGATCACCAAACAGTAATGCAGAAGAGCTAATAAGTCAGAAGCTAAAGCAAATTTTAACTGAAACTGCCCACGTCACACATAAACATTCTGAACTCAACATTCTCTGTCTTACCTTTCGTCTGGCTGATAAGTGTCCGAAGTTCCCAACTTCTTCGTGTTGATCCACCTGAATCACCTCTTGGATATGCTGGTTCTGCAAGAAGTACGTTTTTATACAAATTAAGATTTATGAAATAAATATGCTTGCAAACAAAACCTAAAATGGTGAACGGCAGTGGTTCCCATCAACCTGTCCTTTCTGATGACTGTTTCTAGTGTATCTGACGTAGATGTGAGAAACCATCTCCATAACCACTTCTAGAAAGCTGCACCAAACCAAGAAGTTGTTAATGGGGTTACAGGATTTTAACTGTATTTTAACTCCACAAGTAACAAACAGTAGAATACTGCACAGAGATGGGATTCCTTGGGGACCCCACTCAAGAGGGTGACTTCAGGGACACGCTCTTGAGCATTTTAACATGCACAGTGCATTTTGTACTTTTAGAGTGAATAAAAGTATTCGATAATGGAAATATCAAGAGTAACTTTTTGATTACTAGAAAATACAAATAAAGCTAAAAAGGCATCTATAATTAAAAAGCCAGTATGCTTAGCATTAAACTTCACATAAAGCTCTGTTGCTTCTTATCTTCATTCCTCTGGAAAGGAATAAATAAAGGAATCATAAAGGAACCCTCGTAATGGTGTTAACCACAGAAACTGGTGTGCTGAGACAGATGAAGAGCAGCTGACATCTTAAAACACTCACCATCTCGCTCCTCCGTGGGGCTTGAGTGACGACTCAAGGACCTAAACTGCAGTTCAGCAGCTATGGAAGCCAATCGATCATTCTCAGGGACGCTGGAACCCCTGTTTCAACATTTTTAACAATTGAGCTACCAAGCTAATGTAATTAAAAAGACCTGTGAGATTCTTCTAGAGCAGTAATTTTCAAATGGGGGCAATTCTGCTTCCCAGAGAGGCAATGTCCTAACTAGGAAGGTGCTGTTGGCATCTAGTGGGCAGAGGACAGGCAGAGGACAGGCCTCGGCACAGTGAATGAAGAGGGCCGCCGTGAGTGCCTCCTCTGGGGGCTGTGAGACTCTGCAGTCTGGAAGGAGAGCTCCACTTTCATCTCTCCACAGTGACACACGAGACCCGTGCATCTGCCTGCTTCACACCTTACTTTATATTCAACAGTAACAGAAACAAAAACAAAACTATTTATTTGTTATTACATGCATGGAAAGCTCCATAAATTAAGCCCAGGATGAATACAAATATATAAGCCAAATCTGGCTAATAAAGTTACCATCAAATTTTATTTATGTATTTATTTCTATTTAAAGTACTCAAATCACTACATGGTCCAAAAGATTTCAAATCTCTTAATAAGAAAATGGAAGAGAATCCCTAATGATTTCTCAAGCAATAGCCAAGCAAAAGTGCAAAAGAGCAAGAAGCTTAATACATTACAGGGCAAAGTTAATTAGCTGCTTTTCCAGAATTAAGTTAAATGTTTAGCAACCAGAAAGAGCCCATAAAGAGTAAAAACTAAAATTAAATATGTGTTAATACTGTAATTCAAATAATTAAAGAACCCAAAAATAAACATGGCGTTAGCTCACTGAAGTCACTTAGTGTGCATTTTCAGGTGGAGGAGATGGCGTATGGAAGCATTTGTGCTCTTTCCAGTATACGTGGACTCGGCTGACGGCAGCAGGATCTACTGCGTACATGTTCACATAGATAAAATATGCAATTGGTTTTAATTTCCCTAAACTTTCATCATAAAGTGCTAATATAGTACTTAAGTCTGAAATGAGGGGGGACATTCTGCCGATACACAGTTCATCAAAAAGCTGGCCCTATTTCATAGAAAAACTACTGCTGTTGAAGTAAAGAAACATGTTCCATTCCTAAGCAGTGCCAGAGATGGAAGAACCATGGAGAAGTCCCTTAACCCTTCTATTTTCCTGATTTCCCAGAGGAGAAATCAGCCAATTATATGTCCCTTGGAGATTCTTTGTAAGAGTAAAAAAGCAAGGACGTATACTTGTGAAGCGGTATACTGGTGAACGCTTAACTGGTTGGGGGTGGGATGTGAGGGGTAGGTCATAGACTTTACCAATCTCCACGGTCAAAAAACTGGCTTGCAAGATTTCTGAAAAATTGATAATCAGCTCTTTTGAGTTAGCAGGAGCCAGCTCCAGCAAGCACACAATTACAAACATGGTCTTACAAACAATGGTGAGATCATTCAAGCCCAGAATAGGTATTTCCTAGGGCAAATAAAATAAGAAGGGCCAACTGAAACCAAATTTCAGTTAATGTATCTCTAGGACAGGCAAGTCCTGCACATGGCAGCCTGTGGTATCCTTATGGACACAGGACACCAGCACCATCACCCTGCTTGCCCACGGCACATTCCCACAGCCGTGTAGACACCTCGGCCCTTGGGCATACATGGCCTGCCTCTGGAGCAGTGAGCTAAATCCACCTGTGACTCCTGGCCTACACGAGCTTACCGAGTGTGTGCTGAGGCTTGAAATCAAATAGCATGGGCAAGTCCTACACACTGAAGGGGTCTGAGTACCAGCCCCCCACTCAAGTGGCTTTGCTCTTCTCTACCCCCAGCCTGCACACAGTCATAAAGTACAAGTAAACTTGGATTCTCTGTGGAAAAACGGTCTTCAATACACCATACTGTTAATAATTCCTAAACATCAAGGACCGCCCAAATAGGTGCAAATTTAAGAGGAATACTTTATGAAATGCTATTCATAAGTGCCAAAAGAGTGCTCAGGAAAGTCATAAGACAAAATAACATGAAAAAGCCAACTGCAAGTATTGAATTCTTATACTAAAATACACTCAATGTATCACACCATCAACTTACAAACGCCTTACACTATAGTCCATTAACCTTTACAAAAGTGAGAGGTCACTCCCCATTGTCTAATTCCAGAGTGAGCTCGCGTGCAGGTGGACACAGCAGGCACGAAAGCCAGGAGTCAGAGTGCAGTCAGTGTTCTCAGCTGTGAGTGTTAGGCAAACCACTTCCCCTCAGTCTTTATTGCAAGTATAAAAAACACAGTTTCACTAGCGCCTACAGGGATATGAAAGCATAAGTGAAAATTTTCTCCATCAATGCTCAAAACATAAAGAGGGCAAACAGAAATTTGTTCAATATTGTTAATTTGTTTTAGTTGACTGCTTAAGCTGTCAAATACTTTGATATTTTTAGGTTATAGGCATTCATCACTAAAAATTAGGAACATTAATTATTTTAACATGTGAGAAGACTGCAAATGTTTGTAGGAATTTTAGGCTGTTACAAGTTAGTCTAAAAACATTTTGGTCCCTTTTAAAATCTAAAGATCAATGCCATCTTCCTGCCAACTACTACACTAATATTTTCTCCTAAGAACTGAACCACAATTTTATCTTTTTTGATCAGATCACCCCCAACACAAATAGTCTTGACCATATCAACCTTCTAACCTTCTTATGGGAAGATGAGAATACTGACCATGTTTTTTCTACTCAGATACAAGATGAAATTGAGTGAGACCAAAAGTTCTTTCTCCATTATATGAGAACTTGATGAAATGCTCTGCCAGAAACCAACCAGAACTGAAAAAACTACAAGACTCTCCTTACTTAAACAAAAGACTTAATGTAAGAGACATAAATTTTTCTGGAGCTTACCAAATGTCTGACAGTTCTCTCTATGACCTATTCTTCATGACACAAAAATCCCATGAATTCATTTTTTCACTCTCAGAAACTATTTCTAATCAACAATTATTCAAAATTAGGAAATCTGGTTAGAAAACGGATCTTCCTAAAAAAAGAAAAAATCATCAACTAATGTTATTAACTAGACACCATCTTTTTGGCTCCGTTAGCCAAAATTCTCATGTCCCCTTCTATTGTGGGCCAGGCTCTTTCCTCTGAAATTCTCTCCGTAGAGTTATCAACAGCAAAGGCTCTAGTCATCTTGGTGTTATCTAGTGTTATCTAGTCATAACAGCTCCACGGAAATATTAACATCAGGCAAATGTTTGTGCTCCTCACTGACAGAGCCCTGGGGCTGTGATAACCCACGGACGGCCCTGAGCACCACTCAGACCCCACAAGAAAGAGGCCCACTTGCACCCTGAGACACACCCCAAGGCTTAGGTCACTGTGGAAGAGCACATGAGGAGAGAGAGGCAGGGGACTGACACTGATGGAGTGAGACTACCTGGTATCATGGGCGCTGCTGATGGGTTTGGGCGGCGCAGAGTCACTGCCGGAGGTGCCGGGGCGACCGGTGGCGGCAGCAGCAGTAGCAGCAGCAGGGCCACTGTGGCTACGCGCATCCGAGGGCACGCTCCGGGTGCTAAGGGGAGGAGAAAATGGCACGGACTTGCAATTAAAAATAAAATATGGCAAGAAAGGGAAAAATACTTAAAAATATAAACATAAATTGTTCTTTGAGATTCAAAGTTAAGTGTAAAAAAGAAAAATCTAATTTCAAAGCTTTTAAAAAAATTAATTCTGGTCCTTACCTAGCAAATACTAGTAAATAAAATTAACTTTTAAAAAAGTGATTATACAGTGGAGAGAGGATGCTATCTCAAGATGCAGAAACGCCACCACATTCAAAGGAATTATTGTGAACATAGTACAGCTTCTGAACTCACGTTCGTGTTGATGTTGCTCATAATTATATACAAACATGAAAGTCCAGACTGGAAAGGTCATTCCAATTTACCTCCACTTCTAAAATAATATTTTGCATTGTTTTTAAGATGTTTATTATGTTATGCACAAATCTGTTTTCCTAATGTAAGTTTTCCAAGAAAGAAAAGGAAAGAAGTACTCCAAAACTGGCAAGCATTTAGTAGCTGGAGGTATAAATAAGCTAAGAAATGAAGTTATCTTGAAAGGAAGATACAGGTCTGCTTTAATTTTGCATGTCTTTTTCTTTTGCAACTAAAGCATCAAGATAACACAGATAAGAGCTTTTAAAAGTGTTACGAACAAGAACAGAGCAAAAACATTTAGCTCTCAGAGCAAGCCCTCAGTAGGTCTGAGAGGAAGAGCACACACACCAAAGAAGACGCCAGGAAGCAAACATCCAGATGAGGACCAAGTACCTGAACCCTTCTGGAGCTGGAATGATTAGATGTGGGTTAGGAGGGTCGCTGTGGCATCGAGGCACCTTCACAGGACGGGGGCTGTTCCGATGAATGGCTACCAGTGAAAATGGCAACAAATGCAACTTGTTAAGTTGGTCCAGAGAAAATCATCAAACCAAGCTATTAAATATAAATGGACGATCACTAGATTTTGCCAGGGATCGAAATAAATCTATTTATGTAAAAAATCAGATGTTATATATAAATATCATGGGAAATATCACTTTTTAAAGTTAATAAAGCTATATTACCCATTCAAACTTTCCCCATCAAAAACATTTTTAAAATCCTGGAGAGAAATGTGCATAACGTATGCTAAATAAATGATTTAACCAATTATAGAGATAAATGAAATATGCTTATTTGGCATATCCCTAATAAAAAGGAATTCTTCATGTTATCTATACTTCAAAAAGATTTTAAGTGATGCTACTGACAGATTCTATTGGGGGTCACTGTAACTTTCCTGAGTATATAGAGTTTTATTTAATTCCTTTAAACCAAATCAGGTGAAGGGAACATATTTATTCAGGTTATTTTTCGTTTCGAAGTATATCTTCTTCTCTTTTTCTTTTAAATATCCTAGTAGAAGGTAAATACGGATAAAATTTTAAATGAAATTAAATTTAAATTTAGATAAATTTAAAATAATAATTTAAATTTACCTATCTTACCTATTTACAAAAATGCTGATAATACTACTTTCCCAATAACTAAATATAAATAATAATAGATGCTACATTTTGCATATTTCTCCCTAACATGATTTCTTCTCTTAGTTTAATTATCTGTTTTACTTTTTTTTTTTTTTTGAGACAGAGCACAGCTCACAGCAGCCTCCAACTCCTGGGCATACGCGATTCTCTTCCCTCAGCCTCCCAAGTAGCTGGGACCACAGGTGCCCACCACAACGCCCGGCTATTTTTGGTGGCAGTTGTTATTGTTGTTTGGCAGGTCCGGGCTAGATTCTAACCCACCAGTTCTGGTGTATGTGGCTGGCACCTTAGCGGCTTGAGCTATAGGCACCAAGCCTTTCTGTTTTACTTTTAACAACCTTCTTAGTTTTTTCAAATGCCATATTTTCATTTCATGGCAATAATTTCAGCCTATATGTGTTTTATCCTAAATGGAATCCTCTTTCTTCATGGTTTTGTTTCCTATTAATAATAATAATGTACATGAGAGACAGAGGTACCCAAGATGGAGATATATGAAGTTCCCTTGCAAAATTTACAAACAAAAATAAACGTCTTGCTATCAAAAAAATTCAGGCCAACTATCTCTTCGGTCATTATTTCAGCCATTACAATGCCAAATGGAAGTTTTCAATAGTAACAAAAGTAAAAAGAAAAAGAAAACCAAACTGATTAGGTAAGGATGATGTCTTTAACTCAACAAAGTTAGTAAGAACTACTGAATCAAAAATTTCTGTAAATTTTCCCATGAAGGTATAAAAACGTTATGTTTAATAAGAAAGTACACACACAAGTTTAATATTCTTCATGTACGCAAGAAAACATTTCTTTCAATGTCTATTTAACATTGCAAAACTGTGATACTTTATTAGGGAAGAAAATTCAAATAGACAATAAGATGTTCAAATTTCACTATTGATAAACATAGAGATGTTTTTCATGGCATAAAAAAAAAAAACAAAATCCCATCAAAAACTAACACATCCATGATAGCCACAATGTGACCAATGAAAAGAATGACTTAGATCTGCACCTGCTGCGTGCAGAGTTCCCCAACTGTCCGAGAAGAAACTAAGAGATTAAAATCCAAATGACCCAATTTTTGTATAGTAAATGGCAGGGGAAAAGTATCAATTCTTTATATGCTACGTGATTAAAATGAGCATAGAGACAAGTGTGATACAATGCACTTGTGTAATTACATGAGTACACAGAAAATACAGAATGTCACCTTCCAGATTGTTACCACTTGTTATGTGCTTAGAGTAGAAAGAAAGGAAAAAAGTAACAGTAACCAAATGACAGCTGATGCCATCTGGTTTTCACTGATGTCTCTGGTAAGAAAACCACCCAAACAAATGATGACCCCTGTTGTGTGCAGAGCACTATAGAGTGTACAAACTATCACCTTATTTACCCTCAGTAGCATCCAATTTCGTGCATTACAAGAGGAGGCTCAATGTTAAATGACCTGACAGTCAAGTGCAGTCAGATTTTCTGACTGTTCAATTCTACCATCTCATAGAGGCTGAGAGGATAGAAGACAAGTTGAGCCTACAGGGCTATTAATTAACTGTCCCACCTACTCAAATGTTACCAGCGATACTTTTAGATTATGGAAGCTTTTTTCTTTTTAGTAATTTCTTCTACATTGAAAAATTTTCTAAATGTACATCTTCCACATTCTTCCATATATTTTTTCTATAATGAAATTAATTCCTTATGCAATACAATTTTAAAGAAGTCATTTTTACTGAATTATTGATCATGCATTCTTTCAGAAATACTTTAAGAGATCACAAAATCAAAATCTATCTATGATAATATGCTTAAGCAAAACTTTGATAAGAATGCAGCATGCTTTATATAAAACACTCAAATAGTTTTACAAATGATAACTTTCATTATCCTAACAGCCTTGGGAGGAAAATGATGTATAAACTGCTAAATTTTAAAGATAAAAAACTAACAATTAAAATGTGTTTAGTAAATTTTCTGTAGCTAGCAAGACCCTTCAAGAATATAGTTGGTATTTAATACACTTACCATTTATGAATTATTTTTTATAATTTAAATTGTATCAAATCTCTGTTACATAGAAACACAGTTTTGTTTTATTTACAAACTATCTCAAGAATAGCAGAAGACACCCTTTTCTGAAAAAATATTTTGTTTTTAAAATTCCAATATTTACTGCAAAACTATATATTATTCAATACAGACTGTAAAATTACATTAACTGTAATTGAAAATTGTAATTATAGTAATGTATACTGCAGCATAACTTAACTTGATGTTTAAAAATAAAACCAAATCAGAATTTACCAGTTAGTGAGGAAACGGACACATAGAGAAACTGTGGAGGAGAGAGATGACCCTCTCCTTCAAGAAGGGAGGAGGGGGTTCGACGCCTGTAGCTCAAAGGCTAGGGCGCCAGCCACATACACCAGAGTTGGCGGGTTCGAACCCCAGTCCAGGCCTGCCAAAGAACAATAACAACTACAACAAAAAATAGCCAGGCATTGTGGCAGGTGCCTGTAGTCCCAGCTACTTGGGAGGCTGAGGCAAGAGAATTGCTTAGCCTCCAAGTTTGAGGCTGTTGTGAGCCGTGATGCCATGGTACTCTACTAAGGGTGACATAATGAGACTCTGTCTCAAAAAAAAGGTGAGGAGGGGCTGGGTACCCGTTGCTCAGTGGTTATGGCGCCAGCCACATACACCGAGGCTGCAGGTTCGAAGCTGGCCTGGGCCTGCTAAACAACAATGACAACTGCAACAAAAAATAGCCAGGCATTGTGGCGGGCACCTGTAGTCCCAGCTATTTGAGAGGCTGAGGCAAGAGAATCGCTTAAGCCCAAGAATTTGAGGTTGCTGTGAGCTGTGACCTCACAGCACTCTACCCAGGGTGTGAGACTCTGTCTCAAAAAAAGAAAAAATAAGTAAGGAGGGAGCAGATGAACTGACCCCATCCACTAGCCACATGTTTGCTCCTGTTGCTTGCAGACCACTGCCTCTTCCCATAAGAAAAGATTTTAGAAAGACAGTAGAATGGCAGTGTTGGTACAGCAAAAAAAAACTGCCTTCTGGCTCGCATAGAATAACTTGTGTTGGCATCTTAATCCTCCTCTCAGATTTACAAAGATTACTGTACAGTTCTCTATACACATAAACCTCATTTCTGTCACTTTCATTGTCATTTTCCTAAATAGTCTTAAAACATCTTTTATACTATTTTAAAAGACTATTTATTCACCCGAACCAGTACGTTCCAGGAGAAATGCTGTAACAGCTGTCTTACCAAGGTACAAACCTGTAACGGGACTGTGCGGTTTTCCTATGACATGGCCAATGCATTCGTTCATCAAGGCTTGTAAACTCTATAGAGACCAAAAGAAAATGTCAATGGAAAAGAGAAAAACGTACGCTCTGAGCTGTACTGGTAGCACAAATCAGGTTTCCAGTTTATTTTAAAACATGCTACCCTATGTAAGTATTTTCAAAGCTAGATTAAAGTAGGTATAAACATAAATTAAACATAAGCTGCATAAATTTAAAATAACACAGCATATAATCCCATTTTTATAAATTAAAGCAAATTAGCAATTTCCTGTAGAGCAATCACGTGTACAAGCAAAGAACTTTTCATGTAATCATCTCTACTGCTGGGAAAATAAAATGAACGAATTTGCATTTTTAACAACATCCTTTTGGTCTCATGCAATTTATCAGATAACAGTGATAACATTTAACACTGGCGTTATCCTCTCAAATGTACACTGAAGTGAAATAGTTAATGGTTAGTCTCTTCACTAAACTGCCAAAAAGCAGCAACGATGATAGAAGTTTATATTAAGTGAAACATAAAACTAAGCAGCGTTTAAACAATTAGACACTGACTTAGAACACCGTTGTTAGAAAAGAAAAGAACACCGAATACCTTACTGTGCTATTCAGAGTGGTTTAACTTCTCAGGATTATCATTACAGTTACTTCAAAAATATTTAGGAACCACTGTTATATGTAAAATATAAATAACCAGGAAATAAAGAGTGATCAGTTTGTTTGTTTTTAAGTGAAAACACTTTAGAATACTTCATACCAAGAAGTCATCCTCAGGTAAAGCTGAAATAAAGGCAGGTTCAATTGCTTGTAGAAAATCAAATCCTTGAGTTGCCCACCTGTTAGGTGAAAAAGTTCAATAATCACAAAACCACCAAGAAAATGCGGTAGGAGTTCTAAACTGTACAATACTGAAAAGTAACGTACAGTAATTGGAAAATTATTATTTAGAACAAAATGTATCTTTCTATCTGTATACACATATAAACACCTGAATTAAGAAAGTTTATAGTGTGACCTTTTGGGAAAGAAGGATTTTTTTAGAGTTTTGTTTTATTTTGAAGCAAATGGAAATCATCAAGGATTTTAAATGAGATGGGTACCATTTGTTATTTGACAAGTATTAATATTTGAGCTGTATAAGACAAAGTCCCTATTTTAGGTCCCAGGAGTGATAAATGTGTGCTTTCTCTAACTTGGTGGCTTTTGAAAAGTGCCCACGATGTTCCCCCGTTATGAGTTACAGAGCAGTGAGCTATTTCTCACACAGTCACAAGACTTTAACAACTATTCTGAGAGCAGTTACTCAGAGCAACTATTCTTACCTTGTAAGATAACCCAGTCTGGAACAAATTATATAAAAAATAAGGTCCTAAGAGTTATGGGGTTTTCTATGTATGTATTTTCATTTAAAAAAAAAAATGATCATCAAAGAGTTTGGAATGTTTCCTTTTGTGTCATCTGCTCAAAAATCGCATGTAACACCCACAAAGTGCTACCAACCCCATGTGACTCTCTCAGGACTCACCCCTCTCGGTCGTTACCTGGGTCTTGTGCCTCTACCACTCTCACATTTAGTCAGGACATAATTCATCCACTTTCGGGCAAAGCTTATGTATTTGTCTCCTATCTTCTGTCTAAACTCTCCAGACATCAAACGAACAACTTCTTTATGATACTGTAAGAAGATGCATGTGTATCAAAATTAAGAAGCAAAAAACCATTACAGTAATACCCACATAATATAATGCCCTCTAAAGAATGTCATTTCTAAAAACAAAAAGTAAAATCCAATTGAAAGTAAACATTAAGATTTATATATTTTAAACTGCATGAAGAATTATATAAAATAAAGTATCTCTACGTACAGTTTTATAAACCTACTCCTAGGTTTAAATTAAGAATGCTCTTTTTGGATAGTAAATATCTCTGAAAGAAAGTTTTAAGATGGGAGATAACCGCTAGCACAAAACCAAAACCGGGCAATTATGTGACAGTTTCCAAGTAAACTAACATTCTGATATTCAGCAGCGGTCAGGGCAAGATAACATTCTTGACTAAGTTGTGATTACAAATGGTATCAGATTTGCTGTGAGACATTCATAATACTTCCTGCAGGTAGGTCACTATGCAATTACTAAACTGTACTGCATATGTCCTCTTATTCTGAACTTACCTCAAACCCAAAATTGTACCCCTGAATCATGGCTTCTCGATAGTACTGTTGCAGTGTGACAGATTCAGATTCATCAACTTCGGCATCAAATTCTGACGTAAACATGTGGTCCACTCGGTCAATGGCATTGCTTATTCTGTTGCACAGCTCCAGGGCATCATTCTAGAGAACACCAAGCCATGGTTAATCCAAAATGGAGCAAATCACACAATACTTACTGCATTTTAAAGGATAATTTCATTCATCACAGACATTAACCAGGCAATACATTTCAGCCACATATAGTTATCAAAAAGAATGGCTGAATATAGAGGAAAACTGTATTATTTATATTAGGCATTCTTTAATATCTTATGAAATACAAGAGAAAAACAATTTAAAACGATAATGTCTAATTTTAATATGATCTTAGAAGAGATACTTATTTCTATATTAACTATCCATTGCTTTTCATCCCTGGATGGTGGCTCAAGTGTCAGTATGGTTTCAGTACCACAGCGTGAAAAAGCCCCTGCTTTTAAATGGCCCCCACAAGGCCCATCATACTGTCCTTCCTATGCCCTACTCCCCAGGGGTTCTCAACAGGGGCTGGAGACACTGTCCAGATGTATTTTTGACTGTCAAAGCTTGTGAGAAAGAGGGGAACTTACTGGCATCTGAGGGGTGGAGGCTAGCAATACTGCTGAACATCATACAATGCACAGGGCAGACCCCACAACAAGGAATTACTGGCCCAAACGTCCAGCCGAGGCTGAGCAGCTCTGCCTCCAGCTTTCACTGCCTCTCTCAATGACACCACAGTGGCTCCAAGGTGGTCGCTCTTTCCACTTGCCTTTAATCACACGTGTGCACGCAGGTCTCTATCAAGCAATACCCCACCTATTGTTACAAAATATTCTTCAACTCCCTGAGCTTAGAAGATAAAATCCAATGTCTCTCAACAACCTGACTGCTGCCCACTTTATTTTACCAGTCTCTCTCTCTCACTGTTTTCCACTGCACATGTCCTGTGGGGCACTCAGTGCGCACACTCATCATCTCAACCCGTGGACAGTCATGCCCTAATGTTCCTTTTGGCAATTTTTTCCCAATTTGCATTTTTCAAACCTCCCATACTGAAATGCCACTATGGTACAATTCCCAGATGCTGTTAAAAAGTTCTTACGTCTCCATCCTCTGTACTTCAGGGAAACAATTCAGGGCATTAAGGATATAAATTCTGTAAGCTCAAAAATAATCAATATTTTACATAATCTTGCACTCTCCAGAGTTTACTGGCTCAACCTAAAAGAAAAAGGCCCCTGCCCTGGTATTAGGGTGAGATTACAATGTGTAAGCAAGGTAAGAGAAAAAAATTAGTTAATAAATATTTATAGAAAAATAAGACAAATCAGATTAACAGAAGAAAAACATGTTTATCAAATGACTTGTAACTTGAGAGAGCACTGCTTCTTCAAGAAGTCAAGACCTAATGTGACTGAGAACAAGTAATTGCGGTCTGTGGAAAAGTGTGGAGAGCTGGAGACTGATACACACAGCGAACAAAAAATAAAGCAGTGAGACCGGAAGCGAGGAGGCAGGAGGCAAGGCTCTGACTTGTCATGAGTTCTGAAAGGTCTCTGTGCCTGCCTTCAACTGTGTTTTTCCTAATACAGTTAATTTGGCTGAATTATTTGCTAAAATAATAAATCTTTCAGATTACACAGGACTAACACCGCGCACCTCTAGTAAACACTGGCAACTGCAACTGGAGAAAGAAACGCCCCTTAGTCCAAGCCCTGAACTCCAGGCGCAAGTTTGCCACAAACTAGCCATGTGACCAGGGCTCGACTTTCTAACTTTTCCAATCTAATTTCTATAGTTCAAGAAAAGATCTAGGAATTTTTGGTTTAGACATGAAAAAATATGCACTGGGGAGAGGGAGAATGGGTAGAGCAATGTGAGAGTGCCAGCTCCTTGAATGATCCCGCGTCACACACATCGTGACACCCTGATTCTTTCACAGCATTAATCCAAAGGGAAACGAGTCTGCTGAGGCAGAGGGGATGGTGCCATACCTTGAGCTGTTGCAAGGCTTTGGCGATGACCGGCTGACTGGAAGTCTGCTCTTGGCACAAAGTCATCAGCCCCTCAATGGACTGCTGGAAAGCTTTTCTCTGAATGGTGAGATGGGCAGACTGCATGACAACCAGTAAAAAATTATCCACCTGGGAAGAAAATCAAACATGGGGCATAAAAACAGACCCAGTTACTGACTTCCCATTTCAGCCCAAGCCCTAGTCCAAAGCCAACCTCAGGGCTACCAGAACCATCTGATCAGAAAGTCATTTTCAGACAAAGCTGCTCCTGCTGGGCAACACACTGCAGTGGGCACTAACGTCTGGAACTTCAGCACAGGAGGGCAGACTCCCACAGGACAGTGTGCACACAACATCTCTGAAATGTCCTGGAACTCCATGTAGTTCAATACTGGCGGAGCAGTGTGTGAGAGTGAGAGAGCATGTGCAAGCATGTGTCTGTGTGCAAATGTGTGGGTATGTCAGAGCAGTGAGTAGAAAAAAATCAAGTCAAAAATACAAGTGGAACCAGATGAGGGCACTTGGATGAAACACTAAGAAATCAAGCCTGCATTACTTCTATTCTTTAAGAGATAGTCATTGCAGTGTTTTGAGTGGATCTGTGATGTGATCTGATGTATCTATTACAACGATCATTCTAGAAATACAAAAACAAGCAAATACAGAATCAGAGGGAGGGAAGGTTAGGCTCAAAGCAGGGAAACTAAAAGAGGATAAAAGGCAATAGTTAGGGAAGGGATGGTGAAGTCCTCACTGTGGCCATGCTTTGGGGACATAAGTGAATGCCTCTGGCCTGCCAGTGCTCATGGTTAACTGGAAGGGTGGGAGTTTGAATAGACATTAACTTCACATTTCTGGTTTAAACAAGTGCATGGATGGTACTCGTCATTGAGACAGAATATTAGCACAGATTTTTCAGGTGGAAAGCAGTAGGGGGCCTGTGTGTGCACAAGATTCGTGGGTACATTCGCCATCACTGCCCCTAAACTGAACACAGGTAACAGGATATGGCTTTTCACAGTTTTAATTAATTGGTTACATAATTTCTTTTGGATCACAGCTCTACAGAGCTAATTACATGACTGAGCTAAAAAAAAGGTACACATAAAAATAAAAGAGATGGTTCATTTCAAATAGTTCAATATATAATTTAATGTACTTGATACAATTTGATAGGTTGTTTTACTACAAAAATATGCTGTAAAACTACCTATTAAAACGCAGAGGTACATTTTTTAAGTACCTTTTAAGTACCTTCAAGTTAAGTGTATACTTGAAATTATTCAGACAGTTAAACTAATCATTTGTGAGCTGCTAGGAATTCGTTTTTCCTGAAAGTATTTTAAGTAATCAATCCTGCGGAAAGGTGGACATACCTGCATGCTTCTCAGGGTATCAACAGTCTCCACCTGAGGCACAATTCTGACAGGCTGTGCCTCCCACATGGCCCAGCTATCATCCAGTCCATGGGCTCGGTCACTCTGCTTGCTGAGGAGTAGGTAGGCGTCAATGTACACGTCATCCGACTCTTTTGAACAGTCCTTCCCTGCAGCAGCATTAAGTAATTGCAAAATGATATTCTTCTCCTCAGCAAGAGTGTCTGGAACAAACATTTGTAAGTTTTCTAATCCAGGGACTTGTACCTAGAAAACACATAATCCAAAATCTTAAATTAAGGAATAGTGTACAATGGAGAAACGTGTTGTTTAAAACAAAAAACAAACTAGAAAAAGACAAGCTGGTTTGGAGAAGGAGCTGTGGGAAAGGCGTGCGTCAGAGCCGTGAGGATAATAAATGTAAGCAGCTCAGTTCAGTGTGCCCTGAAGGGGGAGCACAGAGAGACAGAAAGGGGGGGCTCTCCTATTACAGAGAATCCCTTTAACTATTTTATTTTCAACAACAAAGGAAATACTGTTCGGGGGAGGAAAGTTAGTCTGAAATAGCCTCAATCAATGCTAGTTTGCAATGTTTATAGCATGTCACCTTACTAGGAAAAAGGCAAAAAATGTTAACACAAATTCACCAATTACTCTGGGCTGGGCTGGGGGATAATCATAAAAATTTTCTTAAAGATCATTTTAGTAAGTAGAGACTGTGATGATATTGCACGCCTCTCACCCCAGGTATATGAGTGAAGTAAAATTGTGGCCTTGCAACAAAATTTCCAGTGATGACCTCATACATGGAAGGTAAAGGTTCTAAACGTCAAGCAGCTGAAAAGGGAGTCAAGATGGCTGCTCGGAAAGCAGCTCCAGTGACGAATTAGACACTGACAGCAAAGATTCACCATAAGACCATGAATTGTCTTGGGAAACGTGAGGGTGCCAAACAAAACCATTATCTACAATCAGTATTATCTTTTTATACACATTAATTAAATACATAAGTATAGCTACGTTAATAAGTTAAACAATATTAGTAAATATTTGATTATTTGTCTGTATTCTTAAACCAAGTTAATATGCATGAAAAGGTTCACTTTTCTAATTATTTTACTGAGAAATCATGGGACAATCTAACAGCTGTGATAAATGTATGGCCTCTAAAGCTTAAAATATTTACTATCTGGATCTTTAAGAAAAAGATTCCCTTTTTTAGAATAAAGTAAGAGAGGCAAAATATTTTAGTTACTCTACCTAAGATACTTACCTTAACATACTGTCTTGATTTCAGAACATCCAGGAGGTCTCTAACTGGGGCTGCAAGTATGAATTCTGCTGCTATTTCCAAGTCCTAGGATCACAGTTACAAAGAAACTTCTTTAGGGTTAGTCTTCTTAAAAAATAAGATAAAAGAAAAATAAGAAAGGATAATAATCAATCAGGGTTGTAAACTCACCTTTCTCAACATCTTAGCAAATCCGAGTGCTTTTGAGGCTCTTTCTCTAGCTTCGTGGAAGAGCTCCTTCAGTGCGCGGCTGATCTCTATAACGGACCTCCTGCCAAGAGGAACGAAGTCCAGTTAGAACACATGAGGGCAGGGAACAATGAAGAAGCAGCAAATTCCACAACACAGTACTAAATACAGACTGCGACTTAATAGGGGAACAAGCATTTAGTAAGCGCGTATTCAAAATATTCAGAAGGTTGCTCCTGACAGTTTGTAGAAAATACTTGTATCCTGTAAATATAAATACAGCACACGCGACAACCTTCAGACAACAGAAAGCTTCATTTTCTAAAAATGTCATTATAATAATCTCCTGGAAGTTTGGGATAAGCTCTTGACCTCTAGCTCATCATCTAATTAAAAAGAAATACATACAGTGTGGTCTGGTAAATATTTAACAAATGGTTCCCTCCACCCCCCAAATACTGTTTTGTGTGGTATATGTCAATCTCCGCGGCGTAAATACTCCCAGCACAGCTGCTTCCAGGGTAGCAGCAGGACATCACCTCGCTCTGACCCGGGAGAGATGTGAACCATCAGCTCTCTGGAGCCAGGACTGCCAGCTCTGGCTCCAGCACCCATTGTGCAAAAGCCCTCCCTTCTCACCCATCCCGAGGAGACAATTAGAGCATAGTAAGAGCCATTCTATAGTTCACTATCTTAATTCTTACATTCTTCGTTTTTATTTTAAAACTGCAAGACCTACAAACTGATTCATTTCATTTCTCAGCTATCCACTATTTTCCCAGTTGAGAATCTATGTGGGGACTTCTTTCTTTAGCCCTCGCATAAAAACAAACCAAAAATGCGCTTTTCAACAAACCTTGGATGATGAAAGAAAATATTTTAGCTCTGGGGAAGTCAGTTCTATTTGAGCATTTACTAAGGTTAAACTATGCTCTGGGGAAGTCACTATCTGAGCATTTACTAATGTTAAATTATAAGATATTACTGATTATATGGCCACGAAGTATGCATATGACTAATATTCATGTATATACCACAAAAAAAATACCAACTTTACGTGGTTCAGCATAAATGCTGTCTACATAGAATTGGAGAACATTCAACAGATGAACAAGATAATAAAAATTTACCAAATGTCATTAAAATGAATTAAAGGACATACAGAGTTGTGTTTTTTTTTGAGACAGAGCCTCAAGCTGTCACCCTGGGTAGAGTGCTGTGGCATCATAGCTCACAGCAACCTCCAACTCCTAGGCTCAAGCGATTTTCCAGCCTCTGCCTCCCAAGTAGCTGGAACTACAGGCACCCGCCACAACGCCTGGCTATTTTTTGGTTGCAGCCATCAATGTTGTTTGGCAGGCCCGGGCTGGATTTGAACCCGCCAGCTCAGGTGTATGTGGCTGGCACCTTAGCCGTTTGAGCCACAGGTGCCAAGTTGGACCTACAAAGTTTTTAAAGGACAGAAACATAATATTCAAGACATCCCAGAAAATGTAGAGGAACAAAATCTAGTCAATTTTATCCCTTTCTCTAAAGGTACTATTTTTGTTATGTTTAATAAATTCTATGAAAATCTCACATCAAACCATAACTAAGAGGCCATCTGCAAAGACAAGACAGTAATTAATAAATCCCTGCAGGTCTGCTGCCCAGAGTCTGCCAGTCCAATGCAGGTTTGAACAAGGCTCATTCTGGGCTCAACCCCAAGGATAAACCAGATGAGATAAGAAATAGAAGAGGAAAAAAGTACAACTCGAACCTTATTTCATCTGAAGCACTACTATCGTCAGCACTGGTCCAAAATTCAGCACAGCTCTCCTGTAAGCCAAACTCCAGGAAACTTCCTGTAGATTTCAGCAGCATTCCTGCGATGTCACTAAGGGAACAAAAATAACAAAAGTAAAACAGAGAAGAGAAACTGCCCTCATTCGTATCCCAATTTCTGAGGGAGGCCACTGAAGGGCTTCGGCTATTGCTTCAATAGTTTAAAAATCAACAATGAAAATTTTCTTTTCTAATATAAAATCATGATTACTGTGAAAAAGTAGAAATCTGGATTATGGCATGTATCTAACTTTGTTCTATTGCTACACTATTTCATTATAAATCTTAAAATCTTAAACTATATTCACAGCAGCTATGTGATTATCACATAAATGTTATCTCCCTCTTAAATGTCCAAATGAAATAAATAATAGGATGGGGGGGGGAGTTTCTTAAAAGCAACTGTTTTAAAGAATTTTCCTCACATTAGCCTTTCATAGTCAGTAAACAAGAAACATTCTATACCTGTAGTTGATCCTTCTCATCAAATACACAATTCTAAATATTAGCATTAAAATGTACACCCAAATGGGCAGCGCCTGTGGCTCAGTGAGTAGGGCGCCGGCCCCATATGCTGAGGATGGCAGGTTCGGACCCAGCCCCGGCCAAACTGCAGCCAAAAAATAGCTGGGCGTTGTGGCAGGCGCCTGTAGTCCCAGCTGCTCGGGAGGCTGAGGCAAGAGAATGGCGTAAGCCCAAGAGTTAGAGGATGCTGTGAGCCGTGTGACGCCACGGCGCTCTACCCGAGGGCGGTACAGTGAGATTCTGTCTCTACAAAAAAAAAAAAAATGTACACCCAAGTGTATAAAATAATTCTAAATAAGTGTAATAAAAACGAAGAGTTCATTCACCTCTATGACGTTCAAGGAAAAGACCTTAGGTCTAGTAAAAGACAGCAGGTAGGTATCTAACCAACATCACAGACGGTAGAAGGTAAGTGCTGAGGCTGCTGTCAGGAGAAAGACCAACCAGTTGAAGGCACAGCAGCGTGGCCAGAAAGCCCTGCAATGGGCCTTGTAGGCAAATGCGGAATTTTAACAGGTAGTGGGAATTGGGGATCTGTTGGGAATAAAACGGGGAGGGCTAAGACCAAGATGAATAATAAATATAATTAAAAGGAATAAATATATGGCGAGCAAGTGGCTTGTCTAGGAGGTAAGAGCTTGTTCAATCTGAAAGGAGCAGAGGGTGTTCATGCCACAAAGGGGAGGTGACTAAGGCCAGGAGAGTAAACTGGAGCCATGCTGGGGAGAGCCTTCGGAAGGGAGCTAATCAGTGTGGTATCTGGTAGGCAAAGAAATACTTGAGTGGGAAAGGGACCTTATTAGAAACACACTTTTAAAAAGAAGATATACAAAGATATCCAGGATGGATTTAATCAATCAATGCGTGCCTAGTATATGCTAAGCAGTAATGAACAAAAGAGATAAAAGCTCTCCAATGAATGGAGAAAAACAATAAATAAAACAAAAAAAAAAGAAACATATTTTATTTCAGATATTAGTTAAGTGCTATGGAGAGAGAAAAGGGGGAATGAATTTCAATTTTAAATATACCAAGAAGGTAATATTTGAGCAAAGGCCTGAAGAAAGTGGGGAAATCAGTCAGGAAAACAGGGGAAGAGCAGTCCACACAGAGGGACCAGAAGTCCAAAGGGCCTGAGGCAGGAACACACCCAGCCTGTGAGAAACGCAGTGTGGCTGTGCAGCAGGCACGGCAGAGTCTAGAGAACAGAGGCTCACTGGGAAGCCAGACTGACGGGCCACTGCTCAGCCACTTTCCTTCTCACTAAGGAAGATGGGAAGCCAGCAGAGTACTCACAGGAGAAAATGACGCTCACTTTAACAAGACTGCTCTGGCTACAGAGTGAGAATAATTACAGGAGACTGCAGGCAGAGGCAGGGAGACTGGGTAAAGAGTGACCGGGATGACACCACGAGCACTGGCGACCCGGCAGTAGGCAAGTCAGACTCTGCGTACACCCTGAAGAGCAGTCAGAAGGGTGTGAGGTAGCGTGCAAGGCAGTGAGAAAGACGGGGCTGGCGCCAGCAGTGACAGGCCTGGGAGAGAAGGAGACAGAGCAGAGGCTGCTGCTCCAACACAACAGGTTAGACACAGCGCTCCAGAGCTAGGAGTGGGCGGTCCACAAGGTGCAGAGAAAGCTCTGGGGCTTCTCGGAACAAGGACCAGGAAGACAAAGGCCAGAGACTGCACTCAGGGAACACAAAGGGCTAGCCAAAGATACAAACCCAAAGACTGACAGGAGGAAGTGAGGATACAGTACAATTACTAAAATGAATTTGTACTGAAACTCAATGATAACCTTTTTAAAATTTCTTCAACAAAGCTTGACAGGCTAGAAACAGAAAATGTAAACAATTATAGGCAAAGCAAAATTAATAAAAAAGAGAAGAATGTTAAAAATGGCAATTAATGAATTTTTAAAAGGCTATTTTAAAAAGATATTCAGCCTAGGGACCATGGCCTAAGGACTGGGAGAATGATGAGACAGGAGCAAGCTCACTGCTCACCCAAAATAAAAGAGAGGATGTAAAAAGATTTGGCAGAGAAGTGGATACAAGAGTTCGAGATACTGAACATGAGAAAGATGAGTAGAGTCATGGACAGCAAGTTGCTGAAGTCCTACAGAATGCACACACGGGCGGGGCGAGAGCACAGGGCCACCAAGCTAGATGACAGAGACAAAACGCTGACACCACAGGGAGAAAGAAGCCAGCAGCGGCAGACACAGCAGAATCGGAGCGCAGGGGACACGAACGCTCACAGAACCAAAGCAAGGCCCAGGTGGAGTGGCCACCAGGGGAGACCACATAAGTGCACCCTCAACGGCCAGGGGCCTGCACCCAAGAAGACGCTCATTTCCTAGGACGGACAGACCCATGACAGAGCACGCTCTCCTCATCCCAATTATCCCCCAAACAGCAACGGTAAAATCACATACTTCATAAGTACTGTGTGTCCCTGCCAAGCCTGATACACACAGGACTTAGATTCTCCTCGCTTGTATTAAAAAATGAACAAAAAACAAACAGGAGGGTTTATTTTAAGGCAGAATTTCTCAAGTTCAAAACTGACATTTTGAGTGGATAGCTCTCTGCTGTTATCCAGAGGCTGTCCTGTGTGTTGGGGGTACTCGGCAGCACCCCTGCTCTCTACCCACTAGCTACCCACAGCATCTCCCAGTCATGACCACAACTGCCAAAAGTTCTGAGGGGCACAAACCCCAGGTAAATAGCTGTAACTTCCCAGTAAGGACCACTGTGCTGTGTGTGGAAGAGAAATGTTGAGTAAACTGGGAGGGAGAGAGGACCAAGGAGCCAGAGGCACAGGGTTCCTACCAGAAGAGTTTTCCAGCCTGCGCTTCTCCTCCCCGTATGTAGTGAGTTATTTCTTTGGTGAAATTCCATTCTTCTTCTAACAGATTTTTTAAACTATGGGATGCTTGAGGTAACTGCTGAAGCATTTGGATCCAGCTTCTCATGTAATCAAAATACACCTTAAAATACAAAAATGTACAGGGAGATATTTCAGAGTAGAATTCAGCAACTCACAACTTTTCATCTGTTAAAATGAAAGCTACAGATCAGAAGGGCAAGACGGTATGGAGAGGGTTAAAACATGTGAGTCAGAGAATCCAGGTTCTTCACCACTATCAGCAAATGAGGATTTCTGAAAAACTGCAAAACTTAACTCCTCAGCAATTTAACACTGCTCACAACCTCTTCAAATTCCTAAGAAAATAACTAAGAAGTTCACATTGTATAGAAAAGCACAACAAAGGGGTAAAAAACGGAACACTAGCCCCTAGAAACTGTTACTAAGAGGTCAGGGTCTCTGTTTAAATGCTTAGTTTAGCTCGAGACAGTATCTTACACGATAGGAGATGAACATACTTCTTCCCACCAGGTTTCCTGATCCAGGTTTTTGTGATATAATTTTTCAAGGTCTAGAACATATAAATTATAATCTATGACCAGAACGTGAAGTGAGGCCTTTATCCACCACAAGTCCTATTACAACAGTCTTCTCATTCCTAAGTCTTACTTGGATTTATCTGTGGGTTAGGATCAGTTTTTCTCTACAGGTTCACATGGGTGTCTTATAAAACCTCGCTGTCTTTGGACTCACTCACTTAAAGGCTAACTTGACTGGGCAGAAACACTTGAGTTACACATTTCCTTCCACCACCAAGTGTGACTTAGTGTGAACAAACTGATGCCAACCTGACCACCCACCGCCACCACGCTCCCACATCCTAGGGGGCCCATGCTTAGGTTTCTACATTCAGATGTTTATAGGATTCTTTCTCTGTCCTCGGATTTTAGTTTTTTCATCAGGCCCCATCTTAAGACTTCATACTTTGGAATGACCCCATGATAACTTTCCACAGGCAAATTTCAAGTCTTTCCTTTATTCCAAGAAAAATTTCTTCTGTGTCCCTGTGAATGCGCCTAGTCCTCCACCCTCCAGGCTGTGCAGTGTGACCCTGCAGTCCTGGGTCCACGTGGAACCTGTCATTCACGTGTCTACCCTCAACTTACCCCAGGGAAACATGTCTCTCCCACCGCAGGCCCAGAGCCACCCCTTCAGGGAATGCTCCCCATCTCCGGGCCCATTCACGGCCCTCTCAGGAGCTAACTCTATATCCCTCTGCACACTCAGCCGGCACCCTCTTGTTTTCAAGCCACTGCTCTTTTCAAGCCACTATTCAACGTATTCTTATTAAGAAAGCAAAACAAAAAGACCCTGCCCTTTAAGATGTCTGCCATCAACCCACTCCACACTGCCATCTACCAGTCTCACCTTCTGACGAAGAGCCTGCCCTGCCCTCAGGCTCCGCCACTACACCATGTGGCCGACCCACCACCGCTGCTGCTTAGTTCCCTGACTGCCTCCACTGCCTCCGCTTACAAGGTTCCATCTCAGGGCTTGTCATTGCCAGAACTGCTCTAACCCCCAAGTTGCCAATGCAACGCGCTGATGCTAAAGCCTCTTCTGCTCCTTCCGCTCAGCTTGTTCAACCACCATCACTCTCTTCTCTCAACTCTACCTGAAACCCCCAGTAATTCCTAATCTAATCCCTCATCTCTCTCCAACTCCTGACCCCCTTCCTTTGTTCACGTTAGTCCTGATTCAGGTCAGATCCTTTCCACAGCACTCCTGTCAGTCCCCGGGTTCCCACACCCTCTGGCCCCTCACTGTGTTCTCATCTCATCTGTCTGTCAAGACCCCAACGCCAGCTGAAACCTGACTATCCCATTCCCCATTCCCATACTCAAGAACTTAGGGCCACCAGAAAGTCACCTAATGGGAGAATCACTGTTCCATGCAATCATAATCACCAACCACATGGCATACATTTCTGGTAATCATATTTACATCTCTACTTAACTCAATTTCCTTCCCTCTATAACCATTAGTTTAAAACTTATCCATTTTTCTCAAACGGCCAATAAATACCCTTACCCATTCTCAGATGACCTCACCTCTCTTTGCAAAAACATAGAAGCCATTTGATATAAAATCTCCCATCTTCCTGACAGCAAAAATGCAAACCTACACACTGTTACAGACTGTCCACTCTGTCCCTTCTTCACAGCAAAGGAGTCCCTGTTCCTCTTAATCCCAGTATCTGTTTTAAGTTTGAGACCCAGGAGTTTGCACCCTTCTCTCTCTCTTTCTCTCTCTCACACACACACTCACTCACTCTTTCAAATGGTCTCAGGCCAATTTAAAAGCCCCTCACTGGAATCAGCACCTTTATTACTCACCTAAACACCTCTCCCATTTCCAATCCATCACTGAGTCCTGCCAATTTCACCTCCTAAAATTCTCCTGAACGCTCACACTTCCTTCTGAATGTGTGAGACACCATCTAACCTGAGGGCCGCAGGTGCATTACATGGGGCCTGGGACTGGTCTCACATCCGCTCTGGTTCTCCAGAGCTGCCCCTGACACGGCTTCCTTTGGGACCTGTTCCTGCCACGCTCCTTCCCAACACACACTTTGTATCTGCTGCCTTTTGCCAAAAAAGTGTTTCTTTCGATCGTTTTTTAATTAGAAAGCAAAGAAATTAAAAAATATTGTAACAAATATCACCCAGATGGAACAAATGGGAAGACTTTGTCATGTTTGCTTTTAGATATTTTTTCAGTAAGAAATAATAAGCCAGAAAGCGGATTTCTTTCTCTCTTCACTTTTACGTCTTTCCTCTGTCCCCAGGGGCAACAATTATCATGAATTTAGTCTGCTTCCTTTTAGTCTATATGCTTTTTAAGATAATCTGTTATTACATAATTATAATATACAGAATACAGTTTTTGTCTAAGCTTTGCACAGCTGCGTTCTAACACAGGTAACCTTCAGGTACACTCCAGTTCCCCTTCCTCAGAGAGGCCTTCCCTAACACTGCACACACGCAGACTGACAGCTGGAGTCCACACCTGTGCCTGCCTTTGTGGCGGTTTTCACAGTTGCGATTTCATGTTTGCACAATTACCCAAGTACCATTTCCTCACCATTCTTAAATTCCAAGAGGGAGTTTATGCTTATTATTCACTCCTCAGTACCCTGCATGACATCTGCCTGGCATATAGTCGACACCCAACCTGTAGAAGGAAGAACTAAATCTTTTCTGCTCCTTTGCTCTTTATTCATCCACAGAAACACTAATGTGCACACATGGGCTCTCTCTTGTATCTTCCACAACCATCACGTCTTGTCATCTTGTACAATCCTTTGAAGTGTGGTTTCCGTATGTCTATCACGGGGTCCTACATTACATATTATTAGGTATCTTCTCAGGTTATTTCTATAGGCCAGGGACCAGAGAAATGAGCTAAGCTGGTTCACAGCTCTAGTCTGATGCCTCGAATACAATCCAAGTCATTTCCCTTATTTCTTTCGACCTGAGTACAGTTGGATGTAACACAGAGCAAAGCCCCCTAAGCCTCAGACTTCCTTCATCCTCTCTTGCTAATCACTGCTCTCCACCCCACTTCTGACCGAGCTCCCACTAGGCATCTTTCCCAGCAAGCAGGCTGAGGTGCAGTGAAGGTCTCCACTGATGCTCCTCCGGCCCTGCAGGGACAGCTCTGCTTCTCTCGAGGCTGCTCACATCCCATATAGTACAGTTCTAATTAATCCCTGGATGGGCTCTCCACATTTAAGGTGGAGAATTACTTAGTGCATGTGCCCACCCTCATTTTAGTCTACATTTCAAGGCAAATAATTCTAAACTTTTTTTTTTTTTTGGAAGGGTAGAGGGAATGGATACTGCGTCCAATTTCCTCCTTTTCTAAACATGGAACTTTTTCTTTTGCTGTTTTTGGTGAGTTTCAGGAAAAGGGTATTGTGATAAACACAGTATGTTTGCCCACCCAACAGCCAGTCTCTCCTTCCTTCCTAATAAACATCAATACTGTTTGGGCTCCCCAGTTCTCAAAACATGCCCCTGCTCTGATCCTTCCAGTACATACCAGAGCATAATTTTAAAACCATTGAGAATTTCTGTTTTTTTCATCCTTGAGACTTGAAGAGATTATGCCTCATGCAGACAACTGACAGCAAAGCCAAAACTAAACTCTAAGCATTTCTAAGATCAACTAGCTGTGAATGCTGGTAATTCACTTAACTCACATTTCCACAGTAGCACAGAACACCAAGGGCACAGAATCTGGCTGGGAGGACGCAGTTCACCTGCCTGATGCACCTCACCCTGCCCCTCCCAAGTGATAGACATTTTAAAACAACTTCTATAATCATCTGTATAAAGAGAGAGAAAAAAAATTCCCTATTGTTTTTTACTGTAACTTTTCAATGATAATGACTTTTTACACATAAAAAGTATATAGTATTTCGTCTTATACACTCTGGTCTTTTATGTACTCTTCCCAATTAGAAAATAATTTCAAACTCATTGAGCTCATAATATGCCAGATAAGCTATGTCCCATTCCAAGCCACATCATTCCTCCTCTACTTGTACTCTAGAGGCTAGAAAGCTCAATATTCAAATTCCCAGCTTCTATAACACTAATGAGACCAATATGGAGGGAAAATCTACTGGGTGAAGCTTCCATGAGAGATCTTGCTGCTCCCATAAAAAGGTTGGGATTTTAGCTAGCAGGGTACCTTTGTCCTTTTCTTCCAGCCTAGAAAGTGAGGTGGGTATCTGGAGGTGCTGCAGACATCTTGAGGCAGGGCACAGTGAATGTTAAACAAGGGTGAAAGCACCCTGAAAACAATGTACCCACAAGCATGTGCCTTTCCACATGACCTCATTAGCCTGCCACATTATGTAATCATCTGGGCATGTCCCCTAATGGAGCTATGGTGTACTCACTATACATTAACACCCCACCAGACTTTAGGAAAAACAAAAAATTTCAAGCTATAGCTCTTGGCTCATGTAGCTTTCAGTGTAATTAGGAAGACCTGAGAACAGAGTCTCTGTCTAAATGTTGAATAAAATAGTTCTAATTATAACAGCTATAAAAGTTCAAAGAAGTTACAGATAAATGTAGGCTAAATGTTAAAATTGTCAGAAAAAGCTTTCTAGAGAAAAATAAAACCTGAAAAGTCAGTCTTAAATGGGCAGATAAGGAGGAAGGACATTTCTAACAGGAAAGAAAACTAACTCTGAGCAGTCAGAAAGCAGAGGGCAATCAGGACTCGTGAGATAAGACGGGTGCTCTCTTTTCAGGAAGAAGTGGAAATAGGTCTAGCCCTGCCAAATCCAACTATTCACAAGGCCTTGGATGGCCAGGTTCCTTGGCTGTGCTCAGTTTCCTCACCGTAAGCGCCTCTTGGCCATCTGGGCTCATTCATGTGCCCACGCTCAGCTCCCGTTGCCCAGAGCACTCAGCACCACATCCAGCCCCTGTAGACTGAGTTTCCTGCCATGCTTCACTACTCCCAGAGGCATGCAGGGTCTCTAGCACATTCCAGGTATTATAAAAATGGCTGATAACAGATAGCCCAATAAAATAGGATCAGATTTTGATTCTCTTTCTGAGACATTCTACTATAAGATAAACTATCCCACAATTAATAAATGAACTAGGTTAACATTTGTCAAAAATTCCAACTTTAATACCATTAAAAATTTCTAAAATACAGATTTAGGGAAAAAAAGTGTAATCTAATACCATATGGAAAGACTCGGGTTTAAGATCACCACACACACACACACACGCACGCGCACACACAAACACATGTGCACATGCACACACACACATATGCACAAGCACACACGTGCGTGCACACACACACACGCGCGCGCGCACACACGTGCAGGCACACGCTGCTCAGGAACTCCTCCCCACTGTTCTGACCATCAGCATTTTGTGCAGATCTTCCTCGAAGGCATCGATGTTGCAGTCGGCCTTCTCCAGGTCGTCCAGCACCTCCTGCAGCATGAACAGGTAGTACTGCTTCATCAGAAGGCCGCCCTTCAGCACCTCCTTACACTCTCTCACCAGCTGCAAAGAAGCAGACCCAAGCTCCATCAGTCAGTCTCACAACTCTCCACTGAAATCCTCAAAAAGACTGTGTCACCAAGAAAAAGAAAATGGTGAAAATGAAAGGATTTACGATTACAGCGTGAATACACATAGGCAGTCACTGCTTTGCTAAAATATATTCTCCTTCAAATCTATATAGAAAATAAACTCTATGGCATAAGGTCAATTTTTCTACTAATTTATAAGACAAAAGATATGAGAGGAAAAAAATTTCCTAATGAAACTAGTAAATTTTAACCAAAATCACAGTAGAGATTCAAATGTACTCACACACACCAGAGCAGGGTCGGTTTCCTAATGCCAATTTGTGGCGTAGTCTACCACCAAAAAACTCTTTACAACAGCAAAAACATGCAAACAAACCCAAGATTAATCTGGTGAAATTAGATGGAAGTCAAGGAAAAACTAATCAAAAAGATGGGAAAATCCACAATCTACAGGCCTGGTAAGTAATGTGGCAAAGAGAGCAGAAGGCTGAAACCAGACGGCCTGGAAAGCCCTTCCCATTAGTGACAGGCTGCGACACAGCTGGTTCAGAGTGCAGGTGACAGGGACTGTACAATGAGACCTCAGTCACACTCACTGTGACCGGCCAAACCTTTACTGCTGCTACCGGGAAAGTAAACTGGAACAAGCTTTCTAGAATCCAAAAATGTATGACTCGCTTACTATTATGTCTGATACCTGAGAAATAATCAGAGATGTAGACTAAGACTTACATACAAACATACTGACACAATATTATTTAAAACTATGGGGCTTAACTAAAGTATGAGCACCTATATAGCAGAGCACTACTGTAGCCGCTTAAATTCTTATTTTTGAAAAATATTTAAAGAAAGGAAAAAAAAAATCACACATACATACAGAGACTTATTTTTATATACATGTAAAAAATATATATATGCATGAAAAACAAATGGATGAAAACATACCAAGCTTTACAGTGGTTATCTCTGAGAGGCAAAGTAATGGGGGGATTTTTATTTTTGTTTGTATCCTTTTCTGTGGTTTTCAATTTTTCTAAAATAAACATGGATTACTTTTATAGATAGAAGCCTCTCCTATAAATGTTTAAAAAGTAATTACCCACGATAGGAGAGCTTTGGCCTATAGTTAAATGCAGTAAAATGTATTCTGTTCAAATTATACAGATAACTATTTCTATATATATATATATTTTTTTTTTTTTTTGGCCGGGGCTAGGTTTGAACCCACCACCTCTGGCATATGGGACCGGCACCCTACTCCTTGAGCCACAGGCGCCGCCCAACTATTTCTATATTAAAGATGTTATTCAGGTGCTTATAACAAATCTTTGAATGATTTAAATCAAGATTTCTATTCTCCTTTTACTCCAGCAATGTTATGTTAGTCTAAGCATTCTTTTTTATTTTTCCGAGTGTTTTAACATACATTACTATTTAGTCCTCATGATAGCCTCATCAGCAAAAAAGTAAACTCCATATTTTATTTCTGAAGTACCTGTTGTGCAAGGAAAGGAGCTCCTAGAAATCACTGCAATACAGACAACCAGTTAAAGCAAAGCTTTTGTCACCAGCAACAAGATGGTGAGGAGGGAGAGCACATGTGGAACCAGAGCTCCGGTGGGTGGCGGGTGCACACCACGGGGATGGAAATGAGACGCAGGGGCCTCTCCAACCAACCTCCAATCCCTCTGTTCTCTCCCCAAGCAAGCACATGCCAAGCCTGTGTGGCTGCTGTGTGACCTATGTTAACCAGCCTTCCCTCAATCTGTACTGCTCACCTATGTTCAGTCCTGTCATTCAAAGAGCAGAGTAGCTCCTAGGGGACACACCAGCACAGACCATAAAAAACACACCAACCTTTCTTTTTTATAGAACAAGTTTTGAAATTTTTTATTTTGTACAGTGAATAATTTCAAATTCCAGTCTTCAAAGACTGATATAAATGATGTAGAAGGTCACAACATCACCACATTTTTATATCCTTTTCAAATAAGGAAATAGATATAGAAAAGTTGACCCATAATCTTATCTTTGAGGACTGCATGTGAAGAACATTTAAAGTTATCCTTAAAAGTGCAGCTTGTTTATTTATTTATTTTAGAGAAAGAGTCTCAGTTTGTCGCCCTTGGTAGAGTGCTGTAGCATCACAGCTCACAGCTCACAGCAACCTCCAGCTCTTGGGCTTAGGCAATTCTCCTGCCACAGCCTCCCAAGTAGGTGGGACCACAGGTGCCCGCCACAAGATCCGGCTATTTTTTTTGTTGCAGTTTGGCCAGGGCCAGGTTCGAATCCACCACCCTCAGTAAATGGGGCCGGCGTCCTATTCACTGAGCCACAGGCACTGCCCCCAAAATGCAGCTTATTAAAACACTAACATACTCTCATTTCCCACTATTTGCAATAATTAGGAGGGAAAAAAACCCTAAAAATAAAATGATAAACCTGAAAAAAACATAATTGGTAAATATTATAACAGTCTTTGAAGCAAACCTGCTTAATACTCAAGAGAGATGGTTCTCCAGCAGGTCTCTGTTCCAATCTTAATTTCAGACACTCATGTATAACGTTCAGAAGGACTCGACAGAGGACGAGGAAGGCAGGTTTGAATGAGGGTAAGTCCATGGCCTTCAGCTCTTCCCAGGACACAGCACTGCACTTCTGCTCAGAAGAAGTAGGTGTCCTGGACAACTGCACATAATCTGAACCCCACATGGGATCTGGAAATTCAGAAAACTATAAAAAAAAAAAAAAAAATTCAACAGATAAAGATTAAAAGAGCATACAGAACAATGTCCTATGGTTGTGGTTATAAACTAAACTATTATTCTCTATAATTTGCTGACAATTCCACAAAATTCCAATTTTACAGGGAAAAAGAGTATTTAATAAATTCAATATTTTCACCATAAACACATAAATATCTAAGAGAAAACCAAAACAAGAACTAAAATCAAATTGTAATACTTTTATCAAAAAAGTATAGTAGAAAAGTATTGTTCATCTTTAACATTTTTGCATCGCACTTAAAATAATCAGAACAGGTTATATATAGTAATAACCACAATTTTCTCTAGACTGAGAAAACCAGATGATTAAAATTTGAGAAAACATTACAAAAATCAGGTAAGAGTTCATCCTAAGGAACCACTAATGAAAACATAAAAATTAACGAGTTCAACCAGTTCTTCTCCGTTGTCGCCCTCCAGTTCCTTTTACCTGTCCCCATAAAATAAGGGACTTGGAGCTTTCCACTGTTCTTAAACCGCTGGCAACAACGGACAAATCACTTTCAAAGATTTTGTCTTCTTTTATTAAGGGAACTGAAGCCATCAAAATTTGAAAACCTCAACTTTTCTTCAACTGACGACGTCACCAAATGTAGCCATTCTGCTGCGTGATGTCATTTCCCATCTCCCCTGCAGGTCACTCTGTGAGCTCAGGACTCTTTCCCCACTGCTCTGTCTTGACCTTAAATTTGATCCATGTAGTAGCCACGGAGACCATTACAAAACACACCTCAGACACACTTATGACACTCTCAGGATCTACCTGAATAAAATCTAACCACAGACGTTGGCCTTCAAGGGCCCAGAGTGTATCTGGGCCTCCCTTGCAGAACTCTGCTGTACTGTCATCCTCTCGCTGGCTGAGCCAGGCCAACTTGTTTCTGGGTATGCTCTCTTTCTGCAGCCTCCCCAGCTCCCCAGTGTCCCTGCTTCTCCTGCAGTCCCCCCACCCACCCCTTGCTCCTCACCAGAGCATTTCACATTTCACCTATGGCCCCAATCCCCAGCATTTATTATGGTGGGCACTAAACATGTGTTGCTGAAGTCATGAATGATATCCTCATCCGACCAGGTCAAGGCCCCCAGCTGCCTATCTACCAAATATAGACCAAGGAACTCAGCCTGTCAAGGCAGACCCTCCCTGACCTAGTGCCAGCCTCCTGTGCAGCCTTGTCCCTCTGGTCCTCCACACAGTGGGCTCAGTCAGCCCTCACACACGTGCCCTCACCAGCCTGACTCTGCCCATGTTGCGTCCTCACCTAGAAACACTTCTCATCTGTCCACTCTGAAATCCTTAATTTTCAAGGCTCGCCTCATGAAGCCTTTCCAAAGACTTTAATCTCTCCCACCCCTCACAGCATGCAACTGAAGCACTCTAAACCCTGAGTTCATTTTGACTTTCATTATAGAGATGGTGTGCTTAACAAGAAAAAAATCAAGATCCAAAAAATCAGAAAACCTGGTTTCAAGTCACTTAATTGCGATGTGATTCTGGAAACACTGAATCAGTCTCTCAGATATGGTTTCTCCATTTAGAAAATCATATTCACTCATTTCTTTTAAAAATTAAATAAAGATTAAATAGAATACTATATATATATATATACACACACACACACATATATATGGGGAAAGAGCCTTTAAAAATACATTTGTAAAATTACTACTATCAGCATGTAGTAATTGCATATAGTATTACTGTATATATATGGGGAAAGAGCCTTTAAAAAATACAACATTTGTAAAATTACTACTGCTAGCATGTAGACTCTCCCACTAGACCATTAGTTGCCTTTACAGCAAATGCAGGCAGCCACATCTTAAGTCAGATTTGTGTAAACTTCCACATGTAGAACCTTCAGGGGATTCAACATCTGAACTGCGAAGAACCTCACCTGCAGACATTCAATGAGCTTTGCTAGACCTATTTTTATTATTTTATTTGTTGTTGTTGTTGTTATTGTTGCAGTTTGGCCGGGGCCGGGTTCAAACCCGCCACCCTCCGTATATGGGGCCAGCGCCCTACTCACTGAGCCACAGGCACTGCCTGCTAGACCTATTTTTAAATACTCCTCAAATCCACCCGTCTCTTCTATGCCCTACGTGCCTTAGTTCACACTGGTTTCTCAACTGCTTTTCTACTTCCAACATTTCAATCCACTGAACTCACAATAACCCCCAAAGTGATTGTGTTCTACAGCTTGTAGGTACCCTTCTCCTGATTTAAAATGCATGGCTTCGGCAGAGTCCTAAGCATTGGGCATGATTACTCAGCCTAACGGCCTGGTCTCACAGGGACCCCATCCTCCTATCACTCCTTCACCTTTACTCATGCACCCCGTCCATTTCCCTGACTCCAACAAACACACCTCTGTGCTTCTGCACAAATGCATACCTTTAACCCTGGAGGTTATGATCGTCTGACAATGCCCTGTCCCTGGTGAACTCTTCCTCTCACTGCGAAGAAGCTCAGATGCCACCCTCCTCTGTAAAATCTTGTGTTTTTGCCTCGGATGAGCATTTAATCTCTTCCTTTCTCACAACATTTGTGCCTTGCAAATAAGTGCTTCCTTAGTTGTATTTATCATGATTTCCTATAATGTGTTATTTTACCTGTATGAGACCGTCAGCTCCATAGAAGGACTTTATTTCTAACTAACTATGGATTTCCAATGCTAATCTCAGAGTACTTGTCACTAATAAACACTGAGAAAATTAACAGGGAAATACTCCTACAAAAGTATCAAATATCACAAGGTCAGTGGCTATTAACAATCTAACATGAAAGAATGTAACATACAACCACATCGACCTTGTTAACAAATTCTTAGTTCTCAGACTTGTTACTGTACTCCTTAATGACAACAGCAATTACTTAGTGATAAATCGACAGTGTCTACACTGTAGACCCTACAGTTTTGAAAGTGGATGCTTCTGCACTGGCACTACGGAAAACAAAGTTAGTTTATACTTTTATGTTCAAAACTTATTTCTGCATTTAAATTAGTACACACTTGGGTTTCCCTAACAGTAAGAATTTCTAAAATACCCATATAATTAAAAAAATCATTATTTGTGATAAATATAGTCAGGGTTAAGATGTGCCCATATAAAGGCTTCGGGCACTATAAATGCTTTTTCCCCCCTGGTATAATGACATCAGGAGAAAAAATGTTTATTTGAAGCTCTATAAAATTCAGCAAACTTCGTCTGATAAAATTCTAAAGACTTCTTTTGGCATTCACTACAGCCCCAGCCTGTTACCCCACCCGCTACAGACAGGTGACAGAACAATCCCTACTTCTCAAGACCCTCCATCTGGGAGACCAGCAGGCAGACCTACAGAGCGGCTGAGAAACTCACTCTTGCTGGTGGTACCTGGTAAGTCACATTAGTCCAGACAGAGAGGAACAGACATTAAAAACCCCACACTTGAGAGGAAACAGCAGTTTCCTTTAGAGGAGACCAAGGTGAAGAATCAGAACAGCTGGCTTTGATTAATACCGACTGGGAACCCGAATAGAAAACAGGGAACCATAAAAATACTTCAATGCCAGACCTCACTGAAGTCCTCTGGAAAATACTAAATCAAGATTTCTGAAATAAATTCAATAAAAACAATGAACATAGAGTGAATGTTGCCAAAAACAGAATTAACAATTTAGAAATTAACTGCAGAAAATACTACAAATCAGAGAAAAAGGAAAACAAAGTAGAAATTTTAAGCAAAAAACAAAGAGATATGGAAATTAGATTTAGACAGTCTAACATAATAAGGAGGTCCAGAAAGAAATAAAGGAAAAGATGAAAGAAAGCTTTTGGCACAGCAAATATTCTAAAATCTGAAATCCTAAATACTATTAGTCCTAGGCAGTAATATGCACCCTATATAGTTAGATACAACTCTGTGATGATAATTTGGTTATGAACTATAATTCAAGTTCCAGCAGGAAAAACATTTCAAAAATTTTAAAAAGCACACTACAAACATAGGCTGTATATTAGGTTAAACCATATAAAAATTCCCATATAGTCAGTGAAAAATGATCAAATATTGGTAATTTAGTATAGGTCAAACTAATTAAGAAAATTCTAGGAAGACAATGGTAGCAGCAGGATTTCAACTGACCTTGTGCCCCCCCTCCCAAAAAACCAGAGTGACTGGGAACCAGCACCGAGTACTTTTCAGTGCACACCAACATCGTGTGACATGTCTGGGAGTCCGGGGAATCTGGACTCATACCCAGGCTCTAGCACCTTCCTTCCGGTTGTGTGCCCAAGCTTCAGTTTCCTATCTGCCAATGTGGACAGTAACAGTGTATCATGGTGATCTAATGGTGCCTAGCTCATGGCTAGAGCTCAGTAATTGTTACCCAATTACTTTTATAAGGCCATTGGATTCTCCTATCACTGGTCACAATTTGCTCCTGGGGAAACTGAGGCTCAGAGAGGGCTCCCAGTGAGTGTGAGGCCTGCCTGGCTCCAAGCCAGGCTTGCGTTGTGACTTCAGACTGTCTTGTGGGATGGCAGGTGGAGGGCTCTGAGACATTTCGACAATAAAACTGGATGACAAGTATCTTCATGAACCCCAAAATAGAAAAAGAAGGAGGCAACAAACAGTTACAAGCCCGTGCAGTATCAGCACATGTGCAAAAAAAGAGGGAATTACCAAGGTGTCTGGGCCGGGCGTAGTGGCTCACGCCTATAATCCTCAGGAGAAGAGAATCTAGTTAGTGGAATAACCATGAAAAAAAATGTTTCAAAACTCTTTAAAATGCAGTAGTGTTATCTCCCTAGATGGTTATACCATAGGATGAACAAACAACACTTGAACAGTTTTCCAGTAATCATATTTTTGGTGGTGCTACTCTAAGATTGCTGCATATATGTTTTGAAACGTAGTCACAATCTGATATTCTAATGCTGTCACACCTGGTGTATCACTGAAAACTGAAGTTCTCAGTAAAAAGAAAGAAGAGGAAATGCTGATATACAAGTCAGAAGAGATTACATAAAAATCTGAAATCCTGAATCTAAATTGGAAGTATCAGTATGAATTGGTGATGTGTGGGTTTGTGTTCTTCTGTCCCTGACCATTTCAGTTGCAGTGAACACTGCTGGTGCCCAGACTGCAGTCCTGGAATACCAAAAAAAGAACCAGGGCTCCTTGAAAATATTTCCGATTCTTCCTCTGGAGCAGAGGTGCAATATAAACCTGGAATAGTTTGTTATCTTAGACAGCACAGAGCTAACAAAGAGTACCAACCAGGGTTGTGAAAAAAAAGGCGTCAAGCCAACTTGAATATGTCCGCAATGTCCAAGATGGGACAATGTGAACATTAACTATAATCATCGCTTCAGTGGATTACAATAATGATTTCAATGAATTGAACCAACAAATATACCCAAATTCATGAGTTCAAAACCATACTAATAATACTACTTGATCACCAATGAATCAATTCATAATTTAAAAAAACAATAAATAAAAAGAATCACACATTTATCTCATCATTCCTGTTCAATTATTAATATTTCACTGAGTAACCAAATGACAGATGGCAGTTTCTCGTTATAGCAATATCTAATAAATGAAGCTTTAGAAACAAAGAAACTAAAAAGTAAGAAACAAAAAATTAGAATATTCTCATTTTTCAACCCTTAATGAAGTAAGGATCGTAGACAACGCGCCATCAACTACGACTAACGTAACAGACACTCAGACCTTATCACGTGTCCTGAGGGAGTAGTGTTGGCATTATCAGTGAATCAAGATACCTTAAATTTGCTCAAGCCACTCAATTTTATAGTTATTTCACAGACAAAACAGCAAAAACAAACATATTCAAAGCTACTGAAAGTACCATCATCAAAATTCAGACAGTGTGAGACCCTATGGGACAAATAACCGCATTTCTTCCACAATGAATATAGGAGGCAATAAAAGAGGACAAGAAATCTGCAAATTAAAAATAACTTCAGAAATATAATGAATAGTTACAACACAGGGACAGGACATTACTTGCAAATTGACTTAAACTGTAAAAAGAATTCCATTACAATTATTGTACAATAGAAATATGAACTTGAAACTTGATATCAAGGAATTACTGTTTTTAGGTGTGATAATAATACTGTGCCTACAATTTTAAAATAACCCTCCTATATATAATAATGCTGTATTCTATACTTAATAATCAAGTAAGAGGGTAGAACTCATGTCAAATGTTCTTACACAACAAAATAAAAATAAACCAAGTCTACATCTTTCAGAGAAATATCAAAATGGACAAAATATGATGGTACCTGGGTTTTCTTCTAAATGAGAGAGGAAGGTGTCAAGTGGTTGCTGATAGGGGCCCGCCCAAATAGAACATCCCACCCAGGAAGGAAGGAATGCACCATCCCTACCCCACCGAACTCTTATATTCCCACCTGCCTTAACCCATGTGCTGACTTCTTTCTCAGACTCGGCTCACTCACAGCCAAGTGAAGAAAGGCCACATTGCTCACATGGAACCTGGACTCTAATTCCTTCCATTCACGTCTCAGTATAATCTCTCGTTTTGGGTCCTTAACCTCTCAGCTGCACGTAGCAGGCATGAGTTGGTAACTATTACGCTGGGATACCGATTGGTGGGGTCTCTCAGCTGCAAGTGGCAGCCATGAGCTGGTAACTATTAGGCTGGAATATTGATTCTTGGGGTCATGGTATTATGCTGTGTACTCTTATAAGTGTTTAATCTTTTCTATAAAAAAAAAAATTTTAACCTATGCAAAAATACAGAATTTTTTTATAATCTTCAGTGCACATAAAACAAGACAGCCATAAAATAGTAACAGACATGACTACATTATAACTTTAAATTTCTGTATAGCGAAAAGCATCAAAAACAAGTTAAAAGACAAATCAAAATATTTACAGCTTTCACCGAAAAGTGAGTAACGTCCATAAATATAAATTGCTCCAACAGACCGAAAATAGGGAGACAATCCAACAGAAAAAGGGCAACATAAATAAGAAAATATAAAAAAGAAATGCATTAAACATGAAAAACAGGCTCAATGTCATGAGAAATTAAGAAAATTAAAGATTAAAATGAAATATTTTTTACTGATCATAGTCATAAAAATGAGGGAAAATGGCATTTCTCCTGTACTTTTGGGGAAAGTATAAATTAGTGCAATTTTTTTTGAAAAGCAATTATGGCTACATATATCAAAGATATAAATGTGCATATTCCATGACCTAGCAATTCCATTTCAATTAACCATTCTTACAAAAAAAAAAACTAAGTTCAGAAAGTATCTATGTTTAAGAATAAAAATAAGTATGTTTATGCCAATACTGTTTATAAAAGCAAAACAATTAAATGTCTATTAAAGTGAAGTGGCTAAATAAAATATAGTACTTTCATATAATGGAGTATCATACAGTTCTTAGATGGAACTGAGGTTGAGCTATATACTCCCACATGGACAGATCCAAAGTAAAGAGTAAGGGGAAGCTCCATAAGTTGTAGCAGGATATATAAAGCATTATCATGCATTTGTTTAGAAAATATATGCATTATATAACAAAGACATTTATTTATAGAGAAAGAGAAAAGTCAAGAAGATACAAACCAAAATTACCACTCTGAGTCGCTGTAGAAGATAAACAGGGAGTTTGTTTCTTTATATAAATAAATAAAAGCAAGCACACTATTTAAAATGAAGGATTACCTTTACATCGTTAGCCTTCAAAAGTCAGTTTTCTGTGATTCTACTCTAGGGATCATATCATAAACTGAAATTGCTAGTGGGGGCAGGTAGGTGATGTAAAAGGGTGACTCGGTGGCTGCAAGAGACTAACAACAATGAGCCCAAGGGAAATGGAGCATCAGGGATGCCGGCCAGCTCCAGGCAGTGGCTGCCATGTGGAGATGTGGGCCCAGTGGTGACAGACCTCCCAGGATTCAAAGGAAACCCCAAATCCCCATTTTCATGTGAGATCTCACAATTTTTAAATTCTAGCCCCCCAAAATACTTCAAGTATCACATGGGATGAATGTAATTTTGGAAGGTGGTCAAGCACGTGCGTGCGTGTGCGTGTGCATGCTGTGTGTGGCTTTCTGGCCAGAGTTCTGTATTCAGATTCTAGGTCTGCCACTTTATCCTGCAACCTGGATCAAATCAAATTACTTCACCCTCCCTGCCCCGGGCACAAGGGTGTTGAGTTAATGCCAGCTACGAGTCTTCCTAATGTTACTCTAGTCCTGTCCTTGTTACCACAGGTTCTAATTCTCAACTGAAAGCTGATGGCTTCTGTCCCACCTCTGATCTTCTATCAAGTTTGAGTCAGCTGGCTTGGCCACAGTCAAAAACAATGTAGTCGAATTTCCTTCATACAACTGTGTTTCTTTTACAAAAACAGAGAACCTATAGGCAAATGCGCAAGTATGCACTTGTTAGGGTGTCACTAAAAAGTTCTTGTATATTTACCGATTAAATCAGATGACATGACTGTAGCAAATAAGAAATTAGCTATGATAATATATTAATAAGCATTGACCTTAAAGGCAGTGTGGGGGGAGGACTAGACTGTAGCCTAATGAGTCTTTCTGGTGGGCCAACTAAAACTACACTGGTGCTGGTCTGGCTCCGCTCACTCACAGCCTGTGCTGGGAGAGTATGATTTGACCCTAGGTAATGCTCAAATGCACCACTGTTTGGATACCATGTAGCACAGTTTGGAGTCTGGGGTCCAGAATCCTGGGTCTGAATCCTTCTCTGTGATTTTGTGAAAGTTATCCCATGCTCCCTTATTTCTATATGTAGAAATAAAACCACCACTTTATAGGGTTGTTGTGTTGAGCATGTGGTAAGACTCAATAAATGGTTAACTGTTATTATTTCCTAGTTTCTACATGCTTTGTCTACTTTGAATATAAAAGTTTCTTGCCTTTACAAGAAAAATTAGCATCATTATTTTTAGAATCCAAAGATAAGCAGTATTATATTGGCCATCAAATTTATAGTAATTATAATACATGGTCATTTTTAATTCTAAAGAAAGCAATTAAGAAAGTAGCCAAAAAGTATTCCTTAGTATCTGAGGAGGTAACATGTATGGTAATACTCAAAGTCAGACCGTTAAATTTTGTATATATTACATTAAAATATAAATAGTCATTTTATCTTTCTTTTCTTCTGAAAATATATAAATTTTATAAGAAAAGTAAAAATGGATTTTCTACAAAATCCTTCAACAATATCCATTCCTGTTATCAAAGAAACCATAAAAACCAGTGCAAAATACAAAATGTGCATTATGTGCAATCTGTGATACCAATCAGTCCAGATGTTCCCAACAACTAAGAATAAAAACAAAACAAGTCTTCAAACCTACAAAGTTATCCTGCCTAAAAATGTATGCCCTTGAAAGGTAGAATTATTTGGCAGAGATCAAAATATTGGATCCATTTTAAAAGAATAGTGTAACCCCTATGAATGTATAGACAGCTTCAAGGTAGAAAAATGTAACAAAACTTTGAAAAATAAAATATATTTGACCTGTACAGCATTTTATCATTTATACAAATATCTTTTTAAGCTTCACAATAATCCTGGGAGGTAGGTGTGAGGGGGTTCTTAATAATCATTTTATATATTCACAGACTTAGAGTCAGGAAGATTGCCAATTACAAAGTTACATGGTAAAACAAAGCCACAGTAAGGAATGGAACTCAGGTATGGACCAAAATGGGACTGCAGCTTTCCCCCAACATACTCACTACGACAAGATAAACCTGGAGAGTGTGTGCGTGTTCTCTCTCTGTCTCTCTCTCACACACACACGTTCCTGAAGTGGGAATAAAAGTAAAATCTTACTTTCCCACTGAGTTAATTATAATTTCAGAGTCACATTTTTTGTTAGTTTGGATTACTCTCCAATATAAAATTCCTATGTTAGTTTTCTACTATTTTTTAATTATGTGATAAACATTTAACATTTTATCATCCAAAATTTAAAACAGGGGCTTCTGTAGTTCGTATTTCTTGAAAAGCAAATAATCTACAAATTCTAATAAACGGCCTTTAATTCATATACTTTATCAGCTTTGAATCTGTGTTTCTTATTTTTTTGTAACAAAGAAAATTCAGTTAAATCTCAATTGGTCAAACCAAAAGAATACACAACATTGATGAGAACTCAAAACGAGAGGTAAGCATAGTATTACTGTCCTAGGGCTAGAGCTGGATGCACTGGTTTGCACCTCTAATCCTAACACTTTGAGGGCTGAGGCGAGAGGACTGCTTAAGGCCAGGAATTTGAGACCAACCTGGGCAAGAAAGAGAGACCTCCATTTCTACAAAAAATAGAAAAGTAAGCCAGGCATGGTGGTATTTTATACAAAATCATTCCTATTTCCTGTAGAAAATACCACCATGCCCAGTTACTGCAGTTCCAGATACCTGGGAAGCTATAACAGGAGGGTCACTTAGCCCAGGAGTTGGAGCTTTCAGTGAGCTGTAATGGCACCACTGCACTGCACTCCATCCTGGGCAACAGAGTGAGACCCTGTCTCAAAAAATAGAATAGGGCTGCGCCTGTGGCTCAAAGGGGTGGGGCGCCGGCCCCATATGCTGGAGGTGGCGGGTTCAAACCCAGCCCCGGCCAAAAACTGCAAAACAACAACAACAAAAAAAATAGAATAAAATAAAATAAAACGTAGGGCACTCATTCTCAATCTTTTTTTGTCATAGCACATCTAAGGGAGGCAAAGTACTCCCATGAGTACTGGAGGGAAAAGGAAGAAACCTGAGGAGGACCTGGGAAGAGTCTGCAGAAGACTGACATGCCCCCACTCCCCCCAGGCCTTCAGGGAAGAGGAAGAAACCTGAGGAGGACCTGGGAAGAGTCTGCAGAAGCCTGACATGCCCCCCCCGCCCCGGCCTTCCTCCTGTGCACTCCTCTCTCCTATGAGAATCACTGAGTTAGAGAGGAGGTTACACAGAACACCCTACGTATCCAAGGGATGTATTTCCATGGATGCAACCAAACTTGATAGAAAATATCTGAAAACAAAAACTAAAAACACAAACGAAAAACAATATAGTATAACAATTTATACAGCATTTACATTATATTAGGTATTATAAATAATCTAGAGGTGAATTAAAGCATGCAGGACCGTGTGTGAAGGTTGGATGCGAATGTTATACCATTTTGTGTAAAGGTCTTGAGGATCTGAGGGTTTTGGTATTTGGGGGGATCCCAGAACCAATGCCGCCATGACACCGAGGGATGACTTTACCGCCAGGCTTGTTCCCCTCATATTACTTCAAAACTAGCCCTTCATGATAAAAATTAAACATCAACCCTGCCTTGCCCACATGTGTCCTTGATAGAATTAAACCACTCTCATCAGAAACCTAGACTCAAATAAGTTATTCACCCTCTGAAGTACAAGACAAATCCTTATTGCCTATCAAGTTTTACTCTACTGATTTTGAAACCTGAATAAAATCTTATTATAGTTATTTATGGACTAAAAAAAGTTTGTTTAATATAAAGGTGTACATCAAAAAATTATTCACATTACAAAGTTCAGATACTATTTAAAGAAAATAGCATTTTAAAGATTCCTAATTAAAGTAATATTCGAGCTAAATTAACCTATTAATTTTGTAAAGCTCTTGCTATAATGTGAATGTTTGATTCCTTTCCTCTAAGAGTTCATGATCTGGCCATCAGCATAAAAAATAAAAATCTTGTAAACTTAGGCTGTCTTTAGATGTTTTCTATCTTTAAGAAATACTTTCTGTTCTATCATTTCTGACTTTATAGCAAGCCAGATATATAATAAAGTTAAAACAATAAAAATAACAACTAAATAAAGTTGGCTCTCGATATCTGTGAATTCCAAACCCAAAGATTCAACTAGAGATCAAAAATATTCAGGAAAAAAATTGCATCTGTACTGAAGATGTATAAACCTTTTCTTGCCATTATTTCCTAAACCATATAGTATTACAATGATTTACAAAGTATTTACATTGTATTGGTAATCCTCATAATCTGGAGATGTTTAAAGGGAAGATAAGGATAGGTTATATACAAATACTAAACCCTTTATATCAGAGACTAAAGCATATGAGGATTTGGGTATCTGAAGGTAGTCCTGCAACCAATACACAACCGCACATATGCATGTACACTGATACTAAAATGTAGAATCACAGACTAAATACAGGTAGGTATAAAGGATTTCAAATATGTGAGTGCTTTCACTTTTAGCCAGATAAACATGCAAACTCAAGAGAATTTTACATAATACTATTCTGGACTTTCATAAATAATATCCCATGATATGCCCCTTCCTGGTTTTTCCATGCTTAATAGTAGGAAATTTGTGAGGGGTTAAGCTAGCAAACTCAATTTGTACTATTTCCAAGCCACTTCCTCTAGAAGACATGTTTCTCTTACAAAAATCTTCACACACCCAAAAAACCAGGTGATAATAACCAATACTTCCCTTCAAGTCCCATCATCTACACTGAACACTTAAACTTGTCAAACAGTACACACGTTTTTCCCTTTGATCAGTCTTACATTTCTCTATAATTCACATTTATTTAAAAGATAGTAATCAAAACTGTATGTTATTTGAAAGGAGTAAACTATTTCAAAAAATAAAGAATTATATTTGTCACTCTGGCATCATAAAAATTATCTCAATATGATGTTGACTTTTGCACTGACTCATATGCAGCTCGTGGTCATCCGTGGCATTCTTCCTTCCTTCATTTTTTTATGGTTGGAGATTCATTGAGGGTACAAGAAACCAGGTTACACTGATTGCATTTGTTAGGTGAAGTCCCTCTTACAATTGTGTCTTGCCCCCAGAAGGGGCGGCACACACCAAGACCCCCCCTTCCCTCTCGAGGCTCTTCCTTTCCCCTCCCTCCTCCTTTCTCTCCCCCACCCCTCCCTCCTCCTCTCTCTCTGCTCTCCTCTCCCTCACCCCTCCCTCCTCCTCTCTCTCTCTCTGCTCTCCTCTCCCCCACCCCTGTGTCATTGATTGTCCTTGCCTCTTTATTTATACATGGCCTGTCCGTCTCCAGTTGAACTTACTCCTTCCACATACCACCTTGAACTTAATCCATTGCATTTCATGGTCTTCATAGATCCAGTCCCCATTTGTCATAACACTTCATAGAAATGTACAAATCTATAATTTATTTCTTTGGGGGTTTTTTTGCAGTTTTTGGCCGGGGCTGGGTTTGAAACTGCCACCATGGCACATGGGACTGGCGCCCTACCCCTTTGAGCCACAGAAGCCGCCCCAAATCTATAATTTATAACTGCCATTTATGTAGTTAAAATATCAGAACATGAAAGTACTTAACAATCAACACAGCAGACACTGTAATTTACAATAAATAATGGAACTAGGGCAATCTTACACTAACACCTACTGGAAACCTACCTCCACTGGACGATCATTCATAATGGAACTGAGGGCAATCTTACACTAACACCTACTGGAAACCTACCTCCACTGGACGATCATTCATAATGGAACTGAGGGCAATCTTACACTAACACCTACTGGAAACCTACCTCCACTGGACGATCATTCATAATGGAACTAAGGGCAATCTTACACTAACACCTACTGGAAACCTACCTCCACTGGACGATCATTCATAATGGAACTAGGGCAATCTTACACTAACACCTACTGGAAACCTACCTCCACTGGACGATCATTCATAATGGAACTGAGGGCAATCTTACACTAACACCTACTGGAAACCTACCTCCACTGGACGATCATTCATAATGGAACTGAGGGCAATCTTACGCTAACACCTACTGGAAACCTACCTCCACTGGACGATCATTCATAATGGAACTAAGGGCAATCTTACACTAACACCTACTGGAAACCTACCTCCACTGGACGATCATTCATAATGGAACTGAGGGCAATCTTATGCTAACACCTACTGGAAACCTACCTCCACTGGACGATCATTCATAATGGAACTAAGGGCAATCTTACACTAACACCTACCGGAAACCTACCTCCACTGGACGATCATTCATAATGGAACTGAGGGCAATCTTACGCTAACACCTACTGGAAACCTACCTCCACTGGACGATCATTCATAATGGAACTGAGGGCAATCTTACGCTAACACCTACTGGAAACCTACCTCCACTGGACGATCATTCATAATGGAACTGAGGGCAATCTTACGCTAACACCTACTGGAAACCTACCTCCACTGGACGATCATTCATAATGGAACTGAGGGCAATCTTACGCTAACACCTACTGGAAACCTACCTCCACTGGACGATCATTCATAATGGAACTGAGGGCAATCTTACGCTAACACCTACTGGAAACCTACCTCCACTGGACGATCATTCATAATGGAACTGAGGGCAATCTTATGCTAACACCTACTGGAAACCTACCTCTACTGGACGATCATTCATAATGGAACTGAGGGCAATCTTACGCTAACACCTACTGGAAACCTACCTCCACTGGACGATCATTCATAATGGAACTAAGGGCAATCTTACGCTAACACCTACTGGAAACCTACTTCCACTAGACGATCATTCATAATGGAACTAAGGGCAATCTTATGCTAACACCTACTGGAAACCTACCTCCAGTGGATGACCATTCATAATGGAACTAAGGGCAATCTTATGCTAATATCTACTAGAAACCTACCTCCAGTGGATGATCATTGTTCACCAATGCTATACGTGCCCTTTGCAAGGAACCATCCATTAGCTTGTGAAGTCTTAAAATCAACTTTCTTAACCCCATCTGCTTCAGTGCTTTGTCTACAAATGGTCTATAAATAGAAGTCAGACAATGTCTACTGAAGCCTGCTTCCGTGCTGCAGTCTGGTGCTCCCCAGCCAACAGAATCATCCTCAGATTCAAGCCTCTCAAGTTTCTTGGAAACGTAGTCCTGAGACTGGACATGGAAACTAGTGTTTATGGGCTGTCTTGGTGTCCTGGGGTCAGAGAGCTGCTCTTCTTCACTCTCATCTGTGCTACTTTCCAATTCCTTCAATCCTCCTTCCGTGTCATCAGCCTCATATTCCGGCTCATTACCTTTGGATGGTCGAGGTGAAGGGATTTCAAACACTGGCCAGCCAATGTCTGATAAATTCTTGATGCCCAAAACAGTGCCCATAATCCTTAGCTTCTGATTTAAGTCTTTTGTGATGTTCAGCCACAAGCAGAGCGCCTGCACCCTATCCTGGAAGTCCTTCGCAGCGTATTTTTCATAGTCCTTTTGGAGAGCCTGCAATGATGGATAAAGTGCTTCTATGTACTCTAGCAGCTCCATTATCCGCTTTACCTGCTCAAATGAGACCCGCTGGCGTTGGAGATGCTCATGATATGTTGAGTAACCCACAGTCTGTGTTCCATGAGGGGCTTTGCACTGCCCTTCTACTGAAGTACCATTAAAACTAGCTCTGTTTCTAACAAAAGCAAAGCTCCCGTAATTAACTTTGAAAGTAAGGATTTCATTGATAATATCCGGGATGGCTTGACGGGCTGTATATAAAAACAGGTCTTGGTCATTAATGGTCCGCCCTGCATGCCAGGCTTGCAGCTCTAACCAGATCAGTTCATTAGATCGGTTAAACCAGAAAGCAGATGTATTTTCTTGTCCTCTTTGCTCCCTGTCCTTCTTTTTAGAGACTGAGGTAAGCTTTAGCAAAAGTCGTAATGTTTCAAAAAACTTTAAACGATCTGCTGGGCAATCAGTCCTGGAAGTCTGGCGTGCAGTCCTGGCTATCGGCACAGGCACAGACATGGGGAGCTTCGCATTGCTGCAGCCAAGGCTGAGGTAAGGCTTGTTGAGATCCACGTCTGGAATTGATTTTTTTGGCAAAGACCCACCCACTGAGTCCAACATGAAGGAGCACTGCACATTTTTCTTATGGTCACGTTCTGTGGTTCTAAGCGTTGCTCGAATCTTCTTGTCATGCTTGTAGCTGTATTCCTCCACGTTCTCCACAGTTTTCCCAGTGTCTTTATGTGGAGGCTGATTTGGTGCAATCATTTTCTCTATTAAAAAAAAAAAAGCATATTATATAACTCTAAAACATGAAGCTACTCTCAGTATTTTCAGTAAAACCGATTTTCACATGTACTTACATTTTCAGGCTGCTACTAGAAGAAAAGAAAACCTATCATATGCTGAAAATTAAAAGAATCAAAATACCCTGTTTCCTCGAAAATAAGACAGTGTCTTATTTTAAGGTGTGCTCCCAAAGATGCACTAGGTCTTATTTTCAGGAGACGTCTTATCTTTCTGTAAGTAGGTCTTATTTTCGGACGATGTCTTATTTTCGGGGAAACAGGGTATATATACGTTTCTCTCTAAATTAAAAAATAATGATTTATCCATTTCCTTGCTGTAATATATTTGCTATATTCTCTTATACTCACAACTATTAACCTAAAACTAGTTCTAGGCTACCAAGTAGAGTTATCAAATCATTTAATCAAATCACCTTCAATGTAAGAAGGGAGAAACAGCAAGGAAGAGCTGACAGAGGCCTAGATGAGAAACATTTCCAATTCCTGTTCTGTCATTAACTAAATGTGTAAACTTAAAGGCAGACCACTCAAGATCTCAGGGTCACTTTTCTCACTGGTAAAATAAGGTAGTCGATGAAAGAATCTTTAAGCCACTTTAAGATTATTCTCATAAACAAAGGAGAGGTAACTAACTGATAAGCAGAACTGCTGAACTTAATTCATTCCGTTTCATAATTTCTTCTTTGCCACAAACGTATGAGACAAACAGAATCATTCAGCATAATTCGCTTACTCTGTTATACTGGCACATAAAATCATCCAACAAATACCTCAAACATTTCCTTCAAATAACTGTAAAAGCTTCATCTGTAGCTCAGTGAGTAAGCAGGGTGCCTGCCACATACACAGAGGCTGGTGGGTTCAAACCCGGCCAGGGCCAGATAAACAACAATGACAACTGCAACCAAAAAATAGCTGGGCATTGTGGTGGGCACCTGCGGTCCCATCTACTCGGAAGGCTGAGGCAAGAGGACCGCTTAAGCCCCAGAGTTTGAGGTTGCTGTAAGCTGTGATGCCACGGCACTCTGCCGAGGGCGACATAGTGAGACTGTCTCAAAAAACAGAAAAGTAAATAAAATGTTAAAACCTTAATTCCTATAATTGAATTCCAAGCTTTGGAAAGGAATATACACACACCTTCCTTCCTGTCCAGCGTTTTGGACACTATTAGCCAGCTCTACCTTACTGAAATCCGTTCATTCTGCTGCTCCTAAATACAACTCTCTCTGGGTCTTGTCCTACTTCTTTAATTCCCTCCTTTTTAAATTCCTTCCTTGGAACTTTGCTCACTCAAATAAATGTTAATGTTCCCAAAGTTCCAATCTCAGATCCCTCCTAGTCTTACTTCACTTCTCTCTTCTTTCTTCACTCTCACTTCACATGTTGATAATAGCCGTTCTTTACACATCCCCACCTGCCCTCAGCACTCAAGACATCCTTTATTTTACTGAATCTATGGCATATATTTTTTCACATGATGTCATCTCTGAAATGAGAATGTTATATATAGTCAATAGTGATATAAATAAATTTTAGAAACAAATATTCAGTAATATATTTCATTTAGATTTTTCTTTATAGATAAGTATATGTATGATAAATGATTTTTAAAAATCTATATCTAAATATCAAAACACATCAAAATAGCTCTTTTATAGAGCTCTTCAAATAAAAATTCTAAGTATTAAGAACACAGTCATCAAATGCAAGCACTTTTTCCCTCAGTACATATTACAGTACGTCTTTAGATTTGATGGAATAGGGTACAATTTACATCAGTTACACACTCACATGTTCAAAATCAATGCACCAAGGAAATTCTGTTCAAAACCAAGTTACATCCTAACCAGCTTAAGTTAGTTTAAAAATAAGGATATTTAAACAAATTTCCCTAAGCGCAGTTATGGCATAGTTTACCTTAAATTACTTTATGATCCATCAAAAAGGATTGTTTTTTTCTTTTTCTTTCTTTCTTTTTTTTTGGGGGGGGGGGGGCAGACAGAGTCTTGTTCTGCTACCCAGGTTGGAGTGTAGCAGCATTATCATAGCTCACCACAATCTCAAACTCCTGGACTCAAAAATTCCCCTGCCTCAGCTTCCCCAGTAGCTGGGACTATAGGTATGTGTGCACTATGCTAATTTTTTAAATTTTTTATAGAGACAGAGAGGTCTCACTCTTCCTCAGGCTAGTCTTGAACTTCAGGCTTTAAGCAATCCTTCCATCTTGACATCCCATACCAAAAAAAATTTATATTTTAGTATAAAAACTATTAATCACTATTATTTTTAAATTAGCAATTTTTTAATGACAGAATTTTTATCTGTAGTATTAATCTATTATCTTTTCATATAGTTCATTTAAGAAAAAGCTGTTCAAAACCACTTTGAGATATCACCTAACCCGAATGAGAACAGCCCACATCACAAAGTCCCAAAGCTGCAGATGCTGGTGAGGGTGTGGAGACAAGGGAACACTTACACACTATTAGTGGGATTACAAACTAATACAGCCTTTTTGGAAAGAAGTATGGAGACTCTTCAAACAGCTAAAAGCAGACCTTCTATTTGATCCTGTAATCCCATTACTAGGTATTACCCAGAAGAAAAAAAATCTTTTTACCACAGGACATCTGCACTCGAGTGTTTATAGAAGTTCAGTTTACCATAATGAAGATGTGGAACAAGCCAAGTGCCCATCAACCATGGACAGATTAATAAGCTGTGGTATGTATACTCCGTGGAACACTATTCAGCCATTAAAAAGATGCAAACTTTGTATCTTTTGTATTTACATAGATGGAGCTCAAGAACATTCCCCCTAGTAAAGTATATCATGAATGGAAAAGCAAGCATCCCATGTACTCAATACAAATTTGTAACTAATAGATGAACAACTACCAACCCACATGAAAGGAAAAACACCAATAAATTCAAGAAGAGGGGAAGAGCACAGTAAGCAAACAATGTGACCTAATTGTACGTACCCAGATACTAATCTGAAATTAAAAAAAAAATTTTTTTAATTGTTCACAATTTTATTGTTTCTAGCTATAAATATTTATCAACCTTCATTTATAAAAAAATTTGTCTAGGCCAACCATTTAAATGTTTTGTTTAACTGTATTCTTTATACATTTATTAATGGAGCATAAAAACCCTATTCATTTCTATTGTTAATCAACGGTATCTTGAAAGCAAAAATGACAAGCATTTCCAAATTTAACTCCATTATCCTTCATTTTGCAAGACATCATTCATATTATACTCTGTTACTAAGAAATACAAATGATACATACATTGTATCACTGAGTAGGACTCCAGCTGAATTTCTAATACACGGTATTTGAGGAGCCTATGGGACATCCATGAGGAGACGTGTGTAGGTAGAAGAGAGAAACCCAGAGATGCTGATTTAGAAATCCTGAGTACATATATATATTACCTAATACCACAGTAGTGCGCAGGAAGGTCCAGGACAAGTGTGCAGCAGAGGGGCAGTGAGGACAGGACAGAATGCTGCACCCAATTAAATGTGCACCAAGCAAAGAGTTCTGCGTCAAAGAAACACATTATGTATCAAAAACCAATTTAGTTAGCTTAGGGTTTAGGATTATTAAAAATACTTCATAAAACTAATGCACTGCATTACTGATATGGCTAAAGAGGGTTTACATAAATTTATAATTTGAAAGTAATAGTGAATAGCAGAAAAAAAGTATTACTTTGCTAATATAACTTACTCGTATTTTTCTAATTCATGCTCTGAAAATCCTAAGTGGAACAGAGGATTAACTGAGAGTAGCAGGGATGACTTTAATAACCCCAGAAGACTGGCTGCAAACATTAAGTCCACATTACAACACATTTATCTGGGGACAAACCATGAGAATATTATGAGATGAAGCTTTTCAGCCCAGACCTTTATGTCAGCAATTAAAAGGACCTAAAAAAGGAAAAACACCACAATCCCATTTTTCTGTATAGATATATCATTTTTGAAGTCAGAAAAACTAATTTTTATAAGTTAAATATAAATCTTGGTAAGCCTACTTAGAGTATCCGAAATAGTATAGTACACAATTTTTTGAAATTTTGTGTTTACATACAGTTATGGTTTAAATATTTGCACCTGTAGCATGTGTACGGAAAAGCAAACAAACTTAAATAGACAAATTCCAGTCTAGCTAGCTACTGTGCAGAAAGAAAAGACCAATCAGACCATCTCAGCACTAGCTATATTTTTCAAATAACGCACTTGAGAGTGACTTCTAGCAACTGAAGATCAGATAGGCCTCTATGAAAGCATAAGAGACCTATCAGTAAAGGGAGATCTGAGAAGAATCTTAGGGTGTTGGAACAAAAATCTATAGACTTAGATATAGTAATTTCCCTGAGCATTTATATTTTGTCTTTACCCACTCTGACAGGACTAAGACAATGATTAATAACATTCAAAAGGCTATTATTGATGGACTGTTCATTTGTTCAGTATTCTGTTAATACTAAATCCTCCTGCAATTAACAAAAAGTCAAATGCAAACAGAGCTTCTGAAAAGGAAAATGGATCTAAAGTACGAAATTAGATATACAGAATGTCTTATGTGGAAAGTTCTACTTACATGATTATATAACCAGTTTATAACCTAACGGAACACCTGATCTCCCAAGTGGCTTTAAAGCAAATGGTATAATTTTTGTAGTACAATTAAAGCAAATCTCTAGAGTACTTTTTCCTGTGGTCAACCACCAAATCTTCAAATAATTTTTTAAAAGAACTTCGTAATAAAACTGAAAGCAATATTGTTCATTTGACAAACAACTGAATTGCCATAATACACAACTAAAAATGGCTTCTTAGAATATATATAAAATGTAGTTTTTTAATAAAGTCCTTGCAATTCTTTCTTTTTTTTTTTCTGTGTGCACCCTAGGAAAACATGTCTGCAGCACGATCTGCTGTCCTTGTATTTCTTATGTTCTCCTATACTTGTATAGTTCAAATTCAAAACACTGGTATTGTTTGACCTCTCAAACAACAAAGCAAGCATAAACAGATGCATGATCTTTACCTTTAAGTGTGAGATGGGCATGAGAGGAAAGATGTGCCGGAATATCAAACAATGTCAGCGATCTGAAGGGCTTATATGCAACAGAGCTTCTAATTCAAGGTTCTCAAATTTCTATATACACTCAGAATCACTTGAGTCCCTGCTAAAACACGCAGTTCTGGGGCCAGTGCCATTGTCTCTGATTCAACATGGCCAGAATGGCACCACATTTGGGGGAAACACTTTATCCAATTATTTTCCAGGTAAGGGATTTACAGAGATTGTCATAATCTTCATAACAACATTATGATGAAGAATATCACAGAATACAGATGCTGAGACAGATGGTAAATATTAGAACAGGGATTCTAACCCATACTGCTGCCATCACGCCATCCTTACACCTGTCCAAGGTACTCACCAGGCAGTGCTCACTGACCAAGGGAAGGCTGCCATTCTGAGTGCCATAAAACATTACCACGAAAGCAAGTACTAGACTTGAGGCCTGGAAGAATGGATTCAGCTTAAACAAGGTCAGCAGGAAGGCAAGACGTTATTTTAAACCAGTAAAGAAGAGCATGAAAAGACACAAAGGCAGAAAATAAGAGTTGGGCTGGATCAATGATTCTGTATCTGGTTAGCCTGGGAACATAAATTAGAACCTTGAAAGTCAGGCTAAGTTTGCACTAGAATGCTGAAATATGGATTTAACTGCACTCTGGTTAACGATAAACACTTCTCTAGCTGTATAGATTGAATCCGACTTTTAATCATTTTTTACAGCTCCATTTTACCTCAGTTATTGTATTCTTTAAAAATACAAATTTTAATTTCACTACACTTGCAAAGACACATATTCAGACATATACAAGTACAATATATACACACATTTATATTAACATATGTACACACACACTCTCCTTGACACATCCTGCTAACGATAGGGAAATTAGTGTGTGCATATATATTACAAATTCTGATATGAATAACAAAATATTTGCTCTATCTATATAATCTGGCTATAGCAGTATTGTGTTAATCCTGCAAAATAAAGCTGATAAAGATTCATCTGAAAAGGGCACTGGCTTAGGTGTCTTTTAATTTCTATTTAACCTGCTTAAACTACAAAATGAACTGAATTTACTTTCTTATATTATATTAAGACTTATTAAAAGTCTATATTAAAACTTAAACAAGATGATTTGACTGTCTTTTCTTAAACCAATCATAAGAACACTTATAAATATGTCTAAATACTACCCAACACTTAGTAAAATCTTAATTGCTATAATTTGGTAATGAATTACCATTATGCAAAAGTAGAATCACAAATAACCCAACAGCTAAATTCTATTACTCATGAAATATGCTGTCAAGCCTGGACAGGGAGTTAATTCAAGAGCTTACTGATGGGCTACACAGTTAGGATGTCAAGCAGCAGACTTCTTTAAAATATTGGAATAAGGAGCTAATTATCCTTATCCAGATATCACAATATTGTTACTATACTTTTCAGAGCTTTTAAAAACATGTTAGTACTTTAAAAACAAAAGTATCTTGGCTCAGCACCTGTAGCTCAAGTGGCTAAGGCACCAGCCACATACATTGGAGCTGGCAGGTTCGAATCCAGCCTGGGCCCGCCAAACAACAATGACAGCTACAACCAAAAAATAGCTGGGTGTTGTGGCGGGCGTCTGTAATCGCAGCTACTTAGGAGGCTGAGGCAAGAGAATCGCTTAAGCCCAAGAGTTGGAGGTTGCTGTGAGCTGTGATGCAACAGCACTCTACCCAGGGCGACAGCTTGAGACTCTGTCTCAAAAAAAAAAAAAAAAAAAATGGATCTTGAGCATTTCCAGGGAAACAACACCAAGAAAACGCAAAAATTGGATAAAATACAGTTTTGCGCACATCTAACTGGCAAACATTTTAAGCCCATCAAGAGAGAGAAAAAACACTGCAGGCAATGTTGACCTCATTGTTATTCTATAACCCCACTCTCTAGCCCAGTCCTCTCCTATCTCAGAAACAACCACTATTACAGATTTTTTTTGAACTTTATTATCTGAGGGCTACACAGTGACATATTATACAGATGCTCCTCAACTTATGATGGCATTATGTCCTGATAAACCCATTGTAAGGTGAAAGTACATTAAGTTAAATCTGTATTTAATATCACCTAACCTACCAAACATTATAGCTTACCTAGCTTAGCCTAACCACACTCAGAACACTTCATTTGGCCTACATTTGGGCAAAATCATCTAACACAAAACCTATTTTTCTTTTTTTTTGCAGTTTTTGGCCGGGGCCGAGTTTTAACCCACCACCTCCGGTATAGGGTGTCGGTGCCCTAATCACAATGAATGAATGAATTTTTTTGCAAGACTCCTAGTGTCCTTTCACAGGAACTTCTCCAATGTTATTACTAGAAAAAGATTTGCTCCATGAAAGATATAACTAGCCTCAATTTGACTGTATTAAAAAATTACCTCCTCCAGGGATTGAGACAATTCACGCTCCCACCAGCCTGGTATGAAAGCTGCCATCTCCACGTCTTTACTACTATTTTTTCAGTTCTACTACATGTAAGTGAAATGTAAAATAAAATGGTTGTAAATATTGCAAATAATGTATCCTGACATGTAAACTAGGGAGTTGTAATTATCCAATTCTGCTTCAGCATGAAGAAAGGCAAAGCTTCAAAATGAAGAGGGGTGTGGGCAGAGGTTGGGAGAAGACACAAAAAATCAAAAAACAGTGGATCAGAAACAGAAGTTTGAACAAAAGTTGTCTGTAAAAAAGGTGGTCAGTAACTATGAAAATGATTCTACAGATATTTTATTTGTAAATAGCAAAAACCACAAAAATAGCTAAAACACAGTGGTTAAATAAAATGACTTTTTTTAAACATTACACAGCTGTAAGAAAGGTTTCCCAATAAAATAATTTTCAATTTTTGGTGGGCCACGAAAGACACTGCAGCCAAATCACGGTTTACGGTACTGCCTCCCTTGTTTAAACGTACACTAACACGCCACTACTAAGGATGTGGGTGCAACTCAAGTCCCTCATCAGCTGACTTTTGCCTAATCAAAAAGGAGATTTTCTCTGAGTGTGGCTGATTTAATCACATGGAAGCCCTTCAAAAGAAGGCTGTCAACCAGTCATAGCACCACGTGCCTGTAATCTCAGGTCACTTCAGAGGCAGAAGGATCCCTTGAGCCCAGGAATTTGAGGCCAGCCTAGGTAACAGGGCAAGAAACCATCTCTAAAAAATAAAAAGCAAAAGGCCTTGACCCTGAGGGCATCTGTCTGTCCATGGCTGGGCCTTTCCACTCTCTGTCCATCTGTCATCACAAGTAGTCTATACTTCAAGTGGAGCCACAGTTTCTGCTGGCCAACTTTCCATAAACACCCAGGCTGGACTATGAGATCCAGGACAAAGCACTGAATTTAGAGCCCCACCCAAGGCATCCAACGAGAAGGTGTCTGGCTCTATCTCAGGTCATCAGGTCTGCGCTGCTGCAGGAAGGCTCAGTCCTCTATAAAGCTTTCACCCATTACAACTCTCCTAGCTCCCAGCCCTACCTATACCTGTGCCCTGTGAGCCCCCGAAACCACCTGCAGTCCTAAAAGTGGATAGACCCTGGGGGCACACTTCCTCACCCCCCACCTCCCCACCTGTGGGCTGAAGGTTCTGGTCTCAGCAGGGCCAAAGGAGGAACAGCAGCCTATACAAACCTCAGAGCTAGAGGCCCCTAGGCAGGTGATTGGGAAGGTGATGGCTTGATTATCACCAGTGGACTTAGCTCTAGGCGGCCCAGCTCGGTCCCAGGAAAGTGAATTATCAAGCCAGATGCCTCACGTATGTACTGGCAATGGGGTTGGTCCTCCTGCTGTTCCCTAGGCTGGAAGCCACCGTCTTTTCCTCCCAAGGCAGCATCTCTAGCTGAATATTCTAATTTAACTGATTTTGAAATCAGCCTCATCTTGGCCTTCTCTTACCCACAGCCTTCTCTCACTTAATGCTCTGGCCATGGCTACTTCTCTTTCTTTAAGTAGCTCCCCAGCTTCTGATCAGTCAGCCAGGTGGGGACAATCTGCCTTTCATTAAGGCAACATCACAGGCTGGGAGGTGAATTTCTGCTGCAGATCTGGCTACACAGCAGCATGGAGATCAGTGTTTGCTCAAAAGGAGAGTGGGTGTGCCTCACAGGAGCCCCTGCCTGCCTTCTACCACCTGCACAAAGGCCTGGAAATCACTCTTACTGGGCAAACTTGTTGACACTTACAGGCTGCTTTACAGTCATTTTCTATAAAATCAGTGTATGTAACTGGAGCTGAGGGAGTGTGTTTGCTCTTGGCTAGTGTGAGAAGGACTTTTTGGTTTTCACACTGATTTTGAATTTTTGCTACACAATTTTATCCTTTGAGTGTAACACATCTAAAGATGAGCTGTTTTCGGAAAAAAAATTTGCTAAACATGTGGTAAATATTATCTAGATCAGTGGTTCTTAACCTTTTTGGGGTCACAGAATGCATTTGAAAATCTGATGAAAACTATGGACTCTTTTCTCAAAAAACTGCACACATGCACATAATAAAATCTGCATTCCATTTCAAGGAGCTCATGTACCCTCGCAGTATAAAGTAACAGAGTTCTGATAACATTCATGTTCTTTGATTCCTTACATTTTGTAAAGGGTTGCATTTAATTAAATACTGATTTAAATGAAATGATATACATATATGTGTATATTTATAAACATATGTGTATAAAGGTCAGACAAGTCCACAAACTCAATCTAGAAAATGACCATCACTATGGTCAACTTCCAAGTGCTCCCCTTGGCCATCTGGGGACTGTAGTGACACTCAGCAATAGGCAAGTAGCACTTTTTCTAGGATGAGTTCATGAACTCAATTGACTGACCTCGTGTGTGTGTGTGTGCGTGTGTGTGCACGCACGTGTGTGCGCGGTATGTGTGTGTCTATATACGGCACTTGTATTCAGCCTCATATTTCTAGTAATCATATTGGCCTTAATGTATCAACCATAATTACCAATTATATCTCCTTTAGTAAAGGTAATTATAAAATTAAAAATAAGCAAATTTATACAACTACAGTAGACTGGCTGACACTTTAAACATTAATATTGTAGAAAATACAAGAAAATAAAGTTCTCATACAGTGTTGGTGGAAGTATGAAGAATGACATGGACAGTATCTACCAATTTAAACAATACACCATTTGATACAGCAACTCCACTGCTAGACATCTAGTTCACAAAAATACTCCATATAGAATCAAAGGTAAATGAATAGGGATGCTCCCCACAACAGAATTTTTTATTTGAAAATATGGAAAAACCCTATATGGAAAATGGCTACAGTTACTAAAAGAATATCTTAGTTTAAATGTGCTTACACAAAATGAAGCCTCCACTTACTGCTAATTAGAAAGAAGCAATCATAATACGTACTGAATATTCTAATTCAACTGATTTTGAAATTCAATAATATTGATTTATTGTATACATTTCTCATAACAATATACCGGTGGTTTTATAATACATTTCATAACATATATAGGTTTTATCTGTAATTCCTCCTGTCTTTATCATTGATAAAGGTCTGTAGAAACTTAGCACTATCATAATTCCATCAAATAATTTCAGTAAGAGTCAATTTATATGCACCACAATTGGAGCTACCAATTTTCTCAAGATCTGACTTCACAGTTGTAAGAATAAACCTGTAGCATTAGCAGCTACTCTGAGTCTATGGTAATAATAATATTTCAAGAATCATATCCAGCCAGGTGCAGTGGCTCAAGCCTGTAATCCTAGCACTTTGGGAGGCATAGGTGGGTGGATTGCCTGAGCTCACCAGTTAAGAGTCCATCCAGCCTGAGCAAGGGGGAGACCCTATCTCTAAAAATAGCCAGGTTGGCGGGCACCTGTAGTCCCAGCTACTCAGGAGGCTGAGGCAGGAGAATCGCTTAAGCCTAAGAGTTTGAGGTTGCTGTGAGCTGTGACACCATAGCACTCTACTGAGGGTGACAAAGTGAGACTGTCTCAAAAAAAGAAAAAAAAAGAATCATATCCATGTAAACAGTTCGTGACACTGGCTACATCACTAATAAAACAGTACTATCAGTTAACACCTCCTCCTTTGAATAGTGTGCCCTTAGTTACCTTGTGTCTTTTATTCTTTCAGGAATGCTCTTGATGTTTTTATATTTTGGGAGACAGGGGCTAGAGGAAGCAAAGACAGTATGACTGACCAGATTCTAAATCCCCAAACTTCACAGGGAATGCACATAGGAGCCACTCTCCCAAAGTAGCCGATGAATCGTCCTCTTGATCCTGATGCGCTGCACTTTCCCCTCCCACACTGAATCCGGCCAGCCATGTATAGCTCAACAAACGCCAGCACAAGTGATGCTGCATGACTTCAGAGACTAAGTCACAAGGAGCCTTGCAACTTCCACCTTGGTCTCTCAAAACCTTGCTCTAAGGAAAGACTTGCCGCAGCGTAAGAAGTTCAACTACCCAGGGACTAGCCCTGGCTAGCCACATGCAAGGCCACATGGGGAGAAAACAATGCCAGCCAGCCCCCAGCTGTTCTTGCCCTCTCAGCCGAGGTGCCAGACATGTGGAGTGAAGGACCATTTTGGACATTTGAAACCCAGCAGATGGCATGTGGAGAAGAGCCGGGGGCTCACACTCACGGCCTCCGCCAAGATAGGACAACATTTCCAGCCAACTGTACCACCCTATCTAAGGCTACAAATATAATGGGGTGGAGATGACCTGTGCCCTGCCTAAATACCTGAGCTAAGGACTTGCGAGCAGCAATAAAACGCCCGTCATTTCACACCACTGTGCTTCTAGGTGGTTTGTTACACAACGACAGACCACCATAAAAGTGCAATATTATCAGTGACTAATTTTTAAAAAGATGAGGCCAACTGTGACTGCAGCTCTAAAATTAACTGTATGATTCAGAGAGCCTTTGCTTATTGCAATGAGAAAGAAATAAAGTACCAGCTCACATTTCTGCAGAAAGCTTTTAAAATAAATCTGACCAATCTAATTAATTCTAAAAAGCTCCTTAACACTGAAGGACCAATATATTATTATGAATCACATGCTAGTTTGAAATACTAGTCCCCCGACTCAGTCCTGAGAGTGCAGCACAGATGTCACAGGTCCCAGCCCCAGGTCTTCTCATCTCCTCCGATGTGCAACCACAGTAGTCATTATCCCAGCCCCACACTCCAGCTTGCGTTGCCTGTGACTGGTACACTCCTCCTAGAGATGGGACTGTTCTCACACGTCTTACAGATAAAGATGGTGTCATTCAACACTCTAACAGTGCACACCTAGAGAGTGACTCGACAGAAAAGAAAAAAGAAAATAAGGAAAGAACAGAGGGAAGAAAGAAAAAAACGGGGGTGAGGAGAAAAGAAGGGTAAAGAAGATAGATGAAAAAAAGAGAGAAAGAGGAAACAAGGAAGACAGGCAAGGAATGATGGAAGCTAAGAAAGACTTAACCACAAGAGAAAACTATGGTAGCAACACATATAGTGAGAAAAAAGAAAAGGGCTAGGAAGAGTCACAAGGACATGTACGGTCCAGGGGCAGCACCTGCGGCTCAGTGAGGAGGGCGCTGGCCCCATATACTGAGGGTGGTGGGTTGGAACCTGGCCCCGGCCAAAATGCGACAAAAAATAGCGTTGTGGTGGGCACCTGTAGTCCCAGCTACTCGGGAGGCTGAGGCAAGAGAATCGCCTAAGCCCAGGAGCTGGAGGTTACTGTGAGCCGTAATGCCACGGCACTCTACCCAGGTGAAAGAAAGAGAGAGAGAGAGAAAAGAAAGAAAAGAAAGAAAAGGAAGAAAAGGAAGAAAGGTACAGTCCAGGCAGGACAGAAGTAGGCAGAGTAGCCATATTACTTGAGATATCATTTAGCCTAAGACTCAGGATCTCGAAAGTAGAGCCATCAATTAGTAAGGATATATAAATAATAGAAATATTTAATCTTGCTTTAAGATTTAAGACATATAACAAGTACCGGGATAAAATCTTCAGTTAACAGTAAGAATAATGATAGTTAATGCTAATGAATGTATAATCCTCGCATATCTTACAGACACAGACATGCATGTACAGGCACTGGTGGAATCCAGGCAGCCTGGCAGCCACACCCGTGCTCCCGTCCACCACGCTACGCTGCTACAACCTGAGATCAAGTAAGTTCTCGAGGACGACCATGCCATCACAATACAGACAGCATATCACCAAAACACTGCATGGCCCACCCCCACTCTCAACATATATGCTTTACTTCCATCTTTTTTAATATTCATGAACAAGAAATCTGGCAAATGGCAAATATATGAAGCTACTTCCTCATATATGCATGATTGGGACATTTAAAACTAAAAACCCTACTGTGGCTCAGTGAGTAGGGCGCCAGCCCCAAACACCAAGGGTGGCGAGTTCAAACCTGGCCCCTGCCAAACTGCAACAAAAAAAAATATAGCTGGGCGTTGTGGCGGGTGCCTGTAGTCCCAGCGACTCAGGAGGCTGAGGCAAGAGAATTGCCTAAGCCCAGGAGTTGGAGGTTGCTGTGAGCTGTGTGATGCCATGGCACTCTACCAAGGGCAATAAAGTGAGACTCTGTCTCTACAAAAAAAAAAAAAAATTCTCAAAACTTAGTTTCCTTAATTGTAAAATAAGTATAGGTTGAGCACCCCTTATCCAAAACACTGGGAACGAGAAGTGTTTTGGATTTTGGAAAATTTGCATTATACCTGCCAGTTGAGCATCACAATCTGAAGATCTGAAATCTAAAATGCTCCCATGAGCATTTCCTTTGAGTATCATGCTGGTGCTCAATAAGTTTCAGATTTGAGAGCTTTTTGGATTACAAATACTCAATTGTATTATATAAAACCCATGCCTCATTAGGTTATTCTGTTACTTAAAAGATAATTCTTTTGTGGTGCTATAAGCACAATGTTTAGCAAATATGTGGTAGTTAAGTGCTCAGTAACTGTTAGTGATTACTGTGAAGATGCTGACACGCAGGATAGAGCAGCCACTGAAACTGATAGCACAGGTTATTCTATGACATAAAAAGCTCAGGCTGGGCAAACTGCCTCACACTTACAATCCTATCACTTTGGAAGGTCAAAGTGAGAGGACCGCTCAAGGTCAGGAGTTCAAGACCACCCTGAGCAACATAGTGAAACCCTGTCTCTACACAAAAATACAAAAATTAGCCAGGAGTGATGGCACACGCCTGTAGTCCCAGGTACTCAGGAGGCTGAGGCAAGAAGATCACTTGAACCCAGGAGTTTGAGGTTGTAGTGCGATATGATGACATCACTGCACTCTAGCCCAGGCAACAGAAACCCTGTCTCAAGAAGAAAAAAAGTTCATAAAACATTAAATGAAAAAAGAAGCCAGTTATAAAATAGTAAATATAGTATGACAACATAAACATATGCCAGCAAAGAGAATATAGGCTCTATAGTGAGGCTTTTGTAGATGGTAAAAGAAGTTATTTTGAGTATTGCATTTATGGGTAATCTTTTACAATTAGAAAAATGAATAAATTATTAAGGATATTGGTGTCCTAGGTCTACCATTAGTTATAAATCAAATGGTTTACATGTATTAGTTTCTTCATTTGAAAAAGGGCAGGAAGTTAAGTGATTTCTGAGTCCCCTTCCAGCTCTAAAATTCTGTAATTTTATGAAATAAATAATATTTTTTAATTCTGGAAGAAAAAAACACAACTTTCTCTCTTCCTTCTCTCTCCCCCCACACAGCCCAGAAAGACAACAGGAGCACAATAAATCCCTGGTGACCAGTCAAGTCAACTCAAGTACAGCCTTCAAATAAACTTAACCTGGCTTGGCACCTGTAGCACAGTGGTGAGGGCTCCAGCCACATACACTGAGGATGGTGGGTTCAAACCCAGCCCAGGACAGCTAAACAACAATGGCAACTACAACAACGGATAAACTTAACCCATACTCCTGTGCTAGGAAAAAGTCCGAAGTGAGTATTATGAGAACTCAAGCCTCTGGCTTAAAGAAGTTGCTTTAAAATCCTGAGCTTCAGTTTCTCAATCTATGAAGTGAGAGGATTTGTGCTGTCAACTCCTGCTCTAATACACTATGGACCATAAGTGAAAAAGAATGAACAGGATGTAATACAGGCATTTCTCACTTTACTGCCACAAAGCAAATGTTTATGAACTAACAGTGACTCAGCAGGTGCTACTTCACTCATCTCTATTATTGATAAGAAACTTCTGTTGTTATATGAAAACTTTCCTTGAGAAAATGGACAAGGACTGTTTTGCAAGATGACAAATTAAAATGGTGGCTATTGGCTTCTAAAGGGTAAGTACAGGCCAGGGTAACATCTTAATGCAAGTGAAGTTTTAAGTAAAATAACCATCTTCTGTGGGAAAATCATCTGTGGGAAAGACAGACTCTCTACTGCCTAGAAACTCCCCCTTCACTAAGATTGTCACTCAAGCAAATATACAATAAAAGCCACTTCTCTTGCTCTCCTTCTTTCTTGAGAAAGAGTGGGCATGCCACCTTATAACCATGAGAGGTTGATTAAAGAAATCTCTAGGGAGAGGAAGCTAACCAAAAAGGAAAAACTAGCACAGGCTAAAGAAAGAGAAAGATGGGAATGAGTATGAATTCACCAGGGAGAAATTTCTCAAGTGAGATGAAGAAGGAAATCGGAACCTTGTGCAGTAACAACTGAATGGATTCCGGGAAGCTATGGGATCTGCTTCAGGACAGGAAGTCTGCTAAAATTAATAGGGAAATTCTGAATCCACAGGGTGCCGGGGCCATTATGTGGAATGTAAGCAGCAGCAGCTCAGCTTCATTCACTTCATCTACCTGAAAAAAGAACAGACACAACCTGCTAAAAGGAGGAAGAAATAAAGAATGATAATACTCTTAGCTTCTAGGAGCAGAGCACTACATGAGCACTAGGAGATAAACAAAGAGAAAGTAGAAAACAGTTGTTAAGGTGTGGGGTACCATCTGCCGACTGGACAGACTAAACAAGAGAGCCCAACACATTAAAGGCAGCACCGCAGGACACAGGCAAAGAGCAGAGGGAGACTGGGAAAGGAGGGACAGAGAATTCGGGGATAGAAAGCCTGGCTCTGGGGGGCAGAGACAAGATGGCTGACTGAAACCAGCTTTCCATAGAGGCTCCCATCTAAAAGGAGAGTTCAAGGACAGAAATTTAGCAAGTAACCTGGTGGATTAGAGCTGCAACAAGAGAGAAGGTTGAAGAACGCACATCAACCCCACTGAGACGAGCGGCGACCCCAAGGATACAAACAAAAGGTACAAAATCCATCACCAAGCAGACGGAGTCCCCTCCCCCATGAGAACAGCTCAGAGTGCCCCACAAACAAACGAGCAGAGTTCAAAGGTCCTCCCACTACACTCCACGGGAGAAACCCTCTAAAAATTGGATCTACCTCCCCTACTAGGGTGCCACGGCGTTCTCCTGCCAGGCATAAAACTGTATAAATTTGTATATATTCTCTACCTGCAACTCTGAGCTCCCAGCACTCCCCTCCACTCTCACTCTGAGGTCTGGAGGCCTGTCCCCCAGGAGTCCAGATTCTAGGGTGATTTCTGGAGGGGTGTGGACAGGGCCTAGACTGCAGCTGGTCAGTGCTGATTCTGCGGCATAGGAATGAGGAGAGGATAGTCGGCTGAGAGGGAACCACACCAGAGCAGCGGTACCCCAAAGCGCAGAGCAGCAGCCGTTTTTGGCAATAATAGGGCTCACTTCCAGATTTCCAAAGCCCACACCCCGTCTCACTGGGTAACCAGAGGAGGCAGGGCATCTTCTCAGGTGGCAACCACTGTAGAACAGATCTGGGATGGAAACGCAGGCCCCATGAGTAAAGGGTTTGTCTGAGGTGGTACCGGTGGTACCCCGGTGGAGCTCGGGGACTAGAAACACACTCACAGAGCCAGGAAGTTCCCAGGGCGGGGCTGACCCAGAGCACCGCTTTACTGAGCCTAAGACGCACCCGGGCAGGAGGCTAAAACTGACAGCTAACTGTGCTGTGAATACAAACCTGCAGGAGCAAAGACAGGGCCTGAGGCACAGTTTCTGGGAACTTAAAATAGCTTCTCTTCTGCAGAGGAATTTAGCAGGGACAGAAATAAATTCCCACAAAGTTGTTCTGTTCTGTCAGTAACATCAATCAGGGGCAGGGCTGGAACTGAGTGAACAACCCCAGCCTCCATCAAGTGCCCGAGGTTGTCAGGCCTCAATTCCCGCTGCTGGATAGAGGGAGAGCGCAGCGGCCTGGCTGAGCAGAAATAGATTTCCTTGTGATTCAGGCAGGTGCAAACCCCTGGAGTATCTGTTCACTAGAGACACTAGGTCACGGCCCTGCAGGGTTATCAGTGACTGGGTGTGACAGAGGTGCAAGGTGGGGAAGAAGGTATCAACCTTCCCAGACTAATCTATTTGCTGGGTGGATCCTCCTGACTTCATGGAGCACTGGAGCAAGTCATATCTGAGTTGTCACCAGACCCCTGCAATCCAGTTGCCAGAGCCCTTTTAAACTCTCCCACCTGAGACAGGTGCTGACCGAGACAACTGATTTGGACCATTTGAACTGAGTCAATCGCCCAAGAACTATTCAAGTGATTCCCTGGCTGTGTGGTTGTAGGAAGGTTTGATTTTCTTTTCCAACTGCTGCCTGTGGGGGGCAGGGTGACTTATTGCTGGTTTTTCTCCACAGCTGAGACTTCAACCCAGAGTAACTGTTTCACTAGGGTCAGACAGAGACCAGCTGAAAACAAAACAGAACCACTTAGTCCGACCACACCAAACAGGTCCCCAGTTTCTCAGGCCATAGCACTATATAAGTCCTCGACAAAGGTCCAGGGGAAAAAATCAAACGGTGTAAAATAATCATGGGGCGGAATAAGCGGAAAAACTCTGGTAACATGAATAACCAGAATAGATCAATCTTCCCAAGGAAAGATATGCCAGATGTAACCGAAGATCCCATTCATAACTGCTGGCCGAGATGTCAGAAATCGAATTCAGAATTTAGATTGCAAACAAGATTAATAGAATGAAGGAAAATTTGGAATTAGAAATTCGAGGAGAGATGGCAGCCGAGTAACAGCTTTCTTGCATCTGGGCACTGTGAGTCTGGGGAGATAGGACTCCAGGCATCTCTGCCTGGTGGGATCTGCCTATCATCACCCCTGTGTGGATACAGGGAGTCAGCGAGAGACTTCTGGACCCCAAGAGGAGGACTAAAACAGTGGAAAACCGGCAAGTGGTCGCGTGTGTTCAATCGGTCTAAACCCGCCCGCAACTGTAAGTTCAGTAGCAGTGAGACTGCAAACCAGAAAGGCCTTACCTTCTAAGACTTAACCAGAATCAAGTGGAAATGTTGTATAGGCCCATGTCAAGTTCTGAAATAGCATCACCATATAAAATATCCCTAAAAAGAAAAGCCTGGGACCAGATGGCTTCACGTCAGAATTCTACCAAACCTTTAAAGAGGAACTAGTACTTATATTACTCAACCTGTTCCAAAATGTAGAAAAAGAAGGAAGACTACCCAACACGTTCTATGAAGCAAACATCACCCTGATCCCCAAACCAGTAAATGACCCAACAAGAAAAGAAAATTATAGACCAATATCACTAATGAATATAGATGCAAAAACATTCAACAAGATCCTAACAAACAGAATCCAGCAACACATCAAACAAAGTATACATCATGACCAAGTCGGTTTTATCCCAGGGTCTCAAGGCTGGTTCAATATACGTAAATCTATAAGTATAATTCAGCACATAAACAAATTAAAAAACAAAGACCATATGATTCTCTCAATTGGTGCAGAAAAAGCATTTGATAATATCCAGCATCCCTTCATGATCAGAACACTTAAGAAAATTGGTATAGAAGGGACATTTCTTAAACTGATAGAGGCCATCTACAGCAAACCCACAGCCAATATCGTATTGATTGGAGTTAAACTGAAATCATTTCCACTCAGATCAGGAACCAGACAAGGCTGCCCATTGTCTCCATTGCTTTTTAACATTGTAATGGAAGTTTTCAGCCATGGCTGGGGAAGAAAAGGCGATCAAGCATATCCATATAGGCTCACAAGAGATCAAACTTTCGCTCTTCGCAGATGATATGATTTTATATCTGCAAAACACCAGGGATTCTACTACAAAACTCTGAGAAGTAATCAAGGAATACAGCAGCATCTCAGTTTACAAAATCAACATTCATAAATCAGTAGCCTTTATATATACCAACAATAGTCAAGCTGAAAAAACAGTTAAGGACTCTATTCCATTCACAGTAGTGCCAAAGAAGATGAAATATTTGGGAGTTTATCTAACAAAGGATGTGAAAGATCTCTATAAAGAGAACTATGAAACTCTAAGAAAAGAAATAGCTGAAAATGTTAACAAATGGAAAAACATACCATGCTCATGGCTGGGAAGAATCAACATTGTTAAAATGTCCATACTACCCAAAGCAATATACAATTTTAATGCAATCCCTATTAAAGTTCCACTGTCATACTTTAAAGATCTTGAAAAAATAATACTTCCTTTTATATGGAATCAGAAAAAAACCTCAAATAGCCAAGACATTACTCAGAAATAAAAACAAAAAAATCACACTACTGGACCTCAAACTATACTATAAATCAATAGTGATCAAAACAGCATGGTACTGGCACAAAAACAGAGAAGTAGATGTCTGGAACAGAATAGAGAACCAAGAGATGAATCCAGCTACTTACCGTTATTTGATCTTTGACAAGCCAATTAAAAACACTCAATGGAGAAAAGGTTCCCTATTTAACAAATGGTGCTGGGTGAACTGGCTGGCAACCTGTAGAAGACTGAAACTGGACCCACACCTTTCACCATTAACTAAGATAGACTCTCACTGGATTCAAGATTTAAACTTAAGACATGAAACTATAAAAATACTTGAAGAAAGTGCAGGGAAAAAAAACCCTTGAAGAAATCGGTCTGGGCAAGTATTTCATGAGGAGGACCCCCCACCCCACCCCCAGGTAATTGAAGCAGCTTCAAAAATACACTACTGGGACCTGACCAAACTAAAAAGCTTTTGCACAGCCAAGAACACAGTAAGTAAAGCAAGCAGACAGCCCTCAAAATGGGAGAAGATATTTGCAGGTTATGTCTCCAACAAAGGTTTAATAACCAGAATCCACAGAGAACTCAAACATATAAGCAAGAAAAGAACAAGTGATCCCATCACAGGCTGGGCAAGGGACTTGAAGAGAAACTTCTTTGAAGAAGACAGGCACACGGCCTACAGACACGAAAAAATGCTCATCATCTTTAATCATCAGAGAAATGCAAATCAAAACTACTTTGAAATACCATCTAACTCCAGTAAGATTAGCCCATACCACAAAATCCCAAGACCAGAGATGTTGGCGTGGATGTGGAGAAAAGGGAACACTTCTACACTGCTGGGGGGAATGCAAATTAATACATTCCTTTTGTAAAGATGTTTGAAGAACATTTAGATATCTAAAAATAGATCTGCCATTCAATCCTATAATTCCTCTAGGTATATACTAGGTATATACCCAGAAGACCAAAAATCACATCATAACAAAGATATTTGTACCAGAATGTTTATTGCAGCCCTATTCATAATTGCTAAATCATGGAAAAAGCCCAAGTGCCCATTGATCCACGAATGGATTAATAAATTGTGGTATATGTACAGCATGGAATATTATGCAGCCTTAAAGAAAGATGGAGACTTGACCTCTTTCATGTTTATGTCGATGGAGCTGGAACATATTCTTCTTAGTGAAGTATCTCAAGAATGGAAGAAAAAGTATCAATGTACTCAGCCCTACTATGAAACTAATCTGTGGCTTTCACATGAAAGCTATAACCCAGTTATAACCTAAGAATATGGGGAAGAGGGTGGGGAGGATGGGCAGAGAGAGGGGTATTGGTGGGATTACACCTGCGGTGCATCTTAGAAGGGTACATGTGAAACTCAGTAAACGTAGAATATAAATGTCTTAACACAATAACTAAGAAAATGCCAGGAAGGCTATGCTAACCAGTGTGATGAAAATGTGTCAAAGGGTCCATAAAACCAATGTATGGTGCCCCATGATCGCATTAATGTACACAGCTATGATTTAATTATAAATAAATAAATAAATAAATAAATAAAAAGTCTGGCTGTGTCTCTCCCCAAATCCTCAATATACCATTTCTGAGAAGACAAAATCTAGAAACCTCAGCCTAAGAGATTAGAGAATAACAGAAGGCCATCTATCCCCCATCCCCCAGGAGCTGTCTTGGATGAGCACGCTGGGAAACACCTGGCCTCTTCCACACCCTCCAATGCCTCACCTTGCTGACTGTAATCACTGCTGGACAGACCTTTCTATCTCCCCTGTTAACAGTATTGCTAATGGTACTAAGTCAAAACTTAAAAAATAGAATTTAAAAGCAGCATTAAAGTCAAATTAAAATGAAGCAATTCCTAACCTTACTGTAGAAAGGATCAATCAATAGTTACATGTGACATAAAAATTATGGACCAAAGCGCATACCTTTTAATTTTAAGAGACTCACCTTTCAAATTAGATCGACTCACTGACCTCCCCACATTATTCCTCTGATGTTTGGTTGACATGCGTTTCATCTGTCGAGGTGTGCTGGGGGGAGAGGTGCCATAAAAATTTTCTGGATTTGTTTCATCTGAGAAGTCCTCTGGATCAGATTCAGGACTCTTACAAGCTGAATCTACCAATGTGCACTCTTGCCTGTAAAACAATAAGAAAAAATATTCACTGACCTATTATGTGAACTCAAATTTATATTGATTATAATTTTGCAAAGAACTCTTTGTAAAACTTTTCTATGTATACATCTCTCTAGAGATGTAATCCTTCTCCTCTACTTTTACCTGTAAAAATTCACAAGAACTTTTCTTGCTCTCTTTTCTTGCGCTCTTCCAGGGGCACGATGATTACAACTGGTGCTGCTGCTCTTACCATGAGCAATGAGGAGGACCACATGGGTGGAACTGACACGCTGTCTCTGTTCTTTATGGAACTCTTTCTAACATGAATGAGATTTAAAACTAAAAACATATGAATTCAGGGAAAAAATTAAAAAGGAGAAGATACAAATCAGACAGAACTAATGCCAGCTACAGACACGTTTAACTGGCGAGCAGGCAAGGTCAGTGCCTTGCTGCTTTCTCTCTCTGAAGCGCACAGACGGTGTGGGACACTCCACTACGATCCACACAGCAACGCACAGGGTCCTGACAGAGCAGGGAGACAACGTTTCTTGGTTCTCTGATAAAAATTACAGTACAGACAACATTACGCTTGTGTTCAATAATGCTGAACCAAGTAGAAATGGCTAAGGCAGTAAATTTTCTTATGTGCTTTTTAACACAATAAAAAAACGAAGGGTAAAATTCCACAGTGCAAAGTTCAGCCGTGGTATGGGAGAAAAAAGATGCAGTGAAAAGGAAAAAGGAAATCCTTTCTCTTCACCTTCAAAATGCGATTTTTCTTTAACTTGTGTTCTAAAAACACTGCCTGACAATTTTATATCTCCAGACAACTTTTCAATATCACTACTTTGAAAAAGTTGTATTTCTGCACAGCTAACAAAATAATAAAATGTGATGATACAAACTGAAAGCAAATCCAATTCTGAAACAGCAGGCTAGGAGGAATCAGTCATGAATCCCCCAAGGACACATCACAGCCCACCTCATTCTAAACTTTCTTTATAAAATACGCTTTGTGTTTTATAAATATAACTCTACATTATATCTAGTACACAATCAGTTTTCTTCCTAGAAAGTTATATCTTTATATAAAATCAAAGCTAGTTTGAAATCACAAGGAAAAAAGAAAAAACACACTAAAATAACTGATACTATTGTTATTAAATTAGACTGACAAAACTTCAAAAATTATCTTTAGAAAAATTAAAATGCTGCAGAATTACACAAATTTACAGCACTGAAAACCTACAAAAAATCCTTGACAAATCAAAGAAAACAATTTTTAATGACATTTTTAAGACTACTCTAGATAATTTATGAGAAAATATACACCCTCTCAAACACGTTTACAGACAGTAAGATATACAGTTAAATGCCCTGAAAGCTTTGTGAATGAAATGAATTAAATCATCTGCAAATTTAGAAATAAGTTTTAAGGGCACTCACCTATCTCCCTGGGCTAACTACATGTATTATTATTTAAGTCTCATAAAGCCATACTACAAATAGCATAACTTACAGACTAACCTGAAATTTCTTATACTATATCCATTTCTTCTAGAATGCTCACTGTGACAAAAGCACATGGTTATAAATACCAAGGTCATTTATTTCTTTTCCATGTCTTAGTGGCTAATGGCACAGATTTTAGAATGATTAACAGTATAGGGTTTGTAGTGTGATGAACCTATGTTCAAATCTGGCTGTAGCTGTGTAGTCCCTGGACAAACTATTTAAAATCTCTACACTGCACATTTACAAAATAAGGATAATGAATCCTTAGACTCCACTCTTAAAGTATGTATAAGGGTCAGACCCTGACTCACATCCCCTGAGAGAACCTGAGTTCTTTGCCCATCTGCTTCACCATAAGAGAGAAGCCCACCATGGAGCTCGGATGGGACAGGCCTGCAAACCATTTTAACACTTTTTTTTTCTTTTTTGAGACAGGGTCTCACTCTGTCGCCTAGGGTGGAGTGTAGTGGTGTCACCAAAGTTCACTGCAAGCTCAAACTCCTGGTCTCAAGTGATCTTCCTGCCTCAGCCTCCTGAGTAGCTTGGACTATGGGCTTACACCACCAGACCTAGATCATTTTTTCTATTATATTTCTGTTAGAAATGGGGGTCTCCCTCTGGCTTAGGCTGGTCTTGAACTCCTGACCTCAAGCAATTCTCCTGCTTTAATCTTCCAGAGTGTTGGGATTACAAGCATGAGCCACTGTACCCAGGCCCATTTTAACATTTTTAACATCTTTTAAATTCTTTCAAACTCAGTATTACATGGCTTCTGTTTTTACTTAATTTCCTCACTAACATACTTAATGTCAATGGTAAGGAAGGACTTGGTATTTTACTACTTTGGTATCTTCGGAGGTGTCCAGCATAGTAGTCACCAACAGTGAGTTTCTACAAATACCATTTCATGTATTAGAATGGTCATCATACACAGTAGTGACACTGAGCCAGTTAAATACATCAGAGCCAGGCAACAGGGAGTATCAGGATAAACAAATGGAGACAGAAACAGCAAACAAAAACTCCTTCAGAACATCTCTGCAGTGAGTAGGAACGTGGACTCAGTAGCCAAGGCTACATCCCAGTCTTCCTGCATGGGTGAAGCATTCATTATGGAATAAAAATTAAAAGAAGAAGAATTTAGAGTTATTAAACAATAAGAAGAATTTAGAATTTTCAAGGTCTACCTTCTGAAACATTATAGGAAATTCAGTGTGAATATTTCTTAATTAAACAAAATAGTGGAAATAAAGGACTATACTAAATATAAAGTATCTCTTTTACTACTGTCTAGCGCTATTCCATAAATGAATGAATTAATATAATGCAAAGTAAAAGTAGGAGAGGATTTTTTTGACAAGAACTAACAATGTCAAACTTCAGTTATTCAAATAGCATGCCCTGCTAACCTAAGGACAGAGTCATAATCTGAAAAGACAAGCAGAGGTGATTTTTAAAATAAATGAACATCCTTGTAAGATCTATATATCATGGAAATGAGTTCTGTAATTTAGCTGATAAACACAGTTTAACAAAGCACCTATAATAAGGTTAACTTTTATGCAGAAAACAGAAAACGGTATTATCTGTGTTGTGCTGCCTTCAAACTGGAAAATTTATTTCTTCAACATGGAAAACTAATTTGGCTGTACTCCCCACATATAAGCAGGAGAATAAATCCTTCTAACAATTCCACAAAAGATGACAAACCCTTGTTTTCCAAGCTTTGCCTATTACAAAACAAAAAGTCACCTACCTTAGTCTTTAACACCCTCACATGGACACAATCAACTACTGACTTCAAAATATTTTAAAACTATGCAATGGCTGTTAAGAGCAGACACTTAAAAATCACACTGAAGATAAAAATCACATTAAAGATAAAATCACATAAAGATAAGTACTGCCAAACAACATATGAAAGACAAAATATAATCCATTTCACACTCCCTACTTCACTATGCATCACAGAAAACGAGTTAGAAAAAACATCATGTGGTGCTATCAATCAGCATACGTATCATTTATAACTAAAATGAATTTTAGGGTTGGGCATGTTGGTTCACACCTATAATCTCAGCACTCTGGGAAGCCAAGGTGAAAAGATCATTTGAACTCGAGTTTGAAACCAGCCTGGGCTAGAGAGAGATACAGTCTCTACTAAAACACAGAAAAATTAGCCAGTCATGGTGGCACACACCTGTAGTCCCAGCTATTTGGGAGGCTGAGGCAGGAAGACAGCTTGAGCCCAGGAGTTTGAGGTTGCAGTGAGCTATGACAATACCACTGCAACCTACCTGGGACAACAGAGTGAGACTCTGTCTCAAAAAAAAAAAAAAAAGAATTTTAGGACTAGCATTACACAACATGAAGCTATGCATTTAATCTTTTCTTAGAATTTACTTAACTCAGTCAAGATGGTATTCACACTTGCTGGAAATCATACTGGCTTATATTCCATCCAAGTAATTTAGTTAACTGTATATCAAAATAAAACCAACATAACTTCAAGTTTTTTTTTGTTTGTTTTTTGAGACAAGAGTCTTATTATGTCACCCTCGGCAGAGTGCTGTAGCATCATGGCTCACAGCAACCTCCAACTCTTGAGCTTAAGTGATTGTCTTGCCTCAGCCTCCCAAGTAGCTGGACTACAGGCACCCGCCACAACACTCAGCTATTTTTTTGTTGCAGTTGTCATTGCCTTAGCTGGCCCAGTCCGGGTTCGATCCCACCAGCCTCTGTGTATGTGGCTGACGCCGTAACCACTGTGCTACAGGCGCCAAGCCTCAAGAATTTTTTTTAATTTAGTACTTAGTAAATACAATTCACAATGTTTTGTCATCTTATCAAAGAAAAAGGAAAATATGACCCAAATCAGGAGAAAAACCAATAGAAGTCAACCAGAGATGACTCAAATGAAACACTGATGAAAAAACATATCTGAAATAAAAAAAAAAACTACAGGCTTGGCACCTGGGGCTCAAGCGGCTAAGGGGCCAGCCACATACACCTGAGCTGGAAGGTTCAAATCCAGCCTGGGCCTGCCAAACAACGACAGCTACAACAAAAAAAATAGCCGGGCATTGTGGCGGGCGCCTGTAGTCCCAGCTACTTGGGAGGCAGAGGCAGGAGACTCACTTGAGCCCAGGAGTTAGAGGTTGCTGTGAGCTGTGATGCCATAGCACTCTACCTAGGGTGAGAGCTTGTGGCTCTGTCTCAAAAAAAAAAAAAGTATAGACAGTTTAATAGATTAGATATAATGTGAAAAAAAAAATTAGTAAACTTGAAGACACAGCAACAGAAACTAACCAAAATGAATGAGAGAGAAGACTGATGGAGAAAAATGTGGACAAGAATACAGGGTTAGTGCCTGTGTGCTAGTATCAAGCAGTCTCATGTAAGTGTCACTGGAACACAAAACTAGAGATGAGAAGCACAGAAAAAAAATCTTTGAAGGCCTGAAAAATTTTCTAATCTGAAGAAAATCATAAGCTCACACATCCAACACACTCAGCAGAATACGACTGGGGAACAAGACAAAAATCAAGAAAATTACCAGTTTTTCATTATACACATAATATCCAAATTGCTGGAATTCAGTGATGAAGAGAAAATTGAAAAGTAGCCAGAGAAAAACCACTTAGTTTGGGAGTCGTAGCTTAGAAGTAACATAAAATGGGGGCAGGGTGGGGGAAGTCAGGCAAAAATTTATTCATTTTTCTTTTAAAAAATTATATATAAAACCTAGAAAAATAAATAGTAATGTTAAATTCAAAAGAACATACATCATTTCAATTAATTGTAAGTATCCAAAAGTTCATTTTGTAACAGCTCATGTGAGATGAGCTAATGTGGTCAGCTGGTCAGTTTAGAGTGTTTACATAGACACCAATTATTTTGGATGAGGAAAGTAGCACAAGGTCTATATCAGTTGCCCTGAGGCATTGCCACACTTTGTCTAAAACGTACACATGTGAAATGTCTTTCTGGTACTGAATTTCAGACAATCACATAAAATACTTCACTTTTTTAACAGAAACTCTGCTGTTCAATTTACATTGGACTTTGGTCTAACAAAAGTACATCTTGAACTCAACCCAAGGGAGTTTGCTGTCATTTTTAAATGGAAATTGTGCAAAAAGGGAACAAGACAAAAATTCAAGTAACTTAAGGTTAGTTCTGCTCTGACATACCAGGTAAACTACAATGGAGCCTGAAATAGCTCACGTGTAAAATTATAAAGTTGGATTAGATGAGTTTGAAAACAACTGAGATTCTTCAAAAGTCCTAAAATTTTTTTTTACTTCATTAAATGTTCTCTAGCAATATTCTTAGAAATAAAAGGACACACTATTCTCTTACAAAGTACAGCGCTCGTTTGTGTAAGGTTCTCTCATCTGCCTCCACCTCCCCATTAACCTACTCTGTATTATGAAATAGTTTAAGGGAAATTTCTGCTCCTAGGGGAAAGGGTAGCGAGATGTGGGCAGAGGGTAGATTTTCTAGGTTTTCTTTTTTGTGAGAATTTGTATAGCTTGCTTTGTCTACAGTATAAATCAAAGGAAGCTAATTGAGTTTGAGGCTACACAGTTGATTCATACTACAAGAGATAATTTATTAATAAGTTTGCTAATATTGGCTCGGCGCCTGTGGCTCAAGCGGCTAAGGCGCCAGCCACATACATACACCTGAGCTGGCGGGTTCAAATCCAGCCCGGGCCCGCCAAACAACAATGATGGCTGCAACCAAAAATTAGCCAAGCGTTGTGGTGGGTGCCTGTAGTCCCAGCTACTGGGAAGCAGAGGCAAGAGAATCGCTTGAGCCCAGGAGCTGGAGGTTGCTGTGAGCTGTGATGCCACAGCACTCTACCCAAAATGACAGCTTGAGGCTCTGTCTCAAAAAAAAAAAAAGTTTGTTAATATTTATGATCAGCCTGTAGTTGAACACTTATCAGCTAAGCTCCAGGTGAACAGCAAATCTCAAGCTTCTCCAAAACGCACTATTTCACTTCTGTGCTAATTCAGAGCATAGGGTCTTTATGAATCTAGCCATTCTTGATTATTTTTCAGGACAGAATTCTGACATTTTCTTTTTTTTTTTTAATGAAGAGTAAATACATTTTATTTTCCATAAGATTTTCTTTTTTTTTTTTTTTTTTTTTTATTGTTGGGGATTCCTTGAGGGTACAATAAGCCAGGTTACACTGATTGCAATTGTTAGGTAAAGTCCCTCTTGCAATCATGTCTTGCCCCCATAAAGTGTGACACACACCAAGGCCCCACCCCCCTCCCTCCTTCCCTCTTTCTGCTTTTCCTCCCCCCCCATAACCTTAATTGTCATTAATTGTCCTCATATCAAAATTGAGTACATAGGATTCATGCTTCTCCATTCTTGTGATGCTTTACTAAGAATAATGTCTTCCACTTCCATCCAGGTTAATACGAAGGATGTAAAGTCTCCATTTTTTTTAATAGCTGAATAGTATTCCATGGTATACATATACCCCAGCTTGTTAATCCATTCCTGGGTTGGTGGGCATTTAGGCTGATTCCACATTTTGGCGATTGTAAATTGAGCTGCAATAAACAGTCTAGTACAAGTGTCCTTATGATAAAAGGATTTTTTTCCTTCTGGGTAGATGCCCAGTAATGGGATTGCAGGATCAAATGGGAGGTCTAGCTTGAGTGCTTTGAGGTTTCTCCATACTTCCTTCCAGAAAGGTTGTACTAGTTTGCAGTCCCACCAGCAGTGTAAAAGTGTTCGCTTCTCTTCACATCCACGCCAGCATCTGCAGTTTTGAGATTTTGTGATGTGGGCCATTCTCACTGGGGTTAGATGATATCTCAGGGTTGTTTTGATTTGCATTTCTCTAATATATAGAGATGATGAACATTTTTTCATCTGTTTGTTAGCCATTCGTCTGTCGTCTTTAGAGAAAGTTCTATTCATGTCTCTTGCCCATTGATATATGGGATTGTTGGCTTTTTTCATATGGATTAATTTGAGTTCTCTATAGATCCTAGTTATCAAGCTTTTGTCTGATTGAAAATATGCAAATATCCTTTCCCATTGTGTAGGTTGTCTCTTTGCTTTGGTTATTGTCTCCTTAGCTGTACAGAAGCTTTTCAGTTTAATGAAGTTCCATTTGTTTATTTTTGTTGTTGTTGCAATTGCCATGGCAGTCTTCTTCATGAAGTCTTTCCCCAGGCCAATATCTTCCAGTGTTTTTCCTGTGCTTTCTTTGAGGATTTTTATTGTTTCATGCCTTAAATTTAAGTCCTTTATCCATCTTGAATCAATTTTTGTGAGTGGGGAAAGGTGTGGGTCCAGTTTCAGTCTTTTACATGTAGACATCCAGTTCTCCCACAACACCATTTATTGAATAGGGAGTCTTTCCCCCAAGGTATGTTCTTGTTTGGTTTATCGAAGATTAGGTGGTTGTAAGATGTTAGTTTCATTTCTTGGTTTTCAATTCGATTCCAAGGGTCTATGTCTCTGTTTTTGTGCCAGTACCATGCTGTCTTGAGCACTATGGCTTTGTAGTACAGACTAAAATCTGGTATGCTGATGCCCCCAGCTTTATTTTTATTACTAAGAACTGCCTTAGCTATACAGGTTTTTTTCCGGTTCCATACAAAATGCAGAATCATTTTCTCCAAATCTTGAAAGTACGATGTTGGTATTTTGATAGGCATGGCATTGAATAGGTAGATTGCTTTGGGAAGTATGGACATTTTAACAATGTTGATTCTTCCCATCCATGAGCATGGTATGTTCTTCCATTTGTTAATATCCTCTGCTATTTCCTTTCTGAGGATTTCATAAGTTTCTTTATAGAGGTCCTTCACCTCCTTCATTAGGTATAGTCCTAGGTATTTCATTTTCTCTAGGGCTGCTTTAACCAGTAGAATATAGCAATAGTGACAATGGGCCAGTTCCAGGCCTAAGCCTTAAGAAGGCGACCTTTGTACTCTGAGAGAAGCTAGTTATCACATGAGAAGTCCAACCTAGCTAGATGTGGAGAGGCTGTACCAAAGAGAAGCTAGCTAGGTCAAAATCCAGCTGAGCTCCCATCTGATGGCCAGCACCTGTGAGTGAGGTTATTTTGGATTTTCCAGCGGTCCTCACTCTGCAACCAACACCACAAGCAGGAAAACCACTTAATACTACAACAGGTAATACGTTGATCTTATTTTAAGCCATTTAGCATTGGTATGGTTTGTTAATTATAATAGTTAACTGCCACACGTACCAACCTTCCATTTTATTTTCACTTTAAATCCATGACTGGGTTTTAACTGATGACATTTGATTAGGCCACAGCCTTGTCTTTTAGGGTGGGTCCACTGATAGAAGTTAAAAAGAATCAACTGCGGGGCATATAAGCTGACGCATAATGCAGTGTCTACAATCTCAATCTCAACTTTCTGTTTTTCAAAAAAGAACAAGAATTTAAAGATTTTTGTAAAGAAATTTTTCTGGGTGTTCATGATCTTCTCTTCCTAAACTTTAACAGTTCTCTCCCATAATTTCTTTTTTTTTTTTTTAACAGTCTTGCTCTGTCATCCAGGATGGAGTACCGTTCACCACAGCTCTATGAACTCAAACTCCTGGATTCAAGTGATTCTCCTGCCTCTGCCTCCACAGTAACTGAGACTGCAGGTTGTGTGCCACCAAACCTGGCTAATTTTTCTATTTTTTGTAGAGATGGGGTCTTGGTCTTGGTCTTGCTCAGGCTGGTCTCAAACTAAAAGGATCTTCCCACCTCTGCCTCCCAAAGTGCTAGGATTACAGGCGTGAGCCACCAGATCCTGCCTCCTATAACTAATTTGACAGCAATTTTTTTGCATACAATTCACCTATATTGAGACTTTGCAAAGCATCCTAAATTAGTTTATGTAGAAATTACAATGATCTTACATACTCACATTTCACAGATGTGAATAGTCTACTAAATTATATCATTATAATTAAAAAGTAAAATAGATAATAATAGATTTAGAAATAAACCAGGAACTCTTGATAAGTATAGGGAGTTCAAACAGCGCAAAGAGAAAATCACAGGCATTCTACAAAGTAGTCTATAAGCCATAAGTCTTCATGATGCTATCAATATCAGTGGGTACGTTTTATAGAAAAAATGGCCAGGATAAGGGCGTGAAAGGATAGATGAGTGGATGAGACCTGTCTGGCTTGTATTTTCTAGTATAAAAAATTTTGTTCCACGCATAGATTTATATACAAAGTATATTTAATCAGTCCTGAACTAAGTAGAACAAAAAAAAGAGTGCAAACAGATAGCAAACAAGTATAGTAGATCCTCCATAGCTGACCACCTCACTACACTGACCACCTCCTTAAGTTGACCTAATTCTCATAGACCAGACATGCACCATATGTACGGATCAGTACATAGGCCTAGTTCCTTATGTTGACCACCTCTGTATGTTGACCAGTTTGTTACAGTCCTTTGGGTAGAAAAATTACAGAAATCCTACTATATATAAAAAGAAACATATCACCACATATAGGTAAACTTTATTCATTCTTAGAAAGAAAAATAATTCTAAGACATTTAAAAATATTTTCAGATGGGGCGGCGCCTGTAGCTCAGTGAGTAGGGCGCCGGCCCCATATGCCGAGGGTGGCAGGTTCAAACCCAGCCCCAGCCAAACTGCAACAAAAAAATAGCCAGGCGTTGTAGTGGGCGCCTGTAGTCCCAGCTACTCAGGAGGCTGAGGCAAGAGAATCACATAAGCCCTCAAGAGCTGGAGGTTGCTGTGAGCTGTGTAACGCCACGGCACTCTACCGAGGGTGGTAAAGTGAGACTCTGTCTCTACAAAAAAAATATATATATATATATATTTTCAGATGAACACTTTCAACATGTAAACTCTCACAAAATCATAAAAGCACAAGTAAAAAAAATGCTTCAAAGACTATATATGGGAGAGGGGAGCAAGATGGCCGATCAGAGGATCGTTCAGCTGAACTATCCCCGTACAACTGGGGAGAAAGAGAGACTCAGCCATAGTGGATGCAGAAACCTTACCCAGAGTCATAGCTCAGGGAGCACAGCCAGGTGGTGGTGAGCTGGATACAGTGCGTGATCCCAAGTGGTGTAAATCTGACTAATTAGGTAAGTAATGGGGAGCCACGGGGATCAGACAACACATCCTCCCCAGAGGTCCTGGATGGAGGAAGCCTTTCTGGAGTTTTTGGTTTTAGGGGAAACTTGAGCACTGAGTGGAAAGCTTGGAAGAATGGACAAACTCAACAGTATACAGCAACCAGATCTGAATACTGATTGGAGTGGATTTTCCATCATTTTGGTAGGTCCCTTCCGTCATATACATACATACAGGAGGGGAGCGAGACGGCAGACCAGAGGATTCTTCTACCACTCACTCTCTCTTCTGGTCCTCATTCTATCCTGTTCTTTAATTCTTTTCTTTGATTGCTCTTCCCTTTTTTTCTTTTTCTTTTCTTTTCTCCTTTCCTTCCTTTTCCTTCTTTCTTTCTTTTCCTATTCATTCTCCCTGCTTGAGCTTTACCCTTCTCTTCATTTTGGCCTTATACCAAGAAACAACTTCAAGAATTAAGCTCTGAGACAAGGTAATTTGAAGCAAAGGAGGAAAAGAGAAGGAAAAAGAAGGACAAGGAAGTAAACAAGAAGAAAGAACACATGAGGAGGAACCAACAGAAAAATCTGGACAACATAAAAAACCAAACCAGAGCAACTCCCCCAAGAGACCATGAGGCAGCTGCTACAGAAGACTCCACCTATAAAGAATGAATGGATTTGGGAAGCGCCTGTGGCTCAGTGAGTAGGGCGCCGGCCCCATATACCAAGCGTGGCGGGTTCAAACCCAGCCCCGGCCAAACCGCAACAAAAAAAATAGCCGGGCGTTGTGGCGGGCACCTGTAGTCCCAGTACTTAGGAGGCTGAGGCAAGAGAATCGCCTAAGCCCAGGAGTTGGAGGTTGTTGTGAGCTGTGATGCCACGGCACTCTACCAAGGGTTATTGAGACTGTCTCAAAAAAAAGAAGAAAAAAATTTCAAAAAAAAAAAAGAATGGATTTGACAGAAAGGGAATTTAAAATATGGATAATAAGGACAATAAACACAATGAATAAGAAAATGGAAAGACAGAACCAAAAGACAGACTAGAAATATGTAGAACACAGATGGATATGGTGGAGCTTAAGGAAATGAAGGAGACAATCGGGGAATGTAAAGATACAGTAGAAAGTAACAAAAATAGATTAGACCATGGAGAAGAAAACTTCAGAGCTAGAGGATAAAGTTTTCATGTTAACCCAGGTAGTCAAAGAGGCACAAAGGAAGAGAGAGAAAGCAGAACAGGCACTTAGAGAACCATAAGAATCCATGAAGTGTTCAAACATACGAGTAACAGGGATCCCTGAAGGTAAAGAGGATTGTCCTAAAGAAATGCAAGCCCTGGCTCGGCACCTGTGGCTCAAGTGGCTGGCGAGAGCTGGCGAGAGTACGAATCCAGATCGGGGCCCACCAAACAACAATGACAGCTGCAACCAAAAAATAGCTGGGCGTGGGCGGCACCTGTGGTTCAAGGAGTAGGGCGCTGGTCCCATATGCCAGAGGTGGTGGGTTCAAACCCAGCCCCGGCCAAAAACCACAAAAAAAAAAAAAAAAAAAATAGCTGGGCGTTGTGGCAGGTGCCTGTAGTCCCAGCCACTTGGGAGGCTGAGGCAAGAGAATCACTTAAGTCCAGGAGTTGGAGGTTGCTGTGAGCTATGATGCCACAGTACTCTACCCAGGGTGACAGCTTAAGGCTCTGCTCAAAAAAAAAAAAAAGAAATTCAAGCCCTACTGGAGACCAGCATAAATGCATAAATGAAAACTTCCCAAGTTTTACTAAAGATCCCAACACACTCCTTTCAGATGGATATCAAACCCTAGGTCATCTCAATTCAAAAAGAGATTCTCCAAGACACACTGTAATAAACCTGTCCAAACTCAAGACAAAAGAAAAAATTCTGCAAGCAGCCAGTATTCAGTGCCAACTGACCTACAGAGCCAGAGACATTAAGATGACAGCAGACTTTTCAAATGAAAAGTTCCAAGCCAGAAGAGCTCGGTCATCGACTTTTAACACTATTATACAAAACAATTTTCAGCCCAGAATTCTGCATCCTGCTAAACTAAGCTTCAAAATTAACAAAGAAATCAAATCTTTTGCAGATATACAAACACCGAGGAAATTTGCCACAACAAGACCAGCTCTACAGGGAATACGTAGACCTATTCTCACTGAACACTGAACATCACAATGGACCACCAGCAAAGGAAACTCCCAGAAACTAAAGGTCAAAACTTAGCTTCCACAATGGCGCAAAGCAAAGGATAAAACTATACAACCAGCTCAGCGATGTGGCTCAAGCGGCTAAGGGGCCAGCTACATACACCTGAGCTGGCAGGTTCGAATCTAGCCCAGGCCCGCCAAACAACAATGATGGCTGCAACCAAAAAACAGCCGGGCGTTGTGGTGGGCACCTGTAGTGCCAGCTACTTGGGAGGCGGAGGCAGGAAACTCGCTTGAGCCCAGGAGTTGGAGGTTGCTGTGAGCTGTGATGCCACCGCACCTACCCAGGGCAACAGCTTGAGGCTCTGTCTCAAAAAAAAAAAATACTACACAACAGACTTTCACATAATAAGAGGAACAAAACTCCACCACACTTATCAATTCTCTCAATAAATGCCAATGGACTGAATTCCCCACTGAAGAGGCACAGGCTGGCTAACTAGATAAAAAAGCACAAGTCATTCTAAGGTGGATGGATAGCTTGAGCTCACAAGTTCGAGACCAGCCTGAGCAAAAGAGAGACCCCGTCTCTACCAAAAATAGAAAATCTGAGGCAAGAGGATTGCTTGAGCAGGTTGCTATGAGCTATGAGGCCATGACACTCTACCCAGGGAGACAGCTAGAGACTCTATCTCAAAAGAAAAAAAGCACAAGCCATCCAAATGCTGTCTCCAGGAAACACACCTAGCCTTGAATGTCAAATTAAGATTCAGGGTTAAGGGAGTATTTTAAGCAAATAGAAATCAGAAAAAAGGAGGGATTGCAATCTTATTTTCAGATATAAGTGGATTTAAACCAACTGAAGTTAAAAAAGACGAAAAGGCATTTTATACTATCCCGGTCAAGAAAACAATACAACAAGAAGACATTTTAATTTTAAATATTTATGCACCCAACATAAATGCTCCCAGATTTATGAAAAAGACCTGTCAGCCCGTGGTACATACTCCAAAAGAGATCACAACCTAGTATACAAATCAAACCTCAGCAAAATTAAAAGAAGAAAAATTATACTTTGTACCTTCTCAGATCACAAGGTAATAAAGGTGGAACTCAACTCCCACAAAACTGTTCATCCCCACACAAAGACTTGGAAATTAAACAAACTTAAGCTGAATGATAGTTGGGTTCAAGAAGAGAGAAGAGAGGAAATCGTTAAATTCCTCAAACATGAAAACAATAAAGACACAAGTTACCAAAACCTGTGGGATACAACAAAAGCAGTTTTAAGAGGGAAATTTATCACATTAGATGCCTATGTTCAAAAAATAGAAAGAGTGTATCAACAAACTCATGAACCATCTTACAGAATTGGAAAAAGAACAACAATCTAATTCCAAACCCAGCAGAAGAAAAGAAATTATCAAAATTAAATCAGAGATTAATGAAATTGAAAACAAAAGAATCATTCAGAAAAGTTGGTTGGTTTTTTGAACAAATAAATAAAATCGATAAACCTTTGACCAGATTAATGAGAAACAGAAAGTACAATCTCTAATAACTTCAATCAAAAACAATAAAGGGAAAATAACAACAGATGCCACACAGATACAAGAGATAATTATCTCTTAGTACTACAAGCAACACTATGCCCAGAAATTTGACAATGTGGAGGAAATGGATCAATACCTGGAATCATACCCTCCCCCTAGACTTAACCAAGAAGAAATAGATCTCTTGAATAGACCAATTTCAAGAACTGAGATCAAAGAAACAATAAAAAAATCTCCCAACAAAAAAATGCCCTGGTCTATATGGCTTCACACCAGAATTCTTTTTTTTTTTTTTTTTAGAGAGTCTTACTTTGTCGTCCTCAGTAGAGTGCTATAGCGTCACAGCTCACAGCAACCTCCAGTTCCCGGGCTTAGGGGATTCTCCTGCCTAAGCCATCCAAGTAGCTGGGACTACAGGCACCCGACACAACACCTGGCTATTTTTTTGTTGCAGTTTGGCCAGGGCCGGGTTCGAACCCACCACCCTCAGTATACAGGGCCAGCACCCCACTCACTGAGCCACAGGCGCCACCCCACATCCAGAATTCTATCAAACCTACAAGGAAGAGATTAAAACCATACTGCAGAAATTATCCCCCAAAATTGAAAAGTTAGAAATATTCCCCAACACATTCTATGAAACAAACATCACCCTGATACCAAAACCAGGAAAAGACCCAACTAAAAAGGACAACTTCAGGGCAATTTCACTAATGAATATAGATGCAAAATTCTCAATAAAATCCTAGCCAACAGATTACAGCTACACATTAAAAAAATCATTCATCGGCTTGGCACCTGTAGCTCAAGTGACTAGGGCACCAGCCACATACACCAGAGTTCGTGGGTTTGAATCCAGCCCGAGCCCACCAAACAACAATGACAACTACAACCAAAAAATGACCAAGCATTGTAGCGGCCGCCTATAGTCCCAGCTACTTGGGAGGCTGAGGCAAGAGAATTGCTGGAGCCCAGGAGTTAGGGGTTGCTATGAGCTGTGACACCACAGCACTCTATCCAGCATGACAGCTTGAGACTCTGTCTCAAAAAAAAAAAAAATCATTCATCACGATCAAGTAGGTTTCATCCCAGGGACGCAAAGCTGGTTTAACATACACAAGTCCATAGAGGTAATTCATCATTATCAACAGAGGCAAAAAGAAAGACCATATGATCCTCTCAATAGATGCAGAAAAAGCATTTGAAAATTCAGCATGCTTTTCTAATTAGAACACTTAAGATATAGGCATAGGTAGCACATTTTTTAAATTGACCGAAGCCATCTGTGACAAACCCACAACTAATACTGAATGGAGTAAAACTGAAAGCTTTTCCACACAGAACTGGAACTAGGCAAGGTTGTTGTCCTCTTATCACCACTGCTATTCAACATAGTGCTAGAAGTTCTAGCCAATACAATCAGGCAAAAGAAGGAAATAAAGGGCATCTAAATGGGGGCAGAAGAGGTCAAACTCTCACTCTTTGTCAATGATATGATCTTATACTTAGAGCACCCCAAAGACTCAAACACAAGCCTCCTGGAAGGGATCAAAAAATACGGTAATGTCACAGGATATAAAATCAATGTTCACAAATCAGTAGCCTTTGTATATGGCAATAACAACCAAGATGAGAAGCTACTCAGGACACAATTCCCTTCACAGTAGCTTTTAAAAACATGAAATACCTAGGAATATACCTAACAAAAGAGGTCAAGGACCTCTACAAAGAAAATTATGAAATCCTAAGAAAATAAATAGCAAAAGATATTAACAAGTAGAAGAACATACCATGCTCTTGACTGGGAAGAATCAATATTGTCAAAATGGCTATACTTCCCAAAGCAATTTACAAATTCAATGTAAGCCCCATTAAAATACCATCATCATACTTTCAAGATTTGGAAAAAATAATTCTTCATTTTGTATGGAACCAGAAAAAAGCCCCTGTAGCCAAGGCAATTCTTACTAATAAAAATAAAGCTGAGTGAGGGCACCACCCTACCAGACTTTAGGCTAGACTATAAGACAACAGTGATCAAAATAGCATGATACTGGCACATAAATACAGACACAGGTTCTATTTGGAACCAAATAGAAAACCATGCGATGAAACTAACTAATCTTACAGCCACCTGATCTTTGATAAACCAAACAAGAACATACACTGGGGTTGTGGGGGGGAAGAACATACGCTGGGGAAAAGAATACCTGTTCAATAAATGGTGTTGAGAGAACTGGATAACCACACGTAAAAGACTGAAACTGGACCCACACCTCTCACCACTCACAAAAATTAATTAAGGATGAGGGCCAGGCGTGGTGGCTCATGCCTATAATTCTAACACTCTGGCAGGCAGAGGCAGGTGGATTGCCTGAGCTCACAGGTTTGAGAGCAACCTGAGCCAGATGGAGACTTCCTCTCTAAAAAATAGCTGGGTATTGTGGTGGGCACCAGTAGTCCCAGTTAGTAGGGAGGCTGAGGCAAGAGAATTGCTTGAGCCCAAGAGTTTGAAGTTGCTGTGAGCTATGACACCGCAGCACTTTCCTGAGACCAACAAAGTGAGACTCTGTTTCAAAAAAGAAAGAAAAAAATGTATTCAAGATGGATAAAAGATTTAAATCTAAGGCATGAAACAATAAAAAATCCTCGAAGAACGTGTGGGGAAAACGCTTGAAGATAAGGGCCTGGGGAAAGATTTTATGAAGACTTCTGTGGCAATTGCAACAACAAAAATAAATGGGGCTTAATTAAATTTGAAAGGTTCTGTACAGCTAATGGAACAACAACCAAAGCAAACAGATAAACTTTAGAATGGGAAAAGATATTTGCATATTATGAATTGGACAAACACTTGATAACCAGCATCTACAGAGAATTCAAATTAATCAACAAAAAAAGACCCAACAATCCATGTATCCCTGGGCAAGAAACATGAATAGAACCTTCACTAAAGAAGACAGACGAATGGTTAACAAACGTATAAAAAAATGCTCATCGTCCCTAATCATGAGAGAAATGCAAATCAAAACCACCCCGAGATATCACCTAACTTCAGTGAGAATGGGCCATATCACAAAGTCTCAAAGCTACAGATGCTGGTGTGGATATAGAGAGAAGGGAACACTTTTACACTGCTGATGGGACTGCAAACTAATACAACCACTTTGGAAGGAAGCATGGAGAATCCTTACAGAACTCAAATTAGACCTCCCATTTGATTCTGCAATCCCATTACTAGGCATTTCCCCAGAAGAAAAAAAATCCTTTTATCATAAGGACATTTGCACTAGACTGTTTATCGCAGCTCAATTTACAATCGCCAAAATGTGGGAACAAGCTAAACGCCCACCAACCCAGGAATGGATTAAGAAGCTCTGGTGTATGTACACCATGGAATACTATTCAGCTATTAAAAAAGATGGAGACTTTCCATCTGTTCTATTAATCTGGATTGAAGTGGAACACATTCTTCTTAGTAAACCATCACAAGAATGGAGAAGCAAGCAAGAATCTAATGTACTCAATTCTAATATGAAGGCAGTAGATGAGCTAATACAAGGTGAGGGGCAGGGGAAGGAGGGACTGGGGAGAGGGAAGCAGTGAGGGGGAGGTTATGGTGTATGGCACACTTCTTAGGGGTAGTACACAAATCATAAGAGAGACTTTACCTAACCAATGCAAAAACAAAAAGACTTCATACTAATCTTTCACTTACGTTTAACTACAAAGATTCTATGAAAAACATCAGAACAGGGCGGCGCCTGTGGCTCAAAGGGGTAGGGCGCCGGCCCAATATGCTGGAGGTGGCGGGTTCACACCCAGCCTCGGCCAAAAAATTGCAAAAAAAAAAAAAAAAATCAGAACAAAAAATAGAAGAGGGAACCTTTGAGCATTTAGATACGTATACATATTAGTCATGTATACCTACAAAGGATAAATATAATTATTTCTGTTGTTTTAGCAATTTTGCTGCAAATAGCTGGCTACTTAAAAACAGAACAAAGAATAAGGTATTTTTCAGGTATGCTTCATCGGCACCTCTATGTTGCCAGCGCTGCACGCAGGAAACAGCCAGTATGCGGATTGAAAGCACAAGCTTGCAAGAGGTGAGGCTCACCAGAGGTGCAGGAGAGCCCAATAACCTCCTCCACAGTGGCTATTTATTGAAACAATACATAACAGGTGTGGGGAGTGCCCAGTAATCACATACAAGGGCTACATGCCTAAGGGTCACTGTATGTTCTTTTTCCCCACAGGCTCAACCCCAACCCTGAAGCACCACAAATGCTCAAGGTCCAACCCCTGCTTACTAATGAGGGACCTATCTCATCTCATTAGAGCACTAAGTTACTTGAGGGCTTGTCCCCAGGCTGCAAAACATCACTAGGCCAGCCAGGGGACCATCCTGCTCTCAGCGTTTCCCTCCAGAACCTGTGACTGTTCTAATAAGCATGGTGTTCATTCTCCTACCCTCCTACATGCTTTCTCAATGTTTTACTAGAAACTGTGTGAGGCTGTGTGTATCTTTATCCAAAGTTTGGAGAATGAATACCAAATCACACATCTGCGTGTACAGATTAGCAAGAAGAAAATCAAAATTGTATGAAAAGCCTTGTTAGACACCTGACTGTATAGAGGCAGGGCGGCAGGGCACACAGGTGGGAGCATGTCCCTGAAATGATGAAGGGAAAATAATCAGTGCATCAGTACCACTGTGGACACACCTTACAATGAAATGCCAACCAAATAATATTCAAAGGAAAGAAACATAAAATAAAAGTGATGATTCATTCAAATGGTTGTTTTTAGGCTTAGAAGAGAACTGTGGGGTAAGACAGGGAAATTTGGAAGATTAAAAACTCTCAAAGCCAGGAGGAAAAAACAAAGGGGTTTATGACAAAGACAAAACATTAAAGAGTTAAAAGAGAAACAAGAAAAATATTTAAACCTTTAATTAAAGGTACAAAGAAAAGAATTAATTATAATCTCCTTTTACCTACCCTCCTATTTTTGCAAATAAGAACATTTTTAAAAGCTCTCCTTACTCTAAATAGAATTTTTGAAAAAAGCATTTTATATAATGAATTATCTTTTCTGGTACTATTAGGAACCAAGTAACTGAAGAGCCATTTTCTGAGCCATTTTCTGTAGGAAAACAGATAAGCTGCCTGGATCTCCTGAGCGCAACTTGCCTTTTCTTAAAATTTAGATGTAAAATTAGTTGATTGTAAATATGCCTTGCGACACACATCATACACCCACATGAACTCCAACTGCTGGGAGGACAGATCAAGGAAATATAAGCAAGTGCGATGTTCTCCCAGTTTCCAGTGCAGTAAAATGGAAGAAGAGTGGGAAAATCAAGTTAGGACAATTTGAACACTAAAATCCCTCACCTCGGCTTTGATGTTACACATAAAGAGCTCATTTATCAGGGGATCAGATCTTGGTCTCCAATCCCATTCTCCAAGAAGAGAAAATTTTAGAGAAATGGCCAATTCTAGAGCTGAGGCAATCCGACTGTCAGCATCTTGTAGTACTAGCAACTGAAAAAGTCTTCACAAAGCAATGAAGTATAATAAAGGGACACAGGGCTCCCATTTTTTTTGCCTAAAACTTGAACAATTTGAGTGATGAAGTACTAGATTACAACTCCATGAGTACACATCAAAAATTACTGAATAAAAAAATGGGAAAAGTCAAGCTGTGGTATATGTATACCATGGAATACTATTCAGCCATTAAAAAAAAAATGGAGACTTTACATCCTTCGTATTAACCTGGATGGACGTGGAAGACATTATTCTTAGTAAAGCATCACAAGAATGGAAAAGCATGAATCCTATGTACTCAATTTTGATATGAGGACAATTAATGACAATTATGGTTATGGGGGGGAAACAGAAAGAGGGAAGGAGGGAGGGGGGTGGGGCCTTGGTGTGTGTCACACTTTATGGGGGCAAGACATGATTGCAAGAGGGACTTTACCTAACAATTGCAATCAGTGTAACCTGGCTTATTGTACCCTCAATGAATCCCCAACAATAAAAAAAAAAAATGGGAAAAGAGACAACTCTCCTGAACAGAAAAAAAAAAAAAAAAAAAACACAATTAATTGTAGGATTAATAGAGTCCATCAGAGAGTTGCACATTAGTGACTTACTTCCAAAGAGTATAGAAAAGTGGAGAAAAAAGCAACTTCACAATGGAGAGACCTGACAAGCACTACCTGGGTTACCACCACAGGGGAAGGTGGTGTTGACAGCACAGGCCTCTGACGTGACTGACGGCAAGGGCACCCCACCTCTGCTTCATCTCCACGGTCTTCCTCTCAAAATCCCACAACCTCAGCCAAACCATGATAAAAACACAAGAAAAACACAAATTTTTACAGAGGGACATTCTGCAAAATATCTAAACAGTACTCCTTAAAACTGTCAAAGTCATCAAAAACAAAGGAAGTCTGAGAAACCGTTAACAGCCAAGAGGAGGCTACGGAGGAATGACTCATGCAGTATGCTCCCACGAGGGACCTGGGAAGAGAAAAAGAACATCTGGGAAAATAAATGAAATAGACGTAAACTACCATGGTTAGTTAAAATAATGTGTCAACTAATAGTGTCTTTAGTTGTGATAAATGTACATAGTAATGTAATATTTAACAAAAGGAGAAAGTGGGGCATAGAGGACTTCTATGTACTAGCTTTGCAACTGTCTCTAATCTAAAAAAATTCTAAAATGAAAAGTTTGTTTAACAATTAATTACATCATACTACAAGGAACAATTTGATGACAACGCTGAACAAATGAACCATACAGGTATAAAGGACTAAGAGGCAAAAGTAAATAAAAAATGTAACATTAATTATAAAATTAAGCAATACTTTACAAATACTCTGATAATCACAATTATAAACAATTTCAAATGACAGGCTGAGGAAATGCCACTTAAAACAGTGACTCCCAAAACTGGGATAGACATCAGAATTCCCAATCTTCCTGTTAAAAACAAAAATTTCATGAAGGTATTTGCACTAGATTATTTATCACACTCAATTTACAACTGTCAAGATATGGAATCAACCCAAGTGCCCATCAACCCATGAATGGATTAACGAACTGTGGTGTAGGTATACCATGGAATACCATTCAGCCACGAAAAGATGGGAGACTTTACCTTTTGTATTAACCTGGACAAAGTTGGAGAGCATTCTCTTTAGTAAAGTATCACAAGATTGTAAAAGCAAGTATCCAATGTACTCAATACTAATATGAAGCCATTTTTCTTTTACTCCCCCTGCTGCCCTCCAGAGTGCTGTGGTGTCACGTAGCTCCCAGCAACCTCAAACTCCTGGACCCAAGGGATCCTCCTGCCTCAGCCTCTCAAGTAGCTGGGACTAAAGGGACCCGCCACAACAACCACAAGTCTCACTCGTGCTCAGGCCGGTTTTGAACTCCTAAGTTCAAGCAATCCACCCACCTCGGCCTCAAGAGTGCTAGGGTTACCGGCGTAAGCCATCACGTCCAGTCCTCCTAATCTGAAGCCATTAGATGAACTAATACACACCCACACAAGAGAAAAACTCAATTTAATTCAAGTTGTGGGGAGGAGGCAAGGAGGAAGGGAACTGGTGTGCTCTCACCTCTAGGGCACAGGGTAAGGGTACATGGCACACCTCTTGGGTGAGGGGCACAGCTACAAGTGGAACCTTACCTAACAAATGCAAACACTGTCACCTAATCCTTCGTACTCCCACATTGATCAGAAATTTAAAACAGAAAAATACAGATTTCGACGTCTTCCACTAGAAATCCTGATCGGAAAGTATGGAACAGGATTTGGAAATACTTATTTTAACAATCATTACAAAAGCTTCTAATCCATGGACCAGTGCCATAAACAGAGTTGGAACAAGTGTCATAAATAGTCCATGTTGTTCCCACTTACATGGCCAATTCTACTGGTAAACCCTATGGAAAAGTTGCCCTTTGTTTCCCGGGAGCTGGTGAAGAAGCAGAACCTAAAAGTGCTGACCACTACTGGCTCCAGGTCAGCGCGATGGAAGGCCACATGGGTAGGGTTCTTCACAATGTGGCATTACAAGACTTTATTCAGGAGGCACATGTATTAAGTTATTTACTATTATAGTTATTTTCTGTTTATGGCAAAGTTATTTAGGCTTTCCTATTTACCATTATGATAAAGTTTTTTAAAAGATAAATCTGACTTTCTTAACAGAGAATGAATTTTGAATAAGGAAGTAATAGGACAGGTGGTACGAGGATATAGTGAAAATTACAAGAGTGTTACAATATGATGGAAGAGTAAGAAACACGACTAGTGTTTCATTCCCTTTTGATAAAATGCTGAAAGAGATGAATGAAGATTCAAAGTTAAGTCACTGGGCAAAATCAATAAAATAACATTAACCAGAAATAAAATTTATGTTTATTTTTTAATCAGCTTATAATTTGTTACACAGTAATAAACATTTTAATAGTATAACTGCTACCATTATGTAGCATCTGCCAGGCACCAGGCTAAATACCACACATAATCTCATTTAATCTTTAACAGAACCTTACAGAGCCGTTTCACAGGGGAGGATTCTTTGCTCAGGAGGCCAATTCTCACTGATTATAGGGGTGGTGTATTACATACTAGGTACATGAGCACTTTGCAAACACTATCCCCATAGACTCTCCCAAGGACCCTGCAGGTACTGGCACAGTTCCTAGGTCACAGAATAGGGAAAAGGGTTGCTGAGGTAACTTCACTGCTACTGGAATCCAGATGGGAGTCCAAGGCCAGCCCCACCCATCTTCTCCTGACCACTCCCTGATAGTTCACTGTGATAGTTCCTTCTGCCCTCTTAGGGCAGACACACAGGATTATTCATTACCCACCCTCCCAGAAAGCAGTTCAGACAGCTAGTTCTCTGGTAAGCTCCAGGTCTTTCCTCTTTGGTGAAGCTTTTTTTAACCTCTCTTAAGTTTAAATTTCTTTGTCTATAAATGAAAGGTGTTGGCCTGGACAATAGTAATACCAAGTCTAAATCAGGCCTGGGGAAGCCTAGCTTGGCTACAATTTAAGAAAAAAAATGGTTATTTCTGCATGTTGAATAAAAAGTCTAACTCGAACCATTTCTCCTTCAGATAACTTCTTACCTTCCCTACCAAGTGTAAGAGTTACACTCTGCCTCCCCAGAACACCAATTTACAGGCCGCTAATACAGCGCTCCCCAGATCAGCTCACTTCATGTATGTGTGCTGTTTACGTTTAATAGCACAAAACTCATCGTAGAGGGACAAACCAACAGTCTTTTTAAACAAGAGACTAGCGATTTTGAATTAACGATTTTTTTTCATTGAGAACAGAATTTTGTATAAGAGATGAGATAGAAAATATAAATTTTTTAATGTAAATTATTTTCTTTTAAACACTTTGGTTTTTTATTTCATGGGTCTTTGTTCTAATAATTTAATTTACCCTACTTATAGTTGAAAATACACATTACTGTTTCAACTATGTCATGCACTACTCGTACTGGGTAAGAGTCACACTAGGAGTTGAAGGAAAAGTGCATTACTAAACAAGAGAGTCACTACCCCTGCCTTTTATGGCCTTTTCAGTCTATAGCGCTAACTAGGTATTTAACAGAGAATTACACACCCAAGAGTATTTAAGTATAGTTATGAATCATCCTACAAAGGACGAATACAGGAACAGAGTACTAGGACAAAGCACACAAGCCCACGGGACCTAAGCTGGAGAACGGGGAGGATGGTAACTAAAAAGGCCTCTCTGAAGAAGGAACATAAGGCCTTGCCCAGAGGAGGGAGAAGCACTAAGATGGGGGTTGGGGGGGCCAGCAAGTACAAAGGATCTGAGACACAAGAGAGCTGGCTCATTCAACAAAGAAGATGGTGGTGATGGGGGGATTGCAGGCAGTGGGCAGACTACCCTGTGCCTTTTACCTTAGTAGAAATATGTGACCACTCCAGCAAGGAGGAGAGGGACAAGAGTGAACAGAGCATTTACCAGAACCCTACACTTGTAAACAGGCACACACAGACACACAGCTCTAACACCACTTTGATTTGTGTCCCACACAAGGCTTCTCAACTATTTAAAGTGTGCCTAAATAGCTATTCTGTGTATACTATTCCAACAAGAAAGACCAATTCACCTGCAGGTAGCCAACAGAGAAAAAAGAATTGTTCACTTGAGAAGAACAATGCCTTTAGTTAGGAATTGTGAAATCCTTGAAAATGGCAGGTTAACATCTAAGAGGTAAACACGTTACCCAACATCAAAGATGTAATTAAAGATACACACATATAAACATAAAGTATGTCTCGTGAAAACTATAAATTTCTCACTAATTAAAAACAATATAATTTTTACATGTGTCTAAAATTTTTTAAAAATAAATAAAACCTTCTATTTTTAATTTTACGGCCTTCCTCACTAAGAATATAATTGGTAATTGTAGTTGAATACATAAGGCCAATGTGGAATTTACTGAGAATGTGGGGCTTAAAGGCCCCAGGTGTTCCACATATAAACACCACATGTAGTTTCAGAAATGTCTCACAGTGCATCATTAAATGCAACATGTACAAAATACAGAGAATGTAATAAAATAGGTATCAAAGCTATATTACTTTATATTTCAATCATGGAAACTATGAATCCCCTGAAATTACATGTAAATTGTTACTATGTGCGTGTATTATGTGCATTTTTCTAAGTAAAGTCTGCAATTTGCATTAGACTCTTAAATGCAATCTATGACCCAAAAAGAATTAAAATGCACTGGATCTAGAAAAATATCACACATTTAGCAAGGTTCTCTTTTCAAAATATCTCATCCTGATAAATTATTAGACACTCAAAGGATAAAAATGTCAGTGCACGACTAATTCAAAACCAATGCTCATGAGACTTTGGGAAAAAAAAAAAAAAAAAAGAAGGTAACTCACAAGTCCATACTGAACCTCAGAGTCAAAGCATTCTATGATAGACAAAATCTTATCTGACAATGTGAATGCTACTTTTCTTGCATTATTACTATTATTATCAAAAAAAAAAAAAAAACAAGGGTGTCTATGGGCTGGGGGCGGAGGGAGCTTTTACTTGCTTTAAATAAAAGTTGGTTGATGACCATTTTTAACATTAAAAAAAAAAAACAAAAACCAATGCTCAACTTACAAGGTGGCTGCCACACTAGCTAAAAACAGACTCATTCCCTTCCTACCCATCCACACACACAGGATTTATACAAAACTGACCTAAAAATCACATATATATCAGGAAGTTAACCAAACAAAATAATTTTCAGTCTTTCATGACACACTGTTATTTTCTGTTTGGAATGATACTGTCCTCCATATAACCTATAAAAGTGGTCAATTAAAGTAAATTAACCATTTAATTTTGTAACACAGTTAACATAAGAACAATTAGAAAGGTTTTTAAATGGTTCATAACCAAGCCTATGACTAAATACATTAAAAATGCCACTTAAAAAGATTTTAGGTAAATATGAAGAAACTGACTTGATCGATGAAAGAAAGGAAGACTATTTCCATAACACACCACCAGAAGTGTGAAAGCAGAAGAAAATAAACATTGTGAGAACAAACTTGTTTATAAAACTGACCACAAAATTGAAATCTATGGGAGAAGAGATTCAGCAGCAACTTTTCCAGGAAGATTTCTCTCCCGTTTGTCCTGCTCGGGGCTCATGAGCTTTGTGAATCCATAGTGCACAAAAATCAAAACATAAAATCCCTAAAGACAGAAACCAATGAAGCCTATGCATCAACACGGATAAGCTGAACAAATTGAAACAGAAAGGACGCTGTCAACTGTGTTCTTGAAGTGAAATAATGTACTCTAACACAGTCTCAAAACATTCATAGTGACCTATTTACAGTTTATCAAATCTAAAACATTCACAGCCATTATTTCGTAATTTTTTTTTTTTTTTGGTAGAGACAAGTCTCACTTTACCGCCCTCGGTAGAGTGACATGACGTCAACGGCTCACAGCAACCTCCAACTCCCGGGCTTAGGTGATTCTCTTGCCTCAGCCTCCCGAGCAACTGAGACTACAGACCTACAGGTGCCCGCCACAGCGCCCGGCTATTTTTTTGTTGCAGTCTGGCCGGGGCCGGGTTTGAACCTGCCACCCTGGGTATATGGGGCCGGCGCCCTACTCACTGAGCCACAGGTGCCGCCCTTCTTAAAATATTTTTTTTTCCCAGTTCTCCCTTCTCTTTTTTTTTTTTTAATATGGGGAAGTTTTTATTTTTTATTTTTTGCAGTTTTGACCGGGGCTGGGCTTGAACTTGCCACCCCTGGTATATGGGGCTGGCGCCCTACTTCTTGAGCCACAGGCACTACCCCTTCTTTCCTCTTTCTAGAACTCAGTTACACACACTAAGTGCTCACATTATAACCACAAGTCACGGATATTCTGGTGGATATTCTGGTAGTTTTTCTAGTCCGTTCTCTCTGTACTAACTACATTTGATAATATTTCTACTGCTAGCTCTACAAGTTCACTATTTTTCTTCTGCACCATCTACTTACTCCGTTGCTATCTCATCCAGTGTACTTGTCATTTCAGATATTTATTGTTTATCTTCAGAAAGGCCATTTGGATCTTTTTTATATCTTTTATTTTTCTCCACTTATTCATATTGTCCTTGAAATAATGTAAATCTGCAGAATCTCAGATTTGGCAACAGATTCTTAACCACGACACAAAATCATGAACAAAAGAAAAAATAAACTGACTTCATCAAAATCCAAACGTTTGTACATCAAAGGACACAATCAAAGTGAAAACAACCCACAGAATGGGATAAAATACTTGCAAATTCTGTATCTGATGAGAGACTGACATAAAGAATATACAAAAAAATTCCTAAACTCAATAATAAAAAGATAAAACACAGAGAAAGAATCTTCCAAAAAAGATAAACAAATGATCAACAAGCACCTGAAAAGATAAGCACAAGCATTCAGGAAATGAAAAGGCCATCCTGACCATCAGGGAAGGTCAGTCCAAGGCCCTCATCAGGAGCAGATGATGGCACCAGGCTTCTCCGACAGGCTGCGGAACCGTGAACCAAATAAACCCCTTTTCTTTACAAATTACCCAGCTTCAGGTATTCTTTTACATTCCAAAACAAACGGATTATGACACTCATTAAATGAAACATTGATCAGTCATATGAACAGATGAGGTATGATTCATGCTATGATGAAATTTGAAAACACTGTGCTAAATGTGCGAACCACTAGGCTAAATAAACCAGCTGCAAAAACCCCCACATATTATATAGTTCAATTAATAAAAAATATCCAAAATAGGTAAATATACAGACAGAAAGTAAATCAACAGTTGCTTAGGACTGAGAGGGCTAGGAATTGTTTTGGGGGAGAACGACAGCTAACAGGTATAGGGTTGCTTTTTGAGGTGATTAAAATGCTCTAAAATTATGGTAATGGCTGCACATACTGTGGATATACTAAAACCACTCATTTGAATACTTTAAATGCATAGATTATATGGCATATTATACCTCAAGAAAGCTATTTTTTTTCAATATAAGTAAAAATAGGATCCCTATTCCTACAGGTCTCTTACTCTCCATGTAAATTCCAGTTTTGGTTAGAGTACTTTCTGAAATCCTATAGATAAGGTTTTATACTAATCCTTTAAGATTGGTATAAACTTTTAACACTATCTCACCTGTTATTTCTAGAAGAAATTATAAAGAACAGTAAATTGGGGAAACTGTACACATCTCTGCACAATCAAATTAGCTCACTTTAATCACTTATTACCCAAATTCTGAAAAATTAAATTGAAAAAGCACTAGCAAACTAGCAGGATTTGAAAGGAAGACTACCCTACTTATGTTAAAACAAGGCGAAATGGGGATTTTATGACAATTTCCACATTAACTCTCATTCAAATACCATTTCCAAGAAGAAAGTTTTTACCAAGTATGTAAGACACAGTCCCTACTGGTCAAAAACAAATAAAAAAGCATAAAAAGAAAGGGCTCTCCTTTTTCATTTATTAGTTCACTATTTCTCTTATGGTGCATTTTATAATTGATGGCATTTTATATTTGATGAAATATTACTCTCTAAAAGCTCTATATCAAAAAGCTAAGTTAAGTATGACTGCTGTTAAAAGAAACGAAGTCTTTTCAAGAGCAGAAACACCAAAGTAAATATGAACCAAAGCAATTTTTTTAAAAAAAGAAAATATTCTGTATAGATTTTCAGAGACTTACTTCAAACGAAGATTCTCGATGTGGTAAAGAACAGAGTGAGCTGGGCACTAACATCACTTCTGACAACGGCTGGACTTTCTGTGAGCCCTTCACGCCTTGAGAGAGCAAGGGGTAGGAAATCCCCCCACCCTCCTGTGTCCCAAGAAATGACCAGCCTCAAATGACCTCCACGTCCTTGTTTATTCTGAAATAAGAGCCACCACTATCTTCCTCAATGATTTCCATGATTTATAAAACTCCATGCTTTCTTCTTTCTATTCGAGACATTACTTATTAATGAACATTTTTTCCCCCATTTTAATAGCCTGAAAAAATCATCTCCTAAACTGTCCCTTGCTCTTTGCCTTTCAGAGTTGTGAAGCCAGGACTCAGGCACAGTATTAAGACCCCTTCCTTCAGATCCATGCTGACTCCTCCAGGTAACAGGCCTTTGGGAGGCCTCTGTGCCTTGTTCCTGACCTATGACCCAGAGATCCAACAGTAGAGTCCAGCTCCTGGTCCCATGCTTTGGACCTTGTCTATCAGGAGCAGACTAAGGAACTGGCTTTGACTCTTTTTGAGATTTGTTTTATTCCTGTTAATGGCTTCTTCTGGTTTCACAGTTTGTCATTCTCTATAAACAAAGTAGTAAGTTATAGGGATTTTGTCTCTGTTGGAGAAAGATGACAGAGAAAAATGATTTGTTAGTTTTTTCTGTTTGTCTAGCTGTCTGTGTTTGAGTTCAAATGAATTAAGAACTTCAGGTCCACCAATAAGAGGATCTCTAAACTGGTAAATTTTGTATTTGTATTTATGCTTGATTCATAGCTAAAATTTAAAAATTGAATAGATAAGCTTTCTCTCTATGTATGTTTATTTACATCTATAACTCAAAAAAGCCTCTCACTGTGTATTTTCCTACTCTAAATGGTATTACCAAATTAAATTTATAAAATCTCTTAAAAGACCTTGATTCTGACTGCCTTACAAATAAATAAGCATAGTTGTCTTTTGACATCTGTAGGGGTTTGGTTCCAGGACCTCCCATAGAAACCAAGATCCTGGATATTCAAGTCCCTGATAGAAAAATGACATAACTTGTTTAATGTGAATAGAGGCTCATGGTTTTCCAGGCCACTAGTTTTCAACTGGAGATTCTCATCACTTACCTATGGAGTTTTATTAATACACACAGATGTTTAGTACATATTCCAGACTTACAGAATCTCTCTGCTTGATATTCTTGGCATATTCTAAACTATATGACTGGTATATCCATGGTATATATTACGACTATCATATGTTACAACCGTACTATTTTGCAAAAGATTGTGTTTCCATTTTTATAAATTAGATGCAATATCCCCTCTTTCTTGAAAATAATCATTATGTTTTTAAATATTTTGGCAAGAAAGAATCTTAGACTGACCTATATATTGTCTTAATGCCACAGACACAACCAATTACTTTATCAATTACTTTATTCTTATAATAAATCCTCATTAGATCTTTCACTTTTGAAAATTGTTAGTAGCAAATTAACCACACAGCTTGTCATTACAGACAGGGTTTTATTTGACTCTGCTGCTTCCCTGACAGCACTTCCAATCAGCTAAAGGCCAGAGTGCTTGTCTCCATCAAGGACGGGTGATCCTAGGGTTCATGGTAAAGGGGTATGGCAGGCAACTTTTGAGTCACTAAATCCTTCTGATGAGATGTTTAAGCAACTCAGAGAACATAACAGTGGACTAAGTCAGGGTTTCTGGAACTCTAATGAAGAATAAGATGGATTCATGAGACAGCTGCCTGAAGATCAAGAGGAGTAAGAATTACCTAAGACTGAAAGAACTAATGAGGAACGCCTATCGGTTTTGTTTGAAATACTGTCACTGTTATGTTCTATCTTCTGGATATGTAAAGAAGCCCCTTCTCTTTTTTCTCGTAAGCTATCTAACTCCTTACAATTTAGTAGGCTATGTTTTTATAACTAAAAGTCACCATTAATAATTTTGTAATAAATTGTCCAAGGCAGTTATCTTTCACACTGGTGTGAATGAAGTAACTTAATACTTTTCTAGAAAGAAATGTGGCAACATATCTTTTTTTTAGAGACGGTCTCACTTTATTGCCCTCAGTAGAGTGCCGTGACATCACACAGCTCACAGCAACCTCCAACTCCTAGGCTTAGGCGATTCTCTAGCTTCAGCCTCCTGAGTAGTTGGGACCACAGGCACCCACCACAATACACGGCTATTTTTTGTTGCAGTCTGGCCAGAGCTGGGTTCGAACCCACCACCCTTGGTATTTGGGACCAGTGCCCTACTCACTGAGCCACAGGCGCTGCACAGGGCAACATATCTTAAGAGCCTCAAAACTCTAAATATGACCTGAGAATCTATCTGAAAGAAATAATCTAAAATACTGAAAATTTTACAAAAATATTTTTATAAAGTCAGTAATTGTAAGTAGAATTATATATGCTACTATATTATAAATACTGTGTATAAATGCTAATGATTCAAACAATTAAATTATGAGAGAAATTCAGTTTGCCATTGTTTATCATAGGAAAATACCTATGATGATAGTTTATAAGGAAGAACTACAGAGAGGAAAAAATACACACACCCAGGGAAAAAATCCAGAAAAGAAATAAGTCAAAATGTTAATGTAACTATTTTTAGAAGACAGGATTAGGACTGGTTACTTTCTTACTATACTTTTCCTATTTTTCCATAATGGACAAGTGTTGCTTTTATAATCAAAGAGATTTCTAACTGATTAAGTAAGTTTTATAACTTTCACTCACTTTTATGAGGCAGCAACTAGATCTCAAAAATACTAGTCTTGAATACAGTGCAGAATGTTTAAAAACTGAAAAGTGCTTCTATACAGCTAAGGACACAACAATCAAAGCAACAGACAACCTTCAGAATGGGAAAATATATTTGCATATTATGAATTTAACAAAGGATTGATAACTTGGAGGTACAGAGAACTCAAATTAATCAACAAAAAAAGACCCACCAATCCCATATATCAGTGGGCAAGAGACATGAATAGAACCTTCTCAAAGGAAGACAGACTAATAGCTAACAAACATGAAAAAATGCTCATCATCCCTAACCTCCAGAGACCACCTGAGGTATCATCTAACCCCAGTGAGATTAGCTTATATCACAAAATCCCAAAGTTGCAGATGCTGGAGCAGATGTGGAGAGAGGGTAACACTTTTACACTGTTGGTGGGACTGCAAACTAATACAGCCTCTTTGGAAAGAAGTATGGAATATCCCCAAGGAACTCAATTAGATCTCCCATTGGCCCCAAAATCCCACTACTAGGCATCTACCCAGAAGGAAAAAAAAAATCATTTTATCATAAGGACACATGCACTAAATTGTTATCACAGCTTAATTTACGATTGCCAAGACGTGGAAACAACCTAAATGCCAACCAACTGAGGAATGGATTAACAAACTGTGGTATATGTACACCATGGAATACTATTCAGCCATAAAAAAGATGGAGATGTTACATCTTTTGTATTAACCTGGATGGAGCTGAAACACATTTTTTCAGTAAAGTATCACAAGAATAGAAAAGCAAATATCCAATGTACTCAGTACTACTATGAAGCCAGTAGACAATCTGACACATGCCCACCTAGGAGAAAGACTCATTTCAATGCAAGTTGGGGGGAGGGAAATGGGCAGGGAGGCTGGGGTGCTCCCAGTGAACAGGCACAGTATGGGAGTGTCTGGCACACCTTTCCCAGGCAGGACAGAACTACGAGAGGGAGTCTCCCTAAGAAATTCAAATGTGGTGACTTGGTTGTTTGAACCGTCACATTAACCGGAAACAAAAAAAAGAAATGAAAACATAATAAAAATACACTAAATGAAAAGAGTATTAATCCAATATAAGGACACATCAAGTTAAACTGAAAAAAAAAAAAAAAACTTCCTAAGAAAAAGAAAACTGTGCCTACGGACATCAACAAGTCATTTAATCAGAAGTGTTACATTTCTGGTTTTAGTAGCATGACTTATGACTCTCCCAGGGCAAGAATTCCAAACACCTGTAGGAATAATATGTAGAACAGGCCACGATTACAGCAAAAGAGGGAATTTGGAACAGCTGGATCCCAAAAACATTTTCTCCTTTCTTTGGCTTCCACAGACAATGAGGGGGTGGGGAAAGTGTTTCTTGAATAATGGAGGTAATTGTAGCTATTTTTAAAAGGATCTATTTTCAATGCATATTTGATGACTTTCTAAGAAGATTAATTATGATGGGTTTGCTGCCTTTTCCCTGTAAAACAAAACCAAAAAAAAAAAAAAAGGAAGAAAAAAAGAAACATAATAAAGACAGCTAATTCTGAGCATTTAATATAGAAGGGGCCTATTTCATTTACTCTTAGTAACAACATCAGAAATAGGTGTGTTTTTGCTTTACCAATGAAGAAAGGGATTAACAGAGATTCAATTACTTCCTCAAAATCATATAACTAGAACCAAAAGGTAACATTCAAAGTCTGATACCAAAAGCTATGCTGTAACCAATATATCCACTGCCTCCTGTATCCAGCAAGTATGGGCAAAGAACCTACTAATTGTTAGGCACTATGTCAGGAATTGGGATACAAAAGCAAGCAAAAAAACAAATCCCCATGGAATTTACTGAAGGCAAAGATAATAAACAAATATGTGCACAAGTATCAATTGTGAATGGTGGCGTGCAACATGGGGCAAAACTACAGGGCTCTAAGGACACAGAACAGAAGGAGGAAGATTTCAGGGATGACCCTAAAAGTAAGCACTGCCTGAGAGAAGACATGAAGTAAAACTCCTGCACCTTAACATTATGTATGACCCGTACACGTGTGTATACATATGTGCCATATATTTCATATATGAGATATATATTATCAGATATATATTTTGCACTAAGAAAGAATTCTTTCTTCCTTAAGGACTGCTCTATGTGAAAACTTTAAATATAGGTCAGTGTTTTACAAAGAAAAACAAATAAATTACCTAAGGTATTCACATATTCCAACCCCAATTTTAACTCTAAATTAATCTAGAATTTTAAACTCATCTTTACAATTCTTGTACTTTAAGAATATGAGACCATGGGGCGTGCCTGTGGCTCGGTGGGTAGGGTCCCGGCCCCATGTACCGAGGGTGGCAGGTTCAAACCCGGCCCCGGCCGGCTAAAACAGCAGCGGCAACTGCAACAACAACAAAAAAGAACATGCAGCCAAGAGAACAGTCTTGAGAGCCAAGGACAGATGCATTCTTACTCCTGCTTTCAGGTAACAATGCTATTTTCAAGGAAGAAGTATTCAGAGTCTAACCTTGCCTAGCTCTTTCACAATTCCATTCGATCATTTAGTGGATAAATGCTGTAACTTGTTCTGACTTAGTCTCAAGGAGACAAAAGAGCCCTACTACCCATAAGACTTGCATTAGTAAATGTTTACTTCCTTATCTGAATAAGAATTAAATGCTTTCACATCCAACAAACTAACTCCAAAATGTTTGTGAGAAAACCAAGTTATATCTACATTTTTATGTTCTTACATAAAAGACTTTAGGATTTTAAATAAAATTAATCTTATCAAATTTTCTCCCAAAATTTCCCCACTACAAAGACTAAAAAGGTTGACAATTTCTGTTAATTTGACATCTCTAAACTAGCTACTCTCTAATGAGCCTTATTCAGAAAGTTCTGCAGTTCAGCAGTAACATCAAACAGCCTGTTCTACTACAAAAAAGCTTCCACTGAAGACACCGATCTGATGAGCTTTAAGGCTCAGTATCTGCTTTTCTCCACAGAAGGTTTACTTCCGAAATAACACTAAAATGAAATCCATTATGAAATGCTTCTGATAGGTTTCCTACTATATTCTTACTAGATTTTCCTGCTAATTTATAAACACATGGCACCCATATGATCCATGAGACTAATACTTCAACTAAGGCCTGCAAAATACAACAAATGAATGTACTTGTAAATCAGAAACAAATCTTCATTTTGCCTGTTAGTGAATAAACATCTAAAGGCAAATGGCACGCCATCACACAGCATGAGGGCTGCAGGGATCTAAGAATGCACCCCAGACAGGTACTGCCGAGGGTATAATATTCCTTTTAAATTACAGTCATTAAAAATACATCTCTTAAAAAGGGGAAAGCATTTAAACATAATATACATGCTGAAAACACGGTCATTTATTTTAAATAATAGTTCTATAAATATAAAAGACCACCATAACCTAAGCTGTGTGTCTGTTTTTGTTACTGAAGATGTTTCTAATCTACAAATTCTGTTATCCCAGATGAACTAAATAATTAAAGAAAACTAGCTGGATCAGCTTGCTACAGTCAGCTCAGATAGCTCAGATTCCAAAAACAAATAAAATTAAACTTCATGTAAGATCTGGCAACGTATTTTCTGTATATGACATACAGAATCGCATCAATTTCAACTTTAGTAACAATTCAAAGTATGAAGACTTAAAATTATAAATGCACTAGTTAAGAAATTGTGCTCTATGATTAGCTTTTTATTTTAAAATAAAAACATGCAATGTGTTAATTATAAAAATTTTAGGAAAAATTAGTATGTATCCTTTAATCTTTTTTTCTGTGCCCATAAACTTTTTTTGTGGGGGGAGAGGGGGGATCATTCCTGTCTCTTTTATTAAAGAGTTAGAAAGCAAACCAGACCTGGCAACCAAGGGCTGAGGTACTGGCCAAAAAGGTGGAGTGGGCTCAGGCCTTGGGGATTCAAGGGCCAAGAAAGTGGAGGGGTCAGGCCTTGGGGATTCAAGGGCAAGATGATGGCTGGGGAGGAACCAAGGAGACCATGGCAGCAGCTGAGGAGGTACCAAAGGGTGCTTTCAGGCACTGGGGCCATCAGCTGGTTCTGTGGGCAAGGGAGGAGGCTCCAAGGTAGGCTGGGCGGGCCTGGAATCTCCCTGAGGCCGCCCTGCTGTGTCTACCTAGATCATCCACTGATCCTGATCCTGCTCATCGCCTTCCATGTCCACCTCATTGACCTCTCATCATCAGGTGACTCATTGTAGTCACTCCTCTGGCCCATGTCCAGCATGTCCTCATAATCTTCTGAGTCCTCTTCACTATCCTCACCATCTTCATCATCCTTCTCTTCTCACAGTGCTCTGAAGCAGACTTGCCACTGGGAACCAGGCTGTTGTCTTTCTCTGCAATGCCCTGAAGCCACACCTGCTGCTGCCCGGCCTGCTGCTCCAGCTGTCTCCCCAACACAGGGTTGATCCAGATTAAACCAGTGCCTCGGTCACATGGGGGAAGAGTGAGAGGAACAAGGTGGGCATGACTCCTGGATAGCTCTTTGACCTTGGCCAAGTCACTTAACCTCTTTGGGCCTCAGTTTCCTCATCTCACTGGGAACCAGAGCCGGCAGCTGGTGGCAACCCAGAAGCACTTCACTCAGATTCCCATAAAGTTTTTTGTAAAGGGGATCATATCGAGTATTAGTTAGGATTTTAAGGAGTCCAACTCAAATTAATAGTATAAACACAAATAAAGAATTTATTACCTCACCTCTCACATCAAAAGAAAAGGGATGAATCCAACATAAAGAACAACCAGCCATTGACCTCTCTTGGTCTCTCTGCATTTTTCTGGAGGTTAACATCACGGTTTGAGACCAAACTACTTCCCAGTGAGACTGACAACTGCTTCAGGGAGCAAGCTCTAGGCTCATGGCTTCACAGTATGTATTTCACATAGTAAAACAAGTGTTTCTCTCACTCAGCTCCAATTTGAAAAAATCCCAGGGAAGACCCCTAATGGGCAGACTTGAATGGAGTGTCTATCCCTACAGCCAGCAGGCTGTTAGAAAAGGGCAGCTGCAATTTGTACCATGCAGCTAGAGTCCAGAGAAGAATACCCCACCCCAGATGAAGGAGAGGGAAGCTGGTAGAGAAATATGTATAAGCTGAGCAGCCACCTCAAATTTTGGCCATCAACCTCTGCAAATACTGTTGTATAATCTGCTTTCTTCATTGAACACAACCCAGTGGTGGGTATATACACAACTGAAGCACTGGATAAGCTTTTTGAAAATGGATACTCAAGTCGCACCCAGCAGGACTTCCATCATAAACATTTTCCCATGTCGCTAAATATTCTTTAAAAAGTTTTTAATAGCTTACAGAATTCTGATGTGGTTCTAAGTTTTTTAATGTAATATTATGACTTAAATCCAGAAAAATCACATACCATCATGATCCTTTTTGGACATAATACTCAAAAAGAATTTTATGAAAGCACCAACCACTGACATCTCTGCCAGCTTTTTCAGGAACTATGACAAAGGATTCTTTGTGGAGAGTGGGGAGATTACGCAGAGGGTGGAGACAATAAGGTGATCCTCTGAGACTTACCAGTAGTAAAAATCTGAGGGGATATTTTAAACAAATATCTTTAAGGGACATGGACACACTAGATCCCAAATTAAAACAAGAAGAGCAAGGTTTATCATCAAGCTAATTAAAGACTAAAGATTTTAAAAACAAACACACTATATAGCCCAGCCAAGTGAGGAAAGTTTATGACAAGAGGAAAGAAAGCAGCCTGTGTTAAGCCTAGAAAATAAGAAGCTACGAATAAGACTTTGTCACACTGCCTCTCATACCAGAAGCAAGGGTGAGCCTGACAAGGATGTGAGCCAACCTAGGTGGGCTAACGTTAGTCACTAAGATCGTTCAACTCACTTCCCTTGTTAATGTCATGCTCACCAGTCAATCTCTTAATTATACTTTGGTTTTCTACAGGGAAGGGAATACACTTGACTACCCAAGTATACAGACAAAGCTGAGTATCTGTGCCTGAGAAGCAGAAGCTCTGTGAGTGCCTAGACCCTGATTATCCTACCAAGTTAAGGCCAACTGATAAAGAACCTGCAGGGTCATCAGCCAATCTTCACCTTGATTATTCTGCCAAATTAACACCAACTGATAAAAGACCTGCAGGGTCATCAGTCAATCTTCTTTTCTGACATCCTTTCCATACTCTCTTTAAAGGTATTTCCAATAGCCCTACTGACTGGCAACATTAAAGTCTTCAAATAATCTACACACCACCTGGTCAAATGAGAGGTTTGAGACAACAGAATGCTATGAGTAAAAATATAATCATTGAGGAATGAGGAATTATTAAATAACAGGAAGTTATTAAGGCAAATGTATCCAGTAAGCAGTAAGACCTATTTCCCACATTTCAGTGTTCAAAATGAGATTTGTCAGACACCAAGAGATCACGTATGAAGGAAGGAGAGCAACTTCTAACAATATGACAATTAGAAGGAAGCACAAAGTCTTCTTGAGAGTCAAGTTGTCTCTTTCCAAAACATGAAGTTTCTGCCATCACTGGAGTCCTTTCTTACCGCTTCTTGATGACTCCTCCTCTCTGTCATCCCCACCAATGGTATCTATTGATATAATGGCCTAAAGGCATGCCCATCACTGATGCTGCACCAATAATCTGGATCTTCGCCAAAGGATGACTTTGCCAGGGAGAATAGGCAACAACCAATCTCAAGACTGAAACAAGCAGACTCACACGGTCATTCAAGTTGAGAAAAAGGTCAAATTGCCTAGGTAAGATGATATTCAAGTACTTTCTTAGTACTTGAAACCCATTTTTTCGAATGAACTTACAAGAACCAGAGCATACAAAGTAAGTAAAAAATCATTGGTTTAAAAAGTTATTGTTAGGCTCGGCGGCTGTGGCTCAAGCAGCTAAGGCACCAGCCACATACACCTGAGCTGGTGGGTTCGAACCCAGCCCAAGCCCGCCAAACAACAATGACGGCTGCAATCAAAAAATAGCCGGGCGCCTGCACTCCCAGCTACTTGGGAGGCAGAGGCAAGAGAATCGCTTGAGCCCAGGAGTTGGAGCTCGCTGTGAGCTGTGATGCCATGGCACTCTACCCAGGGCAACAGCTTAAGGCTCTGTCTCAAAAAAATAAAAATAAAAAGTTATTGTTAAATTCATGTAACATATACTTATATGGTCAGCAAATGAGAATGATGAGGCTATTTTTTAGCATAAATAGCTTAAATAAAGGGTTACAGTAGACAGGAGCATTGTATCAGCTTTAATATCCAATTTGGTCTCTTTTTTTAAGGGCATAGATCCAAGAAATCACAAAGATATATTGTTCTAAATTAGTTTTAATAGCTCTCCTAGTAATCTCAGGATCCTCCTAAAATGACCCAGAAGCTTGAAAAAGACATTATAAGTAATGTTTATTTCCAAGTTTAATCACTAACAATCACAACTGCTATCCTTATCATGAATTCTTCATCAAAAATAAGGACAAGAGGTGAGCATAACTGACAGCAAGCAGTAAAACTATAATAGAGTCGTATCACCTCTCAACTTGTTTTGCGTTCCTCAATCATTGCATAACTCACATGTCAGGAGGGCAGCACACACCGAGCAGATGTGCTGGGCTGGCTGGCTGGCATCCGCCGCAGTGTTGCACCTGAAGTACAGCTTTGAAAGCCAGCATGCACAGGCCTGAATTCTACAAAAGACCTGAGCATTAATATAACCTTTCTAATCAATGACACCCAGCCATGACATGACAAAGATGAGTGAGAACATTATTTATGCCAAAACCAGTTAACCTGGTAGCAGAAATTACCACGTTGCTGGTCTCCAATGTTTTAAAAGGTGGCATTCTGAACATTTTGAAGATGCATGTTTAACTTCTTTAAAGTGTTAAAACATATTAAAAATTCAATTAAACAATTGGATAACCACTGCAATATCTTTCACCAAAGATCTACAGGAAGTTTATCAGAGATCAGGTCTGTGTATCAACAAGATGGTGACAAAGAAAGCATAAAAAACAAAAAATAACAGCTTTGTTAAGTAGTCTGCTTTACAGATTTGCTATTGTAAAATTAACTGCAATGTTGCTAAGAAAAACATTTCTAAGATCTTCTTGTTCCGTACACTGCTGTTCACTTAACGTTGGATGAAGCCCATTATCCTGACCTATTTTTATTATAACAAAGACAGACAGAAAGCTGACTGAAAAATCAAGATTTCTTTTTATCAGTCATTTCTACAGCATTTTCTTTTCTTTTTTTTTTTTTTTTTAAGAGACAGGGTCTTACTTTGTCACCCTCAGTAGAGTGCTGTAGCATGACAGCTCACAGCAACCTCCATTCCTTGGGCTTAGGCAATTCTCTTGCTTCAGCCTCCCAAGTAGCTGGGACTACAGGCGCCCGCCACTACACCCAGCTATTTTTTGTTGCACTTTGGCTGGGGGCCGGGTTTGAACCCGCCACCCTCAGTATATGGGGCCTGCGCCCTACTCACTGAGCCACAGGCGCCCATCTACAGCACATTTTCATTTCTCTGCCCTTTCTTCTTTTACCTGAGAATGTTCATGTTCATTTTTTCCCAGAATATGGTTACATACAACTATAACTTTTAATCTACCCATTTGGATAATGGATTCTTCATGGTGGTTAAAGACATGGACTTGTGCAGCCAGACCTTTGGTCATTACCAACTTGTGAAACTTTGGACGAGATATTTAACCTGTGTGCCTCAATTTCCTTATCTATAAAAGAGAGATAATAATGGGCCCTACCAAACAGGGTTGTTGGAAGGATTAAACAAGTTATTGAAAGTGAAGGCAATGGACTATTTTAAGCAATTAGTAAGTGTTAACTATTACTACTTTTTAGACAAACTGGCAGGTGACAGTGTGGCTACTGCTCAAAACTTTCCAACAAAACTTCTTTTGATGTATTCAAAAGAAACAAAAGAAAGACTCGTTTCACCCTGTACCATCACTTACTTACAGAAGTTGTTCCTTAAAAGTTCACAGAAGTATCTCAGAATTAAGGAAAGTAAGGCCATAATTTTGTTCACTTATAAAAAAATAAAACAAATTTGTTTGGGCCAACTGGGTAAAGATAAGCAAGAATGTGGTTTCTGTGCTCAGTTCTAAGTACAGCAACACATTTATAATGTCTTCAAGCAGGAAAAAGAAAAGGGACCCTTTACTGCCTTACTCTTAGAACTACAGAGCAAAAGATGCAAGAGAAGCTGTGGAAATCTTTTCAGCGTAGAGGACAGGGGGCAGCCGTTTGCAAGTTTACTCTGGGATGCAAAGGACAAGGAGTAAGAGGACACTGGAACACAGAAACAAGAACCATAAACATTGGTACACAAAAGAGGAAATTCTTAATTATGGTGAGTTTGTTGTCCAAATTAAAAAATACAGACATAAAAGTAGTCTCTACGAAAGAATGACAACAAACGTTTGGGGTACCAAAGTTCCATCTCAGAGCTTCCTGCGGTAGCAAAGTCTTAGACAAATCAATCCCTAACTTTACGTGCACGTGTGAGCAACAACCTGCACAAAGCTACCTACCATTTAAAAAGGACAGTGAAAGGCCCTCAGGAAAACAAACCAATCTGCCTGTCTGCAGTTTCTCACCGGAGAGACAGCAAGCATTCTGAGGAGCGGGCAAGCGAAGGGAAGGAGAATGCGGGGACGTGGCCGGTGTGCATTCGATGACCAAGTGTCTCCTTTACTCGAATGGGGGCGGAGGAGAGGACCGATTTCTCTCAGTAATGCTGAGAGGAATTTCAGCGAGGCCACACTTCACAAGCTCGGACCGGGGTAGGGAGGAGGGAGCCGCACTCTGCTCTCAGCCCCCGCCGCGCTCGGGGTGAGCTGCCGAAGCCCGCAGGAAGGCCCGCAGGCTGTGCACCGAGCGGACCCCCGCCACGCTGCAATCCCGGGAGAAGCGGCTCAGCGGACCCGGCCGTGCTCCCCCGAGACCCAAAGATGCACCGCGCCCCTCCCAACCCAGCCCGCAGAACCTGGATGCTTCTCTCCCCACCTGGCGGGAAGCTGAGGCCCTCGGGCCCCCGCCGAGCTCCGGCCGGGACCTGAGCCGCTCCCAGCGGGCAGCCGGCTGCGACCGCCACACTCACCTCGCCGCCAGGCAACACTCGAGGTCGGACTCAGGTTCCGGCGGCGGCGGCGGCTCCTCCATGGCGGCGACAGGGGTGACGGCGAAGGCAGGAGGGGGGGGCCAGCTCGGCGGCGGCTTCTCTCATCCGTGCACGGAGCCCCGCATGGCCGCGGCAGGCCGTAAGCTGCAGCCTGGCGCGGGAGACCCGCGCGCCAAAGTGCGGGAGTGACTCGGCTCCGCCTCCGCCTCTAGCCCGCCGCAGGAGCCGTGCGCGCCGCGGCCATCTTGGAAACGGCGACCGGCCGAGCGCCGGGCTACGGCGGGCGGCGAGGGACAAGCCTCCTGAGGAGGCGGCGGCGGCGGCCGGACCGCACAGGGCGGGGACGGCCGGGAAGGGCGGAGCGGAGGAGCCGCGGCCGGGGCGCCCGCAGGTGTCAGCGCGATTCCGCCTGGGGCCGGAGCGCGCCCGGTCGCCCGGTTTCGCTGGACGGCAGGGACTGCGGGGCCCTGGAGTGCGGAGCGTGATGTGCGGCGGGGCGGGCGCGCTCGAGGCTGCGCGGGCGGCCATCCGGGAGAGCGCCCCGACCCGCCGACTCCACGGGACACCGGCTGGGCGGTGTGGCCTGGGCTCAGCAGCGCTTAAAAATTCCTGAAATTAAAAATGCCAGTAGATTATCGGCAGAAGTCCATGCCGCCCGCGGTCCCATCTTTCAGAAATGGGGATTGATGTCACCTAGGCGCTCACAGCTGAGATCCCGTGAAAGCGCAGTACTTCTGCATACTCAGATTTGTGAGGCTTGAAATAAAGTCTCTGGAAACAGACCATTAGAGTGACCCCCATATCAACCGGGCAGGAGGGAACGCTATTTTCACCCCAGTAACACAAGGTCAGATACCGATCTTCTGGAAACTTGGACTGTAATGCCCCGACACTGGAGAGGGGGAAAAAGGAAAAAAGAAGTTCTTATTTCAGAGTTACAGAATACTGTTGAAATTCCAGTGCGTCCTTTACTCTTGGAACGCCTTGAGGCTTCACAGTTTTAAGTTACAGATATTTACAACATTTTCCATGGAGTGAAATCAAGAGTTAATTCAAAAATAGCATCTTCTCAAATTAAGTAGTGCAAATGTGCTAATTTTTGAGAGCACATTTGGTAGAGCTTTGGTATGTAAAATGTGTGTTTTGAACAATGTTGGTAAGAAAACTGGCCAAGACAGAAAAATTTAAATATGATTACAGGAAGGTTGTATTTAAAGGCCAGTTATGAAATGAGCTATGTTGTACTGAAAGTACTTTCAGAAATTTCTCTATGATTGAAAAAGTGCTTCATTCCGTTTTCTTTGTTATAATGGTCTGTATTGTGTATATAGCCTGATGGTCCTGAATTTCCAAAACTGACATTTTATTTTTTCAACAGCAGTCATTCAACAAATACTTATTAAATGCCAAATGTGCAGGAACTGTACTAGATGCTGGGGATATATTAATAGCAATGAGCAAAACCGTCTTTCCCTTTTAGAGCTAACAGCCTAATGAGGGGAAAGAGAGAGAAAAAAAAAAGTATTCAAAAACAACGAATTGACTTTATCTTAATTAAAACTATATATTTTTTAAAATCACTGAATCATTTCCATTTTATAAAGAAAACTCAGCAAAAAGTATTTCCCAGGTTTCCATAATTCTAGCTCTCTATTGTTCTTTTACAGTTTTCTGGGGCCAGAACCCTTCTTAGAAGCTGTGTTAGAGATTTTAAATGTTAATGAAATAAATCCCTCTGTTCTCAACAGCACCATGCTCTGTATTCTTCAGTGTTGGTACTTCACTGTGACTACGGAGTTTAAGCTAGCTGGTGTGCTGTGCGTCCAAGTCACAAACACTCAGCCAATGCAAGTCAACAGTAGGGAGACCCTTTGGCTTGTTTTTCAGTTTCCACTTGCAAGTTCTGTTTTAGCGGAAACCAAACACATTTACACTTACCTAATAGGTATAGAAACCAAAGTTAACTGGTACTAAATACTCAACGTAAGTGCAGTCACTCTTTGCTCCTTCCCCTCTGGGGATCTGGGGAAGCTATTTCTCTGGCTGAACCTCTCCCACCTTCACTTCTACTGTGTCTCCCAGCATCTCAACTAGGCCCTCCTAGCATTACCTTGCTCCATCCCTTTCCACCTTCTCCGCTCTTGAGTGTATGTGCTTCAGGGCATGTGCCACTCTTCTGCCATCTGCCTAGCCACTGAGCACCTCTGAAGCCCTGCACGGTGTCTGACACGTAGTAGGAACTCAGTGTTATTGTATTCATGAAGCAGTTTTTAGAAAACATTAATGAGCTACTATTACAGTTAGATTTTGTCTCTAAATTTTTATTATTGTTAGGACATGGCTAGTCTCGTTGCCTTTAATCATGTCCTTAAGAACAATGACAACAAAATCTTCAGAGAATTGCCTCTCTAAATCCTCAAGACTCAATTCACATAGCCCTTATTGAATTTCTTTACAATGAGTTATGAAAACTAAAATTCTACCAAAGATCTACTTTACTTTTGAGCCCAATTTTGAGACACACAAAACCGATTACATACTGACATGCAAGTTCCTTCTGCTTTGCTCAAAAACTCAGAAGCCTTGGACACACGCTGCCACTATTACGAAGTCTCAAACCATTGTGTATATGTCAGCGTAAAGGGCGTGAGTGCAACACCTTAGCATCTTATCAAGGCTAGTGTATTAGCCAATTTTAGGGGTTTTGTAACAAGATGATTCAAAGAGTTTTGTGCCAAAAGACTATAAATAAGATATGTCTTTTTGTAAAAAAAAGAAAAAACAACTAACCTCTATGGCTATGGTTTTCTAAATTATTATTAGCTTGGTGCTGAATTTTACTTAAAATCAGTTTCTGCTTTCCCTGTGGTATACGTGAGCTCTTCCCTTACCCTTCTTAAGTGAGGACAGGACAAAGACTTCACCAGCTTTGGCCCTGGGCCTCCTGGTGGCTCCTCTTCAGCTCCGTCCAGCTCTGCAGAGGCACAGAAAGACAGAGAACAGCAAACATCCCAATCTGCTTGTGACCAGAGGGGGCTGATTCATTTTCCCTCCAGCACACTCGGAGAAAGGCAGACACAGTAAAAGAGCGATAAAAACTTCACTGCCAGTAGTGAGAACGTTAACTAAGATTACACAGGTCCATTCCTCCCCCATAGTGATACAATGACATCTATTAGTCATCTATTTACTATCTACTGGTAAAACACACAGAAATACTGGATGCATATGAAAGGTAATTAGTTACCACACTTTTTAAGCAGCCCTTGCAATGTTAAGTCTCACCCTTCCTGGCTGAGTAGTGGGAAGTCAGATAAAGCCACAACAGGTGGTTTGCCAATTTTTGTTATTTGTCCACCAGGAACAAATCACCCCTCATTTCAGACATTCTTCCTTGGTACAGGAGGAGCCCCAGTGGGGGGAGGCCTCTAAATCAACCCTTGTTAAACAAAGGATAAAAAGTTGTAAGCCTTTTTTAAAAATGGTTAGAATAGTGTCTTTCCCAAAGGAACAAAAGTAATAAAAACGAAGACGTGGCCTTTGACATTTAAAATGTGAAGATGCAAAGGGTGAGGAACTGGGCTGCGGCAGCTGCCACCCAGAGCATGCCACTTCACTTCCTTCTGGAAGCGGAGGCAGAAAGAAACAGGGCAGCCGGTGTTTCTTCATCCTGCTCTGACTTCTCAGTCCACCTCCCCAGGATCCCACAAACACAAGGAATGGAGAGCTCAAGACGCTGGAGTCCCAGGGAGAGCCCACTCTTCCCCTCAGCCAAGAGTTTCAGTGATTTCCCACCAAAACGTCTAGAAACCTCGCCTGATTCTCACCCTTTTTTTTCTCCTCAAATGACCAGGGGTGGGGTTTAGATGACTGTGAAACTGCAAGCAGCAGTTCTTAAATTATTTTCAGATCCCTTCAAATTAGCAAGGATATACTTTGTACATGACAGAACCAGGCAGGAGAGCAGAGATGACCATGGACCAACGACCTCCATGCCCTCTGCCAGAAGCTCCTGCCCTTCACTTTCATGTGGCAAAGCCACTTATCCTTCCAATGCTTGCAGGGGTCCTCAAACTTTTTAAACAGGGGGCCAGTTCACTGTCCCTCAGACCATTGGAGAGCCAGACTACAGTTTAAAAAACAAAGCTATGAACAAATTCCTATGCACCCTGCACATATCCTATTTTGAAGTAAAAAAACAAATCAGGAACAAATACAATCACACTGCCTCATGTGGCCCGCGGGCCGTAGTTTGAGGACCTCTGCTAGAGTTTCTCCCACCAGCTCTGGGAAGACTGCCCTGAGCTCCCGGCCAACCTGCCCTAACTTGATGGCTAGGTGCACCTCCTCAGGGCCTCCACCTGCCTTGAGCAAAACTTTTTTAGCACTCACCACCACCTATCTGCACTAAAAACTGGCCTGATTACATGTATATTTTCTTTTTCTTTTTTTTTGAGACAGAGTCTCACTATGTTGCACTCGGTAGAGTGTTGTGGTGTCACGGCTCACAGCAACCTCAAACTCTTGGACTTAAGCAATTCTCTTGCCTCAGCCTCCCCAGTAGCTGGGACTACAGGTGCTCACCACAACACCCGGCTATTTTCTTGTTGCAGTTGTCATTGTTGTTTAGCTGGCCCAGGCTAGGCTCGAACCTGCCATGTTCAGTGCATGTGGCCGGCACTGTAACCACTGTACTGCGGGCGCTGAGCCTACCTGTATATTTTCTTTTCTCGTGCTCTGCTCAAAAACAGGCAATGTTTCTTGCTTGTCATTACGTCTTCATAACCAAAAATGATATCCTATTCATAGTACATTTTCAGTATTCAGTAAAATGTGTGTTGAAAAATGAAGTGGATGACGTAGGAATACAGGTGGATGGACAGATGGATGGATCTAATTGGGGAAATAAAGCTCAGATACAAATTACTGTGGTACAATAGTAGACTATGAGAAGTGACATAAGGCAGAGGTGTTTGTGAGTTTTTTTTAAAGTGCACCAGTAATTCTAAAGAGTCATTCACAACCAAGGTGGGCACAGTGAGGAAGAAAAATCTATATTAAAAAGTACACATTTGGTGTAAGGATTAAATCAACATTAACTCCACAATATGTGAAGCTCTTAGTCACAAAAATACTCCTAAGACCAGGAATAACCTAGACTCTTACACTGACAGTGGAGAATTGTTACAGTGCTACTGGCTGCTCCAGTATGTGGACGTAACAAAAAATAAAAGTTGTCTAAAATTATTTCGACCAAAGTTAGAGAAAAGTAGTCATGAATAAGTATTAAAATGAGGTTTAAAACAGACGTGTATTACAGTATGGCTCTGGTGCTCATCAGAAATATTTTGAGCCAACCAAAAGCCAGAAATAAGTTTCAAAAAGTTAAAAATTCGTCCTTAGGAAATTTACATTTTCAGAGTGATTTTGCAACTTCATGAAATACTTGAGTTGGAAACATCCTGAGGAGCCATCAAATTTGCCCTTCTTCTCAGAATAAGACTGCTCTTCATTAGTCACAAAAGTATCCAAAGCTTTAATTTCCCAGTTTCATGAGGAAGGCTATTCTGTATTTTGACAAATTTTATTCTTAGGATATTAATTTTGTGACAATCTCCAATCTGTCTCCATATTACGTCTATCCTGTAGTCTACCTAAGTCTACATGAAACAAATCTATTTGATATTTGAAAACAACTATTTTGTGATTCTCCCCAAGAATGACAACAACAATAAATCTTTTCTAGAGTAATCATCTCCTTCCCCCACTCCTTCCAGACTTGGATAGTATTGACCAGAGAGCATTCTACTGAAAGATCTTTCTTATAACAATTTACTTGATAGTTCAGACTTGACTAAAGTTTTGATTAAACTAAGAGAACTTGAAATCATACCTTCTAAACATTTTACCTTAAATTCATTTCAAAATATAATTGGAGCAATGTGTGTGTGTATTTGAAGGATTTAAGAAAAGAATGCTTAATGGCTAATTTTCCTATCTAAACAAAGAGCACAGTATGTTTACAACAACTAGGATCATTCACCAGTAAGTTTTCTTTATTATTTAGACCACTTATTTTTAAAATTTGAAGTGCCCATAGATCATCCAGAGATCTTGTTAAACTCCAGTTCCCCGATTCACAGGGGCAGGACAGGTTCAGAGACCCTACATTTCTCATCCTAGTGCAGATGCAGGAGTCTGGCGGGTTCTGTGTGTAGTGAGGACACAGAACTCTGCTTGGGTAGGTAGCAATGCTCTGCTTAAAGGAGATGACCAAGAGTAAAGACAAGTTACTAAGTTAAAGCAAAGACAAGGGTTCGGTGCCAGTAGCACAGTGGTTACGGCGCCAGCCACATATAGGCTTAGTGGGTTCGAACACAGCCCAGGCCTGCTAAACAACAAAGACAACTGCAACAAACAATAGCCGGGCATCGTGGCGGGTGCCTGTAGTCTCAGCTACTTGGGAGGCTGAGGCAAAAGAATCGCTTTAGCCCAAGAGTTTGCGGTTGCTGTGAGCTATGACGCCATGGCCCTCTACTGAGGGTGACAGAGTGAGACTCGGCCTCAAAAATAGATAAATAAATAAATAAAACAAACAAATAAAGCAAAAATAAGTAAGCCTCCCCACCAGGCAAAATCAGCAAGGATGTTGTGACCCTGGTGCTTTGGGTTGTGTTCTATCCCTCAAAAAGACATGATTATGTCTGCTTCCGTCTCTTTGTGCTGCTGTAACAGAATGCCTGAGACTGTGTAACTCAGATACAGCAGAAACGTATTGCTTTATTGTTCTCCAGGCTGGGAAGTCTAAGATTAAGGCACCAGCAGGTTCAGTGGCTGGTGAGGGCCCAGCAGAGATGGCACCTTGAACGTTGCTCACTCCAGAGGGAGCAAATGCTGTGTCCTAAAATAGCAGAAGCCAGCAAGAACCAAGGAACTCCAGAAGCTAGAAAGAGACGAAGGTGCTAGGCGCCTGTGGCTCAAGCGGCTAAGGTGCAAGCCACATACACCTGAGCTGGTGGGTTCGAATCCAGCCTGGGCCTGCCAAACAACAATGACAGCTGCAACCAAAAAATAGCCGGGCGTGGGGCGGGCGCCTGTAGTCTCAACTACTTGGGAGGCGGAGGCAGGAGACTCGCTTGAGCCCAGGAGTTGGAGGTTGCTATGAGCTGTGACGCCACAGCACTCTACCCAGGGTGACAGCTTGAGGTTCTGTCTCAAAAAAAAGTAAAAAGAAAGAGACAAGGAGGATTCTCATCTAGAGCTGCACCTGTATTTACAGCGGCTCCCAGGCCCGCATCCCTGCCTGAGCTCCGCCACCTGTCAGATCAGCAGTGGGATTAGATTCTCCGAGGGGTACAAACACTGGTGCAAACTACACATGTGAAGGATCCTTATGGGAATGTCATCCCTGGTGATCTGAGGGAAGTGGACACGGTGATGCTGGTGCTGGGAAGTGGCTCCAAATACAGATCAGGATCGGCAGAGAGGTCTGACGGCACAGAGATGGTAACAAATCTATTGCTTGCAGACTCATATCAAAACCCTCCCCACCACCCCCCAATCCCCAATCCCGGGAAAAGTTGCCTTCCATGAAACCAGTCCCCGCTGCCAAAAAGTCTGGAGATCGCTGATCTAGACCTTCAATGAGAACACAGCCTGCTGAAACTTCCGCTTTGGATTTCCTATCTCCAGAACCGTGAGAGCTTTCTGTTATTTTAAGCCACCTGGTCTGTGGCACTTGTCGTAGCAGCCTTGGGAAACCGGTCCACCTGGGTCTAGTGAATGGACCATTCACTCTGGACCAGAGCCAGCCCAGAAAATCACTGTGTGACATCAAGAGGTTGTGGCACTCTGAGGAAAAGTGCCCCGAGTGGAGCGGGAGAACAATAACACGGCAACAACCCGAGACAGAAAATGTCTACCTATTGGGGAGAATTCATGTAAGAATACGCACTCACATATTAGAGGGATAACTTATAAAAAGTCTGTTTATGTTAGGATTTAGCCAGATTATTAAAAGAGGCTTAGTGACTGGTTTAAAAAAGTAAGGAAAAGATTAATGAGTCTCTTCTCTGGCTCCATGATAGAATCACCTGGGGAGGTTTTAAAAAACATAGATGTTTGGATCCCATCTCTCTCCCACATCTGCACATGGGGCCCCAGCATCCATAGGTTAAAAATATTCATAAGGTCATTCTAATGCCCAGCCAGGGTTGAGAACCACTGCTACTGATCCAAACCCACAGAGGCAGGGTCAGTCTAGGAAACACAGTCTGAGCGTATTCCTCAATTATTTACTCACGGCCTAATCTGAACAACATTGTGTAGGCTACAGTTGGGAATACGGAGTTCCAGATAACCATCCACTGCCCAGCACAGCAAGTTCCACCCAGTAGGGACTGAGACGCTGCACAGACAGAACCGTCCACACTAAGCCTGGGTTGTGACACTGTCCCTGTGGGTGCTGCCCCCCACATTTGTCTGCCTTCTCTCGAGGACCACAGAGCCGTTCTGCTAGTTGTCCAATGTCTGAAAAGGGTTGTCTTATGGATTTTGTCCAGTTTTCTAGTTGTTTGCAGTGGGTAGGTATGCATATTAGTTATCCAGGGCTATAATAATCAAGTACCACAAACTGGCTGGCTTCATATAACAGAAATTTATTCTTTCCTAGTTCTGAAAGCCTGAAGTATAAAATCAGGGAGTGAGGAAGTTTGGTTCCTTCTTGGGGCCCTACGAGAGGATCTGTTCCATGCCCCTGTCCTGGGTCTGGTGGCAGCCGGCAATCTTTGACATTCCCTGGCCTGCAGCTGCGTCACTCCAGTCCCAACCTCTGTCATCACTTACCCATCTTCTCTCTTCATCTGTCTTTATGACTCTTGCCCTGTTCCTGTAAGGACACCAGTCATTCTGGATTCATGGCACTCCCAATTCCAGCATGATCTCATCTTAACTAATTACATCTGCAACAACCCTATTTCCAAATATCATCACATTCTGAGGCTCCAGGAGGGACGTGCAGTTTAGGGTGACACTATTCAACCCAGGACAATAGGTCATTGTGGTACTGTTACTCAAAGTACTCCAACATTGAAGTTCTTGCTTGAATCGCAAATCCCTTCACAGAAGGATTGGTTTTTATTTATAGTTGTGCTTTTCACAGTGCTCTGTCCTAGAGTAACTCCCATTTTTAAGTCATTTAAAGTCACGTGCTAAAAAATAGCCAAATATTCTGTAATTGCAGATTTCAGGGCCAACTCAAACCCTGTTAGGTCAGGGACTGGGGATGCAGACTAGGGCTTCCTGGCTGCTCTCTGGAGTCAGACCTCACGCCACTTGCTGCAGGCTTTGCAGTTCAAATTCTCATAGACATATTAGTCAGGGTTCTCCAGGGCAGCAGAGCCAATAGCACGTATGATATGTCTACATGTCCATAGCAAGAGATTTATTTTAAGGAACTGGTACACATGATTATGGAGGCTGGCAAGTCCAAAATATGTAGGGTGGGCTGAAGACCCAGGGAAGAGCTGATGTTGCAGTTCATGTCCAAAGGCTTGCCCTGGTAGAATTTCCCCCTGCTCAGGGGAGGTCAGTCTTTTGTTATATGCAGGTTTCAAGAAGTTGAATGAGGCCAACTCACCTTGGGAGGGAATCAACTTTCTCAAAGCCCACTGATCTTCATGTCAATCTCATCCAAAACACCTTCACAGAAGTACCCACAATAATGCTGAACCATGTATCTGGGCACAGTGGCCTAGCCAAGTTAACAGGTAAACAGGTAAAACCATCACAGAGGGATCCTGCTGAGTCCAGCACTGGGAGGGGAGAGCAGGAGGGACTGGGAACAGCAGTGCTGGCACATCCTGGGGGGTGTGTTTCTCTGAGCAGGTCTTTGGACCAGCAGCCTCAGTAGCTCATATTAAAACACAGATCAGGGCGGCCCCTGTGGCTCAGTGAGTAGGGCACTGGCCCTATATACTGAGGGTGGCAGGTTTGAGCCCAGCCCCGGCCAAACTGCAACAACAAAAAAAATAGCCGGGCATTGTGGCAGATACCTGTAGTCCCAGCTACTCAGGAGGCTGAGGCAAGAGAATTGCCTAAGCCCAAGAGCTGGAGGTTGCTGTGAGCTGTGACACCACGGCCCTCTACTGAGGGCGACAAAGTGAGACTCTGTCTCTAAAATAAAATAAAATAAAAACACAGATCACTCAGCTCCATCTCCACGTGGGTAAATCAGAATTCCTGGAGTAGGACCGAGGCATCTATATTTTAAATAAATTTCTCTGGTTATATTTAGAAATAAATATAAGTAATACATGTGTTTATAAGTAGTATTATATTTATATTATATATAAATATTATAAAATATACTGTACATTTATGTGTTTATTATACACAGAATATATTCCTATTTAATAATTACCTATAAGCATGAGATCTAAACCTATTGCAACAATATGACATAATATTTTTAGGTGCACTAGAAATATGTCAGTTTTAAAACCAGAGCCCAGTTGTCCCATTGGCACCTTGGCTTTCTTTGAATCTTTGCTCCTAGGGTCCAGTTCTGTGCCTGGGAAAGCAAAGTAAGTTTGGAAGGTCATACTGAGCAGTGGATTACTAGACTTGCCAGACTCTCCATTTTTCCACACAGGATTGTCCTAAAGCAGTATCTGTGGGTCTTCCTGGGAGAAGAAGAAAAGAAAGGATCTCTCTGGGGGAGGCTGATTAGGTGGCTTCAGCACAATGGGGCATTCGAAGACAAATGGGATGTCACCAGGCAGAAAGGACAGTGTCTTAACTGCTGTTGTGCTGCTATAATAGAATACCACAGCATGGAAAACTTATAATGAATAGAAATTTATTGGCTCACAGTTCTATAGACAGGGCAGTTCAAGATCAAGGTGTTCCCTCCTAGCAAGGGCCTTTATAATGCGTCATAACATGGCAGAAGGCATCACTGGAGGACCAGCAAAAAGAGAGGGAGAGAGAGGGCCAGAGGGGGGATGCCCTCCTCTGATAACGGTTCCATGAGAAGGAACCCATTCTGAAATGACAGCATTGGCCCAGGCAGGAGGATGGAGCCCCTGTGACCCAACACTTCTTACAAGTTCCACCTCCCAGTACTGTCACAATGGCAATTAAATTTCAACATGAGATTTGAAGGGGACAAACATTCAAGTCACAGCAGGTGAGAGAGAGAGAGAGGACAGAGGCAAAGGTGCATGCAAGGTTTGGGGACAGAGAACATTCAGAAAATCCAGGTGACAGGCATGAAAAGACAAGTGGGTGGTAAAGACAAATGTCAGTTTGCACTTCCTGTGCAAATCCACAGTGCCCCTGGACAGCCTGAAGTTATTCTTCTCAGTTTGGAGTCTTAATTTTAGATCCTGAGGACAATACAAACTGTCACATGAGAGGGCAGATGAGGCTGCATTGTGGAGTTGCTGTGGTTCCCTAGTAGCAGCACAGAGCCACTGTCTGTCTTGGCAAGACGCCCTGGCCAAAGGGTTTCAGCCCATCCTGTCTGAAAAATGGAGAACTCCAGGCAGAGTCCATAAGTCCCTCTCTTAGCCGGCATCCTGGGTGTCATTTGTTCACACCAGATTCCCAGTAAGGGTATTCCTGGGTCCCGTTCTGCTGGGTGCGTGAGCACGGGGTGGCCAGTTGGACTTCAGGCCAGACTTCTTCCTGTCCCTGGCTGCCTACCAGGTCGGGCAGCTTCTGCTACAGGTCATCACCATGGCTTGTTTATGAGCAGCTGAAAGGCTCGCCACACCAGGGCAGGCGTGTGGGAGAGTGTTCTGGGTTTGCTCCCATTTCCTCTTTGGAAAACAAGAAGCTAAGGTGCTTATCAATACAAAACGAGTTGTTGCTGGTTAATGTAAAACATTTAAAAAGCACTAGTGTGGAGAGACCTCTGGCCTCGCAGATGCAGCCTTTCCCTTGCCTGGTTTCCTTGCTTCACTTCTTTTCTGGTTGCTGGGTCCGTCCAGTGAAGCAGGTGGGTCAGGGAGTCCCAACCGCCTGCTCCTCTGCCTCTGAGTGGCACACATGCAAATCCCCTCAGTGCTCCTTCTCCCTGGGGCCTGGAGTCTGCTTCCCATTGCTATCTAGCCCGGGCCTTGCAAATCACCCTCTCCCTCTGTAGAAATGGCTCTTACCTGCACTTTAGATAGGGCCTAAAGTTGGTTTTTAAAAAACACCCAGGTCGAGTTTAAAATAACATTGCCAACATTAGAGCATAAAACAATCGCCAGTTTAAGGCAGCTATTATGGCTTTATCATGAGTGATTCACTGAGATGTTCAGAAGAGTAACAATGATTTTTAAAAGATTTGTTAAAAGATGTCTCATTGTCAACATTAACAATTTCAATAATTGCAAATTAAGCTCGTCTATGTCTGAATACAAGTGCATTTCACAGGTGTTTGTTTTTCACCTACTATATGCAAGGCTGAGCGTGGGTTACCAAGGGAAAGGTCACTACCCTGGGGAGTGTACAATCTAGTTGGTAGATAAGACAAGCATGGGTGTCATTTCAGCAGACAGCAAGGGTTCCCTCTGCTCTCTGCTCGCCGAACCCCATCCTTCTGAATCCAGCTCCTCCTGTCCTACCTCTCCCCTGAAGAGGTTCCCAGACACTCAGGCAGCCTCTCTCTTCCCCGGAAGTGGTTTTTCCAGCCACTCAGCCACTTCCTGTGCACAACTTCACTTGTGACTTGACCGTCTTGTACGTGCCACATCTGTGCGCCTGACCAGACTGAATTGTTTGGGGGAGCAAAGATTTCCAGCTCTTTTGCATTCTCATTAATAGCAAGCACCAGGAAAAGGCTCAGTAAATAGTCAGATGCTAATACCCAAGGCTCAGCCCAGCAGACTTGTCAGCAACTCTTATATGGAGCATCACGGCAGGCCGGAGCAGAGCAGGGGCAGCTGGGAGACCAGAATGAACTGGAAGGAATCACATGGCCTTCTTGCTGTGTCCTCACATAGAGAAAAGGGTGAGGCAGGTCTCTGCATCCCTTTTACGAAGACACTAATCCCACTTTTAGCCCTTCTTGGAATTCACATTCAGAGTAGAACCCATCTTTATACTTTTGGCTGGTGGTTAAACTTTAAAACTTATCTTCTTAGATTGCATAGTTTCTTTCTCCTCGTCTCCATTGAGTGTAGAGGGTTGAGGATAAAAAGCTGAATTTCTTTTATGAGCTCGTCATTGCTTCTGATGCTGAGGATACACAGGTGAAAATAATGGAAAAAGATTTAAGAGCTCATAATAGAAGGAATGGAAAGTGCAGAAAAAAAGTCACAAATATTAATTGGAAATTCTTTATTGGACTTCGCATAGAAAGGTGCTAAGCAAATAATTACCAAAAAAATCAGGCTAAGACCACTTTCTTTTTTTTTTTTTTTTGTTAGTATATGAAATAATCTATTAATGAAGAAGCCAAATACAGTACTGGAATGACCTACCAATGTAATGCAAATTACATGAGACATAAATGTCACAGAAAAAAAGTAAAAGACAAGGGAATACACGGCTTACTGCAGTCATAGTTCAGTTTCTTAACAAAATGCGAGTATCTCTTTTGGATATATCTGATATGTGAGTATGCTTCTGCACATAAGACAGCCTTCTATAATCATGTTATAATTATCTGTCTAATCCCAGCCCAGGTAATTTGGCAACCTGCTCTCAACATTTCCTTAACCAGAATAAACATTTAGAAATAAACTTAGTAATAGACCCTTTACATAAATACCAGCAATCATGGATTTAACAACTCCCCAAATAGGAAAGGTATAAAAGAAATGGAAGACAAGAAACTAATGAAAAAAGTAGGTAAGAAATCTTATGCTTGTGGTCCCAGCTGCTCGGGAGGCTGAGGCAAGAGAATTGCCTAAGCCCAGGAGTTGAAGGTTGCTGTGAGCCATGACACCATTGCACTCTAACGAGGGTGACAAAGTGAGACTCTGTCTTTAAAAAAAAAAGATATCTCAGATTCTCCCTGGGGTAGACTTTCTTCTCAGGTTAATAAAGGAAATACTTGCCGCGGACCGCCAGTCGAATGAGTCTCAGTCCGAGGGCTTTCAAGAGAATTGCCTAAGCCCAGGAGTTGAAGGTTGCTGTGAGCCATGACACCATTGCACTCTAACGAGGGTGACAAAGTGAGACTCTGTCTTAAAAAAAAAAAGATATCTCAGATTCTCCCTGGGGTAGACTTTCTTCTCAGGTTAATAAAGGAAATACTAATGCAAAAAAATCAGCCTTACGCAGAATCTGAGATGGCTTAAAATAGCTGCTCTAGAGAAGAGCAATGCCTGCTTAGCCAGATACAACATGCTACTTCTAAGTCCTATAAGGAGATGTTCCTGTGGCAGCAGACTGCTCAACTACCATCTGACTAGGTACCACAGGAGTTTTTGCCTTTTTTGATACTCAAGAAAGTAATCTGCCCATCACCTACATTTTGATTTATCTTATGAGATTTTCTTATTTTCCTATGAGCACAGGTATTCTGTTCTTATCATAACTGAAATATAGTATGCTTAACACTGCACAGTTAGATAGCCCTTTCACCCAGGGCCTGTTGTTTGGTTGCAGTTTGGTGTGTGTTTTAATTAGCTTCCAGAAGTGCCCCACCTGGAACAGGACAGGTGGAGGCTCCAAGAGGTGACCACTTCAACCAGTGTTGAAGCTCGAGCTACAAAGCTCTGATCCCCAAAATGAATAACTAGACAAAACTCACTCAAAAGTTTAAAGTATAATGGAAGAATAGTAGGATTGTGTTACAGGAGCCATGTCCAACTCTCTCCTGTTATATACTTAATAGATGCATTGAGTGTATTGGGGGAAAATCCTAAAATCATAACCCTAATATTGCACTCTTGCAAGATTGCCACTTGGGTCCTAGTTTATGTGGTGCTTTCATGAGTGGCTTTAGAGAAACTCCAGAAGAGCTGCCTTGGTTTCAAGCAAGAGGCCTAGAAAGTCCATGGTTAGAGGGCCATGAGGGACAGCCATGTGAGGTCTGGGCTGGATTCTGACCACCCTCCAGGCCTTCCAGTGGGAAAAGTTCTCTTTCTTGGTTTAGCTAACCAACCAAGTTGGCCTTACAAGCCATCTCTCTTCTTCCCATTTTGTCACTGAATTCCACGGAGCTGAGTATTTGTTCTTCAGAGGGGCAGTGGCTTGCTGGCCAAAGCCCCCCACAGCAGGCACTCCAGGCTGGAAGTGAGGTTTTGCTTTGGGTCAGAGGGTGGGCATTGGCTTCTAGGTTTAGCACAGTCAGCACAAACATGATATTTGCTCTTGCCAAAAGTTGTGCCACTGTTTTAACTTGGTGTACAGTGATTATGTGGACCTCAGTGCATGACCCAGGATTCACCCTCGGAAGAGGAGCTGGTGGTGTGGCAGCTGATGGGCTCCAGACGGAGAGAGTTGCTGACAATAACTAGAGGCCAAGTCTGGTGGCTGGAGGGAGGCTGGCATCAAGGGAGCATCAAGGTACTAGCCAGAGGCTTTGACCCAAGGGCAGGGGCTTGGCAGTAGAGAATCTCCTCAGTAATCATTTGTTTTGGCCTCTTCTACTTTCTCCCCCCTCCCTGTCTTGGTTTTTCCCTGTCTTGGTTTTTCCCATTCAGCATCTTCTACTTCCTTCCCAGGTTCAACGGCTTCCTCCTCCCACCCACCCGATCCCCATGAACTCGTCCAGCCTGACTTCTTTCTCAGGACCAGATAGAGGATGCCAGTGATGAAGCTGAAGCAGAAACAGATTCCGGTCAGGGTGAAGCAACAGCCACGGTGCCTCGGCTCAGGGGAAGTAGTGTTGGAACTGTCTGCACAGTGATTAGTGTACACGGATGCTCCAACCATGACGCTCCAACCATGACGTGAGCCAGCACACAGCATGGAGGCTCCCGGGAGGACGAACCGGCTTCCCTTCTCCGTAGTGAAGAGACCATGTGGGAGGTGACAGAGAAGATGATGGACAGAATCCTGAAGGCCTGCACAGACTTGAGGGCATCTGGATTTCCACGTAACAGGGTCCTACTGCAGAAACCATCCCCACAGGCTTTCCAATGACCTTCTGATGCATTCACAGACTGTGAAACCACCCAGACATTAGCAAGGTGTGGAGACACATGGCATAACAGCCATGGCGATGTGGACCACAAAGAGAACAGCCATCTTGGCTTTTTCAGTAACTCGTAAACAAAGAGAGTTCTGGAGGGTCTCGGTAACAGAGGCTCGGAGAGGCTGGTGGCAACAGATGCTGGCAGCAGCCCTGGTCCACTCTCCTGGAGGCTTGCAACTGCACTCCTAAGACCACTTTCTAACTACCCTCCGAAGCCCTATCTCTTCATACCATCACCATGGTGATTCCCTTTTAACATTCAAATTTTGTAACATTTGGTTCACTGCACTACTTATGAATTGACAAACATAGAGAAACTAAGACTGTGCCTGACACTTAAGTAAGCATATGTCAAATAGGAGCTATTATAGCGGTTGCTACTTCTCCTGTCATCGAGACACTTCCCAAATTTTCCTTAAAATTAGAGGTGAAGATATTACCCATTTGAGTACCTAAAGCCTCTTTATAAATAACATGAAGTCCATAGTATACTATTTTATATTTATATTTTATTAATAATTATATTATATTGCACATATTTATATAATATATTAATACAATATGTATTATATGTTTTGTTATGTTATACATTCATAATATGTTGGTATTATATAATTACATAATGACATTTATATTTTACATTTATATAAAAGTTTTGATAATAAATTTCACTTATAATAGTGAAAGTAAAAGAAGTATAGCGTTGTCCAATAGAGGTATAATGTGAACCAAAAGTGAAATTTTTAATTTTCTAGAAGCCATACTACAAAAGTCAAAAGAAACAGGGGAAATTAACTTTAACAATAATTAGAATTCCACAATTTTAACATGTAGTCAATACGAAATCTTATTAAGGAGGTATTTTACTTTTCCTTTCTAACTCTCCAACATTCAGGGTATACTTTACTCTTCTGGCACATCTCAATTTCAATGAGCCATGTTTCATATACTCAATGGCCACGTATGAATAGCAGTTGTTGTATTGGAAAGGACAGATCTCGCAGGCTAATTATAACTGACAATGATAATTATGCAAACTGTCATTTCTTTCTACTGCCATCGTTGCTCAGAAACCCAAAGCAACATTACTTGCTCAGTTGTAGAAATTTTTTATTCTGAGTTCCTCTAAAATTTATTTCTCTTCCTTCTAAACAGATAGGAGTATCTTTTTTGTATGTTCTTTTAGAGAAATGATGTAATACTAATAACCTCACAGGACAATTGCCTTTTGCTAGAAATAATGATAATAATAATTTACCTATCACTTACACTGGGGTCAGCGCCAGTGGTTCACATGTGTCACACATGTGAAGCGGTGGTGGACTTGTGACTGGAGCCAGGTCTGACCATGAAGCCATCGCTCCTAACTCTTAGCTCTGACAGTGTGTGTGATGGTGCTCAGGAGCACTCCGTGGCACCAGGAACTTCACAGCACTCTGTCCTTTGGTCCTTGGAAGAAACCTGAGAGCCAGGTTTATATACTATTCCCATTTTACAGGTTAGGATTGAGGCTTTAGCAGCAGTTCTCAACCTGTGGCCCTTTAATACAGTTCCGTGGGTCTCGACCCACAGGTTGAGAACAGCTGACTTAGAGGTTAGGCTCTTTAGAGAAGGAAGAGTTAATAAACATCAGCAGCAACACGTGAACTCAGGTTCCAAGTCCAATCACTTTCTGTATCCTTTCTGCTTCAATGATGTAAAATCAACTTCAAAGGATCAAGTTCTTTTTGGATATCAAAATATTACAAGGTTATTAATTTAATAGATACACTTTTGAGTATCTTTTATGAGCTAGTCACTGCCTCTATGCTGAGGATACACAAGTGAAAAAAATGGGGAAATATTCAAGTGCTCATAATGGAAGAAGTGGAAAGTGAATAAAAATGTCACAAATATCAATTGGAAATTCTTTATTGGATTTTGCATAGAAGGTGCTAAGCAAATAATTACAAATAAACATATTAGACTAAGACTTGACAACTCACAGTAAGTGGTTGAGGCAAATGTCTCCATCAATGGAGGTTTTTTTAAGCCAAAGTTTGAGGATGTGCCCAGGAAAATCACAAACCAGGTGCACCCATGATTATTTTCTTTTGGAGAGGGAAATAATGTAATACTAATAACCTTCAGAATTTGAACGGGAGAGGGTATGCAGAAAGGAAAAGGAAGCCGGGTGCAGTGGCTCATGTCTGCGATCCCAGCACTTTGAGAGGCCAAAGTGGGAGGATTATTTAAGGCCACAAATTTAAGACCAGCCTGGGCAATAGTATATCCCTGGTTTCTACAGATAATAATAATTAGCCTGGCATGGTGGTGAATGCCTGTAGTCCCAGTGGCTCAGGAGGCTGATGCAGGAGGATCACCTTGTCGACTACGCTGAACATTTAGAAATTTTCCATTTCTAAAATTACACTTTTATATTTTTGAGTTCAAGGTGAAGACCATGTTAACCTTGTCTTAAATAATAATTGGCAGAATCCAGGACCTATAATAAACAATAATCAGTATAACCTGTGACCCAAAACAACATTTCAAGTCAAAAGTCAATTCCCTAAATCAATCCAACTAAACTACTCTAAATAGGCATCTTTAGAGTGAGAGCTACAAAACATTAAGAATGGGAGACAGGAGGTGAAGGTCAGGCAGGACCTAAACCAGTCAGACCAGCCTCATCATGTCTGCCTTAGCCTCACAGACTCCATCTTATTCTTACTATATGAGTTTTTAGTCTTGAACTCCTGAGCTCAAGCAATCCATAGATTGGCCTTCTTGGCCTCCCACAGTGCTAGGATTACAGGTTTGTGGTTGCTCTGAGCTATAATGACACCACTGCACTCCAGCCTATTCGACCAAAAGAGACCCTGTCTCAAAACACATCACACAGAAAGAAAAGAAAAGGAGTGTGTGTGTTTGTGTGTGTGTGTGTGTCTGTGTGTGTGCGCGCGCAGGGGGTGTGAGTAACAAGGCAAATGGTTATATTTCTGTGAGGCTCAGGAAATATGCGTTTTCCATAAAAGAAGGTGAATGTTGAAGACAAAAACAGAGTGAAGGAAGAATCAATTATTTAAAGTCTCTGGGTGGGTGGGGTAATGATTTATCTGGGCTTGTCTGGGAAGATGAGCTTGGAATCAACATTATCAGTGAGGAATTGAACAGACTTTAATTTAGGAGCTAGATTTAGCCTGCAGACCTAAAGCTAATATTGGCTTGTCTTTGTTCTTGGGAGGCCAGCAAGGAATTTCCTTGTGAATGATCTATGGAGGCATCTTCCATAGGTGCCTGAGGCTTTTTACCTTCCTATTGGGATCTGGCCCATGCCTAAGGTTGGTAAGCTCCAAGCTTGGCCTTCCCTTTTGCAGAAAGAGTTGGGGGTTGGTCCTGAGATGTTCATTTTCTTTTACAGACTAGATGAGTAAAATAAATCAGAAAAAATAATTCAAAGCACTCAGAACTCTGAGTTCTCTGCCACTGGCCAAATTCATCTTAAAATGTCCTATGTGCCCTCCACAGCGTCCACACATGTTCCCATTAGCTGTCTAAAAGGCACCGTGCCATGATAGGAGACAGCCCCACACTGTCTGTCTCAGCATAAGCTGATACACAGTGCCATCAGCTAATGTACTCTGGCGGCTTACAGGGCTCCTGGAACAAGAATTTACAGGTGCTTTCTTTAATGTCTGGAGGGACTGAAATGACTACCAGGACAGACAACAGAAACAGGATGAAACCAAGCTGCTATAAGGACCAAGCACTCAGGAGTAAGCCTCAAACGGTGGGACTGTGTGGGGATTTCCTTCCTCTTCTTCGGGGCCTCATTCAAGCCCCTGACTGGGCCTGACCTTGACTGAGATGCCAGGTGAGGCCCATACGTCCTATATGGGGTTAAAACTTACTCTTTCAGTCCTGAGCCTCTACCACAGCAGTTAACTTTAGAGATAATAGCAGCCCCACCCCAGGGCACCGCAAAGTATTAATTCTTAAGAGTGTAACTGGGATCCTAGACACGACATAGTTCTTAGGAAAGATTGAAAAGAAGGTTAATCAAGTCTTTTAGCCATTCTTCAGTCCTGAATTGTAAAACCAACACAGCTGAATTTTAAAACAAGAGCTCCCATTCTTTTGCACACTGCCATCTCTGAGGACTAACCTTTGATATTTCAGACTTGGCTGGAAATTAGTTAATTGCTAGGCCTACTCACATTACTTGGAACAAAAAGTTGTTTTGGAAATATTGTTTGAAAATACCTTTAGGGTAGCACACAGAATTGTTGGGTTTTGAAGATGTGTTTAGTGTACATTTAATGAATGGCAGTTTGACATGAGTCTGTCTTTACTGGTTTCAGAGAGGCTTAATGGTAGTTCTTACTCTTTTGAAAAATAGTATTCAATTGTTACTAGGAAAGAAGTCAGAAGATGGGTAGGTGAATGTGTGTTTGGAAACATTAGGTGGGTTAAGGGAAAATTTAAGCTTATGCTTTAATATACCTAAACTTCCCACTAAAAGTTTGAATCTAGTGCTGTTAGAAGACACTGTATCTCTGGGACCCAGTGAGGATTTAATATATGCACAGAAACTATCACTCGGGTGTTTAACACAGAACTTACCGTGCGATGGTAGACACAGGTATTTCTACTTAGCATTTTAAATAGGTTTTGAACATAAATAAGGTGCAGATCATTGGGTAATACTGAAGTCAACCTTACATTGCCCTATAAACATTCTCTAATGTCACGGGGGCAAATGTTCTTGGCAGAGCATCTGTGAAGAAGTCTGACTGACCCTTCCAGAGCCCTCAGGCCCATTGTCACCATCTGGTTCTATGGAGACAAGGCAGCATCCTGTGTGGGAGGGTGGCACAAGCTTTTTTGTTCAAGGAATACAAGATTGATCAAGGCAAATTTTCCTCTCTGAAAATAACACGAGGTGGAGAATGGGCTTTGAAAATCCCTTCCTCTCTCCCATCCTAAATCAGGGAGACAGAGAGGCTTCCATGATCCTTAGCACTTGGTGACACTGTTTTTCTCTACAGCTGTCTACTTTTTCACATTCTTCACACCCCAGTGATTCATCGCGGCTGGAGGGAGAGCGTGTAGCAGCAGGAAGTCTTGAGAGCTGGAGCCCAGAAACGGGTGACGGTGTGCAGCGGCCAGCGCCCCAGCCCCTCTGCTCCGGGAGCTGCTTCTGGGTTCTGGCTGCAGGATGTGGCTGCTGGCGTTGGCTGGAATCCAGGCCTGGAGTCAGTGGGAACGGCTAGTGGACAGTTCACTGGCAAACTGAGCAGCTGCTGGCCAGGCCTTGAGCTGGCCGGGGAGGAAGGAGCGGAGGGATGTGGAGGAGAAGATAAGGACTCTGCCTCCAGGCTCGTGAGACCAAAGTTAATGCGATGGAAAATCAGCAGTTTACACATCTCTGTTTTAATCACAGGACATTTTTGGGCATCACTTAGTGACATTAGTAAATGACAAGGTATCCAGACAGAGGTCACCAGATGGCAAGGAGATGAGAAACTGCAACAGAGAATGATCAAAAGAGGAGGGTTTTGTTCTCCCGAAGGCCCCTGGGAGTGTGTGCGCGGGAAGTATCTGTGGGGCAGTGAAACAGAATCGCTACTTTCTAATATTCAAAAGCGAGCGTGGAAAAGCCTTACTCTGTGTTCTTGAGGATAAGGGTAAAGCAAGGTCAGGAGGCTGTGGCAGAAGCCCCCCTGCCCCTGCCCTTGCACTTAGGTGGGACCATAACATCTCTCTCAATTCCCACACCTGATTATCTCCCAAAACCTTTTGGTTCTACTGCAAGATGTATCCAAAGTTGAACTACTTCTACAGGGTATGGGCCCAATCTCAGCCTCCAGCATCTCTGAGCTGCATGTGTTGCAGGAGCTGCCAGTCAGAGTAAAAACTGCCATCTTCTGAGGGCCTAGAAAGCTGATGAAGACCTGAGCCTCTGGGTCTCTCTGACCCCTCTCCCAGCACTCTCCCTGCCACCCACCTAGCTCCAGCCACCCGGCCTCCTGTCCACTTCAATATCCAGACATAGTCCTACCTCTGGGCCTTTGCATTTGCTATGCCCACCTTGTCACAGTCTCAGATATCTGCGTGGCTTGTTCCAGCCTCTTCCCAAATGACACTTTCTCACAAGGCTTTACCTGAGCGCTCTACCTCAAACAGCAGGTCCTGCGCAGCACAGCCCTCCCCTCCACCTTTCTGCATCCTGACCTGCAGATTTCCTTCTAGCACTTCCTGTTCTCCCTGCTCCCCTGCAGTGTCTGCCGCATGAGGATAGAGGAGGTGCTGTGTTCCCAGAGCCTACAACAGTGCCTGAATGGTAACTGCAGCAATATTCGTTCATGAATACACGAAGACTATAAATAGCAAAAAGAACGTCCACCGTGTGGCCACAGGCAGGTCCGCCGGAGCCTGGTGCTGCAGCATCCGCAGCCAGCTTGTCTGTGTCACAGCACTCATGCGAGGCCAGCAAGACTCAAAACCACTAACAGCTGCACACAAATGCAACATGCAAGCTATACCAGGTCTACAGAAGGAAGCATTTGCTTTGTCTTGGGTGAAGGGAGAGGCTCTAGCCCTTGACTTGTTTTCTGTCCCTAAGCACAAGATGGTCACAGTTTGAAGCCATCATTGACCCGCCCCTGTGGGTGGGGTGCCAACGGGCTTCCCAGAGGAAATGGGTGCTTGAGGGTTGTCTGTCTGCTCTTTTAGAAATCTTAAATTACTGGGACAGATGCTCCAAAGAATGACAGGAAGCTTCTGATCACTCCATTTATGTCGTAATCACTGGTGTTGGCTGGCTCTTTACGTCCATTATCACCAATCCTCACAAGGGCCGCAGCTGTCACAAAGACACGTTTTAGCAAAGCAACAGGAAAGCAGTCAGGTGCGCTGCCCAAGCCCCCAGTCGGCCCTCTCGCTGCTCTCTCTACACCAGGTTTAGTCCTGTCACTGTCGCTCTTTGTTACAAAGGATTTCCTTGCTAGTTATTTACAAATGCTACTTGTTTTTTTTTTTAAACACCACACATCTTAATAGACTTTACCCGTATTGTAGTCTACAAACCATGTAGAAAAATAAAAATCGACTTTTTAGTTTACACACGAGAAACACCCAGGTCACACATTCACTCACCTACTTTCCGTTTAACAAGTATTTAGAGCTCCTGTGCTGGCAGCGAGCGAGGCTCCGGAGACCTCGCGGCTACTGACACAGGAAACAGTTCTGCTCCCACGTAGCTTATATCCTAGCACTGAGGACAGTAAGCAAGAAGATACGTCGTCACAGCATGTTAGAAAGTGACATGGGTTATAACTTAGTAAACATAGAATGTAAATGTCTTAACACATAACTAAGAAAATGCCAGGAAGGCTATGCTAACCAGTGTGATGAAAATGTGTCAAACGGTCTATAAAACCAGTGTCTGGTGCCCCATGTTCGCATTAATGTACACAGCTGCGATTTAATTAAAAAAAAAAAAGAAAGAAAGAAAAAAAGAAAGTGACACCGGCCAAAAACAGAGCAGGGAAGGAAGGAGGCCGGGTGGGAGGAGCTGTGGCAGGGTGGGGATTGCAACTTTCAATAGAGTGGTCAGAGGGGGGGACAAGCAGCTCAGAGAGCCTAAGGCAGCCTGCGCCTTGTGTGTTTATTAATAAAAAGGGCATTGCCACTTCAGGGACTCTGCGTTCTACCCGACTAAAATGGGGAGCTGATGGCTTGTTTTGAATAGAGGAGTCAAGTTGTAGAATGTGTTTATGTTTTAAAGGATCACTTGTGGCTGTGATGAAATCAAGGGTAGAACAAAGGGCTGACCAGGAGCCCACCCCAGGGATCCATGGGAAGCAGCAGGGGCGGGAGGTCAGGGTGGGGACAGCAGCGGCTGTGATATCTTGGACATACGATTACCAAATAGGCAAATTAAGAGACTGCCCTACCCAACAGATTTTCACTTAAAAAAATGACAAAGTCCTTTAACCATCTGTGATTCACAGGAACTCAATCTATACACATCACTTGAGAACATATTTTCTAGGTAACAAGGTATACCCCGAGTTGTCAGAAGAAAGTTACCAGCAGAAAGAGTAACACAAAAGCGTTTCTCAAGCTTACTTGAAACCTAGCAGGAATAATGCATACTTTCTTTTCTGGTGAAATTTTCAACAGTGAAATGTCCCCAGGAAGTCACCATGAATGGAACTGTGGACAGTGTGTCAAAGGTTCCTGTGAGAGAGAAACCCCTGCACCCACGAGGGGAGGAACTACTGTTGAATGTCTCAAGAGCTCAAGGAATTTGCCTTCAATGATTTTTTTGGACAAAGACGCCTCTAAGCTTACATTCTTTTTTCTGGGGGTTTAAATGACCCTTTGCAGAGGGGGGAAACCATTTAGAATTAGAGTCAATGCAGGGCGTGTTAGGGACAGACAGGCATCAGCAACAGAGTCCCCGGTGCACACGGAGCTGCTGCAGGGAGAACTCTGCAAACCTAGCAGACCAGGCATGCCCAAGTCCTCGGTTAGCCCCTTTCTTATCTTGTTTAGCTGTTGCAACCGTGAGATCTTAGGAAAGTGGTGATGGCCCACAAAAAGCATACAGCAGACATGAACTGATTTCTCTTTGATTTAGTAAGGCCATATGCATTCAAAAACCTGGAAAACAGTTTATTGGCAAAGACACTCAGGATCTGGGCTTTCTGTTTTCCTGAGGTTTTTGTTTGTTTGCATTTTGCTGGGGTTTTTTTAATCAATAAAGTATTTAACATTGTGTTCTCAGCTGTTTTGTGCTGCTATAGCAGAATACCTGAGACTGGGTACTTTTTAAAGAAGAGAAATGCATTTATTGCAATTCTGGGGGCTGGGCAGCACAGAGCCAGCTAATAGCAGGGCTGGTTTCCACCTCCATGATTCACCTGGCCTGCTGCCTTCTCCAGAGAGAAGGGATACTGGTCACATGGCGGGGCAATGAAAACACCACGAGGGAGAACCCACTCCAGAAAGTCTTTTTAAAAGGCATCAAACCCACCCATGAGGATAAAGCCCTCTTGGCCAAATCACCTCTCAAAAGTCCTACCTTTTAATACTGTTAAAGTGGTAATTAAATATCAACATGAGTTTTCAAGGGGACACACATTCAAATCCTAGAAAACGTTCTACTGTTTTTCTCTTTTGATCAGTCCTGTAAAATGTCTTTCCTTCTTCTATAACATCAGGATTAAGCAGGACCTCAGCAATTACAGCTGACCATTCTAACTGGATTCATGAAGAAAAGATGCCCTGGGGTGGTAAGTCCCTTGCCCGAGATCACACGTCTGGCAAGGACAGAGGTGAGACTGGGACCCAGGTTCATTGGTGTGTGCAGTTCTTGTCTCCTTATTAAATAACTTAAATAACTTACAACAGGGTTGTCATTAAAAAAAAAAAAAGATCCCACCGATCCGGATCACACCTGTGGTGCATATTACAGGGGTATTTGCGAAACTTGGTAAATGTAGAATGTAAATGTTTTGGCACAGTAACTGAGATAACGCCGGAAAGGCTATGTTAACCACTGTGATAAAAATGTGTCAAATGGTTTATGAAGCGAGTGTATGATGCCCCATGATCATATCAATGTATACAGTTATGATTTAATAATAAAAAAAAAAGATTGCAAAGGTCAGGTGCAGTGGCCCATGCCTGTAATCCCAGCACTCTGGCTGGCCCAGGCGAGTGGATCGCTTGAACTCAGGAGTTCAAGACCAATGTGAGCAAGAGTGAGACCTCATCTCTGTTAAAAACAGAAAAACTAGCTGGGCATTGTGGCAGGTGCCTGTAGTTCCAGGTACTTTGTATGCTGTGCAGCTGGCACGGCCATAACTGGGAGGCTGGGGCAAGAGGGTCATTTGAGCCCCAAAGTTTGAGGCTGCTGGGAGTTATTATGATGCCATGAAAGAGAGAGATTCTGGCTCAAAAAAAAAAATATTGCAAAAAACTAACTAAAGATGTATGGCTGATTCTTAATTGTGATCTAAAAACAGAATATATACCTTTTACACGTATTTATTGATGCTGCCTGTGTGCTGGGCAGTCCACTGACTCTGGGAATGAATAATGAAGAAGATAAACACAACCCCAGGTCCCAAGGAGCTCACAGTCTAGACTAAAGTGCAGTGATGATCCTACAGGGGCTGTGTGGTGCCTTATAGGAGCGAGACAGAGTTTTCAAGAGAGAGAGAGAAGGAGAGACAGAGAGATGGGCCTTCAGGTGAAGGGAAAGCCTTGCCCATCCTCTTCCCTCCCCACGCAGCACAGACCCTCCTACTTGGGTCTGTCTTCATCTACTAGCCTCCTGAGGGGATGCCTGCTGTCACCCTTGACTTCTTTTGCTCCTTCACTCCCACATCTAATAGTCATCAAGTTCAGCATACAACATCTGGAGGCTGTCATCCCTGATTCCTCACGCCATCCAATTCGCCTCTCACCTCAGGAGATGATTCTCTGTGTTCTTACAAAGCCCTGGGCACACACTAAGATTTGCATATTCCGCACTGAAATAGAATCATTGTTGTATGGCTCGATTTCCCTTGTTAGACTTTTTCTTTCCTTGTTGGCTTTTGACCTCCTGGAAGACAAGGATTGCCTCCCTCATCTTGTATGCTGTGCAGCTGGCACGGCCACAACTGGGGGCGGCACACATCTACACAAGAAAAGAATAGTTGTTGCAGATATTACATGTGGGTCATTCTCATCCCAACAATTGAATATTGTATATGAATTAATATCTGAGCAAGTAAAATAATGGTTTTGGTTTCCCAAAAAAGTGACTTGTTTTAAGCTTCCTGAAAGTTGCTGATTTTAGCCAGACAGGTAATAACAATACCTAAAGTTGTCTGTATTTTTGAAACAGGATGGTCCCCACTATTTCATCACCAAAGAAATGTAAAATAAATATATACACTGGTTGTTTTAAGTGCTAAAAAATAGCACAGTAGCAGTTCTGAGTCATCACTTAACTTGCTTCTAGAAGAGTATGAGGTAAACAAGCTGGTAGGAGACTGGGGCCTGGGCTGGGCTCCGTGAAGGACAGACTGCCCAGGCAGGTCATCATTCAAAATAGCAAGTCACCAAAACAAGAGGCATTTACCTTCCCTGCCCTGCACGCTCCTTACTTGGTTTCTTGTAAGTAGGTTTGCCTATCTTTAAAAGCAGTTACTGTTTTGCCATCACGGTAAATTTAAAGAGGTCTTTGGAAGGACAGAAACCTCAGGAAGGGCCTGCTAGATTTTAAAATGACTGCTAAAGACAGCAGACTATCTACAAATAATCTTCAAAGTTTATAAGTGAAAGTGGATTGCACTCCTCTAGCCACATGTAATCTGAACTTCAAATTACAAGCTATATGATCGCTGTGCAGAAGTTTGTAAAGTCTCTTTTTTTGAGAGAAAGGGAAGGAAAACAAGCATTTTGTCATGAAAACTAGCATATATACCCCTTCTCTTAATATAGCACACAGGCTTTAGTTTTAGTGACTATTTGGGGGATTCCATACTGCACTCCGGTTGTGTTTATTTATAATATGGGTGTGAGGTGTAACATTATATACTTACATGTGAACCTTTCCTTTCTGCCCAGGACTATTTCTACCTTTTTCCTTAACTCCAAGTTCAAAATGACCTCATCAAATTGTGATCAATGGTTACCTGAATGGCAAAGAATTTGCTAACTAGAAGTAACGAAAGTCTTCTTTAAGTCATCCTTTATCTAACAAATTGAATCTACTCTTTGTACTTCTGTAACCTTGAAAAAAAGGGGGAGGTTCAGCAAAACAGTTGGATTATTCCCAAGAAGACTCCAATACACTTTTAAAAACATTTTTAAATGAAATATTACACTTTAGTTTAAAAATGAAACAGTATAGTCCAGTGAAGAACTCATCTAAAAATAGTCTTCGGTGAATAAGCGTTCTGCCCATAACACTGAGGCTGTCTGTGCGCCTGTGTGCACATACCCATAGGGGCCTCCGAGTTGTGCCACAAGATTAGAAAATAGTAATGTTAGCTAAAAAAAAAAAAAATTAAAAAGAGAGGCTTTTTGTGAAGTCCTTTAACAAAAACTAAAACTTAAATGTTTATTGAAATACTTTCCAGAAATTGTGCACATAACAAAATAATTTTGTTTCATAAATGCAAAACTGCAAAAGTTTTAAGACACAATCTAGAAAAACAAATCTAGCCTTTTATGTATAGAATAAAAACACTTAACATGTTTTATAAAACCTACATATTTCTTTTAATTAATGATTATCTTGTGTTATGTTGATTCTAATGCTTGATTTCTCGATATTTTCTATTTCGTTTTTGTCTCCCTAGGGTTTTACTTTGCAGTGGGACGGTCCTTTTGATTTAGGGGAATTGGCTGGGTGGGGTGGAGGGAGGAACCCGGGTAACTACAGGTTATAGTAGTGGTATGAGGTGAGTGAGTGAAGAGGTATTTTTGGTATAATTTTAGCTATAATGGGATAAATGGGATGACTTGTTATTTTTGCTGGAATCATCAAATTATGAAAAGACATCTTTTGTATAATTTCGTTAGTATTTTTCTTTCAAATAATATATATAAAATAGCCAAGAGACAAAAAAAAAAAAAAATAAAAAACATCTATAGAGTGTTCATGGACAGGTCACTGTCAGCTTACTGATTGTGTAAGGTGAAACTCTCCTTGTATGCGATGATCTACAATGCACCTTCCCAGTTTAGTTAGTCACCTACTTGTAAAGCTGCATTCTTCCTGAAAGCACAATGCCACTTACGAGTAACATAATTGGCCAGAAGACCATCATCAAAAGCAACTATGAAAGTATCTCCAAGATTTAATTGATTATTTTCCCAACCTGGAAAGCAAACAAATAAAAACTATTTATTTATTCCATAACTATTAGGTAATAACTATTAAACTCCATAAGGTCAAAACTGGGGATACTCTGAAATTCTATGATATCTACATTTCTAAGAACAAATGAAGTAAAGAAAACTCTGAGGTAGTTTCAATATGGGATATTGGTTCTTCTTTCCTTTTGACTAGAAAAAAATTTTATTGTAATACAAGGAGAAGCGGTTTAATTAAAGATGTGAATGAAAAATAAAAATATCATGCCATGTTATCTATTACATTCCTTATTAGAAATACTGATGGATATTTCATCTTTCTTCTGGACATTGGCACATTGACAGTTGTAAGTAATCTTTGATCTTCAGGTGCATACAAAGTCATACAATTTGAACATAGATAGGTTGCATAAAATTCTCCTTTGCTTGGTTCTTGTAGGAAATGCATTTGTGAGAAACCTGACAGATTACATGTAGTTTTAAGAGTTGCTCAAACGCATACTGATAATTCTGATATTCGGAACGTATTATTGCCATATGGACCCCCCAAAGCAAAGTGGTCAATAGCAAATAGGTAATGGCAGCAACACCTCAAATCTCTTCAATCAGAAATACACAAACCATTTCCCCAGTGGCATTTTCTGTACAGCTTCAGAGAATGTGTCCTTGCCCTCAATTTTCTTCTTGAAATGAGGAAGTCCAACTTATTATCAATTATACCTTAAAGTCTATATGTATTCGTTACTCAAATCTTCCCTTTAATAACACAGGGGGGAAATGTACCAAAATATAGTTGGTATGGTAAAAAAAAAAAAAAAAAAAAAACTACAAAAAACCAAGAGCCTATTTTGCTCACATACTGAAAGAAAATATCTTGACAGGATGACTGTCAAAAAGCCACATGGAAAACCAGTCTAGGAAAGATAAAAGAAGTGTCAGTGATATCCCAGTGAGGACTTCCAGGGAGGGCCAGCTCCAGGTATTATGATAAAGAAGAAAAAATAAACAAGGGTGGGCCTGGGGAGTGGGATAAAAGCCATTGCTTATAAGTAATCTCCAAGAAAATAAACAGGGAGATGTTCTACAGGAGAAACAAGAAAGGGAAATAGAAACCATTATGATTTGTTACACCTTCTAATTGTAATTTTAAAAAAGGCTTAAATTATGATGCAGAGGAGGCACAGCAGAATCGGAAGATGAGCAGGAAGCCAGGATCAATTACACTTGCGGAAAATGCATTTAGGGAGATGCCTGAGTATGTCCTCAAGAATTCCTCTTCCAAATGGTCAGGGGCAGAGTGATGGTTACTATGTGCATATATGATAAGACAAAGAATTAGAACTATCTTAGGGCCAAAACCAAAGGAAAACAGACACGCACACATACAAAAGTAGATAAATGTTAGGTCTACACCTACCACATTAAATGGAAGTTTTTAGGTTGATTTCTTCTTTTCACGTCAAAGGCTGCTTATAAAGCAGTTCAGTAAAAGGCTACACGGTTGGTCAAATTTAAATAGTATAATTGCATGGTTTTTCTAATAGAATTGCGACCAAAATTGCCTCAGGCATTCAAACCAACGCTCCTGATTCCTCTGGGTCTTGTGACTCGCTGCTTGGTCACTCGCGTCTAACCCATTCTTGCACAGCAAATCAGTCCCAACACAACGTGGTACCGAGGTGCTCTGGTGAGGTGCCCCATTCTTCTGGGGGGTAGCCCCACATTTCAGCACGTACAGGCCTGTCTCTGGGCCCTTCCCTTTCTTCAAAGACGAACTGCTGCTGTCCTGTCTGGAGGTGGGGGTAGCGGCTGGGGAACCTCTTGATTGCGAAGAATTCTCTGGGAAGCAGCGGGTAGAGGGAGGGCTGGCAACTTTCAATACGACTTTCATTGACTCCCTTCTTGTTCCGTGGTCAACCTGGGCTCTGTGGAGCTTCTCCAGAATTCCTAGGCCACCCTTCCCTCTGCGTCCCCATCTCCTGGGTGTCTGTCATGGGCTCCCCCAGAGGTATCAGGGATTACTTCTTTCTTGTTTTGGCCCCTGGAAGCTCACCACCTCTCCCACCGATGATGACCAGCTCACTCTCGTCATGGGGAACAGAAGGCTTTTGTGCCCACTACCCCTTTGGTGGCCTCTCTCAGGAGTGTGGTAAGCAGACATCTTAGCTAAAAGTTCCACAAAGTTACTAGCACTTTCGGGTTCTAAAATGAATATACTGTTTTGGTCACTGATGCTATTATTTCTGTGTTTTGATTTGTCAAACAGATTTGACGTTCCCAGGCCAGGATTATTTATAAGCCTTGATAGCCATAGTTCTAGAAATGGAGCAACTAAACAAGAAACCATCTGGCTAATTTTCGAGTCCAAAAAAGAAAACTTTTTGAGCACCAACATGTGCTTACTCACCACATCTCTGTTCACGGTTGAGCCCGGGTCTTCCTTCATTTTTATCTTGTTTCCCAAATCCCCATCCTTTGGTTGTGGGCACTTCTCAGGAAATATGCTCCCTTGAGGCCTCTCTCATCTCCTCTCTCAGCACATAGATACTCCCCCTACTCTGGTGGCCTCAGAAAACCCCTGTTTGCTGACTCCCCTGTATTTATATTTCTCACACCACATTTGCACCCAATACCTACCTGTGTGCATTCCCCATTCCCTTTCCGGTGGTCACTCTTCCCTGTGTACTCTTTTGTCAGTGAATATCCTCACCTTTTACCCAAATTAGAGACCTGGGCTCCATCCTCCACCTCTCCCTATTCCTTGCCTCCGCTCCACCCCGCTTCCCAATCCAATCCACCCAAGTCCACCCAGCCGCCTACTTCCCTAGTACCCACCGCCACCATCCTGGTCCAGGCCACTGTCATCTCGCACCTGTATTATTTCAACAGCCTCCAACTGAACTCTTCCCTACACTATTACACTGCCTGGTATTTCGTAAAGACTTTCATGATCTTGGTTTACTTCTCCAGCTTCATGTTTTTACAATTCTTACCTCACAAGAATGATGAGTTATGTTTATTTCCTTCACACACATGGCTTTCAATTGCAGATACTCTTCCCTCTGGCTGAAAGACCAGCCCTTCTATCCCAGGTCCTCATCCCTCATCATCTCTCACTCAATCTTCTTTCAGATCTCAGCATAGAAATGACTCCAGAAGTCTCTCCTGACCACTCCCCCCACCAATGCTGGGTCCATTACTTCTTACAGACACCCTAACACTCCATGCTTCCCCACCGGAGGTTTTAAGACGTGGAGTGAAACCATCTTTTTCCTTGTCTGTATCCCCCACTCACCTGTATGCTCAGGGCGGGCACAGCCCAGGCCTGCCTGTTCACCATTTCAGTTTCAGCCCAGGGCACAACCCACATACATTTGTTAAGAGAATACATGAAAGAATAACTAATATTTCATTGCTTTCATTTTAATCCTTTGTTTCCTGATACCTCTTTATTTGTATGTGAAGTATTTACAACATTAAGATTTTTAAATGCAAGTATTCCCCAAGATTAATTAATACATTTTGAAAATGTTGGAGGAGTGCTTATTTAGTCACTCCAGCATGTTCAAGACTTTCCTGACGTAACTGAACTAAGGAAAAGAGCTGCCCCAATCAGTCAAGTTCCCAAAGTGTGGGACTCTTTAGAGAAGGGATTTGACTCTGTAGAAGAAGGGATTCTAGAGCTTTCTCAGGTTACCTCTCAAGCGGAGATTCCATAGCTAGTGAGGTGACTTGGGAACTAGGAAAATAGGCTAAGACACCTCTTAAGTGGGGCTTCTAGATGCAGGCATAGATTTCAGCCTACTGGCTGAATTCCCTACACTAGAGTTCCCTACACTAAATGGCATTTGTTTAAAGTTATTTCTTGAAGGGTAAGGGAAGTATAAAGTGCATTTCTTTATTATATGATAAATTTATATCAAAGCAATCATTGGCTTTCTTTGTCATCAAGATTTTCACATGTGCAGTGTTCATGTGTGTGTGTTGGAGGGGCTTGAACAAAAACCTTTTGTTTATAATAAAAAGCCCAGACCCTCTACCATTAAGCCTTCCACATTTTTTTCTTAGTGACTGCTATCCCTAGTCAAGGCCAAAGCTGGTACCTACCATATTGCAGCAGAAAGCTTCTTCAAGGGGTGCTAGCTAGAAATCCATTCACTAATTATTCTGATTCTGCAGTTTACTAATGACAATGACATAAAAAATGAGCTGTTAAATGCCTTGCTGAGCTCTGAGAAAGGAAATAGGAGACTGATCAAAAAAACTCAGGACAAGCTGATGCTGAGGAGCAGTGAAGGAGTAGAAAGAGGGTGGTTTTCAGGGTTGGATGGGGCTGTAATCTAAACTCTCTCCTTTATCCCTGTAAGCTTCATTCTACTCATCTCTAACATTGTGTCCTAATGCTCTGCTTCAGTGGGTGTTGTGGGCATTAGACGTACTATATGGAAATATACAGTGCCTTGCAGCCATACAATAAATGACAGCCTTTATTCCTTCCTCAGTCAGATGAGTTAGATGACTTGGCAGGTAGATGATGACACTGCTCCACATGTAGGGCATAGGAATCTCCCAACAGGGCAGTGCACGGGGCACTTTTGCTAGATGCACACTAAAAGCAGAAGCATAAAGTGAGATTTTAGCAGGTTACATTACTATATCCAAAAATGCTTGCTGGATAGATAGATGTCCACTGGAAGAGGGGATTCTAGCATGGTCCTGCCATCAGCTTCATTCTATTTAATGCTATTTAGTGCTTTGTAACTTGGAAGAGGAATATTAGGAAGTGTAGGCAATATTTAAAAAAAAAAAAAAGTAAGAATATAAAATTTGCAACGGACTATTAAGAAGAAATCTAACAGCAATAATGTCAAATCCCTGCTAATCAGAAAAATCAAATTTAAATAACAATGAGAACAAATGGTTTATGTGTGGAGGGCATTATTCTAGATTATAGTCAAATGTAATATGTGACATTGATTTAACCCTGGCCTAAAAAATAGTTGACATCAAGTATAACAGGCATTTTGACGATGATTAAAGATATTAGCATATAGACAGGGTATTAAGTAATAGTAGGAAGTTATTTTTAACTTTTAAAAGTATGTTGAAAGGATTTGTAATTATCTAAAAGAATATCCACATTTTCTTGGGTAAAACATCAAAATGCAGGTGCCTGTGGACCTGGCTCCAGCCCCACTTGGCTGTAACCCTGCAACCAGCTCCATCACCAAGGGACCTGGGAGGAGACATGCCTGTCTGTACCTCCACTAACGGATCTGCTGACCTGTCCCAAAACAGGCCTGTGGCCAGCTCCAGCCCACTCTATCAGTCTTGAGTTAGTCCTGCCTGCCCAGGAACCCAGCAACATCCAACGGAGCCTGATGGTGAATCCCAAAGCAGCCATGTGACCCAGCTCCATCCCACTCTGAATGGCCCCAGAGGCACCTAAGCAAGGGCCTGGTCGGAACACACTCAGGGACCCAGCAAGAGCCACTCCTACGTGTGGTAACAGGTAACACATCTGCCATCTGAGGACTTGCCAGCAGACTGAGAAGCATCCTTGTAACTTGGCTCCATCCTGCTTAATCATGGTCAGTCCCATTTACCTGGAGATCCTGCAGGAACCCTGCCTTCCTGTACTCCCCAGGAACATGTTGATCCAACTGAAGACCTGGCAGCCTCCATGTGACCTGGTTCCAGCCCCACTCAGCTGTGATCCTGGAAGCACTGTCATCAGTCTGACTTGGCAGGAGGAAGTCTTTACCTGCTAAAAACAATGTGTAAAAATAGGAAGAGGTGGGGCAGCGCCTGTGGCTCAGTCGGTAAGGCGCCGGCCCCATATACCGGTGGTGGCGGGTTCAAACCTGGCCCTGGCTGAACTGCAACCAAAAAATAGCTGGGCGTTGTAGCGGGCACCTGTAGTCCCAGCTACTCGGGAGGCTGAGGCAAGAGAATCGCTTAAGCCCAGGAGTTGGAGGTTGCTGTGAGCTGTGTGATGCCATGGCACTCTACCGAGAGCCATAAAGTGAGACTCTGCCTCTACAAAAAAAAAAAAACATAGGAAGAGGTGTTTGCTCCTTAAAATGCAAAGACATCAATGCAAATCTGTAAGGATCATGAGGAATCAGGCAAACATCATACCACTAACCAATCCCAGAGAAATGCAGACCTATGAATTGCATAACAAAGAATTCTAGATGATTGTGGGGTTTTTTGAGATAGAGCTGTGGTGTCACAGCTCACAGCAACCTCTAACTCTTGGGCTTAAGCAATTCTCTTGCCTCAGCCTCCCGAGTAGCTGGGACTACAGGAGCCCGCCACAAGCCTAGCTTTTGTTTCTTTGTTGCTGTTTTAGCTGGCCGGGGCCAGGTTTGAATCCGCCACCCTTGCTATATGGGGTCAGTGCCCTACCCACTGAGCCGCATGCACTGCCCTAGATGATTGTTTTAAGGAAGTTTAGTGAGCTACAAGAGAAGATGGATTGGGACTAATCAACAAAATGAGGAAAGACATGAACAAAATCAGGAAAATAATACATGAACAAAATCAGAAGTTCAACAAAGAGATAAAAATCATAAAAAAAAGAATGAAACAGAAATTCTGGAGCTGAAGAATGCAGTCAATTAAATGAAAAAAATGTGACAGAGAGGTTTAACAGCAGATTTGATCAAGCAGAAGAGTCTGTGAACTTAAAGACAAGTCAATTAAAATAATAGAGGAGAAAAAGAAAATAAGAATGAAAAAGAGGAAGAAAACCTGCAGGATTTATGTGACACCATATAGGGAACCAGTATTCCATATTATGGAAGTCGTAGAAGAAGAAGAGACAGAAAGAAAACTTTACTTAAGGAAATAATGGCTGAAAACTTGCCAAACTTTGGGAGAGATATGAACATACAGGTTAATGAAGCTCAAAAATCCTCAAGGACAACTCAAAGAAAATTATACCAAGATACATTATAATTATCAAATTAATTATAACCAAAAGTCAAAAATAAAGAGTGAATTTAGAGAGCAGCAAGAGAAAAGTGACTCATCACATACAAGTTCCCTCCCCACCTCTAAGCTATCAAGAAATTTCTCAGCATTAATCTTGCAGGCCAGGAGAGAGTGGAATAATGTATTTAAAGTGCTGAAAAGCTAAAATTGCCACCTAGACTACTATATCAAGAAAATCTGTTCTTCAGAAATGGAGAAAGGCTTTCTCAGACAAACAAAAGTTAGGGGAGTTCATCACCACTAGGACTACCTGCCTTACCAAAAATGCTAAAGGGAGTTCTATAAGTTGAAACAAAAGGATGCTAATTAGCAACACATAAACAGAAAAATATAAGCTTGCAGTTAAATTCAGAACACTCTATAATGTAATGGTAGTTAAAAATCACTTTTAACTTCAGTATAAAGTAAAAGACAAAAGTGCTACAGATAACTATACACACTATAATTTATTAACAGACATATAATATAAAGAGATGTAAATTGAAAATTGTGAAACATAAAATAGGGGAAAGGAGAAGTAAAAGTATAGTTTTTGTATGTAATTTAATTGTTTTCAGCTAAAAATAGATTGTTATAACTATAAAATGTTTTATGTAAGCCTGATGGTAACCACAAGAGAAAACCACAAAATGAAAGGAATCAAAGAAAATTGTTTCAAAACATTATTAGAGAGAGATTAAAGATGGCGGCCGAGTAACAGCTTCCCTGCAACTGGGAACAGTGAGTGTGGGGAGACAAGACTCCAGGCATCTCTGGCCGGTAGGATCTGCCTATAATCATCCCTTTGAGGATACAGGGAGCCAGCAAGGGACTTCTGGACCCCAAGAGGAGGACAAAAACAGTGGAAAACTGGCAAGTGGTTGCATGTGTTCGATCAACCTAATCACACCGGCAACCATAAGTACAAGCAGCAGTGAGACTACAAACCGGAAAGGCCTTACCTGTGAACTGTTTTGGTATTCTTGGACTTGGCACTCAGTTGAACTGCCTTGGGGAGAGCTTAAGCAGGAGTGTGGAGAACTTTGGGCATTGTCTGGGGGCCCAGGCTGAACCACTGAGCTGGGCGCAGGAAGCCATTGTGAAAGAACTGTCCCAGCAAGCTCCGCCCTCAGGGTCTCAGAGCAAGGATTGGGCGGGTCAAAGTAACCTACTGACTGAGCAGCCTAAAGGCGGGGACTGAGCTGCCTTACAGCCTTAATCCTTAGGGGCAGAGTGAGACGGTTTTGGCACACTGGAGCCTTGGGCTGTTGCCCTGGGTAGAGTGCCGTGACGTCACAGCTCATAGCAACCTCAAACTCCTGGGCTTGGCGCCACCCAGACCTCCATAAGAGCTGTGCAGCGACCCCCGACCGGTGACCCGCACCCACTGGGCCTCCACATTCCCTGACCAGGAACTGCAGGAGCCACTCAACCCTGTGTCCTCCCTCCTATGTCCTCCCAGCTTCCACACTAGCCCGTTCATCTGGACAGGGACTCTGGTGGCTGCGTGCCCTTGGGAGCCCTCCCTCTCTCTGCGCAAAGCTCTTCTCCTGGCCAGAGACTGCTGGAGCCTTGGGCTCTCTGTGCCAAAGTCACTGGGTGCCTGGCACTCCCAGAACCGTGCGCACCACCCCCAGCCTTGTTGCTGCATCTGTTGTGTCACAAACCGGAGCTGCTTCCACAACCAGAACTCCCTAGCTAGAGCAGCCCCAGAGGAACTACACAGGGTCACTCTCTACAAAGATCCAGCAACAATAGAGTGATCCCGCTGGAGTCTAATCTTGGAGAGACACCTCCCCAACTCTGAGGACAGCCAGAGGGAACAGTGAAAAACAATCATGAGGCAAAATCAACAGAAAAACTCTGGCAATATGAATAATCAGAGTAGATCAACTCCCCCAAGGATCAATGGGGGCAGAAACAGCACAAGACCCCATGCACAAACAAATAGCTGAGATGTCAGAAATTGAATTCAGGATCTGGATAGCAAATAAGATTGAATTAGAATTCCAAAAGTTATCTCAAGAATTAAACGGATTCAAAGACCAAATGACCAAAGACACACTTCTTCGACACACTGAGACAAGAAGTTGCATCCCTCAAAGATCTGAGAAACACAGTAGAATCACGCAGTAACAGAATGGAGCAAGCAGAAGAAAGGATTTCTGACATTGAAGACAAAGCTTTCGAACACTCCCAAACCCTCAAAGAAGAAGAGAAAAGGAGAGCAAAAACAGACCACTCTCTTAGACAGCTCTCAGATAATTCGAAGAAAACCAATATTCGTCTTATAGGGATCCTTGAAAGTGACAAAGTGGCTTCAGAAGGCACAGAGTCTCTTCTCCATGAGATTATGAAGGAGAACTTTCCAGACATGCCAAGAGATTCCGAAATTCAGATAGCAGACGGTTTCAGAACTCCAGCACGACTCAACCCAAATAAGACATCCCCCAGATACATCATAATCAATTTCACTAAAGTTAATATGAAGGAGAAAATTCTGAAAGCTGCCAGACGAAAGAAAACCATTACCTACAAGGGGAAGAATATCAGAATAACTGTAGATCTCTCTGCTGAAATCTTTCAAGCTAGAAGAGGATGGTCATCAACTTTTAATCTCCTAAAACAAAATAACTTTCAACCCAGGATCCTGTACCCAGCTAAACTGAGAAATGATGGAGAAATTAAATACTTCAACGACATTCACATGTTGAAGAAATTTGCCACAACTAAACCAGCTCTCCAGGACATTCTTAGACCTATCCTTCATAAAGACCGGCGTAATTCTCCACCACAAAAGTAAAGCCACCCAAAAATTTTTTTATCAAATTCCAACTTCCACAGTCGCAAAAGGATTAAAAATGTCCACTGGTCTCTCGAAAAGCTTATCAATACTCTCAATTAATGTGAATGGTTTAAATTGTCCTCTAAAGAGGCGTAGGTTGGTGGACTGGATACAAAAACTCAAGCCAGATATCTGCTGCATCCAAGAATTGCATCTTACATTAAAAGACAGATATAGACTCAAGGTGAAGGGATGGTCATCTATATTCCAGGCAAATGGAAAGCAGAAAAAAGCAGGCATTGCCATCCTGTTCGCAGACGCAAGAGGCTTTAAACCAACCAAAATAATTAAGGATAAGGATGGACACTTCATATTTGTTAAAGGTAATACTCAATATGATGAGATCTCAATTATTAATATTTATGCACCCAACCACAACGCACCTCAATTTATAAGAGAAACTCTAACAGACATGAGCAACTCGATTTCCTCCACTTCCATAGTAGTTGGAGATTTTAACACCCCTTTAGCAGTCCTGGATAGATCCTCCAAAAAGAAGCTAAGCAAAGAAATTTTAGATTTAAACTCAACCATTCAACATCTGCACTTAACAGACATCTACAGAACATTTCATCCCCAAAAAACTGAATACACATTCTTCTCATCAGCCCACGGAACATACTCCAAAATCAACCACATCCTAGGCCACAAATATAACCTCAGCAAATTTAAAAAAATAGAAATTATTCCTTGCATCTTCTCAGACCATCATGGAATAAAAGTTGAACTAAATAACAACAGGAACCTGCATACCCATACAAAAACATGGAAGCTAAACAACCTTATGCTGAAGGATACATGGGTTATAGACGAGATTAAGAAGGAAATCACCATATTTTTGGAACAAAACAACAATCAAGACATGAATTACCAGAACCTCTGGGATACTGCAAAGGCAGTCCTAAGAGGGAAATTTATAGCATTGCGAGCCTTCCTCAAGAAAACGGAAAGAGAGGAAGTCAATAACTTAACGGAATATCTCAAGCAACTGGAGAAAGAAGAACACTTCAACCCCAAACGCAGCAGAAGAAAAGAAATAACCAAAATCAGAGCAGAATTAAATGAAATTGAAAACAAAAGAATTATACAGCAGATCAATAAATCCAAAAGCTGGTTTTTTGAACAGATCAATAAAATAGACAAATCTTTGGCCAACCTAACCAGGAAAAAAAGAGTAAAATCTCTAATTTCATCAATCAGAAATGGTAATGATGAAATAACAACAGACACCTCAGAAATTCAAAAAATCCTTAATGAATACTACAAGAAACTCTACTTTCACAAATATGAAAATCTGAAAGAAATCGACCAATACCTGGAAGCACGCCACCTACCAAGACTTAGCCAGAATGAAGTGGAAATGTTGAACAGGCCTATATCAAGTTCTGAAATAGCATCAACTATACAAAATCTCCCTAAAAAGAAAAGCCCAGGACCAGATGGCTTTACGTCAGAATTCTACCAAACATTTAAAGAACTAGTACCTATACTACTGAACCTCTTCCAAAATATAGAAAAAGAAGGAATATTACCCAACACATTCTATGAAGCAAACATCACCTTGATTCCCCAAACCAGGGAAAGACCCAACAAGAAAAGAAAATTATAGACCAATATCACTAATGAATATAGATGCTAAAATACTCAATAAGATTCTAACAAACAGAATCCAACAACACATCAAAAAAATTATACACTATGACCAAGTCGGGTTTATCCCAGGGTCTCAAGGCTGGTTCAATATACGTAAATCTATAAATGTAATTCAACACATAAACAAACTTAAAAATAAAGACCATATGATTCTTTCACTTGATGCAGAAAAAGCTTTTGATAATATCCAGCATCCCTTCATGATCAGAGCACTTAAGAAAATTGGTATAGGGCGGCACTTGTGGCTCAGTTGGTAAGGCGCCAGCCCCATATACTGAGGGTGGCGGGTTCAAACCCCGCCCTGGCTGAACTGCAATCAAAAAAAAAATAGCCGGGCGTTGTGGCGGCCGCCTGTAGTCCCAGCTACTCGGGAGGCTGAGGCAAGAGAATCGCTTAAGCCCGGGAGTTGGAGGTTGCTGTGAGCTGTGTGATGCCATGGCACTCTACCGAGTGCCATAAAGTGAGACTCTGTCTCTACAAAAGAAAAAAAAAAAAAGAAAAAAGAAAATTGGTATAGAAGGGACATTTCTTTTTTTTTTTGTGGTTTTTGGCCAGGGGTGGGTTTGAACCCGCCACCTCTGGCATATGAGACCGGCGCCCTACTCCTTGAGCCACAGGTGCCACCCTAGAAGGGACATTTCTTAAACTAATAGAGGCTATCTACAGCAAACCAATAGCCAATATCGTATTGAATGGAGTTAAATTGAAATCATTTCCACGTAGATCAGGAACCAGGCAAGGTTGCCCATTGTCTCCATTGCTCTTCAACATTGTAATGGAAGTTTTAGCCATTGCAATTAGGGAAGAAAAGGCGATCAAGGGTACCCACATAGGGGCAGAAGAGATCAAACTTTCACTCTTCGCAGATGATATGATCGTATATCTGGAAAACACTAGAGATTCTACTACAAAACTTTTAGAAGTGATCAAGGAATATAGCAATGTCTCAGGCTACAAAATCAACACCCATAAATCTGTAGCCTTTATATATACCAACAATAACCAAGCCGAACAAACAGTCAAGGACTCTATTCCTTTCACAGTAGTGCCAAAGAAGATGAAATATTTGGGAGTATACCTAACAAAGGACATGAAAGATCTCTACAAAGAGAACTATGAAACTCTAAGAAAAGAAATAGCCGAAGATGTTAACAGATGGAAAAACATACCATGTTCATACTGTCCATACTGTTAAAATGTCCATACTGCCCAAAGCAATATATAATTTTAATGCAATTCCTATTAAAGCTCCATTGTCATACTTTAAAGATCTTGAAAAAATAATACTTTGTTTTATATGGAATCAGAAAAAACCTCGAATAGCCAAAACATTACTCAGCAATAAAAACTAAGCAGGAGGAATCACGCTACCAGACCTGAGACTGTACTATAAATCCGTAGTGATCAAAACAGCATGGTACTGGCACAAAAGCAGAGAAGTAGATGTCTGGAACAGAATAGAGAACCAAGAGATGGATCCAGCTACTTACCATTATTTGATCTTTGACAAGCCAATTAAAAACATTCAGTGGGGAAAAGATTCCCTATTTAACAAATGGTGCTGGGTAAACTGGCTGGCAACCTGTAGAAGATTGAAACTGGACCCACACCTTTCACCATTAAGTAAGATAGACTTTCACTGGATCAAAGATTTAAACTTAAGACATGAAACTATAAAAATACTTGAAGAAAGTGCATGGAAAACTCTTGAAGGAATCGGCCTGGGGGAATATTTTATGAAGAGGACTCCCCTGGCAATTGAAGCAGTGTCAAAAATACACTACTGGGACCTGATCAATCTAAAAAGCTTCTGCACAGCCAAGAACATAGTGAGTAAAGAAAGCAGACAGCCCTCAGACTGGGAGAAAATATTTGCAGGTTATACCTCCGATAAAGGTCTAATAACTAGAATCCACAGAGAACTCAAACGTATTAACAAGAAAAGAACACATGACCCCATCTCAGGGTGGGCAAGGGACTTGAAGAGAAACTTCTCCAAAGAAGACTGACGCAAAATCTACAAACACATGAAAAAAAGCTCATCATCCTTAATCATCAGAGAAATGCAAATCAAAACTACTCTGAGATATCACCTAACCCCAGTAAGAGTAGCCCACATAACAAAATCCCAAAACCAGAAATGTTGGCGTGGATGTGGAGGAAAGGGCACACTTCTACACTGCTGGTGGGAATGCCCACTGATACGTTCCTTCTGGAAGGATGTTTGGAGAATACTTAGAGACCTCAAAATAGACCTGCCATTCGATCCTATAATTCCTTTACTAGGTTTATACCCAGAAGACCAAAAGTCACAATATAACAAAGACATCTGTACCAGAAGGTTTATTGCAGCCCAATTCACAATTGCTAAGTCATGGAAGAAGCCCAAGTGCCCATCGACCCACGAATGGACTAGCAAATAGTGGTACACGTATACCATGGAATACTATGCAGCCTTAAAGAAAGATGGAGACTTTACCTCTTTCATGTTTACATGGGTGCAGTTGGAACATATTCTTCTTAGCAAAGTATCTCAGGAATGGAAGAAAAAGTATCCAATGTACTCAGCCCTACTATGAAGCTAAATTATAGCTTTCACATGAAAACCCAACTATAGCACAAGACTATGGGGAAAGGGCCAAGGAAGGGGAAGGGAGGGGGGAGGTTTTGGTGGAGGGAGGGTAATGGGTGGGGCCACATGTATGGTGCATCTTAGAATGGGTACAGGCGATTGCACTAACGTACACAGCTATGATTTAACAATAAGAAAAAAATTTTTAAATGGCAAAAAAACAATAGAAATATAGGAACAAAGGTACTAATCATCAAAAAAAAAAAGGAAATCAAACCACACTAGGATGTCGCCTCACACCTGTTAGAATGGCTATCATCAAAAAGACAAAAGGTAACAAGGGTTGGTGAAGGTGTAAAAAAGGGAACCCTTGTACACAGTTGGTAGGAATGTGAATTCCTACAATTACAAACAATGTGGTGGTTCTCAAAAAATTAGAAATTAGAAATTAGAGTTTTGAATTACCATATGGTCTGGTAATCATACTTATGGGTATACATCTGAAGGAAGTGGATCTCAAGATAAATGTGTACTTGCACGTCCATTACAGCGTTACTCACAATATCCAAGACACGAAACTAAGTTCTGACAGACGACTAGAGAATGAAACTGACACACAGAGAGGTATTGACCTTAAAGAAGAGAATCCTGCCTTTGGGAAAATACGGATGAACCTGGAGCACATTACAGTAAGTGAAATAACCCAGAAAGGCAAATATCGTATGACCTCACTTCCACGTGTAATTTAGAAAGGTCAGACTTTCAGAAGCAGACAGTAGAATGCTGGTTGCCAGGCCAGGAGTTGGGGGAACAGAAGAGATGCTGGGCAAAGGTTACAAATGCACAGTTCTGTGGGATGAAAAAGCTCTGGAGAGTTAACGTGCAGCGGGGTAATGATAGTTAATAATACTGTATTGCATATTTGCAACTTGCTAAGACAGTAGTAGATCTTAAGCATTCTCATCATACTCACAAAAATATTATGTGAGGTGATGGATGCGTTAATTAGATTGATTATGGTACCATTTCACTATATGTATGTATATTAAAACATTACATCATATACTCTAAATATCTACAACTTTTATTTGTCAAGTACCTCAATAAAGCTGGAAAAAATAACATAAGTAAGCAAAAACCCAAAAACTATTGTGCATCAAGGAACATCATCATGAACGCAAAAAGGAACTTACTGATAAAGCAAAACTATAGATAAATGTCTAGTATCCAGAATATATTAAGAACTCTCATAACTCCACAACAAAAAGAAAAATAACCCAATTTAAAAATGAGTTGAACTTCAATAGACATTTCTTCAGAAAAGACATTTGAATGGCCAAGGGTACAGGAAGTGGTGCTCAACATTATTAGCTGTTAAGGAAATACAATAAAAATCACAATGAAATAATACTTCATACTCGTTAGGATGTCTATAATTTAAAAATTGGAAAATAACAAGTGTTAATGACGATGGGGAGAAATTATAATCTTGTATATTACTGCTGGAAATCTAAAATGGTTCCGCCATTAGGGAAAACAATTTGGAAACTTCTCAAACAAATTCAGTTAAACATAGAATTACCATGTGACCCAGCAATTCTACTCATAGGCATATATCTAAAAGAATTGAAAACAGGTACCCAAATACGTATCTGCATGAGAATGTTCAGGGCAGCATTATCACAAAAGCTACACATAGAAACAGCCCAAATGTCAATGAACAGACGGATGGCTACACTGGGTTTGTACACACATGGTATATTATTCAGCCATAAGAAGTGACGTCTTGGTACCTGCAGCAGTACAGCTGATCCTTGAAAGCTGGGGCTGAGGATAGAAAGACAGAAAGCAACTGCTTAATGGATTTTATTTTGGGGAGATGAAAATGTTTTGGAACTAGATAGAGGTGGTGGTTGCCATTGTGAATGTACTAGATGACAATTAATTGCTTGCTTTAAGCTCGTTCGTTTGTTATGAGAAGTTTAGCTCAATTAAAAAAAAAACAAAACTGGGCGGCACCTGTGGCTCAAAGGAGTAGAACGCGGGCTCCCTATACTGGAGATAGTGGGTTCAAACCTAGCCCCGGCCAAAAACTGCAAAAAATAAAAAAAAAAAACCTTTCATGTACTAATTTCTAAAGAAATACTAGAGGATTTGCCCAGGAAAAATGAGGAAGAAACTAAAAAAAAAAAAAAAAAGGAAGACGTGGGATCCAAGAAACAGGGCGTCAAACACCACAGAGGCCAAGGAATCTGTGGACGGCAGGGGATGGGCAGGCCGGCAAGAATCCAGGGAGGCTCTGCAGGAGATGTCTCGAAGGGCATTGCCAGATTCCCTAAGGGTTGGGTGTATATAGAAAGGGTTTACAAAACTGATAGATATAAAAATAAATAAATAAAAATTTTTAAAAAAGGAAAAAAACTGATGGAAAATTAATTGGGTTGAAGCCAGTGAAAGTACACACAAGCTCACAGAAAAGAAAATATTTCTAGGGAGAAATGTAAAAGTATACGCTACATGACTTTGTTATAAAGAGCATTTTCTAGCCGGACGTTGTGGCGGGCGCCTGTAGTCCCAGCTACTCGGGAGGCTGAGGCAAGAGAATCGCTTAAGCCCAGGAGTTGGAGGTTGCTGTGAGCTGTGTGAGGCCACGGCACTCTACCGAGGGCAATAAAGTGAGACTCTGTCTCTACAAAAAAAAAAAAAAGAGCATTTTCATAATTCATGAAAAATATGAACATTGTGTATTTGTTTAACTACGATTATAATATAATGATATAATTATATTGGGAACATATGAGAAAAAGGTGTGTGTCTATGTGATGTGTGGTATGAGTGTGGGGTTTAAAGTACGAGTGGCTGCTGTGGGCCTGGTATGTGTGCTGTGCAGGAGGTGTGTGTGTGTATGTGTGTTGTGTTGTGTGTGTGGTATAGGTGTGTGCACGGTTGTGGTGTGTGTAGGAGTGTGTGCGCCATGTGGTGTGTGTCACGTATTGTGTGTGTGGTATAGGTGTGTGCACGGTTGTGGTGCGTGTAGGAGTGTGTGGGCCGTGTGGTGTGTGTAACGTATTGTGTGTGTGGTATAGGTGTGTGCACAGTTGTGGTGTGTGTATGAGTGTGTGGGCCGTGCAGTGTGTGTAATGTGTGTGTAGTGTAGGTGTGTACACGGTTGTGGTGTGTGTAGGAGTGTGTGCACCGTGTGGTGTGTGTCACGTATTGTGTGTGTGGTATAGGTGTGTGCACGGTTGTGGTGTGTGTAGGAGTGTGTGGGCCGTGTGGTGTGTGTAACGTATTGTGTGTGTGGTATAGGTGTGTGCAAAGTTGTGGTGTGTGTATGAGTGTGTGGGCCGTGCGGTGTGTATAATGTGTGTGTAGTGTAGGTGTGTGCACGGTTGTGGTGCATGTAGGAGTGTGTGTGCCATGTGGTGTGTTTAATGTATTGTGTGTGTAGTGTAGGTGTGTGCACGGTTGTGGTGCGTGTAGGAGTGTGCGCCGTGTGGTGTGTGTAAAACATTGTGTGTGTAGTGTAGGTGTGTGCACGGTTATGGTGTGTGTAGGAGGGTGTGGGCCGTGTGGTGTGTGCAATGTGTGTGTAGTGTAGGTGTGTACACGGTTGTGGTGCGTGTAGGAGTGTGTGTGCCGTGTGGTGTGTGTAATGTATTGTGTGTGTAGTGTAGGTGTGTGCACGGTTGTGGTGCATGTAGGAGTGTGTGTGCCGTGTGGTGTGTTTAATGTATTGTGTGTGTAGTGTAGGTGTGTGCACGGTTGTGGTGTGTGTAGGAGGGTGTGGGCCGTGTGGTGTGTGTAACACATTGTGTGTGTAGTGTAAGTGTGTGCACGCTTGTGGTGCGTGTAGGAGTGTGCACGCCGTGTGGTGTGTGTAATATGTTCCTGTGTGGCGTAGGTGTGTGTGTGGTGGGTATATGGTGTGTATGGAGTGGCAGGATTGTGCATTACAGTGCTGATGGTGCATTAAAGAGGCAGAATCCTCACAGTGCAGGGAGGGAGCGCGTAGGTAATGGTTAAAACTGAAAAAAATAAAAAGAACCAGGATCTGATCTGACAGTTGTTTAGGGACTTAAAGGTAAATGCCAATGGAGTCAGTCTAAAGAGTTAGAAGTGTTTGCTTCTGGGGAGAAGGAAACACAGGCTTTTAATGGAACTTTCTGACTCTTCAAATGATGTGCAAATATAAAATTAATTTACCAAAATGAATTTAATGAGGTTTGAATTGTGCCTGAGCAGATGGGGTAGGTGCGCACTAAATCATGATGGTGGCTGTGGGCTGGGTTAGAGGGCAGAGGAGCGGGAGTGGGAGGGTGGGGTGGTGGGAGTGGGGGTGGGGGTGGGGAGTCCTGGTGGGGGGAGTCCTAGGGGCTGGGTCGGGGGAAAGAGGATATTTTGGGTTTTCTTAAAAAAAAAAGTTAAAATGACAAACTGCTCACAGTTGTTAACTGCAAATTGTGGGAAATTGGCAAGTTGCTGTAGTATTTGTTCACTGTGTTTCCATATATTTAACATTTCTTAAATTAACACACTAGAATAAACCGAGTATTAGTTATGTAGTTGAGGGTGTGGAGCTAGTCTCAGGGCCCTTTGCACACAGGACAGCTGAGCTACTTGCTCAAAATGAATCAGGTTTTTAAAAATGACTATTAGTAGGCTCAGCACTCGTAGCACAGTGGTTAGGGTGCCAGCCACATACACGGAGGCAGGCAGGTTCGAACCCAGGCCTGCTAAACAATAATGACAACTGCAATAACAACAACAACAAAATAGCTGGGTGTTGTGGCAGGCACCTGTAGTCTCAGCTACTTGGGAGGCTGGCAAGAGAATCGCTTAAGCCCAAGAGTTAGAGGTTGCTGTGAGCTGTGAAGTCACTGCACTCTACCGAGGGTGTAGAATTGACAGAAATAGGACCCCTATTAGGGCCTGGTAAAAGACCCCAGGGCTGTGCCTTAGCTCTCTGAGCCATACCCAGAGGACTTCCCCAAGATTTCCCATTTCCAGGGGATGTTGATGAAGGGTGTGGGAAGACCTGAAGCTCCGGGTGCTGCTTGGTCTGAGGGAGCCGCCTGCAGAGGAGAAGGGCTGTCGTGGAGGACAGGGGTAGGGCTGTCATGGAGGTGAGGGGGCAGGTGATGCCTGGCCCAGCACGAGGGCTCCTCATCCCTAATAACATTCATACCTCCCTCTCGGATGATGTGATTGCATTCAATTTCTACTCACTAAATCCAATTCATACACTTGTTTTTTACTTCTGGATTCGAACCCACCAACTTTGGTGCATGTGGCTGGCGCTGTAACCACTGTGCTATGGGCGCCAAGCCCTGTTTTTCACTTCTGTAAGAAAGACAACAACAATAACAAATCAGTAGCCTAATCAAAGGAGCAATTTCCAAGGCTAGTGACATGCAGGTATAGCCTCCTATCATATCAGCACAGAATGGCCTGTAGTTGACGGCTGATGACGCCATCTGGATGCCTGACCAGAGCTTGGGTTATTTCCTCTAATTTTTGGTGTTTATAGAATCACAAAAAATTGCAATGTTTTAATTTTTGTTGTTTACTTAGCAGCTCTGTGTAACCCATTTTGAAAGGTAAAGGGGTCTCAGCAATGCACCACAGAAGTATAACCTTCGTGCAGTGTATTCTATACAGATATATGAACAAATACATACTTACACTCTCATATACATACACACATATACATATGGAGCAGAATTTTTAAAAATTGGAGCATTTTCCAGTTATTAAGCATATCAGCTTGCTTTAAAGCATTAGTTTTACTATACTTGTTATATTAATTGCTGATGCTTAAACTTCATAGTAGTGGAGGATAAACATTAAATTTAACAAAAAGGTTTCTCCTTTATTATTTCTTTAAATAAAGGAAAAGAGATTTAAAGAAAAGAGAAAGTATCCCCCACACACACAACTTTGGAAGTAAACAGCTGAGTGGTCCTACTGTAAAGAGGAACCAAATAAAATTAATATCTCAAAGTATTAAGAGCACATCTGTGATATCAATTAAAATAAATACCCATATTAGCCACGTGTTGATATACCTATTTCTCTGAACAAATTCCCCCTAACTCTGAAAATCAAGGCAAGCCTCATCATCTCATCTGTGGTCACAACAGAAGCAGAAAGACCACGGAATATCCATGTTTTAGGGAACACACACCTTTTCACCTGGGATCGGTGCGCCCTATGGTTAGCAACTTCTGCCTTTTAAACCAGATTCAATAAACTAAAATTGCCTTGCCCAGCCTTCTAGGAACACAACTCTTGCACAAAATAAGGTCAGTCTGTATTAGGAAGCTTACAAAATGAAATTGGGTGTATTAAGGAGGCATAACCAATGTTGGCTTTTCCAGAGTTAGAGTTTTTTCTGGTCGTAAGTCCAACTACCCTGACCATTCCTTCTTAACTTCCTCTTTGTAGACTCTGCACAGACCCGAATGCAACAGGTGCTAAACAGCCAGGCAGCGGGCAGCCCTCCTCCCAGACATGCCCCAGCCTCGTCAGCTCCGGGATTCGAGGCCGAGTCTGGAGCATCCAGGGGGCGCTTCCCCGCGCCTGGAACCAGACACGTCGCTCACTCGACCCCCTCGGGTCACCCGACACGGAGCCAGCGGCAGGGCGGAGTGGGGCCGCCCCCCAGAGGCCAAACAGCGAACCGCAGCCTCGCGGTGCGGGGGCCGCCTTCCCCCCGACCCCCTCCCGGCCCGCCCGGGCCGCGTCCTCCGGGCTCTGCCCGAGCAGCTCCCGCCTGAGAAGCGAGGACCGTCCACGCAAATGGGCCACAAGCGCACCTAGCTCCCGCCCCTGGCCGCCTGTGGATCGCTGTCGCTTCGGACCCCTCCCCACGCCCCTACCTCCTCCACCCCACATTTTGCAGTCTCAAAAAGACATGACCTATCTGATGGGTTAAGTCACTTAGGATAAAACGCGCGACAGGTGGTGTGACCTGGAGACACCCACTCCCCGGAGGCGCAGGCGCCCAGCCCCTGCGGAGGAAAACGTGTGATCTACTGCCACCTGCCGGCCGTGTGGACAAACGTTTGTTTACAAGTTGTGCCTGGGGTCCTTAAAGCAGAACCTAGAGGCAAGGCTGACAGTGACTGCAGTTTGCAAATTCCACAAAAGAAAAAAAAAAAAAAAGTGCTCCTCTGTCTAGCAATGGCATTTCCCCGCCTGTCCTTCCCAGGGCTGGACTGAAGTCTCAAGTGCATCAGGACTGCGGCCTGCAGGTGCTCATATTGCCCAAGGGAGGCACTTTCAGTCCAGCGTCCTGGGAAAATCCAAGCTCTTGGATGAGGCAACCTCTTTCACGTTAAGGCTATAACGATCTACTTTTCTCCTATGATTTACCCACCTCACAAAAGGAGCCAGCCTCTGCAAAATAAGACTTACAAAGAACCTTTTTAGGAGAAAGAAAAGTTGGATGAGCTGACTCCTTACCTACTTTTTGACTTTGTATCTACACCTGATGTTCTTAAAAGCCCTTCTGGGTGTGAACAGGAAATAATGAACAGAACAGGAGTGTTGCACTCAATGTAATAGGCTTTTAACCAGAGCACCGGCATGCTCTGTGCCGGTGTGGGAAGGGGAAATACAGTCTGCGGCCCACGTCCTCCTGGAGTTTAACTTCTGCTTGGTAATATTTGCCCTAAAAACAGAAAGCAAACCAAACTCCGCACCACTAAGTGCTAAGCTCAATACAGTAAACCAAAAAGCATAAGAAAGATTTTCCCTGGGCAGTGGCTCAGGGATAGTGACCCTCCCCTGGTGGCCCACAGGGCACACTTCAGGGCCTGGACTGTGCTTTGGATTCTGCTTTTTCTACCAACCCTTGGCTTTGCCACATTTCTCAGGATTCCAGGGTGATCAGAGTTCTGAGAATACAGTAAGTGCTCAGTAAATGCTTATTCTGGGTACCGCCATTGATGACTGTAGGGATGACCCCCAGGCAGCTAGAGGCCCCAGCTCCAGTGAGATGTGGGGCTGAAGGGCCTGGCTCTGCCAGTCACTAGCTCCCTCCCAGTGACTAGCTGTGTCACTTTGGGCAAGTTGCTCATTACTCAGTCAGTAAGAGGAGAATGGTAATAAGATATGATAACGATAACTATGTCAGGTTAGGATGAGGAATAAATGAAATAAGCTGTGTGAGGGCTTAGTACAAGTGCCTCGTACATTGATCAATCAGGTGATTTCATTATCATTACTATTATCATCATTATTATTCCTTCTTGCTAAGTAGTAAATTCCAGGGAAGTTAAAAGTGATCACTCGGTACCTAGATATTTGGGTTGGAACTTGGCCCTGCCAATCTCCATTGACATGACTTTGAGCATGTGAGTTTCAATGTCCTGATCTATAAAATGGTAATAATAGTAACAGAAAAATCTGGCAATTTTATTATGGTACAGGTAATTTATAGCATTGTTTGAGTTTGCAACAGAGTGGATAAGCCTACAATAAATCATGGCCAGTGACAAAACAACATATGAAAGGGTATATTTAGATTAGTCACCAATGCATAATTGTCCTCAGAGGTGATAATGACTTTATTTAACTTTGCTTTTCCACTTATTTGCTTATCAGAAGGTTAGTTCCTAGCAGGCTCAAGGTAAGATATGGGTTAGCTCCTTGTTGCCTGCACATTTTTTCAAACAATATCCAGACAATGTACCTATGTGGTGTGTCAATACAGTGGCTTCTGTTCCTCCCTGGCCACTGTTAGAGGACTTGGGCATGGTTGGGTTCAGGTTACTGTGCTCTGAGACAGAAAACAAGAGGACAAGCTTCTGTACTCAAGTGGACCTGACCTTGGGTCTCCTTTCTTCCACAAGTGACATTCTTTTATTTTCCAGAATGCCTGGGGCTCCCCAAATGTGTGGCAACCCTGCCGTCAGGAGCTCATCGTGATTTTGGGGTTAAATCTCACACTCTCCAGCAAGGCGGTCACCCTCCCCCAGTCACCTGGCCCCATCTAGCTTCTACTTCCTCCTCCAGTGCTCCTCCCCTGTTTGTTCTGATCGAGTCAGGTGTCTTAGTTAGGTCCGCTGCTGTCACAGAACACGCAGATTGGGGGCTTAGACAAGAGGTGCTTGTTGTTCACAGTTCTGGAGGCTGAAAGTCCCAGATCAAAGTGTCTATCTTCTCGCCGCGTCCTCATGTGCCCTTTCCTGTGGGCGTGTGTGTGTGTGTGCAGAGAAGGGGGAGAGAAAGAGAGAGCGGCACTAACCCCATCCTGGGGACAGCTCTCATGACCTCGTGTAACCCTAATCTCCTCCCAAATGCCCCAACTTCAAATACCATCACCTCAAAGAATTGGAAATTAGGGCTTCACATGTGAATTTGGGAGGGAGGGGACACAAACAGAGATGGTAAATTCAGATGCCTTCGACACCAGGCAGCCACAATGAATTCTTGGTGAGAGAGTCTAACTCAATGTTTTAAACATAATCTTTAGCAAACTAAATCCTTGTCACTTGCCATTGTCACTTCTAGCAGCCACACAAAACTAATTCCTCTGTCACTCTCTCCCCTTAGCTCCCTCTGCCCTCGACCCGGATTCAGCCCGAGGCAGCTCGGACTCAATGCCTAGCCAGGTGGGGCCTGTGCCCACCTGCCCACCAGCAGAGAGAGGGGTTCTTCCAACAGGGAGAAAGGTACTGGAAGCCAAAGAATTGCCTGGTCACCAGGACAAGGTGTCAGTGAATGAGGTCAGACAAGGCCCTGGTTGATCCTCCTGAGAGACTGGGGGCTCAGGCTCCAGAGTCCAGCTGCCCTCCCTGTGCTCCTGCAGCTCCCTCGGTTGAGTGTCCCCACAGCCTGGTTAAAAGCTCCCTTCTCCCTCCAACAAAACCTATAGCCTGCTGGCTCCGAAGATGAGGCATCTTCTGCTTTGGGGTGGCAACAGAACCCTGAAGGAAACACTCTCAATTTCCTGCTATGGGGACATCAAACTCCCTCTCACGCCCAGTTTTTTTGTCCCTTCCCCTGGGGCAGCACTCTCTTTCCTCTAGTGATGGCTGCTACCATCCACGTGGAATGGACACTCGTGGTTGTCTGCAGCTCCTACGCCATCTGCGTCATCATAGACGCATTTCTTCAAAATGTCCATTTTGTTATTCCATCTGACTCTCTACCCACACTTCAACTATGGTGCTGTGGTGAATAGCTGCCTGAGAGAACAGCCCCCATATGGTGCTGTGAATGTGCGACTAACTTAATCCCCAATGCAAAAGTGTTAGGAGATGGGGCCTTTTGGAAAATGCTAGGCCTTGAGGACTCTTCACTCATAAATGGATTAACACCATCTTAAAAAGGTTTGCAGGACTGGATTCACCCTCTTTTTGCTATTTTGCTATGTGAGGACAACCTGATCCCCTCTTTTGGTCCTTCTGTCCTATACTGTGTGAGGACACAGTAATAAGGCCCTCACCAGATGCTAGCACCATGACCTTGGACTTCCCAGTCCCAGAACCTTGAGGCAATATATTTTTGTTCTTTATAAATTACACAGCCTGGTATTTTGTTACAGGAGCCCAAACAGACTGAGACGTATGGACTGTCAGACCACCGACAATCAGAGTTGGGGTGTCCCCTCAATTGAATTACAACTGGGGCTTGAATACTGTTTTAAAATTGGAAGGATGTTCTGAAGCATCTAATCACATCCATTGTTTTTCCCAGAGGACAGAAGAGTCTTCCTGGGAGAAAAAACAGTGATGCTGACATTCTTTTTTTGTTTGTTTGTTTGTTTGTTTTAACTTTTTTTTTTTTTTTATTAAATCATAGCTGTGTACATTAATGTGATCATGGGCACCATACACTGGTTTTATAGACCGTTTGACACATTTTCATCACACTGGTTAACATAGCCTTCCTGGCATTTTCTTAGTTATTGTGTTAAGACATTTACATTCTACATTTACTAAGTTTCACATGTACCCTTGTAAGATGCACCGCAGGTGTAATCCCACCAATCACCCTCCCTCCGCCCATCCTCCCCCCTCCTTCCCCTCCCTTTTCCCCTTCCCCCTATTCTTAGGTTATAACTGGGTTATCGCTTTCATGTGAAAGCCATAAATTAGTTTCATAGTAGGGCTGAGTACATTGGATACTTTTTCTTCCATTCTTGAGATACTTTACTAAGAAGAATATGTTCCAGCTCCATCCATGTAAACATGAAAGAGATAAAGTCTCCATCTTTCTTTAAGGCTGCATAATATTCCATGGTGTACGTATACCACAATTTATTAATCCATTCGTGGATCGATGGGCACTTGGGCTTTTTCCATGACTTAGCAATTATGAATTGGGCTGCAATAAACATTCTGGTACAAATATCTTTGTTATGATGTGATTTTTGGTCTTCTGGGTATATGCCTAGTAGAAGAATTATAGGATTGAATGGCAGGTCTATTTTTAGATCTCTAAGTGTTCTCCAAACATCTTTCCAAAAGGAATGTATTAATTTGCATTCCCACCAGCAGTGTAGAAGTGTTCCCTTTTCTCCACATGCATGCCAACATCTCTGGTCTTGGGATTTTGTGATATGGGCTAATCTTACTGGAGTTAGATGATATCTCAAAGTAGTTTTGGATGCTGACATTCTAATGCCTGTTTAGGTGCAAGACTGTAAACTTTTGTCTGACAACTCAGGGTGTCTCTGGGCCAAGTCAAGTTATTAGAAACACCCAGGGAGAATGCTCTGAGGGAGAATGTTCCATTAAGTGAGAAAGGACCTTGTACTCAGAGGCCTCCCCCAACACCAGGACATCATGTTGGAGGGACTTACTGGTTTGAGGTAGAACGTGAGACTAATGTCAAAAATCGATTCCATCTTGTCAGCACACAGCCAAAAATCATGTCCACTAGCAAGCTTTGTGGAAGCAGGACTGACGGTTTATGACAATTAAAGATTGCAACGCCTTGGATCCACAAACAACTTTATGTTGCTATATTCTTTGGTTGAGCATAATGGGGGCTATTCTCTCTGGTAGCAAAAGCCTGGCTTTCTAGGTGCAATGATGAACCACAGTTTATTCCCTGGGGGCCACCTGGAATAAACACAGAATTCCCTTTACCCAACACAGACATAGTGATGGGGGTGCCTGACACTGACCCCACCAGCAAACGTCAAAGATTTGACCTGTGCCAGGGTGGGAGATGGAAGAATTTTAGAAAAAGTTGAATTCTGGAGCATAAATAAATAGAAATTGATGTACGGTGACGCTGACGTCAGTGAGGCCCATGGGATAGGGCTCTGTGTGTTCTGAGGCTTGGGACTGTGATGCCAGTGATGTTTGTGCATGTCCTGGCCAGGTCATCAGGGAGACACAGCTACTGCCTGACTCTCTTGGAGGCCGGCTGCAGTGCTGCTAGGATTCTTAGGACATGTGAAGAAGCTGTGATGTTCTTGCCTATAGACTCCCAGCTAATGGTCCAGCGACAGCTGAGTTCAACCATGGGCTCTGGAAGTGAGGAAGCCTTTGAGAAGATTCTAGCCATCATCTGACTGCAGCTCATGAGAGCACTCAAGGAGAGAACTGCCTGGCCAACCCAAGGCAACCTCCAGAATTGTGATTGGCAATAAAATATAGTTTTTATTGTAAGCTATTATAATAGCGTTACATGTGATACAGTTTGGGGGTGATTCACCCTCCAGTAATTGATAACGTCAACAGGTCTCTTTTAAGGCTCTGGAAGGGCACAGGCAATGTGTTCATCTGGTGATATGCCCTTGTAAAATGTGCAAAAGTCAGATTTTAGCTATAATTAGTTAAAATCTCTGTCTCTTTCTCTCCTGTCCTGCTGGAGACACATTCAGACCTGCCTTCCATCTTTTCATACTGGGCTGTTCAGTATGAACAGTGGGGAATAGTGTGGACATTTTTGGAATCCAGCAAAAGAAGAATTGAGTTAGGCTTCATTTAGTTTGGGTTCACATATGTATTCACCCATTTAAGACATATTTTCATTATATTCAGAGTTATATAACAATCACCACAATAAATTTTTAAATATTGTCATTATTTCCAAATAAAACATTATTCTCCTCAACTCTTACTTCCAATCTGCAGCTTCTGCAACCACTAATCTATTTCTGTGTTTAAAGATTTGCCTATTTCGGACATTTCGTATAAAGGGAATCCTAGGCCGGGTGCAGTGGCTCGCACCTGTAATCCTAGCACTCTGGGAGGCTGAGGTGGGTGGATGGCCTGAGCTCAGGAATTCAAGACCAGCCTGATCAAGAGCAAGACCCCATTTCTACAATGGGGGCATTGTGGCAGGTGCCTGTAGTCCCAGCTACTTGGGGACTGAGGCAAGAAGATTGCTTGAGCCCAAGAGATTGAGGTTGCTATGAACTATGATGCCACAGCCTTCTACCAAGGGCGACAAAGTGAGAATCTGTCTCTAAATAAATAAATAAATAAATAAATGGAATCTTAAATTATTCTAGTAGTTGTTCTTATAAACAATGTATGGATACTTGAAATTCTACCTATAAATTACTAGATAAAATATTAGAAGTTATACTTTAGAATCAAATACATTTGAATTTAGTGGAAGCCATTCAAAGAAATATCAGACAGACTACAGAGCAGGAGAAGATTAACCAAAGACATTTTTGTGGGAAATTGCTGTGTGCTTTGAGGCAGGGGGCATGAATATTCTAGCTCAGCCCATGGAAACTGGAACCTGGAACAGTATGAACTCACTCAGTGGGCTACACCCAAGGGTTAGGACAAATTTCTCCACAGAATGAACAGTCATCTTACCCAACCTGGGGTGTGGCGGGGATTCTCTTATCAGCAGTTTTTGAAAGGAGCATATTTACCCTGGTTTTCCGTGGAAGTGACTTTCATCTTTCAATGTGCTGCAGTGACTGGGGAGAGAAAACAGTTTCTGCTATAGATGTACTCAGTGCGAAGAGGACAGACAGCTTCCATTTCACAAATACGAACTCTTTTCTATAACACACAAGGTCACGTACACATACACACACTATAGTGATTAAAAATCCCACATTATGAATAAAATACATTTGCTTTGGTAGCAACATCCATCTATACTTTTCTATAATATAAAATAAAATACTTTTTCTACTAAGAGATTTCTCTAATATTTCTTTGCCACTAAGCACACCACATTAAATCTCTGAAGCCCTACTGATGTATGAATGAGTCCTGGAGGTGAATAAGAAAAAATAATTAGGGAAAATGTTTTAAATTTGGGGGTGGTTCTTTCAGACGTCAGCTCCTAAGGTGGACCTCAGAAGCTTACAGGGCACAGTTACAGGCAATGTAAGTAAAAGATGACAGAGATGAAAATTTTCTTTTTTAATTATCACTTGTATGTAGCCTACTCTGTTCCACTTGCCAACAACTCTTCAAAAAGTTGAGCTTACCTCTTTGTAGGGAACACTTTCTAGATTTATTGTTTGTTTTTGAAGTCACACTGTGATCTGCATAGAATTTGCCAAAGCAAACCTCTTCTTGGACATGAGAGTTCAAATTGCAAGAAAATGCAGGGTGAGCACATGGATATGGGTCTGAAATGTCTATTTCTCCATCATCTTTTGATCATTTCTCAAGTGCTTTTTGGCGTATTCAGTTTAAAATGCACCAGCCAACTACCGTTCAGTGATCCACCTTACAGTTCAGAGCATCTTCAACTGAGGAAGGGCAAACAGCAGGGCAGGGAGAGGGTGGACTCGGCAGGGGACTTGCTCATGAGCGGGGGGCACCCCTACCCCCTCAGAGTGCTGTGTTTTCAGGAGGTCAGGAAGGGCCTTTGAGAGACTGAGCCCTGGACTGGATCATTTCATCAGCAGGCAAACGTGCTCCAGGCTGTCTCATCTTTAAAAGGCTCCAGGGCTGCACCTTCCCGGGAGGACGTGCCCTGTTCCTGCTGGGCTTCCCAGGAGAGGTGTCTTCCTTCTACTGCTCGCCCTGGTCACTCTTCACCCCACCCATCCACGTGTGGCCCCCACCACTCCCCTCAAAGGAGTCAAGGTCATCATGTTGCCTAATCCCATGGAAACTCTGCTGTGCTCATTCTCTTAACCTCCTTTGGCCTTCCCTGTGACAACCGCTAGTGCGCTGTGCCCACAGCATGGGAGCTGCTCCTCCAGGCTTGGGCTAGGGCTGCCAGTGCTCAGTGAGGGCCACGTGGAGCCTCGGGATGGGGACATGCTGTAGCCTCCCACTGGGAACACATATGGGGCCCCCTGTGGCCACCATCTGCAGTAACGAGGGGGAAAGTGACTTGTGGACAGGATCTGCCTCAGTTTTATCTCACAGACAAATCAGGCCGGTATTTGTCTCAGGCCCTGCTCTTTTACCATTTCCTCTGAAATGCCAGATACCTGTGAGCATCGTGGAAACGGTGACTCCTCTGTAACTGATAGTGATGGGCCACTGTCCTGACCCCAGCACAGCAGTCACCTTGCATGGTGGGGGAGATTCTTGCCCTCTGTAATTTTTGCCCAAGTTGGCACCATAATTTAGTTCAGTTCTTACTCATCCTCAGCTTCATCCTCAGCTTCATCAACTCCCTGAATTTTTGTATCTTGAGAAAGAACCATTCAGAAAACACTTGTCATCAGTTAAAGTGACAGTGTAGCAATTAAAGTTTATATTCTTGGAAATCAAGCAGTGATTTCTCTTTATTCCCTGGGTGACCAAACCAACATCATTCTTGGCCACTAATGGTGTTTACTCTGCGATCATGGCATGGCAAACAGCACACCAACATTGCTCATTCTTGTTTAAGGTTTTCTATCCACTAATACAGTAACATAGAAGTCGTTACATAGTTCTAATGTACTACCAAATCTAATTAATCTTTCAGTATTTTTCAATCTGTTAATAAAACCATTTTTTGACTAAACATTTTTATTCACAGCTACTCATTCTGCTTCCAAGGAAGTGATAGAAACAAAGAGATTAAAAAGTCAGTATAAATAAAAAACGAACTTGATAGATTTTATGAGTTCTTCCCCTTTTGTCTTGTGTTTTAAAGTTCTGGAGACCCCCTAGATGCCTATGTAAATACCCAGGTTCCTTGTCTATTTAGTGTCACCAAGAAGTCACTAAAAATGGGAAGCATCTTTTTGTGCAGCAAAATGTGATTAGGAAAAATAATTCATATACAGTTATTTTATTTGGATTCTGGCCTTACTACATTTTATGTGAGTTTAACCTTTCCACATGCTGGGCATAATAGCTTACATGAAATGAAGTTGAGTAAACATCCGGGATCGTCTAGTGTCTATTCGACCAAAAGAACTATGAGCTGGGAAGTGAAAATAAAATCACATTCTGCCTACAAAAAAGAAGCAAAAGTGTGAGGGAGAAGAGACAGACAGGCCTGGGGCCTCAGAGAGAGCCCGTCTGGGGACATGGTTAGTGAGAAAGTTCTGATTTGCTGTTTGTTTGAGAAAAATTAAATGTCCACCAGCTTTCCCTTGTAAACATAAAGTATATGATGAGTTGCTACATGTTTAGGGCCCACTTGCTGCTGCAGCCATGACTGCTCTACTCTTCCTGGTAACTGGATCTGCGAGGTGGTGGGATGCCCTAGACAAGCCTGGAGGAGAGAGGGGGAGCTGACGCGGCCAGACCCCACAGGAAGTCTGCACGGGGTGAGTGGACAGAGGGAGGCAAGCCACCGAGAAGGCTGAGGATGGGGCGGCAGGGCCTCATGGAGCCAAGGGGGGAAGTGGCCCAGAGTGGGGGCCACTCTTCAAGAAGGAGGAGGAAGAGGAGGGGGGGAGGGGGAGCAGAGCGGGAGGAAATGATTTTGATGCAATAATGGGGTTGCATCAAACTTCTGCCCAGCAAAGAAAATAATCAACAGAGTGAAAAGACAACATACAAAATGCAAGAACATATTTGCAAGCTTTACCTCTGGTAAGGGGGTTATATCCAAAATATGTAAAAAATTCAAACAATTCAATAGCCAAAAGAAAAACAAAAGCCCAAGAGGTAGCCTAATTAAAAAATGGGCAAAGGACCTCAGGAGACATTTCTCAAAAGAAGACAGACAAATGGCCAAGAGGCGTCTGGAAAGGTGCTCAACATCACTAATTATCAGAAAAGCGCAGAGAAAAACCAAACCGTGAACTGACCTCACCTTTGCTAGAAACGGCTCTTCTCAAACACTTGTAAACTGTTGGTAAGACTGTCAGAAGGTACCCTGATAGATAACAGTATGCAAATTTCTTAAAAAATTAAAACTAGACCTGCCATATGGGCCAGTAATCCTCTTCTGGGTACACATCTGAAAGAGGTGTCTTGGAACAGACCCCCGCCCTCACATTCATTACAGCGTTCTTCACAAGATACAGAATGAGCTAAGTGTCTATTGATGAACTGACAACAGAAATGTGATACACACACACAGTGACATATTATTCAACCTTAAAGAAGAAGGAAATCCTGACTTGGGACAACATGGATGAACCAAAGAGCGTCGTACTAAGTGAAGAAAGGAAGGCCCAGAATGGCAAATACTGTATGATTTCACCTAGACGTGGAATCTCAGAAAGGTTGAACTCTCAGAAGCAGAGTAGAAAGGTGGTGGGCACAGCCAGGGTGTGGGGGCAATGGGAGATGCTGGTGAAAGGGTACAAGTTCACAGGGTTGTGGGATGAAGGAATTGTGGAGATCTGACTTGCAGAGTGCCACTATAGTTAATAATACTGCGTTCCGGCCGGCACGGGGGTCACGCCTGGCCACTATAGTTAATAATACTGCGTTCCGGCCGGCACGGGGGTCACGCCTGGCCACTATAGTTAATAATACTGCGTTCCGGCCGGCACGGGGGTCACGCCTGGCCACTATAGTTAATAATACTGCGCTCCGGCCGGCACGGGGGTCACGCCTGGCCACTATAGTTAATAATACTGCGCTCCGGCCGGCACGGGGGTCACGCCTGGCCACTATAGTTAATAATACTGCGTTCCGGCCCGCTCGGGGGTCACGCCTGGCCACTATAGTTAATAATACTGCGTTCCGGCCGGCACGGGGGTCACGCCTGGCCACTATAGTTAATAATACTGCGTTCCGGCCCGCTCGGGGGTCACGCCTGGCCACTATAGTTAATAATACTGCGTTCCGGCCGGCACGGGGGTCACGCCTGGCCACTATAGTTAATAATACTGCGTTCCGGCCGGCACGGGGGTCACGCCTGGCCACTATAGTTAATAATACTGCATTCCGGCCGGCACGGGGGTCACACCTGGCCACTATAGTTAATGATACTACATTATGGCTGGTGCCGGGGCCACACCTGTGATCCTAGCACTTGGGAGGCTGAGGCGGGTAGATGGCCTGAGCTCACAGGTTTGAGACAAGCCTTTCTTTTTTTTTTTTTGTAGAGACAGAGTCTCACCGTACTGCCCTTGGTAGAGTGCCGTGGCATCACACGGCTCACAGCAACCTCTAACTCTTGGGCTTACGCGATTCTCTTGCCTCAGCCTCCCGAGCAGCTGGGACTACAGGCGCCCGCCACAACGCCCAGCTATTTTTTTGTTGCAGTTTGGCCGGGGCTGGCCTTGAACCCGCCACCCTCGGCATATGGGGCCGGCACCCCACTCACTGAGCCACAGGCGCCGCCTGAGACAAGCCTTTCTAAAAATAGCCAGGCACTGTGGCGGGCGCCTGTAGTCCCAGCTAGTTGGGAGGCTGAGGCAAGAGAATCACTTGGGTCCCCGAGTTTGAGGTTGCTGTGAGCTATGATGTCACAGCACTCTACCAAGGGTGACAAACTGAGACTCTACCTCAAAAACAAAAAAAAAATACTGTATTATGTACTTTGCTAAGAGACTAGATCTTAAGTATTCTTATCACATAAACAAAATCATTACTTGAGGTGACGATATGTTCATTACTTATGGTAAGCATACAGTGTAGATGTATATTAAAATGTTACATTGTACGCTTCAAATATATACAATATTTGTCATGTGTATCTAAATAAGTCTGGGCAAAGAATATAAATATAATTAAAAAATAAAAACAATTTACATCAAAAGACATTATGAACAAACTTTGTACTTCTTTCTATCAAGCACTGTGAGAATTTTCTCCAGACCTCCATGAACATCTGGGAAGTTTCTGCCCTAGCATCTATCTGTTCTCCTTCCTGCCCCAGCCGCCATGCAGAGCTGCAGGGGTGCGGGGGTGGTCCTTCCACCCATACCCATGTCCCTGAGGCTTGCCCTGGCCGGTGTTTCCAGTGTGCCCAAGTAGCTCTCCCTCAGTCTCAGAAGCATGGCCCATCCATGGGAACGGCCATGTGTGCACCCCACCTTCCACCCTGCTGCCCTTGGGTTGTTCCCTTCCTTTTGACCCGCTTCCTTACACCTGTACCTCTTCCATCCTGTATTTCGTAGGCTCAAAAGAACATAGACCTATCTGATGGGTGATAAAACATGAGACAGATGGTATGACCTAGCAGCTTACCGGCCTTGGTCGGGGGAAGTGTGTGGTTTCCCATTCCCTGTCTGTTGGTGTTGACAAATGCTTTTGTCAAAAGTTGTCCGGCTAGGTTCAAGAAAGCATAAAACAGGCGAGGCTGAGAATAAATGTTTGCAGAATCCACAGTGAAAAAAAACAAAAGCTGCTGCTCTGTTTAGCAATGGCATTTCCTTCCCAGGGCTGGACTGAAGTCTCAAGTGCATCAGGACTGCGGCCTGCAGGTGCTCATATTGCCCAAGGGAGGCACTTTCAGTCCAGTGTCCTGGGAAAATCCAAGCTCTTGGATGAGGCAACCTCTTTCACGCTAAGGCTGTAACGATCTACTTTTCTCCTATGATTTACCCACCTCACAAAAGGAGCCAGCCTCTGCAAAATAAGACTTACAAAGAACCTTTTTAGGAGAAAGAAAAGTTGGATGAGCTGACTCCTTACCTACTTTTTGATTTTGTATCTACACCTGATGTTCTTAAAAGCCCTTCTGGGTGTGAACAGGAAATAATGAACAGAACAGGAGTGTTGCACTCAATGTAATAGGCTTTTAACCAGAGCACCGGCATGCTCTGTGCCGGTGTGGGAAGGGGAAATACAGTCTGCGGCCCACGTCCTCCTGGAGTTTAACTTCTGCTTGGTAATATTTGCCCTAAAAACAGAAAGAAAACCAAACTCCACACCACTAAGTGCTAAGCTCAATACAGTAAACCAAAAAGCATAAGAAAGATTTTCCCTGGGCAGTGGCTCAGGGATACGTGACCCTCCCCTGGTGGCCCACAGGGCACACATCAGGGCCTGGACTGTGCTTTGGATTCTGCTTTTTCTACCAACCCTTGGCTTTGCCACATTTCTCAGGATTCCAGGGTGATCAGAGTTCTGAGAATACAGTAAGTGCTCAGTAAATGCTTATTCTGGGTACCGCCATTGATGACTGTAGGGATGACCCCCAGGCAGCTAGAGGCCCCAGCTCCAGTGAGATGTGGGGCTGAAGGGCCTGGCTCTGCCAGTCACTAGCTCCCTCCCAGTGACTAGCTGTGTCACTTGGGCAAGTTGCTCATTACTCAGTCAGTAAGAGGAGAATGATAATAAGATATGATAATTATAACCTTATCATGTTAGGATGAAGAATAAATGAAATAGCCTATATAAAGAGCTTAGTACAATTGCCAAGTACATAGCCTAGCATATAGTGCCTAGTACACAGCCATTAACCAATCAAGTATTGCAATTATTATTATTATTATTATTATTATTATTATTATTCCTTCTCCCCAAGTAGGCATTTGCAGAGAAGTAAAAGTAATCACTCAAGACCTAGATATTTGGGTTTGAACTTGGCCCTGCCAATCTCCATAGACATGATTTTGGGCAAGTGAGTTTCAATGTCCTGATCTAAAAAAATGTTAATAATGTTTTATAACATTTAGCAACAAAGATAGGACAGTTGTGGCTTGATATGTATAATTTATAGCATTGCTTGAATTTGGAACAGAGTGGACAACCTACAATAAATCATAAATGATAGTATTTTATAAACAGAGAATGTTTAGATTAGCCACCAATGCTTACTTTTCCACTGAGGTGATGATGACTTTATCGAATTTTACTTTTCCACTTATTAACTTATCAGAAGTTCAGTTCACGGCAGGTGGCCGGAGCATCTGAACTCAGTGATCCTTGGTACGTCATGGTCCAGGGTTGTCTGCAGCCATTTGGGGAACCATTGGTAGCTGACACTAGTCCTTCTATTTAGAAAATTTTTTATTCAGTCTTTGACTCAAAGTAATATTGGAAGAAGTGCCTCAAGGCCTTTGAATAAAAGTACTGCTGATTATTGTCTGGATAGGAGGAAAGGCTTCTCCTATGAACCCTTAGCCCCTCTAGTTGAGTAGTTTATATTATGAAACTTGGCACTGTTAAGTAAGCCACATAAAACTGAACAATATTTGCAATAGTCCAGCACTCCTTGGGTGACAAGGAAGGGAACTAGAAGGAACAGGGCTAGGGAATCTGGTAGGCTCTTGGTACCATACAGGTGAGCTCCCCGTTGCCTGCACATCCTTTCAAAACAACATCTGGACAATGTGCCCAAGTAAAATGTGAGCTCAGTGGATTCTTTGCCACTCTGGCCACTCCTGGGGGACTTGGGCATGGTTGGGTTCAGGTTATTGCACCCCAAGACAAAGAACAAGAAGAACTATATTCTTCTTTCACGAAGGTGAGATGGCCTTAGGAAAGGGGGCTCCCTTTTCTCCAGATATGACATTGTTTTCTTTCCTAAGGGGCCTGGGTCTCTCCAAGTCTGTGTCACACCCTGCTGTCAGTGGCTCATTGTGGCCTTTGCGTAAAACTCCACAATCTTGAGCAAGGCGGTCACCCTCCCCCAGTCACCTGGCCCCATCGCCCAGTGCCCCTCCTCTGCTTATTCTGATCTAACCAGGTGTCTTAGCTTGGGCTGCTATCACAGAACACCACAGACCGGGGCTTAGACAAGAGGCATTTATTGTTCACAGTTCTGGAGGCTGAAAGTCCCACACCAATGTGTTGGCAGGTGCAGTGTCTGGCAAGGACCCCCACCCCCGGGCTATTCAACAGTCTGTCTTCTTGCTGCACCCTCACATGGCCTTTCCTCAGAGTTGCGTGTGCTAATGATTATGTTTAAAACATTGAGTTTGACTCTTTTATCAAGAATTCATTTTACCTGCCTGGCTCCAGAAGTAATGCGAAGTTGTAGTCCAGCTCTGGTGTTAAGGGACTGGTAGGTTTACACTCCCTTCCTCTCAAATTCATATGTGAAGCTCTAACTCCCAACATAATGGTATTTGGATTTGGGGTCTTTGGGAGGTGATTAGACTTACATGAGGTCGTGAGAGCTGCCCAATGATGATATTAGTGTCTTGATAAGAAGAATAAGCGTGATCTCCTTCTCTCCTTCCACCACACACTGACACATGCGTGTACATATTGACTGTCTATCTTATCTATAAGGCTTCCAGTCAAAGGAGGCTACTGGGGTGAAGTTTTGGAGGAGTCAAAATTTAAATGTGGATTTTTGACTGCCTGGGGTGTCAGTGCTCCTAACCCCCACCTTGTACAGGGTCAACTGTTATCAAAGAGAACCTAAGACAACCTCATACATGATAAGTGGTCAATAAATATGCCATGAAGTGAATTAATTTAAAAACACAAATCTGAAGGGCCGGGTATATGCTCACACCTGTAATCCTAGCCCTCTGAGCTCAGGAGTTGGAGACCAGCCTGAGCAAAGCAAGACCCCGTCTCTATTAAAAATAATAAATAGCTGGGTTCTGTGCCAGGCACCTGCAATCCCAGCTACTTGGGAGATGAGACAAGAAGATCGCTTGAGCCTAAGAGTTTGAGGTTGCTATGAGCTATGACACCAGGGCACTCAACCTCAGGGTGACTGAGTGAGACTCTGTCTCAAAAAAAACTCCATAAACCTGAGAAGTTGTGCCACCTGCTATCAGGTACAGAGATGATAGCTTTTCATACGTCTCTTTTCTTAGTTCCCACCACTCTTTCAGGTACAAAATGATTTATTTTAAATTCGTTTTCTCTAGAGCCATAGAAAAAATCTTCTAGGAGCGCAGTGTGGGGTTTTTATGCACAATCTGAAATAGTCCCTGGCTTTATGCCTGCCCTGTGCCTATGAAGCTAAGCCATGTAGGGCTGAGCCACCGCACACATGTGACTCTGTGCTCACAGCACAGTTGCACCTGAGCAATGGGTTCCTATTTGCTCTTCTCCTTACCTACTCCAGAATCAGGTGGCACCAGAACAGAACTTGCTCAGTGTTCATCTGTATTTCATCATGCTGATATATTTTAAAGGTAAAGCAGAACGCATAATCAGAAGGCCATTAGGAGGGACATATGACTTAAAAATTTCATTTGTACACTCACATGCATTTTACAAATATTAGGGGATGGGGGGGTAAAAGGCATCTCAAAATCACCCAACTGATAACTGAAAATAGTAGGAAAAGGGAAAAATCATGTGGACAATTTCATGTGAAATCATTCCTGAGGTGACTTATCTAGGAAGAGGTGCTAAAATAGTATTTTAAATAGAAATAAATAGGAACTGTGACAATGAGAATATCTTAAAAGTAACCAGAGGAAAATAGACATGTTCTATAGAGAGAGGCAAAGATAGAGATTCTAGCAGATTTCTCATTGGGAATAATGTGAGCCGGGAGACGACAGGGCAGCATTGTTAAGGTGTGTCCACCCAGATGTCTACGTTCAAAGATATATCATTTTTTAAAAGATGAAATAAATTCCTTTTAAGAAAAACAAAGAAACAAATGCCAGAAATGTTTTTTTTTTTTTAGCACTACAGTCTGTGTTTTTTCCCAAAATACTTTCTCAAATCCACCAATATTTGCTCCCTAAAAAACATTTTAAGAAAAAAGATAAAACCAAACTCTGCCCACCATTGATTTCTCAACTCGTTTCCACTTGTGTTCCTTTCATCACTGCCCACTAGATGAGAGAGAGGAACAAAGTCAGGGGGTAAAGTTTGAGGGGATATGAAAGGCAAGATAAAATAGAAATCAGGAAATGTGGTTAGCTTGAACCTTACTCCACCTATGTTTCAACCCTCTTGTTACCTAAGAATGACTTGTTCTTGAGAATTCAGCACAATACCCCAATTCCAGGAATTCAGTAGGAGGCACCACCCAAGACACTTTGGCTTTCACCTCTACATACTGCAAGTTTATTTGCAGGAAGGAATTTCATAGCCAGGAAAGAGTAATGAATGCTTTCTTGCCCTTATTTCACATTTAAAATAGAGAGGTCCATTTAACTACTCATAAAAATGTTTTAACATTAAAATAGGAGTTTTTAAGCACTGCCTGGTCACTCTAGCTTTAAGTCATAAAAATGTGCAAATTCAACAATTAAAATAGTGACAAGCGTTGTCCACTTTATTCCACTATCATTGGGTTTCTTTCATGAAAATACAATAATGCACTGTGAATTCATTTGGGGGAAAGACTGATATTTTATAACATACTTTATACTTATGGAAAATATGTGAGTCTACCGGGAATAAAGACATTTTGATGTTTTCATTTACAGAGTAATTTCTATGCTGTATAGTAAAATGTGGGGATGTTAACAATGATGCCTGCCATCAGTTTGTAATCAAAGGCCGCCTAGTTTGTGTCTATTAACTGTCTGCCTGGTCAATTGCACATCCCTAGGACAGGCCTCAAGCTCTCATCCCACAACAAGGACAGTCACAGTACTGCCTGTGGTGCAGACTGACAGAGCCGGTGGCTGGGCACCACCTGGCACATGGAACGTGCTCAGCTAGTGGGGGCTACTTGTGTGATTTTATTTTATCCACAAGAAAGAAATGAAAGAGCAGAGCAGGGTGCCGGTCCCATATGCCAGAGGTGGCGGGTTCAAACCCAGCCCCGGCCAAAAAAAAAAAAAAAAGAAAGAAATGAAAGAGCAGGGAAGGAAAAGAGACTCAATGGGTAAGGAGAGGAATTTGGACAAAGGGAGTTGTAGTGGGGCAGCTGTGTGGGCTGGGGAAAGACACTTTTACCATTTCTTAGCATCTATTGGGGACCCCGCTCTGAAACATTTTGTAAGCCCCTTTATCCAGGTAATGATTGAGGTGTTGCTCCCTTCTGAGTACAGTGGTGTGGGCCTCCTAGAAAACAATTGGCTTCATTGAACTTTTTTTTTTTGTGGGTGTGTTCACTCTTACGTAAGTCGATAAAGTCATGGGTTTATAAGACACACTGCTTTTTGGACACTGCTGTCCAGTCCCAACATGGAGCGTAAGGAAGTGGTTCTTCTGCTTCTGTTATTTCTGAAATCAGGTAAGACTCAGGGTTTTTTTACTTGGATAATTTTGTTTCCTAGCAATGTATTAAAAGTCCATATGCTGCAGCTTCATGTGTAATTCATTTAATTTAGCTTTTAATTCATGACATAACCAGTTGAAAACCTCAGACTAGAAATTGCTCAAGAAATATGCTTAATTTCCCTGTGAATATTGTCAGGGTGCTGGGATGAATAGGTAGAGAAAATAATGGGTGACTTTTCAAAGCTCAATGACCCCAAATGGCTAGTTAAAAAAAAAAAAAAAGAAACTACACAAGGTAAGGGTATCTGACACACCTCCTGGTGAGGGGCATACCTATAATTGGGACTCTATCTAACAAATACAAACAATGTAACCTTAATTATACCCTCGTGTTAATCTGAAATTAAAAACAAACTATCAAACGCGCCTATAGATGGTCAATCTCTTTGCCTATTTCTCAGTTTGATTAATCTCTATCATCTTTGTTAAGGTGTCGTAATGCTCTTCCTTCCTCATTCACATAAGGAAATGTTTCTTTGGATAGATCCTGTTCCCTGACAAGTTTGTGAAGAGGATCTCAGCATTTCTCTATGGTTACAGCTTCAGAAAGGCTTTCCCTAGGCGTCACTTGTTCCTCAGGCCTGGAGAAATCACACGCATCAATTTGCCAAATAAATGTGCCCAATGGCAAGTCAACAAATGCTCGTTTTGAGCTTGGGTTGGACCAGGTGTTAACATGTCCTCGGCTAACACTGCTTAGGTAGCTGGTGGTGCAGGGAGGGTAGTATACTAATCCTCCTATCATAGGTAAAATAACCTAGACTTAGGAAAATCGTATCATTTGCCCATCGACTAAACTCCTAAGTCAAGAAAGTGAAGAAATTGGGATTTAAGAGAAGGAATTTAGTGTTTTCTCTCACTTTTTCAACTTTGCTTAAGCCTTTGATAAGACATTCTAGCCAGTAATGCCAGCACTTTGGGAGTGTGTGGCAAGATTGCTGTGGCCAGGGCTTCAGACCAGCATGGGAAACACTGTGAAACCCTGTCTTTACACAAATTGAAAAAATTGACTGGGAGTGGTGGCACACATCTGCAGTCTCAGCTACTTAGGAGGCTCAGGTGGGAGGATTGCTAGAGCATAGGAGGTTGAGGAGGCAGAGAGCTGAGATTGTCACCGCACTCTAACTCACACAACTGAGAAGGTCCCTGTTGTTGTGACCCGAGAAATGAGCCCCAGCACAGCGGACTCAGAGTCCTGCACACAAGGACTTTACCCCACAGCCTTGGCTCTGGCAGACAAAGGGAGAGAAGGCACCACAAAATGTACACACACACCGTTTTTTGACCCATGAGTGACAACATCGTATCAGCCCTTATCAAGGCTAACAGGCACCGCCTTGATCTGGTTATTTAAGGCCTTTTTATTAGAGGCTTTGGGGGCACATACATACAAGGCAACGTATGAGAGGGTAACAGTTTCATGTTTCATTTAAACAGGCAGTGCTTTGTTCAAGGCAGAAAGCTGTCAGGCTGAAGGACAGAGGAGCAATGAACTACAGATCCACGGATATTTGTGTTGGATTTAATAAGGGCAAGTTACAACCCACAGGAGAGACAGTGACAGTTACAGGATATTTGTAGGGTAGTTATCAGTTATTTTCTGATTTTCTAGTTTTATTTATATCTTATCTGTAAGCTGTTGATCTCTAGAAATTTCCCAGACTCTTTTCTCATCTGTTCTACCGGACATTCCAACCCCCCTTGCTATGTTAGTCAGGCATCACAGTGGAGGGACTGAAACTCGGGGCCGTAACCTACAGGAGATGTCTGGGAAGCCAGGCTATTCCAGCTTTCACACACACCCTGGTCCAGGAAAACCAGCAAGCAAAACAACCTATTCTAAATATGTCTCAGTAGTATTAAAAAAAAAAAAAACAACAAACCAGTTTTATTGAGATATAATTCACTTGTACAATTCACTCATTTAAGGCGTACTTTTGATATATTCAGAGTTAGACAACTATCACTACAGTAAATTTTAAAGTATTTTCATTATCCTGAGATGCAACTCTAATCTCCTTAACTGTTTGTCCAATCTGCAGCCCCCCCTACACTACTTTATGTGTTTAAAGATTTAACCAGTTTGTTGTAAACATTTCAAATTATATATAAAACCAGCACATTGTACTCCATAAATGCATTATGGTACACAGCTATGATTTAATAAAAAATAAATACTAAAAGAAAAATTAAGATTTGCCTATTTTGGATATCTCATACAAATGGAATCCTAAATTATTCTAGTGGTCTTCATATAAAGTATAGAAACTTGAAATTCAACCTGTAAATTTCCAAATATATTTTTACAAGTTATACTATAGAGTCAAATACATTTGAATTTAGTGGAAGCCATTCAAAGAAATACCAGACAGACTACAGAGCAGGAGAAGATTAAACAAAGATTTTTTTTGTGTGTGGGAAATTGGTGCGCGCATTGAGGCAGGGGGCATGAATATTCTAGCTCAGCCCATGGAAACTGGAACCTGGAACAGTATGAACTCACTCAGTGGGCTACACCCAAGGGTTAGGACAAATTTCTCTATCGTAGAATGAACAGTCATCTTACCCAACCTGGGGTGTGGCAGGGATTCTCATATCAGCAATTTTTGAAAGAAACGTTATTTACCCTGGTTTTGCATGGAAGTGACTTTCATCTTTCAATGTGATGCTGTGACTGGGGAGAAGGAAGAGTTTCCACTATTAGCAGTACGCAGTACAAGAGGATAGACAGCTCACATTTCACAGTAGGAACTGTTTTCTCTTACGCACTAGGCCAAGTACATGTACACACTACAATCATTAAAAATCCTACATTATTAATAAAATACATTTGCTTTGGTAACAATATCAACTATATTTTTCTATAATGAAAAATACTTTTTTCCACTAAAAGATTTCTCTAATATTTCTTTCTACCAAATAATATGAAACATGTTAAGCCCCACTGATGGATTAAGAAGTCCTAGAAGAGAATAAGAAAAAAAACAATTAGGGACAAGATATCAAATTAGAAATAAAAAAGCAATGAAATCTTTTGGGTTATCTTTTGGGACATCAGGTCCTAAGGTGGACCTCAGCAGCTGTACCCCATGAGACATGAGAACGTGGCACACTTAAATATTCCTTCTGTACAACACTTCACAATTAGAATTTCTTTCAGCACAAGTCAGTAGCTGATGAAATGTTTCACCTTCAATGTGTGAGAAAAAAATACTATGCGTTCAATCTTGAAAGATAATTTTGCTGCATATAGACATAAAGGAGAGAATTTATTTGACCACCGTAAAGATGATACTCCAGTACCTTCTGTTTCTGACTTGGAGTCTTATCTTTGTCCCTAGGGCTCCATATTTTCTCACTGAAGCTGCCATGAGACTTGCTCTCAGCTTAGCTTTCTAGCACGTGGCCTCTGCATCTCGGCGTGTTGCGTCTTCCCTTCCTCTTTCCAGTGTGCAGGGTTTTTCAAGCATGTTCAGTAGGTGGGGACTTGATGATCAGTTGTCTGTCAGAATTCTGAGGCAGCATCCGTTGAAATATTTCTCCTTCAACTTCTCTCTCTCTTTCCCCCATTTTGCACTTTAACTGCCCAGTTGTTAGGCCATGGCGTGTTATTTCCTAACTCTTGATGGATTGTTCTTCTGTTTGTTTTATCTGTCACTCTTTTTTTACTTGTTTCTTTGCATGTGTGGCAAACCATCTTCAGATTCACTGATGATTTGCTCAGTGGGGTGTAGTCCCATGATGAGCCCATTGAGAGAATTTTCACCTCTGAACTCATGAGTTTGGTTTCTACCACTTCATTTTACACTTTTTGTGAGTTTTCGTGACTTTGCTGAACCCCTCATCATTGCGCACATGCTGTGTAGTTTCCCAGATGATCTTCTAACACTTCACGCTCAATAACCTTACAAACCTAGTCTGGACTTCCTAGAATCAGTTCTCTCCGAGACTGGTGTCTTGATTAGCCAATGGGAATTTTTCTTCTTGGCAGTTTTGGTGTGTCCTATAATGTTTTAATCCAATGCTGGAGTGTGACCAGCACGTTAGGCTGGACTACAGTAGGTATTCTTCTACTTGGGTGTGGGCCCTTCTCTGCCTTTGCCCATAGGTAGTGTGGCTTGCTGACTCCGTGTAGCCAGCAGCTGAAATGAGTGGGGCTCCCTGGACAGGATGTACAGCGCAGGCTTTCAGTTCCCAGGATGGGCTGCTGGGACCTGGTGCTGAGAGTGGGCTCTGGGGTGCTGAAGAGTTTTCTGTGTGTTGCTATACCACGTTCAGATCAGAGCCTTCACCGAGTGCTTGCACAACAGAGGGGCTGTCCCTCCACTTCAGGGGCCCCCGTCAGTAGACTGCTGTTGGTTGTCCTGGAATGCTCAGTGTTTGGTGGAAGTGGGCACATGCTCTGTCTCCGTGGGCCACCCAGAGTCCTAGGCAGACTGTGCGAAAGTGGGCTGTGGAAGGCCTGATTTTGAAGGGCTCTTGGTGCTGCCCCTCTAGGTCACTGACTCTGGGCTGGGCCTTGAGTGGAAGAGAAGTCTACTTGTGCTTGGTGCCACTGCAGCATCCTGGGTGCCAGAGGGTTCCTAGTCTCTCCTCCAGGGAAGATGATGTTTACCTCTAGCCTTTCTAGAGAAACTGTGGAATTTGGCCTATAGACCAGTCATAGGATAATTTCCTGCCCTGTTCCCCAGAAGTTGACTGTGGTGCCATTGCCTGAGCAAGTGATGTGGGGAAATATGCAAAGGTTTTTTATTTTTTATTTTATTATTTTTTTTTTTTGTAGAGACAGAGTCTCACTTTATGGCCCTCGGTAGAGTGCCATGGCATCACACGGCTCACAGCAACCTCCAACTCCTGGGCTTAAGTGATTCTCTTGCCTCAGCCTCCCGAGTAGCTGGGATTACAGGCGCCCACCACAAGGCCCGGCTATTTTTTTTTTGGTTGCAGTTCAGCCGGGGCCGGGTTTGAACCCGCCACCCTCGGTATATGGGGCCGGCGCCCTACCAACTGAGCCACAGGCGCCGCCCAGAAATATGCAAAGGTTTTAAGTGCAAACCCAATGATAGCCATTCTGTCTGACTTGGTTATATCCTCCCTGAATTTTAAAGTGAGTATTGGGTGATTAAAGTTGTGGAATGCATGAAGTAACTATACTTTTTCTTAAGGGGGGCTATACATCTCCCTGGTCGAAAGTATCGACAAACAATGATACTGTCCAGAGAATTATGTACTAAATCTTCTGTGAATTATTTCAAATTTTCACAATTCCACTGATTGTTCACTGTGATTTCATTGGATTTACTTTTAGTACAAACTGAACAAAATCATGTGGTTCAGGACTGTTACCAGGGCGATGGACAGTGTTACAGAGGTACAGTATCAACCACTGTGACAGGAAGAAAATGTCAATCTTGGCTGTCTATGACACCACACCAGCACTCGAGGACCCCAGCCAACTATCCAAATGGGTATGTGTTTGAATTTCCCCACAAGAGAAGCAACAGCTAGCTGAAACTGCTGTTCCCAGAGCTGTGTTTCAAGTTCACTGCTTAGAACCACAATTCCTGTGGTCCAGAGTGTTAGGCAGAATGTGTAGGAACCTAGCTTTGGAGCCAACATTCTGAGAGAAGACACATTAGAGACTGGCTGTCATGCCTGATCGTTTTGTAGAAACACGTGATACACATGGGTGCAGGTGCCCAGGGAACAAGAATGGAAAGTTCAGAAGAACAAATGAACAAACCCTTAGGAAAGGTGCCAGGTCACGGCCCCCACTACGTACCAGGTTTCAACCATGCAATTCTATCACTCCTGCCTACAACCTCCAAGAGGAGTTTGTGTTTGCCACTTTTACCTAGGGTTTAAAGTCATGATTTGAACCATACTCTGATACACACACACACAAACTGCCTTAGCCCAACACACTGGGTCTGTAGCAGTAGTGGTCTGACTGGGATATCCGGTGCTAGGAAATGAGGAGCAAAAGCAGGAGGGCAGGTGGGAGGCAGAAGTATACAGGTGCTGAGAAGTACAAAGGCCGAGCACACGGACTAAAGCACCTGTCTGACCAGACAAGACTTTCTGCCATCAACAAGGGTGAAATATACAGAAAAAGTGTTTAAACCTGTTGGATAAAGAACAGCCTAGGACTGAGCTCATTGACAATGGGAAATAGATGTGGTCAACCCCATCTGCCTGGTGGATTTCTTCCTAGAGCCCCATGGTAAGAGGAAAAAAGGAAATTAGAGAAATCAGTGACATTCAATGTGAAAGGCAATGGGTGAATGGTCGAGTAGTAATTCAGTGAAAGAAAAGGTTCTATGTGCCCCTGAAGACTTTCCATCCCTTGGTGACATGTATTATTTTGGCATTGACAGTGGCTTGGAGGGGAACTACTGCAGGAATCCAGATGATTCTGGACGCCCTTGGTGTTACACCACTGATCCGAGCGTCAGGTGGGAGTACTGCAACCTGACACAGTGCTCAGAGGCCCAGGTTCCCAGTGAAGAGGCTCCTACTGAGCAGGGTAAGAAATCCCTGACATCCACCTCCTTAGGACGTCCTGAGGAGACGAGATGAAATATCTTCCCAATGCACAAGCCTTCCATGTTAAAAGTGTGTTCGGGTACTGCTGGAGGGTCTTCCCTATGGAAGGAGGCCACTATGTCCCCACTTCCCCCTGGGGGAGCCAAAGCTGTGATTGGTGGCACAATGTGGGTGACAGCAGATTTGAACACTTGTGCAAATCCTCCAGGGCCCTTTCCTTACCACACACCTTGGCTTGAAGCTGGAGATGCTAGAGTACACCCACGTGTCCGTCGGGTGCCATATGCCTTCTGTCCAGAGCTTCACTAGAGCATTAGTAGCAATGCCTTTCAACTTTTCTGCATCTGGAAATTTCCTGATTTTCCTGTAAGGTTTTCAAACTAGTTTTGCTTATTGCAGGTCCAGAGGTGTTGGACAGTTTTCTTAGTTTGACCACTGGAAAGATGACACTCCCTCAGCTCCTGTTTCTGACTAGGAGTCTTTCCTTTGTTCACTAGGGTTCCATACATCTTTTGTCCCTGGCTGCCATGAGACTTGCTCTCATCTTTGCATTTTACCACTTTAACTCTGTATCTCACTTTGTCAGTCTTCTCTTCTGGTATTTTTCGGGCTTGGCCTTTCCTGAGCTTGCTGATATGTGGAGCTTTGATGTTTTAGTAATTTGTTTCAGTGGATTGTTACTCACTATCTGTTGAACTATTTCTCCTTCATCTTCCCTTTTTTACTCTCCCCACTCCCGCTCTCTCTCTCTCTCTCTCTCTCCCCCATTTTGCACACTAAGCAAAGTTAGGACATTGCTTGTTGTTTCCTAACTCTCAAAGGATTGTTCTTCTCATTGAACTCTCTGTAACGCTTTCATTATTTGTTTGCGTGCCAGTTAGGAGTATTTCTTTTAAGCCATCTTTAGGGTCACTGATGATTTGCTCAGTGGGCTGTAGTCCCTTGAAGAGCACACTGAGAGAATTCTCACCTCTGACCTCAAGAGTTTGGTTTCTACCATTTCATTTTATGCTTTTTGAGAATTTCCATGTCTTTGCTGAACTCCAAATCATTTCACACATGCTGTGTACTTTCCCAGATGATCTTCTAACACTTCACTCAGTGAATCCCACCCAGTCTGGGATTTCCTGGATCCAGTCAACTCCGAGGCTGGTGTCTTGATCAGCCCATAGGGATTTTTCTTCTTGGCTGTGTTGCTGTGTCCTGTAATGTTTTGATCCAATGCTGGACGTCAGACCAGCACGTTAGGCTGGACTGCAGTAGGTATTCTTCCTTCTTGGATGTGGGCCCTCCTCTGCTTTTGTCCATTGGTAGTGTGGCTTACTGAGCCCATGTAGCCAGCAGCTGAAATGAGCAGGGTTCCCTGGACAGGATGTACAGGCTTTCTGTTCCCGCAGTGATGAGCTGTTAGGACCTGGTGCTGAGAGTGGGCCCTGGGGTGCTGAAGAGTTTTCTCCGTGTTGCTAAACCACGCTTAGATTGGAGCCTTCACTGAGTGCCTGTACCACAGGGGGGATGTCCCTCCACTTCATGGGTCCCCATCAGTAAACTTGTTGGTTGTCCTTGAATGCTCAGTGTTCGGTGGAAGTGGGCACATTCTCTGTCTCACTGGTTCACCCAGAGTCCTAGGCCAACTGTGCAAATGTGGGCTGTGGCAGGTCTGGTTACAGAGGGCTCTTGGTATACCCCTCTAGGTCACTTTCCCTGGGCTAGGCCTCAAGTGGAAGAGAAGTCCATATGTGCTTGTACAGTGTCCTGCATGACAGAGGGTTCCTTGTCTCTCATCCGGCATAGATGTTTGACTCTAGCCCCATCAGAGAAACTGTGGATTTTGGTCTATAGACTAGACACAGGACAATTTCTAGCCCTATCTCCCAGAAGCTGACCATGGTGGCCTTGCCTGAGCAAGTGATGTGTGGAAATGTACAATGGTTTTATGTATGAACCTAATGATAGCCATGCTGTCTGACTTGGCCGTCTTCTTCCTGAATTTTAAACTCAGTATTTCCAAGTAAGTTGGGTGATTAAGGTTCTAGCATGCTATGAATTGCTGGTGGTTTCTCTGGGGAGGAGCTGTACATCTGTCTGCTCCTAGAAAAAAGACAACAGTGGTAATTCCCAGAGAGGAAGGCCCTTTTTTGTTTTTAATTGCTTCCCATGTTTCTCTATTCTGCTCATTCTTCAGCTTGATTTCTTCTATTTACATCTTAGCACCAACAGAGCAGGACTGTTACCAGGGTGATGGACACGATTACCGAGGTACAGCATCAACCACGGTCACAGGAAGGAAATGTCAATCTTGGCTGTCTATGACACCACACCAGCACTCGAGGACCCCAATCAACTACCCAAATGGGTATGTGTTTGATTTTCCCCCACGAGAGAAGCAACATCTGACTGAAACTGCTGTTCCTAAAGCTCTGTTTCAAGTTCACTGCTTAGGAACTTCATCCCCTTGGTCCAAAGTATGAGACAGAACATGTAGGAACACAGCTTTGGAGTCAACATTCAGAGAGAAGACACATTAGAGACTTGTTGTCATGCCTGAGTTGTTTTGTAGAAACATGTGATACACATGGAAGGAGGTGCCCAGGGAACATGAATGGAAAGGTCAGAAGAACAAATGAACAAACACTTAGGAACAGCACCAGGCCACAGCCCCCACTACAGATCCATGCAATCTTCAAAACATGCAATTCTATCATTCCAGCCTCCAACCACCAAGAACAGTTTGTGTTTGCACTTTTACCTAGAGTTCGAGGTCAAGATTTGAACCACACTCTGATACACACACACACAAACTGCCTTAGCCTAACACACTGGGTCTGTAGCAGTAGTGGTCTGACTGGATATCTGGTGCTAGGACATGAGGAGCAAAAGCAGGAGGGCAGGTGGGAGGCAGAAGTATACAGGTGCTGAGAAGTACAAAGGCTGAGCACATGGACTAAAGCACCTGTCTGACGGGACCAGCCTTTGTGCCATCAACGAGGGTGAAATATATAGAAAAAGTGTTTACACCTGTTGGACAAAGGACAGCCTAGGACTGAGCTCATTCACAATGGGAAATAAATGTGGTCAATTCCATTAGTCGGGTGGATTTCCTCCTAGAGCCCCATGGTAAGAGGAAGAAAGGAAATTAGAGAAATCAGTGACATTCAATGTGAATGGCAATGGGTAAATGGTTGAGTAGTAATTCAGTGAAAGAAAAGGTTCTCTGTGCCCCTGAAGACTCTCCCTCCCTTAGTGACATATATTATTTTGGCATTGACAGTGGCTTGGTGAGGAACTACTGCAGGAATCCAGATAATTCTGGACACCCTTGGTGTTACACCACTGATCCAAGTGTCAGGTGGGAGTACTGCAACCTGACACAGTGCTCAGAGGCCCAGGTTCCCAGTGAAGAGGCTCCTACTGAGCAGGGTAAGAAATCTCTGACACCCACCTCCTTAGCACGTCGGGAGGAGACGAGATGAAATATCTTCCCCATGCATAAGACTTCTATGTTAAAAGTGTGTTTGGGGGGATAGCGCCTGTGGCTCTAAGGGGGAGGGCGCCAGTCCCATAGGCTGGAGGTGGTGGGTTCAAACCCAGCCCTGGCCAAAAACTGCAAAAAACAAACAAACAAACAAAACAACAACAACAACAACAACAAAAAAGTGTGTTTGGGTGCTGCTGGAGGGTCTTCCCTGTGGAAGGAGACCACAGCATCTCCCCACCTCCCAAACCCCCCAGGGCCAGGGAAGCCAGAGCTGTGATTTGTGGCACAATGTGGGTGATGACAGGTTTGAACACTTGTGCAAATCCTCCAGGGCCCTTTCCTTACCACTCACCTTGGCTTGAAGCTGTTGATGCTAGAGTCCACCCACGTGTCCATCGGGTGCCATATGCCTTCTGTCCAGAGCTTCACCTGAGCATTGGTAGCAATGCCTTTCAGCTTCTAGACATCTGGAAATTTCCTGACTTTTCTTTGAGGCTTTCAAACTAGTTTTGCTTGTTTCAGGTCCAGAGGTGATGGACAATTTTCTTTATTTGACCACGGTAAAGATGATATTCCGTCATCCCGTCTGACTAAAAGTCTTAGCTTTGATCTCTAGGGTTCCATATATCTTTTGTCTCTGGCTGACAAGAGACTTGCTCTCCTCTTTGCTTTTTACCACTTGGACTCTGCATCTCACTCTGTTGAATCTTCTCTTCCAGTATTTTTTAGGTTTGGCCTTTCTGAAGCTGGTTGAATATGTGGAACGTTGATATTCTATAGTGTTTCAGTAGATTCTTAGCCACTATCAACATGTTGAACTATTTCTCCTTCATCTTTTCTCTCTCCATCTTCCAAGTCCTGTGGACTCTCTCTCTCTCACCTTCTCTCTATGTCTCCCCACCACCACCCCCATTGTGCACATTAAGTGCCCAGAAGTTTGGCCATTGCATGTTATTTCCTAACTCTTGAAGGATTGTTTGGTGTCTTCTGTTTGTTTTCTCTGTCACTCTTTTTTCACTTGTTTCTTTGCATGTGTGGCAGTTAGGGGCATTTCTCTTAGTCCATCTTCAAGTTCACAGATGATTCAGTCAGTGGTGTGTAGTCCCCTGATGATGAGCCCATTGAAAGAATTCTCACCTCTGAACTCATGAATTTGGTTACTATCATTCTCATTTTATGCTTTTTGAGAGTTTTCGTGACTTTGCTGAACCTCCCTATCATCGCACTCATGCTGTGCACTTTCCCAGATGATCTTCTAAGACTTTACTCATGATAACCTTACAAGTCCAGTCTGAGACTTCCTAGATCCACTCTGAGACTTCCTAGGGATTTTTCTTCTTGGCTGTGTTGCTGTGTCCTATAATGTTTTAATCCAATGTTGGACGTATGACTCCAGCCTCCACCTTAGGCTAGACTGCAGTAGGTATTCTTCCTTCTTGGATGTGAGCCCTCCTCTGCCTTTGCCCATAGGTAGTGTGGGTCAAAGAGTCCATGTAGCCAGCAGCTGAAATGAGTGGGATTCCCTGGACAGGATATGTAGCACAGGCTTTCAATTCCTGCAGTGGTGGGCTGCTGTGACCTGGTGCTAAGAGGAGGCTCTGGGGTGCTGAAGAGTTTTCTGTGTGTTGCTATACCATGCTCAGATTGGAGCCTTTGCCAAGTACTTGCACAACAGAGGGGGATGTGCCTCCACTTCAGGGGCCCCCATCAGTAGACTGCTGTTGGTTGTCCTTGAATGCTCAGTTTGTGGTGGAAGTGGGCACATGCTCTGTCTCTCTGGTCCACCCAGAGTCCTAGGCAGACTGTGCGAAAGCGGGCTGTGGAAGATCTGATTTTGGAGGGCTCTTGGTGCTCTCCCTCTAAGTCACTGTCTCTGGGCTAGGCCTCAAGTGGAAGATAAGTTGAGTTGTGCTTGTTACCACCTCAGCGTCCTTGGTGCCAGAGGTTTCCCTGTCTCTCCTCCAGCAAAGATGATGTTTGACTCTAGCTCCATCAGAGAAACTGTGGATTTTGGCCTATAGACTAGATGCAGAACCATTTCCCGCCCCATGCCCCAGAAGCTGAGTATGTTGGTCTTACCCAAGCAAGTGATGTGGGGAAATGTGCAAAGGTTTCAAGTATGAACCCATTGATAGCCATTCTGTCTGACTTGGCCATGTTCTTCCAGAATTTTACATTCAGTATTTCCAAGCAAGTTGGATGATTAAGGTTCTAGCATGCTATGAATTACTGGTGGTTTCTCTGGGGAACAGCTGTACATATGTGTGCTCCTAGAGAAAAGGCAGCAGTGGTAACTTCCGGAGGGGAAGGTCCTTTCTTGTCTTCCATTGCTTGCCATGTTTCTCTATTCTGCTCATTCTTCAGCTTGATTTCTTCTATTTACATCTTAGCACCAACTGAGCAGGACTGTTACCAGGGTGATGGACATGGTTACCGAGGTACAGCATCAACCACAGTCACAGGAAAGAAATGTCAATCTTGGCTGTCTATGACACCACACCAGCACTCAAGGACCCCAGCCAACTACCCAAATGGGTATGTGTTTGATTTTCCCACAAGAGAAGCAACATCTGACTGAAACTGCTGTTCCCAAAGCTCTGGTTCAAGTTCACTGCTTAAGAACACCATCCCCTTGGTCCAAAATGTGAGGAAGAATGTGCAGGAACATAGCTTTGGAGTCAACATTCTGAGAGAAGACATATTAGAGACTGGTCATGTTTGATCGTTTTGTAGAAACACATTATACATGTGGATGGAGGTGCCCAGGGAACATGAATGGAAAGGTCAGAAGAACAAATGAACAAACACTTAGGAACAGCACCAGGCCACAGCCCTCACTACATATCCATGCAATCTTTCAACCATGCAATTCTATCATTCCAGCCTCCAACTTCCAAGAGGAATTTGTGTTTACCAATTTTACCTAGGGTTTGAAGTCAAGATTTGAACCACACTCAGATACATACCACACACACACACAAACTCATGTAGCCAAACACACTGGGTCTGTAGCAGTAGTGGTGGGTCTGTAGCAGTAGTGGTCTGAATGGATATCAGGTGCTAGGACATGAGGAGTAAAAGCAGGAGGGCAGGTGGGAGGCAGAAGTATATAGGTGCTGAGAAGTACAAAGGTCAAGAACACGGACAAAAGCACAAGTCTGAGCTGACCAGCCTTTGTGTCATCAAAGAGGGTAAAATATACAGAAAAAGCATCCTCACCTTTTGGATAAAGACAGCCTACGACTGAGATCATTCACAATGGGAAATAGATGTGGTCAACCCCATTAGTCCAGTGGATTTCTTCCTAGAGCCCCATGGTAAGAGGAAGAAGGGAAATTAGAAAAATTAGTGACACTCAGTGGGAAAGGCAATAGGTGAACAGTAGAGTAGTAATTCAGTGAAAGAAAAGGTGTTGGGTACTCTTGACCACTTTGCCACACTGGGTGATCTGTATTATTTTGGCATTGGCAGAGGCTTGGTGAGGAACTACTGCAGGAACCCAGATGATTCTGGACGCCCTTGGTGTTACACCACTGATCCGAGTGTCAGATGGGAGTACTGCAACCTGACACAGTGCTCAGAGGCCCAGGTTCCCAGTGAAGAGGCTCCTACTGAGCAGGGTAAGAAATCTCTGACATCCACCTCCTTAGGACGTTAGGAGGAGACCCCGATGTGCAAGTCTTCCATGTTAAAAGTGTGTTTGGGTGCTGCTGGACGGTCTTCCCTGTGGAAGGAGGCCAACGTGTTCCCCTTGGGGGAGTCAGAGCTGTGATTGGTGGCACAATGTGGGTGATAGCAGATTTGAACACTTGTTTAAATCCTCCAGGGCCTTTTTCTTTCTTTCTTTTTTTTTTATTAAATCATAGCTGTGTACATTGATATGATCATGGGGCATCATACACTAGTTTCATAGACTGTCTGACACATTTTTATCACAGTGGTTAACATAGCCTTCCTGGCACTTTCTTAATTATTGTCCTAATACATTTACATTCCACATTTACTAAGTTTCGCATTTACCCTTGTAAGATGCACCGCTGGTGTAATCCCACCAATCCCCTTCCCTCTACCCACCTTCCCTTTCCCTCCCTTCCCTTTCCCCCTTCCCCCTATTCTTAGGTTGTAACTGGGTTATAGCTTTCATGTGAAAGCCCTAAATTAGTTTCATAGTAGCTACTTGAAACTTGGGTACTTTTTCTTCCATTCTTGAGATACTTTACTAAGAAAATATGTTCCAGCTCCATCCATGTAAACATGAAAGAGGTAAAGTCTCCATCTTTCTTTAAGGCTGCATAATATTCCATGGTGTACATATACCACAATTTGTTAATCCATTCGTGGATCGATGGGCACTTGGGCTTTTTCCATGACTTAGCAATTATGAATAGCGCTGCAATAAACATTCTGGTACAAATATCTTTGTTATGATGTAATTTTTGGTCTTCTGGGTATATGCCCAGCAGAGGAATTACAGGATTGAATGACAGATCTATTTTTAGATCTCTAAGTGTTCTCCATATATCTTTCCAAAAGGAATGTATTAATTTGCATTCCCACCAGCAGTGCAAAAGTGTTCTTTTCTCCACATCCACACCAACATCTCTAGTCTTGAGATTTTATGATATAGGCTAGTCTCACTGGAGTTAGATGATATCTCAAAGTAGTTTTGATTTGCATTTCTCTGATGATTAAAGATGGTGAGCATTTTTTCATATGTCTGTAGGCCGTGCGCCTGTCTTCTTCAGAGAATTTTCTCTTCAAATCCCTTGCCCAGCCTGCGATGGGATCCCTTGTTTTTTTCTTGCTAATGCATTTGAGTTCTCTGTGGATTCTGGTTATTAAACCTTTGTCGGAGACATAACCTGCAAATATCTTTTCCCATTCTGATGGCTGTTTACTTGCTTTACTTACTGTGTTCTTGGCTGTGCAGAAGCTTTTTAGTTTGATCAAGTCCCAGTAGTGTATTTTTGAAGCTGCTTCAATTGCCCGGGGAGACCTCCTCATAAAATACTCGCCCAGACCGATTTCTTCAAGGGTTTTCCCTGCACTCTCCTCTAGTATTTTTATAGTTTCATGTTTTAAGTTTAAATCTTTGACCCAGTGAGAGTCATCTTAGTTAATGGTGAAAGGTGTGGGTCCAGTTTCAGTCTTCTGCAGGTTGCCAGCCAGTTCATCCAGCACCATTTGTTAAATAGGGAATCTTTTCCCAACTGAATGTTTTTAATTGGCTTGTCAAAGATTAAATAATGGTAAGTAGCTGGATTCATCTCTTGGTTCTCTATTCTATTCCAGACATCTACTTCTCTGTTTTTGTGCCAATACCATGCTGTTTTGATCACTATCGATTTGTAGTAAAGTCTGAGGTCTGGTAGCGTGATTCCTCCTGCTTTGTTTTTATTTCTGAGTAATGTCTTGGCTATTCGAGGTTTTTTCTGATTCCATATAAAATGAAGTATTCCAGCAACACATCAAACAAATTATACATCATGACCAAGTCGGTTTTATCCCAGGGTCTCAAGACTGGTTCAATAAACGTAAATCTATAAATGTAATTCAGCACATAAACAAATTCAAAAACAAAGACCATATGATTCTCTCAATTGATGCAGAAAAAGCTTTTGATAATATACAGCACCCCTTCATGATCAGAACACTTAAGAAAATTGGTATAGAAGGGACATTTCTTTTTTTTTTTTTTTTTTTTTTTATTGTTGGGGATTCATTGAGGGTACAATAAGCCAGTTACACTGATTGCAATTGTTAGGTAAAGTCCCTCTTGCAATCATGTCTTGCCCCCATAAAATGTGACACACACTAAGGCCCCACCCTCCTCCCTCCATCCCTCTTTCTGCTTCCCCCCCCATAACCTTAATTGTCATTAATTGTCCTCATATCAAGATTGAGTACATAGGATTCATGCTTCTCCATTTTTGTGATGCTTTACTAAGAATAATGTCTTCCACTTCCATCCAGGTTAATACAAAGGATGTAAAGTCTCCATTTTTTTTAATGGCTGAATAGTATTCCATGGTATACATATACCACAGCTTGTTAATCCATTCCTGGGTTGGTGGGCATTTAGGCTGTTTCCACATTTTGGCAATGGTAAATTGAGCTGCAATAAACAGTCTAGTACAAGTGTCCTTATGATAAAAGGATTTTTTCCTTCTGGGTAGATGCCCAGTAATGGGATTGCAGGATCGAATGGGAGGTCTAGGTTGAGTGCTTTGAGGTTTCTCCATACTTCCTTCCAGAAAGGTTGTACTAGTTTGCAGTCCCACCAGCAGTGTAAAAGTGTTCCCTTCTCTCCACATCCACGCCAGCATCTGCAGTTTTGAGATTTTGTGATGTGGGCCATTCTCACTGGGGTTAGATGATATCTCAGGGTTGTTTTGATTTGCATTTCTCTAATATATAGAGATGATGAACATTTTTTCATGTGTTTGTTAGCCATTCATCTGTCGTCTTTAGAGAAAGTTCTATTCATGTCTCTTGCCCATTGATATAAGGGATTGTTGGCTTTTTTCATGTGGATTAATTTGAGTTCTCTATAGATCCTGGTTATCAAGCTTTTGTCTGATTGAAAATATGCAAATATCCTTTCCCATTGTGTAGGTTGTCTCTTTGCTTTGGTTATTGTCTCCTTAGCTGTACAGAAGCTTTTCAGTTTAATGAAGTCCCATTTGTTTATTTTTGTTGTTGTTGCCATTGTCATGGCAGTCTTCTTCATGAAGTCTTCCCCCAGGCCAATATCTTCCAGTGTTTTTCCTATGCTTTCTTTGAGGATTTTTATTGTTTCATGCCTTAAATTTAAGTCCTTTATCCATCTTGAATCAATTTTTGTGAGTGGGGAAAAGTGTGGGTCCAGTTTCAGTCTTTTACATGTAGACATCCAGTTCTCCCAACACCATTTATTGAATAGGGAGTCTTTCCCCCAAGGTAAGTTCTTGTTTGGTTTATCAAAGATTAGGTGGTTGTAAGATGTTAGTTTCATTTCTTGGTGTTCAATTCGATTCCAAGTGTCTATGTCTCTGTTTTTGTGCCAGTACCATGCTGTCTTGAGCACTATGGCTTTGTAGTACAGACTAAAATCTGGTATGCTGATGCCCCCAGCTTTATTTTTGTTACTAAGAACTGCCTTAGCTATACGGGGTTTTTTCCGGTTCCATACAAAACGCAGAATCATTTTTTCCAAATCTTGAAAGTACGATGTAGGTACTTTGATAGGAATGGCATTGAATAGGTAGATTGCTTTGGGAAGTATAGACATTTTAACAATGTTGATTCTTCCCATCCATGAGCATGGTATGTTCTTCCATTTGTTAATATCCTCTGCTATTTCCTTTCTGAGGATTTCATAGTTTTCTTTATAGAGGTCCTTCACCTCCTTCGTTAGGTATATTCCTAGGTATTTCATTTTCTTTGAAACTATGGTGAAGGGAGTTGTGTCCTTAATTAGCTTCTCATCTTGACTGTTATTGGTGTATACAAAGGCTACTGACTTGTGGACATTGATTTTATATCCTGAAACATTACTGTATTTTCTGATGACTTCTAGGAGTCTTGTGGTTGAGTCTTTGGGGTTCTCTAAGTATAAGATCATGTCGTCAGCAAATAGGGAGAGTTTGACCTCCTCTGCTCCCATTTGGATTCCCTTTATTTCCTTGTCTTGCCTAATTGTATTGGCTAGAACTTCCAGCACTATGTTGAATAGTAAAGGTGACAGAGGACAACCTTGTCTGGTTCCAGTTCTAAGAGGAAAAGCTTTGAGTTTTACTCCATTCAGTAAAATATTGGCTGTGGGTTTGTCATAGATAGCTTCAATCAGTTTTAGAAATGTGCCACCTATGCCTATACTCTTCAGTGTTCTAATTAGAAAAGGATGCTGGATTTTATCAAATGCTTTTTCTGCATCTATTGAGAGGATCATGTGATCTTTATTTTTGCCTCTGTTAATATGGTGGATAACGTTTATGGACTTGCGTATGTTAAACCAGCCTTGCATCCCTGGGATGAAGCCTACTTGATCATGATGAATGACTTTTTTGATGATAAGCTGTAATCTATTGGCTAGGATTTTGTTGAGAATTTTTCCATCTATATTCATGAGTGAGATTGGTCTGAAGTTCTCCTTTTTGCTTGGGTCTTTTCCTGGTTTTGGTATCAGGGTGATGTTTGCTTCATAGAATGTGTTGGGGAAGATTCCTTCTTCCTCAATTTTTTGGAATAATTTCTGCAGTACAGGAATAAGCTCTTCCTTGAAGGTTTGATAGAATTCTGGAGTGAAGCCATCTGGACCAGGGCATTTTTTAGTTGGAAGCTTTTTTATTGTTTCTTTGATCTCAGTGCTTGAAATTGGTCTGTTCAGGAGGTCTATTTCTTCCTGGCTAAGTCTAGGGAGAGGGTGTGATTCCAAATATTGATCCATTTCCTTCACATTGTCAAATTTCTGGGCATAGAGTTTCTGGTAGTATTCAGAGATGATCTCTTGTATCTCTGTGGGATCAGTTGTTATTTCCCCTTTATCGTTTCTGATTGAGGTTATTAGAGATTTTACTTTTCTATTTCTAGTTAGTCTGGCCAATGGTTTATCTATTTTATTTATTTTTTCAAAAAACCAACTCCTTGTTTCATTAATTTTCTGAATGATTCTTTTGTTTTCAATTTCATTGATCTCTGATTTGATTTTGGATATTTCTTTTCTTCTACTGGGTTTAGGCTTAGATTGTTCTTCTTTTTCCAATTCCATAAGATCTCTTGTGAGATTGTTGATGTGCTCTCTTTCTGTTTTTCGAATGTAGGCATCTAAAGCGATGAATTTTCCTCTCAAAACTGCTTTTGCAGTATCCCACAGGTTTTGGTAGCTTGTGTCTTCATTGTTGTTATGCTCAAGGAAGTTAATGATTTCCTGTTTTATTTCTTCCTTCACCCATCTGTTATTCAACAGAAGATTGTTTAATTTCCATGCCTTTGGGTGGGGTTGAGCATTTTTGTTAGAGTTGAGTTCCACCTTTAGTGCCTTATGGTCTGAAAAGATACAAGGTAAAATTTCAATTCTTTTGATTCTGTTGATATTTGTTTTGTGTCCCAGAATATGATCAATTTTGGAGAATGTTCCATGGGGTGATGAGAAGAATGTATATTCTTTATCTTTGGGGTGGAGTGTTCTATATACGTCTATCAAGCATAGTTGGTCTAGGGTCTCATTTAAATCTCTTACATCTTTGTTTAATTTCTGTTTAGAGGATTTGTCCAGCTCTGTAAGAGGTGTGTTAAAGTCCCCTGTTATGATGGTATTATCAGATATCATATTGCTCAGACTGAGTAAGGTCTGCTTCAAGAATCTGGGAGCATTTAAATTGGGTGCATAAATATTTAGAATTGAAATGTCTTCTTGTTGTAGTTTTAGAAGGGACATTTCTTAAACCGATAGAGGCCATCTACAGCAAACCCACAGCCAATATCATATTGAATGGAATTAAATTGGAATAATTTCCACTCAGATCAGGAACCAGACAAGGCTGCCCATTGTCTCCATTGCTTTTTAACATTGTAATGGAAGTATTAGCCACCGCAATTAGGGAAGAAAAGGCGATCAAGGGTATCTATATAGGCTCAGAAGAGATCAAACTTTTGCTCTACGCAGATGATATGATTGTATATCTGGAAAACACTAGGAACTCTACTACAAAACTCCTAGAAGTGATCAAGGAATACAGCAGCATCTCAGGTTACAAAATCAACATTCATAAATCGGTAGCCTTTATATATACCAACAATAGTCAAGTTGAAAAAACAGTTAAGGACTCCATCCCATTCACAGTAGCGCCAAAGAAGATGAAATATTTGGGAATTTATCTAACAAAGGAAGTGAAAGATCTCTGTAAAGAGAACTATGAAACTCTGAGAAAAGAAATAGCTGAAAATGTTAACAAATGGAAAAACATACCATGCTCATGGCTGGGAAGAATCAACATTGTTAAAATGTCCAGGGCCTTTTTCTTACCACTCACCTTGGAGTGAACCTGGAGATGCTGGAGTCCATCTCCGTTTTCACTGGGTGCCAACGCTTTCTTTCCAGAGCTTCACTTGAGCATTGGTAGCAATGCCTTTCAGCTCCTCTGTATCTGGAAATTTTCTGATTTTCCTCTGAGGTTTTCAAATTAGTTTTGATTATTGCAGGTCCAGAGGTGATGGACAGTTTTCTTTATTTGACTACCATAAAGATGATACTTCATCATCTCCTGTTTCTGACTAGGAGTCTTATTTTTATTCCCTAGGTTTCAATATTCCTTTTGTCTCTGGCTGCCATGAGACTTGCTCTCATCTTTGCATTTTACCACTTTAACTCTGCATCTCACTTTGTTGAGTCTTTTCTTCCAGTATTTTTCACTCTTGACCTTTACTAAGCTTGTTGAATTTGTGGAGCGTTGATGTTCAGTAGTTTGTTTTGGAAGATTCTTAGCTACTATGTGTTGAAATATTTCTCCTTTATCTTCCCTTTCTTCCCACTCCTGCTCTCCCCGCCCCCATTTTGCACACTAAGTGCGAGATGTTAGGCCATTACTTGTTGTTTTCTAACTCTCGAACGAGTATTCTTCTCTTTGTTTTCTCTGTAACTATTTCATTATTTGTTTGTTTGCTTGTGTGCCAGTTAGGAGTATTTCTCTTAACCCACTTCAGGTTCACTGATGATTTGCTAAGTGGCATGTAATCCCCTGATGAACACATTGAGAGAATTCTCACCTCTGACCTCATGACTTTGGTTTCTACCATTCTCATTTTATGCTTTTTGAGAGTTTTCGTGACTTTGCTGAACCTCCCCATGTTTGCATTCATGCTGTGTACTTTCCCAGATGATCTTTTAACACTTCACTCATGATAGTCTTATAAGCCCAGTCTGGGACTTCCTAGATCCAGTCATCTCCAAGACTAGTGTCTTGATCAGCCAATAGGGATTTTTCTTCTTGGCTGTGTTGGTGTGTCCTGTAATGTTTTAATCCAATGCTTGATGTGTGACTAGCATGTTAGGCTAGACTATAGTAGGTATTCTTCATTCCTGGATTTGGGCCCTCTTCTGCTTTTGCCCATTGGTAGTGTGGCTCACTGAGCCCATGCAGCCAGCAGCTGAAATGAGTAGGGTTTCCTGGACAGGATGTGCAGCACAGGCTTTCAATTCCTGCAGTGGTGGGCTGTTGGGACCTGGTGCTGAGAGTGGGCCCTGGGATGCTGAAGAGTTTTCTCCGTGTTGCTAAACCACGCTCAGATTGGAGCCTTCACTGAGTGCCTGCACCACAGATGGGATGTCCCTCCACTTCAGGGGCCCCCCATCAGTAAACTGCTGTTGGTTGTCCTTGAATGCTCAGTGTTTGGTGGAAGTGGGCACATGCTCTGTCTCCCTGGTCCACCCAGAGTCCTAGGCCAACTGCGTAAATGTGGGCTGTGGAAGGTCTGGTTATAGAGGGCTCTTGGTATACCCCTCTAGGTCACTGTTCCTGGGCTGGGCCTTGAGTGCAAGAGAAGTCAACTTGTGCGTAGTGCCACTGCAGTGTTCTGGGTTCCAGAGGGTTCCTTTTCTCTCCTTGAGAAGATGATGCTTGACTCTAGTCCCATCAGAGAAACTGTGGATTTTGGCATGTAGACTACACACAGGGCCATTTCCTGCCCCATGCCCCAGAGGCTGAGTGTGTTGGCCTTGCCCAAGCAAGTGATGTGGGGAAATGTGCAAAGCTTTCAAGTATGAAAACAATGATAGCCATGCTGTCTGACTTGGCTGTGGTGTCCCTGAATTTTACATTCAGTATTTTCAAGCAAGTTGGGTGATTAAGGTTCTAGCATGGAACTATACATCTGCCTGCTCCTAGTGAAAAGGCAACAGTGGGAATTCTGGATAGAAAGGCCCTTTTTTGTTGTCAGTTGCTTGCCATGTTTCTCTATTCTGGTCATTCTTCAGCTTGATTTCTTCTATTTACATCTTAGCACCAATTGTGAAGGACTGTTACCAGGGTGATGGACATGGTTACCGAGGTACAGCATCAACCACAATCACGGGAAGGCAATGTCAATATTGGCTGTCTATGATACCACACCAGCACTCAAGGACCCCAGCCAACTACCCAAATGGGTATGTGTTTGACTTTTTCCCACAAGAGAAGCAACATTTGACCGAAAAAGTTCTTCCCAGAGCTCTGTTTCAAGTTCATTGCTTAGGACCACAATTCCCTTGGTCCAGAGTGTGAGGTCCAGAATGTGCAGGAACATAGCTTTGGAATCAAGAAACAGAGAGAAGACACATTAGCAACATGCTGTCATGCCTGAGTTGTTTTGTAGAAAGATGTGATCCACATGCATGGAGGTGCCCAGGGAACATGAATGGAAAGGTCAGAACAATAAATGAACAAACAATTAGGAATAGTACGAGGTCACGGTCCCCACTACATATCCATGCAATCTTTGAACAATGCAATTCTATCATCCCAGCCTCCAACTTCCGAGAGGAGTTTGTGTTTACCAATTTTACCTAGGGTTTGAAGTCAAGATTTGAACCACACTCTGATACACACACACACACACACACACACACACATACTCATGTAGCCAAACACACTGGGTCTGTAGCAGTAGTGGTCTGAATGGATTCAGGTGCTAGGACATGAGGAGCAAAAGCAGGAGGGCAGGTGGGAGGCAGAAGTATATAGGTGCTGAAGAGTACAAAGGCCAAGAACATGGACAAAAGCACAAGTCTGAGCTGACCAGCCTTTGTGCCATCAATGAGGGTGAAATATATAGAAAAAGTGTTTACACCTGTTGGACAAAGGACAGCCTAGGACTGAGATCATTTACAATGGGAAATAGATGTGGACAACTCCATCAGGTGGGTGAATTTCCTCCTAGAGCCCCACGGTTAGAGGAAGAAAGAAAATTAGAGAAATCAGTGACATTCAATGTGAAAGGCAATGGGTAAACGGTCGAGTAGTAACTCAGTGAAAGAAAGGTTCTCTGTGCCCCTGAAGACTTTACATCCCTTGGTGACATGTATTATTTTGGCATTGACAGTGGCTTGGTGAGGAACTACTGCAGGAACCCAGATGATTCTGGACGCCCTTGGTGTTACACCACTGATCCGAGTGTCAGGTGGGAGTATTGCAACTTGACACAGTGCTCAGAGGCCCAAGTTCCCAGTGAAGAGGCTCCTACTAAGCAGGGTAAGAAATCTCTGACATCCACCTCCTTTGGACTTTGGGAGGAATCGAGATGGAAAATCTTTCCGATGTGCAAGCCTTCCATGTTAAGTGTGTTTGGGTGCTGCTGGGGGGTCTTTCCTGTGGAAGGAGGACCCTGGGCTCCCGCTGGGGGAAGCCAGACCTGTGATTGGTGGCCCAATGTGGGTGACGACAGGTTTGAATACTTGTGTAAATCCTCCAGGGCCCTTTCCTTACCACTCAACTTGACTTGAAGCTGGAGATGCTAGAGTCAATTCATGTATCTGTCGGGTGCCATATGCCTTCAGTCTAGAGTTTCACCTGAGCGTTCATAGCAATTCCTTTCAACTCCTCTACATCTGGAAATTTCCTGATTTTCCTTCGAGGTTTTCAGACTATATTTGCTTGTTTCAGGTCCACAGGTGTTGGACAGTTTTCTTAGTTTGACCACCATAAAGATGATACTCAATCATCATCTGTTTCTGACTAGGAGTCTTATCTTTGTTCAATAGGGTTCCATAGTTCTTGTCTCTGGCTTGCATAAGACTTGCTGTCATCTTTACAGTTTACCACTTTGACTCTGCTTCTCATTGTGATGAGTCTCCTCTGCCCCTATTTTTCGTACTTGGCCTTCCTGAGTTCGTGAATATGTAGAGTATTGATGATATGTAGTTTGTTTCTGCAGATTCTTAGCCCCTGTCTTTTGCAATATTTCTCCTTCATATTCCCTCTCTCTCTCCCCACTTTCTTTGTCTTTCTCTCCCCTGCCATTGTGCACACTGGCTGTCCATATGTTAGGTCATTGCACATTGTTTCCTAATCTTGAAGGATTGTCCTTTTGTTTTCTCTGTCACTCTTTTTTTGTTTGTTTGCATGTGTGCCAGATAGGAGTATTTCGCTTAACCCATTTCATGTTCACGGATGATTTGCTCAGAGGTGTATAGTCCCTGATGAGCCCATTCAGAGAATTCTCACCTCTGACCTCATGAGTTTGGTTTCTACCATTTTCATTTTACCCTTTTTGAGACTTGACTTTCTGTGTCTTTGCTGAACCTCCCCTTCCTTGCACACATGCTCTCTACTTCCCCAGATGACCTTCTAACACTTCATTTACATTGCCCTTACAATCCCAGTCTGGGACTTCCAAGATCCAGCCATCTCTAAGACTGGTGTCTTGAATAACAATAGGGATTTTCTTCTTGGCTGTGTTGCTGTGTTCTGTAATGTTTTAATCCAAAGTTGGATGTGTGACTAGCATGTTAGGCTGGACTGCAGTAGGTATTCTTCCTACTTGGATGTGGGCCCTCCTCTGCTTTTGCCCATAGGTAGTGTGGGTCAAAGAGTCCATGTAGCCAGCAGCTGAAATTAATGGGGTTCCCTTGACAGGATGTGTAGCACAGGCTTTCTATTCCAGCAGTGTTGGGCTGCTGGGACCTGGTGCTAATTGTGGGCTATGGGGTGCTGAAGAGTTTTCTTCAGGTTGTTAAACTATGCTCAGATTGGAGCTATCACTGAGTGCCTGCGTAACAGAGGGAATGTCCCTCCATTTCATGGACCCCCATCAGTAGACTGCTGTTGGTTGTTCATGAATGCTCAGTATTTGGTGGAAGTGGGCACATGCTCTGTTCCTTCATTCACACAGATTGCTAGACAGATTGGGCTATGCTGGGCTGTAGAAAGGCCTGGTTTCAGAGGTGCTCCAACTCTAGGTCACTGTCCCTAGTCTGGGTCTTTAGTGGAAAAGAAGTTTGACATGTGCTTCGTGTCTCTGCAGTGCCCTGGGTGCCAGAGGGTTCCGTGTCTCTCCTTTGGTGAAGATGATGCTTGACTCTAGCCCCATCAGAGAAACTAGGGATTGTCCCCTGTATCCTAGACACAGGACAGTTTCCTGTCCCATGCCTCAGAAGCTGAGTGTGTTGGCCTTGGCCAAGCAAATGATGTGGGGAAATGTGCAAAGGTTTCAAGTATGAACCCAATGATAGCAATGCTAGCTGACTTGGGCATGTCCTCCCCAAATTTTACATTCAGGATTTCCAAGTGAGTTGGGTGATTAAGGTCCTATCATGCTATGAATTGGTGGTGGTTTCTGTGGGGAGCAGCTGTACATCTGCCTTGTCCTAGGAAACGGCAACAGTGGTAATTCCCAGAGAGGAAGGTCCTTTTTTGTTTTTAATTGCTTGCCATGTTTCTCTATTCTGGACCTTCTTCAGCTTGATTTCTTCTAATTACATCTTAGCACCATCTGAGCAGGACTGTTATCAGGGTGATGGACAAGGTTACCGAGGTACAGTATCAACCACGGTCACAGGAAGGAAATGTCAATCTTGGCTGTCTATGACACCACACCAGCACTCGAGGACCCCAGCCAACTACCCAAATGGGTATGTGTTTGATTTTCCCCACAAGAGAAGCAACAGCTGACTGAAACTGCTGTTCTCAGAGCTCCATTCAAGTCCACTGCTTAGGAACACCATTTCCTTGGGTCTTGAGTGTGAGGTAAAATTTCTGAGAGGAGGCAATGTTCTGAGAGGGTCTTGTTGTCATGCCTGAGTCTTTTTGTAGAAAGACATGATACTCCTGGATAGAGGTACCCAGGGAACAGGAATAGACAGTTCAGAAGAACAAATGAACAAACACTTAGGAAAGGTCCCAGGCCACGGCCCCCACTACAGATCCATGCAATCTTTCAACCATGCAATTTGATCATTCCAGTCACCAACTACCAGGAAGAGTTTGTGTTTGCCAGATTTATCTAGGGTTTGAAGTGAAGATTTGAACTACAGTCACATCACACACACACACACACACACACACTCAGTGAGTCAGTCACACCCAGTGGGTTTTGGCACAAGTGGTCTGAATGGATAGCAGGTGCTAGGATATGAGGAGCAAAAGCAGGAGGGCAGGTGTGAGGCAGAAGTATATATTTGCTGAGAAGTACAAAGACTGAGCACATGGACAAAAGCACAAGTTTGACCAGGCCAGCATTTGTGTCATCAAGGAGGTTGAAAAATACAGAAAAAGTGTTTTTACTTCTTGGACAAAGGACAGCCTAGTATTGAGCTCATTGGCAATGGGAAACAGATGATGTCAACCCCATCAATCCCGTGCCTTTCTTCCTAGAGCCCCATGGTAAGAGGAAGAAGGAAAATTAGAGAAATCAGTGACATTCAATGTGAAGGGCAATGGGTGAACAGTCGTGTTGTAATTTAGTGAAAGAAGAGGTGCTGGGTGCCCCTGAAGACATTCCCTTCCCTGATGACATGTATTATTTTGGCATTGACAGTGGCTTGGTGAGGAACTACTGCAGGAATCCAGATAATTCTGGACACCCTTGGTGTTACACCACTGATCCGAGTGTCAGGTGGGAGTACTGCAACCTGACACAGTGCTCAGAGGCCCAGGTTCCCAGTGAAGAGGCTCCTACTGAGCAGGGTACGAAATCTCTGACATCCACCTCCTTAGGACATCGGGGGGAATCGAGATGTAAAGTCTTCCCTATTCAAAAGCTTTCCATCTTAAAAGTGTGTTCAGGTGATGCTGGAGGGTCTTCCCTGTGGAAAGAGGCCACGCTGTTCCCCCCACCCCCAGGGGAGCCAGAGGTGTGATCTGTGGCACAATGTGGGTGATGGCAGATTTGAACACTTGTGCAAATCCTCCAGGGCACTTTCCTTACCACTCACCTTGGCTTGAAGCTGGAGAAGCTAGAGTCAATCCACGTGTCTATCGGATGCCATATGCCTTGTGTCCATAGCTTCACCTGACCATTGGTAGCAATTACTTTCAACTCTTCTACATCAGGAAATTTCCTGCTTTTTCTTTGAGGTTTTCAGACTACATTTGCTTGTTTCAGGTCCAGAGGCGATGGATAATTTTCTTTATTTGACCTCTGAAAAGATGATACTCAAGCATCACCTGTTTCTGACCAGGAGTCTTATCTTTGTTCAATAGGGTTCCATAGTTCTTATCTCTGGCTGCCATGAGACTTGCTCTCATCTTTACATTTTACCACTTTGACTCTGCTTCTCATTGTAATGAGTCTTCTCTCCCCCTATTTTTCATGCTTGGCCTTCCCAAGCTAATGAATATGTAGAGTGTTGATCAGTAGTTGGTTCAGGCAGATTCTTAGCCACTGTCTGTTGCAATATTTCTCCTTCGTATTCCCTCTCTCTCTCTCTTCCCACTTTCTCTCCCCTGCCATTGTGCACACTGTCTGTCCATCTGTTAGGTCATTGCACGTTGTTTCCTAACTCTTGAAGGACTGTCCTTCTGTTTGTTTTCTCTGTCACTCTTTTTTTATTTGTTTGTTTGCATGTGTGCCAGATAGGTGTATTTCGCTTAACCCATCTTCAGGTTCACGGATGATTTGTTCAGAGGTATATAGTCCCCTGATGAGCCCATTGAGAGAATTTTCACCGCTAACCTCATGAGTTTATTTTGTACCATTTTCATTTTTTTCCCACTCTTTTTTTTTTATTGTTGGGGATTCATTGAGGGTACAATAAGCCAGGTTATACTGATTGTAATTGTTAGGTAAAGTCCCTCTTGCAATCATGTCTTGCCCCCATAAAGTGTGACACACACCAAGGCCCCACCCCCCTTCCTCCATCCCTCTTTCTCCTTTGCCCCCCCCCCATAACCTTAATTGGTACATACATGGTATGTACCATTTTCATTTTACACTTTTTGAGACTTGACTTTCCGTTTCTTTGCTGAACCTCCCCTTCATTGCACACGTGCTCTTTACTTCCCCAGATGATCTTCTAACACTTCATTTACGTTGACCTTAACATTCCGGTCTGGGACTTCCAAGATCCGATTATCTCTATGACAGGTGTCTTGATTAACAATAGGGATTTTTCTTCTTGACTATGTTGCCATTTCCCATAATGTTTTAATCCAATGCTGGATATGTGACTAGCACATTAGGTTGGACTGCAGTAGTTATTCTTCCTACTTGGATGTGGGCCCTCCTCTGCTTTTGCCCATAGGTAGTGTGGGTCAAAGAGCCCATGTAGCCAGCAGCTGAAATGAATGGGGTTCCCTTGACAGGATGTGTAGCACAGGCATTCAATTCCAGCAGTGATGGGCTGTTGGGACATGGTTCTGAGAGTGGGCTCTGGGGTGCTGATGAGTTTTGTTCATGTTGCTAAACCATGCTCAGATCAGAGGCATCGCTGAGTGCCTGCATAACAGAGGGTATGACCCTACATTTCATGGGACCCCATCAGTAGACTGGTGTTGGTTATCCTTGAATGCTCAGTATTTGGTGGAAGTAGGCACATGCTCTGTCTCCCTGGTCCACCCAAGTATGAGGCAGATGGTAGGAAGCTGGGCTGTGGAAAGCCTGGCTTCAGAGAGCTCTGGGTCCTACCCCTCTAGGTTGCTCTCCCTGTGTTGGATCTTGAGTGGAAGAGAAGTTGGCCTGTGCTTGGTGCCCCTGCAGTGTCCTGGGAGCCAGAGGGTTCCTTGTCTCTCCTCCAGGGAAGATGATGTTTGACTCTAGCCCCATCAGAGAAACTGGATTTTGGCCAGTAGAGTAACGTAGGACCATTTCCTGCCCCATCCCCCAGAAGCTGACTGTGTTGGTCCAAAAGCAAGTGATGTGGTAAAATTTGGAAAGGTTAGAAGTATGAACCCAATGATAGCCATGCTGTCTGACGTGGCCATGTTCTACCTAAAATTTAAATTCAGTATTTCCAGGTGAGTTGGGTGCTTAGGTTCTAGAATTCTATGAATTGCTGGCGGTTTCTCTGAGGAGGAGCTGTACGTCTGCCTGCTCCCAGGGAAAAGCAACAGTGGTAATTCCTGGAAGAGAGAGCCCTGTCTTTTTTCAATTGCTTCCCATGTTTCTCTATGCTGGTAATTCTTCAGCTTGATTTCTTCTACTTACATCTTAGCACCAAATGAGCAGGACTGTTACCAGGGTGATGGACATGGTTACCGAGGTACAGCATCAACCACAGTCACAGGAAGAAAGTGTCAATCTTGGCTGTCTTTGACACCACACCAGCACTCAAGGACCCCAGCAAACTACCCTAATGGGTATGTGTTTATATGAGCTCCATTTCAAGTTCACTGCTTAGGACCACCATTCCCTTGGTCTAGAGTATGAGGCAGAATGTGCAGGAACCTAGCTTGGGAGATAGCATTCTGAGAAGACATATTAGAGACTGGCTGTCATGCCTCAGTCATTTTGTAGAAACATGTGATACACATGGATGTAGGTGCCCAGGGAACATGAATGGAAAGGTCAGAAGAATAAATGAACAAACACTTAGGAACAGTACCAGTCCATGGCCCCCACTACAGATCCATGCAATCTTTCAGCCACGTAATTTTATCAATTCTGCCTCAAACTACTAAGAAGTGCTTGTGTTTGCCACTTTTACCTAGGGTTTGAAGTCAAGATTTGACCCACACTCTGATACAAACACACACACACACACACACACACACACAAACTGACTTAGGTTAACATACTGGGTCTTTAGTATTCATAATCTGAAAGGCTAGGAGGTGCTAGGACATGAGGAGCATAAGCAAGAGGGCAGGTGGGAGGCAAAAGTATACAGGTGGTGAGAAGTACAAGGACCGAACACATGGACAAAAGCCCGAGTCTGACCAGACCAGCCTTTGTGCCATCAAAGAGGGTGAAATATACAGAAAAACTGTTTTCACCTTTTGGACAAAGTACAGCCTAGCACTTAGCTCATTCACAATGGAAAATAGATGTGGTCAACCTCATCAATTCCCTCACTTTCTTCATAGTGCCCCATGGTAAGAGGAAGAAGGGAAATAGAGAAATTGGTGACATTCAATGTGAAAGGCAATTGGGTGAATAGTAGAGTAGTAATTTAATGAAAGAAAAGGTGCTGGGTGCCCCTGAAGACATTCCATGCTTTGGTGACCTGTATTATTTTGGCATTGACAGTGGCTTGATGAGGAACTACTGCAGGAATCCAGATGATTCTGGACGCCCTTGGTGTTACACCACTGATCCGAGTGTCAGGTGGGAGTACTGCAACCTGACACAGTGCTCAGAGGCCCAAGTTCCCAGTGAAGAGGCTCCCACTAAGCAGGGTAAGAAGTCTCTGACATCCACCTCTGTAGGACGTTGGGGGGGAATCGAGATGGAAAGGCTTCCCCATGCAAAAGATTTTCATGTTAAAAGTATCTTCAGATGCTGATAGAGGGTCTTCCCTGTGGAAGGAGGCCTTGGGGCTCCCACTGGGGGAATCCAGAGCTGTGGTTGGTGGCACAATGTGGGTGATTTCAGGTTTGAATACTTGTGAAACCTCCAGGGCCCTTTCCTTACCATTCACCTTGGCCTGAAGCTTGTGATGCTGCAGTCCACCCACGTGTTCATCTGATGCCATAAGCCTTCTGCCCAGAGCTTCACCTGGGTGTTCACAGCAATGCCTTTCCGTTCCTCTACGTCTGGAAATTTCCTGATTTTCCTTTGAGGTTTTCAAAATAGTTTTGATTGTTTCAGGCCCAGAGGTGATGGACAGTTTTCTTTATTTGACCATAATAAAGATGATACTCAATCATCTCCTGTTTCTGACTAGGAGTCTCACCTTTGTTCCCTAGGGTTCCATATTTCTTTTGTCCCTGGCTGCCGTGAGACTTGCTCTTATCTTTACATTTTACCACTGTGAATCTGCATGTCATTGTGTTGAGTCTCCTATTCCGCTATTTTTTGTGCTTGGCCTTTCTGGATCTCATCGAATATGTGGAGCATTGATGTTCAATAGTTTGTTTTGCCAGATTCTTAGCCACTATCTGTTGAAATATTTCTTCTTCACCTTCCTTCTCTCTCTCTCCTGTCTCCCTCAGTCTCTCTGTCTCTCTGTCTCCCCCATTTTGCATACTACATGCCCAGTTGTTAGGCCATGGTGTGTTATTTCTAATTCTTGATGGATTGTTCTTCTGTTTGTTTTCTCTGTCACTCTTTTTTTAACTTGGATCTTGGCATGTGTGGCAGTTAGGATTATTTCTCTTAGCCCATCTTCAGGTTCACTGATGCTTTGCTCAGTGGTGTGTAGTCCCCTGATGAGCTCATTGAGAGAATTTTCACCTCTGAACTCATGAGTTTGTTTTCTACCATGTTCACTTTACACTTTTTCAGACTTCCCGTGATTTTGCTGAACCTCTCCATTGTTATGTGCATGCTATGTACTTTCCCAGATGATTTCCTAATACTTCAATCAGGATAACCTTATGATCCTAGTCTGGGACTTCCTAGATCCAGTCATCTCTGAGACTGGTGTTTTGGTTATCCAATGGGGATTTTGCTTCTTGGCTGTGTTGTTCTGTCCTATAATGTAATCCAATGATGGACGTGTGACTAGCACATTAGGCTAGACTGCAGTAGGTATTCTTACTACTTGCATGTGGGCCCTCCTCTGCTTCTGTCCATAGGTAGTGTGGCTCACTGAGCCCATGTAGCCAGCAGCTGAAATGAATGGGGTTCCTTGGACAGGATGTGCAGCGCAGTTCAATTCCTATAGTGGTGGGCTACTGGCGTGCTGAAGTGCTTTGTCTGTGTTGCTAACCCATGCTCAGATTGGAGACTTCACTGAGGGCCCGCACCCCAGAGGAAGATGTCTCTCCATTTCATGGGCCCAAATCAGTAGATTGCTGTTGATTGTCCTTGAATTCTCAGCATTTGGTGGATGCGGGCACATGTTCTGTCTCTCTGGTTCACTCAGGGTCCTAGGCAGACTGGACTATACTGGGCTGTAGAAAGATCTAGTTTCAGAGGTGCTCCAACTCTAGGTCACTGTCTGTAGTCTGTGTCTCGAGTGGAAGAGGCGTCAACTTGTGCTTGGTGTCACTGCAGTGCCCTGGGTGCCAGAGGGTTCCTTGTCTCTCCTTTGGTGAAGATGATGCTTGATTCTAGCCCCATCAGAGAAACTATGGATTGTCACCTGTATACTAGACACAGGACAATTTCCTGCCCCATGCCTCAGAAGCTGAGTGTGTCGGCCTTGCCCAATTAAATGATGTGGGGAAATGTCAAAAGGTTTCAAGTATGAGTCCAATGATAGTCATGCTAGCTGACTTGGCCGTGTTCTCCCTGAATTTTATATTCAGTATTTTCAAGCTAGTTGGGTGATTAAGGTCCTACCATGCTATGAATTGGTGGTGGTTTCTGTGGGGAGCAGCTGTACATCTGCCTTCTCCTAGAGAAAGGGGAACAGTGGTCATTCCCAGAGAGGAAGGTCCTTTTTTGTTTTTAATTGCTTGCCATGTTTCTCTATTCTGGACCTTCTTCAGCTTGATTTCTTCTAATTACATCTTAGCACCATCTGAGCAGGACTGTTATCAGGGTGATGGACAAGGTTACCGAGGTACAGTATCAACCACGGTCACAGGAAGGAAATGTCAATCTTGGCTGTCTATGACACCACACCAGCACTCGAGGACCCCAGCCAACTACCCAAATGGGTATGTGTTTGATTTTCTCCACAAGAGAAGCAACAGCTGACTGAAACTGCTGTTCCCAGAGCCCCATTTCAAGTCCACTGCTTAGGAACACCATTTCCTTTAGTCTGGAGGGATGAGGTAAAATTTCTGAGAGGAGGCAACGTTCTGAGAGGGTCTTGTTGTCATGCCTGAGTCTTTTTGTAGAAAAGTGATACTCCTGGTTGGAGGTTCCCAGGGAACATGAATGGAAAGTTCAGAAAAACAAATGAAGTTATCAGGCCACAGTCCCCATTACAGAACCATGCAATTTGATCATTCCAGTCACCAATCACCAAGAAGAGTTTGTGTTCGCAAGATTTATCTAGGGTTTGAAGTGAAGATTTGAACTAATCACACACACACTCAGTGAGTCAGTCACACCCAGTGGGTTTTTGGCACAAGTGGTCTGAATGGATAGCAGGTGCTAGGATATGAGGAGCAAAAGTAGGAGGGCAGGTGTGAGGCAGAAGTATATATTTGCTGAGAAGTACAAAGACTGAGCACATGGACAAAAGCATGAGTTTGACTGGACCACCATTTGTGTCATCAAGGAGATTGAAAAATACAGAAAAAGTGTTTTTACTTCTTGGACAAAGGACAGCCTAGTATTGAGCTCATTGGCAATGGGAAACAGATGATGTCAACCCCATCAATCCCGTGCCTTTCTTCCTAGAGCCCCATGGTAAGAGGAAGAAGGAAAATTAGAGAAATCAGTGACATTCAATGTGAAGGGCAATGGGTGAACAGTCGTGTTGTAATTTAGTGAAAGAAGAGATGCTGGGTGCCCCTGAAGACATTCCCTTCCCTGATGACATGTATTATTTTGGCATTGACAGTGGCTTGGTGAGGAACTACTGCAGGAATCCAGATAATTCTGGACACCCTTGGTGTTACACCACTGATCCGAGTGTCAGGTGGGAGTACTGCAACCTGACACAGTGCTCAGAGGCCCAGGTTCCCAGTGAAGAGGCTCCTACTGAGCAGGGTAAGAAATCTCTGACATCCACCACCTTAGGACTTTGGGAGGAATTGAGATGGACAATCTTCCCGATGTGCAAGCCTTCCATGTTCAAAGTTCTTCGGGTGCTGCTAGAGGGTCTTCCCTGTAGGAGGACTCTGGGCTCCCACTAGGGGAAGCCAAAACTGTGAGTGACGGCCCAATGTGGGTGACGACAGGTTTCAATACTTGTGTAAATTCTCCAGGGATCTTTCCTTACTACTCACCTTGGCATGAAGCTGGTGATGCTAGAGTCCACCCTCATGTCCATCTGGTTTCTTATGCCTTCTGTCCAGAGCTTCACATGCGCATTGGTGGCAATGCCTTTCAGCTCCTCTACATCTGGAAATTGCCTGATTTTCCTTTGAGGTTTTCAAATTAGTTTTGATTGTTTCAGGCCCAAAGGTGATGGACAGTTGTCTTTATTTGACCACAGTAAAGATGATAGTCCATCATCACGTGTTTCTGTCTACAGTCTTATCTTTTTTCCCTGGGGTTCCATATTTCTTTTGTTTCTGGCTTCCATGACACTTTCTTTTATCTTTGCTTTTTACCACTCTGACTCTGCATCTCACTGTGTTGAGTCTTTTCTTCCGTTATTTCTCATGCTTGGCCTTTACTGAGCTTGTTGAATATTTGGAGGGTTGATGTTCAGTAGTTTGGTTTGGCAGATTCTTAGTCACTATCTGTTGAAATATTTCTCATTTATTCTCTCTGTCTCATCTCCCCCACCCCCCGCCACTATTGTGCACACTAAGTATCCAGATATGAGGCCATACTCTTGAAGGATTGTTCTTCTGTTTGTTTTCTCTGTCACACTTTATTTTTTTCATTTCTTTTTTCCGTGTGTGCCAGGTAGGTATATTTCTCTTAAGCTAGCTTCAGGTTCCCTACTGATTTCCTCAGTGTTATGTAGTCCCCTGATTAGCCCTGGAGAGAATTCTCACCTCTGACCTCATGTGTTTGGTCTCTACCATTTTCATTTTATGCTTTTTGAGACTTTCCATGTCTTTGCTGAACCTCCCCATCATTGCACGCATGCTGTGTACTTTCCCAGAGGATCATCTAACACTTCACTCACATTAACCTTACAATCCCAGTCTGGGACTTCCTAGATCCCATCATCTCCAAGACTGGTGTCTTGATTAGCCAATAGGGAATTCCCTTTTGGCTGTTTTGGTGTGTCCTGTAGGGTTTTAATCCAATGCTTGACATGTAACTTGCACATTAGGCCAGACTGGAGAGTTATTCTTCTTACTTGGATATGGTGGGCCCTCTTCTTCTTTTGCCCATAGGTGGTGTGGGTCACTGAGTTGAAGTAGCCAGCAGCTGAAATGAATGGGGTTCCCTTGAGAGGATGTGCGACACAGGAGTTCAGTTCCGACAGTGGTGGGCTGCTGGGACCTGGTGCTGAGAGTGGGCTCTGGGGTGCTGAGGAGTTTTCTCCATGTTGCTAAACCATGCTCAGATTGAAGCCTTCACTGAGGGCCTGTACCCCAGAGGGGGATTTCCCTCCACTGCATGGGACCCCCATAAGTAGACTGCTGTTTATTGTCCTTGAACGCTCAGTGATTGGTGGAACGGGCAGATTCTCTGTCTCCCTGGTACACCCACACTCATAGGCAGACTGGGCTATGCTAGGCTGTAGAAAGGACTGGTTTCAGAGGTGCTACAACTCCAGCTCACTCTCCCTGGTCTGGGTCTTGAGTGGAAGAGCAATCAACTTGTGGTTGGTGTCACTGCCATGTCCTGGGTGCCAGAGGGTTCCTTGCCTCTCCTCTGGGAATGATGAAGTTTGACTCTAGCCCAGTCAGAGAAACTGTGGATTTTCACTTGTATACTAGACCCAAGACCATATCCTGCCCCATCCCACCCTCAAAGCTGACTGTGGTAGCCTGGGCCAAACCAGTGATGTGGGGAAAAGTGCAAAGGTTTCATGTATGAACCCAATGATAACCATGCTATCTGATTTGGCCGTGTTCTCCCTGAATTTTACATTTAGCATTTCCAAGTGTGTTGGGTGATGAAGGTATGCTATGAATTGCTGGTGGTTTCTCTGGGGGAGGAGCTGTACATCTACCTTGTATTAGGAAAAAGGGAACAAAGGTAATTCCTGGAGAGGAAGGTCCTTTTTTGTTTGTAATTGCTTGCCATGTTTCTCTATTCTGGACCTTCTTCAGCTTGATTTCTTCTATTTACATCTTAGCACCATCTGAGCCGGACTGTTATCAGGGTGATGGACAAGATTACCGAGGTACAGTATCAACCACGGTCACAGGAAGGAAATGTCAATCTTGGCTGTCTATGACACCACACCAGCACTCGAGGACCCCAGCCAACTACCCAAATGGGTATGTGTTTGATTTTCTCCACAAGAGAAGCAACAGCTGACTGAAACTGCTGTTCCCAGAGCCCCATTTCAAGTCCACTGCTTAGGAACACCATTTCCTTTGGTCTGGAGTGTGAGGCAACGTTCTGAGAGGGTCTTGTTGTCATGCCTGAGTCTTTTTGTAGAAAGACGTGGAACTCCTGAATGGAGGTACCCAGGGAACACGAATGGAAAGTTCAGAACAAACACTTAGGAAAGGTCCCAGGCCACGGCCCCCACTACAGATCCATGCAATCTTTCAACCATGCAATTTGATCATTCCAGTCACCAATTACCAGGAAGAGTTTGTGTTTGCCAGATTTATCTAGGGTTTGAAGTGAAGATTTGAACTACAGTCACACACACACACTCAGTGAGTCAGTCACACCCAGTGGGTTTTTGGCACAAGTGGTCTGAATGGATAGCAGGTGCTAGAATATGAGGAGCAAAAGCAGGAGGGCATGTGTGAGGCAGAAGTATATATTTGCTGAGAAGTACAAAGACTGAGCACACGGACAAAAGCACGAGTTTGACTGGACCAGCATTTGTGTCATCAAGGTGGTCGAAAAATACAGAAAAAGTGTTTTTACTTCTTGGACAAAGGACAGCCTAGTATTGAGCTCATTGGCAATGGGAAACAGATGATGTCAACCCCATCAATCCCGTGCCTTTCTTCCTAGAGCCCCATGGTAAGAGGAAGAAGGGAAATTAGAGAAATCAGTGACATTCAATGTGAAAGGCAATGGGCGAACTGTCGTGTTGTAATATAGTGAAAGAAGAGGTGCTGGGTGCCCCTGAAGACATTCCCTTCCCTGATGACATGTATTATTTTGACATTGACAGTGGCTTGGTGAGGAACTACTGCAGGAATCCAGATAATTCTGGACACCCTTGGTGTTACACCACTGATCCGAGTGTCAGGTGGGAGTACTGCAACCTGACACAGTGCTCAGAGGCCCAGGTTCCCAGTGAAGAGGCTCCTACTGAGCAGGGTAAGAAATCTCTGACATCCACCTCCTTAAGACTTTGTGGGGAATTGATATGGAAAGTCTTCCCCATGGACAAGAATTTCATGTTAAAAGTGTCTTCAAGTGCTTCTGGAGGGTTGTCCCTTTGGAAGGATGCCTCAGAGCTCCCACTGGGGGAATCCAGAGGTGTGGTTCGTGGCACAATGTGGGTGATGACAGGTTTGAACACTTGTGAAAATCCTCCAGGGCCCTTTCCTTACCACTCACCTTGGCGTGAAGCTGGTGATGCTACAGTCCACCCATGTGTCCATCTGGTGCCATATGCCTTCTGTCCAGAGCTTCATCTGAGCATTCATAGCCATGCCTTTCAGTTCCTCTACATCTGGAAATTTCCTTATTTTCCTTTGAGGTTTTCAAACTTGTTTTGTTTTAGGCCCAAAGGTTACAGAGAGTTTTCTTTATTTGACAACCATAAAGATGATACTCAATCATCACCAGTTTCTGATCCAGAGTCTCATCTTTGTTCCCTAGGGTTACATATTTCTTTTGTGCCTGGCTGCCATGAGACTAGCTCTCATCTTTACATTTAACCACTGTGACTTTGCATCTTGTTGTGTTGAGTCTTCTTTTCCTCTATTTTTTTGTGCTTGGCCTTTCTGGATCTTATCAAATATGTGGAGCATTGATGTTCAGTAGTTTGTTTTGCCAGATTCTTAGCCATTATCTGTTGAAATATTTCTCCATCACCTTCCTTCTCTCTCTCTCTCCTGTCTCCATCTTTCTTTCTCTCTCTGTCTCCCCCATTTTGCATACTACATGCCGTTGTTAGGCCGTGGCATGTTATTTCCTAACTCTTGATGGATTGTTCTTCTGTTTTCTCTGTTACTCTTTTTTTCACTTAGTTCTTTGCATGTGTGTCAGTTAGGAGTATTTTTCTTAGCTGATCTTCAGGTTCACTGATGCTTTGTTCAGTGGTATGTAGTCCCCTAATGAGCTCATTGAGAGAATTCTCACCTCTGAACTCATGAGTTTGGTTTCCACTATTTTCATTTCACACTTTTTCAGACTTTCCGTGACTTTGCTGAACCTCCCCATCGTTACATGCATGCTGTGTACTTTCCTAGATGATTTCCTAACACTTCACTCAGGATAACCTTACGATCCTAGTCTGGGACTTCCCTGATCCAGTCACCTCTGAGACTGGTGTTTTGGTTAGCCAATGGGGATTTTGCTTCTTGACTGTGTTGGTGTGTCCTACAATGTTTTAATCTAACAATGGACATGTGACTAGCACGTTAGGTTAGACTGCAGTAGGTATTCTTACTACTTGGATGTGGGCCCTCCTCTGCTTCTGTCCATAGGTAGTGTGGCTCGCTGCGTCCATGTAGCCAGCAGCTGAAATGAATGGAGTACATTGGACAAGATGTGCAGCACAGGAGTTCAAGTCCAGTGGTGGTGGGCTGCTGGGACCTGGTGGGCTCTGGTGTGTTGAAGAGCTTTGTCTGTGTTGCTAAACCATGCTCAGGTTGGAGACTTCACTGAGGGCCTGCACCCCAGAGGGGGATGTCCCTCCATTTCATGGGCCCAAATCAGTAGATTGCTGTTGGTTGTCCTTGAATGCTCGGCATTTGGTGGATGTGGGCACATGCTCTGTCTCCTCGGTCCACCCAGAGTCCTAGGCAGACTGGACTACCCTGGGCTGTAGAAAGGCCTGATTTCAGAGGTACTCCAACTCTAGGTCACTGTCACTAGTCTGGGTCTCGAGTGGAAGAGGCGTCAACTTGTGCTTGGTGTCACTGCAGTGCCCTGGGTGCCAGAGGGTTCCTTGTCTCTCCTTTGGTGAAGATGATGCTTGACTCTAGCCCCATCAGAAAAACTGTGGATTTTCACCTCTATACTAGACACAGAACCATTTCTTGCCCCATGCACCAAGCAACTGATGTGGGGAAATGTGCAAAGTTTCATGTATGAATCCAATGAAGTTTACGTTCAGTATTTCGAAGCCACTTGGGTTGTTAAGGTCCTAGCATAGTATGAATTGCTGGTGGTTTCTGTGGGGAGCAGCTGTACATCTGCCTGACCTTAGGGAAAGAGGAACAGTGGTAATTCCTGGAGTGGAAGGTCCTTTTTTGTTTTTAATTGCTCCCCATGTTTCTCTGTTTGGTTAATTCAACTTGATTTTTTCTGTTTACATCTTAGCACCAACTGAGCAGGACTGTTATCAGGGTGATGGACACGGTTACAGAGGTACAGTATCAACCACGGTCACAGGAAGGAAATGTCAATCTTGGCTGTCTATGACACCACACCAGCACTCGAGGACCCCAGTCAACTACCCAAATGGGTATGTATTTGATTTTCCCCACAAGAGAAGCAACAGCTGACTGAAACTGCTGTTCCCAGAACCCCATTTCAAGTCCACTGCTTAGGAACACCATTTCATTTGGTCCAGAGTGTGAGGTAAAATGTCCAGGAACCTAGCTTTGGGAGCAACATTCTGAGAGGGACTTGTCATGCCTGAGTCTTTTTGTAGAAAGACGCGATACTCCTGGATGGAGGTTCCCAGGGAATATGAATGGAAAGTTCAGAAGAACAAATGAACAAACACTTAGGAACAGTACCAGGCCACAGCCCCCACTACAGATCCATGCAATTTTTCAACCATGCAATTCTATCATTCCAGCCACCAACCACCAAGAAGAGTTTGTGTTTGCTGGATTTATCTAGGGTTTGAAGTGAAGATTTGAACTAGTCACACACACACATACTGAGTCAGTCACACCCAGTGGGTTTTTGGCACAAGTGGTCTGAATGGATAGCAGGTGCTAGAATATGAGGAGCAAAAGCAGGAGGGCAGGTGTGAGGCATAAGTATATATTTGCTGAGAAGTACAAAGACTGAGCACATGGACAAAAGCACGAGTTTGACTGGACCACCATTTGTGTCATCAAGGAGATTGAAAAATACAGAAAAAGTGTTTTTACTTCTTGGACAAAGGACAGCCTAGTATTGAGCTCATTAGCAATGGGAAGCAGATGATGTCAACCCCATCAATCCCGTGCCTTTCTTCCTAGAGCCCCATGGTAAGAGGAAGAAGGGAAATTAGAGAAATCAGTGACATTCAATGTGAATGGCAATGGGTGAATAGTCGTGTTGTAATTTAGTGAAAGAAAAGGTGCTGGGTGCCCCTGAAGACATTCCCTTCCCTGATGACATGTATTATTTTGGCATTGACAGTGGCTTGGTGAGGAACTACTGCAGGAATCCAGATGATTCTGGACGCCCTTGGTGTTACACCACTGATCCAAGTGTCAGGTGGGAGTACTGCAACCTGACACAGTGCTCAGAGGCTCAGGTTCCCAGTGAAGAGGCTCCTACTGAGCAGGGTAAGAAATCTCTGACATCTACCTCCTTAGGATGTTAGAGGAATGGAGTTGGAAAATCTTCCCAATGCATGAGCCTTCTATGTTAGAAGTCTGTTTGGGGCTGCTGGAGGGTCTTCCCTGTGGAAGGGGCCTCGGCATCCACCCCGTCCCTGGCCCCGAAGTAGATACGCCTGTGATTGATAGCACAATATGGGTGATGGCAGACTTGCACACTTGTGCAAATCTTCCAGGGCCATTTCTTTACCATTTATCTTTGCGTGAAGCTGCTGATGCTAGACTCCATCCATGTTTCCATCTAGTGCCTTCTGTCCAGAGCTTCACCTTAGTTTTGGTGGCAATGCCTTTCAGCTCCTCTATATCTGGAAATTTCCTGCTTTTCCTTTGAGGTTTTCAAACTAGTTTTTCTTGTTTCAGGTCCAGAGGTGACAGTTTTCTTTACTTGACCACCATAAAGTTAATACTCCATCATCTCCTGTTTCTGACTAAGAGTCTTACCTTTGTTCCCTAGGGTTCCATATTTCTTTTGTCTCTGGCTGCCATGAGACTTGCTGTCTTCTTTGCTTTTTACCACTTTGACTCTGCATCTCACTCTCTTGAGTTTTCTCTTCCTCTATTTATGGTGCCTGGCCTTTGCCAAGCTTGTTGAATATGTGGAGAGTTGATGTTCAGTAGTTTCTCTTGGTAGATTCTGTCTGGTATCTTTTGAAATATTTTTCCTTCATCTTCCCCCTCTCTGTGCATTTCCCCACCCCACCCCAGCCCTGTCTGCCACCCCTCCCTCTCTCTCCTACAGTTTGCACAATAAGTGCCAGATGTTAGGCCATTGTATGTTGTTTTCTTACTCTTGAAGGATGGTCTTTCTCTTTGTTTTCTTTGTGACTCTGTTTTTATTTGTTTTTGTGTGTCAGTTTGGAATATTTCTCTTAACCCACCTTCAGGTTCACTGATGATTTGCTCCCTCGTGTGCTATAGTCCCCTGATGATCCCATGGTGAGATTTCTCACCTCTGACCTCATCAGTTTGGTTTCTAGCATTTTCATTTTACACTTTTTGAGACTTTTCATGTCTCTGCTGAATCTGCCCATCATTCCATACACGCTGTCTATTTTCCTAGAAGATCTTCTAACACTTCACGCATGATTACCTTACAATCCTAGACTTGGACTTCCTAGATCTACTTATCTCTGAGACTGGTGTCTTGATAAGCCAATAGAGATTTTTCTACTTGGCTATTTTGGTGTGCCTTGTAATGTTTTAATCCAATGCTGGATGTGTGACTAGCACGTTAGACTAGACTGCAGTAGGTATTCTTCCTACTTGGATGTGGGCCCTCCTCTGCTTTTGTCTATAGGTAGTACGACTCACTGAGTCCATGTAGCAAGAAGCTGAAATATGTGGGCCCCCAAGCCAGGATGTGCAGCACAGACTTTCAATTCCTGCAGTAGGGGGCTGCTGGGCCCTGGTGCTGAGAATGGGGTCTTGGCTGCTGAACAGTTTTCTCTGTTTTGCTAAGCCATGCTCAAGATTGTAACCTTCAAGGAGTGTTTGCACCACAGAGGGTATGTCTCCCTCCACTTCATGACCCCCATCAGTAGACTGCTGTTGGTTGTCATTGAATGCTCAGTGCTTGGTGGAAGGGGGCCATCTCTATGTCCTAGGTCTTCCCACATCTTAAGATTGGCTCTGCTGCTGAACAGTTTTTACTGAGTATCTTTTTTTGTAATTTCTATTTCTTCTCATAGAATTTCTGTTGGGTGGGCCTTCAGTGAATGAGCAATGTATTTCTGTGCTGTTTATATGCACAATCTTTCCCTATGAATTTTCTTTGTCCATTCTTGAGGAGATAATTGTTTTTCACTGTACACCACCCTCAGCAACCATGGATTTTGATTGCTGTACACAGAGGATCATTTTCTGTCACCTTCCCCAGAAGCTTAAGGCTTTGGCTTTTTTCAGAAAATGGTATGGGGAAATGTTCCAACATTTCAAGTATTACCTCTATTGAGAGACATGTTCTGTGATTTTGTTACTTTTCCCCCATATTTTAAATTTAATATTTTGAAGAAGACTGGTTTAGGTTCTAGAATGCTATTAATTTATTGGTTTTTCAATGGGTGAATCCTGTCCGTGTGATTGCTACTCTGGAAAAGAGAACAGTGCTAATTCTAATAAACTAATTTAACAGTTTTTCTATAAATTCCTTCTCATATTTCTCTGTCAGTCATTATTGAGCTCAATTTTTTCTGTCTTAATTTTAGTAGTACCTGACCACAATCTTGTGTTCCGAAAATGTTTCCTGAGTGATACACAGAGTTACCAAGTTGAAGCATCAACTAATTTTACAGGAGTGTCATCCAAGGTCAAAATATAGAAGCTCCATCTGAGCAAGGTAAAAAAGTCTCTGGCCATTCATCTATATATTGGTATTTTGGCATGAAAAGAGAGGGAAAATCTTCCCAATTGGAAGGCTTCTGTTTTCTAAGGGCCTTTGGGTACTGTTGGAGGGTCTTCCAGGCAGACGGAGGCCTCAGCACTCCCCTTGGGAGAACCAGATGTGTGATTAGTGGCACAACATGGGTGATGGCAGATTTGAACACTTGTGCAAATCTTCCAGGGCCCTTACCACTCATCTTGGTGAGAAGGTGGACGTGGTAGAGTCCATCCACACTTCCATGTGCTGCCATATGTCTTCTGTCCAGAGCTTCACCTAAGCATTGGTAGCAGGAGCCTGTTGCTGATGAAGCCTTTTAGCTTCTGTATGTCTATGAAAATTCTTATTTTGCTTCTTTAAAATAGTAATTTTGCTGTATAGAGAATCTGAGATACTTTTATTTATTTAACCCCTTTAAAGATTATACTCTACCATCTTGTGTTTTTGACTAGAAAATGATCTTCGTTCCTACGTGTTCAATATTTCCTTTTTTTGGCTGCCTTTATGAACTTCTCTCGTCTTTGCTTCCCAGCACTTTGACCATGATGCATCTAGCTGTGCTTAATGTTTTTGTAGATATTGTGCTTGGTGTTTCCCTAGCTTCTTAGATTTGGGGATTATTGATTTTATTATCTTTTATGAAATCTTAGCCATTGAGGTAGAGGTGTTGGTGTGAAAATGTTGTCCTGGTGGGAAGTAGGTGTGTCTGAGCATGGCCAAACTCTTGAGGGTTGCGTGGGTGCCTGTGGAGGTCACCATGACAATGGCAGTCAGGGAGGGATTCTGGATGCACTCATTGGACAGTAGTCCTCCAGCATGGTATGGGTGGCCCTGGAGTGGCAGGTGTCTGCATATGACAGCCGCCAGAGACTGACTTGCCCACAGAATTCTGGAGGGATTCTTTTTCTCCTCACATGTGAGTCCTGAGGAAAATCCACCACCAGCCCTAAGAGTCTCAGGTGAATTCATTATGATCCCCTCGTTCTCTTTTTTTCTTTTAGGTGCTGTCCAGAGATCCAGAGAAATGGACCTATCCCCTCCATTCTGGGGAATTCCTCCCCATTCAGAAAAATTGTATAGCATAAAAAAAAAAATAAAAAAATCATATTGCTATGTAATACTGCCTGGCCCCAATATAAGCTGGAGGACAGGGAGATCTGCCTGGTCAATGGGGGTCTAACCTATAACACTACCCTCCAGTTAGAACTCTTTTGAAAATGTAAGAAATTGTCTGAAATCCTTTTTATACTTAGGAGTTTAAGGTCTTACAGTAAAGCCAGAGGCACGGGGAGCACGCACCCTAGTGTGCTGTCATGTAAAGTGCATGTTCCTAGGTCCCTTGACCTGAACCTTGTGCCTTGTTTTTTGAACCCAGTTTAGAAATCTGAAGTTCCTTCAGGGCCCCCCAAACAGGGATGATGATGCCTTCTGGTAATCCTGACTCTGCCCCCAAGCATGCAACTTACCAGTATATCTTCAACGTCCTGTCCCTAATCCTAGCCCCAGATTCCTGTGCTTTTTACGGGAGGTGACTATGGGCCAAGGAGCCACCAGCAGGGTACTCATTCCTTTTTGTCTGTTGGACCTTCAAGTGCATCAGATAAGCCTTGGTGGGTTCTCTGAGGATGGAGGCGCCGGCACTCCTCTAGGAAGTTGCTGGGGCATTTCAGAGCCCAGCACTTTCCTTCGATCTCACATGGAGAGACCTGAATGTGATTCTCTCCATTGCTTCCCTGAGAACATGTGCCTTTGGGCCCAGGTGTAAGTGTTGGCAGATGTCTTAAATGATGCCCAACCTCTCTATTCCCTGTGGGAATGACAACTGTCCTTCAGTATTCTAACTGGCATGTCCAATGGGGTCAGCAGGGAATAAGACTCAGAGACCACATGGTCATGTGTCTCATAGAAGGAAGAAAAGGTGCACACCTGAGCCTGTAGACTACGCTAGGATGAGAGAGGTGACACGAGCCCTGATGAAAATGCAGAACTTTTTGAGGCTCGCCTGGTTAATGAGGTCTATAAATATGCTGACCTGGCAATCCCGGGGGGAGAGGGGTGTTGAGGACTCATCTCATCAATCACCCCAGATATTAGAAGAAAACTCAAAAAATTGTCCTTGTGACCCCAGACTCCCTGTCACGCTCTCCTGGATGTTCCCGTGCGTCAGTGTGTCAACAACTGAGGGAAGAGTGAGTAGGAGGGCCAAGGACGTGTGATTGGAGGTGAGACTGAGGCAAGTCAGTCTCTGGCGGCTGTCATATGCAGCCCCCTGCCACTCCAGGGCCACCCATACCATGCTGGAAGACCACTGTCCAATGAGGGCCACTTCCACTGTCATAAGAAGGTTCACTGGATCAAAGAATGCCCCAACCCCTTGTCCTCTTCCTGCTAAGCCATGTCCCCTATATAAAAAGTAAGGGCATTGGAGGAGGTCATAGGGAGTAGGGCGTATCCCCTTCTCCCAGATAACAATTGGATGATTGATGGGGCCTGAGGTTCATTCACAACAACACCCAACAAGACCATCACTTTCACAGGCAGGACCAGGCATTCCCTGGAAGGGAAGCCTGTGACTGTTGTGACAGAAACAGGAGCTACATATTCTGTCTTAACTTCTCCTGCTGGGTCTATCACTCCAGATAAACACTCCATTGGGGTTAATGGAGTCCCTTGATATAGGGCTTTTACCACACCCCCTCTTGCTAATAGGGAAACCATCTAATTGCCCACAATTTCTTGATTCTGCCTGCATGCCCTATTCCTTTCCTAGGTAAATACCAGCTATCGGCTTTGGGGACTTCCCAGAGCCATGCAGAGGTGTGAAACCTTTTCTTTCCTCTAAGAAACCTAAGTCCTGTGCCAGTATTTCCCAGGAGATCCTAGACCAAGAAGAGCCAAAAGTCTTGGATAAAGGTATTCTAGGAAAGGGTTACAGGGCAACTCCAGTCACAATCACTTTGAAAAATCCCTCATCCCATCCTTGGAAAAAACAATGTATTCTAAAGAAAGAGGCACAACAGGGATTTAATCCCTTATTACAACATTTTTAACCTATGGGCACTTAATACCCTGTCAGTCCCCCTGAAATACTCCCATCTTACCTATTTTAAGACAGAAAGTACAGCAAGACGTAAGGGTCATTAAAGAGACTATTGTGCCCTTCCATCTTGTAGTTCCAAATCCACATTTTATGAGGTCAGACAATTAAGTTCACAAACTCATCCTAGAAAAGGTGCTACATACCTCATCGGTGAATATCACTTTAGTCACCAGATGGCCAAAGGCAGTACTGTGAAGGTGACCATAGTGATATTCAGTGACCAAGTATGTAGCACTCTTTCTAAGATGAGTTCATGAACTTAACTGTCTAACCTTCATATTTTAACTCAAGATCCAAAAGAATCTAATTGGTTTACTATCTGAGACCCGAAAGATGCCTTCTTTTGCAACCCTCTACATCCAGACTCCCAACTTTTGTTTGCATTCAAGTGGACTGTTCTAGATATTGGATTCTTACAACAGTATACCTGGAAAGTTCTCCCCCAGGGTTATAGAGATAGTCATCACCTTTTCAAAAATGCCTTGGGTAAGAAATTAAGAGAGATGTTCCTTCCATAAGGGTCTACTTCTCAATATGTAGATGATATTCCTGTAAGAATCAATGGATAATGATACTGTCCAAGTTTTTAACTTTTTAGGCAACAAAGCATATAGGGTCTCTGAAGCAAAAGCCCAAATATCCTTATAAGGTTGAGTGCTCAGAATACATTTTAACCCCAGGATATCATTCCAAGCCCACAAAAAGAAAAGAGACTATTACACAACCTGGCCCTCCACAAACATGAAAACAACTTAGGATATTTTGGAAAATGACTGGATTTTGCAAAGTTTGGGTTCTCATCTTTGGTGTCATGGAAAAACTACTATATGAAACTTTAAAAGGACTTGACACTGAGCCCTTAAATTGGGGGCCAGAACATCAAAAGGCCCTTAAAGAAATTAAAAGGTCCCTAACATTTGCTGTGGCCTTGGGAATCACTTACCTGAATAAGACGTTTATTTTCTTTACCATGGAAAGACAGGAGATGACTCTGGGTGTGCTTACCAAACCTCTGAGACAAGACCTTCTACCTGCAGCCTATGTTCTAAGCATTTGGACTCAGTGGCCATGAGATGGCCTAGATGCTTGAAAGCAGTAGTGTCCATAGCCTTATTGTTCAAAGAGGCCACTAAGTTGACCTTGAGAATGTCATTAGAGGTCTGAACTCCCTTCCAGGTGGAAGGGGTCATAGAAAGAAAAGGCCACCATTGGCTGATAAGAGGACAAATGATCAAATACCAGGCCCTTCAGCTGGATGCCCCAGAAATCAGGTGGGGCCAAATATTAAATCCAGCAGGCACCCTGACACCCACAGAACCCCTCACCAATGAATCACATTCTTGTACTATAGAACAAACAGACTCCAGCAGACCAGAATTAAAGGACATCCTCTTGGACAACTCAGATGAAGGATTGTATCCAGATAGTAGTGGCTTCTATGCAGCATTGGGAAGTCAGGATATGCTACAGTCAGCCTTAGCGATATTGTAGAAATTGGACCTCTGCCCCCCAACACTTGTGCCTCAAATGCCAAACTGATTGCTGTTATAACAGCCTTACAGTTGGGAAGAGAAAAGAAAATTAACATCTATACAGACTCCAAAATATGCCTTCCTCATCCTTCATGCCCCTGCTGCTATTTGGAAAGAATGGGTCTTATTAACAACAAACAATTCCCCCAGGACACATCATTTTGAAATCCTTCAATTATTACAGGCTGTCACGGAACCAAGCCAAGTAGCTATCATGCTTTGCAGAGTCCATACCAAAAGAGACAGTCAGATATGGTACCTGACATATGGGACAAACTCTCCTGCTGGGGGTCTGCTTTAAGTGAAATGCTGCTGTCCTGGATAGGATCCTTTGTAGTTCCCATTATGATATTATCACAATTCTTGCTTTCCTTTTCTCTCCTTGTATTATTACATTTTTAGAAGCTGTTGTACCTGGGGTTGTGCAGACCACCACACAACATGTCATGGACTTGCAAAGTTCCACCCCATCCTTCCTCAGAGAAATGAAGAAGGGGCTATCAAAATCCCCTTGATCTGGGGTCTTGTTCCTTCTACCAATAGCCACCTGACCACTCTGAGGGTCCTGAAGGTCCCTGCCATCACAGTGAGATATCTTAAATCCTATGCTCTGACACCAGTCCCGTTAATGGAGAGGGCACCAGATGTGAGAGACTTTGGTGCCCTGAGGCAGAGTCAGTTGTCCTTACCAGCACAAAGCAGCTTCAGAAGATGACTCTTCTTCCCGCAGCCTCCTGGGATTCCAAGGGCCCAGGGCTCTGTAAAGAGTGAAATGTTAGAGTAGGAGAGTAGGAGACAGGGCAGATCAGGTGCAGGTGTTATGGTAAACAACCCTTATGCAGGAGCGAAACAGAAGGGCTGAGAACCCCAGGCAAGAACCAGCTTCAATGAACTTGTCAGTGATCTCTTTACCTTACATGAACTTTGGCTAATTACAATATCAAGTACATTGAGGTTTTAAAATTTCTCTGCCCTGAAATCACCATGACAGTATAAGACAACCAAAAAAAGTATAAAAATTGGAGGAAACTGTATTCTAGGAATTACTATCCAAATTCTTAGTAAAAGCTAAAGCCTGAACTTTGACTTTTACTCCCTTCAATTAGTGAGACTTCAGAAGACCAACAGCCACTTCCTCCAGGTGCAGCTGCTCATTTCAAGCTGCCTGTGCCCACATGCACGTGTGCACAGTCTCTTTCAAGTGTACTTTCACTTTCAATAAAATGAAACAAAATGAAAAAACTATTCCTTGCTTGTCTTACATGGTGCATCCTGAGATTCTCTTCTGTCAATCATCAAGAATCTGAAAGAAGCTTCACTCAGGCGGTTACCATGTAGACCTGCCTGTGAGGAAGAGCAATAGAATCTCAGTAGCAGGAAGAGCAGTCGGTGAGCATGGAAAGGGCTTTGGCTCTGAGCCTAAACATGCCATGAGACTTGTTTCTCCATGTGGAGAGGCCATTTGGAGGGAAGAAGACAAACTTGGGTCTTCTGTGACCTGGCTCTTCTGTTGGTGGCCTAGGTACCCACCTGGAGGATGGGCTCTTAGCAGCAGCAATCTCTAGGAAGAGCAGGTACCAGCCATCAATAAACTATATAGACAGATCCCAGAAAAAGAAATTTACAATCAATCATTATGGTTTATTGGGCCAGCACAGCAGAAAATATCACTAGCAAATATTACTAGCTGAGTTCTGCAGCATTCAAGGCTCGGTGTCCACTAGAATTGTGATCCACAGTGCTCCAGGAGCACATTCCATACAAAGACATGAGGTGTGGCAGGTACAGGGAGGGGTGGTAATTTTAGGATAAAGGACCTTAAAATCCTTGAGGAAAAGGAATGAAAAATGCTGCCACATTTACTACCTGTGTAGCTATATGATCCAGTGTAGTATGGTGACAATGGCTGTCCAACCAGTGCATCAGCCAAGTATTGGTAAATAATGCGGCGTAAGTTAATCTCAGCCACATGGAATACTATGCGTCCACTTGGCTCAGATCATTTGGCTCAGTACTTGTGCCGTGTCTGGGAAGCTGCTGATGCAGGCTGGGGGGCTCTTCTAGAGCACTCTACTCAGAAAGTCCCCCAGCCCCCCTGGGTCCCGCATGGTGATGGCTGAAGTGCAGAGAGAAAGCCCAGTCTCACAAGCACAGGTGGAGCCTCAATTGCACCACATCTGCTAACCCACCAGTGTCCAAACCAAGCCACATAACCAAGTCCAGCCTGGAAGCACAGGAGGTGCACTCCGCCTACCATGAGGACAATGTGATTACATGGCCATGCCCAACACCATGGAGCCAGGAGGTGTTTTCATCCCATGGAAAGGAGGGGAGACACAAATATTTCCAAATGATAATCCAATCTCCCACTATTAGTAACCTAAATGTGTTGATCCCTATTCTGGCAACTGACCTAGTCTCTTTTTGGTGACTAATAATTACTCTGTTGGTTTATTCAGAGGGTCTGAAGTTGTAATCACCTTTTTCTCCCTGTTCACTGTCTCTTCAACACAGCCAGAGGCCAGCCGGGAATTTTGGCAGAGAGCCTAGTGAGACAGTCAGACAGAGTGACATCCATATGAACCATAACAGAGGCAATCTACAGGACAAGAGCCTCAGAATAATCCAACTGGTTGAATCCTGGAATGAAGCCCACTGAACCTTTCTCCTCCCATATCTTCCCTCTACTCACTGCAGCCCTGGGGATCAGTGTGATTCTAGTTTGTGGTGAACCCAGGTCATCTTCTGTAATCTAGGGCATGCTAGGGTGGTTAGGTCCTGAGGTTCCCCTATATATACAAGGACCTCTGCTGTCAGCAGTGGAACAGGCTGGGCTTGGCAGGTGGCTGAGGTTCTTTAGGAGAGAGGAGAGTGCTGAGTCGCCAGACCTCCCAGGGCTGCTTTGACTCCAGCTGGATTCCTTGGGATCCATGCCAATCTTCTCTGCACCCCGTGCTGGGAACCCCGGGGATGAGGTGGGAAGTGGAGAGATCTTGAAGGATGACGTAATGTAAAAGTAGTCGGAGAGCACTGGGCACTTTCATCTTGGCCAGAAAGTCCTCTCGAGATTATAACCACAGAGAGGGATGTGAGCTAATGCAAAAGTGGGAAGCTACTGTGTGTGAACAGTTTCAAGGTGAACCTAGTGTTGGTATGGATAATATTTATATAAGCCACCAAAACACAAGTGTTTGATACAGGCCATGCTTATCATTGCACAAAGGATGTACTAGAATCCTGCTCTGATTTTGCTGTTGGTTTCGTGTACAGCACCTGCCCTGCCAACCAGTGCTCTGGTTATGGTGAAGAGGTGCTTTGCACCTTATTATGCTCTGTGGGAATATAAGGCCCTTTGAGATCGAAAACTATGGTATAGCCTTTAATATGACTGGATTTAGCTCTTAGCAAGGTGTCTTCCATTGAAATGTTAAATCCATCTCATTTTAAAGATAAAACCCTGCTTTTATGTTGTATAACTGAATGGATTTGAGATGGGTAGGTTTAGTTTGAGGACATCTGTTTTCAAAAACAAAGCACCCTTGGAGAAATAGGCGATTCCAAGCACAAGACTGAAACTTACAAGATGAGTGTGTGAGCTGGAAATCATGGTGCGCTGGGAAGTGTTCTGAAACTACTGAAAGGGTGGCGGGACTCAAGAATCAGCACAAACATGCTTTGTCTTCCCAAACCTGGGGCAATTTGTACATCAGTAAGGGTGCAAACAAAAATAGCTGTAAGGACTGAAACATACACAATCTGTTTAAATCCAGGAGTTTATGATGAGTCTTTAAAAACCACATAATTTCCTATGTTGGAGGATATATGAAATCAATTGATTATTTTGAAAGAATTATGCATACGTCCAAACTTTCCTATATGAACTACATCTCAAGGCAACCAAGAGTTGATGGGAGAAGTTGGTCTCTATATAAATAATCTGGAAATCACTGAAGAACTAGGAAAAAAATGAGAATATTGTTTGATTTGCAATCTCTGATGAATTAATAAATCCAGACCATGAGTATCAGTGGCAACTAATGTCCCAAAGGAAGAGAGAAGCCAACACTAGACATCTCTTAAAGGAAAATCGCTGTGACACTTAAGAAATGTTAGCAAAAGTATTTATTAAACCCGAACCTGATCAACCTCTAAATATAACTACCAATTTATAGGGAATACAGAAGTCAGAGGAACATGTTAGGGGATCCTAAAGAAGCAGTCAACAAAACTTAGACCAAAGGAAACCCTACAGGCAGAAACTCTGAGGAGCTGGAACCTCTGACTTGACGCTGCATATAAAGGACTATGGTTAATTGCTTTTTATTAGAATACTGGTATTGAGATTATTGTTATATTTATATTTTACATACTTGTACCCTCCCAGAGTGGTCTCACAATAGCAATTCGTCTCAGCTGGAGCAAAGATGTATGTAATTACTTGCATTGAACTTTAAAAGCCAAATGAATATTTCTTGCTATTCATCTAACAGTGTCCTGAAGACAGTTTATCAGTGTACGTGTAGTCCCAGAGCTAAGTACTTCCGTGTTTCTGTTTTAGAAGCGACTGTTTGTCAGGAAACGGCCAGGACACGGATCAAAAGTACAAGCTTGCAAGAGGTGAGGTTCCCCAGATGTGCAGCAGAGCTTCAAACAACCCTTGCAGTTATTGAGGGGATAACAGGTGTGAAGAGTGCTGAGTAATGACGTACAGGAGCTACGGGCTTAGAGACCACAAAAAGGAAACTTCAGGCTTTCTCCACAACTCCCACAATGAAGTACCATAAGATGTTTAAGGTTTAACACCTGTTTACTATCGAGTAACGATCTTATCTCATTCCGGAATACTGAGTTCCTTAGGGCTTGCCTCCAAGTTACAAGATTTCTCTAGGCTTGCCAGGAGAATGTCTTGCTCTCAGCAGTTTCCTTTGATATGTTAAGAACCAGTGACTGTCCTGGTAAGCACCATGTTTATCCTCCACAACTGTTACAATAGGAAATTCTCTGACGGCTGGATGGGAATCTTAATCAGTGAGTGGCAAGGGAAGGTTGAGCATAGAAAACATAAGATTGGTCAGGATGCGGGGAGACACAAGATGGTGGACTGAAGCCAACTTTCAACAGAGGCTCCTGTCCAGAAGGAGAGTTAAGGGACAGGAATTTATTAAGTATCCTGGTGGATTTGAGCCGCACTAGGAGAGAAGGTTGAAGAATGCACATCAACACCGCTGAGGAAAGCTGTGATCACAAGGACGCAAACAAAAGGTACAAAATCCACCACCAAGCAGACGGGAGTCCCCCTCCCCCATGAGACCGGCTCAAGAGCCCCACAATTAAACAAACGGGCAGAAATTAAAGGCCCTCCCACTACATTCCACGGGAGAGACCTTCTAAAAACTGGACCTACCTCCCTGACTACATTAGGGTGCCATGGCGTTCTCCTGCCGGACATAGGGCTGAATAAAACTTTGGGAATCCTTTGCCGGCAACCCTGAATCCCCAACACTCCCCTCCCGCTCACTGAGGTCTGGAGGCCTGTCCCCCAGGAGTTCGGATTCTTGGGTGATTTCTCAAGGGGAGTGGACAGTCCCCGAGCTGCAACTGGTCAGCGCTGACTCTGAGACATGCAAGTGAGGAGAGGGCACCCGGCTAAAGGGGAGTCACGCCTCAGCGGCACTTCCCTGTGGTGCGGGGCAGCAGCCCTCCCGTGCATCAATACGGCCAGGCATAAAACTGAATGAAACTCTAGCTTCCCCCCACTCTCACTCAGGGTCTGGGGGCCTGTCCCTCAGGAGTTCGGATCCTTAGGTGATTTCTCGAGGGGAGTACACAGTGCCTGAGCCGCGACTGGTCAGCGCTGACTCTGAGACACGCGAGTGAGGAGAGGGCACTCGGCTGAGGGAGAGTCACGCCTTGGTGGCACTTCCCTGTGGTGCGGTGCAGCAGCCCTCCCCGGGCAACAATACGGCCAGGCATAAAACTGAATGAAACTCTAGCTTCCCCCACTCTCACTCGGGGGTCTGGGGGCCTGCCCCCCAGGAGTCTGGATTCTCAGGAGATCTCTCGAGGGGTGTGGACAGAGCATAAACTGTTGCCACTCAGAGCTGACTCTGGAGCACGAGACAGAGGAGAAAAGGGTCGGCTGGGTGCCCACACCAGAGCGGCAGTTCCTGGAGACAAATCAACAGCCGTTTTTTCTTTAACAGCAAAACGGCTCACTTCTGGATATTCTGAAGCCACACCCCCTGTCTCCCTGGGCAACCAGAGGAGGCCACCAGTGAGCAAAGGATTTGCCTGACACTGCTTACAAACCCGGGAAGCTTCCAGGGCAGGGCCGACTCAGAGAGGTAATCGGACACAAACCTCCAGCAGCAAAGACGTTTGAACTCAGAACAGCCTGTCTTCTGTAGGCGATTTTAGCAGAAACAGAGACAGAACCCCGCAAAGTTGTCTGTTCTGTTCTGTTCTGTTAGCAACATCAGTCAGGGACGAGGTTAAGCCTGAGTGAACACCTCCCTCCCACCACCTTGCATCAAGCACTCAAAGATGTCAGGCCCCATCTCCTCCTGCTAGATAGCGGCAGACTGCAATTGCAATTCAGGCAGGTGCAAACCCCTGGAGTATCTGTTCACTACAGGCAACTGGGTTAGCCATCTGCAAGAGATACCAGTGACTGGATCCGACGGAGGGGCAAAGTGGGGAAGGAGACATCAACCTTCCCAGACTGATCTATTTGCCAGGTGGCTCCTCCTGACTCCACGCAGCACTGGAGTAAGCCATATCAGAGGAGTCACCAGACCCCTGTGATCCAGTTCCCAGAGACCTCTTGAACTCTCCCACCCGAGACAGGTGCCGATTGAGACAATCGATTTGGACCTTTTGAACTGAACTAATAGACTGAGGACTTTTCAGGCAGTGCCCTGGGTATGCGGTTGTAGGAAGGTTTGATTTTCCTTTTCCTTTTCAAATTGGTGCCAGAGGTGGGCGGGCGGGGTGACTTAATTGCTGGTTTTTCCACACAGCTGAGACTTCAAGCCAGAGTAAATGTTACAATAGGATCGAACAGAAACCAGCTGAAAACAAGACAGAACCACTTAGCCCCATCACACAAGACAGGGCCCCAGTTTCTCAGGCCACAACACTGTACGGGCCCTCGATAAAGCCCCAGGGGAAAAATCAAAGGGAGTAAAATAACCATGGGGCGGAATCAGCGGAAAAACTCTGGTAACATGAATAACCAGAATAGATCAACCCCCCCAAGAAAAGATACGGCACATGTGATTGAAGATCCCATTCATAAACAACTGGCTGAGATGTCAGAAATCGAATTCAGAATTTGGATTGCAGACAAGATTAATAAAATGGAATTAGGAATTTGAGGAGAAATTCAAAAGTTGTCTCAAGAATTTAACGAATTTAAAGACAAAACCACCAAAGACTTAGACACACTGAAGCAAGAATTTACAGCCCTCAAACATATGAAAAATACAGTAGAATCCCTCAGCAACAGAACGGAGCAAGCAGAAGAAAGGACTTCTGACATTGAAGATAAAGTCTTCGAACGCTCCCAATCTCTCAAAGAGGAAGAGAAATGGAGAGCAAAAACGGATCATTCACTCAGAGAACTCTCGGATAATTCGAAGAAAAGCAATATACGAATAATTGGGATTTCGGAGAATGATGAAGTGGCCTTGAAGGGCACAGAGGCCCTTCTGCATGAAATTATGAAAGAAAATTTTCCAGACATGCCTAGAGAATCTGAAATTCAGGTAGCAGACAACTTCAGAACCCCAGCACGATTCAACCCCAATAAGTCATGTCCCAGGCATATCATAATTAGCTTCACTAAAGTTAACATGAAAGAGAAGATTCTCAAAGCAGCCCAGCGAAAGAAAACCATTACGTACAAAGGAAAGAATATTAGAATAACTGCAGATCTCTCTGCTGAAACTTTTCAAGCCAGAAGAGGATGGTCATCGACTTTTAATCTCCTAAAGCAAAATAACTTTCAACCCAGGATCTTGTATCCAGCTAAACTGAGTTTCATTTATGATGGAGAAATTAAATACTTCGATGACATTCATATGTTGAAAAAATTTGCCATAAGTAAACCAGCTCTTCAGGACATTCTCAGACCTATCCTCCACAATGACCAACCCAATCCTACACCACAAAAGTAAACTCACTCAGAAACTTTGGATCAAACTCCAACTTCCACACTGGCGAAAGGATTAAAAATGTCCACTGGACCTTTGAAAAACTTGATACCCAAAATTCCACCAGACTTATCAATACTCTCCATTAATGTGAATGGCTTAAACTGTCCTCTAAAGAGGCATAGGTTAGCTGACTGGATACAAAAACTCAAGCCAGATATTTGTTGCATACAAGTGTCACATCTCAACTTAAAAGACAAATACAGACTCAGGGTGAAAGGATGGTCATCCATATTTCAGGCAAATGGTAATCAGAAAAAAGCAGGTGTTGCAATTTTATTTGCAGATACAGTAGGCTTTAAACCATCAAAAGTAAGGAAGGACAAGAATGGTCACTTCATATTTGTTAAGGGTAATACTCAATATGATGAGATCTCAATTATTAATATCTATGCACCCAACCAGAATGCACCTCAATTTATAAGAGAAACTCTAACAGACATGAGTAACTTGATTTCCTCCAGCTCCATAATCGTCGGAGATTTCAACACTCCTTTGGCAGTGTTGGATTGATCCTCCAGCAAGAAGCTGAGCAAAGAAATCTTAGACTTAAACCTAACCATCCAATATTTAGATTTAGCAGACATCTACAGAACATTTTATCCCAACAAAACTGAATACACATACTTCTCATCAGCCCACGGAACTTACTCCAAAATTGACCACATTTTAGGTCACAAGTCTAACCTCAGTACATTTAAAGGAACAGAAATTATTCCTTGCATCTTCTCGGACCATCATGGAATAAAACTTGAATTGAGTAACAACAGGAATCTGCATACTCATACAAAAACATGGAAGTTAAATAACCTTATGCTGAATGATAGCTGGGTCAGAGATGAGATTAAGAAAGAAATCGCCAATTTTTTGGAACAAAACGACAATGAAGACACAAACTATCAGAACCTCTGGGACACCGCAATGGCAGTTCTAAGAGGGAAATTTATAGCACTGCAAGCCTTCCTCAAGAGAACGGAAAGAGAGGAAGTTAACAACTTAATGGGACATCTCAAGCAACTGGAAAAGGAAGAACATTCCAACCCCAAACCCAGTAGAAGAAAAGAAATAACCAAAATTAGAGCAGAATTAAATGAAATTGAAAACAAAAGAATAATACAACAGATCAATAAATCAAAAAGCTGGTTTTTTGAAAAGGTCAATAAAATAGATAAACCTCTGGCCAACCTAATCAGAAAAAAAAGTAAAATCTCTAATATCATCAATCAGAAACAACAAAGACGAAATAACAACAGACTCGTCAGAAATCCAAAAAATCCTTAATGAATATTACAAGAAACTTTATTCTCAGAAATATGAAAATCTGAAGGAAATTGACCGATACTTGGAAGCACGCCACCTTCCAAGACTTAGCCAGAATCAAGTGGAAATGTTGAACAGACCCATATCAAGTTCAGAAATAGCATCAACTATACAAAACCTCCCTAAAAAGAAAAGCCCGGGAACAAATGGTTTCACATAAGAATTCTACCAAACCTTTAAAGAGGAATTAGTACCTATATTACTCAACCTGTTCCAAAAGGTAGAAAAAGAAGGAAGACTACCCAACACGTTCTATGAAGCAAACATCACCCTGATCCCCAAACCAGGAAAAGACCCAACAAGAAAATTATAGACCAATATCACTAATGAATATAGATGCAAAAATATTCAACAAGATCCTAACAAACAGAATCCAGCAACACATCAAACAAATTATACATCATGACCAAGTTGGTTTTATCCCAGGGTCTCAAGGCTGGTTCAATATACGTAAATCTATAAATGTAATTCAGCACATAAACAAATTAAAAAACAAAGACCATATGATTCTCTCAATCGATGCAGAAAAAGCTTTTGATAATATCCAGCATCCCTTCATGATCAGAACACTCAAGAAAATTGGTCTAGAAGGGACTTTTCTTAAACTGATAGAGGCCATCTACAGCAAACCCACAGCCAATATCATATTGAATGGAGTTAAATTGGAATCATTTCCACTCAGATCAGGAACCAGACAAGGCTGCCCATTGTCTCCATTGCTTTTCAACATTGTAATGGAAGTTTTAGCCACCGCAATTAGGGAAGAAAAGGCAATCAAGGGTATCCAAATAGGGTCAGAAGAGAGCAAACTTTTACTCTTCGCAGATGATATGATTGTGTATCTGGAAAACATTAGGGACTCTACTACAAAACTCCTAGAAGTGATCAAGGAATACAGCAGCGTCTCAGGTTACAAAATCAACACCCATAAATCGGTAGCCTTTATATACACCAACAACAGTCAAGTTGAAAAAGCAGTTAAGGACTCTATCCCATTCACAGTAGTGCCAAAGAAGATGAAATATTTGGGAATTTCCCTAACAAAAGACGTGAAAGATCTCTATAAAGAGAACTATGAAACTCTAAGAAAAGAAATAGCTGAAAATGTTAACAAATGGAAAAGCATATCATGCTCATAGCTGGGAAGAATCAACATTATTAAAATGTCCATACTACCCAAAGCAATATATAATTTCAACGCACTCCCTATTAAAGCTCCACTGTCATATTTTAAAGATCTTGAAAAACAATACTTCGTTTTATATGGAATCAGAAAAAACCTCGACTAGCCAAGACATTACTCAGAAATAAAAACAAAATAGGAGGAATCACACTACCAGACTTCAGACTTTACTACAAATTGATAGTGATCAAAACAGCATGGTATTGGCACAAAAACAGAGAATTAGATATCTGGAACAGAATAGAGAACCAAGAGATGAATCCAGCTACTTACCGCTATTTGATCTTTGACAAGCCAATTAAAAACATTCAGTTGGGAAAAGATTCCCTATTTAACAAATGGTGCTGGGTGAACTGGCTGGCAACCTGTAGAAGACTGAAATTGGACCCACACCTTTCACCATTAACTATGATAGACTCTCATTGGATTAAAGATTTAAACTTAAAACATGAAACTATAAAAATACTAGAGGAGAGTGCAGGGAAAACCCTTGAAGAAATTGGTCTGGGCGAGTATTTTATGAGGAGGACCCCCCCCGCCAGGCAATTGAAGCAGCTTCAAAAATACACTACTGGGACTTGATCAAACGAATAAGCTTCTGCACAGCCAAGAACACAAAGCAAGCAAACAGCCCTCAGAATGGGAGAAGATATTTGCAGGGTATATCTCTGACAAAGGTTTAATAACCAGAATCCACAGAGAACTCAAACGCATCAGCAAGAAAAAAACAAGGGATCCCATTGCAGGCTGGGCAAGGGATTTGAAGAGAAACTTCTCTGAAGAAGACAGGCGCACGGCCTTCAGACATATGAAAAAATGCTCAGCATCTTTAATCATCAGAGAAATGCAAATCAAAACTACTTTGAGATATCATCTAACTCCACTGAGACTAGCCTATATCACAAAATCTCAAGACCAGAGATGTTGGTGTGGACGTGGAGAAAAGGGAACACTTCTGCACTGCTGCTGGGAATGCAAATTAATACATTCCTTTTGGAAAGATATATGGAGAACACTCGGAGATCTAAAAATAGATCTGCCATTCAATCCTGTAATTCCTCTGCTGGGCATATACCCAGAAGACCAAAAATCACAACATAACAAAGATATTTGTACCAGAATGTTTACTGCAACCCAATTCATAATTGCTAAGTCATGGAAAAAGCCCAAGTGCCCATCGATCCACAAATGGATTAATAAATTGTGGTATATGTACACCATGGAATATTATGCAGCCTTAAAGAAAGATGGAGACTTTACCTCTTTCATGTTTACATGGATGGAGCTGGAACATATTCTTCTTAGTAAAGTATCTCAAGAATGGAAGAAAAAGCACCCAATGTACTCAGCCCTACTATGAAACTAATTTGGGGCTCTCACATGAAAGCTGTAACCCAGTTACAACCTAACAATAGGGGGAAGTGGGAAAGGGAGGGGAGGGAGGGTGGTGGTGGGTAGAGGGAGGGGGATTGTTGGGATCATACCTGTGGTGCATCTTACAGGGGTATTTGCGAAACGTGGTAAATGTAGAATGTAAATGTTTTGGCACAGTAACTGAGATAATGCCAGGAAGGCTATGTTAACCATTGCGATGAAAATGTGTCAAATGGTCTATGAAGCGAGTGTATGATGCCCCATGATCATATCAATGTATACAGTTATGATTAAATAAAAAAATAAAACAAACAAACAAAAAAGAGATTGGTCAGGAGATGGTAATTGTTACATTTGGATGATGTGCATGTAGAGATTCATTAAACTAGTTTCTTAATAGGTATGGGAATTCCATATTAAATTTTTTGAAAAGAAAGAATAAGAATAAAGCAAAAGCAAAAGTTCATTTGTATAACAAAAGCAAATAGCAAGCAATAAACTCAGCTTTGGCAACAGAACTCCAGCAGTGGCAGTGAGGGGGCTCCAGTAAGTTCCCAGGGAGACGGGAGTCTGGCTTCAGGCCTGGCTCTTCACTGGAGACCTGTCTGACCTCTGTGAACTAGAGTTCTAATTACTTGGAAGGCGCTGGATCCCACAGTTCCTGGTCTTCTACAGCACAGCCACTAGAACATGGAACCACCTTGCCGCCGACACCATCTCTACCAGTGCTGTGAATTAGAGGCTGGGTCAGTGGGTCCACAGCAGCAGCGCCGTTGGACCCTCCCAGGACGTGAAACTGCAGCCGCTTCTGGAAATCAGACCCATCTCTTAGCGACACTCACCAAAACATACAACTTGCCTGGTTAATGTAGCATTCCATTTCATAACTCATCATAGCGCGGCTCTTGTTTGTGTATTCTTATGAACCTTAACTTAGATCTTACAAAGGCTTGCCTCTGGGACGACGTGTGCATGTATATTTAGGATCTTCAGAATACCACTAAGTGAATAGCAAAAAAATACTATTCATTTCACTATTAAAATTGGAATGATCCAACTGTGAGGCCCAACAGCCAATGGGCTGAGAGCAAGCTGGGAAGGCAAGGGCACAGTTTTTTCCCCTGAAAGGAATGCAGAGTTCCAATCTGCTTGAAGGATGACAAGGATCAATTAACCACAGTGGTTAAACAGATCATGCCTCAGCTTCACCACACATTTTATTGTCTGTAAACCTCAAAGGACATCATTAACCTATTTGCGCTAGGGGTAGCTGCCGAGTAGAAACCTTAGCAAACGCAGAGGCTACTGTGTGCCACTTAATATAAAAGTCAGGAAGGAGATAGAAATCTAAATATATCTGACAGAGTTCTGGGGTCTGGAGAAGGGACAATATATCAGACAAAAAATTCCTATCAAATTAGAACATTTCTATCCAAACAAACTGAACGCTAATGAAGATACCAATAGTAGCAACTTAATAGTCTTCAAGGTTTAAATCAAGATTTGTATCTTCCAAAAATTCTTTGCTAGAATTTCTTAGATAATAATCCTTCTGCATTCTGCATTGACTTACTCTCTGCATCTAAAGCGTTGTCATATTTGTCTTCAGATTCTCTAATTATTTAAAAGTTGCTTCAAATATACTGAGGGTGCCAAAAAATGTATACGCCTTTTAAGAAAGGAGAGAACTATATTAAACTTGCAATCCTCAATATATACAGATAATGTCTGTTATCTTGTATTATATATTGTATCTTGTATTTCTTGTAATCGCAGAAGTCAAACATGGCTTGAGTATTATAATTCATATACTTGTTTCCTTTCTTAAAATCGGTATACACATTTTTGGCGCCTTCTGTATGCACTGTATCTTCAAGAACATATCGAATCTTCCACAAGGCAAAGAATAAGCTCTTAGTTTTCCCCCAATTCGTAATGCAGTGATAGCAAGGCATCCAAAAGACCTTTATTGGAAGGAGGAGGAAGGGAGGAATGGAATAAGGAAAGAAAAAAACAAAAAAAGACCAGCACGTGTCTAAAGGATGAAATATTACATTACTGCTCAAGCTCTGATTTGAAATAAATAGCATTTCCAAGACTAAATTTAAAAACTAAAGACTAAATTTAAATTTACTTTAGAGTAAATTCAAGAAAAAATTTACAGTTTGTACAATTCTAGATGAATCATTAAATATGGGGCCTACCATAAGTAAAGGATGATTCAAGTAACTTGGTGAAACCATTAAATATGAACTGAAATAATCAATTAACCTTAACTATAATGTTATTACAACTTCATAATGATGTCTTCTTCAATATAAGACTTTTCCCAAGATTTTTTTGAGTTAAATTAAACTCAAAAATTATTTAGTCAACATTTGGTAACATACATAAAATTTTAAGAAGAAAAGTTAAATACATAAATGACAAATTAACTCACTTATTTTAACAATCTATGGTAGTAGTAATAAATAAAATGCTGTCTGAGTGATTTGGTGAGAGGTGTTTCCCAGTGCATTTAGCAAGGCTGTGCAAAACTTTTAATGCTTTCTCTCCTTTCTACCAAGTACTCAGCCAGTGGGGAGATTCAGGAATTCTAAAACCTAACACTTTGTGGCTTTACTTTTTCTATCAAAATGGATCTTCTAATTAGATACAAATTTAAGAGACTATGAGAGTTAATAATAGGCTCTCTGAAATGTAGATGATTCCTGCAAAGTCATAATGGATAAAAGAATGTTGACGATAACTGAACCATTGCTCATCAAAATAATCAATATGACATTGCTCTTGCAAGAGCAATATCCTACAAAACTGTGCTTTTGATTATTACATAAGAAAATAATAGGAATTTAGTGAATATTAGGAAAAGATTAAAAACTTGATTTATGTAAATTGACTTGCCCTATATTAAAAATAAGTGAGAATTGGGTGGCGCCTGTGGCTCAAGGAATAGGGTGCCAGTCCCATTTGCCGGAGGTGGTGGGTTCAAACCCAGCCCTGGCCAAAAACCACACACACATAAAAAAAGTGAGAATCATTAAAATGTTAATTCTAAAAAATCAAATGCATATACCTATAGCCTTTTGAGAACTCAGATTTCTGATGCTCTTAACATTTTCTGATTTCTCTGAGAATTTCTTTGTAATGTTAATTTGCTTAGTAGAGTACAGAGAGAAGCAAATGAATTTCATTACATTTAATTTGCATGTTGGAATACTGGCAATTATGATTTATTCCTTACTATGGTCATTGAATTAGAGTTCCCATGGTTTAAAAACAATTCGAAGTGTTAAATAATTTTAAAAAATTGGAACTCCATTAGTTAAAATGAGTCAGTGTCCGATGTCCTTAACAAGGACAGACTGCCTTTTTTGCAACATGTTAGCAATGGTTCATTTGTACGTTCAGGGTTTGAAGAGAGTAAGTACACATAGACAAGGCTTAGGTGAATGGATGTGTGTGTATTCCAATAAAACTTTATTTACAAAAGCAGGGCTGTTCCATGGTCTACAGTTTCCAACCCCTGCTCTAGACAAGCATCTCAAGCTACTTTTTAGAAATTTCTACTTGGATTTTCATAACTTCCCAAGCACAACACGTTCCCAGATAAGCTCATCTTATTCCCTCCTCTGGCTGCCTTCTTAGTGAATAACACCACTGCCTACCAGTGGTCCAAGACAGAAATTCAGGCAACATCTTTGATTTCATTCCCCACATTCCACCAGTGACAAGAGCTAGTCAGTTCTACTTGGAAACATCTCCTTAATCCGCCCCCTCTTCTCTTTCTCCACACCATCTTCCATGGCCTGTTACCTCCTCCTCTGTGCTTTTTAACAGCTCCTCACCACACTGCGGTCGGAGGGATCCCACCACTCTTGGGTGTCATTGGCAAAAGTCTGAATATCTTGAAACGGTGTGAGAGGGCTTTGCAAGTGGACCATTTCTCCCCTTTAGCCTAAATTGCTTCCATTTGCTGGGCCTCCTGCCTCTAGGTCCTTGCCCACGTGTTCCTTCTGTCTACAGCTTGCCTGTCCTCTTACTGCCTTCTAGGTCTGAACCCGATGTCATGCCCACTGGGAAGAGTCTCTTCACTGCTCAAGACTGTCCCTCTGTATACACCACAGCGACTGAGACCTCACTTTAACTATTGTAATCACAGAGCCACATTGCCCCCTGCCAGCCCCTAACCCCCAGCAGGCTGAGACCTCACTTTAACTATTGTAATCACAGAGCCACATTGCCCCCTGCTAGCCTCTAACCCCCAGCAGGCTGAGACCTCACTTCAACTATTGTAATCACAGAGCCACATTGCCCCCTGCCAGCCCCTAACCCCCAGCAGGCTGAGACCTCACTTCAACTATTGTAATCACAGAGCCACATTGCCCCCTGCCAGCCCCTAACCCCCAGCAGGCTGAGACCTCACTTCAACTATTGTAATCACAGAGCCACATTGCCCCCTGCCAGCCCCTAACCCCCAGCAGGCTGAGACCTCACTTCAACTATTGTAATCACAGAGCCACATTGCCCCCTGCCAGCCCCTAACCCCCAGCAGGCTGAGACCTCACTTCAACTATTGTAATCACAGAGCCACATTGCCCCCTGCCAGCCCCTAACCCCCAGCAGGCTGAGACCTCACTTCAACTATTGTAATCACAGAGCCACATTGCCCCCTGCCAGCCCCAACCCCCAGCAGGCTGACCACTCCCTGAGGGCATTACCGAGCACTGTGGGCACTTGAGGAACACCTACTGACTGACACACAGACATTTCCAGCAAAGGTCACTTTCACTGACACCTCCACTCCTCCTACCCCAGTGGGAATAAGGAGGCTGTGAGCTGGGCAGGCTAGGGGACGAGAGGAGGGGAGAGGGGTCATTACTTGGCTCATGAAGGCTAGAGGAGGTGCTGCTGCTCCAGGCATCCCCTGTCCTTAGCCCCTGTGCTCCAGCCAGGGAACAGCATGGTGGTGGCACACACCTCTTCATCCCACTGACTGGTCTTCTGAGCTCATGGGATTCAACCAAAGGCTAAGACTTCTGCACCTTGAGTTAGAAATTCTGTAACTTCAGATTCTCCCTGGACAAGTTCCTGTACTTTCGGAGTTACTAATATTACGGAAGCATTTATATCCTCCTAAGTCCTCATAAAATATACACATGTACAGTAGAAACTCCATAGTTGACCACCTCCTGAAGCTGACCTAATTTTCATAGACTGGACATGCACCACATATACATGTCAGTACAGCAGGCCTAGTTCCTTATGTTGACCACCTCCATGTGTTGACCAGTTTGTTATAGTCCCTCGGGTGGTCAGCTTACAGAGGTTCTACTGAATGTCTAAACACTGTATATAGACATATATGCAAATATGCACACATGTACTCACACCTATCAAAATAAATACACAATATACATAGACCTCTGTGTTTACTCTTTATTCTGAAATAATTGTAAATACAGGACAAGTTGTCAACATATAGCACTGAGAGGTCCCCTGCACCCACCACCCTGCCTGCCCCAGGGGAAACATCTCCCCAGGAAAGCGCCCCTGGCTCAGTGTCAGGAGCTGGTCCACAGACCTCACTCAGATCTCACCAGTCTTTACATGAACTCCTCTGTCTTTCTGAAAAGATTTGAATGTTTTCTACATGACTCTTCTCTCCTAAATATTGTGGCATGAGACTTTTGCCTTCACTATCTTGGTGTCGTGAATGTGAGAGATGGAAAGGATGATCTGGTTTGTCTCTGTTTTGTCCAAGTGAGCCTGGCCCTCGGGGCAGACAGAAGCCTGGCCTGACCTCTGGCGAGTCCCGGTGCCAACTCAGTGCAGGCTGCTACGCTGTCCAGGAATGACTATCTTCTCTGCTAATATTATTCATAAGCACATCTGATGAGATGGGTAATGAACACTAATTTTGTCTTTGAAGATGAACAGATATCTCTACTTCTTCAGGAGCAACTCAATTAAGAAAATGTCACCTTGCTGGACCCTGAGTGAGTCCATCAGGTCCCCTAGTTGCATTTTGTCTGGTCTGTTCACGTAGTAGCTGCTATTTCTCTTGGAGCCAAGGACCAATAACATCTTATTACAGGATCCCAGCACAGATGAGCAGAAACTAACTAATATGAGAAGGCCGACTAAAGAAACAAAAGCCACCTCCAGATTAATTAGAATATGTCTTCGAGGTGCTGTACCATAATTAACTAAAAACAGCAGGAAAAGCCACCTGTGAATTGGCATCGAGGGCGCAGATAGATAAACTTGCCAAGAACCCTTACAGCAACAAAGGGAGGCTTTGTGGGAGTCCCTAATAGATTAATTGTGTTGCTATTTTCAATGATGTGGTGTTATTGGGGCTATTCGGTGATATTCGTGGTGACATAATGAACTGTCCTACAAAGGCAGAGTCTGGGCCACAGAAAGATGGAAAGCAGATGCAGGAAGGAGCTGGCAGGTGGAAAAGGCGGGCACATCACCTGGGAAGTTGTGACCTGGCCACAGCTTCCATGTCAGATGAGACTGTGGGGTGAACTTGACCTCATTTTCCTGGTGAGGCTGGCCTTTCCATGTGTCTACAACTTTTCTTTATAAGGTACTTACAAGCAATTTACCTCTTTAATGCTGGAAGAGACTGGCTGATGCTTTCCTTCCTAAGAGAACCTGAGTGGACCTTGGTTGCAGGCCTCACGTTGGACAGAGCTAAGGAGAATCTTTGAACAACATACCTTTGAACTGGGAAGGTGCACTAATGCACAGGTTTTTTTTTTTCCAGTAAATGTGTTGGAAATTTTTTTGAAGTTTCATAATTTGAAAACACTCAACGAGCCCAGAAATATCATAAGAAGCCAGAAAAGCTAGGTATGTCACAAATAGATAACACATACGTAGGTGACAGTCTATCTTATCATTTACAACCATAAAGTATGCACTCACCTATTGTACAAAGTAGAATTGACCATAGCTCTGTGCGCAAACACTTTAGACCACATGTGGTGCCACAGGCAGTCAAGAGACATGTAAGCAAAAGTAAAGATGCAGCTGTGAGTCAAACCGCACAGAATCTGCGGTGCTACGTGCCACACTACTGGACAATCGCCTGCCACCTCCTGCCCAGCCGAGGCAAGCTCCAGGTTGGAGGTATAGTGTGTGCCACTCACCATCCCAGTGTGAGCACTTCATCTGTCCAGTAACGGTGGGTGAAGGACATTGTGACCTCTTGTGGTTCTTACACATTTCTTGTGTTTAGTGGGATACTGTAAACCTTGAGTAGCACCCAGGGGCACCTATGACGAGTTGCTAGTGATACTAGAGTGGCCCCAGCAGCAGAGAAGAGTCCTGACACTGCCATCTATGGCCTGTGTGCCGCACCCCCGGCATCAAGCCGTGGTGGGATGGCTCTGTCCGCGTTGTAAAAACTGTGGTAAGGCGGTGGGTGCTCCTCGGAGCGTTGCCCCCAGTCCCCCTGGTTTGCGACAGCAGCGCATAAGTTGCCTAGCATGCCTTTTAGTGAACGTAGGAAGTCATGAGGTGCGGCATAAAGGCCTGAGTAACCTTTACCCTGAAACCTGTTTGAAACTTGTTTGTTGAGTTGAATGGTTAATTGTTGCTTGAATGTCCTCAGAAACTAAGAATAAACATAATGACTTACTAATCCATGACTTCATCTATACAATGGAGACTAAAAAGTCTCCAAGGGAACACGTTCCCACCATAAAGGTCAGTTAATTGAAACAATGTATCAAGAGAATGCAGGGATGATAAGTTAAGATGTTCCTACCAGATACCCGCTCCCTCCGGTCTCTTATCTCTACCTTATGTCCCTTTGAAACTGTTTCTTTGAAATAAGTTTTCTATGAAATTGCTTTCTCTATAATTTTGTCACTATACACTTAAAACATATACATAATTCACTATCAATTCACTAACAACATAAAAATCATAATCAAATATAAAAATATAAAAATACAAAATGTGAACAAAGCAGTTTTACAAAGAAAGAAGGTTTAAACATAGATAAAGAGAAGTAGAAGAGTAACTGCTGATAAGCAGCAGTCCTTTGTTCCCCCTTACGGGCAGAAACATTGTCTAAGAAAAGACGGTTGACTACTCCCATCTACAAAACTCGATAAGAACTTTGTAAGCATCAGCAAGTCATAAAAATATCTTTTGTAGTTTGTAAGACATTGTCAAAAATGTATAAATACCATGCCTAAAAATCAGTAAAGCACAGCTGCTTTCTTCATCATCCTTGGTGTGTAGCAGTTTGTCATTTTCCTGCGTCGCCCTTTCAATCAACCTGAGCCGTTCTTGCCCTGAAAGCCCTCGGACTGAGACTCATTCGACTGGCGGTCCGCGGCAGCTGGCGCCTCGAACAGGGACCTGAAGGACAGGTGATCTTTCTTTTTCTTTCTTTCCTCTCTTTTTCAGATTGAAGGCGACTCTCACCAGGGAGCTGCAGTCCCGCCGGTAAAGGCTGACCGGTTAAGTGTGAGTAATCCGCAGGACAACATGGGGCATACATTGGGTAAGGAAGAACACATGCTCAGTGTCATGATACAGCGTTTATTAGAAAAAAATGGTTTTCATGTGTCTCTCAAACGGTTAGAGGAGCTTATACATTTCATAAAGTTGGTAAGTCCTTGGTTTCTGGAGGAAGGCTCTCTCTCTCTCTCCGATTGGAAAAGGGTGGGACGCGAAATGCGGAAATACATGCAAGAACATGGGGAGAAGGTCTTGCCCCCTCAGGCTTTTCCTTTATGGTTACAAGTTAGAGAACTTTTGGCTGACAATACCTTTTTAGAAGCATTTATAAGAGAAACTGACTCGGAGGCTGGTGATCCTGAAACTAAGGTGGCACCTATTTGTGATGAGGTTCCCCCCGAGGTTCTTAAAGATCCTGAACCGGTACCAAACACTGAGAGCGTTGTCCCCTCAGCTCCAACGCTCAAAGACATTTTACCGCCACTCCCACCGGTTGATAATTCCTCAGACAGTGACGAGTGGGATGTGATCGATGAACTTACTAAATCAGATGAGAGGGACGGAATGAATGATTCTATTCACCCCCGCCGAGCTTATCCGGCAGTTCGCGTCCCAAAGGTCGCATCTAAGACATCCTCACGAGCCCCGCTTCCCCGTGTGCCTCCTTGTCTCCCTCCACCGCCCGCGGGGTTTCAGGCGGCGGTGCGAGAAGCCCGTCAGCAGGGAGATTTTACATTTGCTTTCCCGGTGCGCTTTCCCACTGAGGAAAGGGCACCACCCACCTGGGAACCTCTGTCGTTAAAGACGCTTAAAGAACTGCAACAGGCTGTCCGCACATCGGGAGCTTCTGCACCTTATACTTTACAAATTGTGGAATCAATTAGCAGTCAATGGCTTACCCCGTATGATTGGCAACAAACGGCCAAAGCCACGCTTTCCCCAGGTGATTATATCTTATGGAGAACAGAATATGAAGATAGATGTAGAGAAAGTATTAATCAGCATGTGGGAAGAAAAGCGCAGCCCACACTATCCATGCTTCTAGGAACAGAAGAATTTGCCTCTTTTGAAAATCAAATTAAACTACCCCGACAAATTTTGGAAATAGTCAGCCATAACGCAGTCTCCGCTTGGCGAAAAATACCTCCTCCGGGAACCAAGGGCACAACTTTAGCAGGCATAAAACAGGATATGGAAGAATCCTATCCTGCCTTTATTTCTCGCCTGGAAGAAGCTATTAATAGAATGCTTCCACCATCAGAAGGCACAGAATTATTACTCAAGCAATTGGCTTGGGAAAATGCAAATACGCTGTGTCAGGACTTAATACGTCCACTCAGGAAAACAGGTACCTTACAAGATTATATTAAAGCATGCATGGATGCCTCACCAGCAATTGTCCAGGGAATGGCGTTTGCTGCAGCTATGCGGGGTCAGAAATTTAGTTCATATGTTAAAGGTGCTTTTGATAGAGACCCCAGTAATACATGTTTTGGGTGTAATCCCCCACATGACTTGCCCACTTGTTATAATTGTGGGAAGCCAGGTCATATACAGAAGGATTGTAAGAAATCCACCGGTGCTAATAATAATAATAGTAAGTCCCGTGGACTACCCCCGGGACCATGCCCTCGTTGTAAGAAGGGCAGGCACTGGAGAAATGAATGTAAATCTAAATTTCATAAGGATGGAACCCCCTTGTCAGACAAGGGTGCTAACTTTATTGATACCAATCAGACAAAAAACTAGATAAGGGGCGTTCTCCCAGCCCCGACTCCAAGGGAGAGACTCCTGCCTCTACCGCAGTACGGCCTAAGTTAGAACCCACATCTACTATTAATTGTATACCACCTGAATGGACAATTCATGATCTCCCACGTGGGACTCCTGGCAGCGCAGGCTTAGACCTTGCCAGTTCTAAAGATGTAATCATATCCAAACATGATGGTGTTGTATTAGTTCCCACAGGAATAAAAGGAAAGTTATTACCAGGTACTGTTGGTGTTATATTGGGACGCAGTTCCAATTACACTAAACATTTTGAAGTTGTTCCAGGAGTAATTGATTCTGACACTGAAAATACAATTAAAGTCATGGTAAAGTCTTTAGTAGAGACTACACAAATTCATAAGGGACAAAGAATTGCTCAGTTATTGTTGTTGCCATATATACCGCTCCCCACCTGGCACTTACATGATGCCAGGGGAGAGGGTCAATTTGGATTTACTGATCAGGATTGTGTGGCTCTTATACATGATTTATATGATAGACCAATGTTAAAAATGAAAATAGAAGGCAGGCCCATTAAGGGCCTAATGGACACAGGCGCTGATGTAACCTGCATTGCTGCCTCCGACTGGCCGAGATCCTGGCCGGTTCATCGAACTGGGTCTTCTTTAGTTGGTCTCGGTTCTGTTTCTGGTGTCATGCGTAGTACATCTCATTTGTTATGTGAATATAAGGACAAGAAAATTTACTTTCAACCTTATGTACTACCCTCTCTACCCTATACTTTATGGGGACGAGATCTTTTACATGTTCTAGACATGAAACTAGTTACAGGTGATCAACTCAATGATCAGTGTTTTTCATAGGGGCCACTGCAGAAAACTATGCCTGTAAAATAAAATGGTTAACAGATGTTCCTGTGTGGGTTAGTCAGTGGCCCCTAACAACAGAAAAGTTACAGGCATTACAAATTTTAGTACAAGAACAATTAGATAAAGGTCATTTAGAGGAATCCACTAGTCCATGGAACACTCCTGTGTTTGTCATTAAGAAAAAATCTGGCAAATGGAGACTTTTACAAGATTTAAGAGCAGTAAATACCATTATGGAAGACATGGGCTCCCTTCAACCTGGGCTGCCGTCTCCTGTAGCAGTACCAGAACAATGGTCACTTATAATTATAGATCTACAAGACTGCTTTTTTACTATTAATTTACATCCTGAGGATTGTCCTCGTTTTGCTTTCAGTGTTCCTTCCTTAAACTTACAGGAACCGTTTAAAAGATATCAATGGAAAACTTTACCTCAGGGCATGAAAAACAGCCCTACTTTATGTCAAAAATTTGTAGCGGCTGCGTTAGCAGCACTCAGAAAACAATTCCCTAGCGCCTACATAATTCATTATATGGATGATATTTTACTAGCTCATCCGGAGCTGCAAAAAGTACAGCTAATGCTAGAAAAGGCTATAGAACAATTAACTAAATTTGGCTTAGTCATTGCCCCAGAGAAAATTCAGAGAGATAAACCATTAAGTTATCTGGGACAATGGATTCACTCTGACTATATTGCACCTCAAAAGGTGCAAATAAGGAGAGATAAATTACAAACTCTTAATGATTATCAAAAATTACTGGGAGAAATAAATTGGATTCGACCTTTTCTAAAAATTACTACAGGAACTCTTAGTCCTTTGTTTGCTATCTTACAGGGGAACTCCAATCCACGTTCCCCTAGACATTTAACTCCAGAAGCCTTGCAGGCTTTAGAAGTTGTTGAACAAGCTTTAACCCAGGCCAGGGTTAAACAACTTAATTATCAAAATCCATGGTCTCTACTCATTTTTTCTACTGAGTATACTCCTACAGCTTGCCTATGGCAGGAAGGTATTTTAGAATGGATTCATTTACCACATGTTCAGACAAAGATTGTTGCTGATTATCCATACCTGGTGTCTTTATTAATTGATAAAGGAAGAAAAAGATCACGGGAATTATTTGGTAAAGATCCTCATGTAATTGTAACTGCTTATAATAAAATTCAAGTGGAACAACTATTTCAAAATAATGATAATTGGGTATTGGCCTTACAAGGCTATGCAGGTCAAATTTTATACCATTATCCTAAACATCCTTTAATTGAGTTTACAAAGACAGTTTCACTTATATTTCCTCTTATGTGTTCCAAACAGCCTTTGTCTGACGCAATGACTTTATTCACAGATGGTTCCTCCACAGGACGGGCTGTAGTTTTCAGTCCAGGCCTGTCTCCTATTATTAAGGAGGTTACACAAGCCTCTGCCCAACAAACAGAGTTATGGGCTCTAATCTCAGCTTTTAATAACTTCGAACAAAAATTTAACTTATATACAGATTCAAAATATATTGCTTCTCTTTTTCCAGCTCTTGAAACTGCTCTTTTAACAGGAACCTCAACTATTCTACCTCTATTAAAGAAACTACAAACTTTAATTCAGCAAAGGAATAATCAATTTTATATTGGTCACATAAGAGGACATACTAATTTACCTGGCCCTTTGACCCAAGGAAATGCCACTGCAGATTTGTTAACACGTACTATAGTGGCATCAGTGACTGAAGCTGAAGAAAGCCACGCCTTACATCACCAAAATGCTAACGCATTAAGAAAAATGTTTCAAATTACTAGAGAACAGGCAAGACAAATAGTCTTAAAGTGTAAATCCTGTCCTATTACTCATCATCCTTTAAAATTCGGTGTCAATCCTCGTGGTTTACGTCCCAATGTATTGTGGCAAATGGATGTAACACATGTGTCTAGTTTTGGAAAATTACAATATGTACATGTTACTGTTGATACCTTTTCTCATTATATATGTGCCTCTGCAAGATCTGGAGAGGCTTACAAAGATGTTGTACAGCACCTATTTTACTGCTTTCAGCAGCTAGGTGTTCCTCATCAATTAAAAACAGACAATGCTCCAGCTTATACCTCTCGAGCATTTGAACAATTTTGTATACAGTGGAAAATTTCTCATTCTACGGGGATCCCGTATAATCCTCAGGGTCAAGCAATTGTTGAAAAAACTAATCAAATATTAAAATTACAAATTGAACGCCTACAAAAGGCTCACAAGTATTTTTCTCCTCATCATATATTAACTCATGCTTTATTCGTTTTAAATCATCTCAATGTAAACTCTAACAATTTAACTCCTGCTCTTTCTCATTGGCAGCCGCAATCGGCTGCCACCCTTCCTAAAGTTCTTTGGAAAGATTTATTGTCGGGCCAGTGGAAAGGCCCTGATGTATTGTTAACCTCCGGACGAGGCTATGCTTGCATATTTCCACAGGATGCCGACTCTCCCATCTGGATTCCAGACCGGCTCATCAAACCGGCTCCTCCGGAGACCCCGGCGCAGAAGACAACGCCTGCGGCGGATAAAGATCCTATCTGCACAGATGAAGACAACTGTGACAGTTTCACCGAGACCCTCCAAGATCACGTGGACACAGATCCGCACCTTGGTGAAACAAGCTAAACAACTTCTCATATCTCAAGGAAACCCTCTAACTCCAACAATGTACTTTGTTGCCTTTTTATCATTAATTTCTACTCCTACGGTAGAAACTGCAGCTTATTGGTCTTATGTTCCTAATCCTCCACTGCTACACCCTGTGGGCTGGCTAGATCCAGACCCCATAAAAATTCTTTCTAATGATTCTATCCGCTTAGGAGGTTTAACTGACTCAGAATCCAGACATCATGCTGCGGCTTTGATTAATTTCACTGGCAAAGCCGACTCCTTGCCTATTTGCTTTACTTTAAAAGGCAATACACCTCCTTTTTGTTTACCTACAAGTTACAGAGTCTTTTTATCTGATGCTCCTGATCCCCATGATGCCAATAGACGTTATATGTGGGAATATGAGATACAAACTATTGGAAGTCCTAATTATAATGAAACTTGCTTAGCTGTTAACCAGTTACCTCTCCCTAATTGTAAACAAAAATATAGAGATAAAAATCGATTCTGGGAATCCTCTTTAACAAAAACTCCTACTTGGCTTTCTTGCGGATTCCCAGACGCTGCTAACAAACATTCTCCCATTAATTCTAATACAATTATTTGGGACTATTCTCCTACCTCCTGCTATGATCATAACGTATATTTATCTAATCAATTAGATAAATTTCATAAATATCAATGGTCTGGTACCCCTCAACCAGTACGGAGGTGGTTCTCACCTGGTTTAGTTGAGCCCATATGGGTGGCTCAAAACAATAATAACACTCAAATACACTATGATTTATTTAGACTTGTTGCTGCATCCAACTTAATTTTAGAAAAGAAACCTAATATGCCAAAACCTAATCCAATTTCTATAAGAACTTGTGTTGGATATCCATATGCTCTACTTTTAGCTCCAAATAAGTATCTAACTATCACTCAATCTAAGAATTCTTATCATATTTCTTGTACTGCTTGTAAAGTTACAAATTGTCTTACTTCTACTGACTTGTTTAATGAACGTTTATTTAATTCTGTTTTAATTGTTAAAAGACCCTCTTATGTATTACTGCCTGTTGATTTACAAGATGACCCTTGGTATGATAATTCTGCTTTACAAGTTCTACATACTGTTAATCAGTTAATCCGCCCTAAAAGGTTCGTGGCTGCTTTAATTCTTAGTATTTTAGCTTTAATTTCTATAGTTACAACTTTTGCTGTAGCCACCACTGCTTTAGTTCAAGAAGTTCACACAGCTCACTTTGTGAATTCTCTCAGCAGCAACATCACTTTAGCTTTAATGACTCAAGCCAGTATAGATAATAAACTTGAAGCAAAACTTAACATCTTAGAAGAAGTAGTTTTAGCCCTAGGACAAGATATCAAGTTTATACAACATAAACTTCAAACCAGATGTCATTCTGCCTTTCCTGCTATTTGTGTAACTCCTTTACCTTATAATATGTCCACTTCCTGGGACAAAACTAAAGCTCATCTACAGGGTGTCTGGAAGGACAATGATATTACACATGATTTACATACTCTCCAAAAAGATATCACTGCCATCAGTGAAGCTCATTTACCTAGCACTTCTCTTGATTCACTGGCTCAATCCCTCTCTGACAATCTTAAATCTTTAAATCCTGTGTCTTGGATTCAGTACATTGTGTTTATTGTCATTATTGGATGCCTGATATTTTTTGTTGTCTTACTGTTACCATGTCTCCTTCGTTGTGTCTTTTCCTCCTTAAAGGCTGTTCGCCAAGACCTCTTTGAGCTACGTTTCATTAACAAAAAAGGGGGAAATGCCGCACCCCCGGCATCAAGCCGTGGTGGGATGGCTCTGTCCGCGTTGTAAAAACTGTGGTAAGGCGGTGGGTGCTCCTCGGAGCGTTGCCCCCAGTCCCCCTGGTTTGCGACAGCAGCGCATAAGTTGCCTAGCATGCCTTTTAGTGAACGTAGGAAGTCATGAGGTGCGGCATAAAGGCCTGAGTAACCTTTACCCTGAAACCTGTTTGAAACTTGTTTGTTGAGTTGAATGGTTAATTGTTGCTTGAATGTCCTCAGAAACTAAGAATAAACATAATGACTTACTAATCCATGACTTCATCTATACAATGGAGACTAAAAAGTCTCCAAGGGAACACGTTCCCACCATAAAGGTCAGTTAATTGAAACAATGTATCAAGAGAATGCAGGGATGATAAGTTAAGATGTTCCTACCAGATACCCGCTCCCTCCGGTCTCTTATCTCTACCTTATGTCCCTTTGAAACTGTTTCTTTGAAATAAGTTTTCTATGAAATTGCTTTCTCTATAATTTTGTCACTATACACTTAAAACATATACATAATTCACTATCAATTCACTAACAACATAAAAATCATAATCAAATATAAAAATATAAAAATACAAAATGTGAACAAAGCAGTTTTACAAAGAAAGAAGGTTTAAACATAGATAAAGAGAAGTAGAAGAGTAACTGCTGATAAGCAGCAGTCCTTTGTTCCCCCTTACGGGCAGAAACATTGTCTAAGAAAAGACGGTTGACTACTCCCATCTACAAAACTCGATAAGAACTTTGTAAGCATCAGCAAGTCATAAAAATATCTTTTGTAGTTTGTAAGACATTGTCAAAAATGTATAAATACCATGCCTAAAAATCAGTAAAGCACAGCTGCTTTCTTCATCATCCTTGGTGTGTAGCAGTTTGTCATTTTCCTGCGTCGCCCTTTCAATCAACCTGAGCCGTTCTTGCCCTGAAAGCCCTCGGACTGAGACTCATTCGACTGGCGGTCCGCGGCACCTGTGGACTAACGCTGGCCGCTGCAAGTGCCCATTTCAGACAGACGGCTCCCCGCTCCCACCGTGCGCGTGATGACGCCGCCTCACAGGACTGACCACCGAGCACAGCACTGTCGGTGTGTCTGCTCTTCCTTCGGTTTTTTTAAATAACGTTTTCTTATCTCTACTAACTTTACCGTAATAATGTGCTACAGATAATACACAAAACACAAGCGCACTGACTTTGTTATCTGCAAGGTTTCAGTCAACAGTTAACATTAGGAATTAAGTTTTGGAGGAGTCAAAAGTTACATGTAGGTTTTAGACTGCCTGGGGGGCCGGCGCCCCTAACCTCCACTTCGTTCAAAACATCCCCTGTAATCCTAAGAGTACCTCAGACAATCCCTACACAATAAATACTTAAAGAAGTGAACTAAATATCAAAACCAAGATCTTACAGCTCACGCAGCCTGATATGTAGTGCAGAGATGAGATCTTTTTCTACGTCTCTTTTCTTGGTTCCCACCACTCTTTCAGGTACAAAGTGACTTATTCTGACTTAGTTGGCTTTAGAGCCATACGCGAAAATCCTTCCAACAACACGGTGTGGGATTTTTATGCATATTCAAGACTAATCCCTTGCTTTATGCCCTGTGCCTCTGAAGCTAAGCCAAGTAGGCCGAGCCACAGCACATGTCTCTGTGCTCACAGCCCGGCTGGACCCGAGCCCTGGGGTCTTCTTCACTCTTCTCCTCACGCGCTCCAGAATCGGGTGGCACCAGAACAGAACTCTGCTCAAAGTTCGTCTTTGGCTTCCACCTCTGCACATTGCCAGTTTGTTTACAGGAAGGAATTTCATAGCCCAGAAAGAGACATGAATGCTTTCTTGTCTTTCATCATGCTGGTGTGTTGTCAAGGTGAAGAAGAACGTATGGTCGGAAGGCCACTGGGGGGAACCTGATTTGCAAAATGACCCCTGTAGACTCCAGTGCGTTCCACAGATAATTAGGGGAAGAGGGGGCAAAAGCCACCTCATCGCCACTCAGAGCAAAACCAAAAATAGCAGGAAAAGAGAAAATCATGTGGACATAGAATTTTTGATAATCTCATTCCCAAGGGGACTTATCCAGGAGGAGGTGCTAAAATATTATTCAATGGAAATAAACACATACTAGAAACATTATTATCTTAGTAGAATCTGTCTCTTTTCCCCCAAAGTACATTCTCAAATCCACCGACATTGGTCCCCTAAAAGACATTTCACCATATTTCAGGAAAAGAAAATTCTGCCCCCTGCCAATTTCTTCACTTGCCTCCACCTCATGTCCCTTCCACACCAGCCACTAGGTGAGAGAGAGAGACCAAGGTGGGGTAGGGGCGTGAGGAGAGAAGAAAGTCAGGCTGAAACAGAAATCAGAAAAATGTGATTGGGTCACCCCTGCCCCTCACATGGTGCCACCTTCTGGTTCTCAGAAACCAGTTGTTCTTGAGGATTCAACATAGTTCAATCCCAGGAGATTCTGGGGGCAGTCCACCCAAGATAATCTGGCTTCCACCTTTACCAAATTTATTTATCGGAAGGAATTTCATAGCCCAGAAACAGAAATGAATACTTTCTTGTCTTTATTTCATATCTAAAATAGAAAGGTCAGTTTAACTATTCCTAAAAAAAGTTTGAACATTATAATAGGAGTCTGAAACCATGTACCACCTGGTCACTCCAGCCTGAAGTCAGGGAAAAGGGCAGATTCAACGATCAGAATGACTACGCGCTCTGTCCACCTGAGGCTGCTGCTCTTGGCTTTCTTTCATGAGAATGAAAATGTAATAATGCACTGTGAGTTAGTTTAGGGGAAGACTGATATATTTTGTAACATACTTTATAATTATGGAAAACGCGTGAGTCTGATGGGAATTAAGTAATTTTGATAATAAGAAAATACTTTCATTTACACTAATTTCTGCACTGTCTAGTAGAATGTTAACAATGATGCCTGCCTTCAGTTAAAGGCCACCTAGTTTGTGTCTATCAGCTGTCTGCCTGGTCAGCCACACATTTCCTGGGACAGGCCTGAAGCTCTCATCGCACAACAGGGACAGTCACAGTACTGCCTGTGGTGCAGACTGACAGAGCCGGTGGCTGGGCACCACCTGGCACATGGAACGTGCTCAGCTAGTGGGAGCTACTTGTGTGATTTTATTTTCTCCACAAGAAAGGGATAAAAGTACAGGGAAGGAAAAGAGAATAATTGGGCAAGGGGAGGAATCTGGAGAAAGGGAGGCGGAGTGGGGCAGCCACGTGGGCTGGGGAGGGGCTGTCACCATTTCCCAGCATCTATTGGAGATCCCGCTCTCAACGTTTTGTAAGCTCCTTTATCCAGGTAATGTTTGAGGTGTTGATCCCTTCTGAGTTCAGTGGCCTCGGCCTTCTAGAGAATAATTAACTTAATCCAAGTATCCTGTTTGTGGATGTGTTTACTCTCATGTAAATCAGAACCATCCTGGGCTTGAGACACACTGTCTTCCAGACACTGCTGGCCAGTCCCAACATGGAGCGTAAGGAACTGGTTCTTCTGCTTCTGTTATTTCTGAAATCAGGTAAGACTCAAAGTTCCTTTTTACTTTTGTAATTATTTTCCCTGCAACTTATTAATAGTAGGTACGTTACGGCTTTCTGTGCAATTTGTTTCCTTTACCTATTAATTCATGACATAACCAGTTCAAAATCTCATACTGAGAAATTATTCAAGATATATATTTAACTTCTCTGTGAATATCATCAGGGTATTGGGCTGAATGGGCAGAGAAAATAATGGGTGATTTTTAAATCTAAATGACCCCAAATGGCTAGTTTAGTTCACAAAATAACCAAGATGGGCAACAACACAAAAGATGGTTAGCCTCTGTGCCTGTTTCTCGGTTTGATTACTTTCCATGTGGATCACTTTTGTTAAGGTGTCATGGTCCCCTCACTTCCAAAGTTAAACAGTGAAATGCCTCTGAGTATATTCTGTTCCACGGCTAGTTTATGGAGATGGTCTCAGCATTTCTCCATCGTTCTGGCTTAAGAAAGGCTTTCCAAGGCCTGGAGAAATCATATGCATCAACTTGCCAAATGGCATGTGCACATAGCAATTCAAAAGTTAGGTTAGTGCTGGGGCGTCAGGCACATTTTTAGACACAGATACATACTTGTGTGAGCGTGTGTGTTCTTTATGAATACTGCTTATTTAGCTGTGGAGTAGATATGGTAGTAGACTCATCCTCATTTTAAGGTAAAATAATCTAGACTTAGGAAAATCATGTTATTTACCCATTGACCAAACTTCCCAATCCAGGAAGTGAGGAATCCAGGATTTAAAAGAAGGAATACAGTGCTTTCATCACTTTTTCAACTTTGTTTAAGCCTTTGATAGGATATTCTAGCCAGTAATGCCAGCATCTTGGGAGGAAGGCTGAGGCAAGAGAATTGAGGCTGAGGCCAGGAGTTCAGTACCATCATGGGAAACAGAGAGATACTGTCTCTACAGAAGTTGTAATGAAAACATGAACTGAACATGGGGGTCTGCACCTGTAGGCCCAGCTAGCTACCCAGATAGCTCAGGTGAGAGGACTGCTTGAGCCCAGGATTTTGAGGCTAAAGTGAGCTGCGATGGCACCACAGCACTCTAACCAATGAAATATGGCAGGACCTTGTCTCAAAAAAAAAAAAAAAAAAAAGAAAAGAAAAGAAATTCTAAACATTTCCTAGAAGTTATTTAGAAAAAAACCCCAGCTTTATTAAGATATATCTCACATATACAATTCGCCCATTCAAGGCATACTTTTAATATATTCAGAGATATACAACCATCACCACAATTAGTTTTAAAATATTTTCATTAACACCAGATGAAACTCTACTCTCCTTAACTGTCTGTTCCAATCTTCAGCCCCTGCAGCCACTGAACTATTTTCTGTGTTTAAAAATGTGCCTATTTTGGACATTTCACATAAACAGAATCCTAAATTATTCTAGTTCATATATTCTCTTGTTCATATATAAAAACAATGTATGGATAGTTGAAATTCACCCTGTAAATTGCCAGATAAAATATTATAAGTTATACTTTAGAATCAAATACATTTTAATTTAGTGGAAGCCGTTCGAAGAAATATCTAATAGACTAAAGAGCAGGAGAAGATTACACAAAGACATTTCTGTGGGAAATTGCTGTGTGCATTGGGGAAGGGAGTATGAACATTCTAGCTCAGTCCATGGAAACTGCAACAATATGAACTCACTCAGTGGGCTACACCCAAGGGTCAGAACACATGTATCCACCATAGAATTAACAGTCATCTTGACCAACCTGGGGTGTGGTGGGGATTCTCTCATCAGCCCTTATTGAAAAGAACATATTCACCCTGGTTTTGCATGGAAGTGACTTTTATCTTTCACTGTGCTACAGTGACTGGGGAAGAAAAGAATTTCTACTATAGCTGTACTCAGTGTGAGGTTGACAGACAGCTCTCATTTCACGGATAAGAACTCTTCTCTCTTACGCACAAGGTCACGTATGCATACACACACTACAGTCATCACGAATTCTACATTATGAATAAAACATATCTGCCTTGGTAGCCATATCCATCTACATTTATAATATAAAATAATTTTTCTACTAAAATATTTCTTTAATTTTTTTCCACAAATAAACCATATTAAATCCCTTAAACCCACTGAGGTATGAGTCCTGGAGGTGAATAAGAGAAAAAACATTTGGAGAATATTTTCAAATTAAAAAGAAACAGTATCATATTTGGGGGCAGTTATTTTTTTGGGACATCAGGTTCTAAGGTTGTCTTAGTGGTTCCCCTAAGAAACATGATAACACGGCATGATTAAACTTACTAAAAGATGACAGAGATGTAAATTTTCTCTTTTTCATTATCACTTGTGTGGAGGCTGCTCAGCTCCACTTGCCAACACCTCTTCAAAAAGTTGAGCTTAACTCTTTGTAGGACACACTTCATAGATTGTGTTTTTGAAGTCATGCTGTGATCTGCATGGAATTTGCCAAAGCAAAACTCTTCTTGGACATGAGAGTTCAAATTGCAAGAAAATGCAGGGTGAGCACATGGATATGGGTCTGAAATGTCTATTTCTCCATCATCTTTTGATCACCAAAAAGTGCTTTTTGGCGTATTCAGTTTAAAATGCACCAGCCAACTACCGTTCAGTGATCCACCTTACAGTTCAGAGCATCTTCAACTGAGGAAGGGCAAACAGCAGGGCAGGGAGAGGGTGGACTCGGCAGGGGACTTGCTCATGAGCGGGGGGCACCCCTACCCCCTCAGAATGCTGTGTTTTCAGGAGGTCAGGAAGGGCCTTTGAGAGACTGAGCCCTGGACTGGATCATTTCATCAGCACGCAAACGTGCTCCAGGCTGTCTCATCTTTAAAAGGCTCCAGGGCTGCACCTTCCCGGGAGGACGTGCCCTGTTCCTGCTGGGCTTCCCAGGAGAGATGTCTTCCTTCTACTGCTCGCCCCGGTCACTATTGGCCCCATCCATCCGCGTGTGGCCCCCACCACTCCCCTCAAAGGTGTCAAGGTCACCATGTTGCCTAATCCCATGGAAACTCTGCTGTGTTCATTCTCTTAACCTCCTTTGGCCTTCCCTGTGACAACCGCTAGTGCGCTGTGCCCACAGCATGGGAGCTGCTCCTCCAGGCTTGGGCTAGGGCTGCCAGCGCTCAGTGAGGGCCACGTGGAGCCTCGGGATGGGGACACGCTGTAGCCTCCCACTGGGAACACATATGGGGCCCCCTGTGGCCACCATCTGCAGTAACGACGGGGAAAGTGACTTGTGGAGAGGATCTGCCTCAGTTTTATCTCACAGACAAATCAGGCCAGTATTGTCTCAGGCCCTGCTCTTTTACCGTTTCCTCTGAAATGCCAGATACCTGTGAGCATCGTGGAAACGGTGACTCCTCTGTAACTGATAGTGATAGTGATGGGCCACTGTCCTGACCCCAGCACAGCAGTCACCTTGCATGGTGGGGGAGATTCTTGCCCTCTGTAATTTTTGCCCAAGTTGGCACCATAATTTAGTTCAGTTCTTACTCATCCTCAGCTTCATCCTCAGCTTCATCAACTCCCTGAATTTTTGTAGCCTGAGGAGGAACCATTCAGAAAACACTTGTCATCAAAGTGACGGTGTAGGAATCAAAGAACATATTCTTGGAAATCAAGCAATGGCCTCAAGTTCCCTTTATTCCCTGGGTGTCCAAACCAACATTATTCTTGGCCACTAATGGTGTTTACTCTGCGATCATGGCATGGCAAACAGCACACCAACATTGCTCTTTCTTATTTAAGTGTTTCTACCCACTAATTCAGTAACATAGAAGTTGGCACATAGTTCTAATGCATTGTCAATGTAGCTAATCTCTTAATGTTTTTCAATCTGTTAATGGAACTGCTTTCCTGACAAAACATTTTTATTAATAGCTACTTATTCTGCTTCCAGTAAAGCAATGTTTTACTTTGTTTTGTTTGGTTTGGTTGATATAAAGTAGAGATTAAAAAGTCATGATACGTAAATAGTAGTGTTGATTGATTTTATCAGTTGTTCACTTTTCTCCCCTACTTTAGGTCAAGGACATCCCCTGGATGACTATGTAAATACCCAGGGGGCGTCCCTGTTCAGTGTCACCAAGAAGCAGCTCAGAACAGGAAACGCAGAGGAATGCTTAGCCAAGTGTGAGGAGGAAAAAGAATTCACGTGCAGGTATTTTTGTTGTTGTTGCATCTAAACAAAAATCTATTATTTTGATGCAAGTAATTTATTCATGGATTTATTAACAAAAACATCATTTAAGAGGAACGTCCAGGATCAGTGTTTGGAACTGCATTTGTTCACGGTATCTGAAACCATTAATAATAGCTTCTTATTGAGGCTTATTTTTTCCCCTTTATAAAAATACCCTAATGGAATTAATTCATGTTTACACATGGCATAAACATTACCACCTGTTTCTCTGAGCACCAGTTTATTGAAGACCATGTGAATGAAAGTGCCCTAGATAGATGTGAGGGAGCAAAGAAGTACAGACCCAAGGTCCAGTGCCCGCCCTTTGGTATTTGTTGTGTGGTCAAAGGCATTCCAAACAATGTAAAGAAGGGGGAAAAAGTCAGAGTGAGGTACTGGGACGTGGCATCATCAGTGCCTGCTCTGAGCAGACTTAGGGGCAGGAACAACTCCTAAGGTTGAACAGCAGGAGGAGCGGGGCCCTGAGCTGGATTCTGAGGGTGAGTGAGGTCTGGAGACGTATGGAGACAGCAGGGAGGCATCCTGGGCAGGGGAGAGGCAGGGCCCTGTGCCCTCTGGCTGGGACCAGGCATAGACAGGTTGGCTAAAGCACAGGCTTCATGGAGGCCTCAGGTTGGAGAGGCCGCTTTGGACAGTGGTGAATTCCAAGCACAGTGTCCACGGCAGGACCATGTGGATGGGGAAGGGAGGTGCAGGGAAGGGGCAGGTGGGACGCAGAGGCAAGGGTGAGTCCAGAAATCATTAAGACCGACCATCTAGGGAACGAGTTCAGGGCAACCAGAGTTGCTTCTTTCCAACACACAGACAAATATTCTAGCATTCATGAAGGAAATGAGTGAAGAAAGAGTAAAGAAGCTGAGCAGAAAGAGAAGATTCTGAGGAGGAGAAAGTAAAGGGTACGAGGACGAGAGGGGCTGCCAGGCTGCCCTGCTGTCCTCGGCACTTCACAGGTGCCGTGTCGAACTGACCCACAGGCGGCAGTTCTGAGCTCCCTCATTCATCACGAGATACGATGACCACAGGGTCTTACTCATTAACAAACATTTCCCTTCCTTAAATATGGAAAAATATTTACCATATTTCCTGACTCTCTTCTGCAGGTCATTCCAATATCACAGCAAAGAGCAACAATGTGTGGTAATGGCTGAAAACAGCAAGTCATCTACAGTCATTAGGATGAGAGACGTTGTGTTATTCGAAAAGAAAAGTGCGTGCGTTTTCTCCCCTCCTCCTCCTCTTCTCCATCCCCCCTCCATGCACTTTATTTATGAAAGCAGAGAATGAAAGCATCATGCTGGAGTGAGACTGAATTCTGGGTCAGGACAGGTTTGGTCACCAACCAGCCATGTCAGCTTGAGTATATTACTTGCCCCTTTTGGCTTCATTTTTCTTGTTTAAAAAATAAAGGGACTGGATTTACAAATTTACTTCTACGACCTGGAAAATAAGATACTTGAAGTTTTACTTCACTTTTAAGGAGAGGATGATGAGCCTAAATGTTTTTATGACCTTGGTTTATCGTTCTGCCGGGTGATCATGGTCCTTAGGCGCTAACTTCTACGCTGAAGTCTGATAAAACAGAAATCTGACGTCTTTTTAATCCTCAGGAACACTTGGAGAGGGATAGATCCTTATTCTTAAATTTCCCACTTTTTTTTTTTTGGTCATATTTTCCTCAGACTCTCAGGTGTTGCCTTTTAAAAATGAACAAAAATTATAGTTCCTTTTCTGTAGTTTTTTTTTTTAAAATGAGGATCAATCATTTTATCCATTAGGATAGGAGGTGGCTTGCATTTCAATGGAAGTTGCAAGTCTTTTTAGATATGCAAATGTTTCATTACATGTGAATAAAGCTTTAACAACTATACTCTGCTATTGGCTGGATATTAATTGTTATTAATAATAACAATTTAGCTCTCCAAATATTCTGTTTCACAGGTGTTTTTGTTTTTTTTGTTATTTTCTGAGACAGAGTCTCACTTTGTTACCCTGGATAGAGGGCCATGGCATCATCATAGCTCATGGCAACCTCAAACTCTTGGGCTCAAGTGATCCTCTTGCCTCAGCTTCCCTCGTAGCTGGGACTGCAGGCACCCACCATAATGCCCCACTAACTTTTCTATTTTAGGTAGAGACAGGGTCACCCTCTTGCTCAGGCTGGTGTTGAACTCCTGAACTCAGGTGATCTACCCACCTGGGCCTCCTAAAGTACTTGAGTCACCGCATCCAGCCTGTATTACCAGTGTTAAAGGGACAAGAAAAATCCCAGTTCTCGCATTCTTTGAGATGACTTGCAATACTGTGTTTAGTCTTCACTGCAAAACTCTAAATGTTTTTATTTATATGTGATTTTATTTTATTTTTTTATTATTTTTTTATTGAATCATAACTGTATACATTGATATGATCATGGGGCATCATACACTCGCTTCATAGGCCATTTGACACATTTTTATCACAATGGTTAACATAGCCTTTCCGGCATTATCTCAGTTACTGTGCCAAAACATTTACATTCTACATCTACCAAGTTTCGCAAATACCCCTGTAAGATGCACCACAGGTGTGATCCCACCGATCCCCCTCCCTCCACCCACCACCCCCCTCCCTTTCCCACTTCCCCCTATTGTTTAGGTTGTAACTGGGTTATAGCTTTCATGTGATTTTAAATAGCATTTCTTTAGGTTGGGATTATTTCTATGTCTTGATGTATCTTCTTGGGTTTCCTTGGCTGCATCCCTTTCTTACCACTGTTTACCTCTAATTCTTGAGTTTAAATCTAGACCTTATCTGTTGAAGTTCTTAGTTCTTATAAACAGTGAGTTAAGGATGAAATACATAGGATCACTTACTGTCTACCAGATTTTTTTTTTTTTTTAAAAGGCTGTTGGGATTCTGTCTCTAAAACGCTACCATTTAAATATGTCATTTGTAAATTGTTAACCCAGAGGATCATGGGGGTGACTGTTAGGCTGAGGCTGAAGTCTGAAGTTTGAAGCCTTAGTTTGCTTGTTTTCCGGGTCACAGAGGGAGCCAAAGGTTATATCAACTCTGGAGGGTACATACAAACAAAAGAGAGGTGAAAAGTCAAAAGTCAGTCATTTTTCGGTCCTTATTTCTTCACTGTGGAATATTAACCTGCCTAGGTTTTGCTGGGAACAATCTGTGTCAGATTACATTGATAATCTGCCACTTGCCACCAGCTACCGCCCAAATTCACCATCTCTGGCCAGGGCAGTTGTTGTCACTGGTCCCCCTGCTGGTAGTCACACAAGTGATCTCTTAGAAATGTACCTTTTCTGCTTAAAACCCTTTCTGGAACTAGATCAGAATGGTTTCTAACCCCACAGGGCTCTGCATTACTGCTCTCTGGGCCACTGCACTTTTCTACACTGGGCTTACCTCTGCTCCTCCGCCACGCTGAGCACACACTTCTGCTGCCTGGGACCTTCTCCACCTTGGCCCTTCATGACAGCCTCAGCGCAAGTCTCCCCTGACCCCTGGACGTCCCTTTCACAAAGTACCTTGAGCTTATGCTCCCAATGAGTGTAATCTGTCCACTGTTAATACATGTCCCCACAACATATTTGTAATCATTATACCTAGTGTGGGGTTAAAGCATTCATTTTCTCTAGATATGTTGGAAGTACTTTCCTCAGATGATCGATCAACGAATTTAAAAACTTGGCTAAAGTAGGGAATCTTCAAGGGTGATGTAAATATACCTTAAACATTATATACTTTTATCAAAAACACAAGTTTACATCTTTTGATGCAAAGGGTGTTTTTCTTTGAACACAGGCCACCAATAGGAGTCTGCTGGCACATTTCTTGCATGAACTATGTTCTATCACATCATCCATAATAATAGTTTTCCTTATCTGTGAAGTACAGCAAGATCTAGAGATTTATTAACCAATCTGAGTTTGTAACGCCATTAGATTTTCATGATTTTCTCCTCAAACGTATACAGTGAACTATAAGAGAGGGTTGCCCTCAGAGAATTTGATAGCATTTTTCAAAATGATGTGACTTTTTTGAATTTTCAAATTAATATATGGGTATAAATGTTTAGGTTACATTATTTTCAATTCTAAGGTAAAGTTGAAGTTATAGTTGAGCCCGTCACCCAGGGGGTGTGCTGAACACCCTCACTTTGTGCACATTAAGTGAGATCCCGGCAATCACAGCTCACAGCTCACAGCAACCTCCAACTCCTGGGCTTAGGCAATTCTCTTGCCTCAGCCCCTGGAGTAGCTGGGACTACAGGTGCCCACTACAACATCTGGCTATTTTTTGTTGCAGTTTGGCTGGGGCCGGGTTCGAACCTACCATACTCGGTATACGGGGCCAACGTCCTACTCACTGAGCCACAGGCGCTGCCCTACATCATCTTTAATTAAGTATAACTATATAAGAAAGTTGGACATTTATTCGTACCAACAAATGTCTCTTGGCAAGCACATATGCACCTGAGGGGGCCAGAAGTGGTGGCCACCCTGGAGAGGGGTCTGCCCACTGTGAATGCCCACCCCCGCATGTGGACCACAGGGGAGGCCCCCAGACTGCCTTAAAGGCAGGAGGGAGCTCCCCCTCTACCCCTGGCTAAGGGCTCAGTGGTGGATTGGCCAACTGGAGGTTGTTCGAGAGTTTTTACCATGAGCATTCAGAGTAGAAAGCTTCTTGATAGCCCCTCCTGGCACTTTTTCTCATTAAGGGGAGCCAAAAAAACGAGAAGGGGCTTGGGTCTCTTCCAGCCTCTAAAAAACTCTGCTGCCCACTGCCTAAAAAGCCCTACCCCCAGTCTTTCACCACCGTGCTATTAACTTTCTCTGTAACATATACCTGCACCAACTTCTCACTTCACACTTTGTGTCCTTGAAAACTTCCTATCAGTGTTTAGCTCTACTCCACTGGCATGTATGCTCCATGAGGGGAGGGCCCTGGTGTCCTCAGCACCTGGCTGCTGCCCAGTACACAGAGGGGCTCAGCTAGTGGTGTTTGAGCACACGAATCCAAGCAGGAGGTGGCCCCGTTCACCGCAGCCCTGTCATATTTATACAGCAGGGACCCGGTGTCTGGTGTGCGGGTTCTTTCCCTCAGTGTGACTCTGCTGGGCAGACCTTCTTCCTGAGGTCCCTCGTTTAGGAAGACTCTGACCAGCGTGTGGGCTTCTTTCTAGTGTATCTTTCAGAGTGCAAGACGGGGAATGGCAGGAACTACAGAGGGACGGCGTCCAAAACGAGAAAGGGCGTTACCTGTCAGAAATGGAGGGCCAATTTTCCCCACCGACCTAAGTAAGACTTTCTCTTTTATCTTTGTGTTCATTCATATACGGTACCGTTGTTCCTCTGTAGACACAGGGAGTTGGTTTTAAGACCCCTATGGGTACCCAGATCTGGGGGTGCTCAAGTCTCTGATAGAAAATGACACCGTATTTGCATATAACCTACATACGTCTTCCAATATAAATCATCTCTAGATTATTTCTAATACCTGCTACAATGTAAATGTTATATAAATAGCTGTCATCCTGTATTTTGATTTATATTAGTTTTTATTGTTGTATTGTTATTTTTTTCCAAATATTTTCAGTCCACAGTTCGTTGAATCTGTGGATGTTGATCCTGAGGATGCAGAGAGCCCAACATAGTTAGAAGAATTATATTACTTCTACATCAAACTAGAATATGTGAATGAAACAGATAGAACTTATTTGATCTGATATGGAATTGATGACGTTCAATTACTTATAGCACAAAAGCAGAAAACGGTCGCTTCCTATTTATTCTTATATAGAGAGTTTTCTGGGAGACCCAGAACAAAGAAGCCTGTTTAGAAAAAAAGAATAATGCCTGTTTAGTAAAAAAGAAGCCTGTTTAGTAAAAAAGAATTACTCAGGCTGAGTCTGAGGAAAGGCCAGAGATGACCGTGTTTAGGACTGAGTTAACATGGCAAATATATCAGGTTGCAACCCTCATCACCTCAACATTTCAGAGCAAAAAGAGTCAATAAAATGTAAAAATGAAAATGAAATGTAAATCTGTCAACTTGCCTATCATTTATTGTAGCGTCATTCTTTTTGTGCTTTCCCCACTCTGGTGTCAGGTGGCGTTAAGTTCTCAGTGACGATGTTTATGGAACAGGAATTTAGTGTCTGTTCCTCTGGCCAAACAAACTGCCTTTGCTGCATCTCTGTGAGATGAGCAGATCTAATACGCCTCATTAGATAAAGTAAATGATTCAACCAAATGGCCAAATCACAGCCTGTCCGGGGCATAGAGATAATCTCGGCGGATTTTGCGCGACCGTCTAGGCTGGTCTTTGGGAGAACACGGAGGTCTCGGGCTGATGGGGTCACCTAAGACACATTCAGAAGAACCGGACACAAAACTCGCCTTTCTAGACTCTAAGTCTTGTGGGTTTATCTGTTATTTCTATAGCACAGCTCAGGCCCAGAATTGAAAATGAGGGTAACTCCCTTCCCCATCCACATTAATTTAGGCTGCATTTTAGAGAAAACTCAGCCTTTAGAATCAGACAGATGGACTTTGAATTCTTGATCTGCCCCACATTAGTTGTGCAAGCTTGGGCAAGTTTTCTTTTGTTTCACATTCCCACACTCAGTTTTCTCTTCTATAAAATAAGGATAAAACCTTCCTAGTAGGTTTTTTTTTTTTTTTAATGAAGATTGAAAGACAAAGGATATAAAAAGATTTTTGCTTTGCCTGGTGCATAGTTCACACAGACAGAATGGCCTTAACCACTGAGATTTTTACAGACAGAAGGGTGACTGCTAACAGTGGGCATTTGGAATGAAGTAAGCATTTGGGTCTTGGCTTTGGAGGCTTGTGTATGTTCTGGTGACCGTGCAACAAAAATACGTTGGCTCTATTTCTAAAACTCAATACGGTAACAATGGTATCATTAGCTGCCGTGCCTGAAGCAGCCTATGAATGGAGAAGCTGAGAACCTGAGAGCACAGATGTGATAGCGCATAGCTGAAGTGCATCTGGATGGCAGGAACTTAAACCTGGCTCAGGAAACAGAGAGGGCCTCCTTCCGCCTTGCTGAGAGCCTGCTGATTTTCAGAATACAGTCAGAGTGCTTCTCTCCACCCACAGTTACTCCCCTGATACACACCCCTCAGAGGGACTGGACCAGAACTACTGCAGGAACCCAGACAATGATGACCAGGGGCCCTGGTGCTACACCACAGACCCAGAACAGAGGTTCGACTACTGCAACGTTCCTGAGTGTGAAGGTCAGGAGTGGCCCTAGAAACTGTTTTCATGTCTGCCCTTCACCTGTAAAGTAATTTGCTGCAAAGCCATTTCCCTCTCGGCTATCATTAATAATCAAGAGGTGCCAGGCCAGATGAAATTGAGTGATATATTTGCCTCTTGGAAAGGAGCAAAAATTTGCCCAGACCTCCAGTATTGACCTGAATTATTTTTATGAAAATGTTACTTTAGGCTAGGTGCAGTGGTTCATGCCTGTGGGAGACTGAGGCAGGAGGATTGCTTCAGGCCAGGAGTTTGAGACCAGCCTGGGCAACATAGGGAGACCCTGTATCTATAAAATAGTAAAATAAAAAAAAGTATCCAGGCATGGTAGTGCATACCTGTGGTCCTAGTACTTGGGAGCCTGAGGCAGGAGGATGGCTTTAGCCCAGGAATTCAAGGTTGTAGTGAGCTATGATGAAGCCACTCTAGGCAACAGAGTGAGACCTTGTATCAAAAAATAAAAAAGTTACTTCAACATGTACAAACAGAAAACTAGGTCTAAACTCTAGACACAGAGTCTTACACTTCAACTCTTACACAATATAAAAACCCAGACAGATTTGCAATTAAATAATTAATTCAAATAAGCACCATTAATTTGGTGGACTTAATTGGTTAGTTGGTTAAAAGCTAAGCAACAAACCAGTTTTTAAATCAGCAATCTGTTATTTTAATGGACCAACTGTATACTACATAGTATACCTTAAAGATCAATGCTAAAATAGTTAAAAATGTCATAAGGAAAAGATTCCTTCATTTTGTATTTCTGTCTATGTTTTTAGGACAAGGAGGAACAGATAAAGGTAGGATTTATGTGACATTGTACCATGTGACAACTCAATTCTCTTCACTTTTATTTCTTTGAACCATGGGATCCTTTATTTGTACACTATGTTATAGGTCATTTGTCCTGTAAGTGTCCTGAATGTACCATTTTGGTGTTAACTCTGTCCTGTTTTCCTTATTTCCCCGTAAAAATTGAACTAATATATTATCCTGCTCACGACGTGACTTCAATAATTCTAGATCGAAGTTTCGGTTTCTGAATAATTTAGCAAAGCAAAAACCGTCCTGTCATACTTCACGTCAGGTGACTATTGTTCTCTGAGGCCATGAGCACGATCAAAAAATCCACCACTTTAATCCTAAAATACTGCTAGCTTATTTGGCATTGGAATGATGAGAACAACCTTCTCTCCCTCTTTCTTCCCCATGCTGCCCAGATGAATGTATGCACTGCAGTGGAGAAAATTATCAGGGCAAGGTTTCCAAGACCATGTCTGGACTGGAATGCCAGGCCTGGGACTCTCAGAGCCCACACGCTCACGGGTATATTCCTTCCAAGTAAGTCTCACTGGGGAAGACACGCCATGGTTAAGACTCTGCAGCTCTGTTTACTGCTAGTTAGATCATTTTAGAATTCCTGCAGAAGTAAACACCTGTTGTTTCTGAATTTCAAAGCTGGCATCCTCCCACAAGACCACAAGGGAAGTGCACATTCTTACTACTCAAAATGTGGCCCATGAACCAGGCCTGGTGACATCAGCTGAGGGTTTGTTACGAAGGCAGAATCTCTGACCTTTTGAATTGTGTCACCTCCAGATACCCAGCTGATCTGCACACACAGTGAAATCCTAATGTGTGTATGACTGCACTGAAATCTGTATTGAGAAGCACAGATACTCCTGGCATATGCATTTCCCAAATATTTCCCCCTCTTCGTTACTCCTTTCCTTCTCTTTTCCTTTATGCTGATGAGATTCAAGACTTCCTAATCTCTCATCAGCAGGTTGAACATCGTGGGTTTTGTGAATCCCGATATTTTATGTGTATTTATATCTGTGCATTTTTTTCTGGAATGAGGATACATGAATTCCACAAGATTCTCCAAGTGGATCATGAATTTAAAATAGGGGGAAGAAGAGTCTCTCTCTGGAAAGTAATAATGATTTCTAAAGCATGGTTTTGTGCATATTGTATTTCTATTAACTGTACTGTAAAACACCTCCTCGCATTGCTCCCAGTCTTTCTCCTCATGCTATGGTGACCTCTGGGCCAGCACAGAGCTCAGAAGAACCATAGCAATGAGGCTAAGCCACAGCTTTCACTGTCCAAAACAACCCCACTCCATTTTCGTACCTCCAGTTCCAAATAGCTAACTTAGAACACTGCAGTTGCTGACCTTCAAAGGAGAAATACAATAGTGGCTTCAAGGTCTCAAGGAAACCAGAGAAGAAAAGGATTGTAAATTCGCCCCAGGAAACCAGAGAAGAAAAGGATTGCTTAAGTCACTGCTGGCTGCTCTGTGCATCCTGACTGGACATTTACACCCTCAGAGCAGGAGGGAATACTCCAGAGGGCCACCAGGCGTGGGGCCTGTAATAGCCTTTGCCACCAGCTCCCCCTGCAGACGGCTCATGGGCTGTATTGCACTGTAAGGCGCCCACAGGAACAAGGCTTCCCGCCTGGTTTTAGGGCTGGCAGGACCACAGCCACGGAGATCAGCCATGAAGGTGCCCACTTCTTGGTGGTGATGTGTGCCACTCACCATCTTTAGGCACTGACTACTTTGTATTTAAAAATCACTAGCATGTGCAGCTGAATAACTGGAGTTTACTCATGTCAGTTTTCCAGATGGCCAAAATGACAAGGCTACTGACCCTGTCCAGTGATATTTTACAAGTGTAAACTGTTAGAAAAACAGCCCATTAGCAGCTGGGCAGTGAGGCAGGAGGATGACTTGAGCACAGGAGTTCAAAGCCAACCTTGGCAACACAGTGAGAACCTCCCTCCCCATTTTCTAAAAAAATTAAAAAAAAACAATATTGAGTATCGAGCCAGTCTGCCTTCATTGAGAGCTGCCTACATGTGGTTACCTCGGTGCCTGACTATGCCTGGCACACAGCAGGTGCTCAATGTTTGCTCACTTGAAAAGATTTTCATCCACGAATGCAAATGTTCAGTGCTATTACAAATCCTCTTACCCACTCAGATTTCCAAACAAGAACTTGAAGATGAATTACTGTCGGAACCCTGACGGTGAGCCCCGCCCATGGTGTTTCACCACCAGTCCCAACAAACGCTGGGAGCTCTGCGACATCCCCCGCTGCAGTAAGTACTCGGCGTCCCAGGGACAGGAAAGCAAAGTGGCCTGCGAGTCCAGGGGGATGTTCCTGTTCTCTCAAAACAATTTAGTGGTTACTGTAGGTAATCGGTCAGAGCCTCCGCTTATCACGCCTCCCACCCTGCCCTATCAGAGATACCGCGGCTCCCGGGTGCGCTTAAACGTGGGGTCTCAGGGGTGTCTGCATTCTGCTTTTCTCTGTGCTGCAGGGAAATTAGACCCACGGTCTCCAGGGCACATCTCATTATCAACCAGACTTCTCCTTGTTGCTTTGTTCACAAAGGAGCGTCTGTGGATGTCCAGTTCAGGGGATGTCCAAGTTGGGCGCAGCAGGGGAAGAGAGTTCGGAAGATGAACCGGCCGACCTAGGAGACATAGCAAAAGTGCCATGGAAAAGGCAATTTCATAGTCCTTTCCTTCTCTGACAATAGGAGGCAAGGGGTTGGAGGTTTAGACAGAGACTGTCCTCACACGATAGAAAGGAGCCAGTGAGGGCTGGCTTCCCCTCGTTTGCTCTGACAAGGGTCCTTTGTGGAGCTGACGCCCCTCGGATATTCCGCCTCTTTGCAAACACACCAGCTTCTCTGTCACCTCATCTTTTTTCCCTTGATTTCCGGGTGCACACCGCGCTCCTTGCAGACTTCGTGTGCCTTCCTTCCTGCACTCTTCCTCTCTGCTTTGGCTTTCTGGACTGTTGGGTGTCATTCGGTTATGTTTACTCAGTGAATAATTTATTCTTCAAAAAAGATCTTGCACCATCAGCCTATGTGGTGGGGGCGACACAGATTGATACTCAGCATGTAGGAAGAGCTGAGTGTAGAAAGCAGCAGCATCCCAGGCCCTGTTTCTGGAGGAGTTCCTCATGAAAGGAGCTCACAGACGTAGATTCTGCTAAACCGATTTCTTCTGCAAATGCTACACAATGGTCGAGGGCCGGATTCCAAGATGGGCTGAGCAGAGACGGAGGAAGACGAGCGCACCCTGCACCCGTCCTCCCCTGACGCTCTCCTGTGCATTCTTTATTTTAAAAATATTAATCGTAGTTTATTTTCCCCATCCAAGCAACACCCCCACCATCTTCTGGTCCAACTTACCAGTGTCTGAAGGGGAGAGGTGAAAACTACCGGGGAAAGGTGGCGGTTACTGTGTCTGGGCACACGTGTCAACGCTGGAGTGAGCAGACCCCTCACAAACACAATCGGACGCCCGAAAACTTCCCCTGCAAGTAAGTCCCCTCTGCTCTCATTCCCTCTCTGCTGCCACTAAGACTTTGCCTTAGTTTTAGTTCCTACAGGAACTGAGGATTAAAGTATTCTGGACCAAAACTCGTAAGCAAGGGAAGTGAAATTCAGCCTGTTCCCCCCACCAGTTGTGGTTTCCAGACCAGCAGCATTAGCATCACCAGGCATATGTTAAAAGTGCAAATTCCTGGGCCCTTCTCCAGACCTATGAACTCAGAAGCTCTAGGGATGGGCCCCAGCAATATGTTTTGATAATCAAATGCACTCTAAGGTTTGAGAACCACTGCCCTGTAACACTTAAATCCCACCGCGGGGATGTACGTTCACGGAGGCAGGGGCAGTGTGGAGACGGCCCTTGTAGTCCCAGCACGTAGCACAGTGGTGACACACAGACAAAGGCCTAGCTTACTTGGCCACACATAGCCAATGAATATATTTCAACCATTTACCCAAGAGAAGCCTTTGGGCCATGATTCTAAGGAATTCTATGAAGCACTTCCTCCTGGCACCCGCTATTCAGTTTGTGTAATTCTAGACCACTATGTTATCAGCTGGACATGTACCCAATAGCACCATTAACAGACCTGCATGCACCTTGTTTATTTAGCCTTTGGGGGAAGCCAAACTCATAATCACTTTTTTGTTCCAGAGGCTTGGATGAAAATTACTGTCGTAACCCAGATGGAGAAACCACCCCATGGTGCTACACAACCAACAGTGCAGTGAGGTGGGAGTACTGTGCTGTGCCATCCTGTGAGGCCTCTCAGACGTCCGTGGAACACGTGGACGCTTCAGGTGAGAGAGGTGTGGGAGCTACTGAGGGCACAGACGGTCTCCAGATTCTAATGCTCCCAGCGGTCTCAGCATGATATCCAGTGGCTTTGTTTAGTTTAACTATGTGGTGCACAGACAACACGCTCCTTACCATTTCCATTATTTTAAATTTGCTGAGGTTTGCTTTGTAGCTCAAAATATAGTCATCTCGGTGGATGTTCACTATGCTCTAGAAAAGAACATGACTCCTGCCATCATCGGGTCCCATGCTCTCTGAAGGTCAATTAGGTCACGTTGAATGTTAGTGTTATCCTTGAGTATCGTGATTTTCTGCCTCCTGTCCCATTGATTAGGTATCAATGGTGACAGATCCAGCTTTAAATGTATATTAGTTAGAATACTATGTACTCAATTCTGATATTAGGACAATTAAGATCCTAGAACACAGTGGGGATGGGGGACGGGAGAGCAGAGAAAGGGAGGGAGGGAGGAGGTGGGGGTCAAGGGGTGTGGCTTACCTTTGGGGAGCGGGACACAAGTATAAGAGGGTCCTTATCTAACAAAACCAATCAATATAACCTGGTTCTGTGCACCCTCAATGAATCCCCAACAATAAAAGAAAATGTAGATGGGCGGCGCCTATGGCTCAAAGGGGTAGGGTGCCGGTCCCATATGCTGGAGGCGGCGGGTTCAAACCCAGCCCCGGCCAAAAACTGCAAAAAAGAAAATGTAGATTAGTCTGTTTCTCTTAGGTTCTATCTCTGGTTTCAATAGTTTGAAACCATAGTTAGGCACATACACATTTATTATTGTTACGTCTCTTTGATGAAATGACCCTTTCATCATTATATAATACTTTTCCTTGTCCCTGGAAATATTTCTTGTTCTAAAATCTATTTTTGATTATATGAATACAGTCTTTGAAGCTCTGTTTTCACTAGTATTGGTGTGATATATCTTTTCCCTCAGTTTTTTTTTTTTTTTTTTTTGAGAGAGAGTCTCAAGCTGTCGCCCTGGGTAGAGTGCTGTGGCATCACAGCTCACAGCAACCTCCAACTCCTGGGCCCAAGTGATTCTCTTGCCTCAGCCTCCCAAGTAGCTAGGACTATAGGCGCCCGCCACAATGCCCAGCTATTTTCCCTCAGTTTTATAATTGCAATGTCTAGACTTCTTGCGTGAATGTAATTGTTCAAATGGTTAGATACAAATCTACCATCAAGTTATTTCTCTTTCCTATTTGAGCCTTGTTCCTTTCTTCATCCTTTTCTGCCTCCATTTGGATTGAAGATTTTTATGACTGACTGTTATCTCTACTATTTACTTATTAGTTAAATCAGGTTTTTTTTTTTTTTTTTTGTAGAGACAGAGTCTCACTTTATGGCCCTCGGTAGAGTGCCATGGCATCACACAGCTCACAGCAACCTCCAACTCCTGGGCTTAAGTGATTCTCTTGCCTCAGCCTCCCGAGTAGCTGGGACTACAGGCGCCCGCCACAACGCCCGGCTATTTTTTGGTTGCAGTTTGGCCGGGGCCGGGTTTGAACCCACCACCCTCGGTATATGGGGCCGGCGCCTTACCGACTGAGCCACAGGCGCCGCCCAGCAAAAGTAGCATTTTCTCTAATGTTTACTATGTATCTTTAACTTACCACATTCCACCTTCAAGTAATGTTATTCTAGTTGGTGGGTGTATGATACAAGAACCTTACAACACCATGCTTCTATTTACTTCCACCCAAAATGTTGTACCATCATTCTTTCAAAAGGCAGCTTACGGCCAGGTACAGTGTGGCTCACGCCTGTAAACCTAGCGCTCCGGGCGGCCGACACAGATGGATTGTTTGAGCTCAGGAGCTTGAGACTAGCCTGAGCAAGAGCAGGACCCCATCCCTACTAAAAATAGAAAAGTTAGATGAGCATGGTGGCTCCTGCCTGTAGTCCCAGCTCCTTGGGAGGCTGAGGCAGGAGGATCTCTTGAGCCCAAGCATTGGAGGTTGCAAAGAGGGCAGCTTACTTCTATAGTATTACATTGTAAATCTCCCAATACACTGATACTATTTTTGACCCACATAGTCAGTTGTGTTTAAAAATGATTATAAATAAAAATATTACCTATTTATTTACTTATTTATTTTACCATTTCTCTGTGTAGATCCAACTTTCTATCAGGGCATAGGCCTTCTGCAAAAACTTCACTGTTCGCATTTCTGGTACCACAAGTCTGTTTCAGCTTCTGTACATATGGAAAAGTCTTTATTTTGCCTTCAGTTTAAAAAAATAATTTTGCTTGATATAGGTAGTGAGGTGGCAGTTTTATTTATTTCACCACTTTAAAGATGATACTCCACTGTCTTCTGTCTCTGACTAGACATCTTACCTTGGTTTCCACATAGTCAGTATTTCTTTTTTCTTTGCATGCCTTTAAGACTTTCTCTCATCTTTCCTTTTCAGAAGTTTGGCTATGGTGCATATAAGTGTGTTTAACCTTCTTTTATTTTTTAATTGATTCTGTTTGGGATTTTCTGAGCTTCTTGGATTTCTGTATTGTTGATTTTCATTATCTTTGTAAAACTCTCAGTCATTCCCTTTCCCTTTCTCTCTCCCCCTCTCTTCTTTTGGACTCCAAGTGCCCAAGCGTTAGGATATCTCATACTGTTTCCTAACGCTTGAATGCTTTCTCTGCTTTATTTCTTCAGTCATTCTTTTTTATCCTTTGAGTGTCAGTTTGGGTAATTTCTATGGACATATTTTCAGGTTCACAGACTATTTCCGCAGTTGTGTGCAGCCTGCTGATCAGACCACTGAGAGAATGCTTCATCTCTGTTATCATGGTTACTTCTAGCATTTTCATTATATTCTTTTTTAGGTTTTCCATGTCTTTGCTGAAAATCTCCATCTATCCATGCACACTGTCTACCTTTCCCATCTTCTAACATTTAAATCATGGTTACCTTACGATCCCAGTCTTATAGTTTCTAGATATAGTCATCTTTAAGACTAGTTGCCTTATTACTCAATAGGGACTTTTATCATGGCTTTTTTTGGTGTGTCCTGTAATGTTTTGATCCAATGCTGGAGTGTGACTAGCACGTTAGGCTGGACTGCAGTAGGTATTCTTCCTTTTTGGATGTGGGCCCTTCTCTGCCTTTGTCCATAGGTAGTGTGGCTCGCTGACTCCATGTAGCCAGCAGCTGAAATGAATAGGGCTCCCTGGACAGGATGTACAGTGCGGGCTTTCTGTTCTCACAGTGGTGGGCTGCCGGGACCTGGTGCAGAGAGTGGGCTCTGGGGTGCTGAGGAGTTCGCTCCATGTTGCTAAACCACACTCAGATCGGAGCCTTCACTGAGGGCCTGTACCACCGAGGGGCTGTCCCTCCACTTCAGGGGCCCCCATCAGTAGTGCTGTTGGTTGTCCTTGAATGCTCAGTGTTTGGTGGAAGTGGGCACATGCTCTGTCTCCCTGGTCCACCAGAGTCCGAGGCAGACTGCACAAACCTGGGCTTTGAAAGGCCTGATTTTGGAGTGTTTGTGCTTCTCCTTCTCATGATTCCTATCTCTGGGCTGGGCCTCGAGTGGAAGAGAAGTAGACTCGTGCTTGGAGCCACGGCACCATCTTGGGTGCCAGAGGGTTCCCTGTCTCTCCTCTAGGGGATGGTTTTTTGCCTCTACCCCATCTGAGAAACAATGAATTTTTGCCTTCAGTCTAGACACAGGACTATTTCCTCCCACATCCCCCAGAAGCTGAAGCCTTTGGCTTTGGGTGAGAAAATGACCAGGGGAAATGTGGAAAGGTTTCAGCCCTGACTGACACTGACAGCCATTCTCTCTGACTTGATTATTTCTTCCCTGGAAAGGTTTCAGGTATGATTGACACTGATAGCCACTCTCTCTGACTTGATTATTTCTTCTCTGAATTTTAAATTAAATATTTCCAGGAACAGTTAGCTTGTTAAAGTTCTAGAATGTTATGAATTTATTGCTTTCTTTTTTTTTTTTTTTCTTCTGGGATATCTACCTCTCTGTTAATATGAAAAAGCGAAGAGTGACAATTCCGAGAGATTAATTAATATTTGTGTTATTAATTTCTTCACATTTCTCTGTTCCACTCATCACTGACCTTGATTTCTTCTATTTTAATTTTAGCACCACCTGAGGAAACCCCCGTTGTCCAGGACTGTTACCAAGGCAATGGACAGAGTTACCAGGGCACATCATCCACCACTATCACGGGAAGGAAATGCCAATCTTGGTTGTCTATGACGCCACATCGGCATGAAAAGACCCCACAAAACTACCCAAATGCGTATGTCTTTAAATTTAATCATAAGAGGAGCGGCAGCCAACTTACGTTTCTGTTATAAGAGCAATGTTTTAAGCTGACTGCTCAGGACCGCAATCCTCTAAGGTCCATAGGGTGAGGTGGAATGCGCAGGATGCTGGCTTTGGAGCCAAAGTTCTGAGAGAAGGGAAATTAGAGACCGGGTGTCCTGCCTGAGTCGTTTCATAAAAGACGGGATACTCCTGGATGGAGGTGCCCAGGAATATGAATGGAAAGGTCAGGAGAACAAATGAACAAACACTTAGGAACAGCACCAGGCCACAGCCCCCACTACAGATCCATGCAATCTTCAAACCATGCAATTCTACCGTTTCAGCCACCATCTTCAAAGAAGTTTGCCAGTTTTATCTTGGGCTACAAGTCAAGATTTGAACCACACTCAGACACACACACACACTGACTTAGCCAAACACACGGGGTCTTTAGCTCTAGTGGTCTGAATGGATATCCGGTGCTAGGACATGAGGAGCAAAAGCAGGAGGGCAGGTGGGAGGCAGAAGTATACAGGTGCTGAGAAGTACAAGGGCCGAGCACACGGACTACAGCACGAGTCTGACGGGACCAGCCTTTGTGCCATCAAAGAGGGTGAAATATACAGAAAAAGTGTTTTCACGTGACGGATAAATGACAGCCTAGGACTGAGCTCATTCAGAATGGGAAATGGCCATTATTCCCCTGGCTTTCTTCCTAGAAACACTTTTGGAACTGAAGTGCAAAGAGTAGCACCAAAGCAGACCTCCACCGTCCTGCTGCACTGGGGAAGGGCCTGGAGCTGGGGATGACTAAGGCACAGGGGTTGCTAGGTTGTGTAATCATGCGACAGAACCTGTGGAGACAAAGAACTCCAGGAATATGCACAAAGTTTTCCTCAAGTCTTTAGGAAAATATAAATCTGCCCACGTATAAGGAGATATCCCAAAAAGAAAGTGGGACAAAGAACAACTCTTGGGGAAAGAACAGCTAGCTACAAGGGAGCAGTGAGCTAAATGGAGCTCACACAGCATGGGGACCTACTTGAGTTCTCACCATCCAGAGAGGAGAGACCTCATTGAAAATCTTGGATGCTCAGAAGAGATCCCAGAAAGGCCCTGCTTCAGGAGCAGGAATAATATATTTCTAGAATAAAGGGTACTCTAGAAACAGCCTAGCAAAGCTAAAAAGCAATTCTAAAAGGAGCAAAGTGATCTCCAAGAAAATGAACTGCCTCCCAGAAGAAAAAACAAAACAAAACACTCTTTAGAGGTAGAAAACTAAATCAATTGCTTAGTAATGTGGTATCTACAATGTTCGATGTAAATTTAAAAATTTGCTTAGACATACACAAAGTATTAAATGTGATCCGTAATGAGGAGAAAAATCAGTCAATAGAAATAGACTCAGAAATGATGGAACTGGGGGAAAAATTTTTAAATATATAATTATGTTTAAGGATATGAGGCATGAACATAAAAGAAAAAATGAGTAACGTCAAGAGAAAGGTTAATTATAAAAGAGCCAAGTGGAAATTAATAAGGTCTCTCCTCTCTGGATAGTGAGAACCAAATATATATTTACATAAATGTAAATACATATATATACACACAGTAGAACCTCTGTAAGTTGACCACCCTAAGGATGGTAACAAACTGGTCAACATATGGAGGTGGTCAGCATAAGGACCTAGGCCTGCTCTACTGATAAGTACATGTGATATCTGTCTGGTCAAGGTCAACTTAAGGAGGTTGTCAGTGTGGGGAGGTGGTCAGCTATGGAGCTTCTGCTGTAATAGTCTTGAATGCAAAATTTACCAGATAACTGTGCCATCAGGTTAGACATTACAGGAGAAAAATGAGGTAGAAAATAATGCAATAAAAGCTATACAGACGACAGCACACACACGCAAAAAAGAATGAAAAAAAAAACAAAAAAACAGAGCCTGAAGGACCTCTGTGAAAATATCAAAAGATTTAACATACGCATAAACAAAGTCCCAGGAGGAGAGGAGAGAGATATTAGTAAAGAAAAGAAAAATACATGAAATAAAGATAGCTGAAAAATTTTCAAATATAATGAAATTTGTAAACTCAAAAAGCTCTATGAATCAGAAGTAGAATTTTTAAAATAAAATTGCATGATTTACTTAGGTGCATAATAATTAAATTGTCAAAAATCAGAGAAGAGAAGAATCTTAGAGGTGGTCAACTCTAGAGGAGAAAAGATACATTTATATAGAGGAACAGTGATAAAAATGAATTATACCTTCTCCAAATCCATGCAAACTGGAGACGATAGAATTAACCTCTTCGAAGTATCCACTGACACGCTGTTGTATTTCTCTAGCACATGATACGGCTCTGCCTGCCGCAGCTCAAGCCTGTGTGCATTGTGGAAGGGGTTCCAAGGCTGAGGCTTCCAAGAGGCTGGGCTATGTTCTTGGGAAGCTCCAGGGAACAACATCCTCCAGGGGACCCCAGGATCCTGCTGTGCTGTCTCTTACTCAGTGTTTCTCTGACCCTCTCCATAACCAGGCAACACCCTCAGGTCCCCTGGTCTACCCTGCTGTCTCCCTTTCCCCTTTCCAGCTCTCTGCCCTTTCATCTCATCCCCTTCCCTCAGAGAGAGTGGCTGCAGCCAGCAGAGCGGGGACTGGAAGCAGGAGAGACGTCCTGCCCAGGATTGTGGCCTACAGAAACCACATCCTGCCTGGGGGCTGTTTTTCCAGGCCAGCATTTAAAAGTTTTGCAAACCTAAACCCACTTGATCTACCCAATAGCATACTTAAAATGATATTATTTCCAAGATTGCTTTCCATTGTATATGTAGAGCATTTTAGCTACACTGTGAGTCAACAGACTAAGAAAACTGGCTCAGAGTGTTACCATCCTGTGTGTCATTTCTGCCTTGGGGGAAATGTTTGTGTTCCAACCTACATGTTACTATATAATCATATACAGAGAGAGACATAGGTGGGTATGGATAGATTCATATATGCATAAAATATCTAAGATGCACACTTCAAAACCACTATCGGTTTACTCGTAAGTACTGGACAGAACATGGAAGCAGGATAATCTAGTACTTCTTTTACATATTTATATATTATCTCAGTTTTTATGTGGAGCATATCTTATTCTTCTTTTTTTTCTTTTGAGACAGAGCCTCAAGCTGTCGCCCTGGGTAGAGTGCCGTGGCATCACAGCTAAGGCAACCTCCAACTCCTGGGCTTAAGCGATTCTCTTGCCTCAGCCTCTTAAGTAGCTGGGACCACAGGCGCCCACCACAACACCCGGCTGTTTTTTGGTTGTAGTTGTCATTGTTGTTTGGAGGGCCCGGGCTGGATTTGAACCTGCCAGCTGAGGTATATGCGGCTGGCTCCTTAGCCACTTGAGCTACAGGCGCTGGGACCTTATCTTATTGATTTATTTTTTTTTTTTGCAGTTTTTGGCAGTGGCTGGGTTTGAACACGCCACCTCTGGCATATGGGGCCAGCGCCCTACTCCTTTGAGCCACAGCACCACCCCTGATTTTTAAGAGACAAGCTGTCGCCCTGGGTAGACTGCTGTGTAGGAAGTGGAAGGGGGGTTATGTATTGCTACACTGCCCTGCTCACAGCACCTCCGGCTCTTGGTCTTAGGCGATTCTCTTGCCTCAGCCTCCCGAGTAGCTGGGACTACAGGTGCCTGCCACATTGCCCAGCTATTATTTTTTTGTTGTTGTTGCAGTTTGGCCAGGGCCGGATTCGAACCCTCCACCCTCGGCATATGGGGGGCCGGCACCCTACTCACTGAGCCATAGGCACCCGCCCTTTATTCTTGATTTTTTTTGTTAAATAAAAATTGTTATCTGTCTTTGAAATTCACACAGTGGTTTAGAAGTTAAAGACTGTCTATGCTTGGGGATCATTACTGTGCCTCTAATGGGAACATTTCAAAGTCACTTGTCAACACTTTGTTATAACAAAATTTAGAGGGTGCTGGGTCCCCTTGACGATTTTCCCACCTCTCATGACCTGTCCTGTTTTGGAATTTGTAGTCGGTTGGAAATGAACTACTGCAGGAATCCAGATGGTGACAAAAGCCCATGGTGCTTCACCACTGACCCGAGTGTGCGGTGGGAGTACTGCAACCTGCGGAAATGCCCGGACACACAGGGCAGTGTGGTGGCCACACCTCCCACCACAGCCCGGGTTCCCAGCGAAGAGGCTCCTTCTGAACAGGGTGAGAGAGCTCTGGCCGGACACTGATGGGAGGAGTAGAGATGGAAAATCTTCCCAATGAGGAAGCCTTCCATGTGGAAGGAGGCTTCTGGGGCAGCTTCTATGTAATTTGTGGACAATGTGGGTGATGGCAGATTTGAGCACTTGTGCAAATCTTCTAGGGCCCTTTCCTTACCATTCACTTTGTCCCGAAACTGGTTATCTTGGGATCCTAGCCAAAGGTTTAATTAAACATCCTCCCAAATATGTGATTATTTCTAAGCCAATAAGCATTTCCGGGAACTTCTTGAAATAGCCAGCATTCATTGCAATCTCAGCAATCCACCTTCTGAGGACAGGACCACTGAGTGTGTTGGCCCAGAGAAATCTGACGCACTGCCGCACGCCCTGGGGTCCTGGCGGGGTAGCAGCGCATAACCCCCCTTCCACTTCCTACAGACTGTATGTTTGGGAACGGCAAAAGCTATCGAGGCAAGAAGGCAACCACTGTCACTGGGACCCCATGCCAGGGCTGGGCTGCCCAGGAGCCCCATAGTCACAGTATTTTCACTCCAGAGACAAACCCACGGGCAGGACTGGAAGAAAACGTAAGCCTCTCTGATCTGGATCTATTTGCTTTTGCTGAGCAATCTTTGCAGATGGAATTGACCCTGCTACAGAAAATCAGCCTGGACTGATCTTTGGTACAGGGGAAAAAGGTAGAGATGAGAGGAAAAAATTGGAGTGATTTCAGGGTACTTGGGATTGGCAGTGACACGGAAAGTGTAGTGGGCACAGAGGGCAGACCTCTGTGTGTGGTCACTCTCATTTCCCTTCCGTGACATCTCTGTATGCTTCTACTGTTGGGTGCTGTTTCTAGTTTCTAGTATTTGTCCTCTAGGTTCTAATGATCAAAGATACACTTCATGACATTTTAGTCAGATCTTCCTAGAAAAATTCTTGACAGGACAATGGGACCCCACACAGCTGGATTTTCCCTAATCTCATGCACTCTCTGGGATGGTTTATTTGGGGGTGCGGAGGTAATATGTGGTGAAGTCTGAAATGCAGGAAAAATCAAAGTGTGCCCCCCATTCTCACTCACCACACAGCATGATATTTCTGACAGCTGGTGGAGTATTCCACAATTTAACTCAACCCTGACACTGTCTACCTGGAGATAATATCAAATACCACAAATTAAGGGCTCAGTCCCACAATACTGCCCCCGACTTCAATTGCCAATCACAGGTTCCAGGTTGTGATCTGTACTTCTGACCAATCAGTTATAAATCTATTTTCCACACGCCCCTTCTCAGATTTAATTTGCTGTAACAGCTCACAGAACTCAGGGGAACACTTACATTTACCATTTATTATAAAGGACACCAATGAACAGCCAGGTGGGAGAGATGTCCAGGGCAGAGCATGTGAGGGGGGCTTAGAGCTGCCATGCCCTCCCTGGTCTGCCACGCTCCAGCTGTGTCCCCGTGGTCAGCAATCCAGAGCTCTCCTTCACCATGCAGGCAAGAGTGATTGCATCACTGGCTGCTGGTGATCAACTTGGCCTTCAGCCTTTCCCCAGAAGTTGAAGGGTGGGGCAGAAAGTTCTAACCTTCTAATCACACCGTGGGTTCCCCTGGCAACCAGCCCCTATCCTGAAGCTACCAGAAGCCCACCAAGAGTTGTTTCATTACAACAAAAGATGCTCCTACAGCCCAGGAAATTCCAAAGGATTTAGGAGTTCCACATCAGAGAACAAATATATATTTCTTATTAAGTCACAATATCACAGGAGGGAAAGGAAGATACTGCCTTTCTGTATCTTGAGCCCTGGAGGGTGCACAGTCCATAGAAATAAACCTTTCAATAGGCTTCAACCAGGGACCAGACGAGTCAGTAATAACCCCTGTCCTCTGAGGCTGGGTCTGAATGCCCTTGCCCCTTCTGCCCGCCACGAGCCATGGCTCACACACCTGCTTGCTTTCAGTACTGCCGGAATCCTGATGGTGACGTCAATGGTCCCTGGTGCTACACGACGAATCCAAGAAAACTTTTTGACTACTGTGATATCCCTCAGTGTGGTAAGCTACATTCTTTTTTTGTAAGGAAACTACTTCTCAAATAAATGCAGTGATCACTTCCCTAATGTGACTCGGCAACAAACAAAAGCGAAGGAAAAGGAAGGAAGGAAGAAGAAAGAGAAGAGAGAAGAGGGGAGGGGAAGGGAGGAGAGGGGAGGGGAAGGGAGGAGAGGAGAGGGCTGGGCCAGGCCTTGAGCTGGGTCTTCTGGGGAGGAAGGAGCTGGTTGCCTCTTCCCCAAGCCCTGTGTTAGTCATGGGTATCTGGAACCTGCCCTATGACTGGCCTCATGTGTTAGGGGAACATCTTTTCCCCCATTAACTAAAATAAACTAAATACAAAGTCCCCAAAGGGCACGCTTAGAGGTAACCTGACCACCCCCAGGATGGTGAGCTCTTCTATACTGGTTAGGAAACTTGCCCTTCAGCAGTTTGGGCCCTTCTTCAGAAGATTGGGATGAAAAATCCGTGAATATTTCTGAAAGAAGGTATAAGCCCCTAGGATTAGCCCTGGTTTTACTTTCGGCTGAGCAGTCTTCGCAGGCAGAAGCAGTCCTTCCTACCCTGTTTCCCGAAAATAAGACATCCACCGAAAATAAGACCTACTTACAGGAACGATAAGACGTCCCCTGAAAATAAGACCTAGCGCATCTTTGGGAGCACACCTTAAAATAAGACACTGTCTTATTTTCGGGGAAACAGGGTAGTTACAGACAGCCATCCTGAGCTTCTCCTTCGCATCATTTGGTGCATGCGGTGTCTGGCATGAGGAAGGCTCTTGTACTGGGGGGGAAGGAGCTTGGTCTCCAAAGCCACCGATGACTGGCATCTGGAGATTGTTTGGGGAGGCAGGGTAGGCTGGAGGTGAAGACCATGGGAACCACCCTGGCCAGGGCGTATTTGGGCCAGTCCTGGGGAGAAGCAGGAGGGAGGAAGGAGAGGTAAGTTCACCAGGGAAGATTTGTCCTGGCCAATGTGGTCGAGATGCATTGTTCCCTCAGGGTTTAGCATGAGTGGACAGACGGCTTTTTCTCTGTGGGGTGCTTTTGTTTGTTCTGCAGAAGCTTTCTGTCGGCGACCCCTTTCACCTGAAGGTCCCTTGAAGGGCTCATTGCCCACCTCCAGTCCTGCCTCCTCTGCCTCAGTTAGCACACCCTAGGGCCTCTTGCTGCCCAGGCCCTCTAGCCTGGACAGGCTGCCTTTCAGGTGAGCCCCACAGCCATGCCTGGGACTCATTCATCTTTGATTCTTGTGGAAAGGAAGTACAGCCACCTCCCAGGGGCAATTCTGGTATCAAGAAGAAAGGACAGAAGAAGGTTTTAATGGACTATGAGGTACCCTTACCTCACCATGATGTGAAGCAAGTGAGGTCAACTTTGGCGAGCGGGTCCTGGTCAGATACTTGGAGGTCCAGAGACCTGTTTCCACAGAAGACTGTGGTTGGTGGGATGTGTGCCCAGGCCTGACTCGTGTGTGAGAAAGCTGGGGTCACTAGTGGTAAACGATCCTAATAACTATTTCATTTCTACCAACGCATTCACTCCGAACAATAAATAAGTAAAAATAAATAGAAACTTCCATTTTTATGTTGACTAGTAAGACCAGGGTACCATCATCTCTGTGGTTATTCCGTTAATAGGCTCATGCACATCTACCTATGGAAGGCGCCCTAGCAAAATCGAGCTCCGCACAAGAGGGGAGGATTTAGCTGTATTCACGCTTCATTTCTAAAAAAGACTTCTATACACAGATTCTCAGAACAGGTCATGCAAATGAAAATTTGTTTGGAAAATTCAGGTTCCCAGTTCACCCGTGTATAGAATCTCGGGTTGAGTAAGACGCAAAGAGCTTCCTCTTCTGATTGCACTAAAGAATTAATTTCTATTTCTGAAGACCCAGAAGCGCAGCAGACAACAGAGAAGTTTTGAGCACACCTTGTAGCCCCTGAACTGTCGTAGGTATTAGTGGGTAACACTAACCCTCCCCCCCGGGGCGACTCTGCAGGCTGCCTGGAGGGGAGGCGAGTAGGAGGTAAACCGAGAACAGAGGCAAGCGTGTGAGCTGTGTCCCCACACCCACACTGGGTTAGTCACAGGAGGCTCCCTGGAGGAGCTGGCCTGGGGCTGGTGGAGAAAAGCAGTATTTCAGCCAAGGGTGGTTGTCCTTGTTACACACAATTTCACACCCCACACATACATACACACGGAGAATCACATGGGAAAAGCACTGCCTTTTAGCAGGGATGACAACTGTGGTTTTCAGTAAACTTTCTGTGGTTTAGATGGCGATGATGCTGATGACACCGGGAAGGCTGGGACAGTATTCTGAGCATATTACATCAGGCCAGAAGGACAATTGCAAATACTAGTCTGTGCCGGCCAAGGTCCCCTCAGGAAGATCCCTCCTAGTGCTTAAGCATACTTTATCACTTCTCCAACAAAACAATAAAAAGGAACTTACCCTGCCTTGGGAGGAGACGTTTCTGTGCTGTCTAATATCACTTTGAAACAGAGAAAATGTCCCGGAAGATGCTCATGATTTCATGATTTAGTCTGGGCTTTGAGATGTCACAGTTCAGTGCTTGGAGTCTATCTTGAATTCTGAGACCAAATTGCCTCCCTGCTTCACATGTGACTTTTCCCCTCTTTGTGCCGCAGTGTCCTCGTCATTCGACTGTGGGAAGCCTCAAGTGGAGCCGAAGAAATGTCCCGGCAGGGTGGTGGGCGGCTGTGTGGCCCACCCGCACTCCTGGCCCTGGCAGATCAGCCTCAGGACGAGGTGAGACGGCCAGCAAGCTGCTTGCGGCGCCCTTCCTCGCGAGCTCCACAAGGCCTCTCTTTGTGCGCCTCTGAGCCCACCCTGCCTCGGCAGCAGCACTATCTCTGTATTTGCTGAAGGAGGGGGAAAAGCTATAAGCATAAACAATTATATTCATCTGGGTTCTGTACTCTGAAAACAGCCCCAGTTGGCTTTTTTGCCTTGCTCTGGAAAGCTATCACCACAACCTGTGGACAGGGGGATCTGTGCCCAGGTATGCTACTGCTGGAAAAATACTAAAGCCCCTTTTAAGGGTCCATACAGCTATGTGCTGTCTCATTGTGAAATGAAAGGAGAGGGCTATTTTTAGCAATGTGACACTTTGCAAGATGGTGGAGACAAGGACAAAATAATCTACAGTCTTTCAGAGATATTGTTTTTACACTTTTGTGAATCATTAAACTTGAGGCAGAGGCTACTCACCTGCTCACAAACTCAGGAACAAATGGTAATTCATGATCCCCGTGGTTTAAGTGAGATCCGGCTGATTCTACTGAACCCAAACAGCTTGGGCTGCACTGCAGTGAAACACGCCCCTGTTGCCTCAGGTTTCTCGGGTCTCACTCAGAAAGCGCGTGAAAAGCAGGTTTGCCCACGCCCGTGCCGCACACCTGCGCTCAGTGGCTCCTGAGCCTCCTTCCACGGCTGGCGAGGGCTGTTGACGGACTCCGTTGCTCAGTGGGTTTTCCTTTACCTCATTGTTGAGTGACTCCTCGCTCTGTGGAGTCTTCCCTTTCCCCATATTTCAAATGCATTCTTTCCCAACCCGTGCGTGTTCTATTTCCTGCTTTATTACTACCACGCCTGCCGTCTATTTGTATTTCTTCTCATTGCATGGACTTTGGAGCCGCTCATGCCATTAATACGGCCTCGTGCCTACATGGTCATATGCAATTAGTAATTTAGGGGACATCCCCAGGAAGTAAAGTTTCTTGGATAGACTAGAAGACTCCCATGATTCACATCTGGCTCCCTGAAGAATGTTCTTTAGACCTTCCTTGGGGGAAGGTCTTTGGCTGGTTGCTACTGTTGGAGTCCAGGGCTACAGGGTCAAATCCCTGGCTGTCGGCCTCCAGGCTGGGGCCGGGGAGCTCTGTCTCCTGCACATGGCTGTGCCTGCACCTCACCAGCTACTCCTAAGCATGGTGTGGGCGGAACCTTCTGAAAACCCTCCTACTGGGGCACAATTCAAAGTCGATACCATCCTGATACTGAGGGGCTGCTTTTTCCTTTGGGAATAGCAACATCTCCAGAATCAAGTGAATCTGGCTTTCTGTATCATGGAGCATAATAAACCAAATTTGAACTAAAATCTTGACATGTTTTCTCTCTAGATTTGGAAAGCACTTCTGCGGAGGCACTTTAATATCCCACGAGTGGGTGCTGACTGCTGCCCACTGCTTGGAGAAGTATGTTCAAGGGACAGCTGATGAGAGGGCTTATCTTAAAGACGTCTTCCTTCCCTGCCTTCCTTTCTTCCATCTTTCATCTTGGGCCGTGACATTAAAGGCCAGGCAACACAGAAGGCAGAATTGCCAGGGCAGTCAGACGAGAGGGAGGGAAGTGTTTCTCGAGAGAAACTGCAGGGGGAGACTTGGGCTGGGTGGTTTTGTAGGCCTGGTGAGCAGCAGGACAGTCATTCCCTGCGACGGGAACTGGGCCGTGGCAAAGCAGCCCCGGAACATTCCTAAAGTGCCAGGTGCAGGCAAGCCTTGAATTTTCTTTCTTGCCTCTCAGAAGTCACTGGCTCTGGGTGGCTGAGGGTCACATTTATGGCACAGAAGGGTCCCGGTGAATGGGGCCAAACTGTAGTTTGCTCTTTTCCAGGTCCTTGAGGCCTTTGTCATACAAGGTTGTCCTGGGTGCACACCAGGAAGTGAATCTGGAATCGCACGTTCAGGAAATAGAAGTGGCGAAGCTGTTCCTGGAGCCCTCCCGAGCAGACATAGCCTTGCTAAAGCTGAGCAGGTATGACTCACCTGTGGTTTTGCCCTAAGCTGGTGAAGACATTTGTTTTATGCCTAGAATCGATAACTATCACTACTGTGTGGCAGTGGGGAGGTACCATCTATGACACTAAGGGCTCCAGGGCTTTGGGGACAGCATCAAACTTCAACCCCAGCCCTGTCACAGGCTAGCTGTGGTCTCAAAAACAGCATCAGAACTCAGTTTCCTCATGTGGAAAAAAGATGAGTTGAAATATAAAGGATGTGTTCCCCATAAAACTCTCTCATGTAATGTTCCTTGGTGAATACACACTCATGAGCAGAGAATGATCCGGTTATTCCAGACTGTGAGCTCTCCTCTCACCAGAGTGTACTTAAGAGAAGCAAACAAGATTGTGAATTTCAGTGCACTTGAAAAAACTACAACGTGAAAAAATAATCCCTACACAGTTTGCAAAAGCCAGTTACTATAGCCTTCTTTGATTTTATTTTTCCTATTGCAATGTTTTATTAAACCTGATGACCATTAAATTCGCTTATGTCACTTAAAGTTAGGACTTGTTTGGAGACAGGTCCCCGGGAAGCTAGCTAACAGACAGCTATTTTGAGAATAGGCATGTTTGGGACAGGCGCCAAGGCACATGGAGAGCCCAGGCCATGCTGCTGGGCTCTGGATTCAGGGTGCCGTTGATGTGACGGAGGGTGCCAGGGCGAGGCTGGCAGTTAGGGGCCCGAGCTGCTCCTCTGGACCTGGTCACAAACACAGCAGCTGCTCTGTGCCTGTCAACCGAAGTTGAGGCACTCTGGAAAGGAAAGAGAAGACCTCTGTGGCTTTGTCTAAAAATTGTCTGATTTTCCTTGTGCTGCTCAGGACCCTCCTACATCCCCAGCAAACATGCAAATCTGAAGTCTCCTCTCCTCCTGGTCCTCAGAGGCTGGTCAGGGTGACCTGATGGCTGTAACAAGTATTTTAGTAAACCTGGAGTCCTGGAAATGTTCTCTGATGGGCCGATACTTGCTGAGCCTTGGAGTCCCCACTCCACCTCCCACACCTGAAGGCATTTATTGTCCCAGGAGGGAACCAGAGTGACCACGGCCTTATGAGAGGCTGGTTCCCCTCTGGGGCCTCCTAGAAAGTGTATCTGCTCAAAGTGGGCAACAATGATGATTCTTAGAGTACGGCATTTTTCATCTCTGATCTCCGCCCTCAACTTACTAAAGTCTAAAACTCAGACTTCCAATGTCTGAGAGTCACTGCAAGGCGTGGGAGTGTTCTCTGAAAACACCACCACGTTGCTGTGCACAGTGCTTATTTCCAGTCCTCTTTCATTTGATCTCTGGAATTTTACTGGATTCTTATAACTGTGCTGTTTCACAGTTACTATCGCCAATTACCTGTATTTGTCCCCGGGGCCCCTGGGATCCAAAGTGGGGAGCACCTTGCTCCCTCACGCAGCCTCGGGACGGGGTTTCAGCTGGACGCTCCACCGGCTGATTAGCGCCCTCTCACGTTAGTATAGAAGGTTGCACTATGTGTAAAATTCTAGTAGCACGCAGGTTGTACATGAAAAGTGAGTCTTGTCATCCCTGCTGACAGGCGACGACCACCAGCAGTTGCTTGTGTACAACTGACGCCTTAGAAATGAAACCTTATGTCCATTTAGTTCTTGGGTGACCAGAGGCTGATGTGAGGATGAGACTTTGACTTCTCTGTTGCTCTGTGTCAGTGAGGCAGGGCGACACCACCCACGGGGCGCAGGGGCTGCAAGGCAGGCAGCGGCAGGCTGTGGGTGAGAAGGCTCCCAGCCGGGCAGTCACGGCAACTGACGATGTTTCCCTTTCAGTCCTGCTGTCATCACAGACAAAGTAATCCCAGCTTGTCTGCCAACCCCAAATTACGTGGTTGCTGACCGGACAGTATGTTACATCACTGGCTGGGGAGAAACCCAAGGTGAGATAAATCCAGGGGATAATGAATACAGCTTGTTTGACAAAATGAGGATTTAGGAGAAAGTTGTACAAACCATTCTTGGGCACCAAGGTTTACCATTTGTGGCTGCAGATGCTATTGTGGCTCCGGTTCAACGGGCAGTGAGGAAGGCCACTTTCCCCACAGTGTAAGCAATAGTCTGCCTAGCTGTGAGAGGTGGGAGTTGGGTCACGTGCCTAACTCCTGAACCAGTCACTGGCTCACTACTGCCATTGTCACCACCACCACCATCACCGCGATCATCATCACCATCCTTACCATTATCAAAACCATCATCATCAATAAACCTCATGTGACCAGGGGGTAGCTGAGCCCTCTTGTGACCCAGGCCTGCCTGACCCCAGAGCCCATTCAGTGTTTCTCCCATCCCCCATCTCTAACCACCATCCTGCACAGCGCTCCCTGTCTCTGCAGGTCCTACCCACATTTCTACTAAGAAAATGCTTCTCAGGTGTTAGGTGAAAATAAGAAAACATAAGTCGGGCTATTTACTAATATTCTACATGTCCATAATGACATCAGATCTATCAGTGATTGCATCCCTCAGTGTGAGATCAAAATTCTCCTCTTACCTTCACATCTCCAGACTTTCCCTGGCGCGGGTATGTCAAACACAAAATGTGCGCTGAGGCCACAGGCTCTTCCGGTCAGCCCCTCCTCCGCAGCCCCCCAGTTCTGTCCGGAGGTCTCCTCCACCTCCCGCCCTTGGCATGCCGTCTCTGCTTTGGGCACTGGACGACAGCACCACCTCACAGCCCGTGCTGACTTCCTGTCAGCCCAGGGTGGCTATGTCACTAGTGTCCGGATGTCTGTCTTGCTCAGAGAACACGTACTAGAGCCATGGCTTGACTAAATTAATTTTCCACAAAATATTTGAGAAGGGTGCTTCCTCCACACAGCTACTCAGCTCGAATGAGGCAGACCCCTCCCGGGCTTAGCCCGGAGCTCCCACCTGCTCTCTGAGTGCAGCTCTCGGCAAGACGCTCACCGGCCTTCCAAGCTCTTATAAACCCCAGATTGAGTGTCGGTTTTCTGAACCCAAGACAATAATCTAAGTTTGCTCAGAGTGCAGAGTTTTTAGGGGGGAGAGATGATGTCTGGTTTCTTGGCTGTGCCATGCTAGCAAAGCAAAGATTTGTACAGAACTCAGGGAAAGCGGGGCCTGCGAAATTGAAGACTGGGTCATTTGGGAGAGCACTGAGACATCCCTGGGTGTGTCCCTCTGGAACAACGGCATTTCCTCTGGCAATTCTGCAAATGTTCTATTTCAAGTTGACGAAGGAAATAAAGCAGTTTTTCACAAAAGAAGAAATACACATAACTAATAAAATGAGCACACAGGAGAATGGCTGCTCTCCCTGATGGCCAAAGAAATGTAAATTAGAAAACAGATTAGGACAATTTCCACCTACTCTATGAGGTAATATTTAAAAAATTGAATACCTGTAAGGGTGCGGTGAAGCAATTTTTTTTCCTCGTGACATTTTACACTGTCATACCCTCAAAAAAAATAATTTGACAATGTTATTAGGAGCCATAAATGTACCTATATGATTTCTGGGGACTTAGACTGAAGATGATACCATGGAATAGAATAAACGGTGTGAGCAAAGCCATGGAACATGAGGAGTAAGAGCAAGGGCTGAAGAGCATGGTGAAGACGACCTGGGCAGTGCCTTCCGAGACCCAGGTTCCAGGTCAACCACAACTTCTCTGAGCCTCAGTTTCCTTAAATGCAGAACAGGAGGGATAAAAGCACCTATTTCCTAAGACTGTTGTGAGGATTAAGGACACCACACTATGAGCTTATGTCTGAAAAAGTTAAATCTCGGTAAATAACAGCTATTCCTTTTATTGCAATAAAATATGCACAACATAAATTATTCTATTTTAACCATTTTGAAGGGTACCACTGAGTGGCAGTTAGTACAGTCACAATGTTGTGCAACCATCACCATACTTCCAGAACATTTTTCTCACTCTGAAAGGAAACACCCATTAAGCAGTCACTCCCCTTTAAAACATGATGATTGTAGTGTAGTTAGAAAAATCCTTGTGAAATAAAGTCGATTAAAAAGAATCAGGATATGAAACCATGCAATGTGATACAGGCCATAAAAGCAGCAAATAAAAAGCCTGAAAAGGAATATTTGCAAATGATAGCAATTATATCTATTAAACTCTCCTTATAAATTAAAAGTTTTTTATAATTTTAAAAGAAAAGCAAAAAGTAAACAAACAGCAACAGCAAACCCCAACATACCACAAAGGAGTCCAGGTCATGGGAACCTAAAATCTTCTACAATGTTTAGAACAAGTTCTAACATCAGTGGGCCCTGGGCCTCGTGTTTCCCCACTTGTGGACAGCAAGGGGTCTGTAGTTGCTCGTGAATGTGATTTGGATCCAGGAACATTCCTTCCATCTTTTAAACACAGGCACCTTTGGGGCCGGCCTGCTCAAGGAAGCCCAGCTCCCTGTGATTGAAAATAAGGTGTGCAACCGTTACGAGTATCTCAATGGACGGGTCAAGTCCACGGAGCTCTGTGCCGGGCATCTGGCGGGGGGCACTGACAGTTGCCAGGTAAGGGAAGGCTGTGGAGACCACGCTTACTCTCATGCAGCCCTGTCGTGGACCTTAAGACATTTCCATCCCAGAGTGGTAAATTCAGGAAGCTTTTCTCACCTGAAGGTTCAGCATTACTCAGAAAAACCCCTAGCTCTGTCCCCAACTGCTTATTCAGTTCATTGAAGGTGACTGCTTGAGGTCCAGATTGGTGGCAAAAGAGTGGTAAATGCCGTGACTACTACAGGCCATACAGCTCCCTGGAGGGTGGTTGGCTCAGGACTAGGGAGGTGGCTTTTCCAGGAGGGAAGGAGGTGGAGGAGACAGGACAGGACCAACTGCACCACCCATGTAACTGTGCCCAGCCTTGTTCCATGTAAAGGAAACCCAAGGCAGGGGACGGTGAATGCAGGACTCATGAGGGATATTTTCTCCCAGGGAACCCTAAACAGTGGTGTTTTGCTGACTATACTTTGCTAAGTACTTAAATACTGCAGACCTCAAGTAATATGTTAACAAGTTCCTTTCTGAATTCTGTAATGAAAGGATGGCAGCTTAATTTCACATGGGTTTTTCATTCCCTTTGTAGGGTGACAGTGGAGGGCCTCTGGTTTGCTTCGAGAAGGACAAATACATTTTACAAGGAGTCACTTCTTGGGGGCTCGGCTGTGCACGCCCCAATAAGCCTGGTGTCTATGTTCGTGTCTCAAGGTTTGTTACTTGGATTGAACACATCATGAGAAATAATTAATCGGATGGAGGACAGCATGAAACATCAACTTACCTAGAAGCTGGGATGTGGGTAGGGAACTTAGCATGCTCAGAAATAATTGACAGTAATCCCACAGCGACAGTGTCCCCAGCTAACACCAACTAACAAACTCAGTGTTTTTTGTATTATTCTGTATAAATGTTTCCTGTCCCTGGACTGCTGGGTCCTGTAATTATAAAGCAATGCAGCTCTAACAGTTGTTGAAAATAAACCCAGTACTTACTTTGAGTTAATTGACTTTTGCTTTTCAACACGTTCACATTCTCCATTCATCCTGCACATTTTAAAGGAGCAGATTGTAGTGATGTCACTCCTTTTCATAAGGAGAAGCTGCATTAAGGACTGAGAAGGCTGTGAGATCGCAGAGAGGGGACTGGCAAGGCCTAGCATATCATCCGTGCATTTTCCTCGTCACCTCATGACGGCTTGACACACATCTCTCTGGTCGGTATTTCTGGCACTGAGACAAATGTTTTCAAAGCTGCAACTTGGGAGACACGAGAACAAGTCCTGTTATTGAGAATGAAATCAGCGACTCACAACTTGACTTAGCCCAGCCCAGGAGACACAGAGCAGAACATTGTATATCATGGAGTAAACTGAGCAGGTGAAGTGTAAGAGTTCAAATGTTATTCTCAGTCACAGTTGAGTCTAGGAACAGTGTCAAGAGCCTGCAAAGGAACAATGAACAGATATTGAAGGGGCACCACTTACCTTCACTGCTAAATTAGTTTAGGAGGAAGAGACATAATGAATATTCTTTTTATGATTTAAAAGTTTTTATTGCTACCACACAAAAATATCAAGTCACAATTCAAAGGTGATAGTATTGCAGCCAAAAATGCAAAGAAAAGCAAAAATGCAAATGTCTGTGAATAAATGGTGAATATATCCTTAAATCCTCAAAGAGCTGTGTTTATTTCATTGACAGATAAAACATCCAGACTTAATTCTGATGTGCACTGAGGATTAAGAAGCTTATTTTACAACTAGGACACACATCATACACGTTGTCATTTGTTCTCCACATAGAAATTTTCTTCCTCATTGGGGGCGTGGTTTCCCTTTGGTACCCATTTTGCTTGTTCTTACAAAGTATTTCACCTAAAAATTCAGCATATAATATATACTGAATCTGAAAATATAACAAATATACACATTTCAAAAGTCTTGAAAACAAAAAAGAAAGATCACACCCCTTATTAGTAACTATAAATTCACCTGGAAAGCTGCTGCTAATCCTTTAAAGCATGGATATAATTGGCCTTTTGTTTAAATTAAGCCTTTTGCAGAGACAGAAGTGCCAAGATTGAATGAGAACTGTCCACATGTTCACTCTTGACCACAGGTGCCATCAGAACTGAATTCAGAATGTGAGATAAATATGCCTTTACTTGTAAAACCCTAAGACCTGTGAAGTCGTGATCCACAGGTTTGCTCAGTAGAGTGGATTCTTGCATCTTTACGATGTCCACTAAGGGGAGTACCAAAAATATCCCGATACATGATAATCTCAGGATCAAACCCAATTTTATAAATAATAGAACCAAATCCTCAAATTGCATGGCATATTTGTTCTTATTGAGAGAATAAAGTCTAAACCATGCCTGGAACCCCAGATGCTACAGAGGAAATGGGTGAGGATGATTGAGCTGTCAGTTCTGCGGGCTAGTGGGACTCCAGGCAGGCAGAGAATGCACAGGCCCAGCACGCTGGGGCCCAAGCTCCTGAGGTTCAGTCTCTGTTAACCGTATTTCCAAATCTTCATCCTCTATGGAATCTTCAGAATGCTCAGTCTCTTGCTCAGATTTGATGAACACTTTTTAAGAAATTAATGAGTTAATTGATTTAGCATCAGGGTCCCCTTCTATAGTCCAGGCTGGAACAATCATAATGGCACAATCACAGCTCACTGCAGCCTCAAACTCTTGGACTCAAGCGATCCTCCCGCCTCAGTCTCCCAAGTAGCTGGGAGTACGGGTGCCTGCCACCACTCCTGGCTCAAGGAGCAGATTTCTGTACATCTTTCCCAAATCCTTGGTTTGCACATCCTACATTCCTGATGGAGTTTTCATGAGAATTTGGGGTGAGGAGGAGGTTGTTCTCTCATCTTTCTGTGACTGAATGGGTCAGAGGCCACTGCTCCAACACGAGAAAGACCCTAGAAAGGACCGGGCCCCTACCAGGCTCTGCGTTAAACCAGCCACATCTTCTGTGTTCCCAGAAATGTCAGTAGAATTATCAATCCTAACTCATCGACACTATATAAAAATACTCTGGGTGGTTTGAATGTCTTTATACTGTATTAAACACAGTTGGAACAGTGCGGCCTCACGTGGCTGCTGTGGACACGTGTGCCTGCACGAGGCGCAGCTTTGCAGGGAGGACGGCCCCGAGCAGCTTCTTCCTTCCGTCTTTGGGAGGGGCCTCACAGGTGAGAGTTGGAAACCTGGGTTTTCTTTTTCCTGCCACATTTATAGGAATATGGTCTAAAAAAAAAGAAGGAAGAAAAGATAAAGTCTTTATGAAAGATTACACAACTAGTCAGAAGAAAGTCTGTTATTACTTAATAGCACAGCTGGTTTTGATCAATATTCTCATGAGTAACTTCTCAGGCAAACTCACCTCAAAGGCAGGGAAAATAACTGTGTCCAGCCTCACTTGTGACCTCCTTTCAAACCCCAGAGAGGTGTTAGATAGCATGATAGCATGCAAGTTCTTTATGAACGTCTACTAAATAACATGTGTTTGGAAATGAGCTGTTGACGTGAACACAAAGTAGCAGAAATGATATAATAATTTATTTTAGAAGAGAAAACGCTAAAAGGATTTAGTGAGTAGTTTTTTCCCAGACTAAATAATCATGGATTGTAATTAATATGATTAATTTGTAGTGCTGTAAATCATACTCTACTAGGTAGAGACTAGGAATCATGAATTAATTCACCCACTTTTTATTTTGAAAAATGATAAACATAGAAAAATTAGAAAGAATTTGTATAACTTAAATTTATTTGGTATAATCTTTATGTTTATATATTAATCAGATATTAATTTTCCCCACATGCCATTTAGAGGCCCCTCTACACCAAAAAGACAAAACAAAATGGTAAAACAAACAAAACAGAAACCCCTCTCTTACAGTGGTTTCATTTTAATATGACTCAACTGGTAGAAGAGCCTTGATCTCAGACGACTCTCGTCCTCCATTTTTTCCTGATGTGTTTGAAAATCTGACCTCTGAATGGTTTGGGGAAAACGAATGAACGCTTCACTTTCACTATTTAAACATGCAGCCATCAGCAGAGTAGAATCAAAAGGAAAAATGCATTTCCTCTTGTTAGGACCCTGGTGTGGAGCCAGGGCAGCAAACGAGATGAGCAAGGCTTCCTCACCACTGGGCACTGGATGGCGTGGAGCCCCGAGGACACAGTCACGGGTCCTTGTTGCCCACAGTCAGCACTAACCTCCACCCCACTTTTGACCCTACAGCAGTGATTTTTCAACAGGTGCACCATGGCACACTACTGTGCCATGAGAGGATCTTAGATGTGCTGTGAAAAAAAATTTTTTTTTTTTTTTTTTTTGCAGTTTTGGGCCCGGGCTGGGTTTGAACCCACCACCTCTGGCGTACGGGGCTGGCGCCCTACTCCTTTGAGCCCCAGGTGCCACCCTGCTGTGAAAATTTTTAAAGATCATTCATTAAATTATTTTTGAAAGAAGTTCAAAGCACAGTAAGTATATTCTTTTTTTCCCTCTTTTCTTTTTTTGATCAATATAATTTGAGTGTGCTGTGGAAGTTTAACTGTAGGTTCAAGTGTGCAATGAGATAAAGAAGGTTAAAAAACATTGCCCTATAAATAATCTTAGCAGGAACATTCTCCTCCTTGAGGACACATAAGCCCGTGAAAAGTTATCCTTAAAGCCAGGATCTTTTTGTTAAGATATTCCCATTTCTGTCCTTGCTATTTTACTTGCTTGAATATAGTCCTTTCTCCTGGTTTACTAGCACTGTAGCCCCTGGGATGGCGATGTGGACCTCCCCTCACTCTGACCCCGTCCCCATATCCTGATATAAACCAAGCAACTACCTGTGACGACACACACAGCTCATCCTTTCTGGATGGAGCGAGGCCCAACAGTGCTGGACTGCTCAAGAGGGCTCCTATTAACTGACTTTCGTTTTACAAAAGGGCAGCATCTTAAAGAGAAACTCCCACCTCTCCCCACATTAAGGTAACATGTTCCCAGGTAAAACGCCGGTAAAGCTTTGGGTGAGGACTAAGCCACCATCCATCAATTTATTTCCAAACAAGCACACAAATGCCTTTGAGTTATTTCAGGAGGCAAATGTCAACCTGTCCTCTGGCCTGGCCTGTTAGTGGTCAATCAACAGGCTATGAGATGGTGATGTTGTTTTGAGTATAACAGTAAGCCTTTGTTATGAGAGTTCTGGGGATAATGAATCAATCTTATCTTTCAAAATAGCATCAAAAACAGGAAAATAAAATCACTGTGTAAATAGCCATACCTTGCAAAGTTGGAAAGGTCTGGTGAAATTACTTATGAGGCTCTTAGCCTACTTCTGGAAAGGAAAATGGCACCTGATTAAAAGAGGATCTGAGAGAGAAATTTCCAGTCCCATGAGAGGGATACTCACTATTCAAAAAAATTCATAAATAGGATCTATCATATAATCCAACTACACAAAACAAGGGACTCACACCCCCATACTGGGCAGTGCTGACCCAGTGCTGTGACCTTCCCTGACTTCCTAGTTACAAACAAGTGAGGATAAAAAATTTCATTGCACAGATTGTTTTGAGTATTAAATGAAATAATGTATGTGAAACCATCAGTCCCATGGGTGCTTGAAAAAAGTCAGCTCCTACCCTTTTCCCAATCTACAAGTAAAGTAAAAAAAGTACCATGAGGTTACCAAAATTTCATAAATTTCACAACAGATACTTTTTTTTTTTAATGTAGAGGTCCCCACTCTTAATTTCCAGGTCATTATTAAGATTGATTTTTACTTTTAAAATTAACTCTTAAGTTATTTTTTAAATTACATAAATAATTTTTTTAATAATTTCAAATACAGAAATCTCTAGATATAAAAGCGATGCCCCTCCCTCTTCACCCCTCCTCCTACCCCATTTCTGTCCCCAGAGGGTATATATTATTATTTTGCATCTTTTACAATACACTCTCATATTCACTGTCTCTTTTCATTATACAAATTTTCAAATAGAACATTAGAGGGAATTTATATAGTATGAATTTTTGTTGACATAACTCTTTATGTTACTCTAGTGGCTGGATGTTAACTTTCCTTGCATACTATTCAGACGCTCCTCTGGAACTCAACTTCTCTCTCTTCTCTGTCTGTCTGCTATCTCTGTTCTCTACCTGTCCATCCATCAATCACCTGCCTATCTGTTACCTGCCTGTTGTTTAATCTGTCTGTCTACCTCCCTACCTACCGTCTATCTATCCAGCATTTGTCTGTGATCCTTATCTATCAAACATGCACCTGTGTCTCACTTACCTATCCATCTACACCTCGCTATCATCTGCTAATTATCTACCCAGCAGCCATATATCTGTCATCTCTCTCACTCCATCTAATCTATCATCTGCCTGTCATCTAGCCTCCCACTGATTTTATTTTTTAGTAAATACTATAGCCCATGGTTCAGTGCCGTTTCATTTTGTAGCCAATCTTGAGAAGATTCTTGGTTAGACCTGACTTCTGTCCTCTCTGTAGTGTCATCCACATTATGAACTCACTGTCTCCCAGGTCACACCCCCGACACACACCCCAGTGATTCCCACTTTGTCACATCATCAGTTCATTTTCTCTAGATCACTTCTGAGTCTTAACTCCTGGCAGGAAAATGCTTTCGTCTTCACAACCATGTTTTAAAAATAACACAGATCCTTTTCTAGCTTTTTTCTTTTCTTTTTTTTTTTTTTTTTTACAGTAACCTTTGAATTTTTTGCTTAGGATGTGAGGTGGGAACTTAATGTCATTGTCACCTATGGACATTCAGTGTTCTCAACATCACCCTTTCCCCGATGTTTTGAAATGCTGCTTTCCCATAGGAAGCATGGAATTTGGTATAGTACCTGCCCAGCTTTTCTACATCATCCACGGTTTCTGGCAGAGCAATACCCTTGGTTTCAGGCAGGAGCATCACGAGGCCACCACAGAGAGAAGCCAGGACACCTACAGAACAGGGGACAGGAGTTACTGCCCAGGAACACACGGCCTGTCCCCGCGGCCACCTGCCTGCTCACGCTGTACACTGCCGGCGCTCACCTGGAGGGCCCATGGGTTTGGAGATCCTCTGAGGAACTAGCCAACTCCTTGCCGGAGTTTCCTCGCCAGGACCTCCAGTGTCCTGGCCTTCCTCACACCCGTACACTAGCCCCCGTGGCACCTGTGCTCCTGGCACGTATTTGTTCACTCCCGCATTTAACAGCTGTTTAGTGAGTACTTACATGGTGCCCAACACACAGGCCGCATGTCGGGCTTCACAGGAGGAAGCCCCACTTCCACTCACGGACAGTGTCACCTTCCGACACGGCTCCCTCTGCTAGTCCTCCTCCAAAGAACACTACAGACTAGTCCCTGCTTCTGCCCCAGGGGAGCCCTCACCTTGCCCTGTCTTTTTGGGTTCCTCACATAGTAATTAAGTCCATTTCTCCAGTATCTTCACTCTATTGGTAAAACCTTCCAAATTCAGTCAGATTTCCACTTTAACAAGCCTCCTGTCAACCACATATCATCCTCCAGTCACCGCCCTTTTATTTTTCTCTGGAGCCAGAATTCCTGGGCTGCCATTTCCACAGGACAGCAACAGCCAGGGAGGACCTCGGCACTCAGCTGCCGTAAGGTCTCTCCTGGTCTCTGGCTCTACCCTTCCCCGGCTCTACCCAGCCTGGAGGGAGGAGGGAGGATGTGAACTGGAGGGACGGGAAGGGGTCAAGGAGCGTGGGAGCGGCGGTGTGCTCCCTGTTCCCTCGGCATAGCACTTCTGTCATCAGACCAAATGAAGAGATGATACTGACAGGGAACATTTAAAAACGCAATTCTCTTAGACTTATTTTTAAACATACTGAAGATCCAACTAGGTCCCCTGAAAATTCCTTGTCTGTTCCCCAATACCATAAGAGAGTTTCATAGTGTTTGATTTTAACTCAGAGACTAAACAAAAAAGGCTAAATCAAACATTGTTTATCAACACACTTTAATACAAACTAAGTTAAAGCCATTCAGGGTTTTAAATTTTACTATAATTAGATTGGCTCCCCCAAACTGAAACAGTTGTCTTAAAAGGGTCAACGACAGTAAAGAATGTCGATGAAAGCTCTTAAAAAGAGCATAAAAGATAAGTTCTTACCAAAGATTATCAGAGGTAGTTCCAGCCACACGGCTGCCAGCCGGAAGAGCAGAAAGGGGGCTATGATTCCCCCCAAATCACACAAACCTGAACACAGCGAAACTCCAAAGTTTCTGTAGAATGAAAAGTAGTTTTAAATTAAAACTATTTCAATAACTAAATTCGAGATAATCAAAATATTTGAAGATATCCAATAACAAATAAAGTGTGACAATACTCTCCATTTCTCTAGTTTTTAACCGTGGAAACCACTACTCTGGTGTACTTTGAGCAAACCATTTCCTTTCTGCACTATTTCACAGCGAGGGTGTGAGGAAGTCTCCAGTGGGGTGAAAGGTGTCCATCCATCAGCAGCTCATGCCCTGCCTGCTCTGTAACAATAGGTGCCACTCTGGTCCACGGTGCCATAGCAGTGTGCCACGGACTATTTCCCCAGCAAAGGAGGCTGATCTGCACTAATCCCTGCACACTGTTTCACTTTGTCCTTCAATAACTGGCTTCTCACAAATGCAAGGCACGTCACACGGTCAGAGAGAGGCCGCAGCCTGGCACCAGGTGCTCTGGGAACGCAGGTCTAACTCACAATCTCAGCGAGTACACTAAAAGGCCATCTGGTTCCAGGTTTAGTGCCTTTCCAAAAACTGTAGCTGTATATGAAGATACTGATAGGAGAAATATTTCTATCACAAAAATGCGGCAGGTAGCATCACAGAAAGCAGTTACAACTCAAAGCATCTCTTCTTTACTGGCTGAACTTGGGCTAATCTATTACCAAATTTAGAAGACTATTTTATACTTTTTAAGTTGACTTAAAACACGTGACTACAGAGTTATTTAGGAGAAACCGTGAAGTGAATCTTGGAATTACCGTAATGTTGTTGGGTACAATTCTGAATTTACCAAATAAACAATTTCAAAGGCCATGGTTATCCCTAGTCTTCCCAGGGTAGCAACTGTGGTCCTCAACCATGGTATCCCTGCAAACACAGAAAGTTTGGAAGGGAGAAGTTAGGGGTCTGCTTTTATTAACATTTTACAAAATGACAGACATTTGTTTGCTTAGCGCCTCCTAGCCAAAAGTATTTACTAATTTTAAGCACAAATGATAGAACCTCCTAATATTATAGCCAAATTTTGGCAACAACCAAAAAGCAACCAGAATGATAACTAATATGTTAGTGTGCTAGATGTCTTTCTGAGTAGGGATGGATTACAGAAATACAAGTCAAGAATCATTTGTTGAGCTGCCGCTATATTGGAATAATGAACTGTGTTAGGGCTGCTCTGGCTGCAAGAAGAAACTCTGCTTTCCCCCACAGTAACTAGTGGGAAATGCCAAACATTCCTTGCTAAACAATTTTTTCTTTTGTGTTTTAACGACATAAGAAGTTAAGCATTTTTACTCTAAAAAGTCAGTGCTCTAAAGTTTCTTAAGAGCTGTGTGATTTATGTTATCCTTTCCTAGGGTATTTGGTACAAGAACATAATAGGATTGCATGAGCAAGAACACATTTGCCCTTCAAAACAAAGCTAAGGATTCCTGGCACGTGTGGCTTTCATTTGTGGACAGATGAGTACCTTCTCTATTCATATGCATGCTTACATAGCTCTAAATTGTCCTTCAAGGAGCCTTATTGCACCTTCCTGAACAGATAACTTTTTAGGGAAAACGTTGGCATGAATGAAGAAAAAAGAGAATCAAACTCAGTAGACTTCTGTGTGTTCTCTCCACAGAGAGTCAACAAAAAAAAAAAAAAAAAAGGCCTAAATTCATTAAATAAAACAATTGCCCAGGAAGGTAAGCACAGAAAAAAATGGTTTAAGAGTCCAAGGCACTACAGGCAGGCCCCACTCGATTGCATTTTGACTGCCATCTGGCTGAGGACATCCAACACCTGTAGCTGTCACACTGAGAGTTGCATCAGGGGGTGAGGAGGATCCGAGTCGTGGTATTATGCACTGGGCCACCACCTGCCCTGGCACAGAACAGTTGTCAACATGTGTTTTATTTAGGCTTTGCTTTTTCATGAAGGCCCGGGGTGGGGGGGGGGCAGGGGGAGATGAATTCCACCCTTGCCCTTCAATGAGCAGGTGGTGCCAGGGATGGGAAGTGGGAGCCGTGGCCCAGATTTTCTGGGTCCCAGCCCAACGAGGCAACCTCCCACTGCTCTTGGGCTGCAGTGAAGAAGGTTGCTTGCTACCATGGAAATAATCTCATGATCCAGGTTAGATACTTAAGTTATAGGTTTCTTTTTATTAAATCAAGGTTGCTTTTTTCAGTGAGTCTCCCTGATAAGTTCAATGGCAATTTAAGTTTACAACTGAGGCTAGGACTATTAGATGAAAAGAATCAAACAAAACCCAGGAAACCAAATTAAAACACACACCCACAATGAGAAACATATGTAGTTAGCTCAGACAAATAACCAGTCAATTGGGCAAAATGTCCAGAAAGCATTGCCAAGTTGCCACACTCAGGGAGACATGGTCTATCCCACCTGCCAGACTTAATCTGAAAGATTCCCCACTCTTTTCCAAGCAGTCCAGTCCAGTATCTAACTATATCAGGGCAGAGATTTTGTTGAAATGTATAACAAAAGAGAAGTCCCCAAGGCACTGCCCTGTTCATGAACTAAAAAATCAATAATTTATTAGGAAATGTGAATAATTACATATGCACACAAAAACGTATGATTATTCCAATGATATGCTAAGTTCATTTGGGGGGTGAACTTTGTTTGGTAGCAATGACAAAATCACAAGGCAATTTAAAAATGAACATTAAAACTAAAATCATCTCCTGGATAGTTAAAGGAGAACACAGAGAAACAATGTCCCTCTTTGAACAGGGACCTGGTCAAGCTGCTAGAGATTATTAGGAATAATACCTGGATTACTAAAGAAAGAAACACAGGATCTAAAAGAAACAAATTTTTGAATCTCCCCTGAATATACCTTTTGTAAACTAAAATAAAATCTGACGGAATGGACTTGATCTTGGGCAAGAGGACCCCAGAAAAACCTTGAAATTGCTTTGCCAGCCATGAGGAGAAGGGAGGCCAGACACGCCTCACTATCCCCTCTCCCTTGTGGAGTTACTCTCAGTAACAACAAGACACTAAGTCATTGACAGGAGGTAAGACCAAGCAAGATAAAGCTTAAATCACACATCATAAATCATAAAGCTCATCAATTTATTGAAAAGATTACTCTAGACATCGGTCCAGTGGCTGGTCTCCTATTAACACACTTACTAATTTTAACTTAAAGTATCCCAAGCCTTGAGACAAAACTTCATTTCTTTAACCAATTAAAAATCAAAGAATTTTTAAATCCGGCGGTAACCTGTAAACCTCTCACCCCTTTAAAATGCCCTGCCTTTTCAGGCTAACCCAGCGTACACCCTCTCTGCGTTAATGTGTGGTGTCATGTGTGACTCCAGTCTCCACAGGTGTATAAAACAAACTGCAACCTGGCCACCGTGGGCAGTTTCTCAGGACCTTGTGTGTGTGAGTCACATACATTCAGCTCAAGAATAAACCTCTTTAAATTATGTTACAGATTTGTTTGTCTATGTGAATACAACTGCCCTGATTTCAAATTAAAATTTAGTAAAAAGTCCTAACAGAGATAAGTAAATTAAAATGTATGAACTGACTTTTCACTTAAGAAACGAGAGTAAAAGTTTTTCATTTCAGAAAGACTCCACAAAGCTGCTAGGTTTGTAGCCATCCTAAGCAAACTCAAAGATGGCAGAAAGGTTTGGATGAAGAAAGCTCTTTATTTTCCAGACTTTAATTGGGGTTCAGAAATTTGGGCCAGAAGCAGTGAATCTTAGATGAAGAAATAGCCAGAAAGACAATTTCTTTTTCCAGGATTTCATTCTTTGAACCATGAAAAGTTGGGCTCAGTGGAGGGAATGCAAGTTAAACAGTTTTCTGTGAGATAATTTGAGGGCTGGTTTCTCCAGAGGGCTCATCAGCATTCTCTGCTGGGGCTGTCAACCTGGTCTGCAAAGCTGAGAGGAGAAGCCTTTCTAATGGTAATGTACCAGGCCACAAAATCAAGTCTAATAGCCTCTTTAAACTGGAAGGACAGCCAGCTCAAGGGAGGAGCCTCAGTTAACACATTTATTGACATTTATTCTTGCCAGTCATAATGAACGTATGACCATAAAATCAGCCAAATCTGCCAAGTATAGAAATAAATTGTGTCTCTAACAAGAGCAATTAGTTTCTGGTCTTGCAGAGAACAATTCTAAAGCTTTGATCAAGAAATTGTAGCTATAAAATAAAACTGATTAGAGCAAGAAGAAAAGTCTAATCTTTGCCTTAAATTTTCCAATATATAAAAGTGTTTTGTACAAAATAGCTTGATTCTCACTTACCTAGTTACTTCAACCTTGGCTTGGATAGTCTTAAAAGCTTTCTTGGACATGCTGAATGCAACAGACATTAAAATCATCCCAATCAGTCTAGGACCAGAGAAAATCTTCTAGGGTACAGACAACATCATGAAATGATGCCCATATTTTATTTTATTTTTATTTTTTTGTTGCTGCCCATATTTTAGACAGTAATCATTCTTTCCATATTTCCCTAATTTCATCTGCAATGAATATTTCATCCCTTTTTCACAGGCAATGAGAACAGAAGACCCCCCTCTCAGAGGACTACATTTTTAAGTTAAACCCCAAGTACCAAAGTACAATAGAAAGAATAGTGAAGTCTGCAGTCTTCCTGATTTTTCACCCTTCTACTTAAATGGTACATTTCCTGATGGCAGGAGTAATATCTATCTTGTTTGCCTCCCCAGTTCAGTGGTTGGCAATTAGTGGATCCCAAAAAGACATGTATTGATGGATGGCTACTGTACTGATCTCCTAACTCTTAGACTATGTTGACTTGGTATAGCAGGTTTAATCGTGTCTGCCCCGATCTTTGTCTGCCTGAAATCTCAGAATTCTCAGAATTGGGAAACAGGGTCTTTGCACACATAACTGCTTCGGCAAAGTAATCATTCATCCTGATAAATGACCATCTCTCACAGCCCCTAACCTGGCTTCCAGCAATAGCAGAGAACCTTTATTTCCTGAACCCACACAGGAGCTTCACACTCCTGTGAAGCTATTCTCTACTTTGGAAAAAAATCACCCTCTCCTTCCTTACTATCTGGGACTTTTCATTCTCCACGCATGCCTAGTTCTTACTTCTGGGAAGCTTCTCTGGGCAGTTCCCATGGATTTATCACCCACCTATGTTTGTTTTAGCTGTTTCTAAATCTAGTAAATAATTCTATTAGTTCACTTGTCACAATGAAATCATTCCTATTAAAGTGTTTGGGTCCCTTAATATGTTGTGAACCATCTGAAGTCAAGAACCACATCTTCCTTCCAGCGGTGGCCTCAGCGTCTATCATGGAGCCAGCAACGCTGCAGGTGCTCAGCAGACGTGTTGAACGACGCCCACCATATGACAGAAGTAACTCACGTAATAGTAATGAAAAGGGCACTGGATCGCTGCAGGCTAGATATAGCACAACAGCTATTGTTCATCTGTAAGTGAACCTAACAACTGAGAAACAGAAACATCTACAGAACTAATCAGTGACCTTCAAAGATTTTACACTGATTAAACAGAACATTGAATGACATCACCAAAGCTTGCGTGGTGCCAAGATTGTGATTTGATGGTGCATTTCCTATGGACAAATGGCTCCCTAACCTTTTTGAATTTTGATTTAAGTTTTTTCAGCTGCCAAACAGATGTAGGGGAAGATTACCTTCTGGTAAGAATGCAGTGACAAGGCACGCCACCCCAGCCACTATATTGCTTGCTGCAAAAGGGAGGCGTCGTCCAACACGCTCAATGGTTAGTAAGATTAAGAGAGCTCCTGGCAGTTCCACGACTCCCGAGATGAAAAAGTCTATATAGAGGTTGCCTCCTATAATTCCCAGGCGCATGACGAGTCCTTGATAGACCACTGCACTTGTGAACCTGTAGCAACATGGGAAGACACCAGAGAAGAACAAGTGAGAGATGACTTCAGCCTGATTTAAAGGAAGGGGCGCGGTGTAGATTTGACACAAGCTTTTTAATCTGTCACGGGTCAAACTTACCAAGCAAACATGAGTATAAGTGTGCACTTCCTCATTTGGGGAGTTCTCACCAGATCTAAAATGGATGGATTACTAACTTCCTCATCTGTAACAGTGATCTATATATAAGAAAAGCAGATTTCAGTAGCAACATACAGCAAAAAACACCCTGCGTAGTAGAGAATTGTCATTAACCAGATTCAAAGCTACAAGATGGAGGAATTTTACTGAGCTGACCCAGGTCTTTCATAATCATGTCTTTAGAACCTGAGAAGGAAAAGGCTTGTCCTCTGGCATTTTTAATAGGCCAAATTCACAAAGCAGGGTTGCTGTGCAGAGAATCTGTTCTTGGGCGTAATCGTGGTACTTCGGGTTAAACTGCTTTGAGTAAACAGGGACAAAAGGTGTGTTCTAAAGTAACATGCGTGTGCACGTTCAATAAAGTGGGAGAAAATGAGAGTAGAAGTGGGCAAAGCAAGTGGGGTCCAGCCAAGTGTTTTCTTTATATATTAAATCTCCAATGTTTACTTTGTCAAACACAATAGACTAACATTAAGCCCAAGATCTAGCATCAAAGATCTTGTTTGGCTTTTGCCCATTCATTGGAATCTAACATCTTTTTGATCCAGGAAAATCCAGCTCATCTCTATCTGGCCATCCAAGAAGTTGATCTTTTCTTCGATTCAATTCAACAAACGTTGTTGGCCGACTATGTACAAGGACTATAAGGGAAATAAAGCAGAGGGAAAACTCCAGTCACAGGCTGCTCCCAGCCGAGTGTGCCAAAGGTGTCCAAGCGCTGTTTTCTGCAGTGGCCACAGAGTTATCTCCCCCCACTTCTGCATGGTCTGCTGTTGCTGCTTGGAGGCCCTTTGACCTCCTCAGTCTCGATTTCACCTCCCCTGAGAGGTCTTTCCTAACCTTGGCAGACCTATGACGCCCCAACTGTGCCTCTCCTCCCAGCCCCTCTAGTAGCACCGAAAACAACTGTGTTCCCTGCCGTTCTACTTATCTGTCCCCTCCAGGAACTCCAGTGCTCTTGGGAGGCAGGGACTGTATTGCAGACTGAGTGAATGCCGATGCCCTAAGTCAAGTGCCCTGTGATATCTGTTCCTTAGCCATTGTCCTCAAGTGAGAACCCTGACTCCTAGAGACAGAAGCCCCTCTGTCTGTATGCTCAACTTCAGATCTGACCTACATAGAGTGGAAATCTAGGCAAAATTTCTCCAAGATTTCAAGCCAAAAGTCTCTCTACCAGTAATCATAAGAATTTGATGTGGAGCAAATTCACACTGATGGTACTTGGTCAATCACATATTTGAGACTGTAAATGCAATGGGTTGACTGAAGCTTGACATCTTGTGCGTATGTTTTCTCCAGGGAAAGTCACACACACAAAAGTAGGCTGCCAAATGAAGGCCTTTAAATCACTTTGCCCAGCAGTCTTCCCGATCCTGTATTTCTTCTATACCAAGAAACAATGACTTTTCACATTTTAAAAATCTCTTAAATTGGAATGTGTCTTACACCCGAACTGATGAAAAAGCAACGTGTCCCGGGGCAGCCAACGTAGTTTTCCTACTTAGCCTAGGTCCATAAAATGATTGTGTCTTAAAATCAATAGTGTCTCAGAGTCAAAATAATAGTCTCTGTGGTGAGGAGTGTGGAAGACTGATAATTAATTTTACCACTCATTCCTTCCTTTTCTCTCTCGACACAAAATCCATGGAATTTCAGCTGGGCCCACACTCCCCAGCAGGAGTCACTGTTTCCAGCTTCTTGTTCAGTGACAGTGGCGCTGTGCCTAAGACCTCAGTAATGAGGTGGTTGAGGACGTTGTGTGCTAAACTTCTAGGACCCATCCTTTAAAAAGGAAATAGCTTGAAGGAAGAAGAAGATGCTGGTGAGCTCCCACACACTAGTGAGGGGTGGAGATACATGTACAAGATAAAGGAACTCTGGGGGCATTGCCCTGCCTGAGCTGGGCTACTCGCCCTTGGGTGGGCACCCTACAGAAAGAAACCCTTTTCTCTCTTTTTGTCACTATACTTTTTGGGTCTCTGTTTCAGCAGCAAGGTGACCTGAATCCTAAGTAATACGATACCAACTCAGACATTCCCTGAGGTAACCTTCTACATTTTAAGACCCCAGTGAGGTATTTTTCTTTATCTACATTAACTTTTGCTAAAACAAGGCAAAAATATCAAACATTGAAGATAAAAACTTGGCATATTATAATAATGTATTATTGCATGGTTTGTTACTAAAATTTTTTCTACAATTAGTTTCTATGTATTACCACATTAAAATGGCTAATACATGTTATCTATGAAGTGTGTAATATTAGATTCTGGGCTAAGTACTTTAATTCTCATCAAAGCTCCATGAAGTTAGTACTTTTATTAAACTCATTTTATAAACAGAGGCTTACAACATTGAGGCTTACAACATTATCTACCTACCACATTGAGGCTTACAATATTATCTGCCTTCCTGATAATATAGCAGGAAGGTAGATAGGCCAGGATTTGAAACCAGACAATTGATTGGAGATCTCCTGTCCTTAACTGCCACACAGCACTGCCAAATATACAGAAAGCTTTTAGTCTCGAAAAATTCTTTATAGTTGATGGTCACTTATATGTTATTAAAGATACACTTGAACAAAACTTGAATTTTTAGTTAAAACACTATTTTAAAAAAAGATCTGACTAAATTAATTTGGATTATAAAGATCTTTAAATTCAGGATTAAAACCACCTCTATTTTGAGGGCAGTTTTTCTCCATCTCCATGGAGGTATCATTACCGGCTGATTCCAGTGACCATTTTCTTTCACTTAGCGCTTTTCTACAGCTCAGACTTGGAGCTGTCAGCACAGCCCTGCCAGTTTCAGGCTCTCCTGTTCTGTCTGGACGACAGGATCGCTCATCCCCACATCGACACCACGTTCACCCAGAGCACAGAGATGGCGACACTTTTACCTTTTATTTTCAAAGGCGATACTCACTACAATTTAACACTGGCTTCCTTTTACTTCCTCTTCAGTCTTCTTGCTTTCTGCCTGGAGCTAGGAGTTCTATTTACTAGGTATGAGTCTAAACAAATTTACTTTCACGAGTCCCCGAAGTCAACATCATAGTGTTGACGAGAACTCACACACCACGTATTTCAAGGTCTCTGGCCAGTTCAGGTAGAGTCTGACACTTAAACATGCTTGTAGATTTCTTCAGTTCCTCAGGGTTTTTCACTGTTTCTGGTGACAAAATAAGAGAGCCTTCTTTATCTTCACGTCAGCTCTGTGGATGGTGCATTTTCCTGCTCAGATCTCACTTCCTGACCACAGAATTACAGTGTATTAGATTTAACAAGACAATAAAGGTCTTATGGATTAACCCCGAGATTGGCCATCTTTTTCTGCAAAGGGCCAGACGGTAAGTATTTTTGGTTTGGGGAGCTATAAGTTCTGTGCTAGAACTGCTTAACTTTGCCACTGTGGTGTGAAAGCAGCTGTAGGTGATATATAAATGGCTTCTGATATAACTTTATTCACAAAACAGGCTGTGAGCTGGGTCTGGCCCACAGGCCATAATTTGCTCACCCCTGAACAGAAGGTCAGTGCTGGAGGAATTTATACAGATCCTGCTATTATGCCCCTTACGGACAGGAAGACATTGAGATACAGGTAAGCTAAGTAGTATGGAGACGAACCAGGAAGCTGACCGGAAGTCTGTATTTTTACATTGCTTCTGCAGTACGTAGACTAGAGTATTTATTTTATTGTTTAAAAGTATATTTCTATCACTTCATTAACAGTCCTCATGAGGCAATGAGATTATAGTGCTTCTTACTTTCTTCTTTCCAGCTATACACATTCTTTTGAAAAACTAAAACCGTATTATTTTTTGTAACAAATAAAAAAGCACTCACTTTTTAAGTCATGGGTTTCAGTTTGGCACTAGCGAACCTAGCTATAGACTCACTATCATTCCCCCTTTCTTTTTCCTAACAGACCGCCTCCCCTCCACCATTTCCCTCCAATGCGTCAGTTCATGTTCTCAGGGCAGCTGACTCTGCCTCCAGCTGCAGAGGGAGGCCTGAGTATCGAAGGGGAACCCTGTCCTCTGTGTGGGGGACTGGGCACGTGCCCCAATTTGAACCAACAAGAAATGAGATTGCCAACCCAATTCAGGACAACTAGGAAAGGGCTTCTGGGAATCCTTCATTGCTCTGAAGTCAGAGGTTCCTGAGGAATCTTCTCTCGCTCCTCTCAGGGGACGGATAAGGAAGTGGTGGGCTCAAACAGATCTTAGCAGCCACCCTACATCCATGAGGGAACCAGTCTTAAGATGAAGCTGCCTTGTCAGCAGAGTGGAGAGAGAGACAGTCACCATGGATTAATAAGATTGTTGAGACCCTAGTTTGGCGAGCCCCGAACACTGCTGTAACTAGAATTCCAGACACATGAGGCAGTTGAATGTCCTTATTGTCCAAACCCACTGAAGCTGATTTTCTGTTACTTGGTGCCAAAAGCAGAATTATCTGAAGAATCCAGTCCAGAACAATGCTTTTACTTTAATGACTGAATGTTTTAGGGAAAATATTTTATATTGAATAGTTAAAATAATTGCTTCAATATTCCATTTCACTCTGTTAAAACAGTTGGTATCAGTCTTAATTTCAAATGTTTAAGATTTAAACCAAGCAGTCTCATGATTGCTGCTTTTCCAAAGCACAAGTTTAATGCCTAATATCTATCCTCTCCCGAAGAAGTATGAAGTGCTGAGAACAAATCAAAGCAATCAAGACGATAAAAGCAAGCTTCCCTGTCCTGTGAATGAAAGGATTAAGAGTACTTCCAAGCAAGTAAATATGTTTGCTACATTTAAGAACAAATCCAGCTGGTCTTTGATTTACTAACATCTTCTCCCAGTGACGCAGATATTCTGAAAGATGACCCACTTTCTGGGCGTCCAAAGACTTGGAGAGTCTAAGAGCCGTATCTTAGATGGAATTCATCCTGTCCATCTTGGCTACTTGTGTGCAGTGACGGCCGCAACTATTATTCTTTCACAATAACCTCTAGCTGTGCTTATTTTCTGTTGCCAAAGGGTTACCAAATTTTGCCTAATCTGAGTTGGACACAAAAATACCAAAATGCTATACGAGGTTATTATATATATTTTTAAATTGCATTATTAATTTCTACACAATTTATTATATTTCTACATAATTTATCTGCAATGAAAGTCAGCCATTTTAAATGAACGCTTCGACGAGTTTTGACAAATTACATAGAGTCTTATTACCACGGCCATGGTATGGAACTTTCCATGACCCCGCAAAGTATCCTCCCGTCACTGTGAAGCCAGTCCCTCCACCTGCTCAGATCTGCCTTCTGTCAGGACAGTTTTGTTTTTTCTAGAAGGTCACAGAAATAGAATCTCACAGCACACCACCTTTTGTCTCACTTGCCATTTCGTTTTCTCACTCTTTTTACGCCGTCTAAGTGGGGAATGCTGGGTTTGATTTGGCGCGAAGGGAAGCAGTTTGGGCAGCATTTGTCTGTTTGGAGGCTCGTTGCCTAGTAATGCCGCTCCGCTCATGGAGAAAGGTATCGTTCAAGGTTAAACTGCAGATGTCGGTCTCCTGTATTTACTTAAAGATTTGCTGAACTGCTATTTGCTCTATTCATCTCTTTGATCAGCTTTGAATTCTGCCAAGACTTCGTTTTCTAGCAACAATGATGTGTTCCATGTTAAAAGAATACTTTATTCATCTCTCTCTGACTAACTCAGTTCTCTTTACAATTCTTCCCACGGCCTTTTTGAAACATTTTTTCAAGTTGACATTTTAATTTAAATTGCCAAGGAAGAGAAAGACATTATAAATAACCACCTGTTATAAACATGGCATTCAGAGGACCAGGTTCAGGTCCAAAAAGACAGTCAGGACAGAGAGGAGGTATTTTACTTGGCCTTTTCTTTACTGGCATGTTATTTAAACTTTACGGGCCTTAGTTTTCTCATCAGTAGCATGAGGATAAAAATACCAGCTTCATCAGAGTATTTTGAAGTTTCAATTCAACAACCCATGCACACACACAAACACACCCCTGCCACTGAGACACATTGAGGGTTTGATCGCAGAGGCTGGCCACATTAACATCACTTTTTGTGACATTTGGGAGATACTGTACTTCCCGGTGACCTTTCACTGGGCAGTTTCTCAGCAAACCCTAACTAGCGCTGGGAGCATAGAGGGAGATGCTTCCAAAGGCGTCCCGAGGAGACTCCCCTGGTGAAAAGAAGTGCTGCTGGGCCTGCTTTATTTCCTAACATCTTTCTCTTTGTGCTGGATTTTCTTAAAAATGCCAGATGTATTTAATGTCGGTTTGGCACTGTTGATCTCCCAGGCTTATGTTAGGGGAAATTTTCACAAAAGTACACAGAAGCAAACACAAACAACCTTGCCACCCCGACCAACCGTGGCCTCTAAGTCAGCAGCACTCTCATCACCCGCGGGCTACTAACTGAACCTGCCCGGGGCCTGGAGTCGGAGTCTGCCCTCTAATCACCCCGGAGACCAGCAAGGGAAGCCCATAGAGTCAGTGAGGAAGTTCCACCTCTGCTCACTCCTGGGATTCAGCTCTTCCTTGGGCCCTCCCATAGGCTCTGCCCTGGGCAGGGGGAGGGGACAGTGCTGGACAGTCAGCTGCATTTCTAGCCTGGCACTTTCATCTGGCTGTTCTTAATAGGTGGCTTTCTCACCAGTTGCCGTATTTTACAAGAAATGGTGACATTGATGAGAAGGGGACCGTACCTGCTTTTCAGTAATTCTCTACAGGCTCTGTTCTCTAAAAATCTCCATCTCTAAGAAGTCTGGATAAGCAGCGTCTTACCTGAGGATCTGAGGCTCACTGATCCTCACTTGAAGCTAAACTACACACAAGTCTTACAGACAAGCCCCGGGGACCGGAGGGCCTGGCAAGGCCGGGAGGAACACACCAGCGCTGCTGAGGTGGCCCACATCCTCCCACCCCACTGCCCAGGGGCCCTGTTAGTCAGTCCAAGTCCAGCCCCAGAAGGCCAGGAGTATGTGTCTCATCTTAGGGCGCTTTCTCCAGACCTGGCATCCATGAAAGGGAACTCGTCAAATTACCTGCCGTGATTTGGGACTTTTTTAAAACCTCAATATCCTTTAAAACAAGAGTAGATAGAAAATATTTACTATACAAGAGCTCATATGATACTGAAATGCGATTATAAGTATTTGTTATTATGATGCTTGAAGTAGTTAAAAATAAACCCCAGTTCCCTAAACCAGAGCTGTCAAATAAAAAGTGAGCCACATGTGTAACTTTAAATTTTCTACTGGGTACATTAAAAATGAAACCAGCAAAACTAATTTTAATAATACATTTCATTTTATGCAATCTACCCCAAATATTATCATTTCAACATGTAATCAGTATGGAATCATTTGTGAGGTATTTTACCTTCTTTGCTTCTTGCTAAACATTTGGACCCCTTTGTGCAGTTTGCCTGGACAGCACATTTCAGTGCAGACTCATCACAGGTCCAGCGCTCAGCTGCACACGTGGTGAGGGGCTGCTGTACAGGACATAGGGAGTCCCCCTAACCTAGTTAGGTGGCTCTTTTGGTGAGATACTCTGTGGGGAAGGTATTTAATTCTGTTGGTCAGCATCGGCCTGACGGAGTCCATCACTCCTCCAGGGCTGGGCACGCTGCCGAGAACAGCCTCTATGTACGAGGCCCTGGAGGGGCCCAAGTGCAGCCTCAGTGTTAGCAAAGGTGAGAAGGTTGCAGCAGTGGGTCACATGTTGGAACATTTCTTCATTTCTTAAAAAGAAAGACAAGTTTTTGTTTTTGATTTTACTTTTTGGAGAGAGAAAGGAGAGAAGAAAAAGAAGAGAGAGCACTTTCTTTCTAGAACTCATCTTAAAGGCTTAAACCGGATGTCCAGGGACAGGATCAAACGCGTCATTGACATCGGTAGATGCCACTAATCTTAGAAAAAGTTATAAAGATCACATTCAAAAAATGCCCAAGATCTGAGTCTACAGTACATAAAACTTTTAGTTCCATGAACAGATGAATTGAATATCTGTAAGACACTCATTAGCCTGGATGTTTTGAAGAGAAGGAGAGAGAGCTGGTGTGAGTGGATTTGAACATTTCTTCATTTCTTAAAAAGAAAGACAAGTTTTTGTTTTTGATTTTACTTTTTGGAGAGAGAAAGGAGAGAAGAAAAAGAAGAGAGAGCACTTTCTTTCTAGAACTCATCTTAAAGGCTTAAACCGGATGTCCAGGGACAGGATCAAACGCGTCATTGACATCGGTAGATGCCACTAATCTTAGAAAAAGTTATAAAGATCACATTCAAAAAATGCCCAAGATCTGAGACTACAGTACATAAAACTTTTAGTTCCATGAACAGATGAATTGAATATCTGTAAGACACTCATTAGCCTGGATGTTTTGAAGAGAAGGAGAGAGAGCTGGTGTGAGTGGATTTGAGCAATCCTCGGCTGCGTCACAAATACATATCAAAGCCACACACCCCACCCGCCACACACCCCACCCGTCACACACCCCATCATCACTTCTTGGTCTGAATGCTTCAGGTATTATTTTAAGCAGAGCGTGGCCTTTAATGTCATAATCAATTAACACATGAGCTCTTCCGATCACCTGCCTTCTCCCAGCTCAGGAGATCCATCCTAGCTGCCCAGAAGCATGTAGAGTCCAGAGTAACTGCAGCCTTCTCCAGATGGGTTCCTGGCAGGTGTCTCCTGCCATGGCCTGGGCACATAAGCTCACAGCTGCTCCCACCCCTCTCCTGGTGGGGCAGCACTTTCCACTCAGGTCACATCAGGCCTGGGTCACCCAAGTTCTCAGGGGAGTGGTGATGGGGCAAGTCCAGGACAGTGTTCTCAGAGGGCCCCCAGGGTGGCGTCTGTGCCTCCTATATTCCCACCAGCCTTTTCTCCAGAAACTGGATCCTCCTCTTGTTCACGCAGCTCTCACCAGCCCCTCGGCAAGCTGGCGATGGGGTCCTCACATTGCTGACTGATGTTCCTGTCAGGTTGGTTCACAGGTACCTTTTCCAGCCCTGCACGCTCAGGGTATTTACTCTCCTTCCCAGTGATTTCTTCTGGTTTCCACGTGCTCCAGCAAAGATATGCTGAACCTCACTAGCAACCAGAGATGTGCCTACCAGGAGGCTGGCCCAAGGCAGAAGTCTGGAACACAGCAAATGTGTATGTGGACAGGAGGGACATGGGGATGCCATGCAGTGGACACGGTGGCAAGCAAGCCGGCATTATTCAGAGCACTGAGCTTGCATGCACACACTGAGACCAGGCAGCTCTACCCCTGAGTCCTGTACTCCATGGTAAACCTCGCACAGGTCCAAAGGGGACACCCATGAAAATGCTGATCACAATTACAGTGGCAACCCAGTGCCCATCATTGGGAAGATGGAGACGTGTGACACGCAGAGCTGTAATAATGGAAGTCACATGGCAGTTAGAAGCAACTTGCTCACACATGGGCAAGTTGGGTAGACATCTAAAACACAGCTGAGTGAAAAAATAAGCAATACAACAAGAGTGGCACAGTGCCATTTACGTCCCCTAAATACACACAGAACACTCTGCATCATAAGGAGACATGAATATAAAAAGGGCGTAAACTGGGCACAGTGAGTGGAAACCTACAGTGGGCAGAGCAGGGATGGAGGGAGGAGGGGAAGGGATCTGCGCAGCTCAGCAGGGATGAGCCAGGCACAGAGGGCAGGATTACCTCTACCCCCACCCAAAGGGAGATGAGAACCTCACTACTAAATTGGAACAGAGCAACAGAGCAGGCCCATCTTGTTTTCCCAAACCGAGCAGTCCAGCCATGTCCACACACGTGGGCCTAGTTGTGTTCGTATGGGGTGGGGGACCTCTCTCCGTCAGCACCCTCGCGGAGAGCGCTGCTGTGCTGGCACAACCTAGGTGTTGTTCAGCTTATTCATTCAGTGAATCTGAACTTTATTTCTTTCTAAAGGAGGGAGGATTTATCCCACAAAACTCCAACACCTGATTCCTTTTTATACCATCCTCCTGGAAGAGACTCGAGAGGTCGGATCTCAATGCCCTTCTCCCTTACTACACTGTTCTATACATGTCACAGGGGCAAATCTGTGCACAGCAACGGTCAATCTAGCTCTGGGGAATTTTAACAGATTTCACGAGCTTCCCAGGGGGCATCTCTTTTCTCAGGATTATTTCAGGGAGAAAGGCAATTTTCCTGGTGGGTCAAAGATCTGGCAAACAGGACTTTCATGGAAACAGCAGCTCTGGATTATGAATAAGGCTGGGAACTCCCTCTGGGAACTCCCGCCGGGCTGTGCAGGCCTCTGCACGCATTACGTTCACTATCGCTTTCCATACTACTAATAAAAACTTGTTACCTGCTTGGCTTACATAGTATGTCCAAATTCTTTCTCCTAATGATCACAAGAACCCGGAAACATCTCCACCCAGAGGCAGCTGACACAGAGACCTGCCTGTGAGGTCTGCTGGAGTCTCAGCAGCAGGGCTGGTAGGTAAGTGAGGATGGAAAGGACTTTGGCTTCAGCCTGAACAAGGAGTGGGACTTGCTCCTCCACATGGAGAGGTCAGCTGGAGGGCAGAGGACACACTTGGGTCCCCTGGGAGCTGGCTCTGCTGTCTTTGTCCCAGATACTCATCTGCAGGATGGGCTCTCAGCAGCAGCAATCTCTAGGGAGGGCAGGCGCCATCCATCAGGGGTGCCAGCACGCAGCTTCATGAGAGAGCAGGTACCATCCATCAGGGGTGCCAGCACGCAGCTTCATGACAATGAATGCATGAAGACTTTCCTACCTTCTGAGGAAGAAGCAGGCAGAAAGCAAGTCGTTCCCCAGGTTCCCAGTCAGATAAGCTACGGTCCAGGAATTGATGAAGAGTTTGAGTAGAACCCAGGCCTTGAGAAGGGACTGATGAAAGAGGAGGCTTTCCAGGCACAGAGGTTGTGTTTGGTACTGGGCACAAGCCACCAAATGCCAGGCCCCAGCGTCCCTTCAGGCCAGGAATCTGAGTTTGCTCAAGGCTTTCAATGTTAGCTCTGAAACCCCTAAGTTCCAGGAATCCTCCCAGTGCTGAACAAATGGGGAGAGATACCATCTGAGAGCCGTTAGCTGTCCTGGGTTCTGTCAATACAATTACTCTTTTGTATGATGTCATCAGGCACCAGAGTTGGCTGGTTGGATCCAGCACACAAAGTTTATACAACAATAATGCTGAGTGCTCCTTTCACAGTTCTGATGAATATTTTTCAAGCTGTAACTTGAATTAGTAAGAAATCGTTAGGATTCTGACAAAGGCATGGCCCAGATATTTCAAGAGGGAATGTGGAAGATGAGTTTGGGTGGGTGGGAGAGGAGGCCTGGACTCTGCGGCTCCTCACTCAAGGTGCTGCCCTTGGAGAAGCATCCTGGGGTCTGCCCACTCCAGGACCGTAATCTCAAACTTTAAGGCACACATAATTTGAATTTTTAATTCAATTTAAGCCATACGATTCTCTGGAACATTCTCTTTTCAGTATTTGTGTGGGTCCATGGACCTAGGAGATGTCAGGCTGAATATCCTTCAGTAACAGCAATTTCTTAATCACCATGCTTTAGAAAAGAACTCGGGGCGCCTGACATAATCTGGATGCGACAGTTTATCGGTACAGTTTTATGGCTATTTTGTTGTAGCATAAACAGTTCTCCCATTTTATGCCAGATAATCTTAAAAAGTTAAAGGTGTAAACACTAAAGACACCCATTTAGACAGAGCCCAGTGACAGGACTCAGGCTATTTCTAAAAAATATGAAGTATTCATAAATTAATTGTTGGCTGTAAGATCCATTTTGTTGGGTACATCAAATGTCCTGATGTTTTTCATGCATTTATAAATATTCTAAATTAAAGTGAGCGTGATAACATGTATACCACAGTTACCGTTTTTGAGTCATTTTGAAAATAAGTGCTTTGCTCTTATTAGAATTGGCACCATCCATTCTGTGAAATCAAACAATGAAGATTTAGCTGTTAGGGGCAAAGACTGTGTTCCCAGTGACTTTCTTATCAATAATGTTCACTATTTTCAAGACTCACACCTTTCCTGGAGACCCTTTGGGCACTACCTAGGCCTAAACTACATTCTCTGGATCTGTTGAAATGAATTTGACACAGATAAATTTCAAATCCCATGTCTGAGATAACAACTAAACACAACAGTTCACAAAGACAGCACCACGACGGAAACACCACACAGCCCCAATGGACTTGGTGAAAGTCAGAATCACGGCGTGGTTCCTCTTTTGAAAGAAAAAGAGATGTTTTTTATAAAAATCCCCCTTTTAAAGGAAACACAGGAAATAGATATTCCCAAGGCTGGGAAGTCCCTTTCTGAAGCAACATTTGTATTTGTATGACAGTTCATTAAATTATTGAAAAGATGATAGCTATGAAGAGTTAGAAGTCTCTGGTAATTAAGGTACCCTAAAAATTAGCATGACACTTCTAATGAGGTTTGGGAAGTATATCTAAGAGTGAGGTCACTTATACCGACGTAGAGCCCAGAGGAATCCCTCTGGGATCAGAAAGCTCAACCATCCATTCTCCATGTCCCCGGAGCACCTGGCCGCAGGCACCGCCCACGAGCTGGTTTGCACCTGAACATGTATTTACACAATATAAGGTTATCAATTTTGACAACCTGTAGATCAGCTATAAATATAAACTATATAGGCAGGTCCTAAAAATAAGAAAATTTTTCAGCCAATCCTTACGGGTTTACTGGGCCAACACAGCAGAAAGTATCGCTAGCAAATGTGGACATACTGAGTTCTGCAGCATCCAAGGCTCGGTGTCCACTAGAATTGTGACCTACGCTGCTGCACATTCCATACAAAGACATGAGGTATGCAGGTAATTTTGGGATAAAGGACCTTAAAATCCTTGAGGAAAAGGAATGAAAAATGCTGCCACATTTACTACCTGTGTAGCTACATGATCCAGCATAGTACGATGCATCAGCCAAGTATTGGTAAATAATGCGGCGTAAGTTAATCTCAGCCACATGGAATACTACGTGTCCACTTGGCTCAGATCATTTGGCTCAGTGCTTGTGCCGTGTCTGGGAAGCTGCTGATGCAGGCTGGGGAGCTCTGCTGGAGCACTCTATTCGGAAAGTCTCCCAGCCCCCTCTGGGTCCCGCATGGTGATGGCTGAAGTGCAGAGAGAAAGCCCAGTCTCACAAGCACAGGTGGAGCCTCAATTGCACCACATCTGCTAACCCACCAGTGTCCAAACCAAGCCACATAACCAAGTCCAGCCTGGAAGCACAGGAGGTGCACTCCGCCTACCATGAGGACAATGTGATTACATGGCCATGCCCAACACCATGGAGCCAGGAGGTGTTTTCATCCCATGGAAAGGAGGGGAGACACAAATATTTCCAAATGATAATCCAATCTCCCACTATTAGTAACCTAAAATGTGTTGATCCCTAATCTGGCAACTGAACTAGTAACGCTATGGTCAACTGCATTGGTTAGTTTTAGCTGCAAGAGACCTCTAAATCTCTGTAGCACGTGGAGACAGGCTCACTGTACCTTACAACAGAAACAGCTCCTTCCCGGCCATGTTCCCCATGGCAGGGTAGGTCAGCTGGGGCAGCTCTGCTCCAAGGTGTCGCTCTTATCCTGAGACCCGTCTGAAGGAATGGCCTCAGTGGGGTACATGCTGTTCTTGTGGCAACTGCTGACAGCAGGAGGTTTGCACCTGAACATGTATTTACACAATATCAGGTTGTGCCACCTCTAAAAGCTCCTTCACTGGATCAGTATTCTGCTGTTGGATTTCACGTGCAACACCTGCCCTGCCGGCCAGTGCTCTGGTTATCATGAAGAGGTGCTTTGCACACTATCATGCTTTGTGGGAACATATGGACCCTAAAGATGGAAAAATATATTGCGGCCTCTAATATGACTAGATTCAGCTCTGAGGAAGGTGTTTTAGACAAAAGTGTTAAACCCTTTTCATTTTTAAGGTAACACTTTGCTTTTCTGCTTATGTCGCACAATAAAAGGATTAAAGATGGGTAGGTTCAGTCTGAAACACATTTGTTTCAAAACCCAAAGCACCCTTGGAGAAAGAGGTGATTCCAAGCATGAGTCTGGAACTTATGAGATGCGTCTGTGAGCTGGAAATCGTGACGCACTGGGAAGTGTTCTGAAACTCCTGAAAGGGTGGCGGGACTCAGGAAGCACCACAAACACGCTGGGTCTTACTAGCAATTTGTACGCCAGTAAGAATAGGAACCTAAATAACTACAAAGGACTAAAACAGACACATTCTTTTTTAACCCAGGTGTTCATAATGAGGCCTTGAAAACCACTCTACCCACTCATCACTTTTGGAAAATGTAGGGAATAGATTCATTATTTTGAAAAGAAAGAATTATGCATATGTCCAGCCTTTTCTGTATGAACTACATCTCAAGGCAACCAAGAGTTGATGAGAGAAGTCAGCCTTTATATAAATAGTTCGGAAATTAATGAAGAACTAGGGATAAAATGAGAATATTTTTTGATTTGCTACCTCTGATGAATTAATAAATCCACACCATGATGGTCAGTGGCAACTAATGTCCCCAAAGAAGGAACAGCTGACACTAGACAACTCTTAATGGAAAGTCACTAAGACACTTAAGAAATGTTGGCAAAAATATCAAACCTGAAGCCGATCAAGCTTGAAATCTAACTACCATTTTACAGGGAACACTGAAGTTAGAAGAACAAGTTGAAGGATCCTAAGGACGTAGTCAACAAAATGTAGACTGAGGGAAAATCGACAGGCAAAATCTCCCAGGATTTTTCACCCTCAAAAATGGAAGAAAAAGAAAAAGATTGGGGGACTTACAGGTTAAAGAAACCTAAAAAGGCCAACCACACAATCATAATATACAAATTGCAACGGTTTTAATGCAAAAAAATGAGCCATAAACACGGTAAGACAGTCAGGGAATCACAGATCCTGACTTGACACTGGATAGAAAGGAATACGGTTAACTGCCTTTCCTTAGAATACTGGTATTGTGATTATTTTTATATTTGTATTTTATATACCTCTGCCCTCCCAGTGTGATTAGTCCTCTACTGGATCAGAGATGTGACCACTTGCATTGAATCTTTTTTTTTTTTTGGAGAGTGATACTTATCTTTTTTTTTTTTTAATTTTTTTTTTTTGTTATTGTTGGGGATTCATTGAGGGTACAATAAGCCAGGTTACACTGATTGCAATTGTTAGGTAAAGTCCCTCCTGCAATCATGTCTTGCCCCCATAAAGTGTGACACACACCAAGGCCCCACCCCACTCCCTCCGTCCCTCTTTCTGCTTTTCCTCCCCCCCATAACCTTAATTGTCATTAATTGTCCTCATATCAAAATTGAGTACATAGGATTCATGCTTCTCCATTCTTGTGATGCTTTACTAAGAATAATGTCTTCCACGTCCATCCAGGTTAATACGAAGGATGTAAAGTCTCCATTTTTTTTAATGGCTGTATAGTATTCCATGGTATACATATACCACAGCTTGTTAATCCATTCCTGGGTTGGTGGGCATTTAGGCTGTTTCCACATTTTGGCGATTGTAAATTGAGCTGCAATTAACAGTCTAGTGCAAGTGTCCTTATGATAAAAGGATTTCTTTCCTTCTGGGTAGATGCCCAGTAATGGGATTGCAGGATCAAATGGGAGGTCTAGCTTGAGTGCTTTGAGGTTTCTCCATACTTCCTTCCAGACCTTGTTACATAATTTATATATTCAGTATAAATGACAGCATTTTGTAGCTCCATTCTTGGTATTTGGATTCCTCTAATTCTTTAATGTACCCCTCAGAAGTAAATCTGTCTCTCTGAGATTTGGGCCCAATTGCCACTGATAAGACCTGACTTTCTATCGTAAGATAAAAAAAACTCTTACCTGGCTTATTGTACCCTCAATGAATCCCCAACAATAAACAAAAAAAAAAAAAAAGCTCTTATAGGATGGATGCCAAAAAGGCTCTAGGAAATACAGATCTGTGATAAAAAGTTACTGTGTTTCATGATTTCATTGTAAAGTAATCAAGACCATAAGACAAACTCCTGAAAATACACATAGATTTTAAAATTATAGGAGTATATGTTTGGGAAAGAGTGCTTAAGGATTGCCAAATCCCAGCCTTTGGGAGTTGGGGTATAAAATGTAGTTTTGGAGAATTAGCAGTCCCAGTGTACTATCAGACCTCCTTTCTTCTTTTTTTTTTTCCTCTTATTGTTGGGGATTCATTGAATCTTAACAGATGAATTAGACTTTCTCATTACTCACCTAGCAATGCCCTAAGGACAGCCCTCATGGAGACCCAGAGCTCAGTAGATACTTACATGCTTCTGTTTTAGAGGAAACTACTGCAATATAAAATGCTACCATGGCTGGATATGATCCTTAATCAGTGTGTGGAAGAGAGCAGACTGAGCATAGAGAAAGAATAAGACAGCCCAGGAGCTGATAACTGCTAGATCTGGATGATGAGATTCATTAACTTTGTTTCTCTTATTTTGACTAGGCACAAAAATTTCCATACTATAATGTTTGAAAAGAAAAAGCAACAATAAAGTGAAAACTCATTGGGATAACAAAACAAACAGCAAACAAGCTCAAAATTCAGCTTTGGTCACAGAACTCCAGCAGTGGCGGTGAGGGGGCTCCAGTAAGTTCCCAGGGACACAGGAGTCTGGCTTCAGGCCTGGCTCTTCACTGGAGACCTGTCTGACCTCTGTGAACTAGAGTTCAAATGACTCAGAAGGTGCTGGATCCCACAGTTCCTGGTCTTGTACAGCACAGCCACTAGAACACGGAACCACCTTGCCGCCGACACCATCTCTACCAGTGCTGTGAATTAGAGGCTGAGTCAGTGGGTCCACGGCAGCAGCGCTGAACTGGACACTCTCAGGCCGTGGAACTGTAGCTGCTTCTGGAAATCAGACCCGTCTCTCAGCGACACTCACCATAACACACAACTTGTCCAGTTAACGTGGCATTCCATTTCATAACTCATCAGTGCAGAGCTGTTTTTTTTCTCCATTCTTATGAATCTTGACTTAGATCTTGTATATGCTTACCTCAGGGGCTACATGTGCCGTATCTTCAGGATCCTACTAAGTGATTAGCAAAAACTGCACATTTGACTACTAAAATTAAGGAGGAATGATTGTACCCTTGATCCAGCCGTGAGGACTGACAGCCAACAGGCTGGGAAAGCAGGGGCATGTTTCCCCCTGAAAAGAATTCATAGCTCCAGGGTACCCACTCAGAGGATGACAAGGACCAATTAATCATGGCCCTTAAAAAGATCCCGCTTTATCTTCACTACATATTTTATGATCCGTAAGCCTCAAAGTACATCACTAACCTATTTGAACTAGTGACAACTGGTAAGCAAACCTTGGAAAACACAGAGGCTGCTGGATGCCACTTAATATGAGAAGGGAAAAAGGCAGAAATATAACTATTTTTGACCCAGTTCTGGGGTCTGGGGAGTGGCCAATGCAACCAACAATACCCAATTCTTATCAGAATGTTCTTATAAGAAAATTTCTATGGAAACCAACTGAATGCTATGAAGATGACAAGGTTAGCAGCAGAATATTCTTCAAGATTTAAATCAAGACTCATATCTTCCAAAAATTCTTCTCTAATACTTCTTGTATGCTCATCCTTCTGTCCCTGTGCGTTGACTCAGTCTCTGAAGCTAATGCATGATCATATTTTATATTTTTTAACATGTGGTCGTATTTTTCCTCTGACGCGATTCTCTAATTATTTGGGGGTTGCTTCAAATGCATGTGCTATATCCCCAAATGCACGTCAAACTTCTAGAGGCCAAAGAATAAGCTTCTAAACCCCCACCTCCATTTCTCAGTTCAATGATACGGGGACACATGCACAAAGCCTTTGTTGCAAGAAGGAGGAAGGGAAGAGGAAAAGAAGGCCGACAGACCAGCACATGTAAGTGTAAAGGACAACATATCGCATGACTGCTGAAGCTCTAGTTTGCATAAAAAGTATCTCCAAGATTATACATAAAAATAAATCTTTAGACTAAATTCAATGTCAAGAAAAATATTATAGTTTGTACAATCAAGATGACTCATTAAATAGGGGACCCACTATAATGAAAGTAGGTAACTTGGTGCAACTACTATACTATGAACCGAAATGATCAATTAATCTTATGATGTTATCACAAGTTCATAATGATTTCTTCTTCAACATGTCTTATGACCTCTTTCCCAAGATGGTTTTTGTTAAGTCAAACTGAAAATTATTTAGTCAACATTTGGTAATATACACGTAATTTCAAGAAGCAAAATTAAGTACACAGTGACAAAGAAATTAATTCACCTACTTTAACAATCTTTGGGACGAGTAATAGATAAAATTACCTCTGAGTAATTTGGTGAGAGGTATTTCCCATTGCACTTAGCAATGCTTCTCAGAATTTTTAACGCTTTATCTCCTTTCTTCCGCGTAATCAGCCAACGGGGAGATTCAGGAACCACCCTAGCAAAGAAGGAGCGCTTGAGTTATAGCTAGGGATTTCAAAACCTAAACGTTTATGATTTGAGTTTTTCCTATCAAAATGGATCTTGCAATTAGATACAAGTTTGGGAGACTACAAGGGTTGATAATAGGCCCCAGGAAATGTAGACTTTCCTTGCAAGGTCCTAATAGACAGGAAAAATGCTACCTTGAGAACTGGATTGTTGCTCATCAAAATAATTAATATGATATTGTTCTTGCAAAAACAGGATATTCTACAATATGATATCTTTGATTACATATGAGAAAAGAACTGGGATTTAGTGAGTATTAGGGAAAGTTTAGGATAGAACTTGATTTATGTAAATTGACTTGCCCATAAAATTAAATGAGAAGAATCATTAAAATATGTTCATTCTCAAAAAAGTCAAATGCATCTATACCTCCAGTTTTTTGATAACTTTGGTTTTTTGATCTTAACATTTTCTTATTCCTCAGAGAATTCCTGAGTAGTATTAATTTGCTTAATAGAATATAAACTAGTTAATTTCATTATATTTAATTTGTATGTTATAATACTGGCAAATATGGTTTGTTGCCTTATTTTCATGAAGATATTGCAAAATAATAAAACATAATTTAATACTCTACTTAGAATTTTGCATTTTGGTATTTTATTAATTTATTCTGATAACTTTTAATCAAATAATAAATAATCTAAGTCCTCAAATTCTCTAAAAATTCTCAAAGCACATAGTCGTTTCGGAGATGCTAGAAGATTTCCTTTACCGATTTCATTTTTGTGTTGGCTTGGAGTCTACATTTCTGTGGAATAAGTATAAATATGATAATAACCAAAACCACATTACCAGTAATAAAGGAGGAAGAGAAAGTTGGGCAGCGTTATGGCTAGCTGGATCCCTTGCCAATTGGGGATAAAGTAGGCAATTCCAGGGAGAATTATGATTCCAAGGGTGAAGAACATTTGAATCACTATTCCCACAATCCTCCTTTGTTTTGAACCTACTATTTCTGTCACTGAAGGAAAACAAACACAAGAGGTTAGGGAAGCTCACGATAGGCTCCAAAATAAACACACAAAAACACGGACATTACACCTATCATAACTGTCAGCATTGCTACAACACTGGAACTCAAAGATACACTTGCTGAGATGAGGGAGGTGGGTCTTCCTAATGCCTCATGCTTTGCTCTTACCCTCTTCTCGGACAACTACCCCAAGCATTTCCCACCTCCCTCCTACACACCCAGACCCAGCCCTCTTCTGCACTCCCCGGAGGAACACAAACCATGTCTGTGTTGGTTTTAGGACAGATTCAATGATGGTTATTTTGAAGGGTAATTGTAATTATCAAAACCTAAGTATAGTAAACTGCTTAAATTTTATCATTGTATCTCTAAAGATTTGTACATTTCAGTCTTTTTAGGAGATTCATTATGAAAATTAGACTCTACAAATACTTTTCATTATCACAAAACAGCTTCTATTAAATGGTAATTCTCTCCAGAGTATTAGATGTTTTTTTTTTTTGTTTGTGTTACAGTTCTTTAAAAAATTTATTGCTGGGGGCAGCACCTGTGGCTCAGTCGGTAAGGCGCCGGCCCCATATACCGAGGGTGGCGGGTTCAAACCTGACCCCGGCCGAACTGCAACCAAAAAATAGCTGGGCATTGTGGTGGGCGCCTGTAGTCCCAGCTACTCGGGAGGCTGAGGCAAGAGAATCGCTTAAGCCCAGGAGTTGGAGGTTGCTGTGAGCTGTGTGAGGCCACAGCACTCTACCAAGGGCCATAAAGTGAGACTCTGTCTCTACAAAAAAAAAAAAAGAAATACACAGACCCGGGGGGGTAAAAAATTTATTGCTGGGACTCTTTCCTCTCTTGCCCTTCCCACTAACTGCTTTCTCCTTTTCTGGTCATCCTGGGATTGCTGTCCTCAGATCAGAACTTTGAAAATTCACCTGGATTTGGGTCTTCTTTAAAATGCTTCACATTGCAAAGTTACCCCTTCTGCCGCCACCAGTGACAGCCAGTCCCTCCTAACACGCGTCTATACTTCTGCAACCCACAGAATGATCTTCAAAAGGTCTGCACAGGGCAGTGCTTGGAGACGGCATAGTAATAAGGGAAGGGAGTGGAACAAAGATCTGGGGCAATGATCTAAGGGGAGAATTTGCATTTCCCTGGTCATGAATCCCCCTTGACTCTTCAAGAAGGAGGCTGGTCCTAGACTAGAGACAGAGCCAAAGGAAGCAGCCAGGACCTTCCCAAGCAATTTCAGAAAAAGGTAAAGGGAAGGTTTTCTTTCTCTCCTACCTAAAAGGTCAAACTCTGTAGTTACAGCAAAAGGTCTAAAATGAACTCATATAGTAAAAAGTTCTCCACTTGCGCAGAAAGAGGCAAATTAGATAATATTTGAAAACACAGGAAAGTATTCTCAAACTGTATCACAGGGCATAATCCACAGAAAACGCTTTTAATATGTTGTTTCAGGGAGCTATTATAAATTTATAAAAATAAATTTCTAATAAAGCAAAGTTGGAAGCCATATGATGTTCCATATTTGTTTCCCAAAGTAAGGTAGCATTTTAGTTTCTAAAGCAGTCAGAAGCCTGGCTCTCAGCCCTCCCACCTGCAGAAGTCAGGGCTGCCCCTGCACCAAGACGTCCTTTGTTAAAGGAGCACTGGGAAGGCTGCTGGTCAGCACTTCCAGCCATCCGGCCCTGCCTTCCCAATAGAGGAGAAGGTGTAACAACGTCTTACCAATCACGTAGCAAGTCATCCATGTCCCCTTTCCAAACACACCTTGCAGGAAGCGGAAGATCACAAACACAGGGAAATTCGGTGCAAAGGCCACCACAATGCCAGTGACGCCAACGCCAAGACAGGATATTAAGTAAACGACGATTCTGCCATACCTTATAGAGAACGGGAGAGGAAAAGAGCTCACTTTAAACATTTTCTTAAACACAATGGGAGAAAAACAACTTTCACTTTAAGGGTTGCTAAAAAAGCTTTAAGTACCGTAAATGTATTCTCCGTATCTTCATATTACAACGTAAAAGATAGTTGAAAACTCTATGTCGTTTTATGGCAAAAACAAGGCAAATAAAACATGTACCTCTAAAATGACATTACAAAATTTAAAGCATGGGACGTGTTCCTTGTGGTTGCAGTTTCCCAAAAATGACCCTCTTTACAACAATTATTATTTCACATATTCTCTGTGGTGGCCCAGGTATGACACTTGCTAGCATTCTGTGGGCTGAGTCACAGGAGGAGGGGTAGAAGGAAGTAGCAATGGTGTGTGACAGCCAGGAGGCCTGGCTTTGGAGCTCTGCTCAGCCATCAGTCACAGGACGATGGCCCGATCCCCAAGCTCTCCAAAACTCAGATTTTGTTCACTTATTTTTTGTTTTTGTTTTTTCTCACATTTTCTAGACTTTTCCCCCTCACCTTTTCTAGGTTTTGGATATTCTAATAACTACATAGTGGTATCTCGTTATTGTTTTCATTGGCATTTCTCTGATGACGTGATGTGGAGCATTTTTTCATGCAGAAAGGATCAAAAAAGTTGTTAGTGTGAAAGATCTTTGTAAACTACAAAGTTCACAGCCAGTGTGAATTGCTTTTAATTTTCGTATTTTGTTTTCATCATTAACATAATAATTATTAAATAGCTAAGGAAAAAAAGGAACAGGGTATTGTGCACAAAACTCTAAGAGTCTGGTGTTAATTGGTTCGGTAGAGTTGTGTTGAAATACTGGCTGGTGAAATTTCAATGTCAATGACCATTAAGAGATTTGATCCTCTGAGATTTTTCATGAAAAGTGTGCACGATATTTACACATATAGCATTTTGCTTGAGTCAGCAAAGCAGAGGAAGAAGTAGCTTAGTTTAGTTAGATTCTTTTTCTAAAGTGACTCTATTTTATAGATCAGTTTAGGTGCTCAGCAAAATTGAGCAGAAAGGACAAAGAGTTCCCATATGACTCTGCCCCCCACACGCTCAGCCCCCTGCCACTATCAGCATACTCCACCAGAGTGGTGCAGCTGCCGAACCCACACTGACACTTCATAATCACCCAAAGTCCATAATGTATGTTAGGGTCACTCTTGATGATGTACATTCTGTGAGTTTGGTCACATGTACAATGGCGTGTATCCACTATTTATCATGCAGAAGGGCTGCACTGCCCCCCAAATCCTCTGTGCTCCACTTGTTCATTCCTCCCTCCCCGCCCAACCCCTGGCCACCACTGACCTTTTACTATCTCCATAGTTTTTTCCAGATTTACATAGCTGGCATCACATCGTATGTAGGCTTTTCAGATTGGTTTCTTTCATTCAGCAATATGTATTTTAAGTTTCCTCCACGTCGTCTCATGACCTGACAGCTCCTTTCTTCTTCGTGTGGAATAATATTCCATTTCTAAATATATCACAGTTTGTTTATCTGCTCACCTACTGAAGATAGCTCGGTTGCTTCGAGGTTTTGGCAATTACGTAAAAAGTTGCCATATACATAGGATGCAAAAAAAAATGTATACGCATTTTAAGGAAAAACCTATATCGAAATTATAATATTCAGTATATACCAATAACAAAAGATGAATACAAGTCATGTTGAGCACCTCTTGTAATTGCAGAAATCAAACATGACTTGAGTATTACAAATTTAATAGTTTTTTTTCTTTCTTAGACTGTATATACATTTTTTGGCACCCTCTGCATCTGTGCAGGTTTTTGTGTGAAAATAAGTTTTCAACTCTCTTGGGTAAATAACAAAGAGTATAATTTCTGGATCACATGGGAAGAGTATGCTTAGTTTTGCAGGCGACTGCCAAACGACCTTCCAAAGTCACTGTACCATTTTGCATTCTCACCAGCAATGAAGGAGCACATCTAGTGGTCCACGTCATGGTCAGCATTTGGTCTTGGCAGTGTTCTAGGTTGGGGCCATTCTAATAACTACATAGTGGGATCTTGTTTTAATCGGCATTTCTCTGATAACATATGATGTGGAGCATCTTTTCATATGCTTATTAATCATCTGCGTATTTTCTCTGAAGAGCAGTCTGTTAAGATCTTTGTCCCAATTTTTAGTTGGGTTATTTGCTTGCTTATTGTTGCCCTTTAAAAGTTCTTTGTATATTTTGAATAATAGTCCTTGAGTATTGAGTATCATTTATGCCCTTTACAAATATTTTCTCCCAGTCTGTGACTTGTCTTTTTATCCTCTTGATGATGTCTCTTGCAGAGCAGGAAATTTAAAGGTTAGGAAGTCCAGCTTATCCATTCTTTCTTTTATGGATCATGCTTTTGGTCTTGTATCCAGAGAGTCATACCAAACCCAAGGTCATCTAGATTTTTTTCCTATCCTATCTTCTAGGACTTTTATAGTTTTATGTTTTAGCTCTGTCATCCACTTTGAGTTAAATTTTTTCAAGGGTGTAAGGTCTGTATTTAGATTAATTTTTTTGCATGTGGACATCAAGTTGTTCCAGTACCATTTTGTTACCAAAAGTACCACCCTTTCTCCATTGAATTGCCTTTGCTGCTTTATCAAAGATCAGCTGACTCTCTCTGAGTGTACCTCTTTCTGTTCCTCTACTTGTGTGTGTCTGTTCTTTGACTCACACCACACTGCCTTGGTTATCATAGTTCCACAGTGAGTCCTGAAGTCAGGTACTCCTCTGACATCATTTCCTCCTTCAATATCATGTTGGCTAATCTGCATGTTTTGTCTTCCCATAGAAACTTTAAAATCAGTTTGTCAATATCCACAAAATAACCTGCTGGAATCTTGATTGGGATACACTCAATATATATATATCAAATTGGAAGGAACTAACATCTTGACAATACTGAGTCTTCTTATCCATAGCTCTCCATTTATTTAATTCTACTTTTGCCTTTTTTCATCAGAATTTTGCTCATACAGATATTAGACATATTTTGTTAGAATTATACCTAAGTATTTCATTTTAAGGGGTGCTAATGTAAATAGCATTGTGTGTTTAAATTTAAATTCTAGTCATTCACTGCTGGTATAAAAGAAAAGTGATTGTTATATGTTAACTTTGCATCCTGCAACTTTACTACAATCACTTAATAGTTTCAGTGTTTTTTTTTTTGTGGTTTTTGGCCAGGGCTAGGTTTGAACCTGCCACCTCTGGCACATGGGACTGGCGCCCTATTCCTTGAGCCACAGGCGCCACCCCTTACTTAATAGTTTCAAGAGCTTTTTTTGTCAAATCTTCTGGATTATTTTTTTTTTTTGTGGTTTTTTTTTTGTTTTTTTTTTTTGGCCGGGGCTGGGTTTGAACCCGCCACCTACGGCATATGGGACCGGCGCCCTACTCCTTGAGCCACAGGCGCCGCCCTGGATTATTTTTTTTTAAATAATCATATCATCTGTGATCAAAGACAGTTTTATTCCTCCCTTCCTAATCAGTATACTTTCTTTTTCCTTTTCTTGCCTTGTTGTATTAGCTAGGGCTTCCAGTGTACGCTGAAAAGAAACGGGAAGAGGGGAAATCTTTGCCTTGCTCCTGATCTTAGTGGGAAAGCTTCTAGTTTCTCATCTTTGAGTATTATGCTAGCTGTAGGTTTTTTGTGTACATCCCTTGCCAAGTTGAGAAAGTTTCCCTGTATTTATAGTTTACTGAGAGTTTTTACCATGTACATGTGTTGGATTTTGTCAAGTGCTTTTTCTGTATCTATTGATATGATTATGTCCTTTTTATTTTTTAGTTCATTGACATTATCAAATATGTTAATTTATTTCTGAAGGTTGAACCAACCTACCATACGTGTGATAATTCCTACTTGTTGTGGTGTCTAATTCTTTTCATATATTGTTGCATTCTTTTTGCTGAAATTTTGTTAAGAATCTTTGTGTCTATGTTCATGGGAGATACTAGTTTGTAGTTTTCTTTCCTTGTAATATTTTTGTCTGATTTTGGAATTAACATAACACTAGCTTCAAAAAACAAGTTAGGATGTATTCCTTCTGCTTCTATCTGCTGAAAGAGATTATAGAGAATTGGTATAATTTTTTTCCTTAAATCCTTGGTAGAACTCACCAGTAAAACCATCTGGGAATAGTGCTTTCTATTTTGGAAGGTTAATTTACTCGTCCAATTTATTTAATAAATACAGTCCTATTTAGATTATTTCTTCTTGCGTGAGTTTTAGTAAATTGTGTCTTTCAAGGAATTGTTCCATTTCATCTAGGTTATCAAATTTGAGAGCACAGAGTTATTTATAATATTCCTTTATTACCCTTTTACTGTTTATAGCATCTGAAGTGATGTCACCTCTTTTATTTCTAATATCAATAATTTGTGTCTTTGCTTTCTCTGTTTTCTCATAGTCAGCTTGGATAGAGGCGTATTGATTTTATTTATCTTTTCAAGGACTCAGCTTCTGGTTTTATTGATTTCTTATTTTTAATTGCATTGATTTCTGCTCTAATTTTTATTTATTTTTTCTTTTCTTCTTCTAACTGTGGATTTAGTTTGCTATTCTTTTCCAGTTTCCTAATGTGAAAGTCTGGATTACCGATTTCACATATTTTTTCTTTTCTAATAAATGCATGAAATGCTGTAAGTTTCCCTTTAAGCATAGCTTTCTTTGCATTCCAAAAATTTCGATAATTTGTGTTTTCATTTTCATTTAGTACAAAATATTTTTTTGAAAATATTTTGAGATTTCTCTTGCGATTTATTCTTTGATCCATGTGTTATTAGAGGTGGGGTGTTTAATCACATCTCTAATTTTCCAGCTAGCCTTCTTTTATTGATTTCTAGTTTAATTTCACCATGGTCTGAACGCAGACACTGTATGATTTCTATTTCTTTAAATTCATTAAGGTGTGTTTTATGGCCCAGAATATGATTTATCCTGGTGAATGGTACATATGAACTTGAGAAAAATATGTACTCTACTGTTGTTAGATGGAGTGGCCTATAAATGGTATTTTAGCCAGATGATTTTTTTTTTTGGCCAGGGCTGGGTTTGAACTCGCCACCTCCAGCATATGGGACCCGTGCCCTACTCCTTGAGCCACAGGTGCTGCCGTTTAGCCAGATGATTAATGGTATCACTGAGTTCGACTATGTCTTTACTGATTTTCTATCTTCTAGATATGTCCATTTCTGACAGACAGATGTGAAACTCTTCAACTATAATAGTGGATTCATCTATCTCTCCTTGCAGTTTTATCAGTTTTTGTCTCATGTACCTTGATGCTCTGTTGTTAGGCACATACAAGGACTGACAATCAAGTTCACGAGCTCATCCTAGAAAAAGTGCTACATTCTTCTGCTGAATACCACTACAGTCACCTTTGGGGTACTCCCCATGGGAAGCTATGCACCAGTGTCATAGCCACCTTAAAAGCAATTTTGGAACTCTTTTTCTGGAATGGCCAAGCCCATGTTGCATTATCCTGGATGTCCTGAATATCAGCAAAATGTCTTCCTTTCAATATTTCCTTTATCTTTGAATAAAGAAAAAAGTCATTGGGGGTCAGGTCAGGTGATCAGCGAGGGTTTTCCAACACGTTATTTGTTTAGTGGCTAAAATCTCCCTCATAGACAGTGCTGTGTGAGCTGGTGCACTGTTGTGATGCAAGAGCCACACCTTTCTCATGTCAAGATTTTCAGTTAAGATTTTCCTTACTGTTTCTCTATCAATGTTTACTTGGTCTGCTGTGCTTCTCATAGTCAGCCGATGATTTTGACGCACAATTCTGTGAATTTTTGCAATGTTTTCATCAGTTAGATTCCACGTATAGGCAGGGTTATATAATATCTGTCTTTCTATGTCATGCTTATTTCACTTAGCATAATGTCCTCCAGGGTCATACATTTTGTCACAAATGATAGCATTTTCTTTCTTCTTCTTCTTTTTTTTTTTTTTTTTTTTTCATTTCTTTTGGATGTCTGAGCCCAGATGTGGGCTTGATGGTAGTTCTGCTTTATTTTTTCAGGAACTTTCATACTGTTTTACACAATGGCTGTACCAATTTACATACCCACCAGAAGTTGACAAGACTCCCTTTGTCCACACCTTGGCCAACACTTATTATCTCCTGCCTTTTGGATAATAGCCATTCTAACGGATATGAGGTGATATCTCAGTGTGGTTTCAATTTTGCAAGCTATCAACCTTATCCATTAGACTCCTTGGCATATTAACCGTAATAGTTTTAAATTCCTGGTCTGAAAATATAACATGTCTGTCATATCTGAATCTGGTTCTGATGCTTGCTCTGTCTCTTCAGAGCCTTGAAATTTTTTGACAGCTTGACATGTTGAACTGGTAAAAGGAAGGAAAGGGTGTTAATATGCCTTTAGGAATGGGGTTGGGAGGTGCTGGGGCAGGGAAATCATTCTGCACCCCTGTGAGCAGGTCTCAGTCTTTTAGTGAACTTGTACCTCTGAACTGGGAACTTCACAAGTGTCCTCTGGACTCCCTCCCATCCCAGCTGGGAGAGGATGGCTGGAGGGGGCTGAAAGGGGTTATTTCCCTTCTCCCATGTGGAAAGCCAGCAGGATCTGGAGTCTTTCTCTTGCTCTACTTGGAATGCTAGAAGGAGCAGGAGTTGGTATTCCCCTGGTCTCTGGAAGCTCTGAGAAAACCCGAGAAGGTTAGGCTCTAATTAAATAGTTTCTCCATCTCTGGTTTCGGGATTTTGTGATGTGGGCTAATCTTACTGGAGTTAAATGGTATCTCAAAGTAGTTTTGATTTGCATTTCTCTGATGGTTAATGATGATGAGCATTTTTTCATGTGTCTCTAGGCGCTGATGTGGAGAAAAGGGAACACTTCTGCACTGCTGGTGGGAATGCAAACTAATACGGTCCTTTGGAAAGATGTTTGGAGAATACTTAGAGATCTAAAAATAGATCTGCCATTCGATCCTATAATTCCTCTACTAGGTATATATCCAGGAGACCAAAAATTGCACTATAAAAAAGATATTTGTACCAGAATGTTTATTGCAGCCTGATTCATAATTGCTAAGTCATGGAAAAAACCCAAGTGCCCATCGACTCATGAATGGATTAATAAATTGTGGTATTTGTACACCAAGGAATATTATGCAGCCATAAAGAAAGATGGAAACTACCTCCTTCATGTTTACATGGATGGAACTGGAAAATATTCTCTTAGCAAGGTATCAAAAGAATGGAAGAAAAAGTACTCAATGTACTCAGCCCTAATATGAAACTAATTTATAGCTTTCATACGAAGGTCACAACCCAATCTCACTACAAGAATACGGGGAAGGGGGCAAGGGAGGGGAGGGGAGGAGGAGGCAAGGTGGAGGGAGGGTGATTGGTGGGTCCACACCTAGGGTGCATCTTGGAAGGGTGCAGGTGAAGTTTACTAAGTGAAGAGTATAAGGGTTTGAACACAATAATTAAGAAAATGCCATGAAGGCTATGTTAACCAGTTCGGTGAAAATATTTCAGACTGTATATGGAATCAGCACATTGTACCTCATGATTGAATTATTGTACACAACTATGATTTAATAAAATAAATAAAATAAATAGTTTCTCCAGAAGGTGAATAATGTTAAGAAAAACAGAGTTTTCTGGCATGTTCAAAATGATTCCTCTTCCCCTCCTGTGCTAAGCTTGAGGAAATTTTCCTTGATATTCATTTTGAGATCCTACTGGAACTCCAGGAGATAAGAATGGCAAAAGCGTGAGGCCCCTTTGACTGGGACTCTCATGAGTTTTTAAGTCTCAAGCTCATCCATACTGAGCCTCCAGCAACTTATCCACCCAGGCTCCCCCAGTGCTTCAGCTCAAGTGTTATTCTTTGTATTCACCTGCTTGTCTCTCTAATTAGGAGGGCTGTGAGGAGGAGGGTGACAACAGTTTGACCTATGATCTCATTTGTTTTATAGAGCTAAGAAGAGCTGTTGGTATTTCACTTTGCTCAGCTTTTTACTTGATAGGACTGAGTAACAACTGCTAAACTCCTAATATGCAAGTTGGAAACAAAAATTCCTATCTAGACCTTAAAATTAACTCTTTGCCAATCCTGCATTGTTCTCTCATAGACATGTGGCCTACTAAATTCCTTATTGTTCTTTCCTTCAAGGACACAAATCATAGATAGGCAGGAAGAGAAGGAGCCGCAGGCTGGGCAGTCCTGCCAGGAGGCAGAATGATTCTGGGCTCATCTTTCTTCCAGGTCTGGCTCATGCTTTCTAAACAGCAAGTACTCTCTGAGGACAGATGCTCAATCCCCCACCAGAACACAGGCAGGGAAAATCCCCCTTCTTTAGGAAAGTTAATTGAGTTTGGAGTATGTTTATTAATTGTAAAAAAGAAAATACAAAAGAAGCAAAACCTAACTTTTAAATTAGGAAGAGTAAAATCAAAACAAAATAAATACTTAAAATATATAACTCAGTTCCAAAGGGTAGCCAGCAAGGAGAGAAAGTGATTAAGAAAGTAAGGTGAAGTTCAAAAGGGCTAGAAGTAGAAATGGGAGAAAGGACACTGGTAAAGGAGAAGAAAAGGGGGAAAGAGCATCTGGTACAAAAGCTTGCAGGAGAAACTCACCTACAGAGGCGTGTTGGGGGAAAGGGAGGGCTAGAGAAAAAGAGAAAGGGAAAGAGACAGAAAAAGAAACCTAATGTTCTACCCATTTCAAAGCACTGGTCTAATCAAACTCATATATATATATTATATATATATATATATTTTTTACATATACCATGTGTTTATTAGGTTCCCATTTTTTGCCTTCACAAAATTAAAGAGGCTTAAAATTTAATAACAATAACAATGTTTAAGATAAGGACTAGAAACAAAAACCTCGTAAAGAATGAACCAACATAAATACATTCAGAAAAGAAATCAGAATTGCTGCATGGAAATATTAAGCAATAATAATGCAAAGAAAGTAACATTCACATTGTCAAATAAGAGTATGTCTAGTATAGAATGCTTTGACTCTGAGATTCAGTATGAAGTCATCAGTTAACTTCTTCTTACTATTTTTTTAAAGTCTCAAAAAATAGACAACTAATATTTATAAATTAAAGTAAAAGATAATTTCAAAAACCAGATCATGCCAAATCTTATAGACACTAGAAAAGAAGAAATACTTCAAAATCATTCTACTTGATCTGGGTACACCTGATATTAAAATTGGAGAAAATATATTACTATAAAGGGGAAATTATAAACATATTTCACTTATAAATGAGGATGCAATATCCCAAACAACATATTAACAAGTTGAATTAAAAATTAATGTGTAAGTAATATACTTTGGTCAAAATTAAATCCAATTTATGTGAGAATTAGTCACTATTTTCTTTTCTTTTTCTTCTTTTTCTTTCCCTCACCCACTCTCTCCTTCTCTGTCTGCTCTCCCCTTCCCCCATGCCCCACTGTGTCATTAATTGTTCTCATACCAAAATTGAATACATAGGATTCATACTTCTCCATTCCTGTGATGCTTCACTAAGAATAATGTGTTCCACCTCCATCCAGGTTAGGACAAATGCTGCAAAATCTCCATTTTGTATGGCTGAATAATATTCTATGGTATACATATACCACAGCTTACCAATCCATTCCTGGGGTTGAAGGACATTTAGGTTGTTTCCACATTTTAGCAATTGTAAATTGGGCTGCGATAAACAGCCTAGTACAAGTGTCTTTATAATAAAAGATTTATTTCCCCCCCCGATAGATGCCCAGTAATGGGATTGCAGGATCAAATGGGAGGTCTAGGTTGAGTTCTTTGAGGTTTCTCCGTTCTTCCTTTCAAAAAGGTTGTATTAGTTTGCAGTCCCACAAGCAGTGCAAAAGTGTTCCTTTCTCTCCACATCCACGCCAGCACCTGCAGTTTTGAGATTTTGTGATATAGGCCATTCTCACTGGGGTTAGATGATATCTCAGGGTGGTTTTAATTTGTATTTCTCTAATAATTAGGGATGATGAGCATTTTTTCATATGTTTGCTGGCCATTCGTCTGTCACCTTTAGAGAAGATTCTATTCATCTCTCTTCTATTCATCTCTCTTCCCCATTGATGGTTTTTTTCTTGTGGATTAATTGAAGTTCTGTATAGATCCTGGTTATTAAGCTTTTGTCTGATTCAAAATATGCAAATTTCCTTTCCCATTGGGTAGGTTGTCTATTTGCTTCGGTTGTCTCCTTGGCTGTACAGAAACTTTTCAGTTTAATTAAATCCCACTTTTTTATTATTGCTGTTGTTGCTATTGCCATGGCAGTCTTCCTCATAAAGTCCTTCAACCAGGCCGATATCTTCCAGTGTTTTTCCTATTCTTTCTTTGAGGATTTTTATTGTTTCATGCCTTAAATTTAAGTCCTTTATCCATCTTGAATCAATTTTTGTGAATGGGAGAAAGGTGTGGGTCCAGTTTCAGTCTTCTACATGTGGCTATCCAATTCTCCCAGCACCATTTATTGAATAGGAAGTCTTTCCCCCAGTGGACACTCTTGTTTAGTTTATCGAAGATTAGGTGGCTGTAAGTTGTTGGTTTCATTTCCTGGTTTTCTATTCAATTCCAAATGTCCATGTCTCTATTTTTGTGCCAGTATCTTGCTGTCTTGACCAGTATGGCCTTGTGGTCAAGAAGCCTGAAATCTGGTATGGTGACACCTCCAGCTTTGTTTTTATTACTAAGAACTGCCTTAGCTATGCAGGGGTTTTTCTGGTTCCTTACAAAATGCAGAAGGACACAAAACAAACCTCAACAGAATTGAAATTTTACCTTGTATCTTCTCAGACCACAAGGGACTAAAAGTGGAACTCAACTTCAACAAAAATGCTCAACCTCACACAAAGGCATGGAAGTTAAACAACCTTATGCTGAATGACAGTTGGGTGCAGGAAGAAATAAAAAAGGAAATCATTAACTTCCTTGAGTATAACAACGATGAAGACACAAGTTACCAAAACCTATAGGATAGGAAAAAGCAGTCCTGAGAGGAAAATTTATCACGTTAGAAGCCTACCTTCAAAAAACAGAAAGAGAGAGTATCAACAAACTCACAAGCCATCTGATGGAATTGGAAAAAGAAGAACAATCTAAGCCAAAACCAGCAGAAGAAAAGAAATATCCAAAATTAAATCAGAGATTAATGAAATTGAAAACAAAAGAATCATTCAGAAAATTAATGAAACAAAGAGTTGGTTTTTTGAAAAAAAAATTAAATAGATAAACCTTTGACTAGACTAACTAGAAATTAAAAAGTAAAATCTCTAGTAACCTCAACCAGAAATGACAAAGAGGAAATAACAACTGATGCCACAGAGACACAAGAGATTATCTCTGAATACTACCAGAAACTTTATGCCCAGAAATTTGACAATGTGAAGGAAATGGATCAATATTTGGAATCACACCCTCTCCCTAGACTTACCCCAGATGAAATAGATCTCCTGAACAGGCCAATTTCAAGCACTGAGATCAAAGAAACAATAAAAAAATCTCCCAACAAAAAAATGCCCTGGTCTGGATGGCTTCACAGAATTTTATCAAACTTTCAAAGAGCTTATTTCTGTACTGCAGAAATTATTCCAAAAAACTGAGGAGGAAGGAATCTTCCCCAACACGTTCTATGAAGCAAACATCACCCTGATACCAAAACCAGGAAAAGACACAACTAAAAAGGAGAATTTCAGACCAATTTCACTCATGAATATAGATGCAAAAATTCTCAACAAAATCTTAGCCAATAGATTACAGCTTACCATAAAAAAAGTCATACATCATCATCAAGTAGGTTTCATCACAGGGATGCAAGGCTGGTTTAATATACGCAAGTCTATAAACATTATTCACCATATCAACAGTAGCAAAACCAAAGACTATATAATCCTCTCAATAGATGCAGAAAAAGCATTCAATAAAATCCAGCATCCTTTTCTAATTAGAACACGAAGGAGTATAGGCATAGGTGGCACATTTCTGAAACTGATTGAAGCTATCTATGACACAGCTAATATTTTACTGAATGGAGTAAAACTGAAAGCTTTTCCTCTTAGAACTGGAACCAGACAAGGTTGTCCTCTGTCACCAGTACTATTAAACATCGTCCTGGAAGTTCTAGCCAATACAATCAGACAAGACAAGAAAATAAAGGGCATCCAAATGGGAGCAGAGGAGGTCAAACTCTCCCTTTTTGCTGATGATATGATCTTACACTTAGAGAACCCTAAAGACTCAACCACAAGACTCTTGGAAGTCATAAAAAAATATAGTAATGTCTCAGGATATAAAATCAATGTCTACAAGTCAGCTGCCTTTCTATATGCCAACAACAGCCAAGATGAGAGGTTAATTAAGGACTCAACTCCCTTCACCATGGCCCCAAAGAAAATGAAATACTTAGGAATATACCTAACAAAAGAGGTGAAGGACCTCTGTAAAGAAAATTACGAAATCCTAAGAAAGGAAATAGCAGAGGACATTAACAAATAGAAGAACATACCATGCTCATGGCTGGGAAGAATCCACATTGTTAAAATGTCTATACTTCCCAGAGCAATTTACCGATTCAATGCCATCCCTATTCAAATACCAACATCCTACTTTCAAGTCTTGGAAAAAATGATTCTGCATTTTGTATGGAACCAAACTCATATTTTTAATTGGCTACGGTATTGGGGGCCCTTTATAGTTAAATTAACTAATTATTTAACGATTGTAATTTGAAACTCTCTAAAAGGTATCCTTAGCATCCTCCACTGAATGGCACAATCACAGGAACCCACAAGGGCTGGACTGGAGTAACCAGAACAAAATTAGGCCAGATATGGCCATGGGCCAAAGATTCCCAATCTGTACCTCTTTTGAGGGGGTATAGAGAGAATTATTAGATTATTGCAAATATTTTCCTAGTTAGAATTGGGAAAAAGGAATAGAGTTAAACATGAATACAATAACATCAGTAATGTCAATTTGAATAGCATGACTGTCTTGCATGTACACATCCACCATGTTTTCCCATTAGCCAGTCACCTTTATGAATATAAAATACAATAATAGATATTATTCCCCTAATGGTTTCAGGAAAAGATTGTTTCAAAGAATTTTAAATAAAATATAAGGGTGTTTTTAAAAAATATTAAATAAAACAAACTTGCAACAGGCCAGCCTTATGGCTAAGTTAATCAAACCGCAACCAGTGAGCTCCTATTGAAGCACATTGAATCTGTTCCACAGTATCCAGCACAACAACACATTAGCCCACTCACTACGTCACTTCCTTGCATGTCTGTGTTTTCTTTCAGGTGCTTTCATACCTACTGGGACAGCTTCACACCTCTGTACAATTCAAGGAGTAAGGAGATGATATTTGAAAAGGAAAGAATTAGTCAAACCAAACAAGCATGAATGTCATGAGTAGTAGAATAAAAAACTGTCTTTACCTTTAGCAAAGGTATTTTTCTAATACTTAACATCAACTGTTTTCCTCTCTATACTAATGTGTTGTGTTATAGTGACGTAAAATGGTTGTTATGATTGTACCTACCTGTCTGCTGCATAGCCTAAGGTGAACGCCCCCGCCAGGAAGCCAAGGTTCAGGATGGCTTGGGTGAAGTCCAGCAGCCACGCATTGACACAGACGAGGTCAAACTGGGAAAGCAAAGAAAACACACGTGGAGACGTGGGAATGTTTATCTTCAAAACACTTACCTTTTGTACAGATCAATGATCTTTAAACTTTTTTTGCCTTTTAAATGAATAATTTATTTCATTTACATTTAAAGTAATCACAAATAAAGATGTTCTTTTTTTTTTGAGATTTTAATATATTTATTTGAAAAACAAGTTCTGTGAAAGAGCACACTAAATAGTCATATATCTTCTCTTCAACCAAAGACTTGGAGACAAGGTTCTTCAGGTCAGCACAGAGGCCATGGTACATGCATTGAATAGCAGATCTCAGCATGAATCTCCTCTCAGGCATTTCAAAGATGAGCCTGGACAATCTTCAAACTAATATGAGGGTACAAATTTTTAGGTTACATTGTTTTCACGTCTAGGGTAAAATCCAAGTTGTGGTTGAGCCCTCACACAGGGGGTGTGCTGAACACCCTCACATTGTGTACATCAGGTGAGATCCCGCCAATCAGCCTCCATCCTTTGGCCAATCGTCCTCCCTCCTCCTGATCTTTAAACATTTTTGTTCATATATTCCTAAAATAAACTATGAAAATGTATCACATGCATATTTCAACAAGGATACAAAAATATTTTCGTTGTCAATTTAAATAACCTCAAAGGAATGATTTATAGTATATTGTAAATACACTGACATTTTAAAAGAATGGTATTATTACATCATTCCTTCAAGTGTATCTACTAGACTATCAACTAACTATTGGACACTCACTATCATCCAGTAAAAAGGAGTTCTTTAACAGTCTACAATTGATAAAACCCAATTTCTTGTCTTGGTTCTATAGCTAATGATTTGTTATCTAATACAGCAGGAAAAAAATTGGAGGCAATAGTAGCTGAGAAGATTGAATGATATAAAAGTAAAGAGATTTGGCTCGGTGCCTGTAGCACATTGGTTACAGCACCAGGCACATACACCGAGGTTGGTGCATTTGAACCTGGCCCAGGCCAGCTAAACAATGACAACCACAACAAAAAATAGCCGGGCATTGTGGCGGGTGCCTGTAGTCACAGCTACTTGGGAGGCTCAGGCAAAAGAATCACTTAAGCCCAAGAGTTTGAAGTTGCTGTGAGCTGTGACACCACAGCACTCTACCCAGGGCGACATAGTGAATCTCAAAAAAAAAAAAGAGAGAGAGAGAGAGATGTACATATATACATAAAGTTGTGATCATGGTAATTTAAAAGGATTTTGATCATCAATTTTGGATTAGCAAGGTACAAAAATTTTATTTTAATTAAAAAATCAGTAATCGGGCGGCGCCTGTGGCTCAGTGAGCAGGGCGCCGGCCCCATATACCGAGGATGGTGGGTTCAAACCCAGCCCCGGCCAAACTGCAACAAAAAAATAGCCGGGCGTTGTGGCGGGCGCCTGTAGTCCCAGCTACTCGGGAGGCTAAGGCAGGAGAATCACCTAAGCCCAGGAGTTGGAGGTTGCTGTGAGCTGTGTGATGCCACGGCACTCTACCGAGGGCCATAAAGTGAGACTCTGTCTCTACAAAAAAAAAAAAAAAATCAGTAATCACTTGTCTCAAATACTTTCCTGTTGGAATTCAACACGTAAAGAATGTAACCAGACTAAAAGTACATAAAATCTCAGAAAGTACACAGAATGATTAACTACCAGAGAAAATGCAATATTTTGCTTTAGGAAAGTATCAACCAGTGTCAAATATAAAAATCCAGATGGTAGAATTTGCTTCATCCAGCTGTGTCTCAAACAGTGTGGCCAGCCTACAGAGGGACACGAGGCATGCTTTTCAGAGATGGTACAGCAAGGCTTATCACGAGCTAGACTTTTAATGAATTTTTGTTTTTTATTGTTGGGGATTCATTGAGGGTACAATAAGCCAGGTTACACTGATTGCAATTGTTAGGTAAAGTCCCTCTTGCAATCATGTCTTGCCCCCATAAAGTGTGACACACACCAAGGCCCCACCCCCCTCCCTCCGTCCCTCTTTCTGTTCCCCCCCCATAACCATAATTGTCATTAATTGTCCTCATATCAAAATTGAGTACATAGGATTCATGCTTCTCCATTCTTGTGATGCTTTACTAAGAATAATGTCTTCCACGTCCATCCAGGTTAATACCAAGGATGTAAAGTCTCCATTTTTTTTAATGGCTGAATAGTATTCCATGGTATACATATACCACAGCTTGTTGATCCATTCCTGGGTTGGTGGGCATTTAGGCTGTTTCCACATTTTGGCGATTGTAAATTGAGCTGCAATAAACAGTCTAGTACAAGTGTCCTTATGATAAAAGGATTTCTTTCCTTCTGGGTAGATGCCCAGTAATGGGATTGCAGGATCAAATGGGAGGTCTAGCTTGAGTGCTTTGAGGTTTCTCCATACTTCCTTCCAGAAAGGTTGTACTAGTTTGCAGTCCCACCAGCAGTGTAAAAGTGTTCCCGTCTCTCCACATCCACGCCAGCATCTGCAGTTTTGAGATTTTGTGATGTGGGCCATTTAGCTCCTTTTGAACTGTGTGAATTAAAATGGCCCCAAGTATTCTTTAAACCCGTAAAATATTTTTTATATAAAACTGATTGTCTTCTCAACTCATGAAAGGAATAGTCAAAAGGGTCTTTTCCTATTTCATATTAAAACAAAATCAATTTAAAGTAAATGTCTAATCAGTTAAAGCGCTATGATAACTAAACATTTTCTGAAGTGTCATGATAATCATCCGGGTCTGATACTGTCTACCCTTCTCTGACTTCTCCATCCCCAAGGGCTGGAGGTATGGAAACTACATTTCCCAGAGCTCTTTGCCAGTAGGTTCTGTTCAGATTCTTCCAGTAGGAGCTAGTGCAAGATCAGAAGGCCGGAGGGAGGTCTCCAGCATTCTGCTTCTGGTTGCAGCCACAGCTCCTGTTCCAGTCCTGCAGTGACGACACTGGTTGCTCGCTGTGGGAGTCAGCCTGGCCACAGGGGGTCAAAAGGATACTGCCCAGCAGGTACCAATGTAATGGATGTCCAGCAGGGCAGGGACTGACCTCCAAGGTCCCTGTCCTCTCCTTTTCTAGTCGTTCCAAACAGCTCAAATCCTAACCCTTTTATTAAATCCCTCTCGGCTTAAAATACCTAGGCTTGTTTCTGTTTTTACTATTGGAATATTCCTGTCTTTCAAAAGTACAAAATAAAGTAACTTAAACAGATCATGTAACTTTAAATAAACTTGCACCCACCCACACTGGCTTGTGTTTCCAGTACACAGAACACAGGACTCGAGGAGTCAAGAGCTTGGTGTTGATTCTGTTCATACAGTCAGGGGGCAGACCCCAGCCTCTTGGGGCCAGCATTTCCTAATCAGCTCTGAGTTCACTGCCTGCTGCAGCAACAGATCTGAAATAAAGTACTAGAAGCTTGTAGTTCCTAGAAGATCTAAAATCTATCTCATGTTAATGGGAAGTCATTGTGGATCACCAAAAATTTACTGAAGTCTGAATCAAAGACATTCTTTCTCCTAAGGCAATTTATGTAGAATAAATGAGGCACCTCCCATTTTTTTTTTCAGAGTGGACACACACAAAAACATTAAAGGATTTTTAAATGTCCATAAACCCATGTGTACCCATTCTGTTACTTATTAATCTTCAAAGTCACTTTTATACAAAGAGAATTACTCCCCTTGACATGAGCAGAAAGTCAATCTGATAAAAGACTCAAACAACTGTTGCTGTAAAAATGTTGTAAGGATTACATTGCTTCATTTTGCAGAAAGCACAAACAACTGCAGCCCAATTCGAGCCTTTTGAAGAGTTTCCAAGTAAGGGCTTTCTCCTAGTTGTTAAAATCCAAGCAGACATTATGTTCATTTGAGTTGTAATGATACAACGCTAGGGTAAGTAATTATTGGATTCTACATTATCCTTAAACTAGGATAAAACATCTGGGTCGTACAAAAGTTCAATGTAAGAAGTAAGGTTAAAAAAAACATGCAAGTATGCAAAGGCTTAGACGTTTAGAAGGGGATCTTATCTGCTTCTCAGACCACAGGGAATGAACCTGACACACAGCTGGGTTCTCCCAGAGGTGTAGCTTAGCCCTTTGAACAGACTCTCACAGAAGAAATGCTAAGATCAGAGGACAGGACAGTATTTGACTCCAGTCATGGAGCCATGAGTGTTAGTGGCCATTCACTGTTTGTGTTGTTCTAGGAGAAAGAGAAGACTCTGAAGTCCAGTGACATATCTATGCACCTCTGTTTCAATATTCTAGGGATGAATTGTGAGTGCGACCTTTCCTAACCAGCTCTTAGCTTGAAATCAAAAGCCATTAAACTCTTTATCATGTCAGAAAACGTCAGTGACACCTTTGATTTGATGATCGGGCATGTCCCTGGCTACATTTTGCATTAGACTTCCATGGGCAGGTTCCATTTTTAATCAACAACAGAATACCATCACAGAGCCTAATGATGTGTTAAAAATTATAGGAATCGTAAAGAAAATAATTTGAGTTGGGACTCTGGGAGGGGAAAGGATGTTATGATTAATTCTAGCCATCGTGAAAAATTTTTTAACATGATCTGATGGTATTGTTTGGGTACCTTCATTTAATACCAGTTAACACTTTTCTTTTTTTTTCTTTTTTTTGAGACAGAGTCTCACTACGTCACCCTCGGTAGACATTAGCAAAATTACACTTATGAAGTAGCAACAAAAATAATTTTATGATTGGGGGTCACCACAACATGAGGAACTGTATTAAAGGGTCATGGCATTAGGAGGCATTAGGAAGGTTGAGAACCACTGCAAGTTTAAGGTATATGCAAATAAGCTTCAGAACATGGAGAAATGCCTTTAAGGTATAGATTTTTGTCTAAACTTGTGAAATTGAGAAAAATAATAATATGAAATCTATTTTCATGATAATGCCTTGTCATCTGTTAACGTAGGTCCTCATGACTCATCCTTGAATTGTACAAGATACATTTGACATAACACCCCTCTCTGTTCAGGCTGTTTGCTTTCTTTGTAGTGAAGACGTGGAGTTAGCTCATCTTAAAATGTTTACAATTTCTCTAAATAACTGTCTAAAGATGAGAAGAAGATGAAAGTTTCTAATCTAAATTTGTGCCGGGTTCTCTTGGCAGGGAAGAGCTGTGGCTCTGGAGCCGGACAGCCTGGCTGTCCTGACTCTGGCCCTCCCAGCTCTGTGTCCTTTGGCTGTTTTCTTAACATCTTGACCCTTTGTGTCTCTATCTGCAAAATGTGGGGAACACCCGGATGATGATGTCATTGCAATAAGGCATGTAAGGCCTGAGACACAGTGTGTCTAATAAATGTTACTAAACGCATTCTGGTCAGTGGATATAATAATAAATGATATAAATGGTTTTGAAAAGTTTTTTTTTTTTTTTTTAGACCGCAGTGCAGTGGCATCATCACAGCTCACTGTACACTGTAACCTCAAACTCCTAGGCTTAAGAGAGCCTCCTGCCTCAGTTTCCTGAGGAGCTGGGACTACAGGTGTACCATGCTCTGGCTAATTTTTTTGTACCGGTGGGGTCTCGCTGTGTTGCTCAGGCTGGTCTCAAACTCTTGTCATCAGCGACTCTCCCTCCTTGGCATCTCAAAATGCTAGGATTACAGGGGTGAGCCACCACATCCTGGGTAACAGCGGCTTCCAATACTGAGGGCTCATTAGAATTACCCGAAGTAATTAAAAAAATACCTGAGCCCAACTCTGTATCGATTAAATCAGGCTCTAGTCCAATAATGTACAGCCAATACAGATGTTATCAGTGATTCAAGTACCTGCTGGGGGACAGTTAATGTTAGCATATTTGAATAGCAGCCCCCCCTCAAAAAAGTTTTCTGTCTACCTGGAACCTCAGAATGTGACTTTCTTTGGAAATAGGGGTTTACAGATGCAAGGAGTTACGATGAGGTGATACTGGACCAGGGTAAGCAGAGAAAGCAGAGACACAAACCAGAAGCAGCCCCTGTGATGACAGAGGCAGAGGATTAGAGAACACAGTCATACTGCGTGTCCCCCAGCCACAGAGCACGAAGGACCGGGCAGCGCCCGGAGCTGGGGAGAGACCCAGAGCAGACTCTGACCACAGCCCAAGAGCGAGCATGGCCCTGTGTACACCTTGATTTTGGACTTCTGGCCTCCAGAAATGGGAGACAACAAATTTCTGTTGTTTTAAACCACCTAGATTCTGGTAATTTCTTATACCAGCCTTAGGAAACTAACATACAAATCATTTGGGGTATTTGAGAGTTTGTGTATAAAATGAAGCACTATTAAAACAAAACGGACAGCTCTCCCTTCCTGTCCTCACTTCATCTTAGCCCTTCCAGGGATGAGCTGGGTTGTCCACACGGCCGCGTCTCCCCGGTGGCCCCATGCCCCAGTGGCAGCGTCCTGGAAAGAGCGCACGTCTTTCCGCCACCCTCACAGGGTCAGCCTGGCTCCCCAGCACTGAGGGCAGCAGGTTGACTGTTTCCTGCAGAGCTCGGGCAGCTGGGGCTCCTCGCCCAGCATGTGCTGTCCTGTCTGCCTCTTACCCCTCTCCTCCCTCCTCCTCCTTCCCTGGACGGCAGCCCCGGATAAAGAATTAGTATGTAAGCTTCTGCCACAGGCTCCAATTTTAGAAAGCCCAGGCTAAGGAATATTTAGCGAGTGGATTACAACTATTTCAATAAGTACCACTCTAAGTTAAATTTATGTCTCCGCATTTTTTTTCCTGTTATTTTTTTTTAATTAGATCATAGCTGTGTACATTAATGCAATCATGGGGCACCATACACTGGTTTTATATACAATTTGAAATATTTTCATCAAACTGGTTAACATAGCCTTCCTGGCATTTGGAAGAGGCAATTTTTTTGTGTGTGTGTGTGGTTTTTGGCCGGGGCTGGGTTTGAACCCGCCACCTCCGGCATATGGGACCGGCGCCCTACTCCTTGAGCCACAGGCACCGCCCTAGAGGAGGCAATTTTTAAAAATTACACATTAAATAGTGACTAAGCATCTTTATATTTTATTTTTTTAATTTATATATATATTTTTTTAAGTCATATATACATAGATCATGAATACATTTATGCCTTTGTGTTGATTATTTGTACAAATTGGAGTGCTTACATCCTACTAATTAACATAGCTTTCACCTCATTTACTTAATCACAGTGTTAAGACATTTGTGTTCAATACTTAATAGATTTGACTTGTACCCTTGCAATATGCTCCATAGGTGTGGTCCCACCATTAACCCTCCCTCTATCGAACCACCCCACTCCCTTCTTCATCCTGGGTTATAGTTGTGATTCATCTCTCATATGAAAGTGTGAATGATAAGTTGGTTTTATAGTAGTACTGAGTACACTGGATATTTTTTTTTCCATTCCTGAGATACTTTACTAAGAAGAATATTTTCCAGTTCCATCCATGTAAACATAAAAGAGTTAAAGTCTCCATCTTCTTTTAATGCTGCATAGTATTCCATGATATACATATACCACAATTTACTGATCTACTCATGGATCGATGGGCACTTGGGCTTCTTCCATGACTTGGCAATTATGAATTGAGGTGCAATGAACAATCTGGTGCATATATCTTTGTTGCCAATTGATTTTTGGCCTTTTGGATATACACCTAGTAGAGGAATTGCAGGATCAAACGGCAGGTCTACATTTAGATCCCTGAGTGTTCTCCAAACTTCCTTCCAAAAGGAACGTACTAGCTTGCATTCCCACCAGCAGTGCAGAAGTGTTCCCTTTTCTCCACATCCATGCCAACATCTGTTGTTTTGGGATTTTGTGATGTGGGCTACTCTTACTGGAGTTAGATGGTATCTCAGAGTGGTTTTGGTTTGCATTTCTCTGATGATTAAAGATGATGAGCATTTTTTCATGTGTCTGTAGACCGTGCACCTGTCTTCTTCAGAGAAGCTTCTGTTCATGTCTCTTGCCCACAATGAAATGGGATCACTTGTTCTTTTCTTATTAACAAGTTTGAGTTCTCTGTGGATTCTTGTTATTAGATTGTCAGAAATAGAACCTGCAAAAATCCGCTCCCATTCTGAGGGCTGTCTACTTGCTTTACATACTGTGTTCTTGGCAGTGCAGAAGCTTTTTAGTTTGATCAGATCGTATTTTTGATGTTGCTTCAATTGCCCGGGGGGTCCTCCTCATAAAGTATTCTCTCAGGCCAATTTTTTCAAGTGTTTCCCCTGCACTCTCTCCAAGAATTTTTATAGTTTCATGTCTTAAGTTTAAGTCCTTTAACCAGTGAGAGTCAATTTTTGTTAGAGGAGAAAAGTGTGGGTCCAGTTTCAATCTTCTGCAAGTCGCCAGCCAATTCACCCAGCACCATGGGAAAGATTCCCTATTTAACAAATGGGACTAATCATCTTTAAATTAGAGAAGGCACAGATACTTGCCCTCATCGCTGTTTGCCACACTGATTTAACACAATTACACCCAAAAGGAAAGACCCACAGCAGTCCCAGCCAGGGCCAGCCCTCATCCCTCCTGCAGCCAGTGCTGACCTGAGACCCGGGCTGACCAGCCTGTCCTTCCAGGAATGGGCTCTGTTGCTCTAGGTCCTGTAGCCATTAACCTGGTGCTACCAAGGTTTTCCTTCCACGGAGGAAGCCCTGTGCCAGCCCAGGACATGAGCTAAGCACTGAAACCACATCCCAGTTCCAGCCACCTGGATGTGAGCACTGTTAACACTGGGAGCATAAAACGTGGAAAGGGAACAACTCTCTGACCTGCTGTGGAACAGGGGCATGCGGCCGAGTCAGGGAGAAGTCTGCCCCCTCTTGCCAAGAACTCTCATGGGGCCCGTGTTGGGTTGCACTCAGGAATCAGTGGCAGAATTGGTGTTTAGCTCCCTGACACTCCGTAGACATGCAGTAAATGTTTGCTCATTGATAGGTTCTCCCAGTTCGTTATTCCAAGGAAATGGCACAACATGATCGGTATTAAGTATTAAACAAAGAAAATGCCCATGATTAAAGACCAACTGTATGGAAGAATCAGGTCACATGACTTTTAATCAAGCGAGACTACCAGGCTACAATCTCAGACACTTCATCACGTCATCTGACCAGGAATGTTCTGGAAAGACAACCAAAATGACTGTGCTAGCCATTGAATCTCTAATACATTCACATATTTGGGAAGCAAAGAGGGTTGCTGTATTTTAGCTTTTCTCCTTTGCTTGGAGATAACTGAGAGCCTAGGACCCTGCAGCTAGATTTTGCTGAATTCTTGTATTTTCTAATACAGGCCTTGGCTTAACTGCTAAGGCACAGGGCATGATGGGGCTTCGTGGTCTTCTTACTTCATACCTGTTGGGGGGCCTAAGGCAGCCACATACAAACCCTTCCCCAACAGGCTCCCCCCTCTCCTCCTAAGACTAAGGACCTAGTAAGCCCCACCCCAGCCCCTAAGCCCCAGGTAAAAGGTGTTTCTAACTGCCCCTGGGTGCTGACACCACCTTAGCACTGCCCAGGTGAGTCCCCCTCCCCTTCAACAACCCCAGCCTGAACATCTCAGCTCCTGATGGTGCTTACACCTTTCAGAACCTTTGGCCTTTAGTAAGTGAATGTATTCAGGTAACATCTGTACTTTAATCATATTTATCCTTGCTGCAGATAACTGCTGTTGGCTTCTTAAACTACATCTCAAAATAATATACCCACACTTTTGGTAAAGCTGATTTCTAAGAAAATAAAAATAATGAATATGAGAGTGTAGAACAATCCTCAAGGAGAAAAAAGACTAAATTCAGAAGAATAATGTAGAGGGGCAACTCAGCAGGGGAACTGGACTCACAGTGCAGTGCACTTCTATGAGCACTTTAATAAAGACTCCACTAGAAAATAAGCATTTACAGATTTGGAAATATACAGCAATTTAGGAAATCATTCTCAAGGGCTGTGAATTACAGGGCCTGAGTCATGTGACAGGCAGCTATGAGCTTTTGTTCATCTAAATTGCATCTTTTCTCCCACCTGCACTGTTCTGTAAAGTGTTGTAAATGTCCTTGGGCACTCACTCAGAGGACCCTTTCCCTCTCACAGCTGATTTTCAGTATAGATTAACTTAACTTTCCCACACAAAGACTTCCCGGCTGTCCCAGTGCCTTAAGATAGCATGTTAAGCAGTGCATCTTACAAGGGTACATGTGAAACTTAGTAAATGTAGAATATAAATGTCTTAACACAATAACTAAGAAAATGCCAGGAAGGCTATGTTAACCAGTGTGATGAAAATGTGTCAAACTGTTTATAAAACCAGTGTATGGTGCCCCATGATCACATTAATGTACACAGCTATGATTTAATATTAGTTAAAAAAAAAAAGATAGGATGTTAAATACTGTCTTTTAAATTGGAAAACAAAAATCAGCTGTAAAGATACAACTCACACAGAAAATGAAATGTAAGTAATTTGTGGTTAACTCGAAAAATAGCCTTGTAATCCTTTTTTTTTTGCAGTTTTGGGCCGGGGCCGGGTTTGAACCCACCACCTCTGGTATTATATGGGGCCAGCGCCCCACTCCTTTTAGCCACCGGCATTGCCCACCTTGTAATCCTTTTAAGTTTCTTTTCCTTCTTCCTATATATGTAAGAATTTAGCTTTTAACTTTGGAACACTACTCCCATTTCTTTAAAGAAGTGTGCCCCTGAAGGCCATTCCCAACTTTTTGCTCTGAATAAGCTTTTTGGTGAGGGAGGCAGAAATAGGGTCTCACTTTGTTATCCTGGATAGAGTGCAGTGACATCATATTAGGTCATTAAATACATGAAATGTCCAGTTACAAATCAAAGGTTTAGTTTATTCTATCTCAAATCAGAAGCAGTACAATTAATCAAATTATGCACCCCAACTATTGACACAGTTTTGTTAACTGGCATGATGAGCCAGGATTGGTGATATTGAGAAGGGTGTTTTCCACAGCTTGTTGAGAATTGAATATTTTTCCCTGAAAGAAGTGGTCCAAAGACTGGAAGAAGTGGCAGTCAGCCTGTGCGAGGTCTGGGGAATATGATGGGTGACAGAGTTTCCGAGTCCAGCTTAGCAGCTGGAGCAGTGCCCTTTGTGCCATCATGTTGTCTGGCAAGACGATTGGCCTATCTCTATGGACCAACCTCGGCTGCTTAATCTCAAGAATCCTCATCTCATCATCCAACTGGTCACTGTACACATCCACTGTAATTGGCTGACCAGGTTTCATGAAGCTGCAGCAGATAACAGTCCTCGGACCATTACACTGCACCACCAAGTACGCATCAGCTTTTTGAGATGAATATTCAGTTTCAGACTATGTTTTGGCATTTCATCTTTATCCAACCATTGTGCTGATCACTGGTGATCGTCAAAAAGCATTCATTTTTCATCACAAGTAACAATATGATGTAGAAATGACTCACTTTAGGGCGGCGCCTCTGGCTCAGTTGGTAGGGCGCCAGCTCCATATACCATGGGTGGTGGGTGCAAACTCGGCCCTGGCCAAACTGCAACAAAAAAATAGCCGGGTGTTGTGGTGGGCGCCTGTAGTCCCAGCTACTCGGGAGGCTGAGGCAAGAGAATCGCCTAAATCCGGGAGTTGGAGGTTGCTGTGAGCTGTGATGCTACAGCACTCTACCAAGGGCGATAAAGTGAAACTGTCTCTAAAAAAAAAAGAAAAGAAAGAAAGAAAAGAAAGAAATGACTCACTTTTAAGTTGTGACAGCAAAGAAAGGCAAGCTTTGAGATGGTGTTTCTTCTCTCATTTAATTCATGCCAAACCCACTGATCTAGCTTCTTTCCATTAGTGATTTATTTCAAATGGTCCAATGTTGTGGAAAAAGTAACATCAAACCTTGCTGTTGATTCAAGCATAAGTTGAGATGGATTTGTTTCCACTACAGTTTTCAGCTCATCTTATTAAACTTGCTCTCATGTGGCTCATTTTCAAGATTAAAATCACCAGAATGGAACTTTTCAAACCATCAATGTACTGTTCATTCATTAGCCGCATCCTTCCCAAACACTTCATTGATGTTGCTAGCTGTCTGTGTTGCAGTGATTCCACGACAGACCTCGTGTTCAGAAATAACGTACAATTTTGACTAATCCATGGTTCCAAAAAATGGTTCTAAAATTTTTTTTGGAAGATAATTACAGGCCAAGATGTACATTTGAAAGAAAGAGGATAAACCTTTACAATGAAAAATGAAAAACCTAAGAAATGTTAAAGTGAAATGTCAGAGATATCAACTGTCAAACTTAGTACTTACGGAAACTGAACATCCTTGATAACCTAATAGTTCTCTGTAACGTCAAACTCCTGGGCTCCAGAAATCCTCCAGCCTCAGCCTCCCCAAGTGCTAAGATTAACAAACTCTTTAAAACTGGAATGTGGCTCTTTTGTTTATTTTGGGTTGACAGGGTCTACCTCAGACCCACCGAGTCAGAAATTCTGAGGGTGGGTCCAAAAATCTGTGTTTGAACTGTAAACTAAAAAAATAAAATCCTATCCATGACAGGGATGGGTGTCTCCATTAATCCCTCCCTTTCAGAGTTTAGACACAACACCTGGCCACATTAATGCTAGAATAGGAGTCATAAGACCGACAAAACAGACTCTCTGTGGAAATAAAATACCAAATTATAAACAGGATCAAAGGCTCTACAAGGCAAGAGTTAAGTCACATCTTCAGGCCGTCCATCTTGCTAATCAGGTCATCATGACCCAGTATGTAGTGTCTTGATCTCATAACCTGTCATAGCGCCCTTATCTTAACTGACATCTTGCTGACTCCAAGCTCCAGACAGGATTTTACTGCTTTAACCAACTGTAAATTAGAGTCTCTAAATTCACCTATAACCTGTAAGCACCTGCTTCAAGACAGCCTGCCTTTTAGAGCTGAACATATATCACCGCATACACTGATTTTTGTCTTGGCCTTTAACACCTGCCTCCCTACAATGTTTAAAACCAAACTGTAATCTAACCACTTCAGGACCACTTATTCAAGGCTTTTTGTGTTTTTGCTTTCCTAGGGCCATTGTCACTGATATTGGTCCGGAACAAACTTCTTTAAATATTTTGTAGAATTTGGTTTTTGCATCAACAGACATAGTTCTCCAGGAGATGCTGGTACACACCCCTGTTTGAGAACCACAACCGAACATGTTGTTTACGTTAGTATTTTTTTTCAGATGGGACATTCTGATGGGTATTGTTGGCCACCACGTGGGAAGCTGAGGGCTATTAACTGCAGCTTCTTGAGATAATGCATAGACATTGTGTACAAATGTTCAGTTAATAGTTCTTCTTAGTAGTATGAGTAGTAAATTATTCAGATATTTCTTTTCCATTACGATGTAACAAACTACCACGATCTTAGTGACTTAGAACAACACCCATTTGCTATCTTACAGTTCTGTGGGTCAGAAGTCTGGGCAGGTGTGGCTGTGCTTCCAATTTATTATCTTCTATTCAGAGTACCAAGTGGGCTGAGCTCCCATCTGCAGACTCTGGAAAAGAATCTGCTTCCCAGCTCATCCAAGCTCTTCACAGAGTCCAGTCCCTTGTGGTGCCACAACTGAGGTCCCCATGGTCTTCCTTTGGTGAAGGCCAGCAGTCATTCTCAGCTTCTTTCCCTGTTGCCTTTTCCATCTTCATAGCCAGCAACGTCATACCCCACCCTTCTCAGGCTCCATGTCCCTCTACATTCCTCTTCTGCCATTAGCCAGAGAAAACTGTTTTCAAAGGGCTCATGTGATTGGTAAGGTCTACCCAGACATGCTCCCTATCTCAACTGATTAGCAAACTTTAATTGCCTCTGCAAAATCCCTTTTGGCATGTAACATATCATAATCTCAGAAGAAACATCAGGGGGTCAAGGCCTTGGTGCCATCTTAGAATTCTGCACACTGCAGTAGCTCAAGCACCTCTTCTGGTCCAGATATTAAACTATACCCAGAATTACAATTTCCATGATTTAAGAATGATTCAGAAGTGTTACACAATTTTGAAAGAAAATTGGAAATATATTGGTTAAATGGATTGCTGTTTAAAGTCCTTTATTAACTGGGACAAACTGCTTTTGTCATAACATTTTATCAATGGTTCATTTACCCCACTGCACCTTACAAATACCACAAGAAAGACTGAAAAGAACGGCTCTAAACAATATTATGGTTTCTCAGGAACAATGATTTGTTACATAAAAGACATCCTACAGATGTAAGTGAATCATTTGTCTGAAGGAATTAAATGAGGATTATAAAAATAAGGGCATGCTCCTAACAGAAGAAATTAGAATTCATTTTCAGATTGCAATCCAGGCAACAGACACTGTCTCCAGGACAAGGATGAATAGTTCAGAAGAACTATTAACTGAACATCTATAAGTAGTAAATTATTCATTTATTTTCAGAATATTTATGGGGGTACAAACGTTTTGGTTACATGAAGTACTACTCAGCCATTAAAAAAAGAAAAAAGATCCAAAAAATGGTGAACTAACTAATACCTTTTGTTAACAACCTGGAAGGCACTGGAGACCATTCTTCTTAATTGAAGTTTTAAAATATTGCAAGAATGGAAAGACAAACACCACATGCACTCACTATTAGACTTTTTTGTTTTGTTTTCTAGTTTTTATGTTGGAAAATACCATTAGCATTTCCGAAGATAGGAGATCCAAGATCTCATGTGGCTGACAGAAAAATCGAGGATATTTCCTAAGGCAATGCCTCTAAACCCTATGCCCACGAGGCTCTCTGAAAACTTGGGTTGAGATGATCACACAGTTGTACAATGTCCGTGATAGCCATTTCTGAACTGTGACTTGCCTGCGGGAAGGACCACAGTTGGTTGCACCCACCCTGACTCGTGCAGTCCAGCTCCTCCCATATTGTTTGGAGAGGGATCTGGCTGCCCTACCACCTGTGCAACCTGGCAGTGTGCAGTCTGACCACGAAGTTGGGGGTCAGCAGACCAACTCCAGGTGCACTGCTCTCTCTGCCCTCTCAAGAGACTCCAATCATGAGGTTCTCCAAAGCAGCAACGAAATGCTCTGGGGCAAAGTGCGCATGAGCCCTCGCCGACCTCCAACTCCAGGTCAGCAGCAGCCCCACCAGACCCCTTAAGGAAAATGTGCCAGGTCTCCTGAACCCATGGATGCCCCCTCCTGAGCCCGCACAAACCAGAAAAAAATTACAGTAAATGGGAACTGAAAGAACTGAACAGTCACTCCATCTCCCTCGACAGTCTCCAGCACCCGGCCAGCATTGAAGGAGCTGTGTCCTTCTATAAACACAAAGAGAAGAAAGACCGGGTGGGGCCGGGCTCAGCAGTTCAGAAGAGTAGATTCATCCCAACATCTGGAGAAAGTAATTCCAAGTACAACAGCCACAGCAAGAAATAAGAATTATCTTTTAAAAACCTGAATGCGTAGTTTCAGTGAGATGCGAGCGTGTGTTACATTGGTAATTGTAGAATTCTGCAACAAGGAATTATTAAAGATGAAAATCCTAATTGCTAAATTCAAGAGCAAACAGAGGCAGAAAGCAACAAAAAAGGATGCTGGAGGAAGTGGGGCAGTGACTTGAAAAATCTGTTTCAAGGAGGTTTTTAGGACCCCGAGAAAAAAGGCAAAAGGAGAAATCTGAGAGAAAAGAGAAGCACAGAGAGGGTCCAGTGTGGGAAGGCTGGTTTTTCCCTGGTGGAAAACAAGAGAAAAGGAGACATTACGATAAAGCCAATAGAGAATCGCAGGAGACATTCAATATTTTATTACAAAATAGGCTTTGTGTTGGATGATTCTGCCCAATGGTAGGCTAATATCAGTGTTCTAAGTAGGCTAGGCTAAGCTTATGGCATATTAAATGCATTTTGGATTTAGGAGATTTTCAATTTATAATGGGTGTTATCAGGACATACCCCATCATAAGTCAAGGAGCATCTGTGTATTACCACCCACCAGACATTCCCTACAGAGGAATTCTAGGTAGAGAATGAGAGCCATCATATCTTAGTAGATTTTGGTTTCTGTCTTTCAAAATTATGGTAGCCCTTTTTCTCTACTTGGAAACCACAGTTGCCAAAGATTTTCAAAATCTTGTCAGAACACACAGTGACACACTTTTTAAAGTCAACCAAACCCCACGTTTTCTAATAAGAACACACACTTAAAACATGGACAACCAAGTAAAAGGGGATGAGATACCAGCACCAGGGCAATATAAAAAGCCACTTTTCCAGAATATTAAAACTAGCCTACAAAATTTGAATCCCAATTGATTTTTTCCCAATTTAACCTGGGTCTTTTTTAAACTCCTAAAAATCACTGACTCTAATATGAATATCATAAAGCTAACTTCTTGTCCTACTACCACCTTTATGAGTCAGACACATCATTCTAAGATCTTCAGAGCCTAATTTAACATGTCAAATTAGGGAACACTGCAGGTCGGTGCTTTCCTATCCTGATCTTTGGTGATTCTGTGAAAATGGAGGGAATATGATACACAAACAGCAGATTACTAATGTCACTAAAATGATTACTATTAGATTAGGAACAAAACAAACATACAATGAAAAGATTTAGAGGAGAAACATAACATTAAATAAACCAGGAAAGAAAGCAAAAGCTATGGTTAGCATAAGTCAACGATTTGCCACACAGTTAAAAATTGTGAACTGATTCAAATAAATATCTTTGAGCCAAATCTAAGCTTTCTTAGCAGCCTGTGAAGATGGCCCCTTCCTCCTTTTCTGTCTTGTGTTCATTTTTACTTTGTTTTTTGTTCTTTTGATGGTTTGTATTTGTGAGAAAGAGTAGGTGGAACTTGACAACACAATTATTTTCATAACATTTCCAATCGACTGGAATCAGGAAAAAAGACTTGAGAGAAGATTTAGTCTTAGGAGAGTTTTGGCCAAGTTTTATACCAGGGAGTTTCAAGGAAGTCCAGGCAAACCTTGGGACAACAGAATTTTTGACTGATGTCCACCTGGAGATCACAGCTTGGTAAGCATTTCCCTGTTATGCCTGGAAAGTTTATAATTATTTGACCTGAAGTGCTAAACTTTGCTAGCAAGCTCTAAATAGCTCCACATGTGGAAAGATCTTATTTCTAGCCACCTATCCCAATAGTGTTTTTCCATGCACAGCAGCCGTGGAGTTGAGAAACCAAAGGATGAGGCAGACAAATTCAGTTTGTCAGTACCAGGTTATTTATTGGGAAGTTTGAGAAGCACAGGCTCGTATGGCCTCAAGACACGTAGATGACTGCGCTGTTACTCCCCAGACCCAGCACTTACATACCACAGGGAAAGGGTATATGTGCTCGATAGAGATGATTAAAGTCAACCCCCCAGAACAGGCAAGAATGCTCAGTGCAGCAGAGCAATGACATCAAGGTTGCTTTGATCTAATGGCAGGATTTATAGTGAATACGTGTTCTTATGCGAAGATAATAAATATAGCAGGAATTGGGAGGCGTTCCCAAACTGGGGGAGTCCCTTTTATCTCTGCAAGTGTCTTTCTCAAATTCCTGAAGATACCCCCAAACTGTCTTTGCCTAGGTGAGGACTGTGATAAAGGGAAAGACCTGGTTTATTGCATGACTGGGATGCAGGTTAATGCTGCCAGCTCTAGGGCACAATTTAAAATCCAGAACTGCCATTCTAATTTGTCACGGGACCTGAAATCATGTTACTAATAGGTGTTCAAGGTTCCAAACTGAAAATATTTGCTTCTTAATGCCTTTTGCAAACTGAACCATGCTTGGGGGGGTCACCACAACATGAGGAAGTGTATTAAAGGGTCGTGACATTAGGAAGGTTGAGAACCATGACTTAGAGCTATTGAAACAAAAACATATAGATGTAGACTTTATAGTAAGGACCCCTCAGGGATGGCTCCCCAAATATGCATTAACCAAAATGCATTAACCCTAACCCTAACCCTAACCTACCTCTAACTGCAGCATGCTTCAAACCTGAAGTCTGGTGTAAAATGGATTTTTATTGACACTTGACATTACCTGTCTATCAGCCAGGCTTTACATTAGTTGTTTAACATTCACTGTCTCAGTAAGTCCACCCAGCTACACCAGGAGGAAACACAATTATCCTCATTGCTCAGATGAAGAAATTGAGGCTTAGAGAGATCACAGTGCTCGTCAGAGATTCCATGTTATTCAGTAAGGAAGGAGACTGAACTTAAGACCTCCAACTCCTGGGTCCACATCCCCAACTCCTAGGCTGTGCCATCTGCCCCTACAGACTTGAACAAAGAAATGCAACTTTTCAGATTGCTGAAATACCCATTCTTCATTTAACCAGGCTCAACAGATCATTCTTAAGATAATTTTACCTGGGTAAATGCATACTACAGGAAATATACAAAATTCTCTTGTTTTGAGTTCTTTCAAAACCCCTCGTCACTGCTCTCATTAAACTAACCAGCCTTCTTAGTGAGCTACTTCCATCATTATCTTTGCCAGTTGAATACCCTCACGTTTGCCCTGTGTGGGCATTTTTTGTAACTGTTAGAATGTAAGAAATGTTGTTATTGTACAAATCTGGGCTTCCTCTCCCTTCAAGCCCCACTTTGACAGTGGCCTCGGCTGCTCTTAGACACAACTGCTCAGAGGAAACAGGTTCCAACTTTTGAATACAAGAGTTATGCATCTCAGCCTTAAAATAATGTTTGCTTTGCAAAGATGGGAAGATTTTAGAATAGAGTGTCATCTTGGCAGTTTATATATCATCTTCCTGGCTCAGACTTAGGTTAGACAATAGGAAAACTGACCATTGCCAACACAGTGTTTATTATTTTGAAACCTGTCACAGGAAGTGCCCCAAGTCAGAGAGGCCAGTGCACTCTTGATACATGTTGGGCGACTTGGAGGAGCAGAGACAATTTCTGTCTCATAAGATATTTCCCCATTTAAAGTACTTCCAGATCTGTGTTCTCCAGTCTGATCAAGGGGTAAGCTAGGTAAGCATGGTGAACAAACTGTTCACTCATTCATTCAAAAGATTTTCATGGATTGCTCCTAAGTGGAAGGCCTGTTGTTGTGCACTGACAGGGGGCAGAGAGCGGGTTCTGGTTTGCTAGAAGCTTCCTGCTGAGCATCAGTGATGTGGCAAATGAAATAGAATAAAAATTGGAATGTGTTTAACACCATAAGAGAAACAGATTTCTATGCAAGCACAGAGGAGAGAGAGAAGTTCCAGCTGGGAGGGATGTGTCAGGAAAGGCTATGAAGACCTGGCTGTACTTTCATACACAGAGATGGCAGAAGCCAAGGGCACAGGGTCAGCCAGGAGACAAGGAAGGGACGCCTGGAAAGGATCATACTATCTGCTGAAAAGTCCCATTGAGAGGCTTACTGGTAAGGGGCGTCTCAGTGGCTCTATGCAGTTTACAAAGGACTGTACTATCCATTATTTTATGTGATTCATGCAAAATGCAAACTTATGTTTTTATACTCTTATATTTTATTTTCATAAAGCCTTGACTGAGGGAATAAATGTAAAAATAGTTTAAGCACTGCAAAATGCTAATGAATAGGATATTAACATTTATTTCTAATAATTAGAAAGTAGAGAACATAGCATAATTAAATCAAATGTAGATGCTGCTTTATTAAGGCCATGTGTCCCCAGACTAGCTTGATGACTAATCATGTAAGAGCATTGAACACTTGGATGAAACACTGGATTTCCAAGGTTCTCTGGGATTATTTTTCAGAAAGATGGAGATATAATGAAATGCCATTCATATGACGTAAGTGGGAAAGCCACAGGAGATGGACAGGAGTGGATGTCCCTGAGGAGGGAGACCGGACGTGTGGCTGTCCAAAGACGACATGACCAGAATTCCTACCCCACATGCTCTTTCAGAACCTTGCCACATCCCTTTAGGAGGTAAAGTCTAATTCCCCTTCCTTTGCATCCAGGAAGGGTTTGTGGCTCTTCTGGAACTGGCAGAGCGCAGCGGCAGGGATGCAGTGTGACTTCAGAGGGTAGGTCACGAAAGACGAGCAGAACTCACCTTTGGGGCTCGGAGGCTGCCATGCCAGGAGGAAGCCCAAGCTACACCGGGAGGTCCTGGGCGGCTGAGGTCCCATCTGACAGCAGCACTAACAGCCAAATATATTTATGAAGACCCCACCCGATGGCTCCTCCTCTCAGCCTTGTTCCCTGAGGCTGTATTTTAAGGAGCTAACATAAGCACTCCCTGGAGTTCCAGTTCTAAATTCCTGACCCTCATAATCTGCGAGTATGAGAAAATGGTTGTCTGGGGACAATTTGTTCCATAGCAATAATAAGTGGAACTTCAACCTGTAATAGTTTATTTCTTTTAAAAAAAATTTAAAATAAATATGACAAAATGCTAGTACCTATTTATTATGGGAGGTGACTATGTGAATATTTATTATATTTTCATTGAAAACTTTTATATTTTTTAATTGAAAAGATCTAACATGAAACAAATTATTGAAATTTCTAGTAAGTTTTTAAGCGCTAATGTTCAAAAGAGATGTTTATGTTTCACTTTGCTGATTTAAGAATTAAAAAAATGAAGACGAAAATACAATACTATAAATGGCCTATTAGGATAATAAGACGTCATTGGAATTGCGATAATAACACTCCTACATGGCAGCAAATTCTGATATTGTTTCACATGACTTATAAAGGAGCTAAACATTTTCATAGCAGTCTGGAAAATGTTAGCATGCTATTGCTACAGCATGATTTATACAAGTATTTGAACTGATAATGGATTTTGGCCAGGTTGAGAAGGTTAAACACAAGCATCCAAGAATAATTTATCGATAAGTTAGATCAAATTTTGTGGTTGGGGTTGTTTACAGAAGGAGCTGTTACTGGGGGGAAAATGGCAAAATGAAATCATTTCCATGAAAATTTCCTAAAAGACAAGTAGGCAATTGGAAATCATGGCATATTTAGAGAAGATTAAATACACGATATCCAAATTAAAATTACTTCAGCATTTTACTAAATAGAACACCTTCTGCAGATCACCTCCACCTCCAGATTTCAGATTCTTGGTTCCTGGAAGTGTGCATGAATCAGAGACTGCAGCATGGCCCACCGTGCCTGTCTGTTTAAATGTTGTCTGGCTTCCTCGGAAACTGGACCGAGTATGCAAGCAGTGAAATAAGACACAGTGGGGAGCACAAGATGAGCTGAACCGTAAAATAGGACCTGGTAACCACAGCAGCTACCTGTGCAAACCACAGGGGTCCCTAAAGGGTAGATTGTGGACTGAGTGCGGTGCCTCACGCCTGTTACCTCAGCACTCTGGGATGCGGGCCAAGGCAGGAGGGTCACTTGAGGCTAGGAGTTTGAGACCTACCTGGTCAACATGGTGAGAGTCCACCTCTACAAATTTTTTTTTTTTGTAGAGACAGAGTCTCACTTTGTCGCCCTTGGTAGAATGCCATGGCGTCACACAGCTCACAGCAACCTCCAACTCCTGGGCTTAGGCGATTCTCTTGCCTCAGCCTCCCAAGTAGCTGGACTACAGGTACCTGCCACAATGCCTGGCTATTTTTTTGTTGCAGTTTGGCCGTTGCAGGTTGAACTCGCCACCCTTGGTATATGGGGCCAGCGCCCTACCCACTGAGCCACAGGCACTGCCCTACAAAAAAAATGTTTTAACCTGGTGGGTAGAGTGCTATGTGCCTAGAGTCCCAGCTCCTCTCAAGACTGAGGCAGGAAGATGCCTTGAGCCCAGGAGTTCCAGGCTGCAACAAGCTATGATCGCGTCACTGCACTTCAGCCTGTGCCACAGAGTTAGGTCCCATCTCTAGGAAAAAATGAATCCCAGTCCATCCTCTTGCACAGGTGATACTCAGCTGTTAGATCAGGGATGAGGTGAATGAAGAGTAACCTCAAGGTCACTGGAGAACTCATAAAAACTGACTCTGTAGTGTGGTCGGAGGGAGCAGGCCACGCTGGGCTGAGGGGGAGAAGGGGCAGCAGTGTCCCCAATGCTGGAGTGGGTGTGCCTGTGACAGGGAGCTAAGGTGCTCTGCTGTAGAGTGACACAGGGATAAGGGGTGTTACCCTAAAGAACAGATGCATGGGGGATGGGGGAAAAAGAGAGCGGAGGCACCTGAGCAGGTCTAAATGTGGATAAGCAAAAGTGGCCAGGGAAGGAGAGATGAAGACAGACAGCAAGGGAGAGGCTGGGGAGGAAGACTCACCTGAGAGGGTGGGGACAGGGGACAGGGACTAGGTCTCAGGAGGAAAGACGGGCCCTGAACAGGGTGGCGTCACGGCTCTCCCACTGTGACAACTGAAGGAAACAATGGGAGCAGATACAGGGAAATGTATTGTCTTGGCGCAGGAGGCTAGGGAAGTTTCTTATCCCAAGTTTTCTATTTTGGGGACATGGAGAGTGAGGGATTTGCTAAGAATGAGGTGGGGGTGTGTGTGGCGAGGGCCGGTTGACAGTCTGCAGAGAACAGAGACTGCAGAACCCAGGGGAGAGGGCATCAGATGTTAGCAGGACTGTCAGGCAACACCAGGGGCCCAGGGACCAATGCCACAGCAGCCCATGCAGGGCGCAGCGCCTCCGGGGTCTCACAGGCCAGGCAGGTGGACAGGAAGAGCAGCTGAAGAAGTGGACCTCGGACCTGAGCTGGATAGGGAAGGAAGGACGAGGGAGGCTCAGCAGGGAGGGTGCGCGGCACTGTGGACGGAGTTAACGGCACAGCATGAGGCTGGGCACACTGTGGAAGGGTGGGACCTGTGTCTCCTGTGTCACATGGTGCCCCAGCACCTATGACATGCCTAGACATCCCAGCCACTCCACACCTGCTCCTACGATGAACGAGTTAGTGTATTTCAGGGCTGGCTGAAGGCATGGCTTCCAGGCAACAACAGCTCCCTGGCCTGGCACAGGAATGTTCAGTTACATCCGAAATCTGCATTTAGGGATGTGCTAGCCATGTCCCGTGCAGGTGTGTGGTGTTTTACAGGACCCATCCTCTAAGGATATGGAAGTTGCAATAGAACAGGAAACACTGCAGTGAAGGAAATCACAGCCACGAGCAGCAGCTGAATTTTTAAGAACTGAATCCCTATGAACTTTCTTTGAAGAGAGCCACGATTTTCACGTGTAAGGTTAGCCAGTCCTCAACACAATGAAGAAATTATTAGCTAAAGCAAGCCTCCTTCTAGACCACTGGTTCTCAAAGTGTGCCCTGGACCTGCATGCATCAGCAGCATCTGGGAGCTGCAGGTGTTAGAAATTCAGGTCTTTAGCCCTCACAGACTCTGGGGTGACAAGCCCAGCAATCCGGTTTCACAGCCGTCCAGCTGATTCTGAGATACGCTAAACTCTGAGAGCCTTCCCTCCATGCAGGTGGGTAGGGACAGGACATGGGTCCAGGGTGAGGTCTGCATTAGAGGAAAATCAATTCTCACAATGTCCTATGTAGGGCAGTCACAAAACCACTCCCAGCCTCAATTCTATCTTTGAAAGTGGGTAAATAATAAAGACTTGTCTTATAAGGTTATTTGATCCTAAAGATGATTTAGTGTTTAAAACACCTGGAATGTATCTAGCTATTATGTTTTGTAACTGGAAACTTTTAGTAATAAAAATAACTCCAAATACTACATAATTTCACATAGCTAAGTGGTTCCTGAACCAAGTAAATGCAGGGGAAAAAAATCACTGATTTAAACAATATAAACTAAATAAGATAAAATATAATGTGATCAGTAAGATATTTAAATAGACTGTAGCTATTCAAAGCTGTAGGTCAGATTAAAGACTTAGTATCTAGTAAATGAAGCAATTACCTTTTCTTTTCTTTCTCTTTTTTTTGAGACAGAGTCTCTGCCTTGCTCTTGCTCAGCCTCAGCTTGAACTCCAGAGCTCAACAATCCACTGGCCTTGGCCTCACAGAGTGGTAGGATTACAGGTGTGAGCCACCTTTTCTTTTCTTTTCTTTCCTTTCTTTTTTTGTTTTTGTTTTTGAGACAAGACTCTCAAGCTGTCACCCTGAGTAGAGTGCCATGGCGACATCATAGCTCACAGCAATTTCCAACTCTTGGGCTCAAGTGATCCTCTTGCTTCAGTTTTTTGTATTTTTAGTGGAGACGAGGTCTCACTCGGGTGCAGGCTCGTCTCGAACCTGTAAGCTCAAGCATTGCACCTGCTTCGGCCTCCCAGAGTGCTAGGATTACAGTTGTGAGCCATAGTGCCCAGCCCACTTTTTCAATTATTCACGTCAAGGGAGGCAACTGCAGGTTTCCCACATGGTCTTATCTACTGACTGCTTTGAGTGATGGTTCCTCTTATTATCTTGTAACACTTTCCAAACTGGGGACCTCTGGTGCCAGAAGTTTGATCCTTCCCCATATTATCTTCTCTGAACAGCCCCCTTCTTCTGAAAGTCTTTCAGTTCATGTGAGCAACTAGGTGTCAATTTTGCTTAAGAAAACATTAAAACTCTTCTTTTTAGTAACTACTGTACAGGATTTCACAAGCTCTATCTGTTGGGCCTGAGAAGGGATTTGCCACCTTTCCCTTTGCTGAAAACCCAATCTTGTCTGTGTGCTTTGACGTGAGCTCTTTCAACTTGGTCCTCAGAAATCCCAGCAAGGTGAACACCATAATTACAATTGTTATTGTTAACAATCTCCATACATTCTTTTTATTTGCTTTTTTGTTTTTTTAGAGACAATGTCTCACTCTGTCACCCAGGTTGGAGAGCAGGGGCATAATCATAGCTCACTGCAGCCTCAAACTTCCTGGCCTCAAGTGATCCTCCCAGATGAGCCTCCCTAGTACCTGAGATTACAGGCATGAGTCACCTCACTCGGCCCTTTTTTGTCTTTTTTAACTCCTTTTAGAGCAGCAGTTCTCAATCTGTGGGTTGCAACCCCTTTGTAACAATGAAAATAAATCGTGGCATTAGGAAGGTTGAGAACCACCGTTTTAGAGCAAAACACCTATTTTTGGACCTTTATTTTTCTATATAAATATTAGAATAATTACATTTGCTGCTTCTTTTTTCTAACTGATGATAAATGGGAGCATGTATCCAGCCTCCAGGATCACCCTGTATTTTTTGTCACCAGGTAAATGACAGGTTAAGGTAAAAAGACTATTTTTATGAAGAAGTTAATAAATACATGAATCATATATTAGTACTAACACAAATGCTTTTGATAGGGGAAATTGACAGAGTGGACTTTCTCATGACTGTTTAAAAAATGTGCAATTTCACTAACATTGAACTTCCAGAGCTTTTGTAGTTGTTTGTTTCCTTAAGGAAGGGAGGTTTGCGGAAGAGAAACTAAGAAGATGGAAAAGGCAGTCAGTATATAGTTATTAAAAATCTTCAAATCATCTATAGCTTATGTACATCTTTTAATACTTTGATGGAGTCTACAGTTTAAAAAAAGAAAAATTATTTAAGTAAAATGTTTAGTTAAAAAAATTAGTAAAGAAATATATCTAATTGCTTAGCATCCTATTAAACAAAAGTTGAAAGCTGTTATGAAAAGAATCCTACAATTATTAAGGGGAAAGATTTATACGATCTGAAGAGAAACCAGAGTATGAATCCTACAATTATTAATACATGAAAAGTACATGAAATCCAGAAAAGGAGCCAGGATTAATCTTCCTCGGACTCCATTTACAAAGGTTATTACTGTCCTTTCCAAAAAATCATATACAAAATCATTGTTCAAAATATAAGCTATATACAATATAGGTCTACAACTTTCATTGTGAATGCTTCTTGAACCAGGTCGGATTTCAATACTGTCTCCAATTTTCTGTTATTTTTACCTCTTGGCATTGTGACTTATCAAATCCAGAAAGCTGGATTTAACTGTAGCCTTATTTTATTTATTTATTTATTTTTTGAGACAGAGTCTCGTTCTATCACCCTAGGCTAGGGTGTTGCGGCATCAGCCTAGCTCACAGTAACTCTAAACTCTTGGGCTCACATGATCCTCCTGAGTAGCTGGGACTACAGGTGCCCACCATAACACCCGGCTAATTTTTCTATTATTAGTAGAGATGTGGTCTTGCTCTTGCTCAGGCTTCTCAAACTACTGACTTAAAGCAATCCTCCCATCTCAACATCCCAGAGTGCTAGGATTATAAGCGGAGTGCTAGGATTATAAGTGTGAGCCACTGCACCAGACCAAACTGCAACTTTCTATTGCTTCATAAAACAGCCTGTTTGCTCTCGACCATTAATTAGGCCACAGGTTTTCTTCTGTACAAAAACTCCAGATGCTAAGGTGTCTATTTTAATATTTCTTTTTTGCTGAACAATACAAACTCTCTTTCCTTAATTTTAAATTTAGTATGATCAATTAAAATATACTGTATTTTCTGGTAATTAAGGAAGAAAGTAAGTTTCTAAGCAAGAAATGTGTATTAATGACTATAAGGCTAAATGTGACATATGACACTGTGCTTTTTGTCCCTGCTGGATATTAGCTACTTTCATGGATTACGTTGGATTGCTTAAAATAAAAAGCACTTTAGCCCAAATGAATCTCCCCACACCCTGAATCCCAGCATGTGTGATTACTGCCCCACCATTGCTGCTGTGTCTTCACTGCACAGACCGTGCTATGGTAACACTGACCACCCACAGCACATTGGACAAACCGTGGTATGATAACACTGACTGCCCAGAGTGCATTGGACAAACCCTGCTATGATAACGTCGACCGCCCATAACACACTGGACAAACCCTGCTATGATAACGCCAACTGCCCACAACACATTGGACAAACCCTGCTATGATAACGCCGACTGCCCACAGCACATTGGACAAACGTGCTATGACAATGCTAACCGTCCAAAGCCTATTGGACAAACCGTGCTATGACAACACTGACTGCCCAGAGCAATTTTGGATGAACCGTGCTATGACAACGCTGACTGCCCACACCGCATTGGACAAACCGTGCTATGATAACACTGACCGCCCAAAGCATATTGGACAAACCATGCTATGATAATGCTGACTGCCCACACCACATTGGACAAACCGTGCTATGATAATGCTGACCACCCAGAGCCTATTAGACAACTGTGCTATGACATTGCTGACCACCCAGAGCGTATTGGAAGAACCGTGCTATGATAACGCTGACCACCCATACCACATTGGACAAACCGTGCTATGATAACGCTGACCGCCCAGAGCACATTGGACAAACCGTGCTATGATAACGCTGACCGCCCAGAGCCTATTAGACAAACTGTGCTATGGCAATGCTGACTGCCCAGAGCATATTGGAAGAACCGTGCTATGATAACACTGACCACCCAGAGCCTATTAGACAAACTGCTATGACAATGCTGACCACTCAGAGCATATTGGACAAACCGTGCTATGATAACGCTGGCTGCCCACAGCACATTAAAACTGCTTAGAAAATATGAAGCAATCTGTGATAACTGACCCAACTAGAAAACAGACATGAGCCAGATCGGTGCTTTTCTAACCATAGCACCTTGGGGGCACCTTTTTTTGCCCAAATTTATTGAAGAATTTCTGGCGCTTGTGAGAAAAGGTGATGGAAAGAGCTTTGTATCAAAATGACACTCTGACTCAAAAAGAGGGCTGGGGCTGGGCGCAGTGACTCATGCCTGTAATCCTAGCACTCTAGGACACTGAGGCCGGTGGACTGGTTGTGCTCAGGAGTTCAAGACCAGCCTGAGCAAGAGTAAGAAACCACCTCTACCAAAAATAGAAAAACTAGCCAGGGATAGCAGCGGGCCTGTAGTTCCAGCTACTCAAGAGGCTGAGACAAGGGGATCATTTGAGCCCAGGAGTTGAGATTGCCGTGAGCTATGATGTCACAGCACTCTACCAAGGGCCACAAAAAAGGGGGTAAGGCAGGACCAGGCAAGAGGCAGCCTGGCACAAGCGTGTGTCTCTGAGGGTCTGTAGGCTCCCTTAGCTCCACACAACCCCTAGCAAGGTGGCAGGTGGCAGATGGGTGACTGCCATCCCACCTGGCTGGAGGAGAAGCACATTCTATACTGGGACCAGAGGATGACAGTGTGTGCCTCTGGCTGCCATCCTTCAATCACCAACTCTCCTTGGTCAGGGCTCTCCATGGGGCCACCAAACACACCCGTTCCAATGATGCCACCCAGCTCAGACCCTCCCTGGAACACTGCTAGTGAGAAGAGCCCACCTGTCCAAGCACCCAGTGAATTCTGCCAACAGAGAGGCGCTGGCTGTGTACATGCTAAGAGGCATTAGGTGTCTCTCTCGTCCCTTGAGGTGAGAGCCAGCATCAGAGTCATCCTTCTGGCCCTGAAGAAGCTTGCAAGGTGAAGTCTAAGCACAGAAGGAATTAGACTTCAGGGTCCGAGCAGTTATAGGAGGCTGGGCTCTGGAGAAAACTTGTTTGAATCTCAGCCCTGTCCCTGAAGCCATGTGATACTGACCAAGTGTACAACTCCTCTTGGTGTGTCTCAGGTTTTTCTTTATTGAATGCATGTAAAATGGGCCATCATATTTATACATCATAGGCCTGCGGTAGGACCAAGAAAGATAATGTGCAACACCCAGAGCCCAGCATCTTGTGAGGGAAGATCACGTGTAACACCCAGAGCCCAGCATCAGTGCTTGAGGCTGAGCCACGTGAGGAAGGGTCACGTGCTCGGAGGTTTCAGACATGGGAGTGGCGTTCTGGACCATGTGAGCAGGACTATCTCACACAGACCTAGGGTTTTGCTCAGGGGAGGCAGAGGCAGAGAAACAAAGGCCATTGAGGGAAAGAGGAAGTCAGGGCCGAGCAGCCCAGTTTGGATGGGTCACCAACACAGGGAATGACACAGCCTTGTCTGGGGGGAGCAAGCCCCTCCTCTGACAAGGTGCAGAGAGCAGGAAGCTCCCACGTGGGGGTGTTTTGCCCACGTACTGTGTTCTCTCTGGCCGGTCCCTGCCTTTAGAGTCTTCTCTTGGATGTCTTCCCTCTCTGGGTCCTCTCTTGGGACAAGTCACAGCTGTGGTGGCTGGGCAAGCCTGAGGCTGACTCCAGCCCCAGAAGGTGGCTTCCAGGCACAGGCAGTCTTCTGGGGCGACCGACAGGTGACTCAGCCCTGCTCACTGTGCTCTGACGTCCATACCAGACTCTGGGGCCAAAACCACCCTTGCTCATGGAGTGACTGTGCCCGGGCTTGTCCTCTCACAGGGTTCTCCAGGGACTCGGCATGGCTCAAGCAGCTGGTTGAGGATTGCAGTCTTTGCCACCTCCTTCCAGAGCCATGTCCAACAAGTCCCTCAGACTGGGCAGTTGCAAGAAGTAAGTCCAGAGAATAAGCTGGGGCAAGGCTGTGAAGGGCCTCAAAGGACCAGCTCAGGCTCCCAAAGGGGCCCCGTCAGTAGCTGGAAAGCTTACTGCAGGGGTGACATGAGTAGAGAAGCTTTAGGAAGATTAGGAGGCAGACGTCAGCTCTGCAAAGTGACATGGCTGGCAGCGCAGGGAGCAGTGTGGGTGATACAAACTTGAGTGACAGACAGTTTGGTCCACCATGCGGGTGTAATCTGCTGGGCCAGTGGTGCCACCCTCTTATCTCCCACAGCACCTCTCACCCCCAACTTCAGAAACGTTAAGATTGAAAGCAGACAGTGTTCTGTCTGTGAACTGGGAGGAAAGGCATCTTTTCGTGCAGCAGCTTCCTGCACAAGTCCAGCATCCACACAGCTGAGTCTGTGCACAGTGCACAGCCCCCACTGGCACTGGTCTAGCCCATTCCTGGGATTTCCATCCCGACATCCCTGTGCTCCGTCTGCAGTCAGAACACACATGGCGTTCTCAGTGAGTGACCCCAGAACGGATAGGCAGGCTGAGAACTTGGTGACAAAGAGCAAGGAGGGAATTAGACTGTGCTGAGGGCCTCCCATATGCCAGGCAGTTACCACACATTTCTCATTCGCCCTCAGAAACACCTGAACAGGGAGATTGCTAGTTCTATGTCACAACTGAACACACGAAGACCTGGGAAACCTTGTCAAAACTTGTAGCTCTGGCCGGGTGCGGTGGGTCACGCCTGCAATCCCAGCACTCTGGGAGGAGGAGGCAGGAGGATCCCTTGAGCTCAGGAGTTCAAGACTAGCCTAAGAGCGAGACCATGTCTACGAAAAATAGAAAAACTAGCCAGGTGTTATGGAGGGCGCCTGTAATCCCAGCTACTCTGGAGTCTGAGGGAAGAGGATTGCTCAATCCCAAGAGAGTTTGAGGTTACTGTGAGCTATGATGCCACAGCACTTTACCAAGGGCAACAGAATGAGACTCAGCCAAAAAAAAAAAAAAACAACTTTGTAGCTCTGCCCTTTTACGATGGGTCTTTCCTTAGTTTTTATTACTGAGCCCCAGTTCCAGAGAGCAGACCCTGCCATTGGAATCTTGGTGCCCTGCTTAAAGAACACTTCCTCAGACCTAGGGTTGCCATCTGCCCCTCAATTCCAGAACCAAGTGGCCTCTCTAAGTCAACTTCCTCAGTATCTGTTAGCAACCGTGATCATCACCAGGCACTTAGGATACATCAGACAACACATAAGCACCTCCCACGCGTTATTTATATACGCCCCCATCAACTCCACACAACCACTACTCCCATTTTGTAAGAACCCAAGCTCAGAAATCCTCTAAGCAATTTGCTTATCTCCACACAGCTACCTATCTGCCTTCGTGACAGGCTATGCTAAACCAGTTCAGATCTAAAGTTTGATCATTTCTTCACAAAATTTTGCAACAATAAATTGTCATCTTTTATTATCTGTGGAATCAATAAATACAAAGACAATTTGTTTGGTTTTATAATGTATATGACTTGGTTGGTTTGAACATGCCCTATATAATATACGTCCTGGATAGGGGATCACCGCAACCCTGTAAGGATGCCGGGTGGCTGACAATCAGGTGATAGGACTGTCACACGATTACCAAGTAACTGAGACACTCAGAAAGATCAAGAACCTCTGTGGGAAAGTTTCTTGGAAAAAAATTTTTATACTCCAGCAACTTTGAAATTTATTTCTTTACTGTCTATTTTTAAAGTGATGCCAAATTAATTTCATTTAGTTTCAGTGTAATTTTCTCCACTACCCTGAATGTTGAATATTTTTAACTATCCACGTGAGTTTGCTGGAAAGACTCATTTGAGAACGATGAAAGGGAATTCATTTCTCAGTAGATGTCTGCAAAGCATTGCTTTGAGGAACCATCAATATTTAGGAATCATCAATATGAACTGTGCATGCCATTTTTGCCACAATCTCTTCATCCCCATAAATAGGCTGGAATCGATCTTCAGAATGGGAGCTCCTGGCACTGCGTCCCTCTGTTTATGCCTCAGAGGCGTCAGCTTACAGCATCCCTCCCCCGGGGCTGGAGACACACACGCTGTCCTTCATCTTGCGCGGACGTCGCCCACGTCCAGTTGGCATAAGCACTGTGAAATCAGAGCCATCCTGTGCGCACACTGGGCATACGCAACAACTGGAAAAGGCGTCTGCGACGTGAGACGCTGTCAAGCAGAGAGGAGGATGAGGGTTAAATTTCACATTTAATTTAAATGGTGGGTTTGAGGTTTAAGTATCAACAATCAGATAATTAAGACAGAAGTGTGTTCCTATGGATGGGCTTAGGGAGCTCTGGTTCATGTTTCCATGTTGATCCCAGCAGTCCTGTTAAAATGGAGAGCCAGAGACTCACTCACCGCTGGGTTATCTCCTCTGCTGCTGCCCTGTAACAATCTGGCCAGGGGGTCACCTGCCCCAGGCCTGGGTGACAGCAGAGTGAGCAGCTGTTTCTGAGGTCCAGGCCTGCACCCCCCTTACCTCTATCTAATAGTTTCCATTGCCTGTGCACACGGCCGAGGGCAGGTTCCCTCCTCAGACTCCATAAGGTGCTGGGATACAGAGCAGCCAGGCTGGACCCCTGCTCCAGGACAATGGGGGCCTTCTTCTAGGCCCATCTCCTCCTTGTCAACATCATTCACAGTACAGCACCCCCCCAGGAAGAAAGCAAAGAATCCATCCTGAGTTTAGGAAATGAACACCGGCATCTTCTAAGTTAGCTTTATCCCAGGAGACCTTCCCACTTTTCCGTAGAAAAGACAACCCCAAGTTCAGGTCTGGTAGTGATAAAACAGGGGCCTGAATAACTCAGGTATGTGTGATAAGGGAGAGGAACCTGAAGTCAACTGCCGATTAACTCTACCCAGGGAAGCAAAGAGAGTCTGTGGGGACTGCCCAAGGCCCCCGGGGTTCCTGGGCCTCAACCTGCCTTCTTCCCACGCCTGCTGCACTACTTAGTCAAAGACCAACACCTGAACTTTGGGGAAACATTCAACAGTTAACACCACGCTCCCCCGACACTTTCAGTTTTATTTACCAAACGCAGTTTTTAAGTTGAAGCATAGAATCATTCTTCCACTTTGAGAGGAGTGCTGCACTGGACCCATCTGCCCACCTCTGAAATCATTGAATTACAAATGCTGGAATTTTAAAAATCACACTCATTTATTCACCTTCTTATAGCCACTACACTTCATCCCTTACCATATTTCCCTATTAACACACAAGTACCAGGCCCAAAACTATTTTGTTTTATAAACGCGGAGAAGAAAAGTTAAGAGCATGTAATCCTTTTAAAGTGGTGTTACTGATTTCTTGCCCAGATAACATAGCATTAACCACCCTTTGACTTGTTCATCAGACATTTATCATTCTAAAAAGCTACACCAAGAACTTTAAGGAACCTGCCTTTTCCTCACAGAACATAAACTTCCTTTCTTGGTGATAGTTTAAGAAAGAAAGAAAGAGGAAAAATGTGGCGAAAGTTTTATTTTGTTTTGAAAGTTAAGTAGTATTTGCTTCCCACCCTTGGGGGCTCAACACCGTGCCTTCGGGACTGTTGGGGCCAGACCTCCCTCCCCCCATGTCCCCGCTGCCCTGGGGCAGGCTCGGCTGGTGACACAAGCTGCTGCGGAGTGCCAGGACAGCCGGACAGCTGGAAAAGCTTCTTCTGCACAATAGACGTCAGCACATAAAAATTACAGCCCCAAAGAGCCAGCAGTTCCATTCCTTCCTGCTCCTTTCATGTTCCAGGTCACATCCCCCAAGTTAGGATTCTGCAGATGACAGAAGCCATGAACAGATAGGAGTCGGGTGACGTGGAGTCTGTGGGAGTCGTTCCTCACGGTTATGACCTCTTAATGATTGGTCACCAATGACTGGTCACACCTTGTGGCTGTGAGAAGGAGGGAGACACGAGGACAGACGTGCAGTGAGTCACCAACAGCAGCACTGTGGGGAGAGAGGCCTCCTGTGACTCCACGAAGACCTCACTGCAATAAAAAGGGGGTTAAACTCATCCCTCCATCCCTTTTTCAGTCACTCATCGATTTAATTGCAAATATTTACTAACCATGGTATTAGGCAAAAAGGACAGAGTGCCAGCCCCCCAGCCCTAACAGTCCGATGAGGGTGGCAGCCCCTAGCCCCTGACAGTCTGATAAGGGTGGCAGCCCCCCAGCCTGACAGTCTGATGAGGGTGGCAGCCCCCAGCCCTAACAGTCCGATGAGGGTGGCAGCCCCTAGCCCCTGACAGTCTGATAAGGGTGGCAGCCCCCCAGCCTGACAATCTGATGAGGGTGGCAGCCTCTAGCCCCTGACAGTCCAACAAGGGCGGCAGCCCCCAGCCCCTGACAGTCCGACGAGGGTGGCAGCCCCCAGCCCCTGACAGTCCGACAAGGGTGGCAGCCCCCAGCCCCTGACAGTCTGATGAGGGTGGCACTGGTCATACAGCCTTTGCTCCCACTGACAGTCTGATGAGGGTGGCACTGGTCATACAGCCTTTGCTCCCAAGATGGCTGGTGGTCAGGCTGGAAATAGCCCTGCCCAAGGGGGCATCAGGAGGTGTTTCTGGAGTAGGTAACTTTAGGCTGTGTCTTAAGGTAAAAGATGGAGATGCTTTGGAAGAAAAAAAGCAGGTGTTTTGAGAACAAGCACATACAAGAGCCCTGGGGTTTTAGGGTCACAGCCTGGAGGGCAGGAGTGCAGGTGCCCTGGATAGGGGTGGGGAGGCCTCTGGGGCAAAGAAGTCCAGGGGAACAGTCCTGTGTACCAGGCCCAGAAGAGGGAGATCTTGGGGTGCTGGCCCCGCTGCCAGAGCATCAGGTCCCCAGCCCTGTGAACTCCACCTGCCTAGAAGCATAAGACCTGCCAGGCACACGTGCATCAGAGCAGGCTAACAGCAAGAGCGCAGCCAACAAGCCCCCAATATCGGCGGTTTAACCTGGGAAACTTTATTTCTCACTCATATTCCCACATTCCCATGCAGATGAACTGGTGTGGAAGAGTGGGCTCTGGGGGGGACTGCCCCTCAGCCCAGAACCAGGCTTCCTTCTTCCACCCTCTGGGGGGCTGCCGTCATTCTGCTCTAGGCTGCAGCGCCACATTCACTCCCCCTACATTGCTGACCAGAGTGTGGACACACAGCCCCACTTGCTGCAAGGGAAGCTGGCCTGCCTGGGTGTTCCAGAGGGAAAGTCCTGGTATTCTTGGCTTCAAGAACAAATTAGTGCCCAAGAGATTTAGCTGGAGATGTTCACGGGAACAAGTTCTGTGCACCCCCAATGGTCAGGCACGATGGTCAGCATTCTGCATGCTCACATCAGCCCAGCTGCTGTGGGAGTGTTATTACCGTCCTGCTAGTGCTGAGGAAACTGAGGTGCTGGTAGATGCTGTGACTCGTCCTTCAAGTTGATGGACAGAGAGGAGTTGGGATTGAGTCCCACATCTATGTGACCCCAAAGGACATGTATGTTTTTTCCATGCTACTAAGATTCCTTATGCCAAGAATACCCAAAGATTAAAATTACAGGTGTCTGTGCCACATCTGTTGGAATCTCATTTGCCTGTGCCCCTGCCTTTGCCCAAAGCTCCTTCCTAAGGGTTTCCAGGATTCCCAGGGAGGGTGGGTCAGCTATGAGCTTCGTCTGCCAATCAATGACAGGATTTTACTAGCAGTTACCCCATCCACAGAGAGCTGAAAATAAACAGCAGCTCTTCCTCAGATAAAACGTGGGATCCGTGAGGCAAGATAAAGGAGTGATGCTGCTAGGGTGTGGAGGGTGTGTCTTGCAGAACTGACACTTCTCCTGGATTCTTTATATTCTCATCATGTGCTCAGCCTCATTAAAAAACACCCAGCTAGTCTCTCTGTGTGGTCCATGAACCACCTGCAAGGGCCCCAGATGCTTGTGGAAAAGGGAAATTCCTGAACCCCACCCCCATCTTTAGGTTCCCAGCTCTGCAGGTGTGACCCAGGAACGCACACCAGCCACTGCACCAGAGGCACTTAATAAATGGATGCAGAGGAAATGATGATGAAGATGAGACGTGGGGGAATGGAACAGTCTTTTTCTTACATTTTCCTCTTGGACTCCTTCTTGTCCTCTCAGGCTGAGGTTAAGGCCAACAGACATTTTTCTCTGGTTCACTCTTCAGCCCCATCAGAGGGCAGAACCCTTCACCATGCCTGCCACCACTGTCACCCATCACTGTCCCAGGGCAGTTCTCCCTGCCCAGCCTTAAGCTTGTCAGAGAAAAACACTTACTTATCCTTGCATCTCCAGCCTAACTCAGTTCCTGGCATGTAATAAATGCTAATGAATTTCACCTGAGCTGTTGTTGATACTCTAAAATATTTGTTGCCAGAAAGGAACAGGAGATACTATTGCACATTCTCAAAAAGAAGCTCCTTACAAATACTTTTTCTTGTTCCGTCCAAAAACATTGCTGGATGGATCTGTTTGACCATCCTGAAACCTAGGCCAAGGAGCAGACACCTGGGGGGTGGACTGCTCACTCACTACAGTCTTGCTTTCACTCCATTAAAAATAAACTAGTAACACAATTTTGTCATCTGCAGAAAGGACTAGTTTCTAAGGACTCTTGCTGAAAAATGAGATTCAGCGTAACAACTAAGTTTTGTTCAATTGCTGGTGTTTCACGAAGTAAGCGAAAACTATACACCTTGATTCAAAACAAACAACAAAAAAAATTCAGTTATTACAGATTTAGCCGGGAAGAGAGAAAGTTACTCCAGGTCAGTAGGACCACCAGCTCCACTGGAGACAAAAGCAAACCCTGTCTGGAACCAGCCAGTTTACCCCCACACAAGATCAACCAATAGAGCTCCCAATCACCAAACACCAAAACACAGTACCCTACCAACAGATTTAGAACAGCAAGGACTTCGGGGACTGTAGTTACCAGATATAAAATACAGCATAAGCATATGTAAAGCATCTAAAGAAATTTTAAAACAGCCACAAAAAAGTGAGTGAGAAATGAGAGACTACTCATAAAGGACCAGGTATATTATAAATATGTTATTTATACAACTTTGATAAATGAAAAAATTGTTAAAATGAAAAGTCAATGGGTGGATTTACATAGCAGGTTTGGTGCTGCTGAATAGAAAGGCAGTAATCGGGGAGGTAGATCTGAAAACAATTTTCTAGACCATCCAGATATGGAAATGAAAAATGTAAGACAAAGGTTCAGAGCCAAGAACAGAAAAAGAAGCTCCAACAATATCTAATTGGAATCTTTAGAATCGAGGAGGGAAAGAATACAGAATGGAGAAGGCCACGCTGAAGAAAGAATGGCTGAGAATGTTCAGAACCGATGAAAGAATAAACTCACAGAAAAAGAAAACATAACATTCATCCGACAAGTGTTAGTTGAGTGCCTACTGTATGCCGAGGCTTCTTACAGACCCATCCAGACACAGAGCTGGATAAACAGAAGAAACACCCATCCAGACACAACTGAAAGAAAAACAGATCACCTACAAAGGAAAGACACTCGGACTGACAATGAACGCCTCAAAAGCAATATGAAAGCTGCACGACAGAGCTCACCTCTCCAAAGGGCTGAGGAAAAATAATCCACAGCGTGGAACACCATACCCAGCAAAAACATCTGTCAACACACAGGGAAGTTAAGACATTTCCACAGAAACAAAAACTAAGAACATTTGCCACCTAGAGAAGCACAGCCAAGGAAACTTTGAAAAGATAATTGCTTCAAAAGGAAGGGGGGAAATGGAATACCATAGGAGTGATGGGCAAATCAAGCGTAAATACAAGCATACATGCTCTAGAGAGAAACCATAAATTAATAATGAAAGGACAGACCTAGAACACTCTCTACTAATACTTGTAAGACAGGATGGGGAACGACTGAATTAAAGTGGTGAAGACTCCTTACTTGTTTAGGAGATCACAGCATTAAGTTTAGGCTCTGTTGAGTATACTTAGTAAAAACTTCAAGGGTAACCATTAAAAAAAAAATGAAATAAAGGATTGAAATTCTAAACAAAAAAAAAAAAGGAAGAAAGGAAGGAAATAGAATACAAAATAAAAGTCAAAATCAATTTTTAAAGGAAAGAAAAGGGAGAAAAAAACAGACAGATGAAGGCAAATAATACGATGGCATGACCAGCCCAAGTATACCAATTACCACGGTAATAAACATAAGGAGGCCAAGCACACTAGTTTAAAGAAGACTGAGAACATTAGATAAAAGGTGAGTCAAGTTATATACATTTTATAAGGAATACACCTAAACTATTCCAACAGGGGAAGTTTAAAAGTAAAAGGTAACAAAAGACATACCAGGCAAATATTAGCCAAAAGAAAGCTAGAATTGCTGTATCAATAACAGACAAAATAGACGTTAAGATAAAATGTATCAGACTTTACACAGAGTTACTACATACAATAAAAGGTTTCATTCACTATAAAGATATTTTAAAAATGCATATGTATTCAACACAATTGTCTGTTGAATAAATTTTAAAATCTGTAAATACAGAAATAAACTGAAAAACCCACCAATGGCAAATGATTTTATGCATCTTTAATTATTGACAGACCAAGCAGATGAAAATTTAATTAAAATTTAGCATTTTTTAATAGTATCACTGACAAGCTTCAAATACGGGACATGTGTAAGACCCTATACCAGCAGTTCTCAACCTGTGGGTCGCGACTCCTTTGTAACAATGAAAAAACATCCTGCATATCAGATATTTACATTATGATCATAACAGTAGCAATAAAAATAATTTTATGGTTGGGGTCACCACAACTGAGGAACTGTGTTAAAGGCTCGCGGCATTAGGAGGCATTAGGAAGGGTGAGAACCACTGCCCTATACCCAATAACTAAAACACATTCTCGTCCAGCATGCATAGGACACTGACAAAAGCTGACTTCTTTTAAGACTAGAAAGCAAGTTTCAATAAAATTCAAAAAATCAGCATCATATAAACCACATTTCCTGATCCCACTACAGTTATGTAAGAAGCCAACAATTAAAAAATAAAGACATCAGCAAGCATTGAAATTTAAAAACAAACCTAAAGATATCATGGGTCAAAGAAAAAAATAATAATGAAAATTTAAGATACTAAGAATGAAAAAATAATTAAAATACACAAGTCAAAACTTGCTGAGGTGCAAAGAAGTTCATAGAGGGAAATTTATAGCTTTAAATATTTATATTAGAAAAGCAGAAAGGCTGGAAATACTTGAACCGCACATCCAACTGGAACTGGAAAAAGTACACGGAAAGTAACCTCTGAACAAATACCAAAGAGAAATTCATAAAATAGAAAACAAACAGTGCTGTGCAGTGTTTGGTTCTTTGACACAATAATAAAACAGATATTCTCTCGGTGAGGTTGATTCAACCAAAAAAAAAAAAGGAAAAAGAAGAAAGGGAAAGCACAAATAATGTTACAAACAAAAACAACACGAAAGTAGGATAGTTCTAAAGTGGCCACAGCAAAGCAGAGACTCGGCCCAGACTGGAACTTGGGCCTCCCCAAACTCCTCAACAGTGCAATTACGTGCTTAGCAAATTGTCAGTGAGGACAGGATGACAACGTCTGCAGGTCGGCCTACGGGGTTGGCCAATGTGTTGGGCCAGGTGTGTGAGAAGCACAGCAGAGACAGGGGAAGCACAGACAACCCTGAGAACAAGGCAGCCACCGGAGAACAGCTGCCTCTCTCTAACTGACTCTTCTTTTATTCTGGAAGGGAAAACAAGCATGATTCAGTCTATTGTTAACAGCGATCTGAAGCTCTGTTCCTAGTGGTAGACTAAGGAGAAGCTCCTTTCTTTTCCCCATCCATGGCCTACTAGCAAGCATTGAAAAATCCTAAAACTCATCTTAAAGACTCACCTCCTGAGCAGTGAATTGAAATATTTGGGGAGGGGCTCTAACTTGCTTCTCTGCATTTCAGCCTGTTACATTCTGCCCAATGTGGACAACCAGATAAGAAAAAGTCTACACTGAGATTCAGGCAGTAAAAAAGTCTACAGTGAGGGAGTTCAACGTGGAGGTGGAATCTGTGGCCTTGCCTTAAGCAGGAGACACCAGTTGGGAGCTGGTGTGAAACAGCCCAGCACTAGGCATTTTGACTTAGCTCCTGAGCTGTTGCAAGCTGTAAACTGTGAAGAGTGTGGATGAGATTTACGTGACTATTTTGCAACTTTCACATCAAGAGGATAGAGAACCAAAGGAAGGAAAGTTCCCGGCACTGCGAAGCAGAACAAAACACTGGCCAGAGGACCATGATAATAACGAAGGTTCAGCAAGGCTCCTGCAGGTTAGAAGGTGTGAGGGATCTAGGTACCATGTTTCATGGATTAGTCTGAGGATTTAGAGCACTGGGTGGAGGAAAGGCAACTGATTTCTAATTAAGCTCCTGGATTTGAACTCAATCTGGCTACATAACAGGTGTGAGACCCTGGCAAGTCCTGTACTATCTCCAGCCTCAGGTCTGTCTTCCATAAATCCAGGACAATGGTACTGAATTATGAGTAATAGCCACAGGGAGGCTTTCTGGTAGCTCGTTAGCCTTGCACTTTATAAACTCTCCCAGTTCACCCACAAGTTTAAAAAAATACATTGTCTCCATCATGTGGGGTGAAGATGGATTTCCTTGCATCACTCTGACAGAATTTGAAAGAACAAGAACTAATGGGATCATAATCAAAATCAAAGACAGCCAAACATTAGCATGCAGAACTCTGAGAAGGACTGAGTTGTTCTGGATGGCTGATCTTCCTGAATAAGTGGGGGAGTTCCTCTTAACATCAGAACATCATGAAAAGCAAACATACCAAAAGAAGCACAAAACTATTTGTGCTTCTCTTCAGTATACTTCAAAACTTATTTGTGGCTTTAAAGGGGCATTCTACACGTCATTTTACTTTTCCTTGAACATTTTTGATCATTGTTCTGGACACGCTAAACAGTACCCCAGTGATGACACTGATGGCATTTGTGGGACTGTAAAGGGCTTAATGCAACATCTAATTTTACAGACAAGAAGCCAAACCCAGAGACTCAGGCAAACCATGCAGCTAGTAGCAAACTGAGCCAGGAGCCATCTCCTGACCTTGCACCACTCCATGGTGTGTGAGGAGCCACTGACTTTCAGAAAGCCCCAGAATGCTAGTAATGCTGGTCCCGCAGAATGTTTATAAAGTACCTGTTCTAAAACATCAGGGCATTAACTGACAGATTTTTATGTCTCCCTTCTTTGATATACATGAATCATATTCACATTCATGCAAACCTGTCTCACATGTGTGCACACTTTGCTTTTTAAGACTGTTTTTATTCTTCATTTTAAAAATGTCCTCAAAAATAGTGTTATAGGGTGGCCTATGGCTCAAGGAGTAGGGTGCCAGTCCCATATACTAGAGGTGGTGGGTTCAAACCTGGCCCTGACCAAAAACTGAAAGAAAAAAAAAAAGTGTTACTCTCCAGGCGGCTACTGTGGTTCTCTGGGGAAGTGAGCACTAATCAGCCCTGCTGAATGGAGAAGAAGCGGCGACCTAACCAGTGCAACTCTGGGAAGGCACCAGGGACAAGGCCTTCTCTCACCCATGCCATGTCCTTTTCAACTGTGAATCTCTAACAACAGGAAGACCCCAGCCCTACCCACAGATTAAGTGGAAGGTAACGGCCCCACATGTATACACCACGGACACACTGCCTGGCTGGGCTGCCAATGGGGTTTTACCCCTACAGCACTGAGCAAGGCTGTACCCCCATGCTGATCACACACCACACGTAGTGCTGCTGCAGACATCTACCATCCCAAACGCAGGACACGAGGTCACCAGACCAAAGGACACTGTTCAAAGCCCCAGAAAGGGCACTCCCACCTCCCCATCCCATTTTCCCCACTATTCAAGGAGTCGCTTTTAAAAATGTGAATGACAAAAAATAAAACAAAGACAAAATGTTTTTCTTCAATTTACCTGAGCATATTCAATCATTTTTTGAAAATTAAGGTAAGCTATGATTGTAGAGAAAACACAATAAAACTGCTCATCCTTGCCACCTGTGCCCCATTGGGGAAGTTTCTGAGTTGATTAGTGTAAAGTGACTCTGCTCTGTTGCTGGACCTCACAAAAACGGACCGCCATCCCAGCAGGTACAGAAACAGCTTCCTGAGGCCAGGGGTGAAGGAAGCCCACCTAACTCCCAAATGCACTGCCTGTACAAACACACCCAGCAAATTGTAGGGACGGCCCCTCCCGCCTGCCCCAGCAGCCACGAGTTCTAAATAGGGAGGCATTTCCAAGGCTCGTACCCAGTTGCTCAGGTCCCTCTTATCCAATCCCTCAACTTTCCCAACTTCTCTCAGACGTTGCTCTTTGCCCCAAAGCAGTTTTACCAAAACCACTCCCTGGGAGAGCCTCGACCTTTGTCCCCTTGCATTTCAGATAACTATTTGGGCAACTGGAAAAAGTTGCTACTGCCTTCAAATGTTGAGTCCCCTTTCCTCTGACCTCTGGAGACCACAGGCTAATTGAGACTGAAGTTCCCTGCCACGAGTCGACCCATAATTTCCGAGTACTGCGTGAACACCCCGCAAAGATCACGTAAGGCACCTGCGTTCTTTCATTCCCGAGAAGGTGTGTGCAAAGTAACTACAGCCTTGCCCCTACCAACTTCTGATGTTCACACCCGAAACCGAAGCATCTGCGTAACTCACTGGCACAGGAAAGCAACGAAAGGCCTTTTGGCGCTGACGACGCCTCCCTTCCGAGTGCCGGGTGAACAGGGTCCGTCCGTGTCCCGCGCACCTGCCCTCCGCGGAGGTGAACCGGATCCGTCCAGGTCCCGCGCACCTGCCCTCCGCGGGGATAAACCAGGTTGGTCCGGGTCCCGCGCACCTGCCCTCCGCGGAGGGTGGCGGCTTCTCATCCTCTGAGCTTCGGCCGAGGAGCCAGCACCTTGCTGTCCCGCCGGCTTCCGAAGGCGGGACGCGCGCGGCCCAGAGAGGCGCGGGAGCGCGAGCGGCGCGGGCTGGAGCGGCGCGGCGCGCCCTTACCTGGCTGACGATGGTGGCGTGGGCCTGGGCATAGCGCCAGCCGCCGCCGCACCGCACGAGGGGAGCCGAGCGGTTGGGGAAGGCGGAGAGCGGGTCGGCGCAGCTGAGCGCGCCCGCGGCGGCGGCGCTGGCGTTGGCCTCCTCCAGGAGATAGCGCTGGCAGCGGCCGTCGCCGGGACGCCCGGGGGGCGCGGGGCCGCGGGGCGCGGGCGCCGTGCGGTTCCACTCCTCCTCCGGGCTCCAGCCGCAGCGCTCGGCCAGCTCGGCGGCGCTCGGCCCGCGGCACCAGTAGTGGTCGGGCTGTCTGCCCAGGAAGACCACGCCGACGAAGAGGAAGGCGAAGGTGACGCCCGTCAGGCACAGCAGGAGGAACACGCGCCGCTGGAAGCGCCCGAACTCGCCGGCCCTGCGCAGCGCCTCGTCGAAGGACGGCATGGTGCGCGCGCCGCCGCCCGGCCCCTCAGCCCCGCGCCCCGCGCCCCGCCGCCCGCCGCCGCGCGCCTCCGCGAGCGCGTCCTGCCGCCCGCCGCCCCGGCCTGCGAGTGACCCGCGGGCCCCGCCGGCCGCCTCCCTTTACCCCGCCGCCGCCTCCCCCGCGCCACCCGCCCCACTCGCCCTGGCGCCGCGCCCGCTCCCGCGCCCGCCGCTCCTCCTGTCCCCGCCGCCCCCGCCTTGCCCCGTGGGCGCCCAGAGCAGCCTCGGGAGTGGGGTCCCGAAAGAGGCCGCCGCGCCCCGGCGTAAGGGGTCGGGGTGGGCGCAGGGCGGGGCCCGAGCGGCAGGACCTGGCTGCGCGCCACCGGGCGCCAGGGCCCCAGCCCGGGACTGCGAGTGACGGGCACAGCCTTGGGCCTGGCGCTGAGCTCCATTTGGTCCCTGCCAGCAGCCTGCTGTGCACTCGGCCCCGGATCGGACTCCAGAAGAAGAAAGTTCCAGGGTTATCCAACCACTGCTGGGGCTCCTGGGACTAGGTCTTTTCGCGGTCCCCAGACGCGCGCGCGCCCCGGGTCCCATGCCTGTGTCCGGAGAGCCCCCTCCAGCTCACACACTGCGCCCCTCTGGGTCACGGCAGCCGGTTCCTACATAGTGCTTGGCATTTGTCCTCAACCCATCTCAGAGCTACAAGGAAGCGGGATTAGATTTTGGCGACATCTCTGAGATTGTCCAACTTTTTCAAAAGGGCAGCTGGGTAACCCACACGGGTTGAGCGAGTTGCTCAGAGTCCTGGAAGTTCAAGGCGAGAAGGAATCACCTTAAGGCCATACTCTAAGCCTAAAACGCCAGGAAAGGGTGTTTGTGGTTGGTTCTAAGACTTGTTTTTAACTTCTTTATTGTCCCCAAGATGCACAGCTGGGTGGGATCCCGATTCCAGGCTGCTGCTTCCACTTCCGAATCGCTGTGTCCACCCAGACACTTTCCTGGGCCCAGGGTAATGTCCCCTTCTGGGCCACAGCCTTTGGTTGTGCGGACCACCCCTCGACCCCTGACAAGGCACCCGGCCTTGGTCTAGCCTCTGACCTGCCTCCGTGTTCTCTGAGGACTTCTCAGCTGCCGCCCTGCTCTGTCTCCAGTCCCCCCTCATCCCACCCCCCACCCCTCCGCAAAGCTCTCCTGAGTTTCTGCTCTGAGCTCGCTTTTCTGGGAGAACCAGAGAGACTTTTAGAGTACAGATTTGACTTTTATCCTTCCTAAACAAGGACTTTGGAGCCAGACTGCCTATATTCAAGCCAAACTCATCCTCTCACCAGCTCCTGACCTTGAACAATTTAATGGGCCAGCCTGCGTTTTCTCATCTGTCCAACAAGACTAAAAATATACCCTTCTCTTGGGGACGCTGTGAGGACAGAATGGATTTGTACGTATAAAGCGCCGAAGAGGCATAACACACAGTGTGGCCTTTGTAAGTGTTAACTATGCTTACACTTGCTGTCCTTGGGAACTGAGTTAACAGTCTCAGCCTTGTAGAATTTCCTAAGGATTATAGATGCCCTGCAGGATAAAACATCTGGCCATGGCTGGGTAAGTGGCACACGCCTGCAGATGCAGCTACTCCTGAGGGTGAAACGTGAGGATGGCTTGAGCCCAGGAGTTGGAGACTAGCCAGGGCAACATAGTTAGAGCCTGTCTCTAACATACGTACATAAATATTAGCCATGCACCTCCTCTAGTCACAGCTACTTGGGAGACTGAGGCTAAAAAATCCCTAGAGCCCCAGAGTTCAGGGCTGTAGTGAGCTATGATCTTGCAGCACTGCACTCTAGTCTGGGTGACAGAGACTGTCTCTTCCCCCTCCCAAAACCCCCAAACCATCTTATGGTATGTTCCAGGTACATAGTACAGCCCCATGGAATGATAGTTTTTATTTTTCTCTTTTTGATCTCAGCTACTAAAAAACATTTATTACCTACTAACCAATGACTTCTGTGTCCGAGTGTCCTCTCCTGCCACCACCACCTGAGTACATTTAGCTAAGAAACAGAAACTAAGTTCAAAAGACCATTGACTCGAGAAGTTCGCAAGGGCAGAAAGGTTCATCTATTTTGCTCACTTCTATATTGCTGCCCACTAGAACTGTGCCTGGTGCATAGTTAGTGGTCAGTAAATCTCTGTGGGGTAAATGGATGCTGCTTAGCTTCCCTCCACATACACATATGTACACATGAGTTCCCCCTCTCCTCTGCTCCCACCTTTCTTCAGCCCTCAGTGCCGCCTAGCTAAATTCTTCATCTGCAGCATCCGTCCACCGGTCCAGCCTGCACGCAGAATCCTCTTCCTGCCGTGCCTTTCCAAGGTGCCGCCATTGTTGGTTTGCCCTGTTTTCCAAATTAAATCCTCATTTCTCATCCTCCCTTTCTAGGGATCCTCCCTAACCTATGTCCCTCACCAAATTGTCTCCTATGGACAGCTAATAGAACTACTTACTAATCCTCACGTTCTTCTTGAATTGTTTGAAATCTGTACACATGAACTTCCCTCTTCTTAGAATTTCACTCACCTACCACTCTGGCCACTACCCAGCAAGGCCTTTTTCAAATGTCAGACCCCCACCCCCACCCCAGAGAAGCCTTCCCCACACCACCACTGCCTTCCTTCTCTGGTAATGTAGTCTTGGTCTGTGGCCTTAACATACATATTATCTAGGACATTTCTTATGGAATTTCACTACATTTTTCTATGTATTGTGGTTGTCAGGGATTTTGATTTTAAGGACTTTTTTAAAAAATGAAGTAATCTGAGCTCATGGACAGCTGGACACAGTGAAGTTGCTAACAGCGTAGTGGACCTTGGAGCCAGACCCACCGGCTTCTACTCCACTGCTTCTCCTTGTGGGCAAGTGACATTGAGCAAGACTTTTATCCCTCTTCTGTTAAATTGAATAACAATGGAACCTTCTGGTTTGTAAAGCAGATTACTTAGAGTAGTCCTTGAATCGTGTTTCGTTAGAGTCAGCTATTAATAAAGAAAGGAATTTTTAAAAAGCACCTGCACCCAGAATTAGCAAATGTCATCTGACTTGTTTAGACATATTGTTACAAAGTACTAACACATCACAGACACAATTGAAGTCTCCTTCCTGCCCCTTTAGGGCCTACTCTCTCTCCTCCCTTCCTTTGGGAGTGAGGCTCAGGGTCTCAGCTCCCTGAGTGGCCAGGGTAGAGCAGGAGAGGAGGGTGGGGACTTCAGGTGGGCACAACCCCTTGGCCCTGGGTTAAGGGAGCAGACAGAGGAAGGCTGAGTCTCATGCCCAGGTGTGTAATTAGCATGACATCGTTACCTTCTCATCAGTGTTTTCCTCCTTATAGCTCATAGTTATTGCACATAAACAGTAGATAGTATTTGGAGCGCCTTGACGATTGTAATAACACTCTACCTATTTTCATGTAAATAAGACTCTATCTTCTGTCACTTTTTTTACTCCACAATATATTTTCCAGACCTGCTAGCCTTGCTAAATAAAAGCACAGCTCCTTAACTGCTACATGTCATTCTATTGAATGGTCATACTACAACTTTCTCTTCGCCTGTTTGGGGACATTTGGCTTGTTTTGAATTTTTCACAGTTACAAATTGTGCTGCTGTGAACTTCTTGTACATGCCCCCTTCTGCCACTGCACAAGAGTTAATGTAAGGTAAATGCCTAGAAGTAGACGAGCTAAACCATAACAGGTATATATTTGACCTTTACTAGACATTACCCAGTTGCTTTTCCAGTTTACATCCCACCAGCAACATAGGAGATTATCCATGCCCATGTCAGCACTTGGTCTTGGAGACTCGATCATGCTCCAGACACTGCATGTAAAATGCAGTCCCATTGTCCAGAATTACATGTCCCTGATTTTTTCAGACTGAACACATTTCACATGTTTATTATCCAGGTTTCATTTTCTGAGAATTGCATCTTCCAGATCTTCCTATCACCTGTTTATGTTCTCCTTGTTATTTCTGGGGCTTATTTTACTTATTGGATTTTGGGGAAGTTCTTTGCATATTTGTATATTCTGCGCCTTTGTCAGCTCTGTTTATACTATCTTCTCAGTCTGGGCTTATCTTTTGATTCTTAATGTCTGGAGAAATACAAAAAAAATTAAATTCTCGTGTAGTAAAATTGATCAATCTCCTTCATAGCGTTTTGAGTCTTTTAATAAAAATTCTAGTCTAGGTGGCGCCTGTGGCTCAAAGGAGTAGGGCGCTGGCCCCATATGCCAGAGGTGGTGGGTTCAAACCCAGCTCTGACCAAAACCACAAAAAAAAAAAAAAAAAAATCTGGTCTAGATGGAGATTTTAGATACTTGGCTCTATACATTAAATTGCATTTTCCAAATTGAAGTTTATTACCTCTAAAGTTAATTTTGTGCACAGTACAGCGGGATCTAATTTCACTAGTTTCTCCCCTATGGACAACCAGTTGTCCAAACTCCACCTGCTGCCCTCTTGATTTCCAGTACCCACCTCTGCCTTAGATGATGTTCCTCCCTGTGCCCAGATATGCTCCTGAGCCTTCATCCCGCCCTGCTGCTCTGCTCAGCTCCAGCCTGGCATTTCTCCACCCATGCCTGTGGTTTAGATGAGGTTCCTCCCTGTGCCCAGATCTGCTCCTGAGCCTTCATCCCGCCCTGCTGCTCCACTCACCTCCAGCCTGGCATTTCTCCACCCATGCCTGTGTTTCTATGACACGTCTCAGTGTCTGGTAGGAAGAGTCCCACTTTCTCCCTCACTCACCCACCTTGCTTCTTTCTAGAATTACCTTGGTCCTTCTTGGGCCATTTTTCTTCCACAAAAATTTTACATTTCATTAAGTTCCACACAAATGAACTGGTATTTTGATTTAAAATCGCGTATGCACGTTATTTCTCACACTACTTTGTAGGCATTTTAAGAGAAAACCAAGGCACACTCATCTTTGTATCTTCCAAAGCCCACAGCTCCACACCTGCACTGCCCAATCTGGAAACTGTTGGCCACGTGTGCACATTCCCATTTAGCTTAATTAAACTAAATTAAAACTTCTCTTCCATATAAGCCATATTTCCTGTGCTCAGTAGTCTGGCGGCTAACACATGGGACTGCTTGGACAGAGAACGTTCCATCATCTCAGACCTTCTGGGGTGCAGCGCTGATCTGTACATAGTGATCAGCAGATGCTAATTAAACAGGAATAATAAGAATCAATTGTCCATAACCTTTAGCTTGTGTAAAACACACCAACTTTGACTCTTTTGAAAAGTAATTGTTTTGGGTGGCACCTGTGGCTCAAAGGGATAGGGTGCTGGTCCCATATGCTGGAGGTAGCGGATTCAAACACAGCCCCAGCCAAAAACTGCAAAAAAAAAAAAGTAATTGTTTTGGTTTATTCATTCAAAATTTTAAAGTTGGTATTTTTATTGAATATAGAAATGAACATAGCAGATATAACAGATATACCAGAAATGGATATTTACCACATATTGAGTTACCAAAATCAGTCATTATAATGACATTTTTGCTGTTTGGGAAGAGTAAAGCATAAAAAATGAGTATGTTTGGGAATACTATAATAAATGTTGAAGCAAAAACTTCTTTTCTAAGAAGATGGAGGAAAATTTGGCAAGTGAATTGGTGCATGTGCTTAGGCCTAAGGAAGATAATGATAAATCATATTTTCTTTTTTAACAAGTAAGTAAGAATGTTTGAAAGACTTGCATCCTTTCCTCATTTGTCATGGAGTAGCTATTTTTTACCTTAGCATGTGAACATGCTGAGAACCACAGAGCACGTCCATTATTCTATGCACCGTAATTAGAATCTAACATTGATTGAAGTTGACCAACACTCATCACTATCTTTCACTTGCCAGCTGACGATTTGGGCTTTCTGAGAAGAAAATCTCTGTTTGGCGAGAGTATCACAGCTATTGTTATCCTTTTGAAGTAGATGCTTTCTCTATACTTGAAGCATCTAGAGTCTTAGACCAAAAGTCACTTTTGAAGAAGGTGATAGTCAAGAAAAAGTGCTAAATAGACGTAAACGTTCCGGAGCTGAATTATCACAAGGTAGAAAAACTTATTTAAGCCTGAGAGACTTCTAGAGCTCCTACCTTTTCACCACAAGTGACTGAGAGCAGAAGGGGTAAGTAGGTGTGGGCTGGTCCCACCACTGTCATCTGTGAGGGGTTCTCTAGTGCACAGCGCTGGGGAGGACATCGAGGCTGGTGGAGGACAGGCCCCAGGTGATTAGAAATGTCCACTGCAGGGAGAGGAGCAGCAGAAGGAAGGTGAAGGGCTCCGCTGTGGGTCCCTGCAGCCTGGGACGTGCCCAGTTGCTGTAATATTCCTCAGGGTGGGCATCCTGTCCCCTGACACACGTCATAAAGCATCACATCTATTGAATGGCATTTTTTCCCACAGAGCTAATGACATTCTTCTAGACTATTCCACGTGTATACAGATGTGTGCATTCTAGAGTGGCCCAGAATTTCTGAACAAGTGATCATTTGTCATTTGGGAGACACATGCACTTGACTTACATGTGCTTCAACACAGGAGGCAGGAATGAGTCACTGACCGAGTGAGTGAGTGGGGCTCCAGCCCCACCCCTAGGAGCATCTCGACACAGCTCTGCTCAGGTTTCTTGTTCAGTGATTAAGGAGGTAAATCAAAATCTGTATTCTTTGTGTAAAAAGAATAAGCTTGCTTGTGCTGTAGTGACATTTATTAATTTGGGGAGTTGTGAAGGATGGTGTAAAGAGGCCCCTGTGCTCTGAGCTAAAACTCTGCTGAAATGTTGCCTAGAGGTTTCCACTATTAGGCCTCACTGTGGTCAAAGTTGTGTGTTGGTGAGGTGGCTCCTGTAGTCTGGCAATGGCTGCCCTGGGAAAATCATTCAAGAGCCATCCCCTGTTTCTGTATCTCAACGCCATCGTAGGTAAGCCATGTTAATGTAATATTCAAATGGTCGAAGGTCATCTTGGGAAAGTTGCAGGCCTTGATTAAAACTTGATTTAATACTCTTGACAAATCAAACTTAAAAACCGAAGACTAACACATTCATTAAAAATTGTTACAGAGAGGGGTGGCACCTGTGGCTCAAAGGAGTAGGGCGCCAGCCCCATATGCCGGAGGTGGTGGGTTCAAGCCCAGCCCCGGCCAAAAACTGCAAAAAAAAAAAAAAATTGTTATAGAGACATATTTTTTGAAATGGAATGATACTCATAGCATATTCTATAAAAGAAACAGGTTGCAAAGACCACATTTGATACCAGTGCTTCTCAGCCATCTGTGGTGAAGGAGACAGGTCTGACTTCTGTCTGTTTTCAATCTGTTGCAAACTAATATGTGGTCTTACTGGGGATGACAAGTTGGTGATACTGCACTGCTCCCCACACTGTTCATGGATAGGCATTCACTGGCCACACATCAGGATGTCGTGGGGATGTCAGACTGACATAACGTTTCTAATGTCTACTCCCACTGTCTGCACTTATCTAATTGCAAACAGGGTAAAACGATTCACAGACCAGCTCTACTAGTTCGTTCCATATAATCCCATGTTTGGTAAAATACATATGTTCCCCATAGGAATTCTTTACTGTATCCCAAGTACAAGCAGATACAATAGCCCTGTAGTACTCAGCAAGTATTTGTGGAATGAATGACATTTCCAGAGTCTACACAGCAGGAAAGATGGTGTGGAGAGAAATGCTTAGGAGGAGTTGGCAGTGCTTGTCCTTGGTCAATATTAATAACAGCAGGGTGATTTTACTGGCTAGAGGAAGAGATACAGGGAGGCTGGAGCAGTTGAGAGGATATTTACACTGTGGTGCCCCTGCCCTTGGCACTGATGCCAGTTTTCTATGGCCAACATATAAGAACACCAGTTGTGGCCACCTCCTCCTGGGAGCCACCCTGAGCATGCCGTTGTGGCCAGCTCCTGCTCCCTGGCCAGGCCCTCGTCCACCTCTGACCCCCATTCTCCAGACTTCCCATTGACTTTGTAAACTACTAGCTTTTATTATCCCAACATTTCTTCTTTTCAGGCAGTGTTGGTACTATGTTGGACTAAATTGTGTCCATATGTTAAAGCCCTCCCCCTCAATGTGATGGTGTTTATAGGAGGAGCCTCAGAGACAAAATTAGTTTAGAGGAGGTACTAAGGATGAGGCCCTCGTGAAGGGATTAGTGCCCTTTAGAGAAGAGACAAAAAGGTGCTTGCTGTTCTTTGCCTTGTGAACATAACACTCAGCAGGTGGCTGTCTGCGAGCCATGAAGCGAGACCTCCCCAGAACCCAGTCGTACTGGTACCCCAACCTTAGACTTTCAGCCTCCAGAACTGTGAGAAATTAAATGACATATCTGTTCTTCAAGCTACCTAGTCCATGGTACTGTGTTATGGTGTTGAGCAGACTGAGGCAACGGTGCCATATGTTTCCATCAAGAACACTGACCCATTAAAAGAATTGAAGAAATTACTCAAGATTCCATTTTTAATTGTAAAAAAAACTACAAATGTTACTTATTAGAGATTTCAAGAGAAATACCTTAAAATCTGGAAACTTAGTGATTTTTTGAATGTAGAAAATATTACTCATTTAGCTTTTTATCAGCCATGAGAGAAAGATGTAAGATTTCTAACAATGTGGAAACCTCAGTTTTAAATTTCTATGTGTGTTTATGTTAGTAGCAAATTCAAATTCTCTGCTCAGTGGCTTACTATCCAAGTGGCGTTGATGTGGGGATGTGAGACTTGGATGAAACTGTTTTCCTTTCAATCTGATGGGTTGTCAGTCCTTCAGGCTCCAGAGCTTCAGGAAACCTGTCCCGGGCTGAACTCACTTTGGGCCCAGGAGCCATTCTATATGAAAAGGCAAATACTCTTCTTTAGGGCAGATTTTCTCAATGCAATTAAAGTAAGCAGGTTCACACATAGCACCCCATAAATTTGATGTAAACACTTTGCAAAAAAATCTCAATGGGACACTTAAATTAATTTTAATCAAAGTCATTGTTCTATTTTTATATTACTTTTCTTTTGGAATGAATTTTTGTTGGCATTTTTAAATTATAAATGACATGTGGCCTAGTGTATACTATAGTCAAAGTATAATTTATCATTCGGTAAGCCAATAAACAATTTACTCTTCAAAATATAATACCATTACGATCATTAGACCATTTCCTGGTGGTAAACTACAGTGGGCTCAAATTCTCTTTTCCTCTAAATGTGAAGACAAATATATAAATGGTGGTATATATTTGTATATATACCAGGGCATTTTTAGTGCAGTTTGTACATATTTATTGAGGCAGGTTGTCTAATGCAGTTTGTGAAATGCATTAAATATTCAATATTATGGGGCACCACCTGTGGCTCAAAGGAGTAGGGTGCCAGCCCCATATGCCAGAGTTGGTGGGTTCAAACCCAGCCCTGCCAGAAACTGCAAAAAAAAAAAAAAAAAAAAAAAAATCAATATTATGAGATTTAAAAACTATGCGTTAAACAGGAGAAGCTGAAATCCATTCTAAAAATTCAAAAAGAAAACTTTTGAGTCCTAAAGAAATAAGACAAAGGGAACAAGAATATCCATTAGTAAATGGCAGGAATATACACAAATATTTCTGTTTTTACTGCTTTTCATTATCTTTTATGTAATTACAGTCTAGTTAAGTTTAGGATTTATTGTGAGTAAAAGCAGTTGGAAGGTTATGTCTGAGACGCTGCTGTAAAAACCATGAGAAAAAGCAGAAGAGCAGAGGTGCAGGGATAAACCGAATATCCAGCAAGGGAGGGAGAGATTACTAAATTGTTTCCATTTCATGTTACAACATCTTAAGTTCTCCCTGGAATCCACACCCTAAATTCTGATCTCAGATTTACAGTGAGATAAAGGTAAGTGGGACACGTTGACTTCTCTAAACCCAGATGAGAGTTTTCTGTTCTAGGCATTTCTGGCTCTCTGAAGTTAGAGCTTGCTGCACTGTAGGTGTCTCTCCCAGGTCTTCGGAGAAAGCCCCGTCACCTTCCCCAGATGGGCCAAGTCAGTGCCCAGTTCCTCCGACAAGACCAGGGGCTCCTTCTGAGAGCCAACTGCCACCCTCAAAGGCAGGCTGGCTCCCTGCTCCACTCACATCGCCCAGCCCAAATCTCTTACCAGGTTTCTTCATTCCCACTTCAAACCTAAAATTCAGGTAGGTTCCCTCTTAGTGTCCACGGACTTCCATGGGGCCAGCTCTCTCCTGGGCACAGAGCCATGTGCTGTATCCCTAAAGTCCCCAGAACCGCACCAACAAGGGACTCCCATAGTTTCACAGGTAAAGGATCTGAGGCTGAGAAAAGGTGGCCTCCCTTGTCCACCTGCCACACTGGCTGAGGCCCCGAGGAATCCAGACGGAGCTCCGGGTCACTCTCTGCAGTCTGCTGTTCCTACTGTTCTGGGCCCTGACTGGGTCTCACACTGGGTCCCTCACTGCCTTCACATCTCTTTTCACACTTTCTCCAGAATGTCTTTGTGAGAACAGACTTGGGTTTTTTTCTTCACTTAAGCTTCATCTAAAAAAAAAAGTCTTATTCTTTCTACAGTGATCTCTATGTGATACCTTTGACATGAGGGTATCATAGGAATTTTTTTAACTGAAAGAAATTTTAGAAGCCCTGTAATCTAATTTCCTTCCTTTACAATCAAGTAGTTAAGGATCAAAGAGATTAAGTGACCGAGTAAAGGGACATGACTCAGTTTACAACAAGAGTGAGGTGAGGACCCAGGTTCACACACTGTGACAACTAGGACTAATGTTTTTAATTTCTTCATTTCAAAGTTATTCATTTAGTCACAAACATATTCTATAATGCTCTAAAAATCTTTACCTTTTTTATACCAAAATTAGTTTGTGTCAATATAAATCCTACTAAGTCTTTCCAGGAGTAGGGGCTCACACCTGTAATCCTAGCACTTAGGAGGCTGAGGCAGGTGGATCACCTGAGCTCACGAGTTCGAGACCAGCCTGAACCAGAGTAAAACCCCATCTCTAAAAATAACCAGGTGTTGTGGAAGGCACCTGTAGTCCCATCTACTTGGGAGGCTGAGGCAAGAGAATTGCTTAAGCCTAAGAGTTTGAGATCACTGTGAGCTATGATGCCATGGCACTCTACCAAGGGTGACAAAGTGAGACTCTGTCTCAAAAAAAAAAAAAAAGAAATAAAAACCTACTAAATCTTCACACCATTGTCAGGGTTTTTTCACAGTGGAAAAGGAAAGCTTTTGTTGGAAATAAAGTGTTAGCATTTGTACTTGAAAAATAAAATGATCTCCTAATTCCAAAGCATTATATTCATTTAGAAGGATTAAAGCAACTAATGAAATACAAATAAGCTCTCTTCTGGGGTTCATAGCATTGAACCAACATCAGTCTCTTGGTTATGACAAGGTGCTGTGTTGCTAAAAGATGGGGCCCTTGAAGAAACTGGCTGAAGGGGAGATGGAAATTCTGTACTGTTTTGGCAACTTCTTCTGAGTCTTGAACTATTTCAAAATAAAATGTGTTTTCTTTTTTTGTTTTCTGGTTTTGTTTTTAAATAATGACATATTGCTAGGATGACTAGACCTGAAAAACTTGGCAAAAATGATCATGCCCTTGAACTCTTCCTTTGAAGGACGTGACAGTCTCTGACTTCCAAATCAGGACCACCTCCCAGGGCTGCTCCCTCCCCAGCCTCCGGGTTCCACAGAGTTTGTGGGTACACTTCAGAGGGAGAAGGTTAAATACAGTTTTACAAGGTGGCCTGAGAGTTGAGACCTCCTTCTTAGCATTGTTTTGGTGGGGCCGTGCTTCTGTGCTCCAGAGAACCAATTTAGAAGTGTACTCTTGAAGCCCAACCTATTTGTAAGTGGGAGTTGTCTGTGTGCTCAGAGCCACAAGTGTGACCTTGGGTTTAGCACAGAGGAAGAGTGAAACTGAAGCCACAGCGGTGGGTTTCTTCTGTTTGAAATAAGCGTTATCTTCACAAGGGAAAAGACACAAGTTTTAACAATATGGTGACCAAACATATTTCCCAAGCCAAGTCTTATATGAAGGTTATGACCACAAAAAAAATTTGCATTTCTTCTACTCTTATTATGATTGGTGTTACTTAGTAATCTCGCTGCAAAAGACTTACTGTCTTTGCTTAATAAATACAGCCAAATATGGCACCCCCCACAACACACCTCAACATACCTCAGAGCCATCTGTGTTTAATATCCTGGCTCTCAGGGGCATCTCACAAGCAGTTCGTGTGAACCTCAGTAGCTGTCAGTGTGCTCCTTCCCACGCCTGCCAGGAGCCCTGTCCTTGCACCACGCCCATACCCAAGCATTCCCAGCAGCCCCCAGGAGCTGACTTGTATGAATACCCCAAATACTATTTGATAGTTTTCTGCACGTCTTGTACCTTTCCAGGAATCTCAAGGACAACTGTGGGTGGAGGTGTCTCCTTTGGGGAATTGCATCTTACACTTGGGGTAAGTCTTAAAGTCAGAACACCAGGGGAAAATAGCGCATGGTTATAAATCATACTTGAACATCTTTTCAACATCCAGAAAGAGAACAGATCATGGTTCCACAGATCAGGGACAGATGAAGCAAATGGCTTGAAGATCCTCTTGTTGGAAAGCCAAGAATAGGAATGGTGATAAGGACACTGGGAGGTTGGGAATGCCAGGAATGGCCAACTTACGCGTACTACTGCACACTCTCCAGGGACGTGGAAGGGGCTGGACCAGTGTCCCTTCAGGCTCAGCCCATAGATTTCTACAGCTCTACACAGTTCATCCTCAGGTCTGCACATGTCTGACCCCAAGTATAGTCAGAGTTCAAGTTCTTTCCCACAGATCTCTGGGCTGGCTACAGTCAAATCAGATTTTGGCCAGGGGCATTTGAATCAGTGTCCCAAAAGATTCTGTCTGTGCACCCAAAGCCCACAAAGTGTGGGTGGTCACCCATTGACCAGCCAGTGCACACCTGTTCTCAAAGCTCCTTCTCACATGCTAGCACTCACCTGCCCATGGATCCTCCACAACCCATCCCCCCATTATCTAAGCTCTCCGGAGGTAAGCCTTTTCAGTTGGTGTATTTCTGTCAGCAACCCTCAAGTTATGTCGATTCTCATGTTCATATTAATAATGATGCTCAAGCCTTCTTGAATCTGAAATGCTCCTTCTTTTTTTTTCTTATCACTCTTTTGCGCACATCACATCTATTCTATGCGTGTGCATAGAATGTGTGTATTCATATCAACACCCACACCTTTTACATCCAAATAACTAGCTACTGCAGCAAGGTGGGTAAGTGACTAACTTCTAGGAGCTGCTCTGGAATTCCCACTTTGTCACCTATTTTGCTATGGGTCTTAGATACTTCGCTTACCCTCTTTGAGTTTAATTTACTCTTTGCTAAAATGGGGGATAAATAATGGAGTCAGCTGTGTAGGATTGTAGGGAGAAATAAAGGGAACACTACAAGTTGATTGCTTAGCATCATATCAGATCCAAGGAAGAATTCAAAGATCCAAGATTCTTTCCTTTTCCAAACTTCAGCCCCTTTCACTTCCCTCACACCTGTTTCCTGTAGCCATCACATATCTCTGCCCCGGTCATACCACTTAGCCTCCAGGAGCACACCGCCTGATTGTGCTGTACAAGTTATTATTGTCTTCCTGATCTTGTTGATGACAGTGACTGCGTGATGTATTTCTCTTGTATGAAAAATGCCCAGTCTAATGCTGGACGTATCTCTAGATAGCCTACAAATGATTCATCAGCTCTCTGAATCATTTTGAGGAAAACTCAATGACTCATTTGGTTATCAGTTTAGAAATTCCTATTTTCTGAAACTCTTTTTTTTAAATGTTTTGGCTTCATAATACCTTTCCCCATACCCAAGTGGGCCAATAAATTAGGTTCTCTATAGTTTCCAAAAATTATTCTTTCTTGTTCATCCAAGAGCAAGAAAGCCCCGATCTCACAGGATCAAAATGGGCCTAGACGCCTGACACAGTTGCTAATTATTATTCCACTGATGCCGTCAGATGTGCTTCTGACCAGCCTGTCATGAGTGGGTGATGCCAACGCGACGACTGCACCAAGGGATCTGGCCAGGGCAGCAGTGGATTTATGCCTCATTGCCCTTGCAGGCATCACACACAATCTAAAAGATGTCTGGCGTGGGCAGCTGTGTGTTCAGTGGGGATCATTTTATCCCTCGGGTACAGTGAGCATCAAACCAATTTTAAAAATCTCTCCACTTGGACATTTTATGACTGTGGAATCTCCCTTAGAGAACATCAGAATGCTTTGTGCAGATGTGATGTCTGCAGCTATTGGCATAACCCTTGCTCAGATGACGCGCTCTGAGTATGAGCTTTACGAAGGCCGGACGTACGACTGTTCATGGTATTAAACAGTCCAAATACTTGGAACCCTGAGTTTGCAAACACTGTGAAATTGGACACGTAAGTGCCAGCTCTACAATGGGGTTTGGGATCCTCATTATCCTTTCAGGAAAGGCACTGCTATCAGAAACGAGAGGAAGCTCATCTAACATCACAGGCACTCACTGAACAAATCAACTAGACGGATGGATTTTTGGATGAGGAAGTGTCCTTAAACTTAATTTTCAGATAAGAAGTATGCATTTTGATCTACAATGCATGAGTACGTACAGTCCAAGTTTCTGATTCTGAAATATCAAATTTAAAAACATAAGATAGGCACATTGGAAGCTCAACACCCAGGGCGTGGCGGAAAGTAATTTTTAACTTGCTTTTTCTTAAGGTGCCTGGAATGAAGCCTGCAGAGCAAGATCTGACTTTAACTAACTTACATTTCAATTAAGAAATCAAAATAATAACTTTTATAGATCTTATTTCATTAATCTTCAGACAGTTACAATGGAACAAAAAGTTTTCTACCAAAAGATGTAAACCTTATAAAATAAAAGGAATCTCTTTGATAGGCATGGATTTTCTTAATTAAGAAAAAATGAAGGGTGGCGCCTGTGGCTCAGTCGGTAGGGCACTGGCCCCATATACCGAGGGTCGCGGGTTCAAGCCCGGCCCTGGCCAAACTGCAACCAAAAAAATGGCTGGGCGTTGTGGCGGACGCCTGTAGTCCCAGCTACTCGGGAGGCTGAGGCAAGAGAATCGCTTAAGCCCAGGAGTTGGAGATTGCTGTGAGCTCTGTGAGGCCACGGCACTCTACCGAGGGCCATAAAGTGAGACTCTGTCTCTACAAAAAAAAATAAATAAATAAAAAAAAATAACATTAATTTGTAAAACATGTCATAAACTCTAAATATACTGCTTATTTAAAAAATAGATATATATTGTAAAAACTGCCATTGTTATTTTGTTTTTAGAAGATTGCACCAAGTGTCTCTGCGCAGGATTCAAGTAGATTTTAGAGTCATCACAGTGTGTTGGTAAGTTGAGAGGCTGTCAGAAGACGGTGTTCACTAGCCTGGGGGGTGGTAGAGCTCCCAGGCAGGACTTGAAAAGAAAAGGATCTCCATTTCAAATAGGATTGGGAAAATTTGGCAACCAATTAGACTTTTTTAGAAGTTCTATAAAACTTCTCAGAGCCTTGAAGATACATTGTATATCTCTGAGAAGGGAGTGGAGCAGGCACTATTTCCGAAACCTATTTTGACATCAAGACCCTTCTCTCACAGAACTTCTTAAAAGATTGGTGGACAAACTTTGGGAAACAGAGGCAACACAGCAGATCACTTTGTGAGCTCTATGACGGTATCCTATGTGTTGATCAGAGGAATGTGGCCTAGACAGTGATAATATTATTTGGTGACTTTATGGCTAATAAAAGTGGGATGAGGAATCAGTGCCACAAAAATGCATTTATCTGTGTCTTCTTCATTCCACTTATTTGTTCATTCATTAAGCTCCTGGTATTGGGCTAGGAGGTACAGAGGTGAATAAAATGTTACCCCTGCCCTTTAAAGAGATTTTTCTCTAGGACAGAAGGAAAGAGACAAATGAATTGGATCAGAAGAGCCAGCCTGAAACACTGGGGACAAAGAGAGGGGACGGTCATTTGTTCTGGAGCTGGGCTGGAGGCACAGCACTAAGGTGCCATTCCGAGGTGAGGATGATAAATATACAGAGATCAAGACTTGAAAGGAAGCCACCTGCCGCCCTCGGAAGACTGCAAAGCTTTTCCTACAGCTGGGGTTCAGAATGAGAAGAATTCCTTGAGGCCACTTAATCTTGGGAAGATCTTAAGGATATAAGACTAGCAGTAGCTGGCCATCCTGGAGACTCTCAGGTCCCAGGGAGAGACAGTGAAAACATCCACCGAGGAGTGACAGTGGGGAAAAGAGACCCAGGGTGTGTGGGTGCTAAGAGTCAGTAGGACAGCCCTCTAGGTGGGGAGGGAGACAGGAGACCGAGGGTGGCCCCCGGGAGGGTGGGCGGTGGGGTCAGTCAAGAGCATAAGAGAAGCAGGAGACTGGGAGAAGAAAAGAAACCCAGTTTCAGACGTTCAACATCAAGCTCCTCAGGGACACCCAGGTGGAGCCATTTGGTCAGCAATTAATTGGTGACACGACAAAGTCATCCAGATGGTAGACCAGAGTTTTAGAAATTATTTGCCTGTGCCCTCAATTTCTCCTTTTCACTAGAATTTAAGCATGTTTCAGTCTCTACTTGAAGAAAGAAAAGAAGGGAGGAAAAGAGAGAAGAATGAAGTGAAGGATAACAAGGAGGAAGAAGAAAGCACATCTTCCTACAGCCAGGTTTCTCCTCGGGCACCACCCAGCCCTTCTCAGCCCATGGCGTCTGCTTCTCCCCCAGCCCCTGCCCCAGCTCCTGATCCCTACCACAGCCACTCAGCTCGCCCTCACCACACTGCTGTTTTCACAAGGTCACGAAGGCCTCCTGGCTCCATCCAAGTGTAAGGCTCAGTCATCTCATGGCCCTAACAGCCATGGATGTGATAGCAGTCCTTCTCCCCCTCACCGCCTCTCCCTCCCCCTAAGCCAGGGACCTTAGGACACAGGAGCCCTCCCAAGAGCTCCACGGCCCATTATAAGCTGTCCCTCTGGGGGCTGGCACCCAACAGCCCAGCCCACGGCGGTGACGCCTTCTTTGTCTCTGCCTCCATCCACCCTCAATCTCTACTTCAAAATATGTTTTAGTGTTAGAGCATTTAGTTAAAACAATACATGCACATACCTAACAGGCTAAATGATATAGAAAGAAATACGGAAAGACAACAATCCCCTGTATGATCTGTTAACCTAAATAACCGAGAGACGCTCTAAAGAAAAAGGAAGTTTACTCAGAAATAGGCACTGCAGAGGGAACACACGGGCCACAGTAAATTATGTACTTATTCAGGGAGGTAAAGGAAAATGAAGGGTTTTTTTGAGGAAAAATGAAGAAGACTACATGATTGTTTTGAAATAATCATGGCTACAGGAATCAACAAAGGTGGTGCCAGTCCACGGCTGGACAGGCAGTTGCTGGGCAGATGTCCTTTGCAGAAGGATTTTTGGGGTGAGGTTGCAATGGTCTGTGTGCTCGGGAGCGGTTTTGCAGTCCTGTGACTGTTTTGTTGCCAGATGTACACGCGTGAGCTCCCTCTCTGCAGAGCTTTTCCAGCTCTACTTGTTAGGTTTTTTCTTTAACAAAAGTGATTCTGTTTTGACTCTGACAACTTTCACAAACCCTCCCCCATCCCCAGTGCCATGTCCCCGAGTTTCCAGCCGTCCTGAAAGTTACTGCTGTAAGGTGGGATGATGAACCTGGGGTTCCACTTCGTGTGCAGTAACACTTGTTAGTATCTGCTGCAAAAAAATAAGCATTATTTCCTATAATCCTTTAAGCATTTTATGACTACAGACTAATTTTGAGTTCTTCCATATTTAACTTGTTATTAAATCTCCATTTTCTGTTCTAGAAACCTTGGGCAGTGTCTCCTGACTCAGCCTCCTAAGACGAGAACACTGCTACTCCTCCATCCCTCGTCTCCCTCCCACCCCTATTTATCCTGCCCCCACAAGTGATGACACTTCGCACAAAGATAGGGGAAGAGAGGAATTGCAAGTGTAAAACATCTCAGTGACCTTCAGACAAGCCCACTGAGTCCTTCAGCAGGCCTGCTGGTGTTTGAAAATGAGGGTCTCACATTCTGTTTCAATTCTTCAACTACTGTTATTTCAGTGTTTATTCTGCATGAGTCTGCTTTAAGGTAGGGTCACAAATAAAACCGCAGGAGAGTTTCTTGCCATCTCCTGAGCAGAACTGAAAGGCTGGCAAGGCTGGAGAGTGCAGGCTGGCACCTGAGGAAGACCCAAGTCTTACAAGTAACAAAGGATCCAGATAGACCTCCCTTGTCTCATGGTTCTGGAGGACAGAAGTCCAAAATCGAGGTGTTGACAGGGCCATGCTCCCTCCTGTGGCCTCATCCATCCTCCAGTGGTGGCAGGTGCACCTGGGCTGGTGGTTGCCTCATCCAGTCTCCGTCTCTGAGCCTCTCCTGGGTGCAACTCAGCTGTTTGTCATTGGATTTAGGGCCCACCCAGATAATCCAGGGTGACCTCATGTCAAGATCTTTAACCTAATTATATCTGCATAGACCCATTTTCAAATAAAATCATATTCAGAGCTTCTAGGGATGAGGTGAGGACTTACCTTTTAGGGAGAGGTGTGCCATTCAACCCACTACACTTGCCCTGAAAAAATATGTTTTGATATAAAAATAAAGGTAGAATCCACCCCCCTTTGCCCTGAAAATAGAACAAGGAAGAAAGCCGCCTTCCCAGGGTGAATGTCTGGAGTCTTTTACCCAAACCAGGGCTCAGCTGAATTTTTGACAGTTTTTGACTTCCCAGGTTTAGAATTTTCTGAGGTGAGGGGAGCTTGTGGGCAGGGGGCACTGACCTCTTCCAGCTACTTTCTATGATACAGACCCAGTTCCTGGGGATTTCTGGGGAAAGAAAGGGAGGAAATTTTAAAACAGCCTCTTACCTCCACCCTGACACAGGAGTCCCTTGAGGCACGTGCCTGGATTTTTCTTTTTTCCTTAAATGAGAAGAGTTGTGTATTCCATCTCAGCAGAGTCTCTTAAATGAGCCTGCACAACTGTTTTTGATGTGAGGCTATAGATCAAATGTTCTAGGCCTCACTGGCCTTTGGGAGCAAATGACATCATTTTGGCATTTCTGCCTAAATTAGGAGGGCTTTGGGGCCTTTTAGCTCTTAACTGCTAAGCCAGATGCTCAGTGCTGACTCTCAGCACCCCAGACCCCTCCACTGTGGGAGGCCCCTGTGCCCTCACAATAAGCCTGACCAAGGGTTCTGCTTGGGCTCGAGAGGTGTGTCCCCATGACCTCTGCCATGGGTGTCCATGAGCAGGTGGCTTTCGTGACCAGTCTCCTGTCCTGCTCTGTGGGAGGAGCTCCCAGGGGGCCAGCACCCACCCCTGGGGCTCCAGGTGGAGGAAGGCGAGCAGGCCTCTAGGCTGCTCTGGTCTTGCCACTTGGGCCCTGAAGCTTCTGCTTTGAGTCACAGAGCCTTTCCCAGAGTCTCTTCAGTTTGTGGTCTCTCCCCTCTCCTGTGGGCACTCCAAATCTTGGGGACCCACCCCAACCTCCAGCATCTGTCTCAGCTTCCTGCCTCTTTGAGAGGCACAAAAACACTTTCTCAAAATTATCCTCTCTCAGCCAGAAAGTAAGTCCCATAAACTACACAAAGGTAAACCCAGTCTGGGGTCTGCTGGGATATCTGGCTGCAGCGGGGAGAAGAATCGGAAACACAGCACCATGCTTCTCTGCCCCGCCTGGGAGTGTGGTCTCCTGCCACAGGGCTGGTTCTGGTCAGCACAGTGATTCCTCATTAAAAAACAATGTTCAGCCTTAATTGTGTACTTGTTCCCCTTTCTGGCCCCACAAAGCTTAGCAAATTCTTTTTCTCTCAACATCCTTTCCAGTTCCTCCTGAGTTCACATTTCTTAGTCCTCACTGGGAATATCATTCCCAAAATACCCTGAGAAAGCTTGTTTTGTGGCCTTGCCAACTTGCACGGAGAGGGGCTGAGTGACAAATTGCATGATTGGAGAGTCCCAGTCCCAACCCCAGGTGGCTAACCGACCAGAGTGGAGTGACCTGCCCTTCAGGTGAGAACACCATTTCCTTCACCATGGCTTACCAAACCCATCAGGGTGCACACACAGGCCGTAGGCACATGCAGGGCTTCCGAGGACGCCCTGGACACTAGACCTCGAGTTTTGCTTTTCCTTTCCCTTTTCCAGTCACTTACTTTATAAGCTATCCATTTTGATACCTTTATTGTTCCATAAAACAATAATGCAAAATATATATTTTTAGTAATTTCAGCATTGCCAATAATCTGAACCACGAGAGCACTGTCACCCAAAGTTGGATTCTGATGCTTGACAGAGGTCTACAGTCCAAAGGAAATACTTGTGGCATCCTGTGCCCCAGGCCCTCCCAGCTGTGAATAAATGGCTGACTGTACATGTTAAGAATTTTATTCTGTTGAATAACAACCAAATTCCCTTTCCAAAGCGCTGGGAGAAAATGTTGTGTAGGGACCTGGGAAGAAAGTGCGTCCTCCTTTGAGCATTTGCAGAAAGCAAACCAACTGAATGGCGCTGGGCAGGCTCCTGTGAAGCACAGCTCACAGCCTGGGCGAGGTCTGAGTCAGTTACGGAAAAGTAAAACTGGATTTTCATTCTTGGGTTCAACCAAATGGATTCCTACTAAGTCTCTGTCTCAGGGGAATCCATTTATTATGAATATCCATGTCTTGAATATCTATCGTGAATTCTATATTTAAAGAATGTGATGTGAAAATGCTCGTAACATTAAGATTGGGTTAAAAAGGATCAGTATGCTGGGGCCGTGCCTATGGCTCAGTCGGTAAGGCGTGGGCCCCATATACTGAGGGTGGCGGGTTCAAACCTGGCCCTGGCCAAACTGCAACCAAAAAATAGCCAGGCGTTGTGGTGGGCGCCTGTAGTCCCAGCTACTCGGGAAGCTGAGGCAAGAGAATCGCTTAAGCCCAGGAGTTGGAGGTTGCTGTGAGCTGTGTGAGGCCACGACACTCTACCGAGGGCCATAAAGTGAGACTCTGTCTCTACAAAAAAAAAAAAAGGATCAGTATGCTAAGCTGTATCTACAGTTTCATCTCCCAAATATCTCCTACTGGCGCTTTCCTCCCCAGTGCCAGCCTCTTTCTCTGCATGTCACACTCTTGTCTCTCCTCATCTCATCACTGGTGACGGCTGTACATAGTAACATCTGCACCCCCAGCCCAGCTTTCTCCTTAGGTCTTCAGACCAAACATCTCACTGCTTGTTGGAGGTCTCCTTTGGGATGTCCCCAGAGGCCCCTGAACTCAGCGTGTCTGGATTCGTTTCCTAGGTTTGCCATAGCAAATACCACAGGCAGGGAGGCTTAAGTGATGGAAATGTGTTGTCTCAACATTCTGGAGGCCAGAAGTCTTTACTCTGAGGCACGGAAGTTGTGCTCGCCGCAAGGTAGCCTTCACAGTGCGGTGTCTAATGCTGCGTAGATACCTGAGGTGGGGCTGCTGGGAGGTGAGGCTCCCGTTCCCCACAGCCAGGTGGAGGACGCACATGTGTCACCCACACAGAAAAGGATGTGAGACCTTGGGGAGGAGGAGTGAGGAAGAGGACTGAGTGAAGAAATTGAAAGACCTGAGTAGCTAGGGAGGAAGGTACAAGGGGTCCCCCAAATCCAGAATTAAGGCACCCCTCTGTGAGATGCCTGCTGGTTGAGGGCAACAATGGAGAAAATAGGGAATAGCAGAGAGAGGATGGCACAGCCTCTGGGCCAGAGGAAAGAGTGACTTTTCTGGGTGTTGTGGACAGAGGGCCCTTCCTGCCCCCTCTCTTCCAGTGGGGGTGGCAGGTCACAGTGCTGCAGTGGGACCTGCTGGCCTCCCCACATCTCTTCCCTCTGACAGCATGTAAATTCTCATGGCTTTGATTGATGAGTGTCTCATTTCTGGCTGCTCCGAGGGCTCTTTGAAGGTACAGGGCAACTGTGGCTGTTTTTTCCTCATTGTTTTAATTTTGGTGTACATACAAAATATTTCTCGTCTGATAATTAAATGAATAATTGGGCGGTGCCCGTGGCTCAAAGGGGTAGGGTGCCGGCCCCATATGCTGGAGGTGACAGGTTCAAACCCAGCCCCAGCCAAAAACTACAAAAAAAAAAACTAAACTAAATGAATAATTTGATCTATTCCTTTCTTTGAAGACAGTGGCTACGATGAATATTTTGAATGTAAGTGCATAAATTTATTTACCTAAATGTATTCCAAATATTCATTTACACTTAAAAGTGGCAGAAAAAGATGTGAAATGTCATTTCCAATTACAAATAATCTCATCCAATATATGTAGGGAGAAATACTATAGGAAGAAAAAGTAAGCCACCTCTATAAACTCATAGCATTTAGAGGAATTTGAAAATTTAAGAACGTGTGGGAACTTGAAGTCTGTGAAAATGATGGAGTAAGAAACCCCAAAAGTCCACCCCAAAAACTATTAAGAAACTGACAATAAAACTATCACAATCAACTTTTCAGAACTCTAGAAATGAACTAAAATATTTAATAAAATTGCTTTCATTATTGCTTAATTAAAAAAAAAAGACAGTTGAATCTCAGTAAGAAAAGCAAAATTTATGCTTTTTTAATGTAATTAATCCCACCTCCCGTGCCCCAGCTCAGTGATAGCCTTGAAATCCCATCCTATATTTCTAATGCCCAAGGAAGCAGAACAAACTTCATTCTCACAGAATTATAATTACTTGTTTTACACTGTCTGGTGGATCCCTGGAAGACAGGCTCAAAATGTTTGCATTCATGTATCCTACCCCCTGGTCAAAGTCATTACCTGGGAAAATTTGTCAAAAAAATTTACAGGCAAATATAAATAAAAAACCAATAAGAGCTAATAAGTAAGTTCAGAAACGTTGTAGGATATAATTTCAATATGCAAATATCAGCTATATGTCTACACACCAGCAAGGAATGATCCAGAGATGATGTTAAGAAAACAATTCCACTTGACAGTAGCAACAAACGAATAAAATATTCAGGAATAAATCTGACTAAGAAGATGCAAAACTCAAAAACATAATTGAAAGATAATAAAATAGACCTAAACAAATGGAAAGATGTAGCATTTCATGCATTGGGAGACCTAATATTTAGGTAATATTCCCCAAATTGATCTACCGATTCCATGCAATCCCTATCAAAATTCCAATGACTTTTTTATTTTGCAGACATGAACAAGTTGATTCTAAAATTCATATAGAAATATAAGGAACCCTGAATGCTCAAAACAATCTTTAAAAAGAAGAACAAAGTTGGAGGTCTCACATTTTCTAGTTTCAAAACTTCCTATATATTTACAGTCTTCAAAGACATGTGATGCTGGTATATGGATAAATGTGTAGACTGCCGGGATAGAACTCAAAGTGCAGAAACCCAGACATCTACACTCAATCGATTTTTGTTAAGGGTTCCAAGTTCATTCAAGGGGAAAAGAATAGTCTTTTCAACAAATGGTGCTGCCACAGTAGAATACCCACACACAGACAATATGGAGTATTTGTACCTCTGCTTCACATCACATACAAAAATGAGCTCAAAATGGATCAAAGACCTAAATATTAGAGCCAAAACTCTCTTAGAAGGAAATAGAGCGTTAAATTTTAGTGACCTGATATATGCCGTAACACAGACGAACCTGTAGATCATGCAAGTGACAGAAGCTAGACACAAAATGCTCAGAATGCGTTAGTTTGTAGGATTACATTTATATGTAATGCCCAAAACAGATAAATCTGTGGAGACAGTAAATTAGTGGTTTCCAGGGCACGGGAGGGGAAGGGAAGGGGAGGTACATGACTTCCTTGGACGTGATGGAAATATTCTGGAATTAGATGTGGTTGCACAATACTTTGAATATACTGAAAACCACTAAGTTAAAGACTTTGAAATTATTATAAGGGTGAATTTTATCTATGTTAAGCAAATATATTAAAAAAATTTTTTGGAGGAATACAGTCCCTATTATCCCCATACCAAGTGTCCCACAGAGGGCCCTGACTTTGGTATGACAGACCTGCTTTGGTTGACAATTCCCTTTGCAGCTCAGCTACTCTGACATTTGGGCCTCACCCTCAGCTCTATCTTCTCTTGTTCTAGAGGAGATGGGAAAGTCTTCATATGCTACTGAGGAGGCTTTCACGTGCTTATTAATCAGCCCCAGGTCTTTGTTACATTTTTCTCTTAAATGCCTAATACATCACATTGGCTTGATTTCAGCACATCTCTTGACTGTTGTAGCACCCCAGTTCACCACCAGAGAAAACGTTAACCATTAGACTACTGCTGTGTACTCGTGGCTACCTCCACCCGCCACCTACTCCCTCACCCAGCTACTCCACTTACTACCTGTGGTGAGGTCTTCCTTACCATCTGGATGAGCGATTATGCCACCTCCAAACCATATGTTTTTCAATCTTTCTTGGCTCATTTCTACTACTAACTGTTGCAAATTGAGTTATCTGGGAAAGTCTCCGAGAAAGAATTCAGCATGCAAAGTGCTTGTCAGGAGTGACCTTGAGATTAATGCCTGAGAAAGGGAAGAGAAGGATGGGGAAAGAGGCAGAGGGAGAATGAGCTGCATGACAGGTCCAACACTGGCCCTGGAAGACTGACGGAAACCTCAGGAGCTACACTGGTCCTTCACAGTGATCCTGAGTTGGGCCAAAGAGTCAGACTTCAGATTTTTCAATCAGCCAGTCATTTCATGAGGACTGCCCGTGGAAGAGGCAGCAAGCCAGTTTTCTGCAGCTATCACAATCCCTGGAGGCCCTGAGAGTAGAAGGCTATCTGCCAACAGCAGTCCCAGCTGTTGTGATAAACAAATTTAGTACCTCTTTAAAGGAAAGACCTCAAAAATGTCCAGGGGAGTTTTGTCTCAACAGTGTGGATGGGTCTCAGCTGCCCTCATCCATCATAGACGGGGTGGCAAAAAAGCATGACTGTGTTCCCAACACCCTTGACTCTATATCATTCATTCTAGTTCCTCACAACATGAGGAACTGTATTAAAGGGTCGCGGCATTAGGAAGGTTGAGAACCACTGGCTTACATCTTTCAGAAAGGATGTCTTATTTTTATTCGCAGGGGATCACTAAAGCCAAGGAGGTGATAGCAAAAGACCTTTATTTTATACTTGCTTGTTAGCTTTAAATCCTGAATTATACTAGAAGCTCTAGAAACTTTAGAATTCAATCCTTTAGAATTAAAGGTTTAAACAAATCTGCTCAGTCTCCTTATTGAACAGATGAGCCATCTGAAGCCCATGGAAATCCTCCTTGGATTACTCAGCACACGGAGCCACACGCATAGGCCCTTAATGAGATTCTGAAGACACGTGCTGACCACCACAGTTGAAGGATGGCGTCCAAGGGATTAAGACAAACAATTATAGGACCAAAGATAGGGAAGAGAAGCATATCTGATTGGAACTTTTCTATACAAATATTTGGAGTAAGAACATTACATTCTTTAATAGGTGATAATTTAAAATTATTGAAACAGCACTTTGATATCTGTGGAAGAAATCTAAAGTAAACGTTTCCAAATCCCAGTGTGCTATACTGACTTTCTATTGGGCCTTGCCTGAGGCTTTAGGAACCCTGGACACCCCCAGCTTGCCGGCCTGCTATGTTCTGCTGTGTAGGAGGGGACCAGGCTGGGCAGGCAGGGTGGTGCTACCAGACAGGAGAATTTTATGGTGAGGAACTGTATTAAAGGGTCACAGCATTAGGAAGGTTGAGAACCACTGAGTAAGTGGTGGCACCCAGAGAGGAGGCCGCACAGCACCGGAGTTTAGGTTAGCTTTACTGGAAGGACAGTGACCTGCCTGGGCAGTGCAAAGATGGCATCTGTGCGTGGAGGCAGTTAGAGACCCCTTTTATATGGGGCTGCAGGGGATGTGCGAATTTCACAGCTCGCCTGAAGGTTGGGTCCTTTGGCTGAACTTCAGGAGGTGGGGCTAGCCAGATCCTTTATGTCTTTATCTTAGGAAGAGAAGGGGAGAGGGGGAGCAGGGGAAAGGGTTCATAAGTAACTGTGGTAGGCCCCCGAAGACTTTTATTTTTAAAGAGTGAATTGAAGTGTATCGTAAACTAAAAGGCCATGAACGTTGGGCACGTTGTGATGCCATCTCCAAGGACTCAGTTTCTCTGTCTGTAACATGAGTAAGTTACAGCCCAGTGCTGGTCTTTGACAGCTTTTGTAATTTATGTAAAAATGGTGGAGGAGTGTGAGAACAACATCATTACATTTTTGTGTAGCTAAATTTATTCTACTCTAAATTCCCAAATGATTCCTCAATTTCTGGTATCCATACATTTTTTTTTTTAATTTGGGGTAATAGAGGATGGTTTTTTGCTTTGTTGCTTTGGTTTGTTTTTGAGTATCTTGCTGGCAACTCTATGTCATTCATTCTAGTTTTAAAATTTATTTTCCTGATCTGTGAAGTGCAACCAACTGGAACTGACAGGTCAGAAGATTTCTTATTCAAGTCCACTGCTCTTGTTTCAAACAAGCTTGTGCTTTATCTAGTTCAGCAAATTCACACATTTTCCCCATGACCTTAGTCTCTCACCCTTTCTTTTTTCACCCAAACCCTCCCGCCTGCTCTCCATTCCAGCCGCTGCTGCCCACTGGGAGCCAGATAAGCACAACCCCCTTCCTGGACATTCTTTCTGTTCAGGCTCCTCTAAACTCAAGTGAAGACTTGCCTCCTGCATAAACCTTTCCGGAATTGTTCCACCTGTTTCCAAGAGATTATAGCCCAACAATGTTAATAGAGATAAAGGGGACCAGCTCATGTCAGACAGCAGGGACTGCCTGGAATATGTTTCCCTATTTTTCAATAGCAAATCCCTTCTCCACTTAATACTCTGTAACACTCCCAAACGAATCAACCAGAGCATTGACAGGAAGAGGCCTTGGAGGGTAGGTGACCACCCAAGGTTGCAAAGCTGGTTCAGGGAAGAGCAGAGATCAGTTCCCAGCCACCAGCTTCTTCTTGCCAAGGTTGGTGACATTGGCCACTCCACCCTCCTGTCACAGTTTCCTGGGAAACCTGTATTGATTTAATGCACCAACTTAAACCCCATGGAGTGATTTCAGAATCTAACCAGATGGTACTTGCCTCTTATACATAGGGCAGTCACTCTTAGAGACTGGCTTTCAGATGTAACAGTGTTTTAGAAATCACCTCTGTCCAGAATTGATTGACATCCTCTGAGCTAGACATTTTCTAAGGCAGATCCTTGGTTGGGCCTTTGAAGCCACTCCCGCCACCCCCACCATTTGCAGCTACACAGGGCTGCCCCTATGGACAGAATGGGACCCTGATGTCCAGTAATGCAGAGCAGGCCTGCACTCTTGTTTCAAAGCACATAACCCAGGCAAACCTTCTTGGCATAAACATCCTATTCTTTATTATTACTTCTACTAAATATGAATTTTTAGTTATTTCAATTTTAAATAAAGTACAAATTTTGTTTAGACTGCAAAATACTAACTAAAGAGATTAGCTTTGATGACAAATTTAGTAGGTCTTTAAAGGAAAGACCTCAGAAATGCCCAGGTCAGTTTTGTTTCAACAGTCTGGGTGGGTCTCAGCTACTCTCATCCATCACAGGCAGGGTGGCAAATGAGCACAACTCTGTTCCCAACACCCTTAAGATGCTGGAAGCCCAGCTGTTGCCCACATGGCTCCAGGAAGGATCTGGAACACAGAGGATCCCCCAGTGGGCTTGTCTGAGACACCTGTGTCCTCCAGAGTAGCAGTGCCAGGCCTCCAGGTGTTTTTGAAATGCATGCCAGATCCACCTAAGATCTCCCTCAGCCAAATACCAAGGGAAATTCTTTTTTTTTTTTGGCCAGGGCCGGGTTTGAACCCACTACCTCTGGCATATAGAGCTGGCGCCCTACTCCTTTGAGCCACAGGCCCCGCCCCAAAGGAAATTCTTACAAGCTCAGGAGAGAATGGGGTGGGAAAGTACTCAGTTAACCAGCATTTAATCACTTTGCACCTTTGAGGGAAGAGAGCATGTGGGGAAAGCTCCTTTCCTCTTGTGTGGGTGTGGTATTGCTCAATCACCCCCATCCTATGGCTGAGAAAGCTAGAAATTAAATTACTCTACTTTGCAAAACACAAAAACAGGAGGAGAAATTTGCTTGTGCGTCCCCCCCGCCCCCCCCCCCCAAAAAAACTCAGAATAGCATGAAGGACGTTCAGGAAGAGCAGAGTACAGGGTGCCGCTGCATCTCACCCCTGGTTGGCGCACAGCCAGGGGCTCTGCAGGTACCCGGCACACACCTCCCCGGTGGGCAGCAGTCTAGTCGGGGAACAGGAGGCCTGAAACTGGCTTCACCGGATGGATGTTTCTGATGGTCAGCACTGGACACTGATAACCCCTTAAAAAGTGCCAGGTACTAGGCTGGTTGTTCTGGGAGTACAAGCTAAGTGGCAGGGGCAAAGAGGGCCTGGTGGGCTAGGTGGGAGCCAAGCGGTGGCCAGCACAGTGCAGGAGTAAAGGGCCAGACAGGCGGGGCCTGCTGCATGGGGGGCTGGCTGGGCAGGTGGGAGTGAGACTTGGCAGGAGGCTGAGCTCCACACACTCCTAAACCCCTACATCCCCACACCCCCAGACCCAGAAACTTGTGGGTGTGGACTCAGTGTTTCCCACATGGACCACACCTCTTCCCGCCAGCTCACTCTGTCCTCCACATGCTGCCCTCTCCTTTACCCGGCTAGCACCTGCCTGCCCTTCCAGAGCAGGGTCACATGTCACACTTCTGGTAAGCCCAGTCTGTCCCCACAATGCCCTCCCCTGCCGTGCCCAAGCACTTGGCACTTTCTGTAATGTAATGATGGATTTGCTGTTTTTTAGGAGGTGAGCGCCTTCAGATTGGACCCGGTGCCCAGCACTGTGCCTGGCAGAGTCTGCATTGAAGCCACAGCCTGCTGCTGTGCTGAGGGGTGTTGAGGGCAGGGCTGGTAAATTCTGACAGCCGGGGTGGGTGGGGTAGAATCACAGGGAAGCTTCGCTAGCCGAAGTGCCTACTGGAGAAGATTCTATCATCTTTGGGCTATTAGGCCTGCATTCCCTGCCCTGCCGAAATCCGCCAAAGAAATCTAACTTCTCTCAGTTCCTCAGTTTCCCCAAGTGAAGCTCAGTTTCTCAGAGATTGTCACTATATTGACAGTTATTATTAAAAATCCTTACCTTTGATCCAGCAATCTTCCCCCTGGAAATCTGTCCCATTGAAATGGAAGTCTATTTAGAGGCACACACAGGATGATCAGATGTTCTCTTCTTAAAGGACACCAGTCTCATTGGATTGTCAGTCACCTGGGCAGCCTCATCTGCGGCCCTATTTCCAGACACAGTCACAATCTGAGATACTAGGGATTGGGATCAGCATATGAATTGTGGGGAGGGGACAATTCAGCCACCCTGTAACTGTGAATGTGGATGTGGGGGATATATGTGTGTGCATGGATGTGTGTGTATGGTGTGAATGCGTGTGTACACATGTGCGTGTGATCACCCTGTGCATCCCTGGGGCAGCACCCACATACGCGTGCACTCTGGATGTGCGTGTGCATGGTGTGAATGCGTGTACACGTGTGCATGTGATCACCCTGTGCATCCCTGGGGCAGCACCCACATACGCGTGCACTCTGGTTTGTTCTGGACTCCTAATGGAGATACACTTGGTGACTTTTGCTCTTTAAAAAATATTTTTACAGCATTGTGTGTTTCCTGAGTTTTGTTAATTACAGGCAAAGGCAACAATGGCTGCGTTGCTTCGTTTCAGGTTAACACAGTCCTGGTAAATGACATGGGTAGGAGGATGTTTGTTAAATGACTCAAAGAGTCCGCTGCCCTTTGGGGTTGAGCAAAGCAAAAATCTGGCTGCTCAAGGATAGTTGTACTTTTCATTAAAGGGATACCCCGCCCCCTCTTGGAGTCTGTCTCCTCCTCAACCCACACTTTTCTTTCTGTCCCCTACCTAGACATCTTGGGTTTTTTTGTTTTTTTTTCTTATCTGCTTCAGCTCCATACCGATGGCGCTCTCTTCTCCCGTAACCAAGTCCCGCAAACACAAGCCGAATGGACAACCCAACACAACCTAAGTACCTGGTTTATAAAAAGAACAGCCTGTGTTTTCTTTAGAAAACCCCCCTCCCCGTGCTGGGGCATCTCAATTCTCTGGCTTGCCTTGCCCACTGAGATGCAGGGAGTGTTTTGCTTGTTCTAGAAACACCTCAATAAACCTTCAGATCCTCTCCTTTTTCTTTCTGTCAGTCACTCAACATGACAAAAATAAGCCGCTGTCAAAGCTGCCACGTAGACCAAGCCGCACCTGCCAAATGCTGGAATTGTGAGCAGACGCTTGCGAGGCGGTGGCTGCAGGACCGTCAGATTCTGGAAGTTTAGCGGCTGTGGTGGAGCGCAAAGGCTCCTGGCGCGCCCTGGTCCCACTCCGCCCCTTTATTCCCTGGGCGACCTCATCGCCCCACCTGTCCTGGGCCGCCTGTGCCACTGCTCATATTCTCTGTGGACGCACAGCCAGCAGGGGCTCAGCTCGTGCCTGAATGGGCCGCGTCAACACCAGAGCCCCAGGCCCATGGAAGGCAGAAACAGCTCGGGCTTGCCTGACTGCAGAAGGTCTGAGATTAGGGGTCGCCTTGGCCGCCTCGCTCTGAACCTCCTGGGGATGTGGGAGGCCACCTGCAGCCGCCCTTCCAGGTTTGGAGCGTGCATAACAGGTCAGGCAGCAGCAGGAGGAGGGGGTGGGATCGCGGAAACTTGGCCTTCAGCCCCGCAGCTTTGCAGAGCTGCGCCTCCCGGTCTCCCCTGGCCCGCCCCGCAGTGCTCACCCTGCACCCAGCCCGGCCCGGCTCGGAGCGCTCTGCAGCCGCCACCAGGTGGAGTCGGCAGCTCAGCCTCCTGGGGCCAAGTTCACGACCAGCTGCGTGCGTGATCAGAGGTGCACCCCCCCGCCACGCGCTCAGCGCCTCGGGGTCCTGCGGGCAGACGCTGGGTGGCGGGAACCTCTGCTCCTCACCCACCAGCCTGGACCCATCTGCAGCGCTAGCCGAGTCCCACGCGCCGCTTCCCGTTACACAGCCAGGGCACGTGGAGTCACGGTCTCAAGAAGATCCTCCGCACCCAGGTGTTCACTGCCGCAATAGCCGCTGTTACTCACAGGAGAGCCAGACAGACCCATGCAGGTGGACAACGTGGCACGCGCACACACACAAGAACATTATTCAGCGTTTAGAAAGGAGAGGCTGCCACTGGTGACAACATGGTGGAACCTGGAGGCCGCTGTGCTGTGTGAAATGAGCCAGACACAGAAAGACAAACACTGCACAGTCTCACTTACATGTGGAATCCAGAAAAGGTGAACTCCTAGCAGCAGACAGTAGAGAGACAGTTTCCAGGCCCCCCGGGGTGGGGGTGGGGAGTGTTGGTCCAAGAGTACAAAGTTGTAGTTACCCAGAAAGAATAAATTCTGAAGATCTCAGGTGCAGCACAGTGACTATGGTTAATTATACTGTAGTTCATACTTGAAGTTTGCTAAAAGATTAGACCTTAAGTATTATAACCAAAAAAAAAAAAAAAGTCCTAACTATGTGAGGTGATGGATATATTAACTAGCTTGATCATAGCAATCATTTCACAATGTATGTGCGTATCATCACGTTGCACCTTAACTGCATACAATTTTAATTTGTCAATGATACCTCGATAAAGCTGCAGAAAATATTTTACAAAGCAAGGATCAGTTTTCACCATCTCATAACAGACAGAAAAGGCACCTTGTATTTATTTCTTCTATGTTCTCCTTATCCTGGAGGAGTGCTGTTATCCACTCATACTTTTACTGAAAACTTCCCTATTTCAGGCTCAGTGCCGGAGACCAAATATGCAAACAAATGAGACACAGCTCCTGTCCTTGGAGAGTTCATGGTCTAGTGAGAGGCAAAACGGGCATTCAGTAAAAACTCAACTGGTGTGCAAGTGTACGATCACTGCACACTCCAGATGCCCTTGTTCACTAATGGGTGATATTGACCTTTTCACCATATTCTAAGCAAGAAAAAAAGTATTTTGAGGTACAGACTGTGGCTATGACAGATCTCCGTGACAAGCCGATCTTTGACCTTGCTCCCCTGAGGCTGAGTCTCCATGAAACAAGTCTCTAAACTTTTGAAATTTTTAAGTAGGAAGCGCTAGACACTGGCTGTGACTGAAAATCATACATCGAGTTCTCTGCTTTCGTTGGAAAACACTTTTTTCTCCCTGCTTAATAATAAAAGCCAGCAATGGTGCAGATTGCCAGGCACCTGTGTATCTATAAGGGGTATCTATGTTCCTAAATGCTTAGGGAACAAATTTGTCACCAGAACAGTGACTCTATCTTGCCAATGGCTGGCTTGGATGCCCCAAAAAGGAAAGTGTAAAACTCCTGGTAAGAGTCTCTAACTCAGGCTTCCTCCTGGCTCTGCCTGCTTTAAAAGTAATGCCCAAACCCACCTCTCCCGATAAGACTTCCTGGTTAATCCTACCTAAAAGACTTCAGAGCCTGTAGGCATCTGTGCATATAGTTTGCATATACCAGGCCCAAATCCACCAGCTATCAAAATTGTCACCGTCTCCCCTCTAAACCCTCAAACCAATGGTTTGTTTAACTAATGTGTGCTATTTTGGAGAGTGGGTTTTTTTCTTAACACTGGCAAAGCAGAAGTTATCTGCCTATGCTCTGAAAGTTAATAAAACATATATTTAATCATAATTTAATTCTTTAGTTAGAAAAATTATCACAAGTACTTACAATGCTATCTGTTTATTACAAATGACCATTAGCATCACATTACCATGACAGCAAGTTCTGGTGAATTGTAACTACAATTTTTCTACTAAAGCTTACTGCCCAAACCTATATTTGTACAGGACTTTCTATTTATAAAAATCTTACACATGCATTTTCTCAATAATTGTTTCAATAACATTGTGATGAAGATGTGGCTATTTTCATATTACAGATGAGGGGAAAAGATCACCCAAGATCACAGAGATTCCTGCCCCCATCTTCTGGTATGTCCCATTATTTTTCCACTCCTTCATGATATTCACGTATGATACACACAAGGGCCACTGTACTTAGAGAACATAGAGGTTACCTTCGAATGGCTCTGTGTGATTCACACCTAGCTTCTGCTGAACATGGACGCCTATCCCACCCCCTCACCTGCACTTAGGTTCCAGGGCGGCCTGTGTTCTGAGACGAGGTTTCCATATCTTTTGCAACTCTCAGTCTTGGGCACATAAAATGCTCATGCTATATTTGTTGAATAAGCTAATGACCTTTCCTATGAATAAGAAATTGCAGTCCCTCACCACCTTCAGGAATTGTCCTCAGTCATCTGGGGGCTTAAGGGACACCTGAGCCTGGGGGAAGCAAGCTAGCTGCACTATGCAGAGGGGGCTCCTCTGAGGGCTTCCAAACCGCAATAGGAGCAGAGTGGGGCAAAGAGAGGCAGACTTATTTCAGGCTGGTGGCAGACAAGGAGAAAAGTCTATGTCATCTGTCCCTAAACCCTGGGCTCACATCAGCTCTCTGCAAAGCTGGATCCCTCCAGGGAATTTGGGTAACAGCCCTTCCTGTTGGAATAAAAATATTAATAGCATACTCTCACAGAGCTCTTCAAGGACTTTTAGGCGGCTTTAGGGATACAAGTTCCTAAATGTTCCTGTGGAGTTCCGAGTTCCAACCCTCCACGCCTAACCCCCAAGACAAATGTGACTCAACTGCAGATAGTTTCCATTCAGGGGCTTAGTCTGTTTGTTCTGGCCCACTGGAGATGCCCCCTGAGCTTCGGGCTTGCAACAGCACCCACACGATGTGTACTTAGAAGGTGGCTTAGACTGGGGGTTCTCAACCTGTGGGTTGCGACCCCTTTGTAACAGTGAAAATACATCCTGGCATTAGGAAGGTTGAGAACCACTGGCTTAGACAAACTGCAGGTGGGGGAGCTATGTGGAACCTTCCTTTCTGCCTCTGCTCTGAAATAAAGTGTGCCCTTCTAAGCAAAAGGGGGCTATGCTGAGATCACCAATGGGGAAAGTTGTAGGTCACAAAAGTGTAACATTACTACAACATATTGGAATTTCAATGACTGCTCATTATCACGTAGTCACTAAGGTTTCCTTATCCCCCGAAATCTACTATTACAACAAGTTCACGGCACATACTATCTCTCTCTGAAAATTAAAGCATTAGATTTGATATATCTAAAGTTCTATTCATCTCTAAGGAATGCTGAGATTGTATAGCAAAATACATCACATAATGAGGGTATTTTGGAAATTTGTGTTCTCCCCCTCCCCAATTCAGCATTTCATAGGACTTCCTTATATTATCAAACACAATCGTACATCAAGAAAATATTAAGTTTCAAATGACCTATTGATAAAGCACTATACAAAGTCAACTGAAAACTATAGGAAACCAGTAAGGTGATCTCATGGAAAATTTACAGACATTAATATTTTTTCTACTAACCAAAAAAGATCAGTCACAAAATATAAAATTCATAGCCACAACCAAAACAAGTATCTTGGGAAAATATAATTTCAAAAATGCCCAGGGAGCTGGGTACAATGGCTCACACCTGTAGTCCCAGCTACTTGGGAGGCTGAGGCAAGAGGCTCACTTAGGACCAGGAGTTTGAGACCAGTGTGGGCAACATAGTGAGACCCTGTGGGATGTGCCTATAGTCCCAGTTACTGGGGAGGCTGATGTGGGAGGATTCCTTAAGCCCTGTAATTAGAGGTTATAGTGAGCTATTATGATGCCACTACACTCCAGCCTGGGCAACAGAGCAAGACCTCATTTCTAAAAAGTGAAGAAATAAATAACTCACAGGATACATACACAATGCGTCTATATTTACTGAGTGACGTTAAAGAGTTGCATGAATTGAAATAATTAAAATAAATTTTAATTGAAATAAGGTGAAAAATTTCTGGATGAGAAGGTTGGGAAGATTAAAGTAGCAGTTCTTTCCCTAAATAATTTAGATGTTTTACTTAATCCCAAGGAAAATTTTAATGACATTTTTTTAGAAGTGAAAAAAGTTAGCAGAAATTTTATCTGGAAGACTTAACAGATGAGAACCATCACTGAAGAGGAATAGTATTCGTCTTTTCTGCAGAAGCTCTTTTCTATCAGATTTGAAAAGATACATTAAAGTTAAGATAATTTAGAGTCCCATCACAGAGGTATAAAATGAGACACAAAAATAAACAGAGCAGAGCTGAGAACCTATAAATGGGTCTTAGAATGTACCAGAAATTGGCTCAGCACCTGTAGCACAGTGTTTACAGCACCAGCCACATATAGCAGGGCTGGCAGTTTTGAACCTGGACTGGGCCAGGTAAACAACGATGATGGCTGCAACAACAACAAAAAACAGCCAGGCGTTGTGGTGGCGCCTGTATCCCAGCTACTTGGCAGGCTGAGGCAAGAGAATCACTTAAGCCCAAGAGCTGGAAGTTGCTGTGAGCTGTGATGCGATAGCACTCTACTGAGGGCGACATAATGAGACTCTGTCTCAAAAAATTAAAAAAAAAAAAAAGACGAGAATATACCAGAAATACATATTTTATAAAAAATGGCATCACAAATTGGTGGGGAGAGTATTTTTATTTTTATTTTTTTACTTCAGATTAATACAGGGTATAGACAATTAGGTTACTTTATTTGTGTTTGTTAGGTGAAGTGCAAGTTGTAGTTGTGGCCCTCACCCAGGAGGTGTGCCATAGACCCCTACCTTGTACCTGTTAGGTGAGAGCTCACCAATCCTCTTACCTCCTCCCTCTCCCCTTTGCCACCCTTCTCCACCCCCCACTTGAGTTTAATTGTGTTTTTTGTTTGTTTTATTTTTGCGTGGGCCTGTATTTGTTCATCTACCCTGTTTCCCCGAAAATAAGACAGTGTCTTATTTTAAGGTGTGCTCCCAAAGATGCGCTAGGTCTTATTTTCAGGGGACGTCTTATCTTTCCTGTAAGTAGGTCTTATTTTCGGAGGATGTCTTATTTTCGGGGGAAACGGGGTACTGTTTCATATTAGTTAATTCTTGTGATACTTTACTAAGGAGAATGTTATCCAACTCCAGGGAATGAGTATTTTTTAAAGCAATGATCTGAGAAAAAATGTTTAACATTTTGGGAAAAAATTACTGTCTTATCTCATACTCATGATAAATTCCATATGAATTAAATAATGACATAGAGAAAATAACCCCTTAAAAACAATAATATTTGTTAAAAACTTTATCTCCTCTCGGCGGTGCCTGTGGCTCAAGGAGTAGGGCGCTGGTCCCATATGCTGGAGGTGGCGGGTTCAAACCCAGCCCCCGCCAAAAAAAAAACTTTATCTCCTCTCAGTAAGGAGGGTGTCAAATTATGAAAGCAATGGAAAAAAATAAAAGAAAAATATCTGTCCATTTAAGTATTGAGCACCTTTGTAGGTCAAAATTCCTTAAAATAAAAAAGCCAAAAATAAGCTGGGAAGAAATCATTGGCACAAATGTGTAGCTTCCAAAAGTACCAGCTTTGCCTGTTGTCCCTTCTGGCAAAGAACAGGCTATTTCTGTGTGGGCACAGTTTTTCTGCTCCTGTTCCTGCCGTCATGACCTCCGTGTGCTGATGCGCCAGATACACGGGAGGACCTTGTATGGACATCTACCATTTGCTTAGAGCATTTATTGGACATTTATTTAAAATATATAAATATTTCCATGACTAAGGACCTCCTGCTGAGTTTTTAAAAGAAGTTGTATTACTTTATACTTAGATTTTTAACACTAGAAATATGGTCCCTTAAGGAAAAGTCAGTTTGTAAAATTCTCAAGAGAAAAAAAGCTGACATTTTAAGGAGTGAACTTAATACAATTTCAAATGGATCCTTGATGGGAGCAAAGAGGAACTCCACTGAAAAGGGGATAGGAAAAGAGGTCTCTGAGTGCGCATGAGTGACAGAAAAACAAAGTCAGGAATTCTCTAAAGTGCTCATTGCCTGGCAGGTGTGATTCACCCAGTAAATAAAAACTATGAGTTACTCATCTTTTCAGTTGCAGAATAAAAATTAGGATCAATTATACTTGCAAAAAATGTTTGTTGTATGTTTGCAATGTAAAAGCATAGTCACATGCATATATGTTTGTTAGAAAGAAGTAAAAACTAGTTCAGCTATTTGGGAGATTAAAGTAGAAGGGTGACTTGAGGCCAGGAGTTCCCAGCCTCAAGGGAAGAGAAAGGAAGGGAAGGGGAGGGGAGGGAAGGAAGGAAGGAAAGGGAAAACTTAGTTCTTTTTCAGGCAGTGAAGGGCAGTAACCTTGACAGCTGTGGATTAAACAAAGTGAGCCCCATGATTACTGCCATGAGAGAGGTTCCAGGCCATGGTGCAGGGAAAGGAAATTCAGGTGACACCCTGAAGGGAGAATTTAGTGGACTCCTGGATAAACAGAGCCCTGTTGAATAAACAGAGCTGAGAGTCTGAGAGTCCAAGGTGCCAAGAGTTTGCAGATTAAAGTATCAGAGGAGACAGAGTTGCAAGGAGAGAATTTCTGAGATCTGTGGCACACCCATCTCAGGAACTCAGCAGAGCACTGATAAGCAGGTGCATGTGAGGAAGTGAGTTGAGGCTGGGGAAAGAACTCTTAGGGAATTAGCGAGAAGAGTGCCTGGTACTCACATTGGGCCCGATAGTGCCTATTTCTACCAGCAAGCTAGGAAACGTTATATATATACATACATACATAAATTATGTTTATATATATATATATATATATATATATTTTTTTTTTTTTAAGACCAAGTCTTGCATTGTCATTCTTGGTGGAGTGCTGTGGCATCATAGCTCATAGCAACCTCAAATTGTTGGGCTCAAGTGATACTCTTGCCTCAGCCTCCCAAGTATCTAGGACTATAGGTACTCACCACAACTCTAGGCTATTTTTTAGAGATGAGGTCTCACTCTTGCTTATACTGGTCTCAAACTCCTGAGCTCAGATGATCCACCTGCCTCAGTCTCCCAGAGTGCTAGGACTACAGGCATGAGCCACCAGGCCTGGCCCTAACTAAATATTCTTTAAAGTAAGAACCAAAAGGATTAAACTCTTCCAAGTAATTTAACTACATGTTAGAAGAAAGCTCAAGAACATTTATAAATATACAAAAATACCCAGAACCAAACAAAATAAAATTCACCAAGCATGAAAAGAAATAGGAAAATATTTATAAGAGAAGAAAAACCAACCAATCAAAACCAACCTAAAACTGATACAAATGTTTGAATTAGCAGAAAAGGGCATAAAACAGTTATTAGAATTACGTAACTGGGAAAAATTCTCAACAAAATCATAGCCAATAGATTACAGCTTATCATCAAAAAAGTCATTCATCATGATCAAGCAGGCTTCATCCCAGGGATGCAAGGCTGGTTCAACATACGCAAGTCCATAAACGTTATCCACCATATTAACAGAGGCAAAAATAAAGATCACATGATCCTCTCAATAGATGCAGAAAAAGCATTTGATAAAATCCAGCATCCTTTTCTAATTAGAACACTGAAGAGTATAGGCATAGGTGGCACATTTCTAAAACTGATTGAAGCTATCTATGACAAACCCACAGCCAATATTTTACTGAATGGAGTAAAACTGAAAGCTTTTCCTCTTAGAACTGGAACCAGACAAGGTTGTCCTCTGTCACCTTTACTATTCAACATAGTGCTAGAAGTTCTAGCCAATACAATTAGGCAAGACAAGGAAATAAAGGGAATCCGAATGGGAGCAGAGGAGGTCAAACTCTCCCTCTTTGCTGACGACATGATCTTATACTTAGAGAACCCCAAAGACTCAACCACAAGACTCCTAGAAGTCATCAAAAAATACAGTAATGTTTCAGGATATAAAATCAATGTCCACAAGTCAGTAGCCTTTGTATACACCAATAACAGTCAAGAGGAGAAGCTAATTAAGGACACAACTCCCTTCACCATAGTCTCAAAGAAAATGAAATACCTAGGAATATACCTAACGAAGGAGGTGAAGGACCTCTATAAAGAAAACTATGAACTCCTCAGAAAGGAAATAGCAGAGGATATTAACAAATGGAAGAACATACCATGCTCATGGATGGGAAGAATCAACATTGTTAAAATGTCTATACTTCCCAAAGCAATCTACCTATTCAATGCCATTCCTATCAAAGTACCTACATCGTACTTTCAAGATTTGGAAAAAATGATTCTGCGTTTTGTATGGAACCGGAAAAAACCCCGTATAGCTAAGGCAGTTCTCTGTAACAAAAATAAACCTGGGGGCATCAGCATACCAGATTTTAGTCTGTACTACAAAGCCATAGTGCTCAAGACA